>NC_138453.1:2398994-3633160 GCF_040668555.2 Bombus flavifrons | reverse complement strand
ATCTCTGAGTAATCCCAACGATCGAAGGATTATGGACGCAGTGAATCGTGAATAAATCGATCGTCTAACTCCCCTAGGAGTATGGTTAACAGAAGTGTAGATCAGTAGGATTTGAAGTTTCCTTCCTTTCCTCTATGGCTTCGCGTAGGATTTACAGAAACCATAAGGACGCAGCGGGCTGTCCTCCATGAATTCTAAGGGAATATACGAGATATCCTTCTTTCGAATTACATCGTGAGACTATCAATGATCATTTTTCGTGTATTTAATACTATCATTAAATAGATTTAAAAGTCTATAGAAAGATAATATTTCTTCACTTGCTGAAAACTTCTATAAGAAATTGGTAAAATTTATATAATTAATGTTCATAATTTCATAATATTTAATATTCATTCATAATTTGATAATATTGTTGCGAGTATTTGACAGTCGCAGCATGGAACGTCGAAACTTATGTGCTCCGTGGCAGAAAATAAAGAAAACGATCAATGCTCAACGATATCCGCGATATCGATTAAATAGCGAAGAACAGGAAGTCGTTTCCGAAACTTTCAGAATATTCTGATTTATAACGCGTCATATCGTTTATCGTAACATACATTTTTAACGTTATAAATAAATAAAAGTTATGGAAGGTGATCAGCAACGCTCGCACAATAATCTTTCTCTCTGTTTCTCTCTCTCTCTCTCTCTCTCTCAATAATTATTTGCATATATTATTCCATAATATTTAAAATAATTAAAGTAATTATAGTAATAATATTTAAAGTAATTTCCTACAAAAACTAAATTCCATAATCAAAAAACGATGCATCACGAATTACAGAAAATGTTCATTTCAGCCTACGGTGTATTAATTCCCGATCAACGAAGATGCGAACGTTGAAACCAGGCCACTGAACTGCCAGAACAAGCCATTTCCATTACCTCATTACGCGAATGGAGCAATTTATCAGCGGAGCGACGATGACGCGCCCCATGTCGCGATTATTCGTCCCCGGTACCGCGACGTTTGAATCGAGCCGGGCCGTCTTTCTCTCTCTGAGGAGCAGAAAAAAGCATTAATTCGCGATAACGCGAGGCCGGACGAAGCTTTATTGTTGCGTCGGATTAAACGTAGGACGCCGGGGTTGAGAGGTTAAGGACCAGGGAATAGCGAAATGACGGCCGTGTGGGAGGATATTATCTTGAGCGTCGCTGGTTCACCGTCAGGACACGAGGGACACGAGGTGCTCAGCGTGACTCCGTATTATTTGGCACGGCGCGCGCACACTGGGCCCCCATGACGCGGCTCCAAGTCGTTAGGCACCATTCAAAATCACCTTAAGTCGCCATCAAGTAGCGACTATTTTGTCCTTCTGTGAGGATTTCTTCGAGGCGTGCGCGTCAGCCTCCACCGCCCGCCCTTCTTCACCCATCTCCCATCGTCGTCGTCTGCTGTATGAAGGAGGAATTATAATTTGAACGATGAAGTACGACGACACGAGGCTGCCGGACGAGAGGGACACCGCAACCTGACGCAGCCACGCAGAAAAAGACGTGACAGGCCAGAAGACCGAGGCACTTTTGTGCTATTTTGCGCCCGGTTCGAGACGGTTCTTGTTAATTGGGACCCTGAGGATTCAGTGATGGGGTTAAGTTTTTTTGCACTTTGTTAAGGCGTTTTGGAAGGTTTGGAAAGTAGAAAGGGAAATGCTTATTTTGGTTGCGATCAAACGAAGTGGAAGTTCGATATCTTGCTTCAACGATCGGGTAATCGAATTTTAAATCTTCGTGGATTGTTGACCTTGTTTGGAATTTTAAATTGTATTGAATTCATATGTTCAATATCATAAGAAAAATATTCCTAATTATATAGAAAAAAGTAAGTTTATTTGCGCTTATATCTGTCGTCTATATGAGTTTAGACAATCGTTATTTGCGACAGTTGTCGGGATATTTGTTCGAAGGAAGATCATGTTTTTATATTTGAAGATTTGTTAGAAGAAAGAATACGTTTTTATATTTGGACATTTATTGGAAGAAAGAGCATGTTTTTATATTTTTCTCGAGAAAATCTAAACCATAACAGCCGAAGAATTTCTTTTCCAATCCGTGCTCCATTTATCATACTTACGACCACCTCGAGAAACCGCCTATTTCATCACACCGCGGCACCTAAATTCACCTTATTACCAGCTCTACATAGAAGAACTAACTCCCTTTAAAACACTTTCGTTCCGTTCGCCAGAGACCATAAACGACCACCGTAACTGGATTCACCGAAAATTCGAGGTTTGAGAGACAGGAAGTGATGCGTATCGAGTAGACGACGCGGCTCCTTTTTCCCATCGTGAACCGACGAGATCGTGTCGAGCCTGTAATAATAGATCATAATACCTTCGAGCGTGTAAATGCAGCGGGACGCGAGTTTTAGTTTTTACGACGTGACACGAGGCCCTCCGGACGGCAGAGAGATTTTTTACGAGCAGTCGAAGGCTTAGTTCGAAAAAGAATTCCATGGTGCCTTGGTCCGCCGCCGCGAGATAAAGCCTTAAATTTTTCGGAGAACGTATCTCCCGTTGTTCCGATCGTAAAACCTTCTTCGCGCCGGCAACGATCGCGTCGTGTCGCGAATGACATTAAAGAGGGACCATCGGGCTATCGAAAGTGTTAATCAAACCCCATCAAGTTCTAGCGACCTGACGAAAGCTGAAAAACTGTGTTACGTCGCAGAACTATGCAACGGAACAGGTGATCGACGGACATTGCTTTGTGAAGAATTCTGAGGTTATCGCGGCTTTAAATCGTTAATATCTGATTATTGTTGAAAGAAATATTTGTTAATATTATATACAATTGGCTGTTAGATGTTTATTCTACACTTGATATATACATATTCTTATTATAACAATAACTTTGCCAAGATTACTATTTCTTTGTCATATAATATGTATTCATTCGTTATGTTAGTAACTGATATAGTAGAGTAGTTACGACAGCATTTACACTTCATTCTACTTATAACAGTATTTACATCTTCGTTCTTTTGTATCTTATTTAAACTTAAGAAATCACTCAGGTTGAATAAAATATGATCCGAAAATTGCAGCAGAGTTAAAGTGCCTAGTAAAACTAAAAACCTTCCTAAAAGTGAAACTATTTCAGAAACCAACAGTATAGTTCGAGGAGTCAAATCTTCTCAAACCTTCCCGTTACCGATCAAAAACTCCACTATTCTCTTGAACACATTTACCCTTTCCGGTTCACGATGACTTTGGTGCTTCCTGTCGCTCGTATTTCGTACAAAACCATCCAATGTCCGTTGGTGGCGTAACGAACGCGATCTCACGCGGTCGGAGCATCATCACAAACAGTCCATTCATCGGATGGCTGTCTCAAGGTACAAGACTCGTCATTATCCGTTGATGAAGAGCATCGAGAACGGTGACGGGCCGCATTCGTTGGCTAAAACAACGCGGCCTTTCAGCCACGATCCCGGCCCGCATCCGGGCGGACAGTCATCCAGCTCGACGATAGAGACAGAGGATCGCGTTGTGGCTTAGCTTAGGTTAGGGTTCATCGAAGATCACGAGAGACGTTCGAGAGGCGTCCAACAAGGACATCATTATGTCCTTCGATCGAAAAAGAAACTCAGGGCCCAGTTCGTTCGAAGATTAGACCACTCTCTTCTACAATCTTTCTTTTAGTTTTTATCTTTCACAGTTTTCTTTTTAGTCTCTTTTCTTATCTTCTCTTCTTTTTCGCTTCCCTTTTGCATTCGACGAGAATCACGGACACCTGCCCAGCATCCAATTTCGAGGCGAAACGGGAATTGAGCCACTCCCGATTCGAAATGGTCCACGACTGGTGGACCATAGGATACTTATCGAGAGGACAGGCCGGATCAAATCGAAATACCGTGGCTGTCGTGACCAATTCCTGCGAATGAGATTCCCTTTCGACGTGAAATAGATACTACACTCTCGCTACGACCAGCCACGTCTTTCTCTGTTAATTGGGAATAAATTGGATCCAATCTAATTCGAATTAAGCCGGGCAGAGATGTTTTTTCTCGAGAACTACGGACACCAGGGAGTGGCTTTTCTTCGAAAATGAGCCACGTTGGATTTATCCCTATGCACGATTCCCTTTTTATGCTGATTGGAAAGTCCAATAATGGAGTTATTCTTTTTAAATTGATACCCGCTACAATTTTAGATTTTTCTTTTATGCTTCTTTCGTTTCACCTTCTGTCCCTTTCTTCTAAATTCGACAACTTGGGTCGAGCGGGAATGTAATTATCCTATAGGCTGGTCTATATTTTTTTCGACCCATTGTGATTGGAGCAGATTGAATTCCTTTCTTTTGAATTTGGTCCTATTGAGATCGGAGTTACTGTAATGGAGATACTCTTTCTTTTTTAGTTGGTTTCATTTAAGATGGCGTTAGAAGCTTCCATTCTATGTTTTGCTGGTATTTTTAACTTTGTCTTTTAATCCCATGAAAGTATAAGAGCGACACGGCGAATTTAATCTATGGTGTAGTGCAAACTTTTACATAAGAACTACGCGAATTTACTTTTGACAAATGTAATTTATAAATTAAATTAAACAAAATATTTTGTGTCCTTATTTCTAGTTTTTTCCACCCCTTTTTTATTTCTTCTCAAGATATAAGAAGTTTTCATATTTACAGAAATAAGTGAACACAGAAATTATGTTTTACTACCTCGAATATAAAATCCAGATTAAAATTAAATAACATAATCTAAACTTTTTTTCAAACGCGCTATTTACGACTCAACGATACCAATTAAAGGTTAAACTGAAGAACTAAATTTCCCAATAACTTGTAGACAGAAATATATAATGGCTACAAAAGGTATTTATACATTATTGTATTTATTATGGCATCCATATACCGATGAAGTCCAAGTATATTAAATTTCGTATCATTTAGCATATTCTTGATGTATTTAGCTACGAAAATATGGCACTATAAAAGTGAAATGTGATGTTCATAAAAAAACGCTTCATTGGAAAATAAGGGTAATACAAGTACGTTTTGTAGTCACTGTACCTATTTTAACCATTCTTATATAATATAAACGTACCATTTTATCTTCCCCCAATAAATCTGAAATTCACGAGCCATAAAAAGCCACGCCAGTACAAACTTCGCGAGTGAATACGAATCTCCAACAACGAGGTCCAAGCACCGTCTAATTCGTAGGCAGTTCAGATTAATCTGTCCTATGGAAGCGGGTCGTTTTTCATTTCCATTGGCCATGCAGCGCGTCCGTGCCACCTGTGCATCCTTAAACCCGGCTACAAAAAGACGCAACGCAACCTAGGAAGCAGCGAGCCAGCCAAGAGAGAAAAAAAAGAAAGGGGTGGCAAAGGGTGGCGGAGTGGATTCACCACTAACAATGACCAGTACTTTACTACGACGCGAGGCTAGGACCACCGTGCAGGCCTCGTTTTCGTCGTAGTAGACCGTGCGCCACGAATTGAAAACGGGTCCAACGCAATGGGATTTAATTCATCTACAAATCCCATGATTCATGAGGCCGCCCATGAGAAGTCCAGCCAGCTGAGAAAAGATCGTTTTGGCCACTGGATATATTCGAATCGAAAAGTCGTTCTCCTTTGTCCATGGAATCGAGTTCCTTCCAAGATAATCGACACGTGACGAATCGATCGACTCCTCGAATCGTGGGAATTTTCAATTGCAATCGAAGAAACTCGGTCACACGAACCGATGGTGAATCGTCTCTTTTGAAATATCTTTTTAAAGCAGATACTCAACAATCCTTGATTTTTACGGTGTTAGACATCAGTTCTTTAGGATGTCTCTTATTTTTATAGCGATTCAGATTGGAAAATTAAATTGGATCCGTTTGATGGTCTCTGAAAGGATTTCAATTAATTTCTGGTAATTGAAATTTTTTAACTTTTGTACCTTCCTGGTTTATACAGGTACATATAATGAAATAGGTGAGTCATTTCGGAAAATAAAGCGTTTTGTTTGTTTAGCTATTCTAAAAGCTTTTGTATACTTAGATATATAGTAATATACATAGATTATAATTTGCGGGGAAGAGAACTGCATGAATAAATTTATTTGTAGGTGAATACAATGGACAGAGTTATTTTGTTTTTCATAATATGCCAATATTCTGGTTCAATATTGTAGCATGATGTTTAATATTATTATTGGTATCACTTGATAAATAACATATTCTAGACATGACTCAATACTTGAGATATTCAATATTGAATTTTGATAACATAATATAATATTTTGTAATAATTTTGTAATAATATGATAATGTACACCTTTGAATTTAAAAAACTTCTTTCCTGCAAAAAAGTCGTATGGTTTATCGTAATTTTTATCGTCTTCATATCCCAAAAATTTCTTTTTATTGATCCTTCAATCAATACTTTATCATGAAATTGATATCGAAGTATCTTCATTGGTCAGCATAACGTTAAATCGTAAAATCGCCTGATAAGTAATTTCCAAACGGCATTTTCCCACTACTGTCGTTGAATCAACCCAAGCGCGCATTAATCCAATAAATTAAATGGACGATGACCTGGCTTTTTTTATGGAGAGTTAAAGCTCCCTGGACAATTATCGAGTCGTTCGTTTGCGCGAATAAAGACGTAGCATTTCGATTAAAAACTGCATCGGCCATGGTCATTCGCGAAATACCGTTTCCAAGCGGTAAGGATTCCGCTTCGCGGTTCCCTTTACCTTCCCTAGCGGTGCCAGTCAGAAGTCATTATTCTATTTAATTCGCAAGGAACTCGACGTCGCACAACTTCATCGATTATGCAAAATGGTTCCGTGGAATTGGCCACGCTGGACATGAGAATTGAAACGAGTGTCAATTATTTCGGAATTAATTTAATGACGCTGACTTTTATAGGTCCAGTGCGACTTTCTCTCGGGTGCAGGGACTGGAAATTATTTCGCTCGAAGCGATTCAATGTCGACTCAATAATGCCACGCTGCAATTCATTTATCTTTGAATATTTTCTCGCTCTACGGCGATTTATAACGTCTGGTATTTGCCATTAATAGAACGTGCATCGAGCATTCTTCCTCTAGGATTAATCCAGGAAGAAATTTCGATTAAACTGTAAAGTATGTGACTTTGTAAAGGATTTATTTATCAAGATCATCAAATTTGTGATTACGCTCTCTAAAAATCTTTTCCAGGAAGTTAATTATTTTTTTATGCTATTATCATACAATCATTTTACTCGATATTGCAAACAGTAAGTGATGAATAAAGATTTGTAAGATGGAATATGTATTTCGATATTGAAATAAATTCTGATGCATATATATATATTTCTGAAAATTGATAATTATTTCGAATCATTGACGGGAATTGATAAAATGAAACAAGATATGTACACATTTTACACTCCAACCCTTGAAACAATATTTCAAAGGAACTTCCTCTTCATCTTCAACAGATCATAAAAAATCGCCTTTCACACGTTCGGCCACACAGATACAGGTATCCAACAAAGGGTCAACGAGAGAAATCGGTCAATTATTCAGACCGTGATCGAAGATTACAGCGTCGATAATTCGCCCCCATTCACAGAAAGCCAAAAGTGGAAGCGGCTCGCGCAAAGATCGAACGTTTGTTTCTGCTGGTGGCCTACAGAGATTCACTTAAAACTACCAGGTATGGTGTGACTCTCCTCGTTATTGAAATTAACCGGCGTGTAATCGTTTCGTGGTTGGACGCCTTAAACGGCCGGCGAGGGAAGCCGCGAAATCTGCCATTTGTAGGACGAAGCGGCGCTGGCAAGCTCTGACCGCCATATTTGGCGACGCCTCGATAAATCTGTGTCCGAAGAGGGCTGAAACATAACCGACCAGCAATTTCCAGTCGCTTTCCTCGCTTTATATCCTTCCTGTTGCAGAGGCATCGCTCTAAATTTCAGAATACCGTGCCAAGTGTTTCGTTATTATTCAATATTCGATAAAAAGGAGGCCGCTGAAGAAAGTTGATGCACGTGGTTGTTAATTATCGCTCATTGATTGCTACTTTTTCGAACATTATTGATTAATAGACTTTTCTCTTTCCACAAATCTTTCTTGAATTTTGTATGATTCAGGAACTACAAGATGAGGATTTAAAGCAACGGCAAAAGATGAATTATATGATATCTAAAGAATTGTGCCTTAATTTCTGGTTTATAGTACTTTTTAAATTGAACGAAGAAGCTTTGGAAAATGTGAATCCAAAAGTCCATTTGTTTTAGAATTATGAGACGTTTCATTTAGTGACATTCTTTCAATCACCTTGTGTAATTTAAGTATAAAGGGCATTCGTTAATGAGATGGTCGCAAAGCAGAATATTTTATTCAGTACAGTCACTAAAAAGCAATAAAAAATCAACTCAGTCCTTTTGATTCCATATCTTCATTACGTCCCTTTATTATCATTCCTTTAAAATCCTGATTTTCAATCCTCGAAACGAATTCTTAAATATGATCATTGCATTACATAAAATTCACGTATGAATTGTTTTAATATACTCCATGTCAATCAACCAAAGGATAATAATGTTTTATACATAATATTATAATTTAATTATCAAACAATATATAATATATAATAATCTGTTCAAAAGCTCCATATAAATTCAAATTATTTTATTTGTTTATTTCTATTATTACAGGTATCCATTAGCAAGCATCCATCGATATTAACCACTGCTACGGCCTTAAAATCACCATTTTATGCGTTTTTTAATCCAGCCTGAGTCGAAATTTAACGGCGCTCATAACACCGTCTTATTTATTGATTTCATATGCATATGAGAATCCCACCGCATTTTCATCTCATTATCGGGCTAAAAGTGACGGTATTTCTATTCGGTTTCGGCTAATTACCAATCTGTTCTTCGGGCCCATAGCTCAGCGCACGCGTGCGATTACGTTTGATCAAGCGGCGACTACTTAAGGCCGTGGAAGAAGTAGAAACAACGAGAGAGAGAAAGAGAGAGGAGAATGGGACAAAAAGCGTTCGCAGCAGGCGGTCATTAGGCGCGAAATTCACGAGCGCCTTCCATTCTGCTTCCAGCTTCGTAGAAATTCACGAGACCGAGACAATAGAGCTTGGCTAATGAGACATACTCGATTTTATGATCGTTCGAAGCCACCGATGAAACTCATGGTTCCCTTGTCTACACTAGTATTCCACTTGAATATATCGGGAACTGTGTTTATTCGAGATACGATCGTTAACGCAAACTGGTGAATAGCGAACATTCTGGAAATGGTACATTGAAATTTTTAGATAGATTGATATACAGACTATTGAATTAGGACTGCGTGCAAAAATTTTACTTCTCTAACTACTATAAATAGTCAAATAGTAAATATTATAAATGATAATTTGTCAATGGACGATAGATACTACAATGTTTACAAATAATTGGAGCGCTATTTATAAAAATGGTTCATATGTAAGGTGCAGTGAATGCTTTCGTGAATGATCGTATGCCAATCTAACGTAGAAAATACAGTTCACTTAATTTTCCTATTCTTACTGTACAAGTCCAGTAAAAAGCTTTCAACTTCCGCCATTCTATTAAATTTGAACATAGAAAATTGGAGATTCTAATTTAAAGCAATATTGACCTCTAAATCTCCTAACCTCTAAATCTAAGAATCCATTGGTATCGCATCATGAACTTTCTTAAAATGCTATAATTTTTGTAAGTAATATTTTCGTTTATTATTTGAAATAACGAAGATATTTCAAGCGAGACACACTAGGTATATATGAAAATATCCATTTGTAACGCTTCTGTGCACTTTCTACTCACGAATTCACCAATATAGACTGGAGTTTGCTTTTCTTTACCATCGTCCTCAGTCAACATGAACACAATATTAAGAAAAATCCTGGAGAAAGTGTCAGAAGAGGACAATTACGAACCCTCTCGGAATCCGAGGGAAAATCCTTCCATTTTTGTAACAGAATTCGACGATAGGAGGTCGCCAGATGTCTCGATGCTTAGGTTTTCGAGCTATCGAGCCCCTGTGACGAGAGACAGTGTCATAATCTCAGGCTTTGCCGAACAACAGCTGGCTAATTTGTCGGCACGTGCAAACGATGCTCGCTGGAACGTGTAACACGGATGGCCAGCAAAACGATAAAAGTAGAGGAAGACAGCAGAAGGCGTTAAAGGGGAAGAGAGGCTTTAATGGAACATCGCGTAATTTTGATCGCAAAGCCGGCCTCCCTTTATGGGATAAATTATTTAATTGTGGTCTCTGGAGAGCATAGTTGGACAAATTTTATTTGAATAACGAATAGATTGCTAAAATTTATTCGCGAATAAAAAATAACGATTTTATTTTACAAGAAATTATTCGTTAGTCACGAATAAATCTACACATATTTTTATTCGTTGTTCAATTTCAGGATTAATTATAATAAATTTAAATGGCAAACTAGAAAGCAAAATTCCGTCCACAAGAAGACGGACGGTGCGATGCCAACGTCGACAGAGTTACTCGAAGACAAAGCGGTCGCGGTCACTCGCCGCCCGAATCGCCCAATTCGACGTTTTACTTCTTAACGTGATACAGTTTACGAACGGCGAGCGGCCGCCTGGTCTTTATCTTTTATGTTATTGATCTTTGTCTTTAAGTATATACCGCTACGATAACATCCACGCATAGTTACAATTCTCTATGTATCATATTTGACATTCGAAGACATGTTCGAATAAGTTTTTATTTGAATAAAAAATAATTCGTTATTCTCGAATAAATTCATTTATCCTCGGTTTTTATTCGCAATGTTATTCGAATAATGTCCAATTCTGCTGGAGAGCGTCGAACGGGAAGTTTGGAGAAACGATAGGTGCGAAAAGAGTAGCATCGTTCGTTAAATGGCTCGAAGGTGAAAACAATGACCTAGTCGCTTCGGAAAAGATTTACATACATAAATGTCTGTTGAGTCGTTAGTCTAAAGTTAGTTGAAGGAGTTTCGATTTTTACTTAACACCCATTATTTGAGACAATGACGTACATTGAAATCTACGAAATTAATTATAAGACAAATTTCGTAAGCGTAGGATAAATAATATAAGTAGACTAGAGTTGTTTTGTCTAAACTCGTATTGTTAAAAACACAATTAATCCATTATAATATATTGCAATTTATACATTATTGTCATTCAAATTACATGAATCATTATTAGGTTGTGAATTTTTATATAATAACGGGAAATTTAAAAGTGAAAAAATTCACAGAATGTTTATTATATACAAAAACATAAAAAATGTCCAATTATAATACTTGTCGTAATATTGTTCGAGTAAAGCAACTGTCTATCATGGTTCCGTTTTTTTAAATTATATTCATAGAAATATGGATTTGCATGAATATCCGCAAACTATTTAGGTAAAACATATGGAAAAAATGTATTGAATCAAATGAAAATTATTTTATACCACATATATATGATGTTGCGCAGAAACTTCAGTTAAAATTTTATTCAGAGAAACATTTCATATGCACCAATCTAATAATGAAAATGAAAAATTGTCGAAATTTTAAAACTTTCTTCGACAGAATTAGATGGTTAAAGGATAAACCTTGGTTCCCAATTCCAAAAGATTGAAAGAACTGTCACACCTTCGTTGCGTCGTTTACTTGCAGATCGCCATTCTAAAAGTCACGTCGAAAACTCGGAGGTCTGCTCGTTTTCGCGAGAACTGCAAATTCCAAGAACTTTGCTCACGAAGCAATCCCACCAGAGCGCGATTGTCCGTTCTCTGTGCGATTCAAAGCTGACTCGGTGCCCTTTTCCCTGCATTTCCGACTCATTGGTGGCGTCCGGCCGTTCTGAAGCCACTATCCATTCATAAACTCTCTCGCTAGAAAAGTACAATGGTCCGCTGGTAACTCTTGGCAACGCCTGTCCTCCGTACTCGGTTATCTAGGCAAATCCTCCCGGTGGAATACCGGCGGGTTTCATTGAGCTGAAGCCACCGAGCAATTTCGTGGCGGCATTGACTGCTCTAAGGCGACGCTTGGCCGGTTCAATTGGCAGGAAACCCGCGCCGCTTAACTCTCGTCTCTCAATGAGATTATCACCGGCCACCTCGAACAGACTAGCCTGGGCACTCGGTTGCATTGTCGCGTTTAGAAACGTTCGAGGGCTCGATTCGTCAAACGGTGGCTCCGGTAGCACCCTTTATGTTACCATCGATCCGTTCACCGACGTCTCGAGTGGATCTTTCATGCCAGGTGATACGAATGCTTCGAGTACAATTAACGTAAAGAGTAAACTTTTCTACTTTTCGGATTTTTAGCTGACGTGGCAGTTGCTTTTGAAAATCTTTCTTTAGTAGGTGTGACGAAGGGTTTGTTAGAGAATTATTCGGTGAGCGTACAAAACGTTTTTGGATCTGACGTAGCGTCATTTCTGTGCTTCAAGGTACAGTAGTTACGAGGAAGTTGAGAGAAAAGACTTTTAGGAAAAGTATGTATGTAAACCGCTAACCAAAAGTATTAGCATATCTGATAACGTTTGGCACAAATTGAATAGCTTTTATTTTTAATTGATAAATCTGTTGTTTCGTTCACATCGTATGTATCTTGTAATGTAAAATGCAAAATAAAGCAAAATAGTCCGGCGGTGTAGATCATTGTGGTTATCTAGAGTGTTCAAATATATTCTAGGATCCTGGTTGTTGTCTTAACAAAATTAAATTATGGAAAATGTGAAAAAGAATGCGGAAAATTATTAACTCGGAAAAAAAATTCAACCTAAATTAATATTCTGATAATTAGATAGTGACTGTTTATGTAATTTTATATTGAAAAAAAGATGGAATCTAAATAGAAATTTGTTTCTTCTATTGAATATTATGGTAAATGCTTTATGTAAAATATTTTATACATTTTCGTGTATTATATTGATCGTGTAGATTTTTGGAATCTCGAATATTACATTAAAAATAAGAACTTGAATTAGATTTGAAATGAAATGAAATAGAAGACGGAACGTAATACCAAGAAATAAAAAGAAACTGCTATAACTTTCTATCAATTAGAAACTTCTAACTACCTTAACAAGAAGTCTATTCTCTCAATCTTCCCGAGAGACGAACTGAAACTACCAAAATTCCAGAGAAGTTAACAACTCTGAATTCTAATATCCCTCTTAATTAATTAAGCTTAATAAACGGATTCCGATTCGTGCTTCTCGAAATCCATTGAGGAGTAGATAATAGATTACACTGGAAGCAGTGAACGAAATGCTTGAACCTTCTTGTTTCTCGACTCAGTTTTCGTTTACTCGTCATTAGCACTACTTTTCGAGACTGCTGTGTTCAGTTTACATAGGAGACACGAGGGATGGCTCTAATGGAGTACAAAGTCGAAGCACCAGTAGCCATTTATCGCTAGTCTTTCTTGTTTTTAGCGTTATTTAACACCTTGATCGAGTAACCGCATAATCATCGTCGTATGAACTGGAATAATGACTGAACACGTTCCTTGCTAAATGAATTAGTATACCGTGCTTCTTTCGTGTGTTTCCTCTTTTTTCTCACACCTCTTGTTAGGCGCAGGCGTACCAATGGTAGTCTGTTTAAGCACACTGCTACACGTTTATCGATTTCAAGCTAGTTTTAAGGTCCTTGTGTTTGTACCGTATTGTTACCGTATACCTATGTAACCTTTAGCCTTTGAACCGAACTGTCTCCATCTATGTCGTCCATGGATATGGGTGGGAAATATATTGAAAGGAAAATGAAAAGATTCGAATTTGTTACTCTAGATAGTATTATGTATCGAATATGATATATGTACAATTCTCGGCCTTTGAATAGAGTATAAAGTGAATTGAAAAGAAAAATTTGAAAGTAAAGGAAAACTTGGTAAAAAATGTTATACGAGTACTCTATAAAATATTGTTATGGTATTTATGCAACCTTTGAGTTTTGAATAGAGTATGGAATAAATCATACAAAATTTTCAATGTAAATTAAAAAATTAATATAAACATTTAGGAACAGGCGGAATAAAAATATATAGCAAATTTACTGAAAGAAAGATATGAAAATTCAGATTTATTAAACCGTATACTCTGTTGTGTCGAATATTATCACGGTATACCCATGTAATCCCTGGACTGAGAATAGGGTTTTATCTATTTATACCATCCCGCAGTGTAGGTTATGAAAAATTTCCTGAAAGAAAGGTAGAAATATTTGGATTTATTTAATTACGTCAGAAATACATAAAAAATAAAGGAGCTAGAACTTTAAGAAAGTATTGGCATACGTACGTACAATTATCAAGGAACATATTTTAAAATGTCAGGGCACCATATGGCATAAATGTGGCAGTGAAAGCTGCATAAGTCTCTTGCAATTTTATCGTTTCAGATACGAATAATATGTGCCATAAAAGACGAGATGTTCAATGGTCTGGTTCATTAGTATTGGAAGAGAAACGATGATGTTAATAAGCATGAAACTGGGCCACCTTGTGATGTAACTATCTTTTGATTCATTGCAAATGTTTGCTTACGATTGATACAATTTGAAGATTTCAAGTAATCGATCGAAGAAATTTCCGGTTTCTTCAATAAAACAGTTGATGGAGTTTTCGAATATTACCTCAACAATCTAAGCAAGCTACATTTATGTCTCTTTTTAATCACAATATTATAGACATTAAAAGCAGAGAAGAGAAGATTCTTTGTTTCAAATGTTGTATACAATCGGTCAGCATGTTTTTTGTGCTTAAAAGTTTAATTAAAAAAAAAAAAAAAAACAGGATCATGCACAAACGCAATAGCTTTCTTTTTTCCCCCTTTTATATCGGTAAAGATAAAATCAAATAACAATTTACACATCATCAATGTCAGCGCTAGTGGAGCGTAAAAGGTTGAAACGGTATTAGAAATAAAATTTCTTAAAAAACTGTGAAATAGGGATACAAATTTCCTTTAAAAATCGAAGAAGTCGTTCTCCAATCAAACACATATACCGTTGATCATAAATATTAAGACACTTATTCGTTACACTTATTGAAAAGTTCAAGTAAATTTTACATGTAATACGCAATGTAACAAATTCATAATAAAATAACTAGAAAATAAAAGTAGTAAAAAGCATTCAATCTGTACTAAATATCTGGTGTCCTAATACTCATAGCCGGTAGTGTATTTCAGAAAAAATCAACAAGGAAAAAAACCTTAAAAACTATTTAAATAATGATCCCAAAAAAGAAAAGAAAAGAAAGGAAATCAAGTAGCTATTCAATAATTCCGAAGCCGAAATTCACGGGCAAAACCAATCGTATCTTCGTCGCAAATCATCCCCAATCCCCACGATTAAAATCCTCTCATCGAAAAATTCCCATAATAATCCGGAGGTATCTTATCCCGGTAATGTATTCGCAAAAGCAAAAGATGGTTCGCATACGTCAGACCTCAGTGGATGGTCCGGTCCAATTACGAGTTACCAATCATCGCGTACTTCAATCCGGCCCATCGACGAGTAGCCTCGCACTTTTATTGCCGGTGCAGTGTTATCGCACGTACAGATCTATACTTACACACTCGTACCACACACCACACGTGGAGTCTGTGGATCCAAGTTGCTCTTATCATAACGACCGTGCGTGTTGGTCGGGGATTAATCGATTTAACACGATTCCTCGAAGCGGCGACGGATGTGTTAACGAGCGGCGGTTCCCAGATAACATCGCGGACATGGTTCTCGTCGCCGTCTACCGAATTATAATTGGTCCGTAATTAATGACACTGTTCGATTATTGACAGGTGGAGCAATGCCGGGGCGAGACGCGAGCAACGCGAATTACGCGCGCGTTGCATGGAACCGCGCCCCTTTTTTTCAGGCTCCGCTTATTTTCGGACTTAATTACCTGTGATGTTACGGCATAATCAGCGATCGGAACCACAGACCCCCGTTTTCGGACGTTATCGATCTACGGAGATATCAAATACGCGCCAAACGTCGTTTTACCACCATACGCGTACCTTTCATCGGTGAATCAGCTACCTGATTCCCGTTTCGCGCACCGCCGATTTAAATTATTCGCAAAATTATATGGGTGGTACGAGGAATTCACTGGAATTGGCGATGGAAGAAATCACATGGTATCCGTTGTTTATGGCTTCCGCTTATAAGGTTGATTTGACCATTTAATTGGCCGATCTTCATTTCCGTTCTTTCTTATTCTTTTCTTTTCTTTTTTTTTTTTTTTTTGATCTGGTTTGATTTTTTTTAGGGAGAATATCTTGTCGTAGAATGTTTGCAAGATATTTCAATTTGGGAATGGGAGAAATGGAGGTGAATGTGTTGCTTCATTCGTGGATTATTATCATCTGGAAGTTTTAGTCCAATATTAACTTTTTAAAATTTAATTCTTCTTTTATTCTTCTTCTTTGGTTTCTTAAAGGTTTTTTTCAGTTTCTAAATGGCGTTGAATATATTGCTTGATATTTGAACTACTGATTATCCATGAAAATTGGAAATTTTGGTACAGTGACAAACCCATTAAGATCCTCATAATATTGCGTCTGTTATATATTAACTAGAAATTTATATAGATATAATTAATCATCTATATATAATTATTCAATTAACATACAAAATATATAACGAAATAATGAGATAAAGAAATTTACTAAACTCTCAGTGGATTAAAATAAAAGAGCGAAGGATGAAGAAGGATGAAGTTGTACTTGCCAGTTTCTGATACTTCATAACCGAAATCTGAAATAAAATTAAACATAGTGAATAAAAAACATAAAATTGAATACTTAGAATGAAATAAATGATTGATTAAATTAACTCGGGAGATCGAAGAATAACGTACACGTTACTGATATTGTTCGTATCATAATACTTATTATTCACTAATGATACTTGTCCATGACTTGTCATTCATAAAAATGCACGAGTGTCTGTATACGAGTGGTGTATGGTTTGATTCGCAGTGTCTTTCTTTGTTTGAGAAGGGTCGATCGATCGATCGACCGATACAAATGGTTTCAAATATGTATGCGTGTACTGTGGATTTGAAACATTCGCAAGTAAAAGTTAATTACGAAGAGACGAGGACGGGAGTATTGATACGACCGTATGTGTATATATATATATCTTATCGTCTTGGTATCAAACCGAGGAGAGAAAGACGTGAAATCAACGTGAATGTATTATATACAACGTCGTAACGTTACAATGCCTTTCGATAATAACAGTTAAAAAACCTATTTTTTTAATCGATATAATAGTTTAACAAACACAGCCTCGCGGTTCGTAAAAACTTAATCGATTATACAACGGAAGATCGTTTTGATCGAACGAGTTCCGAACGTGTTCTACCTTTTTTCCTTCTCGACTCGTCTTCTTTTTCTTAAATCCTTTTCTTCTTCGTTTTATCCTTTTCCTTTCCTTTTTTTTTTTTTTTTTTTTTTTTGATGCCTTTTCCACGATATACTTAAAATACGTTTAACATATCCTTCTACTAATACGATTTTTCAAAGAGTTTAAAATACTTTTTGCGATGCGAGCCGGCTACTTTGAAAACAGAACGACACGCTGCTCTTGTGCTGGTGATTATCTCTACTTTCAGCGACAGCCATATCTAAAATACTTTTACACCCCTTGTAGTCAATATGTCGTCTCCATTTTGATTCTGTCTTTCGTTCTTCATATTTATCTTATTAACGATATATGCTCGTTACACTAAATGAAGAACTACTGCTTTCTCGTAGTATCAGAGACTAATAAAAGTAAGGAAATTTGGCAAGTATTTTTTCATCAATCTCTCTTCAAAAATTCAACGTTGAAAATTTATCCGTTGTAGATAGAAGAAAGCGAAGAAACCCTAAAAGTTACGTTAAAAATTCGAAGTTGATCAGTCTTAAACGTTGTGGATTAAAAACCCTGTAACACACTTTTAACCCTCTCCTTTCAGCAACGATTTGAACTGAACAAGGGGCTTGTGCACTAATCTTCGCATTCCATAGATAAAAAGACATCGAATAATCATCGACTTATCGAATAACCATAAATTATCACGACGAGGAAAACACAATGAAAGGAAAGAAAAAACAAAAGAGAATACCTGGAACAAACCGTTGAAATTCTATCAGCTCGCATCGCGGCGAATAAGTGTCGAATAATGACTGAACCCCATCGTAAAACCAGGTTACACCGAGACTCGACAAATGGAAAAAGATTGATTGATTGAAAAAAGCGCGATACACGTCTTACAATGCGCATCGACGAGGGACAACGATTATAATCCTATCGTATATTATGTATACTCGCCTAAAATCGAATTGATATCGGTATTAATGACCTCAGTAAATTCCGTCAATAATATCACAACACAATTAATTCCGCTTTTCGTTCACTTGATCTCGTACGCGCCCAGATTGCCCTTACGCCTCCTGTACACAGTCGGCTGCTGCTCGTTCGTATGATTTCCTTGAACGATCGAACGTTTCACGTTCGCCCGATATTCGTCTTCGTACGCGTGTAGATATAAATTTTTTAAAAAGATTTGATTATCCAGCTCAGACGGTGGCAGGAATCGTTTAGAGCGACTTTGTTGTTGAGCCTCGAGCTCTTTGAACGTAAACAGCCTGGTCTTCTCGTCGTCGTAGGCCCTGAACCTCTTTGTAGCCCATTGCTTCTCGCTCCTCCACGACGACGAGCCGGCAATGTTGTTGGTGTTCTTCTTGTTGGCTATCAGCAGCTCGTTCAGGGACAGCAGCCTCCTCTTCTGACGCGGAGGACCACTGTCCTCGGATGCGTTTCGTATTCGCTTGCTGCGGTGCTTTGGCACTCCTTCTTTGGCTGGGATCTCGTTGTCCAGCATCGAAGACTCGTTACTGGCCATCGTCGAAGATCGATTATCGCGCGCCTCGATCTCCCTCGGCGTCGCCAGCGTCGTAGTCGTGCCGCTTGTCGTCGACGTGCTCGACGTCGTCACCGTACTGCTGCTACTGTTCACGCTGCCAATGGCGGCGATCGTGCTCGTAAAAAACGAAGATGCCGTTGTCGACGGTTCCCCCTGCGTCGTGTCCTCCGTGTTGTTTAATTTAGCCTCTATGATATGTTTGAAGAACGCGTACATCTCACCTACTGTGAACGTTGTGCCGTTTCGCACGGTGAACTTGTTGATCTTCATGTTTTTGATCAGCTCCTCGGTGGCGTTCCGGGCCTCCAACATAGACAGTTTTTCGGTTACGTAACTGTTCACGAATTCGTAGAATCCTTTGTAATAATTTTTACGATGCTTCTTCTTGTCCTTTGATTTCTTCCCCTTTTCTCCGTGAGATTGGCTTTTCTTCTTTGAATCCTTTCGATTCTGCTTCTCGTTCCAACGCATTGACTTATTATAAAATCGCATGATCCGTTCGAACTCTCGTTTAAGTTTGATGAATTCTCTCTGGTTTCGAATTTCAAATTCCGAACGACCTCTGCCGGAATTATTCTTCCGAGATTCGGATAAATCTACGTGGAAGAAGTTTTTACTCATAGCGTTTAGAAGATCGTGCATACTGCCGTTGGTGGAATTGTTAGATTGTCTGGCGTCCATGCGTTGCAGCTTACGATAGACGATTTTGAGAAAGTCGATCATCTTCTCCTCGCGAAGACGCGATCTATTTCCATGGCCTGGATGCTTCTTCCACGATAGAGCTTCAGTGCTGTTGTCGTGGTGGCTGGAGTTCGAGTTCTTCGCCTCGATCTTATGCTTCGAGTGCTCTTTGCTCTTGTTCATCTCGAGATGCAGCAGCTTCTTGCCGATCTTGCGGAAGAACTCGATGAATTTTCTGGAAAAAGATTTAGTTCGACTTCCTAAGGACAGATATCCCAATAGAAATTAAACTTCAAATTCCCCTATTTTTTTCTCTACTTTATCTGTATATAAAAATTGAAATATAAATAATGTAATAAATGCAAAATTCTTATACCCACAGTTGAAATACAAGCGACATTTAAATATTTCAAAATGAAATTTACTATATGTATCCCCTTTCCAATTATTCAAGATTAATCGTATAATTCCTTATAGTTAAAAAATTTCTCACATCTCCGAAATATCATTAGGAAGCATTGAAAATTATACAAATATATAATCGTTTATTCAATGGAAATATTTTAATCAAACTTTTTATCATTAACAAATTTTTGTTTTTACAATTATCTGTTAAAGAGATGCAAGTGTTCTTTGGTCATATTAATGTTTATTTTTGTTTACATATACTTATTCACTTTATGATGTTTTAATTCCAGTTAATGTATAATATATTTAGGTTCATATTAAAAATCAATAGTTCTAGCGTGAATATCAATCATCAATGGCTACCATGTCGATCAACTTTCTTCTTAAATCAACATTCGATTCTGAATCCTACAATTCATTCATAAATGTAATAGAAAAATCTTCAACTTACCTGTAATTCATAGTAAGATCTTCCTCATTCACAGATCTTCGACGTCTGCTCCATCTGAGCCTAGGATGCTGTCCAGGAATGCACTTGGGCAGCTCCTTAGGGCTCCAGCTTCCTCCAACACAAGTTGCTCCAGTGGGTCCATCATCCAGGACGTATCCTTTGTCACAATCATACATAATCTGCTTGTTATTCACAACCTTCTTCACATATGGCCTATAATCATAGACTCCCATGTTGCCCATCAAGAAGACCTTTCCATTTTCGATGAAACCAGGGAAAGGACAAAACACTTGCATACAGTGAGGAATGTCTCCGATCCAATTTCCATATTGACATTTCACCGACCTCGTGATGTTGTCTGGTCCATCTTTGACAAGTTCAAAGCCATCTTTGCACTTGAATATCGCTTTCATTCCGTGATCGGTTTTGGGTGCTATCACCATCCCATTTTTGGGCGATTTAGGCAATTGTTTGCACCTGGCTGGCGAGCAACTGGGCACGATGGACCACGTGCCATTATTGCAAACTACGGGCGTGTTGTTCGCCGCGAATTCATAATTTTCTTCACAAAAAACTAGCAATCTTTCGCCATGCTCAACTACAGTCACGTTGTTGATGTGATCCCTATCGTGGCTGGCCACCGTGATGTTACCGTTTTCTATTTGAGGCACGACGCAAGGTGCAAGACACTGCGGCAATGGATAACGCCACTTTCCGTCGATCTGACAAACCGACGAGGTATTTCCCTCGAGCTTCATGTGGTCGTTGCAGCGGAAAATTATGCTGGCACCCAGACCGGTACCTGTTGGAGTCAGCGTATAAAGAGGTCAGTCCGGATTTACGTGGGTTTCGTTATTTTTGAGAATATGAAACAAGAGTTTTAACAGTTTACCGTTCGGAATTTTGGCTGGTTTTGAACAAAGGAGAATTTAGGATATTGTGGAAGTAAAAGAACAGCAGCAACATGAGAAATTTAGCTTGAATGATGCTTAATCCATTGTTGTAAATGTTTTAATGTATTTGTTACGGTGTATAGTTTTGCGTAAATAAAGCTTTTACCGGTAACAAAGAATATCGATGGAGCGAGAGATTCATTTCGAATGATGTTCAATCTAATGAGATATTAATATGTCTGTGTGTGAATGTAACATTCTCCTGATGCTTTCCTGATGATGTTACATAAAAGAAATTTTCAAAAAATTATGAAGATCAATGGAATGGAAAATTCACTTTGAATGATCCCTCATTTAAAATAGAAATAAGCATTAATATTTAAATATGATGTAGAGATTAAAATGTAAAAGTTTGTCATTCTTCTTACGAAAAAGATAATTCCATATTAATCGAAAGAACAATGAGACAAATATTCAATTATTTGAATAAGTATGTCTCAAGTAATACTTTATCGAATAAAACGCTTACACTCACCAAACCAATACAAAATCCTTTCCACGATATTCTTAGCGTATCATACTGTTTCGACCGCAAAATAGTTGCAACATTCTCATAAACTTCTACTATTGTTTATTCTCGTAACGACGCGATTATTAATAAACACGGCAAAGAATTTTCTCCGCTCTTCCATCGTGCGACTCACCCGCCTCGATATTCTCAATCCAACCGTTGTACAGAACACCAGGTGAACCGCAATTAATCTCCTGGCAGGTAGGTGTCTTTCCGGTCCATTTTCTATCTGCCCCGCAACGCCTGGTCGTCGCGCCGACCACTGTGTATCCATACTTGCATTCGTACGACACGATGGAATTGTATGCATACGAAGTGTACACCGCGTTCCCGCTCACTGGATTCTCCGGTTTCGGGCATTGCACCGTTGTAACCTGAACAGAAAACATTTCCTGCTTCGAAACGTACGTACACATACACTACTGGTCATTATTGAACAAATTTGCAATCACTTTCTCAATTTTATTTATATATATCGTATCTCTTTAATTTTGTTATTCATACAAAATTGATATTCTTTTTTTTTTGTAATTTAAAGATAATTAATTAACGCGCTGACTATCACACAAATTTTATATTCTTTACCCTGGAAGCTGTGATAAATTGAAATATACTACACCATAACATTTAACTTTTACAAAATATTATATCGTATTTGCGCACACTTTTTTTATAATATCCTGTAAATCATTCACGTTGTTGAAAATTTTCTGATCCATGAAAATTATCTTATTTCGATCATTGTAAAAATTATAATAAAACGTGGGTCACCGATTACCACCGTAGCAGTCAACGTGTTAAGAATGATTAATTATTAACTAGTCGTAAGAGATGTAAGACTTCTGATTTTTATTTCCATAAATTTCGCTGTGAAAATGCTTTCTGAGCTGATACAAATTTGACTCATTAGAAGCCAACGTTAACGCGACATTACATTTACAATTTCTTTTCAATCAGTTTACATAAGCAAATTCTGGTCCTTAACATTTTGTGTATGGAAGGAAATTTCAAAGATTCGCTTAATATTTTTTTCGCCGCTATATTTTCCAAGTATGCAGATCCTACAATTATATGAAATTTGATAAATTATGACAAACTATCGTTTGGCCCTTAATGCGTTCAGTTAACGTTTTCTTAGATTTGTTGATCCCATAGAACATATAGTTATTTTACATTTTTGTAGCATCCAGTTAAAAAGGATGAAGAATAAAAATAAAAGGTATAAAAGGGATTCAAATAAAAAGGGAACGGAACATGAAGAGACAAGTTTCATATGTCGCTAAAAACTCTTACTTGCACACATTGTGGTGATTCTTTAGGAGTCCATGTGCCATCTGCCAAGCATAGCTTCTCTGCTTTGCCAACTAATTCGTAGCCATCCATACAATGATACGACACACTACAATCGTACGTATAACATTCGCCTTGAACAGAAAACAAACGTTGCGATTTCGCCTAAGAATCCTTATAATTGAAATAATATAAGATGAAAATGGTTCACTTCAAGTGTCTGTTTATATAGGTTTCTACAAGTTAAAAATATATTCAAAAAAGATAAATTTCTAATAGAGATCAAAGATTTAATCGGTATCTAATATGTAACAATTATTTCTTTAGAGAAATTCGTTTCAGTTTCTGTTCAGTTTTCATACGAAAAGAACTACATCGCTATTGTCAACGGTGCTTCTGCACCATCGGTGGTAATGAGCATTTCAAAAATGTAATTCTATGACAACGTATATAGAATTATGAAGTAGAATATTACTATCGTTGAGTATGATAAAATTATTTTATATTCCAAATTTCCAGTAATTTGGATGAATTTCAAAATCCTTGTTATGTATTAAATATTCGCTATTCTCTTCATTCTTGTTCCATACAGTAAGCGACAACTTCGAAGTACATAATCGGAATAATTCGATCACCATTGTATGATCACAAATAAATTCTATTCCATGTGTAAAGAATCCTCGCGCGCTTCTAAATAAAGAGAAAATTGTCAAACAAACGTTACTGTCTGTTAAACAATTTGCGAATGAAGCAGTTAAATACCGACAATTATGATATGAAACCTAAACTAGTAAATGAATCTAAAAGAAAAATACATAAAATAGCACATAATATCAAATATAAGAAGTCTTTATCCTTTTTTTTCCAAAAAAATCATTTAAATCTTCAAAAATGCACCGCTGTATCTCTATAGAGTCTCCACGAAATATTACGAATGAATCATTTTTACTATTCTCATAATATCAAATAATGAATATCCTTCTAACGGTTCAATTTCTCAACAAATATTCGGTTATTCTTATATATCTTATCCCACTAAATCGTAACAAACCACTCTTAAAGCCAAAATGATACATACCGGCGTATCCGCCGTTCGCAATATCCGCGGGAGGTCCACATTTCTGCGGCTCGCAGGTGATGTCAGGTCCGAACCAGCTAGCAATACCTTCCATCAACAGGCACCTCGCCTTTCTGATACCGGTAGTCGTGTAACCATGGTCGCAAAAGTACTGAACTTCGTTGTCCAAATCGAAAGTGGTCTGTTCAGAGAGCGCGTTGTGTCGCGCGTTTTTCACCTTAGGCGGCTGAGAACAGAAGGAACTGACATCCTTCTTGCAGGAAGGCGTCGTGCCGGTCCATTTACCGTCGGCCCTACACGTTCTCTCGGTAACACCGACGGTGAAATAATCAGGATCACAAGTGTAATGGACTTGATCGCCGAAAAATCTTCCAGTCTCCGACTTCACACCGTGCTGAATATCGCTCAGTGCCGGGCATTCTCTCTCAGGCTTGATGCAAGACATCCCGCAAACACCGTCGCATCTGCACTTCTTCTTCTTGCTCTTGCAATCTTCGTCGGTAGAACACTTTCGCAGACACTTCTGGCCGAGCAATTCCGCCTGTCCCTCGTTTCTTGGACACGCCGCCGACGGGGAATTCCTCGGGTTCTTGTATATGCGTCCGTCATCGTCCACCTCCGGTTTCGTTTGATAACTCTGCTCGTCGGTGTCGTCGTCCTCGTCGTCCTCGTCGTCCCAATCATCGTCGTCGTCGTCGTCGTCGTCGTCAGCCGCTTGTTGTACGAGTCTCGCTTCCGATACGAGGAAATACATAAACAAAATCATAAGATGGAACAAAACGAAGGCGCCGGGTCTCATTTTATCAGGCGTTTGTCTGATACTGCTCGTTTCCCGGACAAAATGACTCACACGCGTTTCGACGTCGACCGAACAACTCGTTTTATTCGTTGAACTCGTGAGTAACAACGCGTTGAGAGAACGATTTACGAGACGGGAGACACAAATTGAAAAACTGTTTCACCAGAGATGATGATCACCAGACGCGGTGGCCCATTGAACGGTACTCCGTTCCGGAAGCTCCGCTTAAAGTAGTAGCAGTCTCATCCCGAGGCACCGCGCGCACGAGGACGACGTCGTTTCTCTCGCGACCGTGACTATTAATCGAGTCTGCCTCTTCGGCGTCCAGGAGGATTAGGACGGTATCTCTGTCTCTGTCTCGCTCGCCACCTCTCTGTTCCTCTAACTCTGTGGCAATTTTTTTCTTTATTGTGCGGACTGCGGCCCCGTGCTGCCGGGAATTCGCGGATACTCGCGCATCTCTGCACGCGCATTCAGCCTGTTCAATACATCTCCTCACTCGTGCAGCTTCCAGCAGATGGCGAGGGACAGGGGAAAAGCCCTCGGAGTTGCGCAGAAACGTGCCATCCTCCCCTTCTATCCCGACACATACACCCCCCCTTTTTCAACCGTTATACGTTCTTGTAAGGGGGTGGCTTCGATACAGTTTTATACACGGTTACTGTCGGCAACATGATTCATTCGCCGCGCGTCTAGAACCGTATCGAATATGTTCCTCTGATCAAGACAAATCTTCTTCCTTCCTCCATTTATATTTGTTAGATTTGTTTGCCATATGTCGGAGGCGAAGGAATTGCGACGTGTTAACTTCGTGTAACATGTATTTTCTCTGGTTCCAGTATTCGAAAGATGATTTGCGGTAGGAGTAAGATATTTCTCGAGTTGGATTTTAATACTTGAATTATGAAAAGAAAGTTTTGTGGTAGGCGTAGAGAATAGGTGTCTGTGACATAATGATGTAGGCTTTAGCATAGTTGCTTAGAGATGATGTAGACACGACATGAATATAGCACGATAGCGATTAATTAAGATTACAAGAATGTTATCGGGAAATAGATATCCGACATGTGATATAAAATTATGTATCACAATAGTTAATTCTTTAAATCATGAATTATAATATCGTTAAATTTTTCTTCTATATGCTTGATCATTTTTCTAGTAACATATACTCTACTTGCAGATCCTTTTCGTATTCAACAAATCATATATATTTAGTTACCCACAATTTTCTCTTCTTTACGATAACTATAAAAAAGATAGACACGTCATTGCACTTATTATAGTATTTGCATACTAATTAATTAAGTCCATGTATATAAATTTTGTATCATCTAGTAATAGGTAGCATTGTCATATGACTACAAAAATTTGATACTATAAAAATGAAATGTATAGAACTCGATAGAGAACGCTTTATTGAAAAATAAGGATGCGCATCGATACTTTTTGTAATCACTTTTCCCGTAAACTTTTAAAATATCTTGTTTCAGAGGGTGACAACAACTTAACTTACCTTTAACCTAACTTGTCAGCGTAGTTTCTCAATCCCCAATATCATTACCTTTCCTCTAGAGATACCGTAGTTTCCGTAGTTCATACTTTCGAGAACCTAGTATTACAACAGCTTTATGTAAATTTCCTCTGAACGAGGATAAAAATGGAGAAGTTAAGGAAAACCTATTTCATATACCGTGGTACAAAACGCCGGCGTACGCTTCGTAAGCAAACTTTCTTCCTTTCACGAGGCGCAGTCACCAGGATAACGCGCCTCTCGATTCCTTCGAGCTAGTCCTTCTTGAATAGGAAGTTCCGTTTGCTAGAAAACGTTCCGCTATTATTCGAAACCACCAGAATCTCCGCCGTGCCTCGATTACATACGTTTTCGCGTTGCCCTCGAGAAAACGTTACTCTTTCGCAACACGAAGGTGCCGCGCGCGCCACGACACGCGAAAACGCCACGCTCCCGTTAACGCGTCGAGTCACGAAAGCTAACAGCACCTGCAGCCACTTTCTAGCCCGTTAACAC
Organism: Bombus flavifrons; assembly: GCF_040668555.2. Lineage (NCBI taxonomy): Eukaryota > Metazoa > Arthropoda > Insecta > Hymenoptera > Apidae > Bombus > Bombus flavifrons. Next base: position 3,606,005 of record NC_138453.1, on the reverse strand, counting down.
GTTACTTCGCCGTCCAGACAAATTGTGGCAAACCGCCTGCAACCTCGATCCACCACGAGTTAAACGATCCCCAACACGTCTCGATCGGCCTCAACTGCTCAATCAAGTCGTTCGAGACTAAAACCGGGGATCGAAAACGAGATCTTCTCGCGTGACACCACAATCTTAGGATTTTATACGACATGCTTTACTAAGCTTTGAAGGACGGTCGCTTTTACGGTTACTCGGTTCGATTTGCATGATAAAACGTAGCAATATACGAAGGAATGATAAGATGGGTTTGATTGGTTATAGCGTAATTTCATTTTCTTGTGTAGGATCGTAAATCCTGTGAACTTTCATACATTTATATGTAGATGTTGATTTGAAGCTACAAAAGTCGACAAGTGTACACGGAATGCAAATATGTAATTTATAAAAAGATACAAAGGGAGCCAGTAATTATAGCAAAATCAAAAGTATAGAGTAAACATATTTCATACTACGCTTCATTTTCGATAAAATCGTACTTGGAAAATTTAATATACGTGAATTTGGCAACTTACCAATTGGTAACTTATAATTAGTACTTACCAAATGAATAAACAAACAACAGAAGATTAATCTATGTGCGAAAATAAGTGAAAAACGTAGAATACAATTTTTCTATTCAAGTCCTCATTTCCACGAAAACAGAGTTTCAACAGATATGCTTTTCTTAGAAACTGAAAGTCCCATGAAAAAGATTTATTCCACATTCTCGACTTGCCAGTTGCTACCTTAATTCGGAGATGTTCTGTATAAAATATCCAAAGTATAGTGTTTGTTATAATATTTAATAAATAGAACAATCGTTTTCTTAGATTCTATTCTGTTAACTATATTCATACGTATAATTGCAATTTATATACAGTAATATCCAGAAGAAAATTTAAAGAATAAAACGGAAGAAACGTTATAATTTTGCAAAACTGAATTATAAGTGACGATAAAAATGAATGTATAATATAATTATTATAAATTAATATAAATTAATATAATAAACGACAAGAAAGATGTTGATAGAAATTGTGATTATATACACGAGTGTCAGTTTTAAACTTTCTTCTGTCCGCCACTGTAAATAACCGAGTAAAATATGAAAATCCATGAATTTTGATTATAGACAGTTTCTTATCTGTAGATAGTACGATCGTCAGATCGAAAAACTGAGGAATAGTAAAAGATATCAAGGCGTGGGTAGTAGACAGGAGATCGGTTTTCAGCGGACAAAACTCGATCCTTTGCTAACCGTGGCAGACCATTCAAGGTAATCCTCCCGGTTCCAAAGTTAGAGCCGTCGTCGTTAGAATAAGCCCGTGTCCACCATTGTCTTCGTAACGATCGTAATCAATCGGTACGGTTCGATGCCTCGTATACACGCCGTAGGTGATCCCTGGCCCAATCTCAGCTATCAGCTTCATCGTTCTCGCCGTGTGTCTCCCGGATGTCTTCATTTGTCTTATTCAAATGAGACGCCTAGGGACAAGGCTTTCGTGTTTTCGAAGCTTTAAAGTTTTGCTTGAAGTCGTATTTTTATCGGCGGAACATCGGGAAATTATTTGGTGCAATTTTCTCCCTTAGTTTTATGGTCGTTTTATATTGGGGTAAAATTTAATTGGAGCGTATTGGTGCGAAAGGGTATGAATTGGAAGGTTACATAATTTATACGCATTATCGAAGGTAATTTGGAAAGGTTGTTGAAATTTTTTGATGGGGGAAAAAATAAACATAGTAACATGATCAGGATTCCAATTGTCCCCAACATCATCAAATATTCTTTTCATTATCCAACAGAATTGATTGTTTTCATCTCGTGCAAAATTACTTTTGTTAACAGTGTTCTTCAGAACTATGGAGAACAATTATAATGCATTTACACATTTACATATCTGTTGTAAATGGAAATTGTATGCAAACCAGTTTAATTTCGAAAAAATATTGTCGAACAGAAATTGGTTCATTCTTCTCCTCTTTTCTCTTCAAAATTGGGTATTACCCTTTTCGATGCATTCTGTATAATATCCCTGTAGTGACTGTGAAATGAAAAAGAAATAATAATTACGATTGCATTAACGAAGACGAAATTCATGAATATCTTTATCCATAAGTATAACTTCTTCCATTCGATTGGGGCGAGTGCATTGAAATTCAGTATTCAACGAGTTCGTAGAACTAATTTCCAAGACTGATCGCGTTTGCAATATCGTGGGATACAAACGACGCAACTTTTCCTCTCAGTGACAAGGTGAATGGCGACTCGGAGGGTTATTCATTGTCGGGAGTGTATCTTCGTTTGGACGCGACTGTCAGGTGAGATTGACAGAGTGGCAGTAACTCGGTAGCTGAAAATGGGAGTGGCTGAAAGACGAGAGGACAGCTCGCTCAGCGACATCCCCGTGGCGCCTCTTCGCGGATCCTCCGACCAAGAAATAAGGACATAAGGAATCAGTGGCTCTCAACGTGTTTTCCTTTTATTTTACAATATTATTTTGTCCAGAAATATAACTATTGTAAAAGAAATGCAAATAGATGTTTATTTCCATGTCTTAAAAGCTTCAGTTTCGAAAAATGAAAATCATTAAAAAATAATTTATCACCCATCGCAGCTTGTTATGTACTATCTTATTTCCTTGAAGTATGAGATATTTGAGTCGCTATTATAAATTTTTAGTATCTTTTATTTTTTTCAAGCGTAAGATTCGTATATCTTAATTTTTTGTCTTATTACAAAAAGCATTCTTTGATCATTTATGATGCAGTTGTACTATTTCGATAACTATTTTACAATTTTAGTTTTTTTCTAACGAACACACAGTTCCACCAGAAAATCATTACCAGCGCTGTGGGAGAAATTATATGACGAGCTATCGAAGTTTTCTAATTGAGGAAATTTTCAGAGAAAATTTAATTATCTGGTTGCAACCTAACCCAACTCTTTCTCAATTAGCTTCACTTCATTTCATTTATATTCGACACTTCTCCTTCTTTTATTAACAATCTACCTTCATCAACTAGTTTCAAACTGATTCAAACGAGTTGCTTAATATCAACAATTTCAAAAATTTACAAGCAATTCCAATAAAAGCTTCAGTTAGGATGACCATTTTCGAAGCATATAATCAGAGCCCGTCACACGTTAAACAAACTGAACGGTTCTTAATTAGAAATCCACGGTCGAGAAGAATCTCCCTAATTATTAAGCTTGTGTAAGCATAGAGACGAGATCCTCTTTGTTCGCATAATGGCTCCGTAAGAAATGATCGAACCGTGAATAGGCAAATCAGCATCCTTATTAAATAAACGAAACGCGCGTTCGTGGCATGAGATTCTCTGCGAAAACCAGTTTTGTTCTACTTGTTTCATCAAATGAAGAACGTCCTTTTTGTCTCGCAGTGGGCGGTATAGCCGTCTCACGAGTTGAAAGAACGATGAGCTCACGGTGTCAGCTTACAACTACGTGCCTACGTTATGTCACGTTATCTTTTTTAATTTATCTTCCCATTGAAACAAAACAAAACTGATAATAAATACAGCGGGGTGTTTCCTTTGCTCACTAACCGAAGAAAACTATCTCGATGCTCGAGGTATCGATCGGTAAATTCAGCCGGATTGAAGTAATACGCTGTTCCGACGTTCGTAAGACTTCACAAGCATATGAAGATTGCATAAGTTGGCACATACGTGATATGCTCTAAAAATCTTCTTCAATCTGACTTCAAATAGACTTCTATTCTGATTAGAAAAAGTTACTAGTGTTACGCAACTTTGTTGGTTTTCATAACCTTTTCACGATCTACGTATGTCACAATAACAGTTCAAAAAACTTTTCAGTATTTTCATTTTAGTCTATTCTAATTGGAAAGTTCACTGCGAAAACATGGTTCTTTGAGTATCTCGTTTTCTCAATCAGTTTTCAGTAAATTGAAAAATTCCTAGAAACATTGAAACTACCGATGGCTAAAGTAGAACAGAAAACGAGTAAGTGGAATAAAAATGAAAGATACATACACGAAGAAATATGTAATGCAGGGAAAAATGCAAAAATACACCGTTGTAAATCTATAAAATTTCTGTAAAAAATTGGATTTATCGAACCACCTTAATAGTTCTAACTTTCGTTAAAATTGCTAATGTTCCAAACTCGAATGATCACGAAGGAACACAGACATTGATTGAACGTTAATTAAAAATATGAATTTAGTGACAGAAGTTTCAACAGACACAATAATTTCCCTCGCAACAGGTTTTCATCGTACGTCCAATTTGAATATCCTCATTAACGTCGAGGGAGTGGCAAATTTTTGAAAGTTTCAGCGAAATTCCACACGTTTCCAGGATCGTTGTACGTCAATTACGTAATTCAGTTTTCCTGAATCGATTATTCTCTTTAAAATTTCTTCGGGGTATGACATGCACGTATAACGAGACAAAATTATGGTCCGCGATTTTTACACGGAGACTGTGATCAATGTGTCTCCTCACATATAATTCGATCGCGATCTTCTATGTTGGATTAGAAGCGATTGTAGTTGACGCTAAAACTACTATTACGCCGTGGTGAAATTGATTTCAACCAATACTATTCTCAAGATAAGAATCAGCGAACCTTCTCTGCGTCACAACTTTATGTATATCCAGATATCGTTTGGTACCTTTATGCTAGAAGATCTTTTAGAATGGAGAAACAAATAGAGACTTCAAAGTTGGAGATATTATTTAGAACTTAATTATATAAAGAAGCGATAAGATAGTTGAATAAACAGGGAAATGACAATTGAAGAATTTGAAAGAAAAACCATCATGAATCATTCCAAATCAAAATTGAAATTTCTACATCGTATATTAGAACTAATCATGTTGCCTTCTTTTAGCCGTTATCGGCCCGATCGTATTTTTGTAATGTTAAAGAGTATCTCAAATCGAAGCAGATATGAAAGTACCGTGATTATCCAATTTTATATTAAATTGTTTCCATGAAACATTAAAAGCCTTTCTGTTTATTGAAACAAGAATAAAGTTGAAGTATAAAGATTCAAGGATTGTTGCAAGGCAATCAAAGTATAATATAATCATAGTAAATAACGAGTGAAATTCCGAAGAATTAAGAGTCAAAGAGTCCTTCACAGAACGGTGACCAATGTTACTATTCTTTAATGAGACGTTCAAGTTATAAAATTTATTATAAGAAAGAAGAATGTGATTTAAATTTTGCATTATGTACGAAGGAAAGAATTTCATCTTTCATGAAACTTCATTAAAATAATTTCAACTTAGGTTTCATCAAATGGAAAATGTTGATATTTGTACCATTTTCCCCTTCAATTCTTCCTTTGTTTCTAGGAAGGAGGGTTATCAAAGGGAGATTAGTATTTCTGTCGGGATTAAATAGAAGGAACGCATGACCGACGACTTACACACGCAAAGTTAAGTGGGTGGTGAGACGCTTAGATTCACTCTAATCACTCTATTCACTACGAACGCCCCTTGAATGGGTCTTCAAAGCAGTCAATTGGTAACCTACATCTGGCTGCTGCATCACCTACATCCTGCATAACAGAAACTATCGTGTTAAGCGTTCTGAAATGTTGCATCTTCAAACATCCATCTGTCAATTTGCATTCCAGATCACCAACTACGAGCCTTTCTCATCTAGTTGTGCTACGACTCCTTCAAAAATTATCCAATTAGAATTTACAAATTTTCATCACGCATGTATTCGACCCCTGTATAAATTCTCTAAAGTAATTCATAAGTAATTTGTATTACTATGTAGTACCTATTCTGACTTTGAGTTCTATTTTACTACACAGTTCAGAGTATAGATTTTATGAAATTCAAGCTTGAATTCAGGTATTTCAAACAGCTATTTTGTTAACGAAAGAATTCGATAACTCAGAGTGATCAATTTCGTCTGGTGGAATGGTTTCTTTATCTAGGAATTTTCTATCTTTCTCATGTTATGTCATCAAAATTGATAAAAAAGTTAATCCCTCAACCATTTTTGTTATGACACATCTTTCGTATTAATAAACAATCTCGTCTCTTTCGTATTTATAGAAACACTTGCTTTCCTTTCACTTCCTACTATATTAAAATCTATGATTACAAAACAATATATATTAGGTGGCTAAAAAACAATTCCGCTAAAATAAAAAAAATAAAAAAAGTTGAAACGTAAGCAGTTAATTATTTCGAATCGTAAATTAATCATAAAGTTACTTACAAATCCTTCCAGCATTTTCTAACCCTCTTCAATTATTACCAATCCAAAACTTCCAGAAATCTCAAACATAGCAAGTTTCCAAGAAATGGCAAGAAAATCCCATAATCGTGGTAACTAAGATCCCAAACAAGTTCATAGAAAGTCAGCAGAATTTCCAGTGTCTGGTCGCCAGATCGTCTGGATCCACGCCATAATTAACTCGATAACGGTGACATTATTGGCCGAGAGCGTGCTTATTACCAGTGAGAATCGGTCGTTAAGGAGCACGAATCTCGGTGCAGCATCTCTACGAGACTATTTCCCAGCTTGGTTCCCGTTAGTCGCTGGAGAGATGCACTCGTCCGCGTCCGCTCGCAGATGCGGCACGCGCGCCGATCTCCACGCTCCTGTAATCCTTTCCCGACACCCGTAATGGCCGGAATCGTGAATTCAATTGCCTCTGAATTGGATGCAGTCGCGAAAGAGCCCGAGCGTTGGCTTAAGGCACGTACGAACATGAAAGCCCAGCTTCGTGTATCCGTCGTGCACCAAGCGGACAAAGGAGAGGCCAGTGATTGCAGCGGAATGATCTTCTGAGTAGACGACGACGCGTTCGCTCTCGAGCGTACTCGAGAAAGAGGAGGAAATTTCGAGTGCAGTTCAGGGGGTGAATGGCGTCCGACTTCTTGCTGTTGAAAGTTTAGAGGATGATTGGGATGTGTTTTGACGGAACTGTTGATTCGGTTAGGGATGTAGTCTTGTTGAGAGAAGTACAGTGTGCTCGTAGGAGACGTTAGGGAGGTGGAGTAAATGGTTTCCAGTGTCCGGACTTTGGATACCAGGGACATTTTAGAGTCGAGAATTACAGACTTTAGTCAAAGTTAGATAGGTAGATCGACTTTATTTTAGCTTGCGTTTGATGTAAAAATGTACTATTATTCTGTATGTTGCTACTTAGAATATAGCTCTTGTAGCTCTAACTTGTTAACTGGTAAGAGCTTAATTTCTGGACATCGGATACCAGAGAAATTTTTAGAGTTACAGGTTACTAACTTTAATAAGAGCTAGATGGATAGATATACTTTGTTATAATTTATGTTTGATAGAAAATAGTACTATTATTCTGTGTATTGAAACTTGGGAATGTTTAACCTCAACTTGTTAATCGGTAGAATTTAGTTTGTTAGCTGAAAACATCAATAATTATACAATTAAAAGTTGACAACTTCAAAATCGTTCTTGCACATGTAAATATCCTATCATTAAATTTTTAATAAAAGCGAAAAAAATACGTTTCTCGTTCGATCATTTGTAGATGCCTCGAAGAACGTTAATTTACGTAACAAGCCATTAAACATTTGTCTGAAAAGTTTCCTCTGTTTTATAGCCTCCGAGACAGTATGAGACGCAGAAACTTTGTCGTCTGTTCCTTAAATTCAAGTTTCCACGCTGGTAAATGATATATGTTCCTTAACTTTACATGCTCCGCAAACATATAAATCATGCGGTGGACAAATTTTAATTACTCTGGAGAATAACTCTGCATCAATATTCAATGATCAAAAGTCTGACCCTAAAACATTGTGCTGATTCAGTGTAATACAACGAATTCGAAACTTTATATACTTCGTCTTCAAACTTATAACAATTCGATTTGCCCTTACGCAGCAAATTATTCTAAAAAAAATTATGGATAAACATATAAAAGTAAAGTGTCTTGAAAAAGATATCTATGCGTACACTAACATACACTAGCGTACACTAGTTAGCCATAAATATTAGGATACCTACTTGTTACATTTGTTGAAAAACTCTAACAAATTTACTTTATTTTGTAACGTGACATGTGCAATATGAACGATATATTCAACTTTGCCATTTCAAATTTTCTAGTTTTCTCATTTTATGTCTCGAGGAATGACTGTATGCAGAGCGATATCTTCAAAATTTAAACGAAACAATTTACAGTCGAAAACGCTAAATCAATTTAAAATTTCAACAAGTCAAAAATAGGAAACAGAGAAAGACTAAAGATTCACATTAATCAGAAGATAAAATGATAAAAATCAACGAAATTCGGCACAATAAAGTATCTTCTATCGAAAAGGTGTATCTCACCTCGAAAAAGTGCACCCAATTCGAGAGTCATCGAACATCGAACAGACATCGAAAAAGTCGAGAAGACGTCGTTCCAGATACGGTGCACCGTTTCATGGAAGCCAAAGCGGAGAATGGTGGAACAACAAGCAGATCCATAACAACGTTCGAGCCGGGTGAAAGTTCTGCTTTTTGACGCGTTGATTGCAGGTTTTCTTTCGCGGCGGCGCTTTTTGAGCCGCTTTCTGGCGGGGGTCACGTGAATCCGGCTGTCCCTCGCTCACGCGGAGAACTGGAGCACCGTGAAGCGCGGGATCATAGTAATTATGCGGCACCATGTAAAACAGATTCCCGTGGGCCCACCCGAGCCCACTCTGAGCCACGGCGCATACAATTATTAAGCCGTCATGTGTATAACGTAGCTTTTATCCGTTCTCGCGAACACGTTTTTTCGTTGATTTTCACCCACGATGCCAGTGGAAAGCGACGGATTTTTGGTTTGTTAAACGATCGTCCTTTTATGCATAAAGAAGTAGATCTTAAAAATTTGTGAGTGAAAATGAAATAGAATAGACGAAACTTAAAATTGCTGTACGTAGATTAAAGTATAGATTCGAGTGCATTGTGTGGAAAGTTCAAGCGAAGTTAAAGCGATGTTGATTTACTCAAAGCGAACAAAATCGTTTAAATGCTCGGACATGTTGAAAAAGATCATTTGAGATGCTTAAATCGTCAATTTTTGACAAAGAATATGATTTTAATATACCATTGATAAGGTTTTAAACGATTTAAGTTTTACGATATACAACTTCTGATTTCACAAGGAGATGTAGAATTCCACAGGAAACGTGGATTTCGGTCATTAGTCTGCCATCAATTTATATATATTCATATATACACATTCTTATCAATAATCAGACATTTAAAAAATAGATCAGAATGTGCACATACTTGTAGTCGATAGTATATACATATGTATAATGAATCACTGTGCACCTCAAACCATAACCGTAACTACATCGACGTTAAGAATTGAAACAGCCACTCGAAGATAGAATATTATCGTTCCACGAGCGCGCCACGTGCTCTTTATTAGATTCCAGTGCGATGTATTTCCCAGGCGCGCGATCTCAAGCATTTGACTAACGTTCCTCGTTACACACTATCATCGAGCAATTACATTTCTCAACGCAACAAGCAAGCCACTTCACGAGTACACCAAATTTAACTTCCAAGTCTCTTAACCAACGCCGTGGTCGAACTTAATGTCCCTGTGATTGAAATTCGTTTTACGTCCGATTCAAACGAATGGACATTCACGGCAATGTCTAAACCGATCTAAGTTTGCACAATTTACTCGATGATTTACGTGAACGCGATATATAGGTTGGGTAGTAAGGGTTCCGCGTCAACGTGGTTCGCGAACCTGAAAAATTACACGCACACGGTGGCAAACAATGACCTATAAATCGATCGACGAAGCTTTGTACGGACGTTGGCGTCATTAAGAGCCATAACTCTTGCCCCTTTCCTCATATTTGACATTCAATTAAGGCGTAGCCGAACGGCGGTGCGCCGCGTTCCGCTCGCGACCAAATTTTACCACCCGGTACGTGTCGATTGTCGTCACGCGCGTCGAATTTCCATAATCGTCCAACGGTTGTTCTACTCCGCTTCGAAGTTATGCCGCTTTGTAATTCTCGATATCGTGACGATCGTTCTTTAATCAAATTGTTCCGTTGCTATTTACCTCTGAATAAGCTCAATTTATGGTGTGTTATATGTGTGTGAATCGCTCGTAAGGAGATAGTTTAGGAGTTTTAAGGAAACATTCTACTGCAAAACGTATTTTGTTAGATTGTTTTTGGCATCTTTTTACAAGGAAACTGTATAAGTTACGCTTGTACTTAATCGTGTTTCAATAATATTAGCAAGTTTTTTCAAAGGCAAGTAACATTCTTTAGTTGTAGAAGTTTGACGTAGAAAATGTTATGTAGTAAAGATTAGTCGTTTGAACGTATAGAAATGAAATTTGATATCTTAACCGATGTGTAAATAATGAAAGTAATAAAGTAATTGAATTTGTAATATGAAGCTCGAGACTTTACTTCGATATAAATACCTTCATGACAGATAGATAACTTCAGAAATGTATATATATTCGAAAAGAAAATGTAATATCTTAACCAGTACGTAAATAATAAAAGTAATTATATAAGTGAGATGTAATATGAAACTGCAATTGAGCTTTTACTACACATAGTTAGGATCTGTATAGATAAATAACTACAGAATTTTATATATTCGAAGAGAAAATTTCATTGTGATTTCCATATTCAAATAAAAGATTTAAGGAACTTAGCTTAATAAATACTATATAATATAATAAAATAAATAAAATCGGAACTACTTTCCCACATAAAATACCAGCGGGAAATATCCCAGCCCTGTTTCACATTCCGAGTTCAAGAAATAGCCGAATCGAGCTCAACGATTTACATTGCGTCGCGAAACTCCCTCAAGGACAAATTAGCCGTCTTTCCAAGAAGCAGAAACTTCTGGGCTCGTTATTACGCCATTACTACGTTCACCCTTAAGGAAATTGGGCCAGCGCGAATTTTCACGAGTATAATACATCCTCGGTGGACTTTCCAACGCGCATCTTAATTAACATCCGGAACGCGAAGAAGTCCTCGACGTGTAATTACGATGCGGAAGAGACGGTCGTCGCCCGAGAACAGTTCCTCCTCCGTCTGCTTCCGGTTCGCGCGCCGGTTCCGCATCATTGTCCCTCTAATTAGCCATTCAACGATTATTTCCCAGCAGCGACGCGTGTACAAACGGATGTGACGTCCTCGATCATGGCACGTGGACGACCAAGCAAACGACGACTGGCGAAAACGTGGATAAAACGGGGAGAGAACGTGTCAACTCGACGCACCAAACATGGGATGAACGCACGCGAATGTACCAGCTGGTGTACATTGAAAAAGAGAAGAAAAAGCGGCAGGCACCGGTGACGGAACGATGTTACGGAGGGAGAGCAGCGTGTAATTAAAACGTAATTACCGGACGCAAAGTGTTATTTAAAATGTTATTTATCAGGCTGATGGACGGGCGTGGCTTGGGCGCTATCGCAGAATTTCAAAGGCGAATTGCGTTACACGATTCGTGGTGCAGGAAATGAATTGTAATTCGTCTCGCGTTCGTTCGATTGTTTGTTTTTCGCTCTCTTATCTTGCGGAGGATATTAACGGTGAAGTGGTTCGAGAAGAGACGTTTCTGATTTTCGTTTTCCTATCTTGTGGTACAATTTAAAGATGAAGCGATTGGAGGATGGAATCATTATTGCGAATGTAGATGTGAATATGGATTATGATTGTGGAATTTGCGTTATGTGGTTTCTTTCGGTGAACGATGATGGTATCTTTTTAGATGACTTTGTGAGAAGGGGTAAGCTTATATCTTGATATTGTTCTAGATGGATACTAACGTTTTCTTAAAGAAATATAACACAGAAATAATAGAAATAGAAGTAAAAAATGCAGTAGCGGTAAAGAAATATGATTAAATAGAATTTTAGAAGCAGAAGATTTTGATTCGTTTACTCACATTTTCATCATTTGTTGACGAAAAACTTCTGTAAGAAAGAAGCACTTCTAAAATAAAATTCGTGATTTCTAACGCTGATCCTAAACATGCCAGTGTATTATTACCACGAATAAGAAATGACGATAGCCCGGCCCGTAAAATATTTCGAGTAATACGTTATTCTCTCACGCCCCCGAACATAACACGAACGGTGGTTGATTATAATACACCTGAGGCTCGCGCGTTGCATGCCTAACGACCGGCGCATTCAACGCGAGGGCTGCGTTTTAAGAGCTTGTCTTAGAACCACTATGCCATATCCATCATAATTTCTTACCCCGAAGGTGAAAGTAGAGCAGAGAGATATCCAAAACGAATAATGGATAATACTCTCCTAGGTTGCTGCTATTATTCCCATTCCTAAGCACTTTCACCTCGTAATCGCGGCTTGCGAATGAGAAAAATAATGATCGTTACGGTTCCAAAGACTAGGCCTCGTTCCATGAAGTACAATTTTTATGACATTTCGGAGTATCTTTTAACTTTTGTACTCGTAAATCTAGAATACACAACAAAATTTGTGTGAAAAATTTGCGAAGATAGTGAACACATTTAAAACAAAAACAATTAGGATTCGCTTGACACAATTCTTGGGTTTTATAAAATATTGTCAAAACCAAATAGCTTTAGTACTAACAATTTAACGGAAGCAAGATACGCGAGAAAGTTGATAAGGAACACGAAAGTTCCTCAAATTCAACTTCAAAGTTTGAAACTACCTTACTTGAATAGCAGATACTGAATACGCTTTCATGCCAATTCCAACTTTCACTTAAAAGCTTCTACTTATTGCTATTATAATCAGGTTCAAAAGTTACAAATTAAAAATCCCTTATGCTACACCATTAAAAACATAACAATCATTTTATATAGGATTCCAATTATATTATTGTTTCAACTTCAAACAAATGATAATTTTCAATAATGATCGTAATAATTCAATGACTCACCGCAGAATTCTTTCATCTTATGAATAACGTATAATTCTCTCGCCATCTTTTACACGTTCCAAGATTACACACTTACATAAACCCATCAATCAATCCCCACAATCAACATCTCTGTCTCCCAACAAAACCCTACACACACTATCTTGCCTATTGTCATTGCATCATCATTACGGCTCATGAATATTCCTCCTCCCTAAACGATCTTCCCTTGCAACCTCACCATTAAGCTTCGTTTATTTCACGAAATAAAATCATAAACGTTGTCGTTACTAGACTAACGCTGCTAAAAGCGCGATTCACAAGAGGAAGGAAAGTTTTATCATTTATTCAGCGGCAGTCATAAAGACGGCAAACGTCCCCGAATTCAAGCGGTACCTGGGGTATTTTGCGTTGTTCACGTGGTATTAGGTACCACGAGCGTGTGATAGCCCGTCTTCGTGTTTATGAGAGCGCCGTACCGTTCAAGTAATCGATAAAGTGACGATTATGACTTGTTAATGGAAACCGGGTGTCGTTATGGCGATGCATAAACTTTCTCATTAACAACGGGTCAGAAAGAGAGAGAGAGAGGCAAGGTACGACAGTCTCGTCGTTTTATTACCGGACATGAAGTCAGTTTGCGACGTTACGGCTTGGCTAGCTCGTAAACTCGAGAATTTCGACGAGTGGACCGCGAGCTCTTATCGATACCCGCAGGATTATGACTGTGATTACGATCGAGACACGCTCGCCAATTCCTACTGATCGTAAATAGGGAAATCTGCCGTTTTCAAACTATTAGATAGGCTGCTGCAGATGACTCTGTGATGGTTGAAAATAGAAGGTTAGGCTGTAATTCGTGGATTTTCTGTGGTTTAGAAAAATAAATAGTTGGGGATTTGCTTACAGGAAAATTTCAAGTTGTTGAATTTTAAATTCTTTTTCTCAGAGTAAAGAGATTAATTCAAACGAAAATTTGGGGTTTGATAGAAAAGTGTAAGAAAAGATTTGTTTTCGAAGGTCCGTAAGATTTTCCTGACCCTGCAATTTTTCGCAGTCTAAGCTTTACGACTATAATATTACGCAAATCTAGTAATTTGAAATAATTCGAAAATCATCTGCACGAGACTAATAATCTGAAATAACGCGAAAGATATCTAAGAAGTTAAACATTTGCCGTCTACCTTAAACCACTAGTTTTGTAAAAGATTATGCCGCATGAAATGTGCCTGTAATACTTAAAAAATCAAATTTCATTAATCTTTAATTCCCAAAGTTATCGTAAATCAAAACATTTCCAATCCAGTTCAACTGATTTTAAATGCAATTTTCAGTCTTAACATCATCTTTAATATCCAGGTAAATAATTTTAATTTCGCTTTATAGTCGTGTCTTGCGTATCAGCAAAAAACTTAATTTGTCAAACAAAAAAGCAGGTTGGGCAGCAATAAACGCAGTCTCTGAACCGCCATATAGGTACAACTGTTATCGGAAACAGGTTTTACACGTTAATTGGAGCAGCTCGGTTTAATAAATCGACAAATTTAAAATAATAAACGCGCAGGTTCTTCCGAAAATATTCATGTTGCCAGTTGTAACGGAAAGACTGTTCCATGAAAATGAAATCATCGTAACTGCAAATTGCAGGCTGATTAAATCTCGGCAGAGGGTATTAACGGTGCATCAAGTGGTCGTTCCAATTCGATAAGATCGATCTTTAAACCGTAGGTGCGAAGTGCTCGTGAACGAGAGTCAAAAGAGCAAACGATCTTCGAATATTTACTTCTCAGCGACTTTGACTCGTGTCGTTGTTGGATAACGTTTGGAATCGTTTTACGGAAGCCTTGGGTGCAGCAATGGATATTCGATGCGCCAAAAATATCTCGTGTTCCTTCAAAAGTTTAAAGATAGGTTAATAATATTATTTACATTAATAAATATTAGGATTTTTGAAAAAATATTCGGAATAAAAATTTTTCAGATTTCCAATTTTTGAAGAGTCCTCATAAATTTATTAAAGTGAAATGAGAATTTATTGACTTTTTTTGTAATACGCAGCTTAAAATTCTTGAAACAAGTTAGTCTCATTTTTTCTATATTGGCGATTTAGGGTTTACTTTGTATCTTTTTTTATATGAAAAACGTCTGAAAACATCTCGTCTTGCTTCCATCTCATCGCTAGTAATATTAATTTAAACAATTGCATTCTCTTCGAACGAAATCTCTCGTGCATCGAAGAACGTGCATGTTCACGTGCATATTCTTTCATTGATTTCTTTCTCTCTTTTTCCTCGATTCGGCTAGAAGGAAGAACGATTGTAGCCATAAGCGGCTACGTAAAGATGAGTCTTCTCATTTGTACCACTTAACGTTTCAAGATGGAAAATACGATGGCGTTAACATTGGCCGAATCGAAAGACGTCGGATAACTTCGTGGAATTAACAAGTGCGAAAAGCAAATGCGGATTTATTGCAGTTCCACCGTTATGCCATTAAAACCTTGGAGAATTTACACTCGCCACGGATTGGAGGCGATTTTAAAATCCCCCATAACGTATTTCGAAATGAATCCTCAGCTGCTGCGCTGTGATATAAAGAATATTGTTCATTTCATTTTCTCGACGGAGAACCAATAAAAGTTATTAAATCTTAGCTAGAATCTCGTTGTCATCTATTTCGTCTTGTAAAATTTTGTCTTCACAAAAGTTCTTCAATGACTAGATATTGCACACATTAGAAGTCTATAAAAATTATTTGATGAAATAGGATATTGAGGAAACTAAGCATTTTTCGAGAGAAAGCTCCAAAGCCATCCAATACATGTCAAAGCATCAATAAACAATGCATTATTCAATAAAATTATAATTTTACGAAAATATGATACTATCTGTAAATTATTCTTGAATTTTGTTATGAATTTTACTTCGGACAAACCGATAAAATTCGGCAATTCGTATTCCATGTAGATAATCGGATATCGTTGACTGAGTCCAATTAACAATTAACGAAAAACCTAAAATTTGTTTCTACACGATGAATAGAGGCGCGTTTCAAAATTTTCGAAGAATGATAGAAGCAATATCGAACGCCAGTCACACTATAATGTTATCTACATGTGTCATCTAGACTTCTCGCGCATCCCGCATTTATAT
Source organism: Bombus flavifrons (assembly GCF_040668555.2). Lineage (NCBI taxonomy): Eukaryota > Metazoa > Arthropoda > Insecta > Hymenoptera > Apidae > Bombus > Bombus flavifrons. Next base: position 3,589,953 of record NC_138453.1, on the reverse strand, counting down.
GCGCATCATTAGGCCATAGTCCTCATGCCACTTGTGGCGTTCCCACACCGCGTTTCCGCTTCCGGCCAGCACGTGCGTTCAACCGATCGACCGTCACCGTTCCAACCGTTCGAACATTTGTCGCGACATCTGTATTTAATGCTCGTGCTGATCGAGATGTTGAAAAGAGGATTACCATTTAATGTATTAATATTTCTTTCTGCATTTGATGAGTTAATATCTCAGTATTAACATCTTATTTTATTTTCACAAAAACGTGAATTTTCAATAGATTCAGATTTTATTTATTTATTTTATTTAAGAGAAGAAGAGTAAATACTAGAAGTTGCGAGGTATTTTGGAGTTTGCAACTCTAGCGAAGAATTAACGACATATGATGACTTCTTTTATTTCTTTTTTCAGATTTCTATTCGTTTGTATGACATTTGAACATATAAAATGCATAAAATACATCTAACGAAAAAAGATATGTAAAATATTCAGAGTATGGTACTTGCTATAATGTTTAGTAGATAAACAAATTTTTTACTTAAATTCAATCTTCTTTTTTATTTATCTCCACAAAAATATGTATTCGCATAAATATTCGCAGCTTATCCGTAGCGATCATAATCACAAAAACCGAAGAAAGACTTTCTCTTGCACTTACCTTTATTTTATTTTGGCGAAGGTGTAATTTTTCAGAAGTAAGCTCAACACTTATTAAATGTTAGAGAAAAAAAACTAAAAAATATGTATTAGGAATTCCATATTTTCTTAGCTTCCGAGATCAATCTTAAACAGAAAATTAAGTAAATGTGATCACAATTATAGAGACTGAAAAATCTATCGTAATTTTACACGAAGAATTGTTCCATTTACAAACGCACAATCTAAATTTCGCTGAGAACTCTAACTCCAAAGTCAAAGAATTTCTATCCACAAAAGTCTAACAATGCACAAACGCAGAATCCCATCACATTCACAAAGAGAAGATCTCAAAACAAATGCCCTGTCCCTAACAAACGATGATCCATCGAAATTCCAACAAGAGCAATCTTCCCAAAAGAATAAAGGACGAACCTACATCTTCCAGAGGACGATAACTGTGAAACATCACTAACGAAGGAAAATCTCTACGATCGTGCACCTTTAATGCTATGACGTCGACCGAATGCAGTCCCCTGGCAGGAGAGATGAGTAATGATCTGCCAGCGATACAAATCGTTGCGATTCACCTGCAGCCGATCGGCGCGGCGATTCGGTTCTGGGTCCAATTAAAAGAACACAGCTACGGATCAGCGGGTGACGTCCAATGGCTCCCCATGGAAGTTTCACTGCGCGCATATTCCACGCCATGCGGATCAATACGATATGATTCTCGATTCAATGTATTTTTTTTTCATTCCTATTATTTAATGTTGCATCAACCATTTGTGTAGATATATCGCGGAGTTTTATGCAAATTCACATTTTTAAGAAAATAGTTAAAGAGATGTTCTACCTTTCACCTAAGTAAAGCTACCTTTGTTTCATTTATCAAATATTATCATAGATACTGCATTTTAAGAGTATGTGTTACATATTTTCGGGTATTATATACATTTTATTAATTTTTGCACTTTCACTTTCCCCATAAATACATAAAAATCCGCAATTTCGTTATTAGCAACATAAGAAGCAAAGATGTTTCCTATACAGTTTGGTGTGTTTTAGATAATTTAGTAATCTCTGTACTGATTCTTTGTCTAAGATACCCTTTAGTGGGCCTTGTATTAAATCGTTGTCTACAGAAAGAATATTTCGTGCAGCATAGATTCCACTGTTAGATGCATCCACTATGTACAGGTCGTAGGATGGAAGTCGATTTGATATTATTATTTGCCACGATCACACAAGACAAGAATGAAAGGCAAAGAAAAAGATGAAAAAAGAAAAGAGAAGAAAATCGATCCAGTCTGGCATAATTACTGTGTACACTGCGGTGCACGACGTAATTAGTGGTAAATGTCCGATCAAGTGACAGGGATACTCAATTTGTAACAATCTCTTTTAAGGCGGCCCGCTCGATCGTCGCGATGCATATATTTCTTTTTATCTCATTCGTTCTTTCCGTACTCAGAAACAGGAAATTACAAGCCAGCCACGTTGCATTATCCCCGACACGAACGTTCACAACCTAGGTTAATTGAGACGTTAATTAGCGTTGCCCCCGAAGATATCGTTTTTCGGGATACGGTGAATCGAGTGGAAAATGTTATCATTGAGATTCTGTGGCTGTGTCGGTGCATAAGTACATATAACGAGTATTGAAAAGAGCCTGGTTTGTAGGAGCTTTATAAGGAAGGTGTAATAAAGATAATGGTTTTTAACTCTGAAAAGTTGTAGTGCGATACTATGTTTCTAATTTACTTTTGGTTTAACTATTTTTAAGAGATTGTAGCTTTTCGTTATTTACATTATAAAAACCAAGGTTGTTGAAATAAGTTTGAAGTTGTTTGAATATATGTTATGTTAAGAAGAATACGAATTCTAGTCATTTAAACTCTATTTTTATTTCGTATTATGGTTGGGTTATACACTTGAGCAAAGTATTGTAGTATTAACAAGGAAAAAAATTAATTTAAAATATAGGATGAAATATTATGTAACTTTATATAGCAATGGAGAAAGTATCTAATGTACATTGTACTAGTTTATTAAAAATGATGCTATAAAACGTATATAATTTGAAGTTGATAATTCACATTAAATAACAAAGCTTTATTAAAATTAAATGATAAAGTCCCAAAAGTTTTGAGCAAGAATATAGGAACAGTACTAGGAAATTAATAGGACAAAGTACACTACATATGGGCATTTTTAAAAAGAATTTTTTAAGAAAGAAAATTTTAAAAAGAATTTGCCATAGCCCAGGAAAGCCTCGGTCCTGCCAATTAAGATATACAAAAACCATCCTTAAGGGAGAATCATACTGCAGGGAAGAAGCTCTGTAAATGATGCTTTAACTGTGTTACTCCAATTAAGTTACCGAATTCTGGAATTATTTCCCAAAACGCGATTGTATTCGAGCTTCCACAGTTGCGAACAGTAATCAAATCGCAGAACCCATCGCTGCACCTTTATCACCCTAACCAATCCCATTGCCTGTTCTCAAAACCACCCACACACACCCCTACACTTCGCTCACGCCTCCAGCTTCCACTTTCGGTATACCATCGTGCACCAGTTCCACGTTCCCATTCCTTTTGGAACAAAAGCAGCCGCGCCAACGGCGGCCAATTAGTTCAGCCCACGAGTGGCTGCCACTGTGTCAAAGTCGTCGGTACCGAAAGGCTACGAAACGGAACGGAAGAGAAAAACGTAGGCGCTCGAAAGCGGCGAAGAAACCACGTTGCCCGTATACACTGCCAGCCAAAAGTTTGAAATCACCACGTGTTCCATAAAACCCAGTAATTAAAACGACACTCGTCTTAAAATCTTTCCATCCTGCAAAACTCTCCATCCCATAAAAAATTATAATAAGATAAAAATATCATTATATCAATATTTGTAACATTTAATTTCGAATTAAGTTTGGAATCATTGTGTGTTCAGTCGAATCAAATAATTCAAACGAAACTTATCTTGGTATATTGCTATCTTACAGAACTCCTGGATAAAACATTTTCGAAATAAAAATATTGTTATTTATTATTAATATTTCTAGCATTAAATTTACTAAAGGCGAGTTTATTGAAGAATCAAATAATTTGAACGATACTTACGTTAGGATCTTCCTATTCTACAAAACATTATAGTAAAAAATTTGATCAAGTTAATTAATATTCCCGGTATTTCGTTAATAACAATTACGAATTAATACTAAAACTAGCAATATATTCATTGTAGGTATGTGGTTGAGGAAGTGATTCCATATTTTTGGCCGGTAGTGTATATGTACTGAGCCATGTATAAAAACGATCGTGTGGGAGATTTACAAGCTAACGGCTCGTCGCCGTGCCCACGTTCAATTTCCGTGGATATCCACGAAAAACAAACCCCTTTTTCGTCGTTGTAGCCGGAGAGAACCCTCGTCTCGGGTTTCCTACGGCATGGCCCGGGGCGTAGGCGTTCGTAATAACTCCTCGCGTGGAAGTTGGGCGAGGCACGAGCGAATCGGCCCGCGTTTATCGTACTTCTGGAGTGAGAGTCGACTTGGTATGGCCTTTTAACCTTATATGGATAATGCACCTGCCTGCAGTCCGATAGGACATTTCCCATAACGCGTTCTTTCGTCTTTCATTTCATTTTTCCTCTCTTTCTTCTTCTTGTTTTTCTTTATGTACACACGTGTGGGTATATATATATAAAACCACTTTATAAAACCATGAAAGGAGCATTGAAGGTGGAGACGATTTATGATCGAACTCGCGGAATTGCTTCTCCCGTGTAGTTTTCCGATCTTTCTGCTACTTTCTGTTTTTCACCAATATTTTTCTGTGGAATATCGAGATAAAACTTTAGATATTTTCTACAAATCGAATGGAAAAACGAATTAATGGAATAGGGAATTTTTGTAAAGTGTTTCTTAACTCATCTCTTCCCTTTCAGTTTTCATCGTGTTTTTTGCTCGGGTATTCTGAAAAAGTTTAAAAAAATCGATGATGATTAAAATAGATTATATGAATTCTTATTATATAAACCCTCCCTATTTTTCTGTTTCTCTCCTATCTTTTAGCTTTTACGATTGTTTCTTGATGAATATTTCTTGTTTAAATATTATTACGAATTTTTGATATCTGATACAGCTGGACCAAGCAAAAATATTAATCTTGTTTTTATAAACTACCTGTTTCTCGTTTAAATATTATGTTTTAAAATTGTCAGAATTATTAATGATTTTGAATAATCTTTCTGTTAAATCTTCGTTTGTACAACTGACAAAACGAAACATTTTGACGAAACAGTTTTTCAGTGTAGATTACATTATCGAGTACCAAGGTAGATTTAATTCAATTTAGTAAATATTTATCATATACATATCATAATATCATTGCAAGTAATATTATACACTTACGTTAAATAAAAAAATATTATTTATCCTAAAGGACATAATAATTCATTTAATATAATTTTATACCACTCTACTATTTCAATACATCAAGTTACGACTTAATAGCAACCACTTCAAAGAATGCACTCACCCATTACTCACCCCATCGTGAATTGTAATGACTTTACGCTACTACACTTAACAAGATCGATAACTCCAAAAAGAACGAAGCTTCCACGCGAATACTTCGTGCACAATCAGCTTAATTCTCGTGTTAACGTATTCACAGCCGCGATCCTTTCTAATTAAATCTTAATTAAAACAATCGTACAAAGAGCCGAAACAGCATAGCACAAAAGCAGAAAGGATTCTAATAACCATTCGTAGTATCTTCGAATCTCAAAATTCTCATTAGTCAAGTCTTTCGGACAAGAAATTGTTATCGTTCCTCCTTATCTCTGTTTGTGGTCAGAATGCAGAAGGGTGGAACCATATGTAGAGGGGAAATAGAGAAAGGGAACGAACCGTGTTAGCAGAGTAGGAAAAAGAAAGAGAAAAGAAGAATAGAAAAAGAAGAAGTTGGAATTAGGTTGGGTCGCACGCAGGTGGTGCCGGCATAGTACAGGTCACGGTCAGATTAACCCCGATCACGTTACCCTTGGCGTGGGAGTGCTGGCAGGTCCACGTAATAATAGGATAGCTAGGAGTGTGTACCAGAGAGCATTGCTACGTAGATAGATCTCGCGTCGTTATAAACGGTTTCATCGCAGCCCCTTGATTTATCTCGTTGCTCCTAACTCTTTCCTCTTATTCGTTTCTTACTCGAACAAAAACCTCGAAATTTTCGGTTTCTTCTTACCGATTAAATTGTAGGTTACGCGAGCCTCTTTCGATCATGGAAAACCTGGCATAGAAAACTCGATAGAGAAATATGAGATCGATAACAATTCGAGGGTTTAGATTTATCTTTTTGAGTATTGATTATGGGGTTGAAGAAGGAAACTTGATGAAAATGATGGGGCAGGTTGAGGATGGCAGGTTTCATGTTGGTTTTTGTTCTGACTGATTATTGTTCGAAGAAGGTTCGTTAATGATAGAGAGTAACTTTTAATCATAGCTAGCGACAGATTTTGAGAATCAGCAGCTGATCGAAAGAAACTTAAGATAAATTATTTTCTATTGCTTTTATTTCGTTAGATACAGAATGACATCAGACTAACAGAATAACTACTTAATCTAGTATGAAATAGAGGTGGAAATAATAATTTTACATATGATAAATAAATGTTTAATTATTGACGTAATTCTTGGCTCTCATATACTGTTCCAAAACTTGCATTAACTGTTTTTAGTCTAATAGAATAATGAAGAATTCAGAATAATTAGAAAACTATAGTTTTAACTTTTTATGGTAAGCAAATATTAATATCTGTGTTACGTATAACAACGCTTGACACGTAAAATGATATAATACTATATTTGAAAACTTCGCAAATCTCTTCTATTACGCTATAAGAGAAACAATTAAATCACCAGACTTCCACATTTGATTCGCTAAAAAAATTCCCAATCCAGAAAATCACCCACACAACCCATCCCTGGAAATTCAGTCATGAGTCCTTCCAAGTTAGCCCAGCCACTTACAGCCTAACCAATGGAATCTCAACCTCTGGAGTCCGTTATCATAAACTCATAACTCGTAGTCGGGTCGAAGGAAGCAATAATAAACGGACTATCGCGGACTATCTCGCGAGCACCAGGAGCGGATCCTCCCTATCCTTTCGCACGACGTCCTGCGGATTACGCCAGTAAATCGAAGGAGTCCTGGTCAGGGAGAAACCACGCAGAGGACAAAGTGTACCCGTGCACCGGAGGACACGTCGTGGCTCGCGGCTTAATTAAATTCGAGGCGTGGCGAGGATCTTGGGGGACGAAAAGAGAGTCCCTTTGGGACGAGAACGATAATGAATCGAAACGGCCAGCGCCGATATCCGAAACGGTGGATTGCCGAGGACACAGCAGTTAGAATAAGACCGAATTAATTGGGACACCGCAGGGGCCGGCCTGTTGGATTTATTTATTATGAACTAGGACAGAGATGCCGCCGACCCCCGCTGGCTGCTTCAGATTAATTTCATTTTATTCGAAAGCAAGGCCGTACACACGGGCGATCGACCGGTCTACCGAAAGAGCAGTCCCGGTTGCCTCGTGTTATGGGCTTGATGTTGTTCTGCCTTGGCCCTCTTCTTGTTCCTCTTCTTCAGCCCTCGTATTGCTCTCCCTCTTGTCGACCCCTCTGGGGCCCTCTTTCTGTGAGAACGAAACAAGACTCGGTAACCGTGAGACCAGTGAACACGGATGAGGTCTTTATTCGGCGCACGCCCGCTACGATGGACTCTCGTTTTGTTCTTTGGAGGGTGAGGAGCTTCTGCGATCTTTGGAAGAATATTCGCGACATACAGTGACTACAAAAAGTATCGACATGCCATCGTTTTTATTATAGTATTTACATACTAATTAATTAGGTCCGAGTATTTTAAATTTCGTATCATTCCATATTTCAATCACTCCCACGTGACTATACAAATTTGGTACATCACTGTTCGTAAATATCGAGATAAGTGACGATCTTGTACAGAATGTGACAATTGATCTAGATTCTTAAACTTCGTCTTCGCTGAAACAACATTGAGCAATTTTCGTCACCTCTCGTTGTTGCATTGTCCAAAACATTTCCAACGAACAGCAACTTATACAGAAACATTATATCTACACTGAAGCAGCATTCGGCAACAAACGGCGACTCCTCCAAGAAACAGGAATAACATCGAAAAGTTGTGATGAAAGTTGTGATTAATCCATTAGTAGTCACGATTGAAGTATTGGCTTTAAAAAGCGCAATAGAGCAAAAGCCTGTAAGTTCAAAATGAATGCAACAGAACTGACGGCTTTTATCGATCAAATTCTTCCGCCATTGAAAAAAATCGACGCGTTGCATGGAATATATTACGTCGCGCTTCTTGTTGGTTTGACCAGAAGAAAAATATTCTAGTCGTGACCCACGCACAATGCGTAGAGAAATCTCCGCGTGGCGCGAGGTACAAGAAGAAAGGAAGTCTTCGAAATAAATCACGAATCTAGGCAACAGGTGTACGTATTGCCTCACGGCTCAGGTTCTTGCTCCGCGAGAACTTGGCGGGAGTTCCGTCTGAATCCATCCACGTATCGCACAGTATACTTTTCCTGAATCACCAAATATACTCAGCTGGCTGTGCACCGTGAAAAATATGTATCTATACCGGGCGACTCTGATATCTATTCATAGAGCCGTGGGACTGAATCGCAAAAATTTTCTTCCTACCTATAAATTTTATAGCCTGTTTAAAGCTTCGAGACTTGACCCTTCTTTTGAAATTAATTCAATTAGTTTGTTAGAATTTGATAAATTCATAAAGAGACACGTATTCATAAAGAGACAAATATTGCTAATCGCTTAATACAACAATTCATGACGTAGATCGGTCGTATGATAATTTACTTGTTTTAGCAATAGATTTTTGCAGATTCGAGATACAATATCTTATATTAAACCATATCTATAGCATCTACGAAGAGTATTTGTATATACTCTTTTTTTTCAATGAAACATTTTTTAATCAGGTTCCATAAGTTCATTTTCACGGTATGAAATTTTTCTAATCATATGAAAGTATTACTGGATGACGAAATTTGCTATAATTTAATATAAATAATATAATTAACTAAATTATGTATATAAATGCAATAATAAATGCAGAAATGTACAAATTCATTTTGTAGTCACTGTATATTTATTGTAAGATATAACAATCTCATAATTTATTGTCTTTTATTATAAAAAAAAGTATAATCATATTCGAAAAATGGAATAAAAGTTTGTGCATTAGGAAGTTACAGAAAAACTAAAATTATGACGATCAAGTATCAATCACCCAATATATCAAAATTTACTATTTATATGTGGAAAGCATTAAAATTACTTTTGTTTGCGATCAATTTATTCCCAACCATAATTTTCTTTCACTAAGAAAAAATATTATATTTTTGCTTTTGTTTTTAATTCAAGAAATATAGGATCGTTTCTTTTACATTGAAAGAGAGATCTCTGTCACTCCCCTTTTAATACTGATTGTCATTCACTAATCGCCATTGAAGTCCAACTATAATTCCGACTTAACTACTAAATTGACGTGCGTTACGACATTCTCGATTTCAAGGTCGATTAAAACCATTACGGTTAAACATAAATTTGTTCAAGTGTTATACGCAGTCACGACAGTAACGTTTCTTCTTTTGCTGAAGCACGAAACGCGGAGCGTGATATATTCCCGCCGGAGAAAATAATTCAATTTTAGGTCTCCGGATTTCATGGTGTCCCCCGGGTGCAGGTACACGAAGAGGAACGAAAACGTATAACATACGCTACGCGGACGGTCCTCAATCTTGCTTCTCTTCAATTCGATACGATCGGAAACGTACGGCCGTTCCTGGCGATGATATAACGGTGACACGTAATGACAAACGACATCCTTGCCAGTCCATAAAGCTGGAATATTACTCGCCATTTCGTTTGTATGTTTTCTTTGCGAATAAACGAAAAAACCATTTAAAATACAAGCCTCTGTGCAATCTATCACAGAGGTTTTATCAATTTTATTCTGTTTTCATTTGGAATGGAAATCTCACAGTATGTTTTGGAAATAAATCATCCGACATACATGGATAAACATCTGAAAAAAATTCAAAGATAAATATTCGATAAATATTGATATCTGTTAAAATATTCCAACAGGAGATACGGGCCTATGACACAGCCTAAACTAATAAGATATTCAAACGACGATAATACGAAGCAATTCGACTTGTCACTATTGCAAAATTACAAGTTATGAGAGCTAACATGCTTACCTATGTTTATAATGTATAGCAATTTGCACTTCTCTATATAGTTATAGTTATACGTTTTAGAATATTTATCATCCGATATTCTGCAATTTCTCGTGAATTTATTCGTGTGTTATTTTTGAGAATAAAAATATATCAAAGTTACTTTTGTAAATTTTCGCAAAATATTCTACATTGAATAAAATACTCAGACCTTTTCACTAACCTGCACAAATATCGGATAAATAGTTGATAATTAAATTAATATATTAAACAATATAATACTTCTTAATTATATTCCTCTTTAAGAATCTTAGGATTGTTATTATTGGGTTGTCCGAAAAGTGTCTCTCTTTTACAGACACGTCTTTTACAACGATGCATCTTTATACAAACATGAAACGTAATTTGTCGAACGTTGTGATATTTATTTTGATAGAACAAAATGGATCATACGTAATTCGATAAAATAATATAAAACGGAAAATGTTGTGCATCCATTATTTCCTTATAAAACGAAAGAAACTTTTCGGACGAGCTAATATATTTAGATGCTTCAAAAATGGATAAAATTAAGGAATCGTTAAAAGACACGAAAAAATATCATTCAACTTAATAATCTATATTGGCAAAGAAAATACCTAATGTGTATTATGTTAGTGTATCGATATTTATACTATAACTTACATTCATAATTTACATTAGATATTCGAGTTTAACTATTAATTAATTAAAAATTAAAAAACATAATTATATTATATATTTATATTATTATATATTAATTAAAAGCATAACAGCATACTGAAACTTTTCATCGGGGTTGTACCGCTTGAATACAAAAATAGAAAAAATGATTCTAAATCAATCATTCATATATCTTAAATCATTCACTTATATTAAAATCGGTCTTTCTAATAATACCTATAACGGCAATAAAACTTCATCACAAGATGCAATAAGCAATTCATGGTGACGTACAACAAGCAACTCATGGCAACGCGAGGATGCGCAGGAACTATTCAGCTGCATAATCAGTTTGCGAAGCAACCTCGTGGCTCGATTTCGAAACGAGGAAGGTGGGAGAGCGGCAGCAGATAATCAGCTTAAAACTCGAGCAAAATTCATACGAAGGCAAGGTTCGCCGGTCAATCTGCGGATCCGATCGGCGCGTAGCCGTTCGAAGCCGCGGCGGTCGCGGCGTCCATGCGCTCTTAATCGACCGTAAATAATTGCATTTATCACACCTATCATTGCGCCTCCGACGAGAATCGCCCGACCCTTCTCGAAAAAGCCAGCTTTCACTACCGACGAAAATTGGCACGTTGCCAATCTCGGCTATCGATCCCCGTTTGTAGACTTCGAACTTTGATTTATCGCGTTTGCATCACGCTTTCTGGATATTCTCGCTTGCCTCCACCTGTCTGAACATGGCCACGTAACGATCCACGTACCGTACAGCGAGAGATAATTATGGTGGTCGCAGGAAATGAGAGTAGCATGTGATCACAGTGTCGGGGATCACGAGGAGGATACGCGAAAGTGACGTTGATCGCGTTTTGACGGGGATTATGTAATTGGCTATGGGCTTCAAGGCGATTATGGACGGAGAATATTTGTATATAGCGTGCGTGGATTCGTGTTAAATGTAAATTTAATATTCTGAGGCACTTTTAAGAGAAAGATTTTATTTGTATATTTAGAAAACGAAATTAAACATATGAAATCCATTATATTGACATTATGTTGTAGATGTAAATTATGTTTAAATTAATAATATTAGTAAGCATTATCAAACATTATCAATTATCAAAAAAAAAAAAAAAAATTGTGCAGATATAGTGAAGAAGATGTGCAAATTGCCTGATACCGTAGTTTAAAGAGCACGCTAAAGCGTAAGTAGTAAAAGCAATCATACACAGACGTTCTGCATATACAGTAAATAAAGGATTACGTAAAAAATATACATAATTATTATAAAAAAATAGCAAATGTAATATATTCAACATAAAGGACTAGCTAAAATAGAAGTAAGTTTGTAAATACTTGAACTTTAAGTAGAAGAGGACCTCACACTCAGACATTCTTATTACAATCAAATACAAAATTTTTTAAAAAACGTCTAATTTCCATGAAATTGCATATATTGCATTCAACATTTACAAGATAACGGACCAGGTAGGACAGGAGTATTTTAATTTTAAGCAGAAAATGACATCATATATACATATTCTTATCACAATCGAATAAAAACTCGCACAGAAAAAAAGGTAAGTAACTTTCATAAAAAAAGATATATTCAGCGTACACCAAGAAACAGACTAATTAACAATAAGGTAAGAATATTTCAGCTTCGAGTAGAAAACGACGTCATACACAGACAGCAATCCATCGGATAAAAGGAGCACATAAAATCAACAGCTCAAAAATCAAAGTTGCACGTCACATACCCTTATCATTGCACATTCAAAGCATCATGCAAGGAGCGCTCACAGCGGTACTTAAAAAACTCACCCCGGGACAGCAACAACGATCCGCTGTGCAAAAAGAGCTGGCAGACGTCGGTCGTGTGGTCGTAAATCAGTTGGAGCGGCGGCACGCGGCGATATTTCTAATGCCACGACAAATCGGCAACACGCAACATCCACGATTACTTTCGAGAGGCGTGCAGATGGGGTGGGAGGAGAGATAGAGAGAGAAAGAGAACCTCTATATTTTGACGGGGACCCGACAAGTTTTTGAGGTGTCCGTGAGCGCGTGTAGCGTCGACACGCACACGAGCTGTGTTATGCACCGTAGGCAGCGGCGCCGTCTCGTCGTAAACAACGTGAAAAGGGAAGAGAAGCGGCAGAAATAAGAGCCCGATTCGGCCATGGCCTCGTGATTGTCCCGCGGGACGCATAAAGTATAAACCACCCACGACATAAAGCCGAAAGAGTTATTGTAGAGCGTCACCTCCGCACCTGGATACCTCCTGCGTGTCGAGGAGCACCGGCCACGACCCGTGAATTTGCCAGGATTTCTTTCTTTCGTCTTTTTCTTCTTCTTATACTGTTTCTTTTCCACTCGTTCTCTCGTGTTTTGCATACTTAGTTTCCTTGACAGACGCTGTGAACCTTCTCGCGACCTTGCGTTACGCTTCGTCGTCGTGTCGTTGTTTGCTGGATTTATGGAGAGGATTGTCTTTACGTGTCTCTTATAGTTTGTCGTGCGCAGGAAGAATTATTGGTTGTTCCAATGGCAGCTGATTTCTTCATTTCTGAGTAGTTTTATGATATTAACTGACATACTTCAGACGTTGTACTTATTATTATAATTTGCTTTCATGCATCATGTGGCGCTAAATTATCACGATGAATAATCTTAAAGTCGAGCCTTATAATTATTACTTGTAAATTGAGATCTTTATCTTTTTACCGATATACTTCAAGATCTCATTAAAGAGGTAATATGTATGTTCCAATTTCATCAGCAGTAATTAAGGATTAAGAGTTTTCTATCTTTTTTTATCCCAACTAATCTATACTGAATCAAAGTAGAATATCGAATTCTCAACTCGGTATACCACGACGAATGGTGAATATAGGAGAAATTTTCGCCATGGTAAAGAGTTATTGATTTTGCGTGATTTATACAGAACACGTCTTACAGGTTTTGCGTCTTAAGTATCTTTTGTATGTAAACAAGTGATAATGGGATATGTTCAGAAAAAAACGAAATTTTTGTGTATTACAGTGTTTACATCACAAATTTTCACGTCGAAGGTATGAATCGAATTGCGCATGGCTAATTTCATTTCAAAAAACTCTCATTCTAACGTCGCAATAGAAACAACATTAATGGTCTCAAGATAGTACACTAACATGCACACTATCTCCCTTTTAGTTCTTACATGGTTTTAGACTTTAAGTATTCCAAAAATCAAATATTTTAAACATTTGAAATAAGATATTTCTTAATCAGTTACGAAATCAATAAAAATGTTCACAAGATCAATCAAACTACTCCACCAACAAAATTACAGCGAACAATGAATAATAATTGACGAAACTTCTATCAACAACAAAGATAAAATCCACGCTTACCAAATAAATTTTTTGATCATTCTCCAATAAATTTCGCCATCGTCCTCTCGTTTCCATCCCCGCATTTTCACTTACCATCAATTTATTTCCCTTTTCCTTTGATTCGCCCCCCGCCTCTCTCTCTCTCCCTCCCTCTCACTCTCTCTCTCTCTCTCTGAACATTCTCTCGCCAATCGTTGTTTCATCGTACTCTTTCCAATCCAACACCAGTGTTACCGGTGCTCGTCCTTTTTGTTCCTTCCAGACCGCTCTCAGCCACCACCCGTAGATTATGGGAAACACCATGGCCCGGACGTTTATGGCCGTGGAACTCGCGATGCACGAGGCACTCAATCGCGGATTTGATACAACTTAATCGTGGCCCGTTGAACACCCTCGCATTCCTCGATGAAGAGGCTCGTTCGCCGACGTGTCATAAACACACAGTCGTCGTCCTTTTCGCGTGGAATTTCGCGAGGACGCCGGGCCAATACCAACTTGTCTCTCTTTCTCTTTGTTTCTATCCTTTTCTTGTATGAATGTCCTCCTCCGCAAGTTCTTCCGTTTTGCTCGATTCGTGTGCTCGGCCTGTATCGGTGCACGTGGCCGCAATTCGCATAAAGATCGAGTGCAATCACGCGCTCGGGGATTATTGCTCCGGTGCTTTCCAGGCGAGAGGCGTTCTCAGCTCGGCTGATGACGGCCGAACACGAAAGTCGCTGCTTTTATACGATATTATGGAAATGATGGGATGTTAAACGACAAGTTATCGTTGCTATGCCAAGACGTGTCAATTAACCGTTGATCCGCTGTTTGTTCGGTGGGCAGATGATGTTTTTGCGATAATCGGTGTTACCTTATGGCACGCAAATGATGATTTGTACATTTGTGCACGTAAGAGATGGTTATTATAAAATTTCAGAGGTTGGTGTTTTATGATGATGGAAGTATTCATTGATATACAGCATCTGACTCTTGTTGCACAATTGAACTAATATTATCAGTGAAGTTTTACAATAGCGAGTTACTAATTATTAGTGTTAATAAATTATGTACTTGTATAGTAGAGGATACAAATATGGTAATAACGTAAATGAAATTTCACAAGTAAATTATGAAAATTACAAATTATTTGATTATTCTACTGGACAAAAAAATTGTGAAATTGAAAAGGAGGAGTTTATAAGCCAGATCTTGTAACTTATCCATTTACTAATATCATTGGCTGGTAAATTATGCAAAAAGTCCCTGGTTGTGAAACTGAGAGCACGTAAAACTTTCAATATTTTTTATTTAAAATAACATAATCGCAACTGGAGAAATCTAGTAGCAGGGTTTATTAATCTAAGAAGAAAGAGACTGTAAAGTAATCACAGAATCTCGTAAGTGACACTTGCATGAAATTTTCGTACATCGTTTTAATTGGATAGCCATAGACTGTGTTTGCCCAGAATTGATGCAATTTAAGTTGATAAAAAGGTTTTTGATTGATTAGTAAACCTGACAGGGTAGGACGATTAAATTTCTTTTTACGTCGTTACGTGTGAAATGGAATTATATGTATGTAGGGCGACACGACTCGTTCCGCATCTTAAGATTAAAATAACCAGTGCTTTTCCAAGAGTATTTATCATCGATAATCATGGCGATATCTCATGCCTGATTAAACTAAAGTATATATCTCCGGGAGTACACAGAACATTACACGAGTAATGACCATGTGCGCTTTCATGCAAGCAAAAATGAAGATGGGTTTAAAACTGTAGCAAGTAATGGTCTTGCAATAAAACTTAATCTCATCATTAGCTTTCCAGTTCCATTATTCAACACCTTGTTCTCGTCAGAGAAAATACACTTTCCCTTCTATCTTTTATAATTTAAGTAAGCGTATTCACTTAAAACATTTCTTTAAAAAATATTATTCCTGATGAATTTAAAAACTACTTTTAAAACGCTTATATCTTTAAATTTAGCGAGTTATTTTCGTTTTCAACTATACCATGTTAAAATTAATGACATTAAAATGAGAACTAACAAAAATATGAAAAAATAAACAAAGGAACCAGATTTTAAAAGTGTTTCAGAATGTTGAAACTTAACTATCGCGAATTATGAGAAAAGGAAGTAATATGCAATAAGGAAAGTAGCTTTGATTTTTTAAATCCTACATTGAAATAAAAAAAAAACGCTTTGATTTATTCAATCGATCCAAAATGATATACGAAGTTCATCATGATGACTCAAGACATCAGAAATAATAATTTTTTAAAGAGCAATATAATAGTGGTACAAAATAGAGTGAGGGGGTAATTCAATAAGCTGGTAATTCGCAAAAAAACAGTTTTCCTACAAAAATACTCTAACTTTTGTGATCCTCTTTTCCTTTCTCTCTATTCTTTATCAATTTCTTCTCTGTATCATCGCCTCAAAAATGCTTCTTTCCATTTCCCTCAAACTATCACCCTCTTTCATCCGCCAGTTCCTTCCGCCATCGCAACTTCAAAACTTCCCTCTTTCTCTTCCTTGCTTTGCGCTTTCCAACGTCTTTCTGGTTCGAGGATCTCGAGTAGAGATAACCCTTATAAACTGGAGCATTAGTAAGGCGCGGAGCAGCTCCGTGAGAGAGTATCTCTGGATCTACACGCCGCCGCTAGAGGGGCGCAAAGGCGTTCCACAATGAGGTCCGGTACATAAAGCATATCTGCATCGCCGGCATCCTCATCGTGGCCTCTCGCCACGAACCACGGACCACCGCAATGTTATATCGTGCGGCCATGTAGATGAGAGCAACGCCGGCCGCTCGAGTAACGTACGGATATCTGTAAGTGGCCATCTTGCTCGTGCGTCCGGACTCTTACCGAAATCTATGTAATTATCAATCGGCCAGCCGTTCGTGGAAATCATCCGCGTTTCATCCTTAGATTTTGCGCTGGAATTAATGTATGGGGAATTTAAACTGAGATACCTGACATTGGAAATGGATTCGAGTCGATTTTATCGAAAATCTACAGGAGACGGTTTCGACGAACTTGGAGTCTGATCTCGTGGATCTTGGGACGGATCTTGGTCAGACCGGATTATTTTAAAGATGGTGTGCTTTTACGAGATTTCAGACTTGAAACAGTACACGATGCATGTTGGTCGAAGATTTTTATTGCTTTTGTCAGTGCGATAAAGTTCTCATTACTGTGATATTCTAAGTAGGGCGTCGTGATGATAAGACATTATTTCTTCAGGTGATGTTTTAAATTTTACAAACGAGAAATGTAAATACTTGATCGCTAGAATTATTCTTAACGATAAGGGAAAAAAAACGAATCGTGTACCTTGGAGAATATCGAGTTTTCAAGTTGGTATTCCATCTTTCGCTCTCACGATGAATGAAACACGTTGTCAGACGAGTGTACATTTACATCATCGTAATCCCTTTCCCAAACTACTTCTGACAAGTTCCCATTCAGTATTGATCACTCGAACGATAGACACTTTAAAACGCTTCTTATCCCTTGTATGTGACTCATCAACACTTCCATTTTCACTTAACATTCCAAACACTTCTTTTACCGCGTATATTCATCAAAAGATAGGTACACAGGTTATGAGTCAATTGGAACACAATTTTTATTGCTTCCTAATAATCACGAATAGTAAAAGTTATGTAAACGTAACAATATTGAGAAACAAAATAAGATAATTTAATATTATGTCAGATATAAAAGATGCATTAAAATAGTCGGTATTACGAAAAAGGTAAAAGAAAGAATATTTCACCGTAATTAAACTTTAGATGGAAAAAGAAATATATAGTGATAAAGAATAACCAAATCTTTTCATAACTACAATGTTGAAGAATTCAGTGACATAAATTGACTAAAAAAGTAAAATGTTGCGTTAACACAATGCTGTCCCATAATGGTTTAGAGATTTATGAGGATAAGGAAAACTTCCTTCAAAGTAAGATACACCTCACAACTAGCGAGAAAAGTATGAAAGTACTCAACTCAGGGTAAAAAATAAAGGAAAATAAGAGTCGTGAGAGTGGCGCGTTCCAGGAAATTTCATGATATTTGTTTTGCGGTCACGGCTCCCTAGCTTCGAAGCGGATAGAGCAGAAAGCTGGTTCGCGTACGTTGTCTTGGAAAAAAAGTGTTTCGAGGGAAGACACGATCTAATGGGAAACTCCGTGGGACGCGAGATTGTAACTTCTTCGCTAGTGAATTCCAACAAGTCAGTCTAGACGTGTTAATTCCTCTC
Source organism: Bombus flavifrons (assembly GCF_040668555.2). Classification (NCBI taxonomy): domain Eukaryota; kingdom Metazoa; phylum Arthropoda; class Insecta; order Hymenoptera; family Apidae; genus Bombus; species Bombus flavifrons. Next base: position 3,571,701 of record NC_138453.1, on the reverse strand, counting down.
GTCAGAATTCAATCTAACGTGAGAAATCGTTGATCGTCGCCGATCCAACGTTATCTCTTTCGTAGATGCATTTTTATAGAAACGTCGCGTTCCTTTTACTCTCAACGATTCCGGAACTTGACCGGTTCCTTGGGAACGTTAATATACATCGGCACTTCTCACGTTTAGTTAAATTTCTTCGAAATATTCTCTTCGTTTCTAGTGCATATTTTTTGTGACATAAGTATTTCATACATAATATTTTTCCATAATAAGGAGATTAATTTTTTGATAGAATTGTATGTTATATTATACAGAGTTTCATATTCGTTGTCTGTGAAATTCTCTAGAAACGCTCGTAATTAGACATATCCTCTATACTTAATATCCCCCTTTCTGTTTCACCATTCGCACATATACATCTTTATATCATCGTATCAGAAATTCCCTCTTTATAGTAAAATTCTGTGTGCATTCGACGAGTAAGATCCTAAAATCGTGAGTCGCGAAATTCCAGTGTATATTGCATATAATACCTGTGATATACATAGGTGTAGTTCCTTATCTTTCAAGAAGCAATTATTGAAAATAAACATTTACGAGATTCGATTCTTCCAACGTCAAACTATTTCAAACCTTACGAATCGTTTTACTTCTTATACAGTCCTTTGCAAATACTTCGTAATTACACGAAATAGAACTTCATCTCTTCCAAGAAATAATCGAATCTTATAAAGTGAAACTTTCCTACCAAGTATTAAAATTAATTTCATGTCTAAAGATAGCAATTAAAATACACAAACTGCCTTAAAACGTAATTAACAAAGTACTCGAGCAAGAGCAACAGTGCTTGATACGAAAACGCAGTGCATTCGATCATCATCATCGAGCATACGACACGACGTGGCGCACGTTTCACCTACAGGTCGCATAGGTCCTCGACTGAAATTAAGGTTAAAGCGTGGCCCATGGACCATCAATAAAACTTAATGCAAAATTTCACATGCGGAATAATAACTCGGTCGTTAGGAGACTTGCATAATTAATAACCTGCGAGTCAGGTCGTGTATATACGAGGGTGGAGAACCGAAAGCCGGGTGAAAGTGGGCGCTGTGGCCGCTGCCATCGACATTATCTCTCTTTCTCGGGGTCATGGCACAGCACGCTTTCGAGGTGGCTCGTTCCAAGGGCCTCTTTTTCGAGGTTCAGGCGATAATTCAGCGACTCGTCGAGCCGCGGGAGAACCGGCACCGAGCAACGTGTAATTTCAATTTGCCGAACGGACAAATTAGTCGCGAAACGCGCCTCGTTACCAAACGTTGCACCGTGGAAACGCCAAATTACTTTGGCGCCATTCCTGGCTCGCATCCAATCCCTCTACAGTGGCACGCAAGAGTATACGTACATCTACCATAGAAAATTTATATATGCGTATCGTGGGTGTTAAATAAAACATTTTGATACTTTATTAGCATTATAACGAGACACGACTGCCAAGATCATATTGGCAAAATTTGAATGCGATCTGAAGGTACAGAAGTTGCAAAATATCCACTGCAAATATTATATTATATTTAATAAAAATTTGAACGCAGTACGAATAGTCATTTTAAACATATTAAAAAGATAATCCCCATTGAATATCGAGACTTATTAACATTGTGGATGATTGCTTATTTAAATACTTTTGTGTTACAATATCGTGTAACCTCTATAGATATTTTCAAAATAGTTTACGATTTTACCAATATAAGCGCGATAGTTGGGTGTTATTATAGTATTAATGATATTCCAAAATGTTTCGTATAAAAGATATCGACAAATGTAGGAATACTTTCACGAGTCACTGTATGTCCTAACTATTTTACCGCCCTAAAGTGTCATTTTGACACTTATCCACGATCATGTACTATCCGTTTAAATCGATTTTCCCTGCACTTCTGACGCTTGCAACCAGAGAGAAATTTATCGCGACAGGCGGCCACCGGATCGTGTAATTGTCTTCCTTCCAGTGAAATGCAGTTATAGACTGGGTTAATTATCGAAGAGTTTGTTCTAGTTGGCATTGATCGATGCCATTTCCCAAGTTCCGCGAGCTGATTTGGAGAAATGGTTGAATAATTTAGAGACGGTGAAAAATGCTCGGTACGAAATGTAATTCAGCAAGCAGTTTTTAGAACTTAGTTTATAATGCATTCGTGGCAGGCTTTTCATTGAGATAAAAGGTTGTGAAAAATTGAGATAAAGAGCCTCACGTGGAACAAATACGTTTTTTAACTTTGATGTATCGTTTCTTAGATTAAACTAAGTCGTATATTGACTAACTATTAGCAAACATGTATTATACTGCACACATTAAATATGTTAATTCTCTACATGTACATCGTATACGCATATTAATTATATGACTGCTTCTCAAATCTAGCACTGGTTTGTATAATAAATTATAATTGATATTAGGTTAGAAGAGTTAAATGTTACTACAAGAAAAAAAGTTTACGATTGAAATTCCAATGGAACACGACACTTGATTCCATCAACAAATGAAAATTACTTTCATAAAGTGATATTTCAAACAGGTCGCGCGATAAAAGAAGGAACAAACTGTTAAGGAGACTATCAAGAAGAATCAATTACTCCACGGCATATCCTACAACCTCAGACCAAGAACAGAGTAAAGAACGTTTATTTCCTAATTTAGCCGATGTTTCCAGCCTCGAGCCTAACACGAAAGGTTCAACCACAGGAGACATTAACCGGTGCAATCTCGTCCGGCGATCCATTCCAGAGGCGAAGAAGAGTGTGCGCTCGCCGATGTTCGTTTATTTCGAAAACGAAGGTCAGATCGCGCATTTCTGGCCTCATAAAGAGGGAGAGGAGAGGATCGCCTCGTTCGGTAGTGGCTACACGACGGTCACGAGTCGACTGTGCAACCGGTGCCCTTTTAATTACACCTCGGCCTAATTTATTGCGAAATCCGCACCGGTGGCAATGCGATCAGATAAAACCCACGGCCATAAACCACGGCGTCATATAAAACTCCTTTTATTCCTAACCGGCTAAGGATCGAGCTCTCGACTCGTTCTTTCTTCTTTCTTCTTTTCTCTCTCCCTTTCCAACTAACGCCATACGTCCTTTCCCATACGCGGATATAGAGGAACGTTCTCATAATCTTCCTTTTTTCCACCGTCTTCACCCCTCTCGCTTCGTCGTTTATCTTACCTTTCTCTCTCTCTCTCTCTCTCCTTCTCTTCCTTCTCTTCCTTTCTTCCTCTTCTTTCTTTCTTTTTCCTTCTTCTTCTGCTCCGTCCACAAAGTCTCCCTTTTCTCAATCGCACTCTCGGCCTCGTGGCATACCACCAAACCTTCTTTCTCTCTCATCGAGACGTGCGTCCTGCCTGCGGCCGCCCACGCGCCGACCCGACGCCCTCCCATACCATCTCACGTGCTTCTCCCACTGCAACTACCATCGACTCTCCACCACGCATGGAAGACGTACGTGCACGTATATACGTTCTTTCTCAGGTATATTCAGGTTCTTCTGGCCTCGCTGGTGGTGATAGTCCACGACACTACTTCTTCCTTCTTTTTTCTTTCTTCGTTTTTGATCGTTTTCTTCTTTTCTCCTTCGTCGAGGGTGAAAGCATCCTCCTGTCTGTTGGGAAAATATTGGTCGACGGATCGCTGCGTTCTTTTTTCTTCTCGGGACGGAACCGTTTTGTTTGCTCCTCCAACGAATTGTTTCTACCGAGGACTAGCTGGTTATCTATGGAAATCGGACCAGGGAGTACGTGGGTTTGACAAATTTTCAAGCGGATGTAGATTAGGTTTAGATATGATATTTTTTAGAAACATGAGGATTACAACGTGTACAGTTAGTCTTTGGGTATTTAAAATTTATTTTAAAATTCTCGTGTGTTATTTTGCAATATACTTAGTGGAGAATGTTCTACAAATATCTTGGATATAACAATCTTTTTATAAAAGATAGTTCTAAATTCGTAGAATTAGATACTATTTGATTAAATCGTGGATTGCAAACTACCAGATTATTCTTTGAATATTTAAAATTGGTAGTTTATTGTTTTATAAACTTTTCATATATATGTTATTTTGTAATATATTTGAGAGTATTTTGCAAATATTTTGGATATAATAATTTCTTTACTTCGGACTGCCCTACTTTTCCCAATAAATTATATCACATATCGTATCTAGATTTCCAAGAGAAAAATTCAATGTAACCAAAATTCATTTGTCTTTATCATTCTTTAAACCCGTATTAACAGAATTTTTTAGTTAACAGGTTACATAATGTGGTAACGAATTTTCTTCCACAATAACCAACGATAAATTAGCACAATTCGAAACACATGCTATCCATCTTCAATTCAAATGTCACGTATTAATGACAACTTAGACATCGAGTTTGCAATATTCCACGAAAACAGTTAATGATGCAAACGAACCAATTTGAAAAAAGATAATATCATTTAATATAGAAATTTCACTGATTTAATTAAGTTCTTTAATATACCTTAATTTCATTGGGAATTTCCCTGGACAAAGAAATGGCAGTGCAAATACTATCACCTAGTGGACGGCCTTGATTGGTTACTTAAAAGTAGTATTAATTTTATTTTTTGTCATTTAATGTGAATCGCCTGAACAGTCATTTCAGTGCAGTAGTCGAAACAAGTTCGATTCTCGTTCCTATCAGTCGGATTTATATAATTGAACAGCTGCTCCAGCTTCAATTATACGGTCACCGATTAAATTAATTTAGATAATTAGCAGAATTAAGTGGGCCTGGAATTAAGAATATACATATCCAATCAGGAAAAAGTCCACTCTATAACGCGTGACAACGAGTGGAACTTAATTAAGCGAAGACATACTCGTAACTCGTTCGGATTAATTCAGTGAATATCGAATTTATACTGATTCGATATTTTTAGTTTTATGGGTCTATTTACTAGCTAGTAATGATAATGCAATACTGGTGACATTAAAATCTGGTAGGAACTATCCAACAAAACAGTTCACTATATAGAAAGTCACATCCAGTTAATTGTAATCCATTTTCTATGTTAGAAAGACATGTCGCAATAGACGTAAAAAATTAGTATGTTATCCTGCGAGTAACTTTACTATTATATTCATGAACGATTCAAATAATCTTATGCTTTCAAAAATTTCATCTTCTCATCTTTGGTAATAGAATTTGTCCTTACCCAATCATATTTCCAATATATTGATTTTTAACGCTTTGTCAATTCGACACCAAGAGATAAATTAATAAAGCATTATTTTTTCTGTCATCAACACACTCTTTCATCACACACTCTAAGTGAACCAAAAAAATGCCAAGAAATCTTCGCGAAAAAGCCTGAAGTCATTCGCACCCCCTATCAAAGACCTCCACTCCTCTTTCCTCAGCCATGATCAAAGTAAATCGTTCACCCACACCGTGGAAACCGTCGAATCTTCTAAAACCGACAGGCCGACGGTCAGCTAAAACGCGAAACGGCAGATTAGCCCGAAGCTCTTTCTCGTGTTCAAGGACCAGGTCCGCGAGCCGGTCCGCTTTGATTCGTCTGGTTCTTTTTTCTTTTTTTTCTCTCCAGCCTGTTCCATTCGGCCCGTATCCTTAAGAGACGCCGAAGAGCTTAATCGTGTCGAGGATCATGCAGGCAACGCTTTTAAATATGGCGGTCCCTGGCAAAGGAACATCGTCGAAGAATTGACCAGGTGGCCAGGTGGGAGGACTTGATTGGACCAGTAAGCGTGCTCGTATTAATAATTCAGGTTTCACCATAGGTTGCACGGCCTTCTATGAGCTTTGATACTTACACGGTTTCGCGCGCGTGTCTTGATTTACAAGTGCGCTTATCGGGTAGGCGGCAGATGTACTTTTAGGTGAATCCTTGCCTCTGCTCTCGTTCTCCCTTTCTTCACTTCACTCCTCCTTCTCTTTGTTCATTTTTTCTTCTTTCTCTTATATCGTCGTCTTCATCTTTCTCGCTGTCGCCTCTCGTACCTTTTGGCTGGTCGTAATACTCGTACATCCCGTATTTTAAGGAAGCTTCGTTAGGCCGTCCACCGTTTATGGAGATCCTAATGATTCGAAAGTCGTTCGTCCGGAGACGAACGGCTTAAATTTAAATCCACCGGTCTATAACAGGGAGAGTTGCTAGGGATCGTCCATGGCCGGTTCGGCCTCGTGATTCTCGCTCCCTGTGCGACTGAAAAATTCGTCTTTCGTCGTATGCTTATCGTGTTTTTTATCGAAAGTATTTGATCGATGAGAATTTTCAATATTACGGAGAATGAAAGAAGTTTGAGTTTATTAAGAAGTACTATTAAAAAAGATAATGAAGTAAGTAGTGAAGTAAGATAATAAATAAAAGTTAATTAATAAGATGAAATTGCTTTTTTAAATTCTTTATCCAACTCTTATCTTTTCGTACTAAATATTAGCGATTCGTTTCATCTAGTATATTTTAACATAACCAGTGCTGTACTTTGGATAATTTATATAGTTTTACATATTATATACCTACTTATATTCTGCACATATTACGTTTCCAATTAATACATCAACATCTGCGATCTAATTATTACTAATCTAAATAATTTGATTCATTAATCTAGTTACTATTAAAACCAGATAGACAAATATATGTAAAATATATATAAATATATAGATATGTTTATGTATAAAGACAGAAGAAAATTTCCTACCATACTGTGAGACGGAATTCTATAAGAACCTATTAAAAATTATATATACTTACACCTTTCTTTTCTTCTAATATCCTTTATGCAATTCTTACCATTATTAAAGACTAAAGAAAACACAGTTATACTAAAAACGAAATATTTTCAACGTCATAAAGAAAGAATTTTAAACGACTCGTCAGAACAATCGCAAACTGAAGAATGCAATTAAGAGGTTGCACAAAGAAGCTAAAAGTATTACAGAATTTAATGCAGTTCTGCAGCCGGAAAAGATAATCGTTGTGAAAGCTCTCCTCGTTTCGAATTCCATGGCAAAGTCCTTCATCAAGACTGATTCATAAAACAGACATCGTATTCGAAGTCCCTTTTGTTTCGATCTGGTTCTTGCCTGCTCTAACGTCTGCGTCCGCGGGAATAATAATTGATGCGGTTGGTCGAAGTAGGTCGTCGCAGATCGAGCGCGCGAAACTCCACTGCCATAGTCGAACTACACGACAAACGGGCGATCCGTATTTGTCAAAGTAAATTACCAGACGATATCGAGATAAAGAGCCGAATCGTCGCCGTATAAGACCATGTTTGTTCGGCATTTGGCAAAAACCTTCCTTCACGTAAACATACGGAGTATTTTCTTTTGGAATATCAGAATAATCTTATCCTGAGAAATGTGTCTCTGCTTTGCACTCGGTTTTGGTCAAATTTTGAATCCACGTAAAATTGTTTAAAAACTTTGGAACGTATAATGTTTATTACAATGTTTAATACTTTAAAAATATTGTTATTTTTAATATTTATTAAAAAATTTTAATTATTTTATGGCAGAAAATAGCTCCTAAACGCCCATGCGACACGATGTAAATTTGAATATATCGACTTTTAAATAAGAAGTTCTTCCTTTCCTTCGCAAATACTTTTATCAATTCTGCAACTATTACAGTAATGGCTCTTTAAATTCTAAATGCTCGCCTTTTTGTTCCTCGTAATTGATTGGTCGTCATCTGCACTACTAAGAAGAGTTCCCCTTAAAGGAGCTCTAGTGTTTCCTTTAGCACACCATCAAGTTCGATTGCCGAGTACTATAAGATGATCCGATTTCAATTGTCCATGAAAAAATATTAATTACCCACGAGACGATGATGAAACTATTCCATTTTTAATTTCTTTTAATTAAAGTTTTACTAATGTATTCGTGAGATTGTTCTGATTAAAATGAGATCAAATGCGATATAGTTTAAATCAAATTTTCATGTATATTTAATAGATGAAAGAACATAAGTTAATATCACTAAATAAACAAATGTATTTCGAATCATATCGTGTTTGGTCTTGTCTTAATCAGGAAAACATAAAAATTATTTTGATACCAGTTTTATTCAACAAAAATTGAAAATAAAAGTGTTCCATTGTTGCGTTAACATTGTTTAATGTTAACGATATGTTTTTTTCATCGAGCCGACTCTCGGACCTCTCTCCCTCTTTCATTTCACACGCTGTCTTTTTCTAAATTCATCAAAATAACAGATCGTATCTGTTACATATAATCAGATCCTCTACACGATAATTCATCATCGAGGAGTCTCGATTTTCAACCAGTTATAAAGACAATACTGTATTTCACAAAAATGTGCCAAGAAAGACTTGCACTTTCTCGATAATTTTTAGATGACAAATGTCTCCAAAAATTCCGATTGTGTACAATAGTATCAACGCGATCGTTTAATCACGAACTTCCTTCGCTTCATTCATCTCCTGTCGTCCTCGATTTCTACAGAATTCTTTTCTCTGAAGAAACCAAGTTGCTTCTATCACTGTGAAGAGTCATAATGTCCGCGAAACGCTACATATAAATGGTCAGAGGAGAGGCGTCCTTAAATCATCCGGTAATTAACGCCGCGAGTATTTCATCAAGCAAACGCAGCGGTAGTCCAGGCAAGAACCAGGGGCGGCAATTAAATTCATTTGTCAATTATTTGACGAATGCTCGTCCCAGCTGTGCTTGGGCGGTCTGTCTGTTCTTCGAGAGAGCTTTGCTTCAATTCACAATTAGCTCGCATACTTTCGTATCCGATCTCCTAATTGCCACTTTCAGAAGAACACTGTTACATCTCGCGTGTGGCCGTGTACCATGGATAAAAAGCGAAAAATATTTTATCGTACAATAATCCTGAAGCGAAGACACGCAGCTGGGTTCGGCGACAATGTATTAACGCGAGGATACTGTATGTATCTCTTCCTTCAACTACCATTCGTAAGTCGTTTCTTTTTGCTTCTCTTCTTCTTTTATTCGGTCACGCTCTGCACTGCCTTTTCTGCTTTATCAACGTGACGATACTTAATTAGCGACATTTCTGAAGTCGCTTTTCTCTGGTTTCTCTCTCTGTCTCTGCCTCTGTCTCTGTTTGTCTGTCTGTCTGTCTGTCTATCTGCGTCGCATCCACATCTCTCTCTTTCTCCTTTCTTAAAGCAAAAGGGAAAAGAAACGAAAATAAGCAGGTAAAAAGCAGTAAATATTTGCCGGTGATCGGGAATTAATTAAGCCTGAATTATTTAAGGCAACAAGTTTCGCAAGACGATTGATACTGAGTCACGTATTTATAGGGATATGAATGAGACATACACTATACAGTTCTGGTCAAAAATTTGGGAGGTTCTCTTTCGATGGTATACATATATGTACACATTCAATATTTTCTTGTTAACACTATTACTCAATATACATTCTTGTTCATTTCGTTGTAGAATAATAGAATCGCCAACAAATAAAATATAAAATTTAATTTAGAAGAAGTGAAGTTCAAAATATGTATAATAGCTACAAAAAGTTTTGGCGTATACCCTCCTCTTTCAACGAAGCTCACTTTAATCAAGTTCTAGATTTCATTTTCATGGTATCAAATGTTTGTAGTCATTCAAAAAAATTAAATGGTACGAAACTTGATATAATCGGGCTTAATTAAACGGTATACAAATGCTATAATAAATACAATAGTGTACAAGTACTTTTTGTAGTCACTGCATAATTCTTTTTATTTAGATATATTCTTGACTAAAAAGTATCTTGAAGAAATTCCAAACTGATGTCTTCTTTAATTTTTAAATCCCCAAAGCACGTAGTGATTCCAAACTTTTGGCGAGTAGTGTATATTCAACATACGTGACTGGCCGTATTGAGCAAGATCGTAACCGAGATTTCCAAATCACTTTGTAAGTACACTTTTGTTCTATCGAATGACACGATCTTCATGAATCGATTTCGTGAAGACTTTGTTTGAAGAGCGGATCACGTTTTCCTTGGGACGTTAGTCTTCGTTGAGGTTCAATGCCATTGATAGCAGCTGCATTCACGATACGTCAATGTGAAAAATGATTAACCACAATTGAACTTAACCCGGTACCTGTTTCGCCTTGAACTAGGTCTCTTTGGGATTCATTGATTTTCTTGCACCAGCTGGCGACCGCTGACGCGAACAACTTTTATAAGGTTTTAAAATCAGCGATCAGTGAGAGGCATGCGGGGGAAATACGTTCAAGAAAAAATCAGTCTCTTGCGGTAACTCTCAAGAAACTTTATCGTGTAAGTACTGTTAATTGATCGTAAAGTAAAAAAGATACTGGAAGGTTGATTATTGAGTGCTATTTATTACATTTGGAAAAGTCAGGCATTGAATTTGTTAATTAGGAAAAGCGAGATTATTTGTCATTTTAATAGTCAACATTTTGAACATGGTAATATTTTTGTTTATAAATTTGCTATTTCTTTCGTATATCGTTCAAATTATATTATACATTCGTAGAAATTAAAACAGACTTAATTGAAATCGATTCAACTTTCTGGAATTTTAATTGAATGATTATAGAAATTTGTGATTAAGGAACGGTCTGGTAAACGGATTGATAAACGGATTGATAAAATCAGATCCCCCCATAGTCTCTGAATTTCTGACTGTTTTAGTGTTAAGTTGAAATTAATGTTACAAATATTAACGGTAATTTTCTTCATGCGGATAGATTCTTGACTGAAAGGTATGCTAAACTAAAGAAATACCAAGCTCAACTTTGACAATTTCCGAATTCCAGAAAAGAGATTGCGATTCTAAACTTTTTGATCGATAGTGTGTATATTTATTCAAAATACGTGACAACGTAGAGAGCAAGATCGTAATCATGTCATTCAAGCCACTTTGTAAGTACACTTTCGTTTCAGCGTGTGATACAATTTTAACGAATCGATTACGTAACAATTCGTTCGAAGAATGGATCACATTTTTCTTGGAGAGTTGATCTTCGTTGAGGTTCAATTCCATTGATAGCACTCGCATTCACGATACATCGATATGAAACATTGGCAAAATGTGAAATACGATGTGAAATACGATGTGAAACACGATTAATCACAATCGAACTTAACACGGTATCTATGTCGTCTTGAAACAAGGGAAATATTAAAGCTTGAAAACAAGAAAATGTACCCATAAGGCATCGAATTTTCCAAATAATCCTAATCTCAAATAAACATCCTGTCCCCAAATATACGACTACCATTCAATAAAAAACTCATCTAAATGTATTCACAAATTTATTTAAACTCTACCAAACTCTCCAGATGAACATTAAATTTCCCTATTTCGCTACCAACAAGCACAAAAAAAAAAAAACGCAAAACCTCGAAGAAATACCTTTCATATAACGAAAGGGAACAATGGTTGAGCGAAATGGTTTCCACATTCGGTCGTATTACGACGCATTAATTGCCAGTGAACGGTGTACCGGCGGCAATTTTAAGAAATTAGTTGGTGGCTGGCTGCGTTTTCGGATGAAGAGTTGGAATGGGCCACTTCAGAAAGCAATAACGTCGAAACCGCGAGCGTGACTCTCGTTTCCACAGGATCACTTTACCCGTAGCTATTACGTTCCCATGTGCTCATGGGAGAAGAGCGTTGGTAGTAGTATATACCAGCGATATGGCGGCTCGTAAGACCAGGTGATACGGTGTAACATTGGAACAGCATTCCACGTTGCAACTGATGCGCAGCGTTGCGCGGCGGCCACTTGCACACGACCCCCGTAAGACCGATGAACATGATAGCGCGTCACGAACCCGAAGAAGCCGAACCTCTATCCACGTGCATATACGTAACTACCGCCATCTCAACCTGGAATCTATTAGACAACTTGGAAAAGCTGCTGATATCCGCTGATATCCTATACATATATGGCGGCATGTAGTGGATTTAGAAAATAAGAGCTGAAGGATTTAAAGATGAAAAGTGTGTCACTTGGGGAAAGTACCTTTTCCATGGCGAGAAACATTACATTTTTATTTAATAGGAGTGCAAATGTCTATTCTATTTCATATCCTTATGAATAAAATTGAAGGAAAAATGTATTTTTTTATAAATATAATTACATATAAAGTAGAAATTTGTTCTGAAGAATCTAGCAATGAAAAGTGTCATTTGGGAACAGAAATGTTAAACGTTTTTTTCATTGTAAGAGGTAGAATTTATATCTAACTTACGTAATACATCAACTTATCTACCACGATTTTTTAATTAAAACACGGCAGCCGTTTATACAAAATGCATAATGCTAAATCATCAAGTCATTGTAAATAAACACTTTCAGTTTCATCAAACTCCAAAATTCCCACTCATTCCAATAATACCCTCGAAACAACCCTCCATACTCCCTCCATACCCTCCATAATCAAAGAAAACCTACTTCTGTTCATTTACGAGCAGCACCTCCCACGTAATTGAGCTCAATTCCTAGGTGGCAGGAAGCTTCGAATAACATGGCGCGAAAGAATCCATCGAGTAAGATTGCTTGCCGCGGAAAGCAATAATTGCACGCGAAATTGCGGCGGCAAAGTGACGCAACCCAACGCGACGGAGCTTTCGAGGTGGAACGACGGCGAGGAAAAAGCGTCGAGAACTACGATGGAAGGAGTAGAAAAGAGATGGAATGCCGGGCAGATATAAGTAGGCGGTCGAAAACATTTGCTTTCTTGCCGTGGCACGGCGAGGGCAATTTGCGGTGCGCTGCGAATGTTTCATTACCGTGAGGCGCTCCAGCCGAGCTACCGAATTTCGAATGAGCTACCGCCAGCCCCTGCGCAGTCTGTCAGCCCGCTGAAGACTCGTAATTGAAATCCGCTGCCTCCGGGATCCAGCTCTCTCTCTGGTCGACCGCAAATCGCGCGTGCAAACACTTTTGTCCCGGACCCGGCCGCAATTTGCATCGTTACATTGTGCGTGCGTGCATGCGTAGATTCCGCATAAGGAGGAGTAGACCAAGGTGAAGGGTTAAGCTCGAGCGAGGGAATATTCAGAAGGGAAGATAATGGAGGGTGCTGTCAGAGATTCTTCGCATGTTGACGGTTGGTTTAGATAATTCGTATGGTGTAACGAAATGAATGACGGAAATAATGTGTATCTTTTGTTTGGTTACAATGGTGGATGAAGAAGGTTTTAAAGATAAGAGGACAGAAGGAATTATGTTTGTCAAGAGCATGAATGGATATGATATTGGTTTAAAAGTTTGAAATCATTTGTTTAATATAAAGGGAATGTGAATTTGGGAATAGACAAATAGAAATAAAAGTTATAGATACATACAGCAATTTCGCGAAAGTATTAAATTTCAATTGAGAAATTACAAAGATCAACGCATAATTATTAATTTATGATACATTTGCAAATAATTCTCTCTAACGCTTGTGCTGTATTTTAGGTCACTATCTTAAATGAATAAAAATTTTTACCATTTAGCTTATTAATAATCCGTATCAATTGTTTCACATTTATGAATAAAAAGATTAAAGCGATTTCTTTGCAGATCGACTCAATCCTCGGTATTTCTTCTGTGCTCGACGATTTGGTCGTTTGACACTCATAGATAACGCGAATCGTCTTTGATCCCGAAAAATAAGTCTCCGTAGAGGCAACATCGTAGAACGTTAGCACGCGATATTGCGTTATTAATATTAGCGTGACACGTTTCGCCTCGACCCACGTCATCGTGGTCTGGTGGATATTAACGACGTTGAGACGCAGAAAAATTTCTCATTAAGACAGCCATAATAAACGTCCAGTCCGTTTGGTGGAGTAATTTAACACGCTGCACGTGAATGAATTTGCGTTACAATCGCGAGCTTGCAAAACACAGGTGCCAAGCGTGAAACAACGCTCCAACCGTCGTTGAAAACGATTCCGAAAGATCGACACTTTAATATCCTCTTCGTTCAGTTCGTCGCCCGAGAGACGAACTTGTCTGGAGGTAGACTGAAATCATTCATAAAAATCTATCCGCTGAAAGTGAGCTGCACGAAACGAGGGAACGCGACGAATGGAACAGAAACAAATTCATCTTCGAGAAGAGCAGCTTCGGAGCTACGTGGTTTAAACACTCCAGATGATGACGATGAGCTTCAGGAACATGATATGATTTGTGTTTCGGAACAGAAATTATTCATTGCTTTGGGTGCTGTGAAAAATGTGCTCTTTCGTTCATTTAAATAATGGAATGCTCTACCGTGGGATAGTATTAACATTGTTCTGTTTAATCAAGTAGTTGATTGTTCTTAAACTGTTCTTAAATTGTTCTTAAATTGTTCTTAAGTGGATCTATCATGCATTGAGTTCTACCGAATAATATTCTTCTCTTTAATTACAATCGACATTTTCGTAATTAGTTTCTTGGTTGGATGAATGAATTGCTGGATAATCCAAAAGGCAGACAAATCGTTTATGGGTTGCACATAAAATAAAATACATTTGTACAACGCAATCGCTAATTAAAAATAAAGTGTTTTATTCTAGAATTTGTATCACTTTATTTCACTACTTTTATTAAATATGAAATTTTTTGATTACTTCGTGCAGAAAAATTATAAAAACTCGTATCTTGAACTTTAACAATATGATTAATTATTGTAGATACTTCTTAGATCATTTACATCATTGATCATTGTTATGGATACTATATCTGTTATAATACTATATCCGTTTTATTTCATTATATTTTTTAAATTTATCTATCAATGACCATATTTTTATTTTATAAAATCGTTATCTTTCTCTTCTTTCCCTTTTTCTTTTTATATCCTCACTTGCATTCGGTGCAAAGCTTTGATCGTGCAATCCTGTTTCTGTGCTGCAGAAGACTACCGTAAACGCGTATATTATTATTAGCATTAAATTCTCGCAGAAACCGTAACGCGAGATGGTATAATGCTGAAATCTTCGCGAAAATCCGGCGGAATCACAAATACAGCGCCGCTGGTATTATGATATAACGCGGTATTGAATATGATACATGCTTGTTCGAGCAAAACAGCTCCAAACTGGTGATCCTGAAGCAGAGAATATTTGGTCCCCAAACGTTTTGATTTTTTCGTTATTCTCAGTAGCCAAAAGTTTTCCATTCGGAAGGAAGTAACTGAGAAACAGAGAGACTTTCACGGATCAGGTAGGTCGAATTTATGCCATGGGATTGTACAGAAAGGACGATTTCATCGATTCCACCGAATTCAGTGGCTTACCATCCGCAATTCAGGGATTAACGACGTCCCACAGTTCCGTCATCCACCGCCTAATCTCCTTCTTCTTCTTGGAAATGGTATGCTGTATTATTCTATAAAACGATGGACGATTCAGCGACGGAACTGCCTCAAAATTATCGACGATCATGGGGGATTGCGTGGCTCTGCTTTGTCTCTCACTCTCTCTTTTGATGATTTAATTTTGACTGTTCGTGGAAGGATCTTTGATCCTGATGGGATACAGTCGTCTTTTTTGAAGTGTATTTTATATAACGAAGAAATTGTATGGTAGAAGAATTTGGTGATTTTTCTCGACTTTCATTATGAGATTGTGTTTCTTTGAATATCTTGAAATACGTGAATTAGGGTCAATATAATCGATGAAGAAAATGATTACTCGTTTAATCTATTCGCTCATTTTTTATTCGCTATACTGACGAATACTTTAGATGTATGTATGTATATAATACTTAATTGCGACCTTTGTTCAAGAAGTTTTAATTCAAAATATTGTACCAGTCTATATACAATATTATATATTTTATCTATGTCTATATTTATATTATATATACCTATGTGACATATGGTATTGTATATCGTAGTATTTTTGTACCTGTATCATATGTATTCTATCTATGTGTCTCTATAAAATATTGTATCTATTATATCAACTATAAAATGAAGCACGAAAATATTGTTTCTAAGTATAAGAAACAATATAAGGTTTCAAACCAGCTAACCTCCTTCAAACATACCTTTTGCCATTATTATTACTAGACCCAGATCTACTAGTCCTTGGTGCGTTTAAACCAAGCGAGTGAATTTGTTCTTCCCTCTCTGTGATAAAATTAAAGTTTGGCGATTGTTTGATAACTAAATAATCCCAAATAATCCTAAATCCTAAATGGCTTTACGAACAGATTACCGGATGATAGTTTACATTGAACGAGTACGAGTGATGCCCTTGCTCGTTTGGTCTAAATCTTACTTTAAGGAAACTTAACATTCAATAAATCATACAGGATGATCCAACAGCACTAACTACCTCAAATTTTCCAAAAATTCGCACATCAATGCTATTAGAGCCACCGATCAATCTTTCCACAACATTTGCTCCTAGCCTTCACCCCCATCGAGGGAATATCTCATGTCAGAGCACTAATTCAGAATTAAGATCATCCGGGCTCGACTTCTCTGAGCAGCACGCGACGTAATCCAGGCCCAGGGCTGAAGTTAATCATCGAAATTGCCGCGGTAAGATGAGAAAAAAGGCGGACAAGTTTCGTGGATCATTTTCGCCTGAACTCACTCCCTGTTCAAGGGTTAATCCCCCGAGATATCGTCCTCGAATCGTGGCGGCGCTCTCTCGAGACAACACGAGGGGATCTCGAGAAAAGAGAAAGAGAGAGAAAGGGAATCGGAAGAATTAAAGTTGATGAAAGATCTTCCTGACGGCGATTTATCCCTGTGGGGTGATGCGATACCCCGTAGCCAACGTCCACCGCCGTGAAATATCGTGGCTTATGGGAGAGCCGAGGTTTCAGGCTGCACGCCGCAACGCTTGAATTTGTAATTCGTAAGTTATTGTGGCGTCGCGTTCTTCTAAGGGGGCCATTACTTAGCGGTATCCCGTTAAATATCGCCGCGATTACCCGACTCACTGCGTATGAATAGAACCAGGTTTCCTTCTATTCTTGGAATTATTACAGACGCCAAATCGTTAGTCTGGCACACCGTGTCGCTGTAATCTCCTTTTCACCTGTCCTCCGAACAGCAAGCTCTCTGTTTCCTCGTAACTTCCTACGACATTGATCTTAATTTCGTTCCTGGTTCCTGAATATCTTTTTGTATAAGTTACATTAAGTTACTACGAAAAATATTTCTATACCATTGTGCTTATTATAGCGTTTATACGTCGTGGTCCTATATTCATAATACAATAACAGTCAGGAAGACTCTATAGCTCAAAGTAAGATGAAAATCAAGAATAATAAAATTACGCTGGAGGGTACATTTTTGAGAAAATCAAATGCGCAAATTGATGAAGTAGAGGCAAATTTGTTTGGTTCCGAGTAGACAGGAGTAAACAATCGACGGAAGATCATTCTCTACGTGCAAAAGTAAGCTAAATAACATGTAGAATAGAGTTTATTCGTATTTTGAAGAAAATTGAATTTTGAAATTTATCAAATATACGTGTATCCAGCCAATTATTAACTAAAAACATGCAAACTTTATTTTTTGCAAGACCAGAGGAAAAAATCTTTGTTCTACGTTTCCGATTTATTTTCACGCGTAGAATAATCTGACGATTATCTACTTCTATTTAGTTGGGATTAGACAAAGTCACGTATATGTAACAATTTTTAAATCTCGAAGATAACGTTTCTAATGATAATTTTGTTATTCTTGATTTGAATCTTCTTTTGAGCCATGTAATCTGCCTGACTTCGATTGTACGCATCTCATATTTAGGACTGCGACATATATTGTCCGGCCATAGGTATCTACTTGTTACGTCTATTGGAAAGCTCAAACAAGTTTTACTTTGTTCGTTATTTTACATTATAAGAAGCATATAATCGAATGAAATAATTTTGTAATGAAATAATTGGAAAATAAAAGCAGTAAATGACATTCAATTTATACTAAATAACAGTAATTGTCGTAATACTTATGGCTGGTAAATATACTTATGGTAAAGTGTATATACGAATTTATCGTGCACAAGTATATTAAATTTTATATCATTTAGTAGTGCTTTTGTTTGACTACGAAAGTGTAATGCTATAAAAGTGAAATATAAAACATCCAAAAGCTTTATCGAAAGGATTCTCACCAGCTATCAAGTCACTTTTCCATTCATGAAAAAGCAACCGTTAGAAAGTCCACGTGGTTGTTTCATTGATGCGAAAACGACTGATACTTTCACGAGAAAGAAACGTTCCCTTATCGCGTGGAAGGCACCACGAAAGGCCCTCACCTTGCTGATTGGCCACGGGTCTTCATTTGCATGCGCGGCTTTCGTTTATTGTACGAACTTACCGTGGAGCGCCATATAAGGCACGGCCGCCGGTTCGCCTTTCAGACTGTCAGCGAGAAGGCTATTGTCAACGACAGATGGACGTCCAATGGGCAACACGTGTTGCATACAACCGCGCATAAGACGTATGCCTACGTGTCTGCCGCTCCGGAAAGAAGACTCCGCGGAGTCCCTTTTGTCTTAACGAGAGGAACCCGGGCCGACCGCATCGGCGAAGAATGCATGTGCCACATCTGCATTTCTTTTTCGCTGTCGCCACAGGAAAATATACCGACGACGTTCCGCTGAAAACGGAGAAGTCACCGTGTGACCCCTTTCCTGCTTCTACGTTTTTTCCTTCTTCTCTTTATTTTCAGTAATTTATTTCTCCCATTTTCTTCTATTTTCTCTCCTTTTTTTTCTTGTTCAATCAAAATGAAAGGTTTGGAAGTGGATGAAGATCCATCACAATGAAACGGATCGTAGTTTTAAATGGAAGTGTATTTTGTAAATTGTTAGATAGATAGATAACGAAGAGAACCGTGTCCAAGCTGTTCTCCGAAATGAAAAAATACACGAGTCGGATTATGAGAATACAGGTTTCCGGAATTCCTTTTATCCTCCCTCGATCATTTATTTCGCCGGGACATGCGAGAAATTAAGAAACCTGCATCCCAAAGGACGAGCGTGACTCCATCGAAAATTTCGTATCAAGTTGCCGGCTATCGCATCACGTTACCGGTTCCTAATTCTTCCTTAATTTTACAACGCCCGCGCAGGCTCAGAAACTTTGAAACTTAACCTCGACGTTTCCGTATTAAATATTTTATAATCACAGTTACGTCGATCCAATTAATAAATACCGGTTTCCTTTTGCGATAACTGAGTTTATAATTTTTAATGTTTTATAAATTTTTATTTTGCAAACTTACAGGTGAGATTTCCTATAAGAATGCGACAGTTAAACATCATTTAAAGGTATAATCAGGATTGGGCATTATTTGAGCAACGTTTCGAATAAATTATTCTTCTTAATAATTTTTTATTCGAATACGTTTTTATTCTGTCTTCAAATACTACACGTTGAAAGTAGAGTATTGAAAGAATGCTTAGAAAATACGTTAGAGTGTATGCTTTAAAGACAAAAACCAATAAAATAAAAGACACAGTGAAAGCAGCCGCTCGCCGATCGTCAACAGTATCACGCTAAGAAACAGAACGTTACATCGCGCGACCGCCACGGTTGGTTTGTCTTCGAGTAGCACTGTCAACGTCGGCACCTCACCGCCAGCCTGCCCGGACGGAACAATTTTACTTTCTAGTTACCCACTTATTTATAATTAGTCCTGGAATTGAATAACGAGTAACGAATAAAGATACAGACTTATTCGTGACTAACGAATCGTTTTTCGTCGAATAGATCGTTCAAATGCATTTGTCTGGTACTTGCAGGAAATTCTACTTTAAATCGACGTAAAAGCTTGCAAAGTGGTCCCGCAAGAATATGAAAAAATTATCAAAGAAAATATAAAAATATAGAAATATAGAAATACAAAAATATAGAAAAAATATAGAAATTAACCACATGAGAGTTAATCAATAATTCTGTTCACAAACTAGATGTTGCTCAACTGGCCGTTCACTTCGGCATCAATTTGTAAAACACCATGCTTATTGACGTGTTCCACGAGACCGGGTAATCTCGGTGAAATTACGGTATACAAGCGATACGATTATCATGAGGGGAGGCTTAACAGGCCAAAGGAACCACCGATGGAATCCACTTGGGGCCGTTTTCGGGCGAAGCGATTCGGGCGAAGGGGGCCACGTCAGATACTCGGAGTGAACGGGGAATAAAAACGTACAGTAATCGCTGGGCACTTAGTACCATTTCGGCCGTACACGAGAATGGAGGCAGGTGGTGGTTCTCCTCGTGTAAGAGAGTAACTCCTTTGAACGAAATTCGAAAGGCACGAGGCACGAGGCCTGTTTGCCTGTTCGAAACCAAGAAAGATGCACTTTATCGCTCGTCTTCTGGGCGAGCATTTGTCCCTGAGTGCCGTTTATCTCCCCTTGGTCCCTTCGTAATGCCTGTAACCTAACACTGTCCTGGGCGAGACAGATAATAGGACGAGGCGTTGGCGAGGTTACCACGAAAACGGGACGATATACCCTCAGAGAACTCCAAGGAACTCCAGGCGTATCCTTTACCAGGTCTGGAGACGAATACCGAGCTCGTTCCAGGCTCGTGTAATGGATATCAGATGATGCCAGACGATCGGTGTGCGGAGGTGTGTCAGAAATGTTACCGGGGAAAAACTGGTACCTGTAAATGGTGATCCTTGTTGCAGAGTCGCGACCAGATAAAAGGCGGTTGGTACGCCTGGGAGGTAAAGCATCCTGTTTGGATTTCCGTTTTCGTTTTAATGAGCGATCGTAAATTGATTCTAGAGTGGTTCGGGGTATGTACGTTTCGATACGCCCTTAGATTGGTACTGGCGTATGAATGTTTCTGGTGTGAAGTGTTGAACGATTCTTACAAGGTAAATAAGATACTTCTTGAGAACAGTTTTCCCGGAGTATTTATTATTTTCTGTATTTTGGTCGTTTGCATTTTCATACTATTTTCTGATTTAACGTAGTAAGTATATATGAATATAGTTAACTAAAAATCGAATCAAATTGATAGAGGGTCATCATTTTAAGCATCATCGTTGGGAGCATTTGAAATATTAAGATCTATTTTATTTACTAGAAATATTTGAAATTCTTCAGAACCTTTGATGGAATTTGAAAGATTTTTAAAGATTCTTCGCATAGATCTTTTATTACGTTTGAATCAGAATCCTTGATTAGATCTCCTAGATTTCATCGTTAGTCGAAATCATAATATTATTAAGTAACTCGTATTTCAATCGAAATATATAATATTCTTAAGAATCGTAAATAATGGAAGTTTTATAAACGAAGCAGTTAAAGCATCACGTTATGCAATAATCATCGCAATTTTAGTTCACGTAATATGAATTATGTAGTACTTTATCTGATACATTGTATCGTCTTATTCAAGAGTTATCTATAATTCACAATTTTACTTAGTCATTCACAAAATTTTGTTTGACGAAGAAATATAATTTTAAGAAACACTACATTCTAATATTCATAATTACAAATTAATATTCATAGTTGTTTTAAGTACTGTATCAACTATATATAAAAATACTTTGCATAAAGAATTCTTTAATAAGGATCACGCAAAAGTTAAAGAAACGTCACAAAATCGTAAAACGGTGGATCGTGCAATCCTAAAAAAAGGATATTTATATTTTTTTACAGGATTCCGTGGGGACAGGATAGTATCCCGAGATTAAGCGCGGTGTAACAGATCCGGGGATCATGGCTGAGATGAACTTATGCGACTCACGAACGCAGAGCGGTCAAATTTAAATGCGCCGTGGCTGGTTCTGGTATCGAGGAGACAGGTCACGTTCGTCGAGAATCCTTTTCTGAGATTTCGTTCCGTCCTGGATTTGGAACGGGACGGCGGATGACAGTTTGTTGTCCGGTACAGTACCAGACGGAACCAGAAAATATGTAGCAGCATTAATCACGGTAAAGGAAAATAGCTGACATCGTCAGAACTTTAAAAGCGATGCGTTTTAAATTAAAATAGCGATCGACGAACAATAGAACGTTTCTATTTAGTCCTGGAAATGGAAAACAAGCCATTCAAGATACGTATCGTGACTCCTTTCAAGCTCGAGCTACGTGTCGAGTACCATATTGTTCTTTTCACTGCCTTTCTGCTCTGGAAAACAATTTTTCCCCTCCTTCTATCCTTCTTCTTTTTTTTCCTTCTTTAGAACGATGAATAAACATTGGAAAGAACCAAGAAGTTAAAATCCGGCCAATGATAACATATCTGTGCTACTAAAATGTTTATTTAAACCGAGGAAACAAAGGTAGCGGTGAGAGATTTCTTAGTTGAAAGTAAATTAAATGTTACGGTACTTCTTCCTAGTGATAAAAAAAAATTGTAGATAAGAAAATGTGTTACGAAACTAGTTCTCCTTTTACTGTGTAAATGGAACTGTTCAATATTTTCCAGCAGGAAGATTCTGTAGCAACGAAATTTTAGCACCATTACAAGGAAGAAATTTATAATATTAGACGATTCGTTGCTTCAAAATAATATCTACAAAATTTCTCTCGCATACCCTTTTGTGACAAAATTCCCCCTTTTTCACGCAAAATTACTCGGTGCTTTCTATAAACGAATAAAACTATACAAAAATTAACGGACAATATGTCCACGTCCATCAATAGCATCTACACATTTCTACCCATCGTTGATCGTAATCCCCGTGACAAAATCCGACATTCTGCCAATATGTTAAAATTTTCAGACAATCCATTGTCATACATCCTTCTCCTTCCCAACAAAACTGTACGATCTCCCAAATTTCCCTCCCATCTATTCAATCAGTCATCTGAATTATCAAAAAATGAAGAACATCTAAAAGAACTTTGAATCTGTTTTATCATCTCATAAAAATCAATTTCTTGTCGTTATCAATCTGTTCGTTAAGCAAACCAATTCTCCTCGGAATTTTTTCGCTTATTTCTCTCCCGGATAAGATTTCTTCTTTACAGGGGTCTCGTTAAAGGCCGATGCACAACAACAAGGAATAACGTACTCGCGACAGGTGCTTGGCTTCGTGGTCGGCCAGATAAACTGAAACTCGAGATCTCCAGCCTGGTGCTATCGGACACAGAGAGAGGAAGAGAGAGATACGTTAATGCTCGAATGACGTTGCATAAACCGCAGAATGCAGTACTCGTCCTAATCTCCTCTTTCAGCTTGTGCATACCGGATTCCATCCGAAGACACGTTACGATCGATTAAGTACCGTACCGATGATGGATCACATATACGAGGACAAAGGACAACAGTAGACTCATGATTCGTGAGTTATTTATCGTGTACCAACTGATCAGGTACTGCACAGAGACGAGGAGATGGCCAACGAAAGGAATGCGGGTCTGATTGGTTATGTCTGATAGAATCGAAGAACAGTGAAGTCATAAAGAACGTGTCGTTTTATTGTATCATCGGTACAAATCAGCAGGTGTTAGTCAAGAAGTGACGGTAATTTAGTTTATTGTATATCATCAGTTTTTCCTTCCGTTTGACACCTGTTTACATGTCCCATTTTTTACTTCAACTCAAGACGTGAAGGTGCAACAAATGATTCGATCAATAATTTGAATCATTTTACTCTTGTTAGTTCATTTAAAATTTAAGTACGTGGGGCCAATTTTTTGAACCACTGTATAATAAACGAAACTTAGGTATATAACACTGGTACTAATTCGATTAAAATTCATTAATATCCACTTTCACTACCTATCCATTTATTTTTGCCCACGACTGTAACAGCGTGTGATGGTAGAGGGTCTGGCTAACCATTTTTTCGTCTCTGCACAGTAGTTTTATTTGAGTTTGACCGGTTCGAGACTTTAACACGTGTATTATCAATGCTTAAGGAAGATTTTATCAAAGATAAACGATTGGAGAATACGTGTTATATGGAAAAGTTTTGTAAGATGATGATTTTTGAGATATTCGTTCTCGTTTGGTTCATAAGGAAGTTCGATTCGTGTGCTGTGGTTTTAATTGCTTTATACAAGTATATGTCTTTTAATTTTTGTTTATGTTTCCTTCAACGTAGTATTACATAGAATTTAAGGTAAAGAAATTAATTTAAGGTAAAGAAATTGGGACAGTTAATGTAATCTAACGAATATATGTATATAATAAGTATTATTCATAATAATAGAACGTTAAATCGAAATAAATACAACTGAATTACCTTATATAGAGCACCACAGCAGTTTGAACAGTCTCATTAACCCGTTATCTAAATGCAACAGTACATTTGGTATTTATGAGCTCACTGATGCACTCAGAATGTTTCATATAACTCCCAATTAAATGATTCCAACTTCACCAAACTCAAATTCTCTTAAAAAATTACCATTGCTATTCATCAACCAATCTAATTGCAGATTCTATTTCATCCAAGCGCATAATGTGCCAATATTTCTCTTCACTTGCTTCTTGAGCTTTGAAGGATCAAGCTACTCGTGAAATGCGTAAGGAAATAAGTAAGATTTTCTTCAACTTCTTTCTTGACTTTCTTGAATCTAACTCGACAAAATTTTTGAGTGAAGAAATATTCGAGAAAATTTGTAAGCTTCTATGCTATGTGAAACATGCGTTCAAACAGTATGGAAAGTCATTGAATCTTTCGATCGTCTCGACTTTGCAATGATTACCTGCATGTAGAGTCTGATAAAGCGTTCGCGAACGGAAATACTGTTATCCCCGAGGATCGCGGCTATTTCGTTTTCCGCCGGAGTCTTATGATCTTGGCCGAAACAACCATCCAGAGATTCCGATATCAAATAATTGATCGAGAAGAAACGATTAATATATAACTGTTCCATCGTGTATTTTCTTCGTGTAGAACACCAATCGTGCTCGTTCAATCTTGCAATCTTCGGAAAATTCCTTCTTCCGGCTTATAGATGGCCTAATGGTTCTATACATAAATTGCATTTACCGTAAAGT
Organism: Bombus flavifrons; assembly: GCF_040668555.2. Lineage (NCBI taxonomy): Eukaryota > Metazoa > Arthropoda > Insecta > Hymenoptera > Apidae > Bombus > Bombus flavifrons. The sequence continues at coordinate 3,546,783 of NC_138453.1, read as the reverse complement.
GCAAGTTATTTGAAATCTTTCTTTTTCGTTTGAGCGTTATTTCATTTCAGCGAAATAATGAAAACACTCGAACATTTTATTAAATATAGGCTTACGTAAAACTTTCTCTCCATTTTTCTCCATGTTTTATAGAAATAATGAGATTTTCATTATAGTATGATATTATAATATAATAATGCAATGCAATATAATTAAAGAATTACTGATACCAAAATATATGATCTAAAATTTATAGCTTAAAAATTCCTGACACCGTATAACAACGATACGTAAAAAAAATGTATAAACCTTCGAAAAAGTTGAATCTCACATCTCGTATGCGAATTTATTGTCATGCTGTGCATCGAATTTTCAACAAGGGGATGAAAACGGACGAACACGTATTATTAATCGCCTTACTGTCCGATAAGTATAAATTACGGCCGTTCGACAGCTAAATATCCGCCGCTCGGCCATCTTGATCCGATAAAGAGGTGTCTCGGTATCGAAGCCAACGATCAGCTGGACCTAGTTACTTTACGACCACGAACCAAACGGAAAACAGTTGCGTCTTCCTAGTTGAAGAGACTGCTAGGCTGGGATTTTATGTCGTCGTACTGGTTGGCTGTAAAATCAGTGTACAACCTATCTGCGGCATGGCTATTGAGAAGCGGTAACAATAAAATATTGAGATGAGCCGCGCTCGATGCACTTGACGCGGGTTAAATGCCTTGTATACGCGATGAAAAAGGAAGAAGAACTTGTAACTACATATAGTGGATACATGAGGCATTCATACTTATTTAATTCGGTAATTTATCGGTATTCCATACTAATTTATCAGCAAATTGATTTAGCGATATGATTGAAATTAATTTATTTCTTTTATTTGAAAAATAGGAGCTTTTCTACAGGGTGGTTGGTAACTGGTGGTACAAGCGGAAAGGGGGTGATTCTACGCGAAAAAAGAAGTGGAAAATATAGAATAAAAATTTTTTAATTTTTTTTTTTTTAATTTTTCCATCGAGACAACGATCTACAGTGAGATCCGTTATAACGAGACGTGATAAAGTGTACGCGTACCGGGCGAAAATTCAAAGTCGATTTTCTCGAAAACAAAGCCTCAAACGAAAAATTTTTATTCTATATTTTCGACTTCTTTTTTCGCGTAGAATCACCCCCTTTCCGCCTGTACCACCAGTTATCAACCACCCTGTATAATCCAACTGCAAATATTTTTATTTAATTACTATCATTAATTTTTGTCAAAATTCAACGCTCCGTTTTTTGACAGAAATAAATTTTGATATAAACTTTCCAAATAATCCAATAAATTTAATGAAACTTTTTATTTCGCCTAATATTATTAAATTGATTCTGTACTATCAAATCAAATTAACTGCGAATGTAGACATTCGTTCTTATAAAATTCGATATAGATTTTTATTAAAAACGCGTTGTTAAAGAACATCTTCTGTTTCACATTCACATTTTCGATAAATCAATACTTTAAATTGTCCGTCGATCATAAAAGAGTTTCGAAAAGGATATACTTTACGGATCATGCGAAAAGGCGGTATGCAATGTGTGTTAGCTTGGGCAGTAACGTGGTCGTTAATAATTAATACTTGCTTGCTTATGGTTGGCGGCTTTTTCTTAGTTCGAGTAATTTATTGCTGGTTATAAATCGTCTAGAGGTAGTCGTTTAAATATTCCTGGAGTTTATAGCAGATATTTTTACAAAACTTTAATTTTCATTAACAAAATTAATTAGTTAGCCTGATGAGTTGCACAAAGTGAAATTCCATGAAATATGATTCTTAACTGATTATGTGAATCTAATTACATGGATTTTAAAATTTAATGGGTATATTCTTCTTATAATTTTCGGAAATAAATTACATTGTGTATAAAATAGATTAAAATATTCCCCTTCTGTCTTTATTAATTAATTTTCAATGATTAAGTAATTAGTATTGAACTGAAATGTGCACATTGTGCGTCTAGCAAGTTTCTTAGATATATTCTTACATCCTTTCTGCTGTTCACTGATGCAAGTATGATACTACATACCGTACTTCATAATTTCTTCTTTAACCTCAAGCATTTTGAGATTCTAGCACATGATAACATCAAAGAGCATACTGTGTGTAAACCTGATCGTTCCAGGCTAACATTCTTGCAACACTTGACAAAATTTGAATTGCTAGTTAAATTAGTTAAAGTAATAGTAAGATAAAAATAAGTAATGCAATCTGATATTCGTGAAAATTCTATGCTTCCACGAGTAATTAATGAAACATATATTTTCACTTTGGTCACTGAATTTTACAAAATTTAATATAAATAAATATCTTGTATTCTATGATACCTAAAGTATCGTGAAATATATAATCCTTAATTAATTCTTTAAATCAAATAACATGACATTGGAATTAAAAAACAGATTTGATGGATTGACTTAAATTTAACCCATTCAATGATAACACTAGTTATAGTAGCTAGCATCGCGATTTGCAGTCACTAAGTTCCCAGCTCGTTACATCCAAAATTCCCCTTTCATAGTGAAGGAAAATCTTGATTTCGAATGAAAGTTTCTATAGCATACGCTTGCGAAAGTAAGATTCGTATGACATTGGCTTGCCTATTATTTTTATAATTAATTTATATTCCCACATACTTTATATCTTTTTAATCAAGCTTCAATTTATACTACATATGCGTAAGAGTTTTTGAATAAATTTCATACAGGTACTTATGCTGACTCTACACTAAAAAAAAGTGTCTCTGTTACATATCAGTTCTTGGCCGGACACTTGACACCCGTAAAAGTCATCAGGCGTGAGGTTGCATCCTGCTCACAAATTAAATACACTTTTCAGCTTTGCCACCCTTGGTGACAGATCGGAAACGGACCTCGAAACTGCATCAAATCGATAATAGTTGTTTCCAAAGTGGCTCGCGGCATTCGAGTATCCGGAAATCTTTTACTGTCTACCGATAATGACGTTGAAAAAAGCTCGCATTCAAGCATTTCCACACGTGACCACTTGAGATATTTCGCAAGTTCCTTCTGAGACGGATGCCACCGCTTCCTTTTCTGCCGTCACGGAAAAAGGCACCGACCAGTGTCTGCAGATTGTCCACTTCAAGTACTTCATTGCTCCTGGACAGCTTGGTATTTCCTTTAACACGTCTCGATGGAGTGACTGAAATGCTGGTAGCACTTGTTTCCGAAAAAGGCAGTTATTAAGTGTTTGATTACCCCAGGAAAAGATTCTTCAAATGGAATTAGCAGCTGGTGAGTGGTTTGGGATACGAATCGAGCATTTATGATCTTCTGGTACTAATATGTAATATGTAAGTGGAGTATTTTAGGAAACTTAATGATAGTCAAATATGAAATTCTAAATGGAAAATTGGAAGTCTAAAAGTTTGAAGATTTGAATATTTGAAAATTTAATATTTGATAGTTTAAATATGATATTTGAAAGTTAAGACATTAGGAAGTTTGAATATTTGAATGTATAAACATTTGAGAGTTTAAATATTTGAAAGCGTGAAAATTAGGAAATTTGATTAAAAAATTCAAAAATTAAAAAATTCCTAAATTTCTTAGACCTAAGTTTAAACTTACAGTTAAGAATTTAATACTTTCACTTCTGTTTTCTTTCACATACAAAATGTACACAAAAAAATATATAATCCTGTTAACTCTCGCAATCAGTGCCTAAACAGACGAAAGGGAATTGGTAATCCACACATCCGTCCTGAGAAAATTAACTGTACCCAGAAACGGGCCTCTCGGAAAGAGAGATCTCATCGTCGTGTCGTGCGAAATACGAAAACGATGGTCAACATATTGGCGTGGTGCTAACGAATGGGATTCCACCCACGTAAAACCACTTCCTGTTTCCAGTAAGCAAAGGATATTTATCTATTTCTCGAAAACCCCTTGCCTAAAGCAACACCTAACGTACGAAAAGGGGCGCCTACAGTGACTGTGTATCTTCCTGCACATCTACTTGTCTAAATTCAAAACATATCCTCCGCCCCGTTCACTCACAGACGTAGGACGCAATTTACAAACTACCTGCACGTCCCGTTCGAAACCGGGATCCCGACACTCTTTCCAATTCTTATCTTGTGACATCCTCTTCCGAAGGATCCTCCGTTACGACGCAATCGTCTTCACGCTCTCCAAGAGTTATCGACATCTTCGACTTTTACCTGGCACGCAGCTGGCGTGATCTAAAGGCTGATTGTTCTGGTGATGAATTGGGTGTGCTTCTTACGCTTTTTTGTGCTTTTAACATCCACTTGGAACCGTTCGAATCCACCGTTTAGCCACCCTTGGTGAAAACAAAATTCGTCATGCGATTAAAATACTGCTTTCTGTTATTATTTTTCGCTCTCATTTTCTATAGGACGAGTTTGAAATATATTTATGGTATACATTTTAAATAGAATGTTCTCCTTCGTCGGCGTACTTTACATTCTTGATTCAAGCGGATTAATCATTGGTAGCAGTCCGCAGTAACAATTTCAATAATTCGTAACAATTCTTGGATATGAATAAGCATCCAGGATATAGTTTGTCGATCAGTCTGAAATCACCTGTTACAAATCGCTTAAACTAAAATGCATATACGTTATATAATACAACACTGTCGCCGAAAAAAGAACAAATCGATTCACGTACTTATGTAGCATTTTCTCCTTGTTTCAATTTATAAAGTATACATTGTCGGATATGCATTTTATTCGTCGCCATTATTGGCTCCGATCGTCGTACATTTGTAACAACTACATATGTTAACAGTTTCACAACAGTAAAAGAGAAGAAAAACCAAGTAACTTTAAAATTGCTGTTGTGTACTTAATATCTAATTATTCGTGTTACTTATGAGTATGAGTAATCTTAATTTTATGAACAATATTTATTGAATATATTGGTTCGCTTCTCTTCTGTTATTTTCTAAATTCCCCTAATTGACTGCAAGTCTTCATCAAGAACTCCAATGTCTCAATGTCACGAAATTTCCATTTTCTCTCCTCATAGCCTTTTTATCTTCCCTTTAATCTCCACGGTCAAATCTTCCCGGCACTTCTCAATAATCTTCGAAGAAATCTTTCAGTAAACCACAGCTTCGAACCGCAGAAATCAGCTACAAAAGTGCAACTAGAAACGAGCCACGCTCTTCTTACCAGAGACATGGCGCAGAAAGACAGAGTCAGACGTCTGTTCCATCATGAATTATTACTATTATTATTCTACGTCCAGTATTCTGCATAAAGAGCACGAAGCAGTTATAGTCTTTTTTCAGTTCATACAAACTTTACGACCACGGCTATCCACCCACTGAACCACCGTACAATTTTCCTTTTTACTTTTCGTATTTTTACGCGTGCATTACGGAACTGGATCGATCCATTTGTCCGACTCTGGATTCCATTTTCGACGGCTAGAAGGAATAACGTGAAGAGAAACGATCCGCCTATTGATACAAATTAGTGATGATATACAATAGTTCAAATACGTCGCAAGTACATAATTAAAATTAGTTCCCAATATTGATCGACTAGATTCGAACACTATAATTATTTCGAAAAAGAGCAGCAATACTTTCAAATAGATTCGAATTTAAACGTGACCGATCCGAATTCATTATTAGTACTTTGACAAACGAAAAAAGGTATGTACCTTCTCTTAAGTAGAACACCGGTCGAATGATTTGGAAACTTCACGAGCAACTTATCAGAAATTCTGCTGTAATTTTAATGTATAGCCCAATTGCACAGTTTACTACATTATTATGCATAATATACACATGATTATGGTAATGTATAATACAATAGGCATAAATAGAATATATAATGCTTTGTTGTACTACAGTTTTGCCCCAAAGTATCTTTTTATTTATTATCTTCTTTATTATTTTAAATCGATAGAGTGAGAAATTCTAGTACCAGTAAGAGGGAAGCCATAAATCGAGAATCAGTAAGTTCGTGAAAGCGAGATATAAATTTTTATAGCCAGATGGACAGTGACTTCGTTTAGTAAAAGATGGAATAGGATATAAAATAAAATATGTAAATATGTACAATGCTTTCTCACTTTCGTTAATGTATTATATGCTGCTCGGTCTATTGTTTTATGATTTGCCGTTATTTCAAGCGTTTTCCTTGTTCTTCGTATTGTCCCTCGTCTCATTGGAGAAAAAAATTAGCCAAATAGTATATCTAACTCGTAATAAGCAACTGACTCGACCCAAATATGTTATTTATATACGTGTCGTATACGTTATGACATGTACAGTAAATAATAGTAAATAATAAAACAAATTTTTGTCTAGGTTTCATTTTTTAAACTACATTCATAAAAATATAAATTTGCATAAACATCCGCACTCTAACAAACACATATTGAACTTCATCTTATCTCTGGTACGAGTCGTGTCTTCTGTTCCAGCATATTCCGTGGCCATAATGGAACGATCATCGCAGAGCGTTCAATCTTTCTACACCCGCGAACTTTACGAGCAGATTATTCAAACGCCTACGACGAAATGGTGGCATTTTCCACCTCTGGCCCTCCTACTTTCGTGCGTACGCAAATGGCAGAAGCCATAGACCGGGATCCCGAGGGTACGCCATCGTTTAGACTAGTCCTGGTCTGGCGCGGCCGAGAAACATCGAGCCGCGTTTCGCATTAGAATTCCGATTTAAACGAGGCTCGTTGTAAGCAACGTGACGCCCAGGCAACGTGATCCCGAGGGGCTAGCTATGATTTTAATTGAAAATTTTGTTGGCGAGTGTGAAGGGTAATTGATGGTACATACGCGCACAGAATTTAATGGGACACTAAAAAAGGTGAATTTATGATATTGTGCACGTGAAACTGGTAGCAAGTGGCTTGATAATAACAGTAGTAAGATTTTAATTGGTTCTACTATAGTAAATTGCTTTACTAACCAAGCAGTACGAGTAAACTGCGATCGAACAAAACAATGTGACGTAACAAAATCTCAGTTTACAAATATGTACTCAATCGACAAAAAGATAACCTAGATGTGCTATCTTTAATTTTTCAATGACGCGTATAAAGTTTTTCGTCTGTAACGTATAATATCAAAACATTATGAGCTCAGAATATGCGGCTTGCTGGAAATAAGTCATAATGTCGTAAATGTTTGTATACAACAAAGAAAAACTGTTCCATACTAAGGTCGAAATGATAATACACTCTGTTAATATGTTTAGAAATTGCTCAGTAGTTCATGATCTATCAACGAGTAAAGATTACAGTACAATATTATATAAATTTGTAAGTATGTGGGACGCAGAAAAAAATTAGACGAGTCTGAAAAGAAGCAAATTCTTAAACTAAAACAGCAGCAGTTATCTGTAGCAAAAATATCGAAAGTAAAAAGAAGAAGTAGTAAAGTAATACACAATTTCTTAAAAAATGTTGAAGATTATGGCAAAAAGAAAAGTACTGGCCAGGCCGTCATCGTTATCCGATCGTGAAAAACGAGGAATTTTGCGTGTAGCTTCCTACTCGCAGTTAACAACGAAACAAATAATCGAAAAATTTAGTGTTAGTGCCAGTGTTTCAAGTGTTCGTCGAGTTCTATTATCCTGCAAAGATATTAAGAGGCTAAAATTGAAATAGAAACCTTCATTAACAACGAAACACAAAGCAAAACGTTTACACTTTGCAAAAGAAAGAATGCATTGGAAAAAGAAATGGAGAAGGGTACTATTTTCAGACGAAAAAGATTTAACTTGGATGGTCCTGGTGGGTTCCAATATTATTTTCATGACATAAGAAAAGAGACAATGTCAACAATTCGACGACAAATGGGAGGAGGCAACGTGATGGTTTGGACTAGCATCGGTTATTTCAGCAAGACAAGTATCAAATTCATCAATGGGAGAATGAATAGTGTCCGACACATAAATTTAATCAAAGAACAAATAAATAATCATGCAGAACGCATTTCTGGACCTGATTACATCTTTCAACAAGATAATGCATCTGTACACATATCAAGATTGGTTCAATCATATTCTAATGAGAATAATATATCTATTTTGCCGTGGCCTGCACGCTCCCCGGACCTTAATATTACTGAAAATTGCTGGGCAGAACTTGTTCACGGCGTATACGCGAATGGAAAGCAGTATCAACACGTACAAGAATTAAAGAAAGCAATTGTACACGAATGGGATACGTTAAGTCAAAATTATATCCAGAAACTATATAAATCGATACTAAATCGTACAATAGAAGTAATAGAAAATAAAGGGAGATGTACCCATTGTTAAATAAGTATATATGTTTGATAAGTAATTATTGTTAGTTACAATTTATGTTGATTATTATTTTCTTATTGTACATGTGTTATCATTTCGTTTTTAAAATAAAACAATTTTTTTTGTGACACACTAAACCTCATAATATTTTTAATTATTTTCAACGAACCGCATATTCTGAGCTCATAATGTTTTGATATTATACGTTACAGACGAAAAACTTTACACGCGTCATTGAGAAATTAAAGATAGCACACTTGGGTTATTTTTTTGACGAGGAGTGTACAAGAATACATTGAAGAGTAAACACTAAGAGTAAGCCATACAATTACCATTTAATATGTAGTTAAACATGTTATACCCAGTTAATTAGAATTAAAGTAATATGATAAAAACAAATAGGTGTATGTAACCATATTCCTGTCTCAATAAAGCAAACATTCTAATATAATCTTAAATCTTTACACGCTTTTAGTAATTACAAAAACAAATCTGATACTAGTTATTTTGACTGGTTCGATAATTTTGATTATTAAGTATGTCTTCCTTTGATTAATGATGAAAGCGGTAGGTGTATCAGGGTTAAAAGAAGGAGAAAAATGGGAAAAATGGATAATACAGTATTTTGGAAAATGTGGTACTAAAGTGGCAGTAAATTTAAAAAGTGGTGCTAAATTTATGGAAATTCATACGAAGTGTATAGAGTAATTAAGAATTTTATAACTCAAGTACATAACTATCTACTATAGAGTGCAGATAGAATTTTTTAATGAGTTCTTAAATTAATTTTATACATTTGGGTATCAAAGGTATATAGAATTTCGTGTAAATACATATGCACACTAATAGTATACTTTAGGTACTTGGTAATTGTTTAACAGGAAGCACCGTTTCATTGCCTACACTAGTTCTCCTGTCGCTACTTATTTTCTGCGATGAAATCATGGATGATGTTGCCATTAGAGTTAAGAATTTACAGTTCATTCGATGATTTTTTAAGATAAATATTTGACAAGGCTATGAACGATGGAATTCCACCAAGCATATTTTATCTGTACCTTTTTCATTTTTAAAATCATTATACAAATAAATTAACTCCATAAATTAATGCTTATTTCCAATATTCCAGTCAATTTACATTCACAAAAGCCTAAACCATTTTCCTCTAACCACAATCCGCCAATGACACGATATCATTTCCCATTAAACCTCAATCCATTCCCCGCGAACCACATCACGAACAATCGACCTACGAACATGCAAATTCTCTAAATTAATGCCCTAATATATCAACCAACATTCTCGAAAAATTAAACTACTTACTTTAATCCCAATTTACAATAATTTACCACAACATTTTTCTACCAAACTAAACAGACTTCTCATGATATTCCTTACAAGCAATCGACCTATAAATGCTGTAATGGACGAAAGAAAGCTTAAAAGGTGTTATTTTATTTTAATTTTAATATAATTGTAGAAAACGGAGTTCTATTTTATAAGAAAAATGAATGGGCATAATATAGTACCTACATATATCTATAAAATAGATGATTGTCATATCGTAAAAAGTATTTATTACAAAGTTGCTAATACTCGTACTAATTTTAGACTTATTTTCGCCCACAATTATATAAATACATAGCTGTATAACTATATAAATACATTGCCCACAGGTATATAAATCCTCTAAATTAATGTTCCAATATGCTAACCAACAATTTACGTCCTTTGATCTTGATTCACCAATACTAGAATATCAATTTTCACAAAAGCCCCAACGGCTGATCAAAGAGAATCCTCACAAAGCTCTTGGCGGACAATCAACATATTCTATAAAGCATCGTCATAACCACCCCCGTAGCGCAGAAGGTCCCCTGTAATAGAAAGATCAAGGAGGTCGCGCGCGTGATCCTCGCAGCCGTATCTCTGCTCGGCCCACGCGCTCGCCGCGGTCGCGCGCGACCACATTCACTTCCCTTCTCGTCTCTCCTATTTTCGTAGCAAGACGGATGTCAGGAGGCGAGAAGATCCCCGTGAGATCCATGCCCGTGTCAAGACACGCCGGAACGACGCGGATAGACATGCCTGGAGACACGAGAGGAGAAGGGAGACGCGGGCTGCAAGAGGAACGGGGTTGGAACACGGCCGGAACGAGAGAGAACGAACGACACCCACGCAGGTGGGACCACACACGTCGGTCCCGTCATTTGTTGGACACCGCATGGGCATGTCGTGTTCCACGGACACGGGGTACACAGCATTGTACACTTCTTGGCGCTGTCCCGCGGCGTGTCGTACCGCAGCCGGTCTGTGCAACTTTATGGTTTGAGCAGATTGCGTGCGACTCGAATAGACATCGACACACCACGCCACGAGACGCGAACCACCTAAGATTAGTTCTTCTATAGAAGTGTCCAATTATTGACCATAATTGGAGAGTGAGCTACGCTATAGACCAAACATTTGAAATCACTATGTGTTACATAGAAGCCACGGATTTAACCTAGTTATGATTCTCGAATGTTTACACTTCAATCTTGTTCTTATTTTAACAAACAGAACGAATTTGTAATATTTTAGGAAGATGTTTAAAATAAAATTGAAAGGAGAGATTACTCGTGCATACCAGTAATATTTTTTTATATTTTGTCCAGACTATATGGAGATACTCTTTAACGTTAGAAGGATACAATTGGCACGAAAATGACTGAAAGATTGTAACAGGGTTGATAGAATAGCTGTCAGTAAAGACACTTTGATTAACGTCTGATTGAACGTCTGATTAACGTTAGAATAGTCGATTGTTCAAGCATAAGTCTTATATTATATATTAAGTGAAAGATAGATGAAAAAATATACAATGTGTGCTTTCTTTCATATATTTTAGAAAATATTATTGAATTGAAATTTACAAAAATTTACTGTTCTGAATATGTACGATTTATGAGAAATTACAAATTAGACATTTAACATTCTGGTAAAACTAATACTAGTATTAAGCCAAACGATTTAAACCCAACACTGATTTGTATTATGCAGAATTAAAAGAATGTTAGTTTGAATTATTCTTATCTTGGAAAGGTCTTTCGTTGAAAATTTGACAATAGCAAGAAAAGAAAATTATTAATGAAATATCTACAGTAAAATTGATAAAATGGTTTTATATTTTTAGCTCATACTGTATACATATACATACAAGTAGTTTGGTTTGATGAATGGGAGTGCTATTTGGTTGCAATGCCTTATAGATCCCTTTTTTAATTAGATTGGGAAGATGTGTGGGTTCTTTGGTTAAAGAATGATGGGGGATATTGTATTTTGCTTCGGGGTAATTTTTGGTTGAGTCGAAGGCTTAGATATCTATAGACTAGGTGCTTAGCTTGATATATCGTTGCGTTTGTTGTACTATGAAGTGTACATTTTACATTGCAAATCGATAGGAAAATTTTGGAATTAATATATTCTTACTGAATATATAAATTATCTTCTTAATAAATATATATGTATATAATGGGAGAAACGTCGAATTTTCTGTAACGTAAATTCATTTCCCTTTGACATTACTGAAAATTTTGTATAATAAATTTTGTAATAATGTAGACATCGAATTCATGTAAATTTGTTCCCCTTTGACCTCATTGCAAATTTTCAAGTCAATTTGTTCTCAATGATTATATAATGAAAGAAATATCAAATGTTGTATAATATGAATTTGCTTCTCTTTGATCTCATTTTTTTGATACCTTCCTCCTCAAAATCAACATCCAAAATCATCAGAAATAATCCCAAACTACAAAGAAATACTATCGTACGTAGTGAAACAATACGATCACAAACATACGAATACAGTTCAGAAAAGAGATAGAAAAAGAGCTTCGAAAGAGAAAATGCAATGAGATAAATGCATACGAAGAGAAGTCCTGTATGCAAACTTGACTCCTGGGATACGTTATTAATGGTGCTGTACCAAAAATAGTTGATAATGATTAAATAAAATAGTAATTTTGGAAGCGATAGAAAAGGACATAGTATTTCGTACATTCTATACATATAGGATCTAAGTTTTGACACGTTAGGAATGTTTGATCAGCTCTCAGTAACCGATGATCAGCCATCTATGTTCTTCGATAACAAACGAACGATCGAATGAAACATTTGTTGGAACTGCTATTACCGTTACTTCAAAATTAACGTTTCCGCTTCGAGCCAGGAATCCTCAGATAAGGCATGCGATTACATTAAAGAAAGTAAAATTAATTAAAATTGTCGTTAACTTAACTTTTTCATCTTTTTTGCCTTTCCTTGCCATTTGTTGGGCTTCCGCTATTTTAATGGGACGATGCAAACATAAAAGTGGCAGCCCGAGTGGATGTATGAAAGTCGAGGGAAGACCAGGAGCTATCTCTTGACTGCGGTAGCTGATAAAATCGAGACTGATGCGGCCCTTTAGCATCTAACACGCACGAAATTGCGCGGCCTCGGTATTAAATTAAACACGCCGGTTTTTAAATATATGCAGGCTCGGTATTGGGGCATGATTAAAATTCTGCTAGCGGTCCAGTGAACGAAAAATGATAATTAATGGGGATTAAGGCTTGTTTAAGCTACCAGAACATGCAAAGTTTTATTTGTTTTCAAATAATGGCAGCATATCGAATAATTCCTTGCAGTAAATGGGTAAGAACTCCTTGTGGTATAATTATGTAAAGTATCGAAGTAAGTAAAGTATTTACTTCATGTTTTTATAACCCCATTTATTCATAAATGCAGGATATTTCATAGGAAATTACGATGAAATACTGGTAACAACAAAATTTAATTAAATCATCAGTGAGATAAGTAAATTGTTATTACAATAACAAATTAATTTCTTTTGCTAATAGATAATTTCATAAGGATCATTATATTGTTATTCCATTAAATCCACATTAACTCCCTATTATACATATTTGTATAACTTTATCCTAATTAGATAATTATTATGATTGACAAATAATTCCTTGACAAATATAGTAAAATATTCAATTGTATGTTAAACAAAAAATCTGGGTCCACCGATAATTATCACTGAAATGTTACATTAATATACAAACACAGTTAGTTTGTATAAATCTAAACATATAATAGAATAATTAACCCTTTACAAGTGGAATTTTATTTCCATGTAGGAACAGAATTATTTTTAAAACTTTGTCTCCTTCATTTGAGAAGTAAGCGTCAATAAGTATCAATACTACACATTATTTAGCACACCAATGTAATAATATTATTGCATTTATTATTATATAATAATAAAATACAGCATTGCAGTGACAAATGAAAAAACATGATTAAAAAAATGTAGAGAATGTATATAATATCTACATAATCTTAGAATCTCGAGCCATTATAGGGGGTAAAAAGATGCTGTGCATAATCAAAAAGAACTGAAAATAACTGAACCACGATCCAACGTGAATTCCATCGAAACGTCATTCCAAGACACCCTTTCGCAAAGAATCCGGAGCTTCGTTTCCCAGCTTCCCAACCTCTCCATGAGCTCGAAACAGGAAGACACTCGATACCAGGGCCATTCTGGATATATTTAGTAAATTGGAACATAAATTCACCGTGTGGACCCTTCAAAATCTGTCGGAATTTTAGTGGAAGAATGCAGGAAAGGATTCCATGCGTAAAAAGCGTTCCCCGTAAACGGAACCAGAAGCGTCCTCCTCCAGTTGAGGGGTGGAGTAGCAGCGGGAGGACCCTCTTTCACGATCCCTGGCAGCTCGATCAAAGTCGACGGAAGACCAGGAGCGATCGTTCGCCGATGCACGCCCAAGATATCCATCTACAATGATGTTAAGGACCGAAGACCCGGGCGTTTATAATCCAGCGAGAGGCTCGCGACCCGTGGAAGGGAAGGGCCAGGCCCAATTTATATATTGCGTCCCCGAGACATGGCCGATTAATCCTGCGGGAGTCGCGAGACCACCCAAGTGAAACTAACACCCTTTCACCCTTCTGGCTGACGCCTCGTGAACCGTCCCTTTGGTCTACTCTAACGGGTCTTGGATTTACTGAAACGCACGTCCCAGCTGCTGTCGCGTGGATTCTTTAGGAACGCGAACCAGATCGGATTTAATCGGAACACTCGGAACACGTCGCGTGTTCGCGTCGAAAGCAAATGTCAGAGTTTTAGATTAGGTGCGTCCTAATGGATGATGAAGGTAGGAGAGTTTGACGGAAATGGATTTAGAAGCTTATGGTGCTTGTGAAGCTTATAGAAGGTCGAAGAATTTTGTGATGCGTATTTCGCGTATTTCGTTCTTTGAGTGCCTTCTTTTCTGATTTCATCTTGGATTTCAAGATTGAATTTATTGTTTGTTGTAGAACTTTGAAAGTAGGAACACTACCATCCCTATAATTTCTTATGATTAATATTTGGTCATTTTGTTTGATTTCGAGGTTCACTGATTTTCCTTTTTTAGAATCACGTATGTGTGTTAATCTCTAACAAAACATACATTACTTAGAAATGAGATATTCAAAATTAAGATCTCTACTTTCAGATTATATTATATGCATTTTGCGCGTTTTAGCGCATTTTTTAATTTTAAATTTCGCATAAACGCATAAAAATGTCTACTTATAATCCGTTTCTAACCCTAATCGATTCTAACAATTTCCAAAAATCCACCAGTACTTTGATCTCGATATACTATACTTCAACCCTACCTTATAAAGCGAAGGAAATACATCGCTATACAAACCAAAAAGAAATTAAAAAGGAGATTCAGGGAGATTGAAATTGATACGTCTTCCCCCGGATTTTCGCATGGAAGCGTCACATCTCTCCGCTTTCCACCTACGGTCGGACGTCATTATGATAATATTTCGCGGGCTCACGACTTTTTTCTCATTACGCCAGCGAGGCAGAAAAGGAGAAGGGGCGACCGAGGGACCGGAGTCCCGTCCGCTAATTTGAATATTGAGTTGCGGGGGTGTCGGTAACGGGCAGCTGCACAACTCGCATAAAACATAAAACGTCTCTAGAAGTATTCGCATCTCTCGGACGAAGGAACGTGGGTGCACGACTCGAAGAATGCGCATGTATGCATCGGGGCACCGAAAGATCCGACCGCGCCAACGACGCCCCGAAGACAAAACGCGTTCGCGTGTCCCGAACAAATTCCTCGAAGCGAGTCTAAACTCGTTTGCTGCTTTGATGGACGAGAAACAACGGCCAGATGCTCTTGAAAGGTCCACTTGACCGCGAAGTAGACTGGCTCGGTGTGAAAATCTTGGCTCTGATTGTGGTTATATTGGTTCGACTCTCTCCAACAACCTTTTCAGTATTTAGTGATGTTCAAAAAGGTTTATCGAACCTCTTTTTGAGATACGACAGAGTTCAGTAAGATATTAAAGTGAGTAAATGAAAAAAAGAATTTATATTTGTTTGGAGGAACATTGAACTCTGGTGATTGTAACTTAAACTTGAAATTGGACCTTATCTACTGCAAACTATTCTTCCATAGTGTTTTGCGTTGTTTGTTTGAAATATTTATCTTTTATTTTTATGGTATATTAATAATGATACAGTATACTATGATATTAGTATGTCAAATACTACACGAGGATATTAATAGTAATATAACAATAATTTTATTAATATTGTTATTATCATTTAGTAGGTATATAAATGTATATATGCATATAAATATATTTGGAAATCTTACATATTAAAGATGAGTGAACTGCATGTCGACGATACTGATAAAAGTATTATGTAATGAGAAAACATCGATCATGTTTAATCACGTAAATTTGTTCATTGATTATATCTTTAACCAAATAACTCTAGGATTATTTTCGAAATCTTCATAGACCGTTTTTTATTTTCTCCAATTTATTTATGGCCACAAGATAACTCCATTTCCGAAACATATTATATTGGAACATTCTCCATAACTATCTATGACACTCTAAAATATTGTCCAAATAAAACCACAAAATCCTTTTAAAATTTTCTATCTTTCATCAAACGATGTATCAACGACATTGTATGATACGATAATATCGATAAAATCGTAGAATTTAAACTCACTGGAATGAATCGTAATCGTGACTTGAACAATCAGATCTTCGTACGAAGTTTCCGATCGAAAGTTCACGATCATCACTCGTTTTATCGAAAGTTAATCGAATCATCGATTAGCGAAATTGGCATTCGTTTTTACGAGGTGTAGCTAATCGACGCCTTCGAGCTCTTCGCGCTTAATGCTTCCCATCAAACCTGTTCGAGCGCCAACGCACACGATCAACAGTGTATTACACAAGAACATTCTATGCGTTATGGGGTCAAAGTTCGGCTAACCATCGCCTCGTCTAAGCCACCATACACACACCTGTTCTTCCGAAACTCGTCCATTAAAACAGAATTTTCGAAATCGCTGTTATCTTCTCTTTCATGTTCGTCCACGCGTCAGTCATTACTCTACTAAAAGCAAAACTTGTCTTTTTATCTGACGACAACCTGACTGAAAGTCCATTTGATGTTTATTACGGAAGAGTTTAGAAGGCAATTCGATTTCGCTGTTTGAAACAAAAATTTGTTGTTTCGCTTCTAGCATCTGTATGTACCTAATGCAGGATCTCAATAAAAATAAATTTCATGAGTTTTAAAAACAAATTCGAGCATTTTGTTGTTTACTATCGAATATTATTTAATGATTAAACATACCTTAGGAAGAACCTTCAGTTATTTGTAAGTGGACACTATGATTTTCAGAGTCACGTAGTAACTATCTCAGAAGAAACTTCAAGAACTTTTTCAAAGATGCACGGTAATATTTAGCAATTCAGAGTATCCTGAAAAATCCTCAGCTATGAACATTTAGTGACAATGAGACATGACCATTCTGAAAATCAAACAGCACCTTAGAATCTTCAAAGACTCTGTCTATCAATTATAGGTACTGTGATTCTCAGAACCAAATACCACCTGACAATCTCTAAAAATCTTCTTACGATCAGACAGTCCAACAGGAACAAAAACCATAAAAAAATTTTTCATAAGCCCCATTTTCTTAAATTCCACGAACTAGAACAAAAGCGATGCTAACACCGGAAGTCGTAGAATCTTGCGAAACATGGAACCAGGTGAACGAAATCGCGAGACCAACCGCAGCCCATTCCCTGAAACGACCTCGAATCCGGTAAGGCCGCGCAAATATTATTCCGGGCTGGTTGTCCGCGGCCTCCCTAAGCGATGATACGGCTTTTGTCGTGAAAAGATTCCCACAAAGGGCCCAATCATTCAGCCTGGAACGTAATGAATGGCCAGCATTTACATACGAAGATGGCGAGTATCTTATTACAAGGGGAACCAAAAGGGGGTGGGTTGCAGCTCCGTTCGGTTGAACCCGTACGAACAATGCGCGACCGTGGTGGTCGCGAAGGTAATGCCTCGGACGACGCGTTGCTGAAGACATGATTAACATCCGTTAATAAGATGGATGCACGTGACGGCCATTGTTACGGCCGCTGACGTTGCTTGGGTGTGATTTAGGTGCTTCGTTCCATCCGGGTGCCTTAGCACACCACACGGTGTCTATGAGTTTCTTAGACCCAGTGATCGTGCACGCTTTGTTTGCCCACAGACTTCTTCTTTCTCGACGTCTCGTTGACGCCGTTAGAGAGCCAAGGGAACAGGTGGACAACAGGCATTGTTGTTTAGACCGAGATTGAAACGGTGCTCACGGTGGAAGGATGCTCGTTTGCTATACGAGTAATGGCAGACAATGGATGCTCGAGGTGTTATGGTCGTTTCTTATGGAAAAATTAATCGACCAGGTGATACGTGGTACGATTATCGGCTTGCGTTTTGTTTCAGTTCTTTTATATTTGGTGAATTTATTTTATAGAGCTTTGTAGCGAGATACTTCATTAAGTGCTGACTTTATGTGCTCGAATGTTTTATTTGCTTTATTCCCAGAAAGATGGAAGTTATTTAATATGGGATAGGAATTTTGAAATACAACGATTATCATTATCTAATTTATTTCATGGTTCTTCATTGTTTTCCGTATTACATTTGTCATGAGGTATTAATTTAAGGCAAGAATAGAGAAAAATAAAAATTTAAAGTAAACTAGAAATCAATCATTTACATATTCCTCTTTTCTATTTATTGCCCAATAATGTTGATAATTACTAGTGACCAGACTTATTCATCATTCTGCATCTTTCAGCATATTTCACGAACCACTACATCTTCTCTTAGTTCCATTTAGAAAATAAAACCAAAAACACAACAAAATACAGTAAAGTCAGAAAAAAATGTCAATCTTTCTCTTCCACAGAAACATTACCACTACTAGGCTTTTCCACCCACCAATACTATTTTTCATGAAAAAACCATCGATCTTGCGTGCTACTACCCACGCAGCTTTCCTTGGGCAAATTCCAGCAATTCCCTAGCGGCAAAATCTTCGTGTAAAAATCTTTTCCCCATCAATTTACCACCGCCTTACTCATCTTCTCCACATTTTCCTTTCTGCACTTACTACGACGTAGTCGCGGTATAGCGAGCATCGAGGGAGGATTTCACGGGAGAGACTCGCACCAGGGTTACGGATCAACGAGATGCAATGATAGCAAGTTGCGCGTAGCAGCTGTTGCCGCGTGATAGCGCAAGCAAGGGTTTAATGTACCTCGAAGCTGGGAGAGGAGGCACGTACTGGTCTATCCGCTTCGCAGTTTACGCTCCTATCCCTTCACACGCGGCATATGGCGCACAATGATTTTTCCGTGGAGTTAATTATGCGAACAGAACTTCGTGCTAGGCCAAAGGGACATTACTTGCCTCTGATCTTCTTCTCCTTTCTCCGTTCTTTTCTTTCTAATGACATTTTCTCTTGATATTCTCTCTTCTGGTTTTCTTTCAGGTATCTGGCTGGCGATGCCATTTTGTTTCACGCTTGGAATCCTATTGCATATCTGTCGGGAAAATTGCACGGCGCGGCACGACGGTCACGGGGCCTCGACAAAAGAAGAACCGTCAGTGAAACGTCTTGGAAATTGCTCGCCTGCCGTTGGCAGGCCTGCGGAAGACGATGCAATTTTCGAGGATAATGCCGGGCCTGTGGTGCTCTTTTACGCCGGGAAATCGTATCGTTTCGATGGAATCAATGGAAGCGATGAAACCCTGCCTCCCGGCTAAATGGATTAACTTCGAAAAGCCAAGGTTTCGAAAGTTCATGGTTCGCGTACAGCGACTAGAAATTGTTTGATGAGTTTTTGAACTCGGTCTACCGCGGGAGGTATTTTTATATACATTCCCGTTCATAAACGTCAGGATACACCAATGCGACACGATTTCGTACAAGATGCGATATTTGATTGATAAGAAAAATTAATTAATCAAAAGTTTAGATTTATTCAAAATAAAGATTTAAGAATTTTCAGAAATTATTTGTGTATCGACCTTCAACCTCCTAAGCTCATTGAAAACATGTTGAACAAATTAAATGCCCTATTACTTATGAACCGGAGTGTATCTACATTTCAAATAATTTTCTAAGATATTAGATCTTTTATCGACTATTCTGTAGAGTACAATCGGAAACAATGAATAAAAGAAATTAAAATTTTGAATTTGAAACCATGTTACTATTAATTTAAGCTTAAAATAAGTTCAATTACTCGAGAAACATTGGCACATATAAAGATTAGTTTTTCTTCGATTCAGAAACTACAATCACGTATAATTTTAAATCGTATTTTAATCTATTCCGTCCCAAATACCATTAATCTATGAACAAATCCTAACTTTTCGAAAAAGCTCGACGTCACAAAGATCAATACAAAATCTCAATACAAAAACTTAAGCGAAAGAAGAGGAATAAAATCTCCTAGAAGCAGTAAGATGGAATCGTTTGATAATTCTAAAGGATTATACTACACGACGAAGAAACGAAGTCAGGCTGTTTTCTAAATCTTGCATTAAGCCTGACTAGGAGGTCACGTGTATCCCGAGAGTTTATCAATTTGTATGAATTACTTGACGTGAATACGCCCGCATAAGAAGGGAGCATTACAAGAACTCGGTTGAATATCCAACGCCCCCATAATGTCCGTGGATGGAACGCTGCACCTGGCAGAGATCGAAGTTCACGCGTAGACCTTGTTCCATTCTGATCGTATATCTACGACCCACGTGTATTTTATTGGATCGATAAACAACGATTAAGCGTACCATTCATTGCGTGGAATATTTTATTCTCCGTATTTAATTCTTTCTTCAAACGTCAATTAGCATTATGTTTAAAGATTTAACGCAGCCTTGTTTCGCTTATGGTTATTCGGCCTAGATAGAAGAAAATTGACATTCTCGATGCTATTAGAGATATGGAATTTAATTATAATATTGTGAGATTTTAGGCAAAATATTTATGAATTCGAAGTTGACGTGTTGAATTAAAAATGTATGATGTTAACTCTTTATTCCTTTGTTATGAAGGCCAGTAGGTATGTAAGCATAAGCAAAATTCATTTTAAGCAAAATTTATTCTCCTAGCCTATGGAAGGTTTAATGGAACGTTTGACGAAAAGGATTTTAATAAAATCTCTCTCATGCATACAAAGTAGCAGCGATCATAAATTTTTAATATGTTCGTCGACATGGAACAATCATCTCCCTAAAATTTTATACCTTCAAAAAAAGCGCTATCTCTAAAACATATTTTTTCTTATTTCTCTCTACTTGTTCATATGTTGCTCTAATCTTCAAGCAATTACTGGATTATATCCATGTTTCTAGTATTATTTAACAAATTCTTAAGTTATTAACTATATAAAAATCAATATTTGAAATTGCAATTCATAACCAAAAACTTTAACATCACAGTCAAACACTAAAATAAAAACAAATCCGCTAAATCCAAATTTCCTTCATTCTTCTTCCTCCCAATTGCAAGATAATTCCCAACAACAAAATAGCACCCTCCCATATGCAGTAAATAGATTTAAATCTTCCTCTATCCGTAAACCCATGTCATGTTTTCTTATTTTCTAAGACTGGTATCCGGGTTCAATAATTTCATTTGCAACGTGGAAGGAAGAAATCCTCCAGTTCGATTTAACCTCCGCTCTGCCCAAATCTGGACGGAAAAACTGAAGGAAACTTCCGTAGAAGTACTGGGTAGCAGGTACAAAAGAGCGACTGTAGTTATATGACTACAAAAGGTACTTGTATTATACACACTCTCATTTTGAAGCGTTTTTCTATTGGGTTCTACGTTTCATTTCCACAGTATCAATATTTTGTAATCATATGAAAGTATAACGAAATGATGAATACTAAATGATACAAAATTTATTGTAAATATATTGGATCTAATACAGGATCCGGCCGAATAACATGTACAAGCGGGCATAAGGTGATTTCTTATGAAAAAAAGGAGAGGAAACTATAGGATAAAATTTTTCCGTCCGAGGCTTAGTTATTATTATTTATACATTATATAAAAATCGAATTTGAAAATTTGTCAAATATACTTGAACTTGGCTATTATCAACTGGATATGAATAAACAATCAGCAGGAGGTTATTCTATATGCGAAAATAAATAAAAGTTATGGAATAAAATATTTTCATATAAAGCTTCATTTTCGAGAAAATAGAGTTTAAACGTGTTCAATTAAGCATTGGTCTGATACACGCGCATAATCTATTTTGGAAAAATTTTATCCTTCATTTTCGACGTATTTTCACATATAGAACAACCTCCTATCGATTATTTGTCCAATCTGTTCAATTCTGAGTTAGCTTGTATTCAAATATACCTACTTGATAATTTTTCAAACATGACTTTCTGGAAAATGAAGCATCATATAAAAAAAATTTAATCCGTAATTTCGACTTATTTTTTCTCATAGGATCAGCTTATTGCCGATTATACCTCCATTGCTGAGACACCTCGTATATTAATTATTGTTATCTAATTAATTATATTAATATAATAATAAACGCAATAGTGTATAAATACCACTAGCCACTGTACGTATTTATAGTAAGAAAATAAGATATACGATGCAGACACGCGAGGGCAAACTCCCTCGAGCGTCTTCTAACTCAAACCATGTCCACTATTGCTAGCGTTACCATCTACGGTGGCAGCGAAATAATTGCGAAGTCGTCGCTGACAAAGAGGACATAAGCGTGGGCTTCGCGATCCTTCCTGCTTCGACGCGGAACGAAGCGGATAGCTAAAAGAAAAAGAGACTACGTGCACGAACGTAACAGTTCGATACACTGGTGGAGTATATTCCATGGAGGAAATTGATTTGTTACGCCGAGCTGCTGGCTTAAATTGAGATAAAACCAGTGTGCTTCATGAATATGGATGAGTACGAAACTGTTCAGGGAAACTCGGGATCGTATCCTTTGATTTTTATCTGTAATTGCTTCCAGAGGTGGTGGAATGGGAGAAAGGTAAACAGATGGATGATTAGAACAGGGTGGTGGTAGCTGGTGGTAGAAAGTTCGGGGGTAAGAGTTCGAGTCTGTAGTATATATATAGTAGTAGGTGGACTAGTTTTCGAGTGCAATGAAGCTGCAAAGTTTATTGTGTTATAACTTTCGAATGATATTTTGTGACTTTTTATAAAATTGTAGATATTTGGTGATTCTAATGATCGATGATAGCCTATTTCTAATGTCTTCGTAATTAGAAATATCTTATGCTCCTTATTTTCTGCATTACTTAACAAATTTTTATCTGTCACATCCTCTGGATCACTTTCAATAATCTTGTTTCTCTATCGTTATTATCCTTTCGATCAATTATTAATAGATAATAGAAATATAAGAATTATAAAAAGACGTAACGCACTAAAATGTAGCAATTGTTTTATCGAAACCTAATACGTTCATTGCTTCGCTAACCGTCTATCACAGAAAAATATTCCATATGCGTAACATTGACCATATCGAGGCATTAAACAGTTCGAGGAGAGGAGATAGTTCTTCTAGATTCGAAAATTAAGTAGTTAATTCGAAAATTAAGATATGCATACTTATTTATCTTGATGCTACGCAAATGTCTTTTTCAATACATTAAACGTTTTTTTATTTGTCGAGACAAGAGTGAGATTGGTATATGAAAATTCAAACACTATATGTTAGGGTTAACAGGCGCCGCTTGGTTTTATTGCGAATCTTCGAATTTCTTTCGTCTGCCTCCCGCAATAAGCACACCCTACGAGGGTGCGCTTACTTAGATTGCGTGAGTAGTCACAGTTTGACGACGCAATATCGCTGTGCACGAAAGCCATTAAGCAGATTAGCCAGACAGTCGAGTTACGTATCGAATCCATGAACACCGCCTTAATAAAGACGTAAAAGTTGTCTCGGTGAATAGCAAGGGATACACGCAGTGGTAAAAAAAGCATTTCCAATCGTGGCACGAGGGAAAATTGATTGCTCCGTGGGTGGTGCGTGCCACCAGACGAAGAATATACGTTGTAGCTGTGCATCGCTCCGCCGAATTTATAATTAGCGCGTTAATTGGCTATAACTTGCCGTGTAATGATAATACAAGCTCGCTGCCTCGGCGCGATGCGGCTTACCGCTTGTATTTCTCGGCGATATCGTCTTAACGAAGCGATTTCTTTTCGCGTAACCGTAGATAAGGTTTCGTTGGACTCCAGAACAAATTCTGTGTAAGAAAACTTGTGTATCTAAAAAGATATTATCGATATTAACGGTATAAATAATTTGTGTTCGTGAAACGAATAGGTACTTTGATATTGCGTCGAGGAAAAAATTTGGTTGCTTATCGAAAGTACAGCAGAACCTCGATTACCCGCATCTTGTTTATACGAACAAGTTAATGAGCCTCTGATATCCAAGTTATGGTCAAGCATGATTTCGTAGTACGTTAAACGTTTGCTTCTATTCAAAATAAATTCTATGTATTAAAAAAGGAGGAGTTAACGGTAACATCTAAAATCTTTATCCCATAACCTATTGTGTCCCATAAACGACGTTTTATTATAATGTTGCTCATTTTGAGGCAAAAATGAATTCCTTCTATAATGAAGTCTTCAAAGCAGCTAATGCTTTAACTAATAATTAAGAACAAAAGAAAGAGAAAAATGAATTTAATATTCATTAATAATCTGAATATCCGAAATCTTATGTCTTATACCAGACAGCAATAGCTGAAGTTTTATCTTAATTGTTATCCTGATATAATATCCCAATTAAAAAAACTAAAAGAAAGAAGGGATAAAATTGTCTCTTTTAAATTGTCAAACGAATACAAATATTCTCTAAATCTCTACAAAAAGAGTAACTTAGTAATCACCTAACCCACGTTATTACGAACAATAATAAAATTCTTTCTAAGAAAAATAAGAAGCCTCGCCCTCTAATCAATTACTCCTCACAAGCAGAAAAAATCGAAACTTCACATAAAACTTAGCACGAATCCAACACGTATCAATTAAATTCTCTTGGATCCGCGAACACCTTAATTCGCATTCTGCGATCCTAGGCCCATTAATTACGGCAACAATGTATAAGGGACGCGTGATAAGTAAAACGACGGCTCTCGATCCACGAGTCTGTCAAGGCTCGTTAAATGAGAGGCGCTACCATCTGCCGTTGTTCTTCGTTCGTCTAACGAAGGTGAAAAACTAAAGAAAAAAATGAAACTAGTAACGGTAGAAAAAAAAGAAAAGAAACGAGTAAGAAAGAAGCGAAGAAAGAGCCATTCCAATAGCGAGGGTGAGGCCAAGAAGGGAAACAGCCCGCAGAAAGTTCACCATTACGCGACTCTGGATGATTCTTACTTTTTTTGCGTTATTAAAAATAATGGTGACATATATTAGTTTTAACGAAGGAACCCGATGCTTTTTGCTACCGACTTTATGCGCCTGGTCATTTGTTTCTGCTGGGTAAGCTCGCCTCCGAACAATGAACGCTCGTCTTTTACTTCGGCAACTGGTGAAAAATAAAAGAGAGAAGAAAGGAGTGCGGCATCGGGGCAAGAAACGCGACCATGGCGAAGGAAATCTCGATGGAGTCGACTGATCGTCCATGATGAAATCTCGAACACTGTTTGTAGTTCTAAAGGGCTCTATCCGATAAACTCTTAGGACGATGCGCCACTATAGTGGCTTTTGCGGATATCATTTTATACTACGATGCACTACTATAGTGGCTCATTCTACTGACTCATTTGCTCACCGTTTGAACTAAATAATCCATTTCATTTGTCTTGCTTCACACTTTTTTTGTCCTCGCAATGTTTTATAACAGTGTTAACAATATACAGACAGAATATACAGGGTGGTTGCTAACTGATGGTACAAGTGGAAAGGAGGTGATTTTACGCGAAAAAAGAAGTCGAAAATATACAATAAAAATTTTTTCGTTTGAGGCTTTGTTTTCGAGAAAATCGACTTTGAATTTTCGCTCCGTACGCGTGCGGTACGTTATAACGGATCTCACTGTAGATCGTTATCTCGATGGAAAAGTTTAAAAAAAAGAAAAAAATAAAAAAAAAAATTTTTATTCTATATTTTCGACTTCTTTTTTCGCGTAGAATCATCCCCTTTCCGCTCGTACCACCAGTTACCAACCACCCTGTATAGTCTTTGTTTTTGATACGCCAGTGTCAGATATCAATTGTTGCTTTCCGTTAAAACAAACATACCATTATTAGATGTTCTTTTTAACATGCCAATCCGTATCCTTATAATTTTTTAGAATCTTCAACCTCAAAATGTCGCTATAAAATAGAAAACGAAGAGCAATTTTCTACAATTCAAAAACAGACTCGGATCACTATAATATACAAAATATGAAATCAAAAAATTGAAAATTTTGGACTTGAATATAATTTTTTATAGAATTAATTATGATATTTGTTAATATCTTGTCAAGCTTAGATTTAACAAAAAATTATCGTCCTACGTTAATTTAAAAACTACTGCTGAGATAATGTAGATGGCAGCAGTTTTAAGGCGCAATTTCAATTTGAGACCTGTTCGCAGGCGTTACCGCATGCAGCCATTATCCCCACTCCGCAGCTGTACCTACGTTCTTCTTATACCAGAATTTTATAATTTTTATTAAAGCACAATCAATCGAAATTCTTTTTTGTAACTTCATTATGTTTCTTTCTATAACCTATTCTTCACGTCTTTATTTCTTTGAACAATAACGCTCAATTTCTCACGAGTTTCAAACGCATACATCGCATTTCTAATGACCTTCCACTACCTTACTTCATTTTCTGCCTGCAAAAATAAACTCGGTTAGACGTCTCCGTTAGATTCGATTAACACAGGTAATAAGTTAATTTACCCAGAAACCTTCCCGAACAAACACCGTTTCACGACACTAGCTTCATATCTGTTCAAATAATACAAATTAACATATTAATCAGCAAACGATAAATTACGTGAATCGTTGTTGGAAAAGCTTCATGAATCTGTTTAAATTTGCTTGTCGTAAACAATTAACTATTCGATAACAATCGAAAAAGATTGTTTCATTAATCCAGAATCTTATATTTCACAAGCTTTATATTTCACATTTTAAATTTTACTGAATTTATATCGAGTATCTAAATATAAAATAATATAGTATAAAAATAATATGGAATTATGATAAATAATATCGCAAAATACAAACTGTACATTACTCGAAAAAAGTGTTTCAAATAGGACTTGTCCTATTTCGAGAGGGACATCTGGACATGGTTGCAGATCTTATCAAGGTGGATGCACCTCCGAGACTTGAGGATGGTCTTTGTTTTTTTAAATGGTACAATGTACTTTTCATACGCCATTCGATGCAGTTTTTAATTCTCTACAAAAGAGTATACAGGTACTTGATTCGAAAAATGATTAGTTTAGAAGATACTTAAATTTAACATTGTAAGACTTGTCGTATGAATGGCAAGGAAAGATAAGGGAGAGTTTACAAGTTTTTAAGCTTGTATTAGTTTTTATTCAGCAATAATACTAATATATATATACAAAAATACAAATATATACATAAAACAATACATACAAAACAATATATAAAACAAACAAAAAATGAGTTTCGCAAGGGTAGCGATTGTTCAGGATCGAGACATCCCATCTCCAACCAGCGTGCTCCCATGCCTCTCGGGAATTTTTCCGGCCCTCGGTCCAACAGCAACCTCGCGATCATTGCTTCTCCTGGGGAAGGGTCGATGTTCATCAGGCATCCTGACCGTCTCAACATAGTAAGTTGTGTCACATGGTGTCTCAGCGCTTGGTTCGCTTGGTCACGCACGCCTGGCAGGCGGATCTTCCTGGCCCATGGTGCCATTCTCGTCAACTTCCGAGGCAACAACCGAATCGAACTGAGGCTTTAGTGGGTTTCTATTCCCTAGTCGGTTAAATGTACGATGTAACTCGTCACGGTTTGTTGCAAAAGAATAGCTCTGTCCCGAAAGCTAACACTTTCAAAATTTGCTAGCATGGCAACGAGCGTGCCTCGTCTCAAACTTTTCGCCTTTGGCCAGTATGCCGTGGGCTGCACCATCATTTCCCAGTTGAGCGTTTCGGTTATTTTAGGCCATTCTTCTGCGGACCTACAAGGTAGTAAGCGTCGACTCGCACCACCTTGACGCGAATCCCTTTTCAGAACCGATCGTTCGTACGTTGCAAAATCTCCATCTTCCGGAAGTCTCGTCAAAAATTTCGAATGCCAATGTTTGGCTACGCTGATTTGCCTAGTCACTTCTCGATGAGAGACAACTTCCTGGATTTGCCGGAACTCGGATCGCTCTCATATAGAGGGTGGATGTTATCTTAAATATATCGCGAGTAATAGTGAGACTACTCTACTACTCATTCGCTCGTCGTTTGAGCTAAATGATCTTTTTCATTTGTCTTGCTTCACACTTTTCTTGTTCTCGCAACGTTTAGCAATATACAGACAGAATATATAGTCTTTGTTTTTGATACGCCAGTGTCAGGTATCAATCGTTGCTTTTCGTTAAAGTAAATATACCATTATTAGATGCTCTTTTTTTAATATGCCGATCTGTATCCTTATAATTTTTTGAAATCTTCAACCTCAAAATGTCGCTTCAAGATAGAAAACGAAGAGCAATGTGAAAAACACTATCGCGCTATGAGTGTGAAAATTGTGACGTGGGTCTGTTTCGTACCGTGCTTTAAGATATATTACACTCAATTGTATTATTAATTATTAAAGTAAATTATTAAAGTTAATGTATATGCATTATATCTTTAAGAAAAATTATAATTTAATTATCTAAAACTTCATTCCAATGTGCTTGCGTAGAGAACAGCATTATTCGTCACACATTACAGCGCTGTTTCGTTTACGCGTAATTCGCGTCAAACTCTGCTATACAGAGAGACAGCCCCTCAAAAAAATCAATCGTATCTAAGACGTTAAACGTACGTGTCTAATAAAAATTTGTACATGTTTGCGAATTTTTGAGCTTTTGTATTAAAACACCTGCCAAGTATTTCTATAATACTGAATATCAATCAGTGAACTATCGACAAGAGAAAAATTTTGTTTATAATTTGTTTCACATTCTGGATGGTACTATTCAGTTAAAAATAGATAATTACGAACAAGGATGTATTCATGAGGACTTGCCATCATTATCAATAATCAATCATTTAAAGCAATTCAATTGTTACTATTGGAAAATTTACTTCGTTGCAAAATAACATCTGTCGACTTCTGACTAAATAGCAACATTCTTTAATTTTAACACAAGATAAAGTAACTTTTTCTATACAGTAGCAATAAAAAACAATAAAGTCTAAAATAGAAAAATAACAAAGTAACAAAATTTTTCCAATGCTGCAGTTAACTATGTTGAATTGAATTGAAAGTAGCTTGACTAATCTGGGCAAGATTGAAGACAATTTACTCAAAGATTATTACACCTTGTTCGATCATTCCACTTTGCGGAACAGCTATAGCCTGCGATACCTTATTGAATCGTGAAGGATGTTTTACAACATCGATCGGTTTGAAAACGCAACGATGACCAGGTAGGATAATTATATCGGTGTTTTTCGAGCGTTCAATCGCGACACTCGGAAGCGGTACCATTACACGCGACAGCGAAATAACGCGGCGTCATTGCGAATTAATCTGCAATCGGTGTCTCGAACCCGTCGTGCAGCTGGTTCTCCACCGTTTTTATTTATTTATTAATGATCAGCGATTAATCCTCCGTGACCGCTTGCTGAACGTCATGCGTGATCATCGATGCTCGCCAAGTATTATGAACGGATGGGAAGTTAATTTATCGGCGAGCTTCGATCGGCGGGCACGTTAAAGCGTGATCGGTTACACCATGTTCTGATCGCTTTGAGACTCATTCGATGCATGTTTAGATTTAATTATTTGAGTTAGAACTGGTTTCGAATTATAATGTGACAAGTCTTTGAAATAGGTAACTAAAATTGTATCGAAGTTACGATCATTATGGAGCTGATGATAGATTGTTATGCGATAATGATAGAATTTTATTGAGCATATAGAATTGTTAAACTGATTACATAGTTGACGAAGATGTAAGAAATGGTTCAAGGATTTTTTAGAATTTTTTTTCATATGCAAAATTGAATATTGAAGAAAAGATAAGAGAAACAAAATTTTAATATCAGTAGAATACCAAAGATTATAGAGTGTAAAGCATAATTAACGCTAGAGACAAGTATGCAAAGGTCACTCACCTAGTAAGTACTGGGAATCTTGAAACAACTCCATAACTATTAGTAAATCAATTTCTTCCATTCCTCAATTGACTATTGGTTTTTAGTACATAAATGGCACCGTCACAAGGTTAGAAAGCTTTGATAAAGGCACTAAAAAGTGAAAATGGTTCATCAAGCTTCCGTTAGAATGCGTCACACCGAATTAGCTCTCTCTTGAATTAGCTCTAATTAGTTATTGTGCAATACTGCCGAGTTATTAATATTAATAAATTAACGAAGCTTGACAATAAACCAGCAAGCCATAAAAAATCTACAGAAGGAAAACCAACTTGATTTACAAGCAAAGGCATCGTACCGACTGATACAGCTATGGCAAGAAACAGAAAGGTTGCTATCCATGCGACGTTTTTCGCCCCCTAAGCCGCTCTAATTGCTATCGAAATTCCCTAGAAAGCACCAGATCCCCAAAAAGTATATTCACTTGATGGCCTACAGAGGCCATCGTCCCATAACTAGTTTCTAACTCTTAGTCTTCAGGAAACAAGCACTCCCGCATTTCCCAAACAATCGTCTTCTAAGCAGTCCCCAGCTACTGTACATCAGTCTGTAAAGGGTTAAGGAATTACCTTGCGCTACTCTTAAGCCCGCAATATTTACAATCGTGCGAACCATTCACTTCCTTTCAGCTGGGAAACGAAAGGAAAGGGTTATACGCTAGAGAACAAAAACAACCGATTCATAACATCGCGTCAGTCTAGAAGGAATAAAGAATCCTTACGGATTTAGTGACAATACTATTGTTCGATGGTTCAGCCGACTACCTAGATTATAATAATAAAATCCGTCGAAAAGCTAACAATTCGCGCGCGAACGAGATTTATTGCGGCGGTAGCCACGCGCTTCTTCCATGGGATACGCTTTCATCGTTTAACTTTGATACAAACATGACAACTTTAATTTATGACGTTTGCGGTGAGGGTTCGTGGTCGACGGATTAACCCCATGGTAGTACCGCCAACTTTCTGGTAAAAGTTTCAACGTTCAAACGTCTTACTCTTGTTGAAAGTAAGAAAGAGAAGGGTGGATGCAGCTACTACCGTCCGCTTTGGCTTGGAACGAAAGGGTTGAAGGTATTCCAGAGAAAGTTGTTAAGTCGTTGCTTTCCACTGAAGAATGTGGGTATTAGAAGGTAGAAAGTAAAGTTTGACTTTTGTGTTGTGATATGTATTATCTATGTGATTTATAGACACTTTGGGGCGCGATTATTCCGGAAGGTATTTATTTAATTATTTACAATTTTATACCACTTCTGTTTCACGATTTTTCTATGACATTACTTATAAATATATTACTTATAAATATATACAGTCAGTCATATATAAAGTGCATATACATCTATCAAGTTTTACATGTCTGATTTACCAGAGATCCTAAAAACGCACTTTGACACAATATTATTTATACTTTTATCTCGATACAAATATTATTAATGTGAAAAGGAATCTCCATCATGAAAAATGAAATTATTCACTCACGATAAAAGTGATGTAAAGGTGTTCCTAAATTTCCTTTTTACCTTTACAATTTTTACAATTGAATCATTGTTTTGATCCAAAGATCATTTACAAATAAATGGTATTAATCTCCAAAACTTTCCCTAAAAATTTGTCCATTGTCTTCTCCATTAGGAAACTAATCATCATTCGAGTCCACCATAAACTTCACGATCGACGAAATTGACGTTTGCATTCACCTCATACATGCGTTCAGTCGTAAGGGTTGCGATGCAAATTACATGGTAATTTATGCAGACGCCAGAAGGCAATTGCGCTCTAGTCATTAAAGTCCCCGGGATCCGCGGTTCTGCGGTCTGCTTTAATCCACAGTGAAAATAAGATCTAGTTAGCTATAATATTACCTCTGTGATTTATGTTAAATCGAGACGAAAATGAAGCGACCAGACATTTTTAAAAAATTAGGCACTACGATGAAGTACGTATGCATAAACCAAACAATTGCTATCAAAAGTACATATTTGTACATAGCTCTATTTTTCAATGAAACGTTTTTCTAGCAGATCCTATATTTCAACTTCACAGTACATATGAATTTTTGGTTGTTATATGAAAGTATTACTAAATGACATAAAATTTAATATATGTGTATAATTACAAGACTACGGATATTTATGCAAATTAATATTTGTATAAATACCATTAAATAAATGGGATCGAAACGAAAAATTTTCTGTCTATTATCTGCATTCTATGCATATTTTGCACCTCTAAATTTCTAATAAATGAATAAAAATTTGCAGTCTCTCAATTAGCATATATATGCTATAGTAAATACAATCGCGTACAAACGTTTTGCAGCCACTGTACACTTTCCTATGCCTTGAACATTGTTAATATATGAAGAATACCAGTGCAATTCTGAATTTAATGCTTACGAACTGACGCGTTTCTTTGGTTATCCCTGTGGATTCTTACGATTCTCTATTTTTTTACAGTTTCCCAATTTCTTAGAGTTGAAGCTTCTACATATACACATGGTTTTCTTTTTATTAAAATATAGATACTAAAGGAAAATATATTTTGTGTATGTTGTTCTCTAATATTTTTCCAGTCTAAAGTCTTGTGTCTCTAAATTGATGTTTTAAACAAATAAATTATTCTGCTTCTTATATCAATAGCATGAAAATTAACTCAACCAAAATTCGATATCTTCAATCTAAATCATTAATCTGTTTAAAGAATACATATACATATATACCAAATACTAAAGAAAAATTCTACCCCTGAACATTCCACTAACTACTCTTCATTTTCACGGCAATTTTTCAACCACCGAAGCTCACAGTACCTCTTATCTCCGATGGAACTTTTCAGAAGTATCTTCAGAGGTGCACCGTTTAAAATCAGCGTGACGAGACCAAAGCTTCCGCGGAGGATGATTTCTTCAAGGACAACGATTTCTCAGGAGTAGAGGATAACTTCGATCTTTTCCCAGCGAGGGATAGAAAACGAATGGGGGTATGTCTTCTCATATTTTGGCCACGGTCTGGTGTATTTATGGCCAAAAATATGGCCAGAAACGTTAGGAAGTCCGCAAACAGACCATAGTCTTGCGTTTTCACCACAACGTGCACTTTTCTCTGTTTCTTTTTTCCCCTGTTTCAGCTTCCACAACTCCCAAACGCTTCCATTTCCTCATCTATCCTTGATTTTCGCTGAAATAATATACGACGAGATTAAGTTGCACGAAAATGTTACCAAGGTCTTTCGACCCTCGTAAAGATATTACGTTTTTTCCTCCCTTTTTTTTTTCTTATTTCTTGGTTTCGTTATTTTGTCACACTCTGCAGATTCATCTGAAGGAGAGATGACAGTAAGGTTACAAGATATACGGTCACGAAACGCAACTCTCAATTATCCTCGGTCAATGGACAATTAATGGACAATAATGTGACCGTATTTTTTTTTAATTTTTAAAAATTTTTTTTAAAGCGTGGAATTCTTAGATTACGATCGTAAAGTAATCTTTCCTGCCTGCAAACCAGTGAACTGTCTGCCAATCATCGGTCGCTAAGAAGAGAACTGCCTTCTGGTAATTTTGTTTTCTAAAATTGATATTATTTCTGGTCCTAATCTTGACTCAAGGCCCATTGGGCATTTACGTGCAATCCTTTCATAACGTTGTGCCGTAAGATATTTACTTAGAAGGCTCGTTCAGATGAAGCAAAGTAAGGATACTGGATGATGATAGATGCTTTTTACATGGTTAGCCTTGGTTAAATATTTTTCTTGTGAGAATTATTTAATCCGTTACTTCCAATTCTATTTAACTCGTACTTTCAGTGACCTAAGAATTCATATTTGTCATGGAAATATTAAATTAGTTATTAATCCTACTACGACCTCAAACTTTTATATTTCAATCTTGGTCTAATTTTAATAGACAAAATGAATCTTTGTTTTAACAAATTGCTCAAGAAAACGTTTGAAAAAGATTTCAATACCAATAAGAATTTATTCATATTTTGTCCAAATTCTGAAGATATTCTTCGACGTTAGAAAAACATACAAATCAGATCGAGAATGACCGAAAGAACATAGCAGGATTAAAATTGTACTCCACTTCGCGTTTTATAAGCAAAATGGATCATTTACATAAAAATTCAATTTTTTTATTGTTTTAAGCTTCCAAAAAATCTAAAGATATTATGACCTACTTATCAACTTCTTTTTTACATTATACAATCATTAGTAATTCAAATGTTTGAAAATATGTTCAATAAAAACAAATATGGAAAAAGATTCAGAATATTGAAGTTTAACTATCGTGAACTATAAACACAACAAAAGTATTAATATATAATAAGAGAAAGCATTTTAATTTCTTTCTTTCTTTATTAAAATCACTAAGAAAGAAACACTGATTTATTCTATTGATTCAAAGTGATACTTGAAGTACATCATAATAACTAAAGAATGTTCCTAATGAAAGGCATCTCATGCCATCAGAAATAATAAAGAGTCACTCAAAGAGCAATATTGTAAACGTGTGTGCTTTCGTGCGCGTATGCCGAGCCGACACGGAAGACTTTGTCCAGCCGCCGAGTTAGCGAGCAGCCGACCTGCAGCGGCTTTCCAAAAGGACCCGACTTTTGCTTTTGTCTTTTAACCGTCGAAGTCGATCATCGAGCCCGACGCAGATGTGACGGGCGGTTCGCAACGCGTCGGTTGCCGATGAAAATCTGCGCTAAAAGCAAGTCTCTACAAAATAAAAGCAATACAGGCGAGGTAATAAACTCATAATTCGTTAATAAAGGCTCATAAACGCCCTTTTCGAAGAAATTTAAAAGTGAAAAATTTCGCTTGGATCCTAGCTGCGCAGAATTAAATTAAAAAAGAATACGTACCAATTTTTATATATAAAAATAAACATTTTTACAAGCAGAAATATACTGTTGCAAGTTTGACTTATCATTCTTGCGAATCAATCACATTTTATTTCTCCAGTTGACCACCGACGCCACTTTTTCTCGTCGTCTTCTATAGCAGAAGCTCTGAATCTTTTTCGTTGATGCTCTAACCACCCAATATATCTTCTCCCTAGACGGGGAAACCAAAGGGAGATCGAAGATCGGCAGATGACGAGCGACCTCATTAGATTCGGTTGTCTCTAAAAGAGATCCACGATGCCCGGGACCGTCACGGGTCTTGAATCGGCATTCAACCGATTTCCGCGCACCTTGGAAACGGTGATTTTGCCATAGCAAATACCCAAGAACCAGAGAGTTGGTTTTAAGCTCTTTCAGATTTGGAAAGGTTGCCGCGTAAATTCACTGTGGTAGATGCGATCCGCTCGTGATCCAACCAGGTTTCCCGATTTTTCACGGTTTCCGCTAGAAATTCTGTGTCTTTGTACCAGTTTCTATGCTTAGCACATGTGATCGTTCTATAAGAAACGGCCACCGAATTCTTTTTGGATCTGCAAGTGGATAAAGACTGACTAACGTGAAGAGGAGAAATTCCGTGAAAATTTAACGTTGTATCCTCGTTTCGCGCCTACTGTTACGCGTCTTTCTGGAAGTACTGTAATTGATGATGGTTGGAGAATGCGAACTTTTTCTGTAACTTGAAATTTCAGAAAAGCTTAGTATTTTGAGGTTTTTAACACTTGGAAGTATATATATAAACCTGATGATTTTGAATGCTGAAGTTTTCTATTTGTTCTTGGTAAAGAAATATTTAAATGATAGTTTGCAATCTTGGAAAACAGATTTCACTGATTCATTGGTTCTATAGTAAATGATTTCTCAATTTTTCGCTCCATCCTGGTTTCGTCTTTCTATAAGACAAAAATCGTTAAGATCTGTGATTCGCTGTTTCAATAATAATAATATAATTTTTAAGTATATTTTACAATTATAAGTAATAGTAATATACACCTATATTTATATTTATACATAGACAATGTAAGTGTTCTAACTTTCTATTCCAATGATTCGCCCACTTATTAAAACTTGTATCCCAATGTTATTGTCATATAATATAACATAAAATAATACTAAAATAATATTACATCAATGTATATTTAATATTGAATATACGATTGTCCCGTAGGAAGTCTACTTTAAATCTTAAAACCTTTGCAGAAGACTTAACTTACAATCATTAAATTCCCTTCATATATCTTGCATTTTCCCCAACACAATCAAATTCTTCACTACAATTATACGTCAAAGGTACCTTACCTGAAATCACTAAGAACTCTATCTGCCAAATCCATACACCTCTCTTAACAGTGTTCTTATTATCCATCTATATGTAAATAACCAATACGATTTGTTTTACCAGTTACAATGAACCCGAACATCGATGGTCTGCATTCTATAAGTGTAAGAGATTGTCTCTCAAAATCCCAGAATTACTTCCTAATACCCTTTCTTCATAAAAACCAACATAAAGTACAGTTAACTCTTCCAATGAACGTAAAGAATATCAAGGGAGTTTGTCGAAATTTTAATGATACCCAAGGCTGCAGCTATTTTTACTACTAAGAAGGCACAGCGGCCGCAGCTGCTTCTTCTTAACGAAGGGACATTGTAAAACGCAGGGCAAAGCGCGGCCTCGTGGGCGGAGAAGTCCGCAAAAGCCGCATCGGTCGCCGTGAAATCGACGATTCGACGTGGCCACGTATTTCTATGCGGCCCTCTGGTCGCGCGACTCCACTTTCACCACAGGGATATTCCTTAAGTAGCCAGGGAATAATTGACATGGTGTACGAAGAGGTTTTCGGTCGTTCACAATGAAAAAAATCAGACGAAACTTTTTCTGTTCCGCACTCGCGTCAACGATTCGACTCGCTTGACCCACGATCTTTGCACCCTTGTCGATGCACGTCCTCGAGTGTTCCAATTCGCAGTAGCGTGTGTACGTGAGAAATTTCATGGTGATCGAGAGAATAGTTTTTCGATAGGTTTTTTCTTTTTAGAGATAGCTTACAATCTTAGTTTATAGCTTACAATCAATTTAAAAATAGTTACAATCGAAATTCACGGGGCTCAATAATAATTGACGCACAGTGCGCATCATGGATAGAAAGTACTTACTATTAGTATTTTTTGTATTGTACTTTGTCACTATAATGCAAAGATAATATTAGTTATAAGTACTCATTAGATCTTTGATAATTATGTAATTGTTTAGCGTTCAAGATTGTTGTGTTAAGTCATTATATTCAAATTGTGAATTTTATTTGGCAGTGAACGCAAAAAGAATATAGTACATCGTAGTCGTGAAAGGAACGATCGAAACGACAAGAATTCGGGATCTTTACACTCCGAACATCCCTGTTGATGCACGTCCTTGAGTGCCACGTATTCCTATTTGCGGCAGTGTGTGTATGTGAAAAATTTTATGGTGATCGTTAAAATAGGGTTTTTAGATACGTTTCTTTTTTTTCGGAGATAGGTAAATTTAAAAATTTGATATGATTATTAGTGGTAATATTGGGTTGGTTTAATAACAACACTAGAGACGACTATGAGGGTTGACATTAATTGAATGTTGTGGCGTATTGTAGGTAATTGTGATGAGACGTTATAGTTGAATATTATAGATAATTTAATGTATAGAAACTATGTGAATTAAATAAATGTCGAAGCTATATAGACTTTGGAAATTATTGTTTTAACATGTTATTATAATGTTAAGGTATTTTGGTATAGGTACATTTGAACATTTTCAAAATAATGAATGATGGAAATTAGATTGGTCCTCCGATGAAATTTTGTGAATAATCCGATGCAGAGAAATTATTTAAAATGTCCCAGTCGTAATTATTCTTGTAGTATAAATCTAAACATGAATTTAATGAAAATACTCTCAGTCTGTTTGTTCTGAGAATTATTAAATGAGAAATAAATAAGAGAAAATTTTATTAGCGAAAATTAGATCATCTCGATGGCCAATTAATTTATAAATAAATTTAACACTAGCGGGCAACTCTTTTAAATTACCGCCAACAGCGATAAAAGGAAATATTCCCATGCGAAACAGAAGCGCTACACTTTCACCGAGCTCAGTTTTATCGAATATCGAGTACAAATTTAAATAACGAGCACCGATATCAATTCCGATTTGTACGTAAATTCGCTGAAATTTCATTCGCTCCCATTCGCAATTCGCTTTTATCCCATCACCGTTCCCTGTTCTATGAATAAAAAAACATCGGGAATAATGAAACGAACATTTTCTACCGTATACGAAGAAACGATTTCTCATCGAACTTTTATTTTCGGCCGAAAATTAATTATATTTCTCCTACGTCCTTCAATACTGACATTATTGATTTGTTATTACAAATAGTACACAAATAAATATAATAAATGTATGTAATTATGTTTCTCTTTCGGTAAAAGTCAACATTCATCTGTCACATTCAACAGTCACAAGCACTTTCATCTGTTTATTAATTGCAGAAACAAAACAAAACAAAATCTGAAATCTAGCATTTTAATAAATTTAGTAATTCTGGTGTATACATATATGTAAGTAACATATAAATATAAATAATATATAAACACGATTTATATGAATTATTTTGAATAATGTAAAACAGATTTATATATTACTTACACATATATATATATATATATATATATGTATCTAATGAATAAATAAATATATATGTAAATAATTTATAAATATAAGTAACGTATAAATACGATTTATATGAATTATTTTGAATAATGTAAAACAGAAGCTTAAAAAATTATATGAATTATAAAAAAAATGTTATACATTAAGTTGACAGTATTCTTAATCTGGTTATAATTATATCATTTACTGTATAATAATTGAGACCATATTAATAAGAAATACATCTAAAAAAAGTTAAATGAAAAAAGACATCATCCTAAGACCACAGCTCAACGATCGATCTCTAAGAAATTAAAGTCCTCTTGAGGAAGAAACGAACGAGCGAAACATCTTCTCGTCACGGTTAAGAAAACGAGTCGCGTTCCAGCATATTTATCCCTTCTTACCCCTCGGATCTCCAAGAAGGCCGTGAAATCGATGCATCGAGCGACGAATTTAACAGCATTTACGAAAGTTATTCCAAGGCAGAGAGGTGAATTATTCGCAGCACGCCCCTTGATTTCATGCCGCGGCTATGAATATTCCCGCAACATTTTCTTTCTGGAGGACTCGGCAATGCCAACCACTGTCGCAGCCCCCATAATAAAACACCCCTTACGAGCACGACGACACACGGACAATGCGCTCATTGTATCGTGGAACCGTGGAAAACCAGCGACTTCAATTAACTTTTCGCACACCTTCCAACCCTCCGGACACCGGCAACGCCCATCGAACTTGCCAATTGTCGTTCAAACCTGCTCGTGGGAGTGGAGGCACTGTATAACGCGCTGGCTACGTTCCAGGTATCGGGCCACTGCCCGTCTACTATGTTTACTAACGTTTCGAGAAACGTTTCCATGCGTACTGTAGGTGAGAGCAGCTTTCGCTTGAAACAAAGAACAATAATAGGGCAATTTCTTTTTAGAGGGTGTAGTTAATGGTATTTACAGATACTTTTGGATATTTTTATATTTATCTTAATCACTTCTTTCTCTCATCTGCTATTTTGTATATTATTGCATTATTTTTTTAAACAAGAATGATTTATAAACAGGTTTATGAACATTTCAACCGCCTTCTACATCAAGCAACCTATACTGTAGATATATTGCAATCCCAACGCACAAGGACAACTTTTATCCATTTATTGACTAGTATTAAGATTGTTTTCCCGATTGTGTGCTTATTCCATTAGATGTTAGATGTCTTTCTATATTTATGTAAATTCAAATTTTTATTAATACAACTAGGGAAATAGAATCAATGCAGGAATGCCTTTCACCCATTACCATAAATATGTGGAGGATTGATCGATGATAGGTTGAGCGAAATAACGAGAGCGAAATATTGCTGTCGCAGTCCGTCAAATATATTTTGAATAAATAAATTATTTACAGCCGAATTCGTGAGTCGTTGGTACAAACACAAGTCGCGGAATAAATACTCGATAAATACTCGGAGAAACTCTGCAGATACACTTTGACACTCGTTTATATTCGTTGATGCTCTTCGATACTGTTCGATCTCTATCGCTCGTGATCGCGTCCGTTCATTTATACTGGTCGGGGAAGAACCGGAAAATTCGAATTCGTCTACATTTGACGGTTGCATGTAGCGGCGACATTGTTTTGTCCGGAGTTTATTTGTTCTTACATTACTTGTAACCTAACGGTCTTGATACTCCGAGGCAAAACAACAACATGATTTGAATTGTCCTCTGACTCGTGTGACGCTACAAATATTATAACTATACTACGGATATTTATGTATTTCTTAAATTTTAAGAGTGCAAGAATTCACAAAATACATTGTAATATCCAAAATATATAAAATATTCAAAATACAGAACATATTATAATATCTGGTATGTATGTAGGTGAAACAAATTTTTTCTAATTTTAAGTTATATTTCTTTACTTAGATTTATAAAAATATAAAAAATGCATAAATATCCGTATCTAATTATAAAGAATACTTTTTATATTTTATACATTCTTACATTTCAACGAATAATACTAATTATAATAAACACTCTTTATGTATATACTCATACTTTATACATTTTTACAACCACGATATCTACTAACGATTATAATATAAAATATAGATTCATTTCCATTAAACCGGCCCAAAATTCATTTCCTGGTCTCTACGCGATCACCCACATGAATCGATTTCAACGCTACGATTTATCAGAGGATTAAACTCATAGAATCGAAGTTTATAATAATTTCCTTACGTGGCAAAGGCAGTGCGTGACTGAGAAAATAATTGAATTATTAAGAAACCCGCTGAAATATGAAAGTAATATTTTATGATTATCGAATCGATTCAATTACAAGAGGCCAGGGAACGATAAAAGGGGGACTGCGAAGTGCGCGACGCCTACCAGGGAGCCTTAAGATCCGCCGACAAAGATTCGACAAAAGGTAGCTGTTCAGGACCACTCCTTTCACGGAAAACCTCTTTCAACCTTACCGCCTTTTACTGCCTCGCACGTTCCTCCTCGCCGTGCACAGGAACGCGAGGAGGGAACTTTTTGCGACTCGTCTCCCACGAGGTGCCACGAGAATCCACTAGAGCTATTGGCGAAAAGTATTTCTAGTTTACTGAGGATCCAAATAAAATGTCGATCTTTATTATATATACAATATAATATAATCGATGGTTATTCGAGGCGAAACGTTAAAGGTGAAATCTTGTTCGACTGTTGATTATTCGTCACCCTTGTAACAGAATTTTTTAAAATAGAAAGTTGTAAGAGGTCTGGAATTTTTTAAATTATAGGCATTTTGGATAAAAAATTGACGAGACGTTATGAGAGATTTGGAACTTTTAAGATTCTAAAACTTTAAATATAAAATTCTAATAAATAATATCATCAATATAATCATTATACAATTGATACCTATATAAAACAATTGATGACACATAAAATGATGAATCAATGCATTAAATAATTCCTCAAAATTTATTAGGGAAAGCTTTGCTTCTTGCTTATTTTAATAACCTAATTGTGATCGATATTAACGTAAAAGACTTAACGAAGGAAAGTTTATAAACATAAAAATGCAGAAAGAGAAGGAGAACCAAGTTATAAATTGAATAAGTGTTTATAAAATTCTCCGCATTTCAACAAATTTCTTTCAACAAAAACCTTAAAGATGTAAGGAAAGAGATTAAAGAGCAGTTGCCAACAACTTTAAAACAGGAAAACTCGGGTGTTAATTGTTTTCATATTTTCTTAAGTTTCTCTTCTCCGTTTCCTGTTACAATAACCGTTCAAACGACGTGATTACAAGTGACTCGCACGTGTTTCATCTAAATTACACGCTTTTGAAAGCGGAAAAAGGGCGAATTCAACGGACGGAAGTGAGCGATGTGTTGCAGCAAGGCGCGAACATTGATGACGAAATAATAACGAGAAGGTCGACGTCTTTTACGAGTAATTGGCGCTCTTCTGTTCCTAATAAATAAGCTAGTGCCTCTATTAGAGCTCGACACGAGAAATAGCCTTAACATGGTCGATGTGGAACTTCTAGAAAAAGACGTCCGCCGACGTTAACACGCACCAGAAGCCGTTACTATAACGTCAGTCCGAGATTTTGGTACATCTGTTTCACATAAAAGGAGCAAAGAGCGGCAAGATCTTCGTTTAGAAAGCCTTCTGTCATCGAAAGGGTGAATGCGCGTTAATGATATTTACGAAAACCAGCAGGAACTCCTGTTTAGTCTATCTTTTTGTCGACGATTCCCGAGCTGATGCTTGGATGCTTAAGAAGAGACCTATTCTATGTTTCATTTGAGACAAGTGTTCTTTTTTAATCTGTTAACCAGGGATATCTCGTTACGTAGCTTGTTGATCTTTGAATATATTATAATAGTTATTTTATTTAGGAGCTTCATATTTATTGTATCGTTTGATTTCTGTCAAGATCTATATAATAATTATATCTGCAAGAACTAAAATCGATCTAATCTAATTGAAACTGATGCAACTTTGATTTAATAATTACAGGAATTGTTAATTAAGATTAAGGATTTTATCTTGAAGGGGGAATTTTTAGATAGAATCAGTTACAATAAAACAATTAAAAAAATTGGGAGATATTATTCTTAATAAAAATGCCTGTAGAGGTAATGGATGTCTCTTTCAAGTTTATATAATTTCTGTTAATATAGTTTTATGCATCATCTAATAAACTGTACGTATCGATCTCCCAAATGATCACTTGGAAACTTGAGTTCCCTGATACAGACTTTTTAACTTCCTGCTAACTACCTTATTAACTCAGAAAGCAATTTCCAAGTTACTTTAAAATACGGAAAATATATTAAACTTTTAAGTATCCAATTTACATTAGTCTAAAATTAAAAAGGATGTCATATCCTAATATTCATAACTGAAAAGAACAACCTATTCGGTTCAAAGATTTAAGCCCTTCAACGATCAGTGAGAAGTTTACGAAATTTTCTGAAAAAATTTATGACATACCCAACATTTAAAATATGATAACCAATACATTTAATATCAATACTTTTGACGTAACTATTTCTAAAAAAAAAAAAAAAACGCATGATACGTTGTTGACCGACTATTTGATGCTACTAGTAATAACGTTCGTGCATAAAATTTCGAGTTCATTTGTAAGAAGTCAACAATGTGTTAACAAAAAAATAGTTTCATTAATGTGCGATTGATTGACAGGATTTTATTATACTTTTAAATTGTTCTCATATGGAAAATAAATAATATGAAGCTAAAACTTAACTTATTATTACCTTAGCCTTTGTTAGAAACGTATACATACTGATCAGGGAGAATATTTTTAAGTTAGTATAACATAGCATAGCTCAGCCTAGTTTTCCAGTGGATCCCTGGCTTTATCGTATCTGTTCCCTGTGGTCTTTAAATATTATCACAAAAAAGAGACGTATCTCGTTCCAACAAGGAAACTACTTCCTTTTTGCTTAAACCAGTTTTATCAATCGCAATTTCACTGATCGACAACTGCGACTGCTGCAGCGTGAGAAAAGCGGATAGCGCGTAATTACGAGTAATAAATGAAATCCACGGGTAAAAGGACGACGGCGTGGAACCCTCGTGACCGAGAAACAGCTTATGACTAGTCGTGTGCGTGCGTCACGAGAGCGTTTCGAATCGAGAAACGGATTACGAGATTAATGAAGACACGAATACACGCACGCGATCGGCATATACGTTGGTGTTTCCTCTCCCGAGGGCAAAACATGATTGCGATGGCAAGTCGATGATGATAGAGCGGCTGAAATCGGTGATCTGCACGGGATTAGGAATCGCGGTGAGCCACTGGCTGAATATTCGCTGGACGATTCGCTAATTTCAAAGATCCGTAACAGGGAGATGTTCTCGATGAAAATTCACGCTCTCGTGAACAAGGATCACGCACGTGCAACTCTGCAGTGGAAATCCCTTTGCAGTCGGAAAACTGTCATGATCCACTGCTGCTTTTTACTGTCCTTGTTACTTTCATACAGGACAATTCAGTTTTCATAGGAATTAAGAACCACGTGTTTTGGATATTAGGGAGATATTGAGAATGCGTAGAGAATAATTTTGGCTTATATTTCTATAGATATAGAATATAGATATATAGTATATAGATCGGGATAATAAAATAGAATAGAGACTTTCGATGTGTAGTATCTAATTTTGGATATTTCAAACAAATTTAAACATATTTCAGAGGTACATCACTATTTGGAATCTTTTGTTCCTTTTTTATAATTTCTCTTTTTTATAATTTAATAATAAGAGTTTCTCTTTTTTATAATTTATAGCTTGTCGACAATTGAGTGACTACGAAGAAGAAAGGAATTATGCTAACATAGAGTGGTCAGTAGGTATGAAAAGTCTTGTACCTAATGGAAGATAGAATATACGTATTAAATTTCGAATACCATCATTCTACAAAGAGAAGTCCCTTGCTGTTACTTTTTTATTTAATTTTGTAACAGAATTTAGGATGTTTTGTTAATCGATTTATTTTGTTTAATGTAATGTAAGTCACGTTCTGAACGTTTCCTACTGATTTGATCACGATTGCGATTGCTGGTTGAATTTCAAAGTTTTAATTGGCCCTATTGATCGAACAGCAACGATTCAGGTTGCTCATAATCAATTAAAGGATAATCGACAAAATTATT
The DNA here is from genome assembly GCF_040668555.2 of Bombus flavifrons. Lineage (NCBI taxonomy): Eukaryota > Metazoa > Arthropoda > Insecta > Hymenoptera > Apidae > Bombus > Bombus flavifrons. The sequence goes on along the minus strand of NC_138453.1, from coordinate 3,501,902 downwards.
GAGAGTAATATGTACAACGTACGTTCGCGCGTGTTCTTCTGAAACGATATACTTAACATTACTTCTTAATTAGCTGTTTCATTAAGTTTGCCGAATGAGCGAATTTCTTGCGCAATCAGTATAATAACCAGCTATTGTCATAGTAATAAGAGGTTCGCGTCACCTGTCATGGCAAGAAATTACAGTTCTCCTCAGCTAATTACTGCTCTTTTCCTTGGCAACGGTGAAATTCTCCACGAAAATAACGAACATATTAAGAAACGAGACTACACTAATTAATCGTGCAAGAACTTTTATTGCGACGACTTTCGTCCTGCCTTTCTTCTGTCCGAGAATTCCCTTCTAATCTTTGTAACCACATGTTCATCCTCAGAAAAGAACATAAAAGTTACAAAATATACTGCTGTAAAAGAATATTGCGAGATATTTCCATTCATTTTATTACATCACGTCAACTTTGCCGAGTTGTTCCCCATCATATATTTATTTTAATTTTTCACTTTTTACGTTGAAAAATGTGTTTGTTGAAATTTCTGCGCTTTTAAAAATTATAAATTTCCAGTAAAATTAACAAAATACTATAAAGAAGAGTTCAGTTTGAAGTAAACTTGTATGGCGCTACAAACATAAAATTAATGAAACAAATATGAAAATTCGCAACATTTTCCACATCCGTTATTGTTACTATAAAAATTTTTATGGTAGTCACTTGAAAGATCGCAACCGGAATTATCGAAGAACTGAAAGATAAAGCAGCGTTAACGAACCTGATGCAACCAATACGGTAAGAACCTAATAATCTTCACGAGCTGATACCGTTATCGTTAAAAAGATATTCTTTAATTTAATTAAACTGATGTTCAAATTCAGACAAAAGACACATATGTTCTGATATTTGACGAATTTCTCTCAATAAGTTCGTCTTTAAAGAAAAACTGAAAGTGACCTTGAAAAATCCTTTAAAAAAAAGAGTTGATAAATATGAATCTGATAAATCTGATTAAATTAAACCGATGGCGCTTCGTCGTTTACCCGGTATAATAAAAAAAGCTTAAATATATAACGCTAATGTCAATTTGATTAAACTTCCTTGATATTTACTCCATTATCTGTCCATTTATTTTTTCTAACCACGTAAAATAACGTTATGAATCGTAAACCAACCCTACGGCAATCGCTGCCATCGAACCATCAGCGTAACGCCATAAGCCAATGGCCCTCATCTCCACCCCCAATCGATGAAATATATTCGTTAGTGGGATTTATCGCGCGGAAAACTCGAATGAGACCAGGCGGCGCTCCCTCGAGAGCGTGACATCCAATTTCGAGCGTTTCTATCGAGCTAGAAGCCGCTGTGAGAGTTTCAAACCGGAACACGACCCTCGCTACAAGAGTACTATATAGAAGGGTTCGTGATACTGTCTCATTATATCCGTATCGAGTACTGGCTCTTCTCGATTACGGCCTTCCCGTGACTCCAACCACAATGAAGGAAACCTAAAAGAAAAAAAGGACAAAAAAGGGAACAAAAGTCAAACAGGGGCAGTTCGGTCGTGGCGCAGGTCTAATAAATCGAAAAAAGAGAGCGGAGAAGACGCGTGCCATGCCACGCTCCACTTGAAAAAGTGAACGAAAAAAGTTACTCTAATAATAGTAAAAACTGGAGTGTGCTGGAAGCACACGCGCGTCTTCAAGTTGGCCATTCTTATTTCCGGGAAACGAATTTTTACGACAAAATACAGCGACCTGGCCGCTCTATGGTACCGTCGTTACATCATATATAAGCGAGAAAAACAGTAAAAAGAAAAAAAAAGAAGAATTACCAGAGCTACAATGAAGCTATATACCTAGTCCTAGGGACCAATATAATATTACGAGTTTGTTTCGTTTAAAAATGTCCGGAACACAGTAACGCCGCTCTGAATTTTTGAGTTTTATTTGGATGACCGTAATAACACGAAAAACTGTACCGAAAAAGGTACCCGTGAGACCTAAAATAATGTCCAGAACCGCTGTTACAAAAGAATCGACCGGCCTCCTAAGGTCGGCCGGTTCTTTTGGGAAAAAATTCACCGATCTACAAAAATGTTATGGCTTCGATCCTCTCGTAAAATCGTCGCTGCAAAAATCATAAAAATCTGTTCCAGAAACGAAAGCATTTTTACTAAAAACTCGCGGCCCGAGTTTCTCGAGGTCGTCTCCTTGACTCGGTCTGAATTACATTTGCCTGTATTTGTCGGGTCTGGCGTCATTATTGGCTTAATAGAGGCAACGTCGAAGCAGGTCGGTCACGGAAGACCCTGGCTGACCTCCCGTAGCCAGCACGTTCAGGTATGGATGACGCAGAAAGTCATTGCATCGTTCGAATTTATATTGGCCGACAGTCGGGCCAATAAACTTTTATACGTGTGTAATTCGCCGGGGTTTATTGAACAGATGTAATGTAATGGGAAATTGGAGAGGAATGGTGGAATGTAAAACGGTCGTCGAATAGAATTTTCGTGCGATGCAATCCTGGAATCTGCAATTCCATGTCATCTTGTGGGAATTGAGTGTAATTGGGGCAAGCGAAATGGGAAAATTCAATTTAAGAAAAATTTGATTTGGTTGTTTACGTTGAGAATAAAAATAGATAATGAAAGAGAGGATGAATAAAGGAATATTTATCATTCGTTAAGAATTAATTCCCATTAATATCGAGATTATTTTTATAATTGTAGAGGTTTATGTGTAGAGGATGGTTGGTTGGTGAGGTTTAATGGACAAGATTGCTCGTTGTTGAAACCGTCGAATATATTTAAAATGATAAATTAGTATACAGATAATGTTCGCAAAGACGCTCGTACTAACCGATTCGTAAGACAGTGTGTAAAGGCGTAAAATAGGATCGTTAATGACTAGATAATTAGATCGCTGATAATTCGTTCATAATTGGTTGATATCTGATCGACAACTGACTGTAACTCATTTCCTTGCGATCGCGTCCGCTTATTTATACTGGTCGGGGGAGAGTCGGAAAATTCAAATTCGTCTTTGTTCGACCGTTACACGTAGCGGCGACATTGTCTTGCTCGGAGTTTATTTATTCTTACATTACGTGTATTCTAACGATCTTGATACTCCGAGGCACTCATGTGCCGCTACATAACTTTTTTAACGAAATCTTTCGCAATTAAAAGATAGGTATGCATTCTTCGAACGAAATGAAAACGAAAACCTTAAAAAGTTAAAGATTGAAAATTAAATTTGTGTGGAAATAATGATACTGGTTGATTTGACAGATCATATCGCCATACTAATAACAAAAAGACATACCTTTATTGTACTAAGAATAAAATGAGCAAGGTGTAATAATTGCGATGGATGATGGTGATGAGGAAGTGATCGTAACTTAATTATGATTATGTAAGTATACCGTTGGGAATTCAGCCTTGATGCGTTTGTAGCTGTCATTTTATAATACGAAAGACGCAATACTTTTATCTGTGAAAAAAAGATGTTAACCTTGAGATGTATTCAAAGTCTCCACCTGTCTCTTCCCTTGAGTCGAGAATTTCATATAAAAATCTTTCCGGGTGCGTTCTTAAAAACCGAGGATGATTATGCTAACGATGAATCAAGAGATAAAACAAGCTTGATAAACAGCAAGCCAGTTTTTCAGACGAGATTATCGTGATAGGCACAAAAAACTCAGCAAAATGAAATCTACTTAATAGAACAATGAATAATAAAAGCACGATGAAAATCATAAGAATATCGGAAAATATCAAAAGAATAAAAAATAAAAAGATTAAAAAGCAGCATAGAATCATCGAGTACAATTCTACAAAAACCTTCAGAAAAATTTCACCCTAATTTCACCGTTAATTTTATTACCTAGCTGTATTTTAAATATCTTATATAACTTATCACAATGTCTTAAAAAGAATAGTTTATGTTATGTTTCTATAAATATTTACATAATAAAATAATGAAACACACACACACACACAAGTATTTTATATCGATACAATTTTTTAAAATTTAGTATGTTCTTAAAGGGTTAATTCCTCTCCGAGAAGCAACATGCAGTCACCGAGAATCACACTAACGATCGTAGAAAACTTTAAATTGTACGAAGATAGATTTTGAGAAAGAAGTATTGCGTAAAGGAATGCGTAAAGAGTTCATTATTTAAATGTTTCCTTCATACTTGGAACAGTCGAAGAATTATTACCGAAAATGAAAATACCATTTCGAGTAATGTTGAAGTCTGTTGAAGTGACACGATCGCATTTCGAGGACGACCCTGAGAAAAATTAACCCGGAAAGAGGTAAACCTTCGAACAATTCTTGATATTTACTGGCACTTGGTCGGAGGGGTTGTTGAGCAACGTGCGGGACAGCACTCGTTCTAAGAAACGCCAGAAAAATCAATTCTTACCCGGAAGTGTTATTTACAACTGGAGCAGAGACTCAGCTGTGAATAATATTGGTCGTCCATAAATTCGGCCCTTTTCTCTCATATTTCACAAAAAGGGTGAAAAATTTTTAACCCTAACCTACAATTACGTCGTAAAGACAATATCCTGAGCACAATAGCGAAGCGTGCTCCAGTTGCATAAAATAATAAACTCTTGTGTCAGACGGCCAAGGTTAAAATCCTTTTCCCTCAAAGGAAATCCCATTTCGACCCTTTCTCCCCTTCCATTCAACGAACCCTATGGTACTGTTAGAAAGCCTGGAACTGATTGAAATTTATTCTAGACGATGGCCAGGCAAATACCTGCTCTAGTTAAACGTCAAACCGGATTTCTCGGTTTAACAGGGAACGGGCTACTGTCGCATTCAATGAGATACGAGCGAAGCCTTCGTTGCCTAGAGAAGCCTTTCGCCTCTTTCGAAAGTAAACGAATTTGAGTCGAAGAAGGTTAGTTTTTGAAGAGATTTTCGTTCCATGACTTTGGATACTGGAAGAAATATTTTCCTGTCCAAATTAATTAGCAGACGAAATTGTACGTGTTTTTATAAATCGTAAATCATTAACATTATTAATTTGAAATTTCCAACATTCTTTTAAGACATTTATCTTTAATTCAACGACATACCAGTTTATATACAACTTCATCTTCGATCAATTCACGTTATTGAATTTTATTTTTTCAACACGTTGTCGATCTATCCTAGAAAAAGCAAACTCTAAACCTTACGACCAGAGAGAGGGACCGTAAAAATTGGAGAAATTTCAATAAGAATGAACGAAAGACCCAAAAGTGGCCACGGTCTTGAACCATTTTTACCAAGTTTGCGTAAATGGTGTGTATTCTATCGGTACTCCAGTTGTAAATTTCCTTAAAAATTGGTTTAGTACCTTTTAACCCGTTTCTCGATGCAGTTACAGAAAACAGACCTCGAATTTTACAACCTTCCACGTTTTTAAAGTTCCGTGTCTTTCCGTGTGTAACCGGGGATGCTTCGAGGTGAAAAATAATTTATTATGCCGAAACGTAACACAGGTGTGGGATCTGTTTCTCCTCGCAGTTACAGTTTAAATCAGTGCTCTTTGTTGGGCATAGAATAAAGGTTGTATTTCCCAATTTACGAGTCGACCAACTACGGCCTGTTTTCTATTCCGTCCCCGCGACGGTGTTACACTTTAGATGAGGTGCTCTTGTTGTCCAACCGAGGACTTTGGCGCAATTATTTTCGGCTTGTCGTCGGGCCATTCTGAGAAAGCGTCATCGTCACCAAGAGCGGTCGAATTTCGAGCAAGACCCGACTTTTTCTTCTTCGATGCCTCGAGCCTCTTGCTTCGAGCAAGATCACAATTTACCCAAATGCTTTCTCGAGTGACACTCGGTAAAAATATAAAGGAATCTCAGATGCAGAAAACGGTGAGTGCAATTTTTTACGATTTAAATTACGATTCTTTTACGTGTACGGCTAACTGAAAGTTAATGTGCCGTCAAATCGTCTCTCGCATTATTTCTCCGTCTTCTCGTCCCGTGTTCCTATCTCTTGGTGGCCGCTTTTTCGTCAATTTTCGTCCATTTGGTTCCTCGATTGCGTCGCTGCGCCGCTGAGAAACGCTCAGGTGCGTGGTAGCGGTGTGTACCTCGTGTAATTTGTGTGATGGGCGTTTCCATCGTGTTCAGACTGACGTATAAAACGCGTAAATAACACGGCGGCAATGGCGCACGGTGCGCCGAAGTTTTCGTGTTTCCGACACCTTTTACGGCCTATAAAGATCAGATGAATCGACCAGCAAATGGAAGTCCAAACTTCGCTTCTTCCATAGTGAGAGCACGAGAGCTCTTTTTTCTTTCGTCGATCGATCCTTCACTCGCTCGCTTCTTCTTCTGGCGCCGGGTCGAATTACGTAATTAAAGGAGCCACAAATGAGCCGCATGGTTCGTTAAACGGACAATGTTTTGATGTTTCTAAGGAATTCTTTGTTATACTTTGAACGAGAGCTTGTTTCTTTTTCCTTCCTCACGTTTTGGATGATTGGTGTATTGCATTTGTTGAACAGACAAAGATTTTAGTTAACCCTTTGAGTATTGAATACTTCCGGCGGAAACAATCCACGTGGACGAACACGCGCCTAGCGGTTGCGTTCATTGGCGACGGAATATTTTTTTTTAATAAAATATAATATAATAATTTATAAACGGCACTATTATAATATCCCTTTGCAGCTCGAGCACCCCAATGACCTACCAGAAACTGCGAATTATTTTCACTATAGGCTATCAGTTACTCCGAAACTATTTACAATTGTACTTACAATGTTGCCACAGCAGCGACAATGGAGCTGTTAATGTCGCTATAGCGGCAACAACGGATTCCAAAGCAATATTATTCGCCATTACAACTCTCGCGGTGTAATATAGAAAATAAACAAATTTTCACTTTTTTGTTTATTGCCGTTGCTAAGAAATGCACATGTATCATCTCATATACTAATGAAAGAATCTCAAGCATAAGAGAGGTGGAACAAATTGATAAATGCATATATGCGTCCATAGCGCTCAAAAGGTTAAATCTTTTTAAATTAGTGTCCATGGTTTTCGATAGAGAAACATAAATCTGCAACTTGTACTTATTACAAATGGGAAACTTGAAACTTTCTATAATTCATCTCATTAAAAAATGGGAATATTACAAAAGCAGTTGCCACGATCGATCAATCGAGGTATCATGAATAATAAATTAATGTTTCTTAGAGAGAAAGTAGAGAATAAGTAGGAGATGAAGGCGTGATGACATTGATCAATTTTATCTTAGCTAAGTTAACAGATATAGGTAGATAGATAGGTAGGTAAATGAATTGAATATAGTATTTTAAATATAAGAACGAGGAATATTAAACAAGAAGATTCAAACGCTTCACAATGAGTAAAGTAAAAAAAAAATCAAGTTGAATAAAGATGAAACTATGTAATTATTTATTACTAAATCCTAACCGAAAGCTAACTTTGCAAGAGTCAACGTGTCTTAGACTCTATTTTCTTCGATATCTCTACCTTTGTTACGGGTTAAACTTCCTATAGAATTTTCCTACTAAAAACAACACAAACAAAACAGTGCATCCTTTAGCAACCTATGGTATATTCTATCGTGGACAAAAAAGCCCGATTTAGGAATGAAAGTATCGTGTTCCAGTAGCCCTCACTGAAAAAAATATGTCAGCCGTGGAATCCGTTAACTTTACGGTTAAAAGGTCAATATTTTTTGCAACTTTTTTTTCTACGAAGCTAGGTACCGTAAGCTCCAAAGATGCACCCTAGTTTTATCAAAGACGCTCGAATCTTGCAAAGGAACTGTCGACGTTTTATCAATGGTGAAAATAATAAAATTAACGGTATATGCATCGCGACAGAAAAAAAAAAAAAAAATGGGAGAGAAAAAGAGGTTACGAAGAAAATTTTCAAGAAGGTGAAAGTGATGGATGGAATGTTTTACAACTAGTTAACGTCAAACTCCGACTCTAAGCTTGGGATTTTTGACGAGGACCTAACTGTAACCCTTTCAAGCGTTTATGGAATTCTACTAAAATATTAAAGTTAACTGCAAAACATCAAAGTCAGCGCAGGCTAACGTTTGGGACATTTTTTTTCTTCGTTATTTTAGAAGTCAACCCGTTCGTTCGGGAAATCCTTTACCGGAATTAGGGGTAGCACGTCAATAAAGCAATATTTTGACTGGAAGACGCAGAGGAACCTCGGTAACCCTTCCGCCACAAAGAATTTTGTAAGGGTTAAAAATTCTTCGTGTCATAAAAGGCGGCGACTTTATATTTTTATCGCGTCTTACCCCTTTGCTGGGGCGCGGAAAAGAAAAAAATAACGCAAATACCGTATTTCAGAGGAAACGAGTGTCCGCAGCCGGTAAACACATAAATCTTTATTTTCCGGCCCACAGAGCTGACAATAAGCTCGGCAGCAGGAAAAAAAAACAACTACCGTATTTTAACCCAAAAGTCTACATTTTCAGAACGGTCTTGTGCTCTGTGACTAACTGCCACAGTTCACTATGGCATTTTTGACACGGATGGAAGTGTCTTCGAATTTCCGGAAATAGACGCTATAATCAATTAGGACGGTCGTCTCTCTGAGGTATATTTGGCGGTAGGAGGCAGGAAGATTTAAAGTCTTCATGCTGAGATGTTTCAAAACTCTGGTCAAGTCCCATACGAATTTAACAATATCGAACCATAGATTTACCATTGTAACTTCCGTGTCCGTCACACTTTAAATCGCGAAGCTATATTACAGTAACTGCAGATAAAGATCTTTGAAGAAGAATTTTTTATTCCAACTAGTGAACTCATATTGCGTGAACTCACACTATAATAAATGGAGTTCTAGCGTAATACCATTCATGACGCGAAATCAATTGGGAAAATCAGAAAATTAATGAAAAGGTACAATAATACTATTTCAATGTTTAGAATTACAAATTTTAATATTTTCTTAATTTCCAATTTAGGTATAACTTCTATTAAATTAATAAAGTTTACTGTGACTATCCCTCAACCAAAAAAATGCGTATATAGATCTGCCTACTGAGTCATTAGACTAAACTATTGGGCCTAATTCCTAATTTAAATCTAATTTCTATTAACCTAACTACAAACTTACACACTTATAATACTCCGAATTTAACCTTTCAACACCACTCAGCCAAAGAAACTGTTAAGCTAGACTTGACTAATCGATTAAACGTAAAATACTTTGACCAGAAAATCCGTCGAAAACCGTGCGGGAAACCCGAAAACTCCAATTCCCCGCAAACTTTCACCGCGTGTCGATCGGTTCCGCTTCAATTCGACGTTGCACCGATGGTCCAGAAAGGCCGCCTCAAATTGGCCAATGAAACGCGAAAACGGTAAATCTCAAAGGGTCGGCTACGTACCACGGATTTCTAAGTTCATCGGAGCGAGCCGGTTCGATCTGCGGCGAGAGAACCGATAATCATACGTTCATCCGGAAGTCGAAGTCGCCAAACGGTTAAAGGGTAACCGGGCCGAATGATTAAGTGGCTTACACAATCTCGCTAAACGGAGCCCCGCAGTCGACTCCCGTAAATCAACGGAACGCTCGAGGAAATAAGGGAAGCAAAGACTCTGACCATTCTCGTATATACAGTCTCATCCATAAGTCACCAGAATCTCACTAATTTTGAATACCATTTTTATTAACGTAGATCTACCATAGAATCGCAAAAATATAATTTAAATATAATTTACTTTTGCTTTTGGTATACGTATAGCGATGGAGTGTAAAATTCATTTTGTAATTGTAAGGATCATTTATTTCTATTGCACTTATACTACATTCGAGTATACGGAATATTCTTTCTAATGAAACTTCAATTCGTACAAGTTGAAATCAATTTCTGTTCCAATGGCTAACCAGTTTTATTATTTCGGATTTATTAGAATTATTCGTTCTAGAATTAAAAAATGACTTCAATAAAACTATTCCAGTTTCTCTTAAAATAATTGATTCGTTAAAAAATTGTGCGAGAGGGAAAATAACGTACCCCTAACTGCTTCTACATTTCCAAATTCATATAAGAAAATCGTAAGAATATTTGAAATTACCATATCTAATTGTCTACCGATTCAACAACTTGAACAACTTCCTGAGTCTGAAATATTGCTGCAAATTAATAACTCACGATTACGATGTACACTTGACAAAACTAATCTATTGTTACCGCAAATACATAAGAATATCCGAATACTCATAAACGATGATGTTTCATCAAAATCGGCAACTTCTACTTGGGGATGTTCGCCCTCGAGTGTGTACAGCAGACTTGTGTACGATAGTGTACCTGTATCCACGCGTGTGAGAATGTGCGTGTACCCATATTGGCGTCCTTGTGGAAATGTTTCGTAATGACAAATCGATCTCTTTGTGAGAGAAGGCTGGTGCTTACCATCGGGGTTTACGACCCCGGCCAACCGTGTCGTTGATTTTTAATCGTAAATTTCGGTCCCGGCCACACACACGCTAGACCACACGCATCGCTCGCTGCTCCGCAGTACTGGTGAGAAATTACATTTTTATATGCGTAATCATCGCTGCTGGCGGGGCAGGGCTGACCACGCGGTAAAAAAGTTAGAAACGAGCGAGGTATCACGGGGTACACATCGAACCAACGTACTCGATGGGGAGAGCTTCCGTTTAGTGGACATCGTCCACCGTTGCAACCGGAACATCGCGGCTCGTTCTCAGGCCCGTTTTTACGATAACGAACGAAACTGGCGCACGTGTGCGCTCGTTAGCACGGATAACAAGCTACACCTTTGCAATCAGCGGCTCCTTGGCGGCGGAACCGCTCTGAAAAGACCAGCGGCACAGTAATTATGAAACCCGCGAGAATATCGCCAACCGTGGATGGAGCAGACCGAATCGCATGTCTAACGAGCGTGCTTGACCTTCGCTTGAACCGAACCAAGTATCGCGAAGAAGGTTTCTCCGCGGATTTGTTTCTTTTCTCTTTGCGCTTTTTCATCGACGAGAGGTGGACGTTTTATTACGAGCGAGTATTTTACGTTAAATTGGAAGTGATTTCGATAGCGAGGAATTTCGTTTGCGCGATGTCATGACTCTCTTTTTTTGCGATCGAAGAATATGATCGGAGAGCAGATTCTTGATATTATGCGGTTAGTGGGAAGATGTGGAACATGAGGCAAGGAAGAATGTTGAACGAATGTCAGGCATCTGGGGCGTTATTGTGTAGAGAGGTTTTCGATATATCAGGGATTTAATGATCTGTATAAAGAACTGTAATATGTGATCTGTAATATGGCCAAGATAAGAAGATAAATTAATAGGATCGGGAGAAAAAGTTTTTATTTGATACAAGTCACAAAATATGTCCAATATATTTTTGCTACTTGTAGATATTCTGGGAACCACATGGGAAAAAATAGAAAAGCTATTTTTGAAAAATATTTACGATACAATTGAAACGTAAAACAACCTGTTGATGCAAGAAAAGATCACGATTTCTGTTTCATATGTACAACGATTACAAAGGTATTTGTATACCATTGTATCTATCAAATTATTTATATCTATATTAATTTATCAAGACCAAAGTTGAAATGTCAAGACCAAAAATGAAATGTACAATCTGATAAAAAACTTCATTCATTGGGAAAGAGAGGTATATACCAGTACACGACACCTTTTCTATATGTATTGTTTATCGTTTTATATTCACTTTCTTTTCCATCGAATGAAAGCATACCTTGCACCTGCAAGTTCAAATCTCTATATCAAACAAATTGAAACGCTTCTTTCCAACACCTTTTCTTTCCTTCGTGATAAAGCGAAAGAGGGCCGATGAGCAACGCGAAACTATGGTACAAGAATTTCCCTGGTCGAAAGCGCGGCATTACGATAAACTTTCCATCGATCTTCAGCATTGAATCGCAGCCGCCCACACGTCGTACGCGAAATAATAGACATCGGCAGCTTCGATACCCATTTCAATTTCTAACGAGCGTCACACGGCAGAGAAGCGAGTGATATCTCTTGAGAGAGGCGTGAATCTCCGCTTTCACGGCGTGTCGGCACCCTGAAGGCCACGGAAATGAAGAATCCACGAAGATTCTCACGTCTGGTTGACCTTCGACCCATCGAACCGTCGCGTGGGCCGTCACTCGTTAAAGTTAATACGAACTCGCGACAGTGTACAGTCGTTCGTATGCCTCTCTATCGCTCTTTCTTACATCGATATTCCTTCTCTCTTTACGTTCATTCTCCACGAATTCACCTTCCTTTTTCCATCCGCATGTAGCGCGAGCTCCACTGTCCCCGTTCCTTTATCCATCACTTTTTCTTCGAGCTCGAGAACGACACGATCTTCATCTCCTCTTTTTGCCCCTCAGCTTCACTCGACAAGAATTATTCCTTCTTCTCTGATTCCGTATGCATCGAATTCATACGGCACGTTCGACTCCTCTCTTTAACATCGTCCACCTAACCAGTCGTATGAAATTAACGTGAACCCTGACAAATGTCCCTTCCACGTCGGAGTACTCTTTCGGTGTACGCTCGTTCCCAAACCGTTGTCGGTATCAATCATCGTGTCCCCGTAATCGAAATTACTCGTTTCTTCGCTTGTACGTGTTAACGTTACCATTATAGAAACAGTCGACGAATTAGTCGTCGATTAGTGTTCCTAGGATGTGAACACGTTTATATATATATGTAGTTTGAAGGAAAATATTCTTGAAAAGAATGATTGTAGAATTATTATATCTTGATTTTGTGGTCTTTCGTGTTGTCTGTTGAGTATTTGATGTGGTGCAGATCTTCTTGCATAATTGAAATAATATCATTACAGAACTTACAAGTGTATGGATACTTGCTTTTTTAATGCTATATAATCTAGTATCATTTTAGTTAAGTATGATTTTATATTTCATTAGAGCTGACATATAGGACATTATAACGCGATAAAACTTACTCTCATAAGTTACAATATGCAATAAAGCGTTATGAGGCAGTTTTTTCACTTAAAAGGAGTTCATTATCTTCGTAGATAAAATAAAGAAGGTACTTTTGAATAATTGATAGACAAACTATCGTGAGTAATTCTAACAATAATATTTAAAATCGATCAAAAATTCTAGTTCCCCATTAATTCATATATTTTACTAATATTCATGTATCGTTAATATAAAAACAAGCAAAGTGTACTTATACACGACAATGTATTTATACTAATAGAGTCTCTTACATAATTGGAATAATTCTGATAATTATCCTATAATAATATGATAAGTATCCTATCTAATGTAAAATTGTGAAATTACAAAAGAAAAGTCTATAACACTTACAACTTATCTCTTCTCAATTCGATAATATTATCAGTTAATAAATTATTGTGGCCTAGAGCTCACGTGCATGAAAGAAGGAATATTTCTCCGAAACAGATTGCAAATCGATGAATAGAGAAATAGCACGGTGAACACGGCGGGAAAGTGTCAGATATCATGGCGATCGCGATCGTTGCGTGCCAGACGTTCTACTCGAAGAGAATTGTTTCTGCGTCGTGACTCGACGCGAGCCCGTTGTCACGGCTGTCGTTTTGAGGAAGGAGAATATTAAATTAGTGCCGGCTGCATCGGCGACGATGCCTGCGTACATAAGCTTGTATGTCTGTTTTCTAAATAGTTGTGCAACCAGTGTGAATGTTCGCCTCGTGCGTTTTACACTGGCGAACCTTTGGCGAACCTGAGCTAGACTGATATCTGTCATTTCGAACATTTTGAGACATCGGTGCAATTTGTAATGTGTCGAAAGAGTTATTGTACATTGGTTAAAATGGGACATAGAACATTCAGAGACGAGTTTATAGAAGCTTCTTCGTGTCTATGTTATTTGAGTTAAACTAATCTTGATCAATTACTTACCCCTATATTTCATCACTCTACGCTAAATATATTGTTTACTAAAGGTTGTGTATATTGTTTTAGTCACTTAGATCGTTGTTAATAACCCAGAAATTTCGTTTTTGTTTTCCAAATTAGCTTTTTGTACAAAATCACGGGAACGCTTTACTCCTTATTGAAATTTGTGAGATGCAAAAAAACAAAAGTCTGAGAAAAATTTTAAAAATAAACGAAACCTGGTGTATAGTCATAGAATTAAATAAAAAATTATTAAAAACTATAGTGAGGAATTTTCTTAGCGTCAGATTAATAAAAAATTGGATAGAAGGTTTTTCAATGTATGAAATTTGAACTCGAAATTAGAGAAAAGGTCTATTAAAATGTCTATGTTATTATCAGTGGTCGAATTGAATTTCGCGAAGAGGTCTTATAGAAATTTTCTAGATGCTAGAGAAACTGGAGCTTCCAGTTCTGAAGATATCGACTATGATATGGAATATTCCAGATTAACTTTGAAACGAGATGCAATCGAGTGTGCTCGAAGTCGAACCCAGGCTATCGATCGAGCATTCTGCTCGAAAAGACACCGATGTTCGGATTAAAATGAAACTGCAATCCCCGATAAATTCTCATGCTTTTCTTTTGCAACTCCTTTTCAAGTAAAACATTAAATCAAATCCACTTCCAACAAATATTCAACTCAAGAACTTTCCTCCATTCTACCAATTCCTAAATTAATTTCCCAGAATTAACTGAAACTTACATTAACAACTTTGCAACTTACGGAAACTACAGAGAAATCTACTCCTATCCTACTAATAAATAGAAGATATGAAATTTGGCAATTAAATTTGATCGAGAACTGGTTAAGAATATTTCAAAATTAATGCATTCACGCACAAAGATAATATACATATCTGCATTTTAAATAGCATTTTGATCTAAGAAATTTTTTTGCCGAATTTCATTTTACCATCCAATCACCATTGAATTTGGAACGAAATTGACGTTAATTGGAACAAGTGCGAAAAGAGCTTTTAAATGTTTAAAGTTCGCTATCGTGAATTATAAATACAAAAATAGTTTAGTTTATTAAATTTTTATTCGTCTAACAAATACACAATATTCTCCGCTTTTCGGAATTATTATTATAAATTATAATCGATATACCTCGTCATAAAGAAGTGTAACACGTATTACGTCAGCGGCAATTAACGTGTTAATATCCATTTCTTCCTAACTCGTCACGCCGATAAATGAGAGTACAATGAAGAAAAAGGAAAAAGAAGGAGAGGAGAAGGGAAGAAAACGTAATTAAACGCGCTTGTCGTCAACGACACAGTGCCGACATGGCGAGAGCAACGTCTAGCGTGGCAATTAGAAGCGAACGACTCGTGTTTATTTTCAGCCTGCTCTAATTAGAAGGGCACCCGGGAATGAACGGAACGACTCATTGCCGTATACCGGAACAGGCTGAGTCACATGCCGGCATTCCGATTTGCGAGTTCTTTCACGCGGTTTCTTTTTCTCCGCGTCTTGGATGACGTCACGCGGTGGCGTCATCGTCGTCATCGTGCTGCTTGGTTCCCACACTCGATGACCTTACTAACCCTGTACCATCGAAGCAAGCCCTGAGGGTTCAGGATCATGCCGATGACCGACGCTCGCTATCTTCGAGCTCTAAGACATTGACATTCAGAAGAATTTCTTCTATCTTTGCCTGTCGTCTGATAAAAAACCTCTGGTGAAATCGGTCATAGCTATAGTACTGCCTCTCTCTCTCTCTCTTTCTCTTTTTCTTTAACCTTTTAAGTATTAGCATATTTTCATAAATCGTGTAATAAATTGTGTTAAATACAATATCATTATCATTATCATTTCACTTGCAGGAAAAAAAGCAAAACCATAATTATTCGTGTGATAAAGTAATCATAAAATGGGTAATACAAAGTAATACAAAGTAATATTTTGTTTATTTTACTGTGTTCAACGGCTCGAATAAACTAGTCATTAAGCGATTACTTCACCTCAAACTTGATTGAAATATTAATATTGCTCACTGATGACAGCTGTGTTTTAAATCGTAAAAGTGTAATAAGAGCTTAAATTTTTGTATTCCTTAATGATTCTGTTTTCTTGAAGATTTTAAAAATGGTTGGACGATCACGTGGTTCAATGACTTTATAGTCTAGGAAGTGGTTTAGTATAGTATATGGCTACAGGTTTATTAACGTTTGAATGCTCTATAGCTTCCTGCTACTGCAAATCTTTATGCTCCAGTGTTAAAGGATGTAATACTAACTACTAACTTGGTTGAGTGGTTAATTCCATAGGCGAGGAAATCGGAAATTCCATTGCTTTATGGATTAATTAGACTGGAATAAATTTTTTATGATAAAGATGTTCTTACGTGTTATTGCTTCCTCATATAAAACTTCCTGTTGTAACTAACATTTTGTTCAAACTTAGTGAACTTTTATTTCGTTCTTGGAGTATTCGAATCTTGCACAATGAATATTTTAATCATCTCTATGCCAAAATTAAAATACACATACAAGATTTTCCTCAGTCATCAACACATTGTTAAGCAAACGAACTTCTATAGCAAAACCACGTTTAACGAAAACGCCGAATACCGATACCCGATACAAAAATCCGGCACTCGTCCGCCATCCAATATAAAGGCTACCAAAAGTCGGAATGACGGCAATAAAAATACCCAAGCTGACCCCCGTGTCATTCTCTGGATTCCGCTTTTATCACTGAGCCGTTCGTCATGCTACGATTGGCGCTAAAAACCTTCAACGGTCAAAAATCGAAAGCATCCGGTCGCGCGTATCCAGTAATAGGCTGCAGGTAAACGTAATTAAGGAGGAATACCATCGTCGGAGCAGCAAAAATCGCGGTGGATCGTAGGATCTAATACTCTTGTGTAAGGCTGAGGAAGTTGGGCGGCGGTCAGCCGAAGAATTCCAGGCATCGCAATTACGGGAACACGCGAGCCACCCTTACGAACATATTCTCATCTCTTTCTCCCTTTTCGAGCGATCGCGACGCCGCCTGTGCTGGACGCCGACGGCGGCGGTCGCCGGTTATAAATATCAATTATACACTTCGTAATTCCCTGTATTAGCATAATTCGCGGGCGGGAAAAGGGAATTTATGCCGGCCACCCAGTAGCGGCAAGTGGACGCCCTTCGCGAGCTATTCAGTCGGTGCGGAAGAGGAGGGCGTCGCGAAGCGTGCGTGGTCGCCAAGAAGAGGATACGTTGGTTGAAATAAGGAAAGATAGCAGAGTGGAAGGGCAGCGGTCGTTAAAAACGCTTAAACGGGCAGATTACACGATTTAAGGATGCAAATTGCGGTGTCACCACGTGTATGCCAGCCAATGTATGATCCGTAACCGGGGCCTTGCTCCGTAATCTGCATAATCGTTTCGTCAGGCAGTGGCCACGCTTGATTGTAGGTGGTGAACACGCCGAAAGGAACAGGTGGCAAAGAGATCGATTTTTCGTGGCGCTGATTACCGCTTACTGCAGTGACCGTTAAATCTCGTCTCGATTGAAATAATCAGGAACTTTTTGTCACTTCTTGCTGCTGTATATTCCAAAACATTTCCAATAAATAAACATTTTTTATAGAAACATTTTCCACGTTGAAGCAACATAATCTGAGAAACGTTTCGGTTTTGTTTGGATTTCAAAACTACTTGTCTCTAGCTAAACGTATACGTTGAGGGAACATATGTTTCTGCCCCTCCGAATAGAAACAGGCAACATTGTTGCTGGAAACAAGAGAAAGCTCGGAGAAACGTTCAGCGACAGATGGCGACTTTTTCAAGGAACGCGGAACAGTAACAAGAAATGCCTCGCTGTTGCTTCACAGTGGAGACTTTACAAACCCTTTGTATCGCCGATGGCGTATCTTCTATCATTTCTGTAGGAACTGTGATCGAACCATGATGCGATGGAAGTAGCATTCTTAGACAGAGCTCCGAGAACTGTCCTTTACTGATCTTAGACAGAGCTATCGAACGATCGCTTTCCTTTGCTGGAATAATGCAAGCAGAAGAGAAAGAGAGCAGGCCAAGGAGCGTGCTGCGTGGTCGGCACAATTTTCGAGGTTTACATACCGCGGCCGTAAAATTTGATTATCGCCGGACATTTTAATATTACACGCTGTTTTCTCGATACCACAGTGGTATACGGTGACTGCTGGTCCAAGCCGCGTTTTTTGTACAGTACCTTGGGCCGGGTACAGCAGCGGCGAAATCAATTTACGGTAATCATTTTCCGACGGACGGCTGCCCCGTTCCGATTAATTTATGGTAATACGACCAGTCGATCGATTTTCTTCCGCGCTTTTACGTTGTTATTAAAATCGATTTCTTCTTGCATACCGAGTCCGCAGAGTATCGAGCTTGGAAGCAAATGATGTTTGCCGTGGTATCGCCGGCTCCATCATCGACAAAGTGTTATTTTCGATGTATTCGCCTCGATAGGTATTTAGCCTGCGTAACATGTGGATCTGCTTGCTTGTAATTGGAAATTTTGGTGCATGTGGTGCATTTTCGTGGAATTTTATAAGATCAGAATTCGAAGAAAATTGAATTTTATGAAGCTCGTCATTTCTACTAATTGAAGTTCATATAATAGGAGTTCACATTCTGTTGAAATTCAAACATATCTTTTACACATACTTTCCTGACATTTTAATCTATTACCAACTTACTTTTCTTTATGAACATAATGGAACAATATTAGATAAATTTATCCTACTTCAAATGTTTCGGTATTTTAATTTCAAACCAGTAAATCGTTACGTAAAATAAATTAGATTCGAGACATCAAAGAGTTACAACTCATCAAAATCGATGCACTTCACATTTCCCATTGAAAGTTTCGAGTATAAAAACATTGAATATCTACCATTCAAAAACAATCTGCAATCAACCATCGCAATCCAATTCTTTCTTTCGAAAGTATAAAAAGAAATCTCCATTTTCCAACGACATCCACCGCGTGTCCAATTTTACCATCTGATTCTAGCATAAAACCTTCAACTATCTACATTCCAATTTGCTCTTCCAGGCAATTAGCATCTCAATCCTCTCGACAGAGGCCACCCCTTGCGCCAATATTTACACGGCAGAATAAACAACCCTCAGCTGAAATCTCTTCCACCGCTTTTTTCGAGCGGCGACGAGACGCGACCGTTTCCCTCGAATTATCATATTATTTCTATTAGACAGTTCGCTACCCACAATTAACGCGGACGTATCACGAAATTAACGAACCGAAACCACAATGCAGAGAAAAGGGAAGCAGAAAAATATACACCGAGAACCATCGAGAGTGTCTCTCCCCTTTTCTTTCTGCCCCCTTCGAAACTGTTCTTCCCTCGAGCCACCGCCGTGAAACCTGTTCCATGTTCGAAATGGGGTGAGAATCACGTAGAGGTATCGCGTGAAGGATGCCTCCGAAGGAGAAAAAAACAAGGGAAAAAAAAAGAAACGAGTAATCCCGCGTGTGTTATCCCGAAGGGCTCGACAAAACGTCGGGAGACTTCTTACGAAAAATTTTTTTGTCCGTTCCGCTCGCAGAAAGAGAAGGCTTCCGCTAATTAATGCGCTGCGAGCGCGACGTTCAGGCCCCGGCGTAGATAATTGGAATTATGTGAAAAAGACTTGTCGTAAGAAGAAGGTAAATGCCAGGAGGAGGACGAAATGCGATTGGCGGAGAAGGATGAGAGGGGAAAAGAGCGAGAAAAAGCAACAAAGGGGAAATAAAGGGACGCGTTGTCGTCACGTGACTGATGTAATTGACGATCGCGCGCGAGACCCGCTGCACCGCGCCGACGTAATTTAATTCACCGACTTTGGATCTTTTTTTTTGGCCACGCTGCTACCTTCGCGAAGGAACCGTTGGATCCCGGGTTTCGAAAGACCCGGGTTAATGAAAAACCTGTACGCGAAGAATGCCGTTGGTTGGCTGATTAATTAACGAGTGTACGGGTCGACGCCCCGTTTGTCGAGTGGCTTAATGGCACTGACTCGATGAATGGTAATAAAAAAAGAATTGGTTGGATTGCAGGACAGATCGGGAGAAGTAATTCAGTAAACAATGACTGAAATAGACTGTGAGAGTTTATACAAATTCGTACTTTTATAAAGGCCCGTAAGGAAATAGATGATAAATGAAACTTTGTTTCATCACTTGGATACTGTAACGTATATTTATATTTCCCATGAAGAAGTAAACATTCGCAGTCTAATAATAATATTATTACTATTAAGATAATAACAGTATATCATTCGATACTAATAAAATATGTAACAACAGTAAATAAGGGCAATTTATAGTGTTAGTAGTAATCCTTGAGTTAATTTTTTAAATTTAGAGTTTTTAATTCGGAATTTGTAAATTTTCACTGGATCATACGTATATATTCAATGAAAATACAGAGGAAAGTCAGAGAAGAAAGTTCGATGAAGTTTGCCTACGAGAGACTATATGTTTAAAATCTATTTACTCTGATGTATCGTATTTGATGTTATTTCCAATAAAGCTGTAAGGTTGAAAAGTTTTAATGAAAAATTTTATTCTACTACCTTCAACGATCAAATATTTCAATATTCGCAAAAATTCAAATACACTTCTTAAATTTTAATCAAATAAAAAGCCATTTTATTATAACGTTTTCCACTGTTCAGGTTAGAACGCGATATTCTAGCAACATTCTCGATTTAAAACTCTTCTCCTCCACCCACGTTCGACTCGATAATGCACTCGCGGAGGTTCAATTTGGTTCGCCGCGCCGTGCCACGCCGGTATGGTTTCACCGCGCCTCTAATCGTGCTCCCTCGAGTTCCTCTTTTATTTTCTCGCCCGGTTGCGTTCACACCGGCCGTTAGCATAATCGATCAATTTCCATTCGGGGTCTGGGCAATGGCAATCGGACACACCTGTAACACGCTGATCGAGCTACGGGTGTATCTCTCACGCGCGGGTCGCACCGCGTGCGTTTCCACGCCGAGATAAATTCCCTAGTTCCGGCATACTCTAAAGCGGCGCAATAAAATTTACATAACCGTGCCGTCGATTAGATACGTCCACGACGTACGTCGCCACCCCCCACCATCCCCCGACGCCGTCGTAAACGTTTTCCTCTATGGGGTGAGACGCCACGCCAGCCAGCGTCTCCCAACTCTTGTTACTAACGTCCTGTTCTAACATTCTATGCTTCCTGGTTCATGGAATTCAACCAATGGATGTTACAAGTATTTCTCGCAATTCTCGTGATATCATATTTTGAACAATTTTAGCAGTTTTGAACGCTACGAGTATTTTCCTTAATTTTAGCAATTACTGATGCTACAAGTGTTGTTAGTAATCTTTTTTGGAGAGTTGAGTCCAGAAGGCTTTTGATTTGGAATGGAACTGAGGAATAAAATCATTGTGAAAGAAGAGATAAATTCTTATGACATGATATTAGTCTGGATTAGAATTGAAAATCTATATTGATGCTTCGTTATGAGGGATAAAAATCTTTTTCGTTGATATGAACCTATTAGTAATGCTAGGGAAATAAATAAAATTTTATGTCGGAAGAAGATGATTTGGTTTGATCTCGAATCACAAATTGACGTCAGTCTTTTCTATTAAACACGAAGGATATGTTCCTCATTGATACTAGTTTCGACAGTGGAATAAAGAAGCGATTATCGAATTAAGGAGAAAATAATTTGATTTTGGACAAAGAATCTATTAACGTAATGTAATTACAAACAAAAAATCTATTTTTACTACAAGAATAGATCACGAAAAATCATATTACTACGATAAAATAGACACGTTCCTATCCAACTCTCAAGAATACCAAGTTTCCTCAAAATTCACAACGAAAATGTCAGTCGCATCAAAAAATATTCAGTTATTTGGTTTCAAATGAAATTATCCAAGAAAATATGTGTTCCACCAAATATAATAATTCGACGAAAGTTGGGAAACGCTGCATTAGAAAACAACATATCATTTTGTAGAAGTAGCCGAGCCGTTTTTGGCCGACTGGACGTGGACACGTACCGTGTGAAGCGCGTGTAATGTTCCCGGATGTCGTGCGATATTGCGCTTTGACGATCGTCTCGTAGAAGCCAGAAACTCGTGTTCTCGTGTATTTATGAGAAAGAAACGTTTCCGCGATACGCTCCTGGCAAATTGTTGGATCGTGGAAAGAATGCACGAACTGAAAGTTTCTTCAGGATGGTTGTACGGAGAGCTGGTGTTACAGGAATGATCGCGTTCGAAACGTGTGCAACATCGTTCCGCGGTTATTCGCGTCGGCTTGAATATTATTTCATCGATATTTCACGGGAAACCGCGAATATCACGGTAATATCGCGGGTAAAGTGGAATTTCTTGATAAAGTTAGAAATAATTCCAGGATAATCCTTTTATATAGCGTAAGCAATTGGTAAGCTTAGTGAAAGCAGTAGTAAAATTAACTTCTACCTGTCTAATCTTAATGGAGAAACATTCTAGCATACAATAATACTATATCGTTTAACAATCTTCGTGTACCAATATACGAATTTTATGAATCTAGAGTCCTACTTTAATCTAATATATGTATAATAGATCTGTTCTAATATACTTTAACAGCGTTATAGTTTAAAAATCTACCTATATAAGAACAGTACGAGCATTAGAAACTTTTACAGTCAACAAAAAAATTTTCTAAAAATGTTGATATCCAAACTTATATTTCTAGCAAGCTGCCTTTCACAACTAGGAAAAAAGGACGTTGACTTTCTTGTCTGAAATATCCAAATATCATTGCCTGAATTGTAATCATAACGAGATATTTCGATATTTTCAAATTCCAATTCGTTCTCCCTATACCACGCGAAATACTAAATCCTATATAGAAAATTAAACTCGTTGAACTCTCTACTTCCACCCTCGTCTCTCAATGTATCATCACAAATAACCAATTAATACGCCACTTCTGCCCGTAATTTCCAAGAAATCACAATTCTGCTCCCAAGCAAGAACCATTCGTCCCTCCATTTCCAGTATTCCCAAGTACAACATCCGTACGATCCAGTGGTTCGATATGTTTCCAAAGAACATCGGGAGTCACCGTGGCGACGCGGGAGTGTCCCCTTTCGAGACTCGACTCCCTTTCAGATAAATTCAAATCCCGGTCTCGCTAGATTCTCCCACGAATTAAAAAGCGGCTTCCCCAGGGCTCTCGCTGGAAATCCTCGGCGGCGGCGGCGGCGGCGGCTAGACGGTCTTTCAGGCCGGCTGAATAAAATTATTATGATAAGACCTCGATTAATTTCAGCCGGTGGAACTCCGGTAGTCGTGGGGCGGCGCGTAAGCCAAGCGTCTCGTTGAATAGGCTTTCAGAAGAGAGGGACACCATAGACATTCTCCCTTTCTGTCGCTCCAACCAGCCGTGGCCGAGCCCTCTACTCCTTCTAAAAAGGAACGCGAGATCCTTGAATCGTGAGCCAGGCTCACGAGACGGAGGCAGAATCGACGGTCATTAATATTGTCGGATTAAACGGCCGCGCGCATTAATCCGGCAAACGAAGACGAAATCCTATTTCACGTCTGTGAGTCGCGCGATCCCGGTGGGGGCCTTCTTGTTTCGGAATGTCAGTTTCATTAGAGCGGCTCGTGATCGAGAAAACGATCAAAACAAGTCGTCTGTAGTCAGCGAAGAGCAGAGAGGGTTGTGTATGGTAAAGAAGGGGGGAGGATGAATGGCAGCCAGAGTTCTATCAAAGGGTTTAATTATTTTTGAACAATCGTTAATCATTCGCTTTTTTCTTTTTCAACTTCTTTTTTCGTCCGAGGTTCCTTTCTTCATGCATCGTTCGCGCCAATGAAACGAGGTCTCGTTTGGAGTTGTTTGCTTGGAGAAAGGAGACGCGATGTCGGTAATGATTTGGGGTAAGAAGCATCTCCAGTCGCGTTTAATCGACTCTTCCGACGATGTTTCACGCTCTTTAACGGCTTTTGCTTTAGTTAGGGTAGAGTGTGATCTAAATGTATGTGTGAATGTGAGGTTTGTTTTTTTTTCTTTCTTGAAGTTTTGTGTATGTACGATAGTTGTTCGAAGAGTCAAAGCATCGTGCTAATATTCTTATAGACTTTTTTATAACTTTTTTGTATAATTTGTATTTTCATATTTCGTTCGATTAATCTTTTATTCTATCAGTCGCCGTTGGTAATAGATTAATCTTATCAATCATTTTCAAAAAAAGTATATCAGAGTATCTCTATATTCTTTCCGTACAAAATTCTCAACTGCCAATCACGAGGTTATTTAGACCAGAAAAATTGCATCAACTTTATGAAGTACACGCGTCTACAATAAATACGCGTGAGCGGGTCTCAACACAAGGTAAGACCTGCCTTTTCGTTCAGTATCTTCTTTCGTTTTCTACCTGGACCCTGCTAACTACGACCTCTGTTACTGACCTCTGTCGTTCGAGTAGTAAAATTAATCCTATAAATACCTTATTGTTAAAGATCGCTTTATAGCAGAAAAACGTACGAATTACTTTTACTATAGGGTACCCTCGACCGTATCGGTGAACAACGACCGCATGTCGCGCGCATGGCCGCGTTTCTTATTGCACAGTCTTACCACGATGCCTCTCTCTCTCTCCTTCTCCCGTTACTTCCTCGATTTCTCGCTTTCGTTTTCCTGATATTTGATACTCCACGATATTAACGTCGGTCAGCGTAAATTTATACGCAGAAAGATTTTGAAGATCTTCGAAGTTCTCGTGCTACTTTGAGCGATTCCTGATTGAACAGGTTAGATAAAGATCTGCTGGATTTTGGAAGTTGGAAATGAAGTATAGACGAGTAGTTTTAAACTAAAGATATGTTTAACTTTTGTTCAGTTATGGTTAAAGTTTATACGCAGGAGAATCTTGAATAGGTTGAAGTTATTCTGGTGCTTCCATTGATCTTCGATCTTAGCGTTCTTCTCTTTTAAATAGTACAATTTGACAAAATTTTAAAAGAATTTACGATAGAACTTATATGATATACTGCTAATATTTATAATTTGCTAATCATTACATAGTAAAGCAATGACTAAGGATACGAGCTCTCGTAATTATACAATTTTATAATTGTATAAACGACAGGGAGATCGACAGCCTAACACATACTATTGATAGTTACACATTCGTAAAATAAGTAGTCACACACTATGGCTAAAGTCTAATTATCACGTAGCGTAAAAGTTAAAAAAAAAGAATTCTTTGTATAGAATAATTTTGGTAGTTTTCTATGCTACGAAATGCGAATAATAAAGATATTGTTATTAAAAAAAAGTACAACCAGTGAAATAAAATATTTAAAACCTGAAGAAACATAGTCCATTTCATATGTAATTTGGAGCAGTTTAATTAAAATTCTTATTAGGTACATACATATACCTTGTCAATTACTTATTTCGCTCCAAGAGTTCACGAGAGCTCAATAAAAATTCTAAGCGATCAACGTTCCATTCCAGTAGTTTTCAAGACGTGCTTTAAATTATAGATTTTAAAGGAAGCGTAATACCAGGCCGGTATACGGCTACTATTTTTCCAAGATATTTCTCAATTTACTCGATTCAGAAAGAAGCCATCCAATTAATCATCGAAGCATATTTTTATTAAGCCACACGTGGGAGTTTCTAATGACGTTGTTGCGTAGCTCGGTTCGCGTTCCCATGAAGAGATCGGCACGATCGTGATTACGTATGGAAATCTAACCTAGGGGATACATCGTACGTTATAGAAAGGAGCTCACACTTTCTACACATGCGTTTTAACCTGCACTAGGTCCACGTACAAAGAAAGTTAGTCCTCTAAATAGAATTTCTAACTGGTAAAAATAACTAGTGTCAGACTTCGATATTTACAGCATCACCTAACAATAACAAAATATGCTTTGCCAAGAAACTAATTAAGTACATAACGTTGAAAATATGATTTTAGCATTTTTTTAGTCTTTAAATAACACGTTGACGTAGTTGCTAATGAAAGTATCTGATCAAGAGTAATCTTCCGCAACATCAAATTTTAGAAAATTCTATTCTTGGAGAATTCTCGTTAAAAATAAATTTGTGAGTAAGCAACGAGCCAAACGTATCAAAAGTTTTAAATGAAAAAATGAAATACAATTTATCAACGATTTTATCTAAATCTACAATCGTAAATAAGATAAATAATCATCTTAATTAAAATTTCCACTAATTCTAATAATCCCAGTAATTCCAATAAACCTAATACAATTAAATTAAATTAGTAAAATTAAAATTTCTCCTGATCCTGATAATTCACACGATTCTAACAATCCTAACAATTAAAATAAAATTAAATTACGAGTATCCGGATTTCCTTAAAAAAGCGTAATTATTCTCATTGAAATTAATGAAAAGATGTACCTACTTTGCAGCTTGAAAAATCGGCAATTTATAGAGAAAAGTATCGAACGTAACAACTACCTAGAATTTAATTCGCCGCATTTCTTCGACTGTGAACTCGATAGCATCGGCGGTGCATGTTCGACTGAAACGCACGAGCCGCATCGATTACACCGCGTGGGCGCAAATTACAAGCGATGGTACATCCACCATCCGTTGAAAGGACATCGATTCCTGCCGACAGTGTTGCAATCCTCTCTTTCTCTCTCTCTCTCTCTCGCAACGAATGCTTTTTTTTCCATTTTCACAACGATACTTCCATGAACGCAGCTGGTCGCGATCGAAACGTTTCAAGCCGTGACATTTCGAACTTTGTCGGGTGGAGAAGGTTTTCTAACAAGGGAAAATAAATGATCGACCATCCAGACGATCTTTGTTAATTGAACGTCGCCTCGTTCGTCGTTCTTTCGTAGAGGAAAGGTGAGACACGCTCGAAATGCCATGGATCCGTTGTAAGTAATATGTTAGAAATCACAATGGATTCTTGTCGCATGAAAATTGAAATATGATGTACCTGTTAGCTGGAACATTTGAATACTCTTTTCGTAATGTAAAACGTATGATAGATCATGCTTTGGAGGAATATCTCTTTATTTATATACCAGATAAAATTCTTCCAGCGAGAACACCCATTGCTTCCCTACAAATATTTCATTTCGTAACTGATAAGGAAATCTTTTTAGGAATTTATTTTCTGCTTCTGGAAATACGTCTTTTCTAGGAATAGGGGAACAGTAATCTTGTACTCTAATTTTTCACAAAATTTCAATTTCCTTTTACATATACAATGACCGCAGAAAGTGTTTATACATACTGTCATTTTCTAACGAAGCCTATTTTCATCAAATTCTACATGTCTCATACTGTGAAATTTTTGTGACCATACAAACATACTATACTATACTACATGATACAAAATTTAATATAGGCCTAATTGATTAGTATGTAAATGCGATAATAAACACAGTAGTGTACACATACTTTTTGTAACCAAGTTTTATTTCGTCCCGCAATATAAACTTGGGTTTTAAAATCTGCAAGTTACAGAATATTCCACCCAAAATTACGATTGACCATATATTTTCAATTTCCTATTCTCACAATACAAATGTCTACGAGAATCTTCCCACAAAAATTCTCCCACAACACGAGAACTAAGAGAATCCACCGGTAACATCACAATGGACGTTCGATTAACCTGATCGAAGTCTGCACGATAGGACGATCCTCTTATTACCTGCGTTCGGGTTCGTCAATAACGTTGATCGCGCGGGACAGGCATCGCAAGCGGTTATCCGATTGCGAAGGAATCCGGCCGCACTCTCCTGGGAGATTCCTAGGACGCGACACTCGCGTTGCATGTGCACGTGCCAAAAAAGAGGGCAACCCGATCTGAAGCAAATGAAGTGCAAATTGAGCAGACCGCGCCGCGAGACGGCAGAAATCCACTCGACCAGCCGGCAACGCCTGAGCAAACTCGTTCGGACGTGAGGCGCAACGCGATACTCCTGCGGCGTGGGCCGTGTGGTGCCGCGATTCTTCCTCTTACAATGCGACTTCATCCACCAAAATCGACTATACATTAGATCCGCGGGAGTTCCGTGTTTCCGAAACTTGTCTGGCGCGAGTTAAGCGAGAGCAAAGTGAAAAGAAAGGGGGTTTGAAGTAAGTCGTGTGAAGATGTTGAAGAATTCACAGCGAATATAACTCTTGTCTATGTCTCTTCTTTTTTAAATTTTCTTCTTTTAAAAATTTATAAAAAAAGAATATACCAGCGTCTTTATTTCTTTGTCTTAGTTCTTATCAAATCTTGATAGATTCCTACTTTCTTTCAAATATTCATAGTATTGCACAAATGCTATGTTACATATTATGGAACTATTTATGCAATTAAATCATTAAATTGTAGGTTTTATGGCTAAGATCGCTTTTAGGACAAAATATTTTTAGATTGTTCTTTGCGAATATAAATTTGTCAAAACTATCGTGAAATAACAAGAATGTATTTGTTAAAATGTCTCATATTTTAATCAAAGATTTTTATTTTAAGGCAAAATGCATTTATCGAAATCTTTTGTTTCAAAGACTACGTTTATTATATAATAACGTGATACGAATAAATTTTCGACCATTTCTAAAAATCTATTCCAACTAGAAATATGCAATAAAAATATTTCTCTCGCTACGAATCTTGATTTCCAGAGAAATCAGAATTAAAAGACAGAAAAATATAAAATTTAAGAACGAAAAGGAAAAAGGATAAAATACATTGCGAAATTCATGAAATTGAGGACTAATCATATTTCAACCGCACCTTCAATTTTCTTTTTACCACACGAATTGAAAATGTTTATCTTTATACCTGGCCATAAAAACAATGTATTCTCATCGAAGTGACAATGAAATTTTATGTAACGCGGTATTACTCGGTATTAAAATACGCGATCCGTATAGCATCAGTGATACCAATCATCGTCAAAAATGATCGTGAAAGTTCGCTCTCGCTGAAACTTCAAGCCGTGTTTTTCGCTTGAACAGGGATGTAAAGAAGAAAACGATTTCCAAGAAATTTACAATCAGTGCAGCGGAAATAATACCTCCCTTGTTGTACGATTGTTGAGGCAACGTTTCACGGAACAATATCGCATTTACATGACAGAAAAAATAAAATAAGTAGACTAGGTAACGATTTAACGATCGGTGCACCAGTGTTAAGCTCTCGTAACTCTCCATTGGGGAGAGAGGAATTGATATCGAAAATGCGCCAGAAAATGCAATCATCGTGATCCTGTTATCGCGTCGACCTCGTTTCACCGCGTTCCTTTCTCGAATACTTTCACAAGTATGAAAATCATACGTATAAAAAAATCATAAAAAAAATACCCAACAGACGGATATTATCGACGATGAACAAAGAAGGAAGTTCGATCGTTTGTGACTTAAGGAGTTGAACAAATACTATTGAAAATTTCTCCTCCTCAGGAACTCGTTGCATTTTATATTTACTTAAGAACCACATTATGTTCATTTTCGAAAGTAATAACGGGGTGAATGACATAGATATGGCTGGATGAGAAGAGAACTTCAATCGTTTTCTCCGTGATTTGCACTGATACAGATATACATCTCTACGAATCGAAGCTATACAGACTGTCCTTTTAAATCTATCAGTTTGTCATACGAAGCATTGAGAAGCCATACTGATCAATTCCATAAATTAGAAAAATGGGAAAGTAATGGTCGTGTCGTACTTCTGAACTCTATTATTGCTTATGCGATTTCTTCGTGATGAAAAGCCTTATGGAAACAAATAACTTGTTTCTTGAGAAATTAAATTCTAATCGAATATCTAAATAATGAAAGTGGAAGCATATAAAATGTAGAATTGATCAATACAACTTCTTGATATACGAGACAATAAGAGATCCAATATCATAAATGCAAAAATTGATCTCAATTCGATATATAAATCGTTTGATTAAAAAATCATAATGATTCAAATAAGTCAATATTGTCACACTTCTAATAAATTGATACCGGAGAAAATCTATTTTGGCGGTTAAAATTTTACTTGCCGCTGAAATAAAGGATAGTATCCATGAACACGCGACGGCGCGTGCCAATGTCCCATCGTTTTTAAAGGCTGGACAGAAGGTAACCCCTTGAAAAATACAGCACAAAAAAGGGTATATACGAGCGGGTTAAGCAGAATGGATCGCTGATCACCAATAAAAGGGTTCACAGAGCTGACAATTGCATTCTGCTAATCCTTTTTAACCGTGCCACCACGACTTAAGCTGCGGCGATTGTGAAAGGGTGAACAGATATCCGCAACCCTTTTATGACACCCCCACCATACACTAAGGATGTGCTTTTCGAATGTTTCACTACATAAAGAAGTGAAATTCGTGGTAAAAAAAAGGATTGGATGTGGAAGAGGAAGTAAAACGAGGAAGAAAATAAAAAAATAACCTTCGCGAGCAACCCGGTAAGACCGACGATCGTTTTACGATCGCGTAGACAATAAAGGAACGTAGTTAAAAATGTTCTCTCGCCTTGTTGAAGGGTTTACGATGTCCTCATCTTTGCGATTTTTAACCTTTACCGGCGGATTTTCCTTTTCAGCACACCTACACCCCTTTTACAATTCTTACGAGTTTTGACCCTTCCTGGCTCGTACTTTTTTTTATGTGTTTATTGCCAAACATCAATTGTTGTCACGTACTCTCTCCAACCCCATGAACCTTGTGAAGAAGAGGAGAAGACATTGAAGAAAAAATATAGTATTTAGGAAGACTGTTGCGGTTTTTGAGTATATTGCTATCTTGTCGTGTATTTACCCTCACCTACCCTTCTATGAGGCTTCTCCATTTTTTTCCTGTCCACGAGGCAAACAATTGACTTTATGCTGGCCAAATCGTGCCTGTCGAAAGTGTTTAAAAATATCCTCGCGATGGGCGAACACGTTATATCACCATTTACCTCTTTTTAGCGTCAAGATGGTGTACAGCCAACTTTTTTACGACCATTCGAGGAACTTGTGCTCAGATTTTGATTTTTTAAAGGCTTTACTTCGAACAATGAAAATTTGTAGTGAACTTTTAACGAATATTTTTTTATCTACGTTACTGATCTACGTTTTATCCACGCTATAAGAACAAGCCAATCGCTTTCTGATATCAGGAGTGTTGAGGATTTTTCCCCAAATAAAATATGATGTAGTGCATGTGAAATTAGAGATAGTTTAAGTCATTGTTCTACTGGTCTCGAATTTGTTTAAGATATACAGAACTTCGAGCTTTAAAATTATAGCGTGATTTCTGGTTATAAGCATACCGAATTTTAATTATAAACAAGTAATGATACAATGAAATACAATAAAGTAAGGTGGCAAACCCAAACTAAATCTAGACGAATATTCTAATTACAAAAATAAGATCAGAAAAATTAAAAGATATTTTATCGCGGAAGGAGTCCTTAAGAACTGCTTTAATTATGAAAGAAATCATTTGTTATTCATTTACTATTCCTAAAACAATTATATACATCAAAATATGCAACTGAAATACAACATTCTATATATATAATATATTTAAAAGTACCGGGTGAAATGAACTCCAGATATTCAGTTACGGTCAACCAATCATAAAGGGTACGGACAGACAGGCTTATACTTCCCCTATCCATCAATTTTACGACTGCTGTTTGCAAATTTTACTCTTTCCAAAGGCTTAAGGACCTACCAAGGTCAGCCGTGTGCGTTTTACGATTTAACCCTAATTAAAGAGGTAAGCGTTCGTGCTTCGACCGACCGTGGCCTCCACCAGTTTCTCTGAGCGCAATATTTGAAAAACATCAACGCCTGTCATTGGGCAATGTACAACAGATTTCTTATTCCATTGATCTTTCGTTTCTAGAAAGCTGCTCGACGTCATTACACATGTTTAATTTCATATCTAATCGTAAAATAAATAGAAAGTCCGACTCGCCTCTGCAATAAAAGCGGATTATATAAATAATTTATTCCTTCATTCGCAGTTCTGTTAAAAATTCAATCTCTTTTTTGATCTGCATATGTAACCAGAAAAAAGATAGCACGAGCATAATGAAAATGAACTTTTTGAATATAGAAAGAAAAAGTAGTAGAAGCGAGTAGAAGTGAAAAATAAAAGTGAAAAATTCTTTCTTTTCATAAAAAGTTCTATTCATCCATTTTAGATTTGACGATCAGGAAATATTCAACTGTGAAAGGAATTTATAACTTTTGTTTTTTTTTTTTTTTGAAAAACACTGATTATGTGGTTACAAGAGAGAAGAATTTTCTGAATCAACTGACGCTATATAATAAACTGAATAATTACCTCGATCATTGCAAGCAATAATTTTACTCAGAAATGTGTCACGAGCCTCGTAACTCTTTCCTTTCAGCATCCTTACCATCAACCGAAGGTGCAACCCTTCTACAAATATTTGGTTTTAGCTAATGATTACCAAGGTCTAGAGTGGAATGATCTTTGAATATTTAAGTCCGGTTGAGTATTTATATCCACACTTTCTAGAAATTCTAAATATCCAATCTTTCTAGTTTTATCGAAGTACTACATGAAAAATATCTCTCCATTATTAAATTAATACAAGTGTTCTGTAATTTTTAATCTTTGAATCATGCCACTAAATATTTTATTGTATTTTGAACACGGTGTTACGTAATATTTAAAGAAACAAATTCTGAAATAAACCAAGGAACGAACTGTCTTCAATAAATATTTAATGTATTTTTTTTAAATTAATAATAATGTTTTCTAATTCTCTTAGTAGTACTTGGATTTTGAGAATCAGTGATAAGTTATTTTACATTTTCAGAATTAAATTTCACAAAAATATCTAAGATTTCTGAGTGTCACACTCTTCGCAAGACAATCATCAAATGACATCGAACGATTAGAACTCTCTGGAGAAATTTCCCTATTCTTAAAACTACCCCACTACTCTTATTAAAAGAGAAATTTACGATTGTATTTTCATTACAAAACTACTGAACGTAAATCATAACGATTTTCTATCGTCAGCAGGTAAACTTGAAAAATTCTACGAAAAGGTTAGAATCTTCGGTTAAAAATTCTAAAACTCGTCGAACGAATCAGTAACCCTTTTGCACACCTAAAGATTGACTATTGCTCAGGCTGACTTTTTTCTAGTACGTTGTGAAATCTCTTTTCTCGATCGAAACGAAAAAAAGAAAGAACACATTTTTCGTTGATATATATTTATTGAACCCCTGACTTTTTTTTCCACCTCTCCCATTTTTTGCATCTTTTTTTCACTCAATTTGTGAAAAAAACGCGACGATGCGTTTTTCAGGGTGTACAGCCGCAGAAGTAATTTTTTGAAATTTATTTCTACGGACGACACAGAAAAATACGAGCTAGCTCGTTACTTACCCACCGTAAATACGATCATACCGTGACTTCACCGAGCCGAAACATTTGTCCGCTAGTGAAAAATAGTATCCTGCAATTTTTCGTTTCTTCAACCTTCCTATCGTGTTCTTTTTTGTTTCCCTCCTTCAGCCGCGATAGCTTGAAAAACGCCGCTGAAAATGCTTCTTTTAATCCCTCACTTGAATTACCCGCCCCTGTAAGAGAAATTATTTTGTTGATAATAATATTGTAAAGTAAAGGAAACTGAAAACTGCTTTTGATTTACGAAGTCGTTTGATTGTTGCATAAGAAATGTCATTTCGAGATAGATGATAATGAGTTTCATTAATGAGTTTCGAAATGAACATATTTTATCAATAGACGGGGGATGTTTATGCAAATTCATATTTTTGTGAATAAAATTAATAAAATAGAGCCTAAGTAACCTATGATTCGTTTTATCCACAAAATATTATAACCAGCACTATACTTTGTATTTTTTCTATATTTCTGCATATTATGCGCATTACATATATGCATTCTTTGACTTCCAAATTTGTCATAAATGTACAAATATTCGCAGTCTACTTATCAAAGAAAGGCCCTGAATTCACATGTTCTTCTATTTGTTGCAATTGTATAAGTTTGTCAATTGTAGCTTTATAAAACGCTGATACGTTTTTGTTGCCTCAGGGCGTTAAGATAATCGGAATGGAAATTTCCTGTTTCCTAGTTCTATTTTCTAGCTTCGTAGAATTTACAAGCGTCTATCAGCCTCAAAATTTTCCAATGAATACGCAGCACGGTCAGATAAGGGACAGTAAGCTGAAAAATTCAATAGCGCATGATTAAAGCGATTCATGTCATAAACCACGAAAGCTGGCCGATAAAATGATCAAAATTTCGTACTTATAATTTATTACGTTACATTCATAATTTATTTGCGGTATTAATTCTGTTTTATCATTTTTTTTTTCTTTTGTCATTATACACGAATTTGAAACGTCAAAAGCTATAAAATTTTGTCCTCATTTGATAACAAATGGCTACATATTCTTTGAAACAAAAAGTAGTCGTTACTATGAATTTCATTTCAGCAATCAAACAAGCAGAAGGCTTGATAGATTTACATGCTATAATAGAAATTAATTTTAAAAATCACACTTGACACTGTTACACTGATATACTTAACACCGCTGTATCTAAAACTACTTGAGGCGTATTCCTGGCGTAAGCATGGCCAACAAGAAGAGATTTCCCAGGAGACAACGTTAGACGCAGAAGTTTTTTTTTTTTTAATGATGTTTATTTAACCAAGGATACAATTTTCGTTACATTTTGGTATTCATAATAAACTGTGAATTTTGGTAATGGTGTGCTAGGCAAAAGTACCGATACGCGACGGTACGACGTAGCCATACTATGTTATGTGTCGGTGTTTTACAATTTTTTTTGTGATTTTAGGTCTATTCTTTGGATTTAAGCCGCTGGAGGCGGAGCTTTTATGTAATTTTGTTCTTGCTTGAGTTTTTTTGTCCTGAAACTTGGTTTTTGTCCTGAAACTTGGTTTTTGTCCTGAAACTTGGTGTTAGACGCAGAAGTATTAAGCATTAACGGTACAAGATGCAAACGTTAAGTGCTACATTTCAGACTGTGACAGCATTAAGACCTTTAATATTATCATTTAAAAAAATACAAGTTTAATATAGATATAAAAACTAAAGTATTTTAACCTTTCTGCATAGGTATTTCCGATTATTTTCGATTCAATTGTATTTTTCTAACGCTAAAAAGTATTTCAAGTTTGAATAAAATATAAAAAGATTGTCGTTGTTGGTATGCTTGATTTTTCGTTCCATTTTCGTGTCACACATCCGCTCACAACATCACAAATCTTTTTTACTTGGCAAAATGGCAACAAGATTGAAATATAAAACTTGCACGATCGCAAGAGACTTAAACAGCGTACCATTTTTCCTCAGAGTCCCTCAATTAATCTTCCCATCAACGAAAAAATATCACTCGACGATGAAAAACACAGCCAATTGATTCGCATAAAGCGATCCAAACGAAAGGAATTAAGGTCTCTGTCTGATCTCGAAATGAAAACTGTCATTCGCGTAACACATCCGTCGTTCATTGACGACAAACGCGCCTCTTCGTCGATGCACGCCATTCCGAGCGCGTTTCTTTCGACAGCATCACCGTCCGTATCGATCTTCTCGCGTCGTGTGCGTATATGCCGAGAGTGACGGCCTGGTTTCGAAAAATCGAGCACCGAAAATTACGCGTGCCATTCCGATC
Organism: Bombus flavifrons; assembly: GCF_040668555.2. Taxonomy (NCBI): domain Eukaryota; kingdom Metazoa; phylum Arthropoda; class Insecta; order Hymenoptera; family Apidae; genus Bombus; species Bombus flavifrons. The sequence continues at coordinate 3,466,277 of NC_138453.1, read as the reverse complement.
CTATCGTCGGTGCATTCGAACGCGTTCGATTGGCAGCCCCGGGCGAGTCATAAAACTGGCACGCAGCGTGCACTTGATTCGTCCGTGTTTGTGTGCGTGTTGCGCTCTATCTGACTGACAGGCTAACAATTTGGCCCTATTATCGGTTAAGCAAATACGAGACAGAAAGAAGAGTAGAGAGGAAAATTAATCGTATACAGCGTGAGTACACACTCTTTCATAAGTGTGAAAACACTTGCTGATCTTATATGAAATTAAAAGTGATAATATGACAGAAATTATCAAAGAAAGACATATTTAACTACAATTTTATATTAAATTATAAGTGAACTTTATTTTTTGTGATATGATAATGCCATTGTTTTACCTGACAAAATTATACTATTTTACAAGAAATATTTTGGAATTTAAAAATTGTTCGAACCTTTTTCAGCGATAATAACCACTGTGAGTACATAAATAATATTTTATTAGAGAACCTCAAAACCCAAAGACTATTACTTTATTATAAAAGGAAGAAATTTCTCTATTGCTAAATAATCGAATTATTAACAATTTTTTATTTTAAAACAATTACCAGAAAAATTTACTCTTCTTGAAAGTTGTTCTTCTAGCAAGGCAACTATATTTTGCCAAATAATTCTAAACATCTTTAGGTTGTAATAATTTCTTAAATATTCGCCAGAAGTTCACGTACTTATGAACGAACGTGTACATCCAAACCCATTCAGTTTCAAATAAAATCAGCTTCACGCTAAATAATTTTCCATCTTTGTCGTCCAATTACAACGGACAGGTAGGTTTAACAGTCTCGTTTCCGGCGCAGTTAGATTCAATAAGGGGATAGGTGGCCACGTCGTGGATCGTTTGGTATAATGATCGAGGCATAAAACAGGCTGCGCCCCATTGCTACAGAATTGCAGATCTCGTGCAGTTCCGTGGAAGCGGTTTTCTTTTCGTTTGCTTAGAAACGTGTTTAGGCTGTCATCGTGTGCGGCAGAATGCACCGAAAACTCGATAACGATCGCGAAACGAGAGGGTAAGAGGTTTCGCTACGGTCATTCGATTTTAACCGGAGGAGGTTACCGGCTGTCTTCCTGTCCTCGGGGGAAACGCGTCCAATTTGCTTAAACTGAAACTCGAGCGTTTCGCGTGCTTCGAAACTGATTGGTCGCATAGTGTAATCTACAGATCCTAGCTTGCTTCTTGTAAAGAGCATGCAAAGCTTCGTTCTGATCACTCGAGTTAGTATTCATGTAAGTTGCTTCACTCGGAGCGGTTCGTGTTTAAGTAACTTCATTTCGAATGAATACCAAAGGATAGATCGCGAACGTTTATACACTTACGGACAATTTAAGCATAGAGATTAAAAATGTCCGAAGTAAAATACTCGTTATATTACATACGGATCGAAATAAATATTTAGCTTTCTTTCCAAATAAACTTTTAGCTTTTTTCTTAAGTATGATTTCCTTATGTGTACATATTTATAAAAATGTAAATTCAAGTTAACGTCTGAAATCTATTAATGCAAAATGGACATAGCGTAATATAATATAATTTCGGTTATTTAATAATATTTATTTTTGATGATTCGTCTTATGGGTACAAAAAGTATTGACATACTATTGTAGTTATTATACAATAGCATTTAATTTGTCTACTAATTAATTAAGTCCAAGTATAGTAAATTTCCGTATCATTTATAATAATAGGTATTGTTATACGACTACAGAAATTTGATGACACAAAGATGAAACATAGGACCAATAGATATCTTTTGTAGTCAGTGTACCTAGATTTTATGATTACGTGTTTACTAGAAGATATCTCTTGACTGTCATAAAAGGATTTGACTTCTGCATATTTTTAAAAAATGCGTATTATCATACTGTAAATCGTTATGATACAAAATAAAGAAAAATTTAGCTATGTGTGTGAATTTTTGATAATAAAAATATTTGTCGGCGCAGCAAGCGATTCCATCGTTTAACTTAATGTACAAACTATTGTACAATATATTCCAATTTCCATTTTGCCTTTCAAAAGCGGGAATACAGTAAAATAAAAAGAGAACTTAAACCACAGGATAACAATCCACAATGGTGCAATGGTCTAATGCAAATGAAAAAGCCCGGTGGCAACGAAAGATACAGTTTTATCGGGTTAGAAGGGAAAAAATCGTACGAATACTCGCTTTATTTTCACGTCCGCCCTATAACCGCGATAAATTTTCATGAAATAGCAAGCTATCTAGGGATCGTTTCATCGAAAATGAGAATGGAGGGTCGATTTTTTAAATATTTTAATTCGCAATTTCTGTATGTACTAAAAATAACTTATTGTATCTTACTCTGATAGTTCCGTTATTTCTATTTAAGCTCATTTTATTCCAGAGATACTTTCAGAATTGTGTCCTTTTTTGGTTAAACTAGATGTATTAAACTTGGATAGAATTAGTCGTATATAATTTTACTTAATTTTAGATAAAGTATTCTTTCGCAGCTTCCTTATTAAATAAAAAATTCGCAGTATACAAACTTTACGCTATAATACACTTCCGGAAACGAGCTATTCCTCTACGGTGATGATAAAACATCCCCATCGACCTATATACTCATACTCCAACAACAAGTACGAATAGTCATACTATACATATCGTTTCCTTAAAATTAAGAGTTAAACCTGGACTCGAAGAGTACCTGAATATTTGTGAATCTATATAAATACATGCGCCCATTTCGCGAAGCTCCTTTATTTTTCCTGTGAGATATAATAATCCATGGAGCAGCAGAAGCGGATTGCACACACCCTAATCTGATATTTCGACGCAAGGGGAGCGTATATTAATGTCCGTCTGCAGGGAGTAAAGGCGAATACCGCGGCGTGTACACTTTCATCCGGCCACCAGCCGAGGCCTACGTAATCCACCGGCCCCCTATAAGGCTAATGAGTCACGCTGATCTCGTGCACGCCATTGACAAACCGTCTTAACACCATAGAACCACAGGTATACAGAATATTTTAAGGCGGTCTTAATAGCTTTTGCAGGAAATCGTCAAAACTCGCATAATACTATTGAATAACACGTTGAAGAGTTGTATCGATAAGGAGAAGTGAATTTTCGGGGCAAAGCCATATTTTCGGGTATATGGATGTTATTTGGAGAGGAAAGAGTTTTCTCGGAAGGGTTATATCGAGGAATTAAGTTGGCTCCGGTGCGTATCGCGATGTAAGCCGCTTTATCGGATCACTCGAGTATATTAAACACGTGACGGGTCGACGGAAGATCGATCCTTGGCGAGATAGCCGAATTCGAATGTTGGCCACGAACATGGTGCACGACTGATAAATCGAAATTTAGATTACGAAAATGACCGTCTTCGGTGAAAAAGAAGTCATTTGACGACTGAATAACGAGTTATAGGTATATTTACATAAACATTAATAACTCGTAATATCCTGTAATCACTGTGTCTCGAATAACTGTGAGTCATTTTGAAAAAGGATGTAGCAGTTTGTTATGCGAAGGAAACACGTTCTTTCGTGACCACTTTTTCCTCTTCTCTTTTTTTATTACATGTATCTCCTTCGATGGTAATTTGCAATTATTATGAAGTTACTATAAATAAATCTGTAAACGCGAAGTTTGCAATGGGATTGGAAGTGTTGAAAATCATATCACCCTTCTGGTACGTCTCATAGGAAAATCGATAAGTTAGAATTTGATACTTGAGAGCGAGGTATTGTTATGTGGAAGTGTGTACAGCGTACACCTTTGGCCACTATACAGGAGACACTTCGAGAGTCGTTATGCAGAAAGGGATTTGCATGGGGTATGAAGTTGGTGTTTTAAGTCTTCATGCAAATGCGAATGGAAACGTTGAAAAGTAATAATGAAAGCTGATTGTATATCGAATAGAATTTCGACGTGGTACACGCAACTTGGCAGAATTTATTGAGAGATTAACACCCACCATGTGTAATATCAAAGTATTACGATCCTTATCTATAGACAGTCTAGAGCCTAGAGAGTCTAGACGTTTTTGTGACTCATAGAGACTCGGGAGAATATTGAACACGTTCGAAGAGACACGGGAGAAACGCGAACGATCGATTATGTCGCGACAGGTTTTCTAGAAAAGGGAAAAAAGTAATTTAAATATGCTTTCTGCGTGATTGCACAAGACGCGACATTGTAAAAAATCAATGATTATAGTTCATTATAAATGTTAATTGTTGAAACTGATTTAACTGGAATTGCAAATAGAAAGAAATTTAAAATGGAATGTCAATAAAGGGAGAATAAATTTAAATGAGATTGAACAGTTCAGATTCCGTCGAGCCAACAAACATCGAGTGCGCTAGAGATTCAGAGGAAAAAGCCTACTGTGATCGCCGACAGGTGGAAGCACACTATCGGTGCATCTCGTCTTCTCATTCACCCTTCATGCTCCACCTATGTAACATTATAACATACAACATACTTGTTATGTTACTCATACCTTCCGACATACCTTATATTACTCATTCGTCACAACTAATTGTGCAGCACGATATTATCAAATCGTCTTTTTGAGTAAATTATGAATCAATTATACAAGTAGATGGGAATAAAATCATTACAGATTCTTCTAATAGATACAAAATCTTAAGAAATACAAATATATATATACCTTACAGACAATGGTCCTTATACGTTAATAAATAAATATCGAGTATTTCCTTAACGAAAGATAATCTTCCCTGTCTACATATTCCTTAAATCTACTACTCACGTACTATAATAGCATTCGAAGTTCCCTATCAATTCCTAGCTTACCCCACAAACCATTCCTTTTATCGTCAGCATGTAAAGACATTTCAGAGCTAAACGTTCTATTTTTATGTTTTCCATTTCTTGAAATTGCATTCGATCTTCGATAGACAAGCGAAGTGTACTCCAAGTACAACTCAATTTCCAGCGGCCGGTGTAGCGCACTTCAATTACATTCTCGATGTATCTACGAACCGGTCAATGGCCATGGAGTGCGCCCTCGACGTGCACTCGCACGACGGGCGCCCAATTTTCCGCGTGCGGCCGAATGCACGGAAAGATAGATCGCGGAGGCCACAGGTATTCGCCTGGCTCCGTCACGCCGCACACTTTTTCTCCTCTACGCATTCCACGAGGGATCGAGTGGTCCCAGAGGGCCACGACCGCGACCCACGCGCCGCGACGTGGCTATACCGCTTCAGCGCTCAAAGTCGAATGACGATCGCGTCCCCACCACCCACGCAACTGTCGTGCGCGGCACGCTCGTCCTCGAGCCAGATGCGTAGTGGGGGTGAGATGCGGCCAATCAGCGCGCATACGTCGTACGCCGCGTCGAATCTTGGTCACGTGATTGGCGGCCAGCGATTCTTCGTCTCGCTCTCAGTCGTTGAGCAGCGTCGTTCCTGCAGGTCTGATCGGTTCTTTCCTCGTAATCCTCCACTGTCATTGTTTGGCCTTAGGAAGGGTGAGTCCCTTCGTCCTTTACCAACCATTCTACCCCTCTCTGTTTCGCTCAAAAGGGATGCGAGAGCACGATCCCTGCAGCGATCCTCGTCGCACTTATCGCACTTCTACGAACTCCTGGACTTGCTTCCCCCTCCCAGACGCCCTTTACACGCTTTACCCGTTTCCTACCCTTTGTAGAGCGTCAAAGTTCAGCGGTTGAAATACGCTGCTGGCTTCGCTCGGCGCCGGAACCATCCCGCACTGGCTCCGCTGATTATCTTCCCGCCGAGCCTTTGACACGCCTGTGCTCTCACGAAGTTTGAGATACTCCTAGCAGATAGACCTGGGAATTGGTGTATGTAAGAGATGGTTCGAGCGACGCTGCGCGAGCCGATTTGTTATCGGGATGACGCTTCTCGTTGCGGAAATAGGATAGGTACTCAGGAATTGCAATATTTTCTAGGAAAATCAAACGTCTGGCTTTGATGATTATTTGAGTCGTTGGTGTCTAATGATGATAGAGGTATGAAATATTCACTTGCGTGGGTAACTCGAGATATCTTGTTTTTTACGATTTTTCGGAAGTTTCTTGTATATGTAGATATTCGCAGATATCTTTGTAGTTTGACAATAGACACAATAAAGGAATATCAAAATTCGGGCAAAATATGATGCATCGGAAATTCCACAATCTTATTAGATTGGATGTAAAAATTTCACCATTTCTGACATTCCTGTACTATAACCCTAAATGATTCATTGGGAATTCTATAATATAGGAACTCTACCACAATCCCATCAACTCACAATTAAGTCGAAGAATTTAATAAACACTGTGTTCTATACAAAATTGAAATCTAAGCGAAATTTCTTTAGACCTCAAGCTTAATATAGGCAAAATTGAATATAAAAATTCCAGAATTTCTCACTCGGATAGCACTACTCCAAATGATCCATACAAAATTCTTCATGCCATTCCAAGTCTACACAACCACGTTTTCTTCAACTTAAAATGAAATCCGCGATAAACAGCGGATTCTATCGGATCCAGTATCAATTACGAAGTGGTTGCGTGGCACATCCGAAGAAATACTACGTATCCGAGTTTCGTGCCGAGCATACGTGCACGTATGCGCCGAGATAAATGCCGCGGCGCGCGTTTAATCGGTCGCACAAGTAGAAAGAGTAATTTCGAAAGACTCGGGGAGGGAGTAGGAGGCACGTGCCAGTGGTGCGCGCGTGCGTCAGTCCGCACTCGACGCACGGTGGCACTCGGCTATTTTCGAAGAACGTGATATAAGTCCCGATGACGTTCGTGCTCGTTCTGTGTGTACGTGCGTCCCTGTGTAGAAATTACCATTGCCACTTCTCGATCCGCGACGTCGTATATACCACGAGCAGCCGGTTCTAATGACCTTTCGACGCGCGATACGCGTCACGAGACTAATCGCCTCTGTCGGGGAAAACACGGCATGGCATTGTTCCTTATCGGTTATCGCTCACGATCATCTATGATTTCCATACGACTCCACCTATTTCGATTTTTGGCATTCATGACTTTCGAAATTTTTAATGTGGATTTTTGAAGATTTTTTTAACCTCGTCTTTTTGTCTTCAAACATCAATAATCATGTCATATTTGATGAAGCAGTATATTCATACACGTATTTTGTATAATAAAGAAATTTTGGTTTCTTCCAATCGATTTTGAGAAATTTCCAAAAAGCTAAGCATTAATTATTATTACTCTAAAATTAAGAAAATTGTGTAAAGCAGAAGTCGTCAATGATCAGCTCTAGCTACTCTAATCTATAATACATACCAGGAATGTTTTCGAGTTTAGAACTACCATATGTAACGTATCTTCAACGACTTCCAAATAAATTTTCCTTTAAAAATTTTCAAAATTTCCGTCCTCTTTTACAAAATTCGAATGCAGTTTCAAAGATATTGGCCACCCATCCGACACTAGGTCGAAGGGTGGTGAAACGTATTTTCCACAAAGAGAAAAGGAGTATGAGAGAAAGGAGGGAAAAACAGTCGATGACAGTGCACAAAAATCGAATCGATCCGAGTCCGGGAGTCGGGTTCTCTGGTGGGGATTTGCGCGAGGCAACCCGGCACGGTCGTCGGTTTAGAGGAACCTGGGAGGGGGTTCATGCCCTGGGTGGGGGCACTTAAAGGCAACCGGGTGCCGTCCGACCGTCGGAATTCGGTGGTGGAAGGGAAGTCCAGGTTAAACCGTCACGCGCTATCCCCTCCTATGTCGGCTGGTCGCCGTTTGCCCCCACCCTTAAAGTGGCAGCGCCTCCATCGGGCATTCCATCGAGTGGCACGCTTCGACGAGACGACAGAAGACGTTCGTCGTTCGTTCAGCCAGTCGTGCTCTGACGCCTGTTCCGAGTGGTCGGAGTTCAGTGAAAGAGTTGAGCGAGCAAGGGACGTGTGGAGAGACGACGTTCTCTTTACTCTGTTCTCTCGTTCGAGAAATAATATACGAACTACCCTCTTCGAATATTCTTCAATTATCGTTTGACCAGTCACTTGGATTACGAGTGCAAAACACCAACTTGGCCATACGTTTTAGTGAACACTCGCTAGAAAGATCGTTACTTTGGATTAACAGTGCAGTGTGTAGCAGAACGGCAAATTGTGTTAAACGATTTGTCGAATTTCTCGTTTGATTTCTGTTCTGTGATATAAGAACTGTTTCGGGACGATGGTGACCGGAGTGGGTGCCACGATGCCAACAGGCGGTGTCACTGTCGGTGCTACGCCGCCGGCGCAACACGTGCCCCAGGAAGCTGGACAACCTCCTGCGCAAACCACTACCACGACTACCACTACGAGAAGATCTGGAGAGAATCGGCGGGTTAGTGTCTCTATCAAGATTTCACGTCCTTTCGGGAATTTATTGATTTGGAACGTTTTCATTGTCACGAGACTGGTCGATCCATGAAGTCGAAAATCTTTTGAAGCTTCTGAGACGGTCTCTCGAGACTGTCTAAGAATTTTCGAAAGATGTTTGAACATGCGGCTTTTTCATTGTCACGAAACTATAATCAGTGAATTTTTGAAGAAAGTTTGAAAATAGTGTTTTTAATAATTATAGAATAAATAATAAATTAATTAAAGTCGTCGACAAATACAATGAAAGAGATCGATGAGTCATGATTGATATTGAGAAATACAATTTTGTCGATGATTATTAAAGTGCACTAGTCTCGACGAATGTTTGTCTTTCTTGGAAAGAATGGCAACACGGAGTATTGTGTCGATTTTGCACCGTTGACCAAACGATGCTTTGCAACGATTAATTGAACGATTAATTGAAGTAACTCGGCAACGTGCCTGACCTGACTATCCTCTTTCTGTTACAGAGCAATAAACCGATTATGGAAAAACGGCGACGAGCCCGCATTAACAACTGCCTAAACGACCTGAAGACCCTCATACTGGACGCCATGAAAAAAGACGTAAGTATCTTGACATCATGTAATTCGAACGCTCCCCGCATGTTATTCGATTTTCAATCGTCAATTTCTTCTTCTCTTTGAATTTTATCTATAGATAATATAACATTTTAATTGAAAATTCTCGTTCAAAATTGTGACTTGTTCCATAGAACCATGAATTTAAATTAAAAAGGAAATCGTATTATTATTTCGTTGTCTTGAAAAATTCTTTAGTAAGAAATCGGTCGAAATTACTATCGATATCGTTAATTTCGGTTTAATTAACAAAAAATTGGCGAAAGGTTCGATATAGATAAGACTTAGAACGCAACTGCAAATTTTTCGCGACTTTTATCCAAAATTTAGCTATCTATGATCCGAACTGTTATATAATCGCGGTATTATGTTTGTGATTACAGCCATCGCGACATTCGAAACTAGAGAAGGCCGACATTCTGGAGATGACAGTGAAACATCTGGAATCGCTCCAGCGTCAACAGGTTGCCCTGGCGGCCGCGACCGATCCGAACGTACTAAACAAATTCCGTGCTGGTTTCACGGAATGCGCCGGTGAGGTTGGCAGGTTTCCCGGGCTGGACGCCTCGGTGAAGAGACGTTTGATGGCCCACTTGGCCACCTACCTTGGTCCGGTTGAGGCAAGCAACAACACGCAGGCGACGAATCAGCAGCCTGTCCAACCGGCGCCACCGACTACGCAGCTCCAAGTGCACATTCTGCCTCAAGTGGACGCAACCCCGAGAATTCAGGTGCAACAATCGAACGGGATCTTCTTCACGAACGCGAATGGCACGGGTCTTCAATTGGTTCCAACGAGATTACCAAATGGAGACATCGCGTTGGTGCTCCCAGCGGGTGCAAAAGCGACTCCTGTTACGTCACCAGCCGCATCTCCGGCGCCAACCTCGCCTCTGCCAACTCTGATCCCAATTCCTCAGAGAACGGCTAGCACGGCATCGGCATCGTCCTCGTCATCTTCTGCTAGCTCGACGTCCACGTCGGCGGCGAGTCCAGTGGCATTCGAAGCACCTCCAGCGACTTTCCGCGAACAACCTGCAGCGTACACCAATGGAAACAGTCACAGGGACGTCGCGACGTCGCCAGCCAACGGTTACACAAGCGATCCAGAATTCGATCCTCGTGTATACAGCCCTCCTCTTCAGAAACCTCTTGCATTGGTGATGAGGAAGAGCGTTGTGCCAGAAGTGGAAGATAAACCGTGGAGGCCGTGGTAAAGAGTCGTCAAGAGTGAAACTGAATTTTCGTGTTGCTCATTGGGGTCAAGATATCGAAGAAAATTTGGACTAATTGTTGTATAATCGATCGCGGGTGAAAAAGACATTATGTCTCGAGTGATATATACGCTTCGGCGGAAGAGACGTGGATTGGTTGGAGAACAGTCCCGCAGAACACGGATCATTGTTCCTTACGTATCGCGTTTTCGAAGTCGTGTTTTTGTTAGGGTGAAAGGTGTCCTGCGAGCTAGGATCTTGTCGCTGTCAAACCGTGAAAATTCGATATTTCCCGAGTGCGTGCAGTCGGCCAGTAGCCTATGAGGCAGTGCCTTATACAGTGCCTTGTAAATATTGTTTTATTTTATCAGTTAAACATCGTATTCGTCGAGAACCTGGATTTAAAAAATAACCCTTCGTAAATCTTCTTTTTTTATAATTTTTCGTTTCATCGGTATCGTCCTGTTTCCTGTTTCTTTCCTTCCTCTACGATGTTTTCGCGTTCTATTTTGATTTCCTTTTTTCTTTTGTATATAACGTTAGACGAATATCATATTTTAAGTGCCTTACGCAACAAGAATCACCGAGGTCTTCCATTCTGTTTCTTGTACGGAGAAAACGGCCAAGCGAGTGTTTTGTCGTGTACCGTGGTTGTAATAAGTACGAGGAACGTATGTAAAACTAACTGCGAAATCGCCTAGTTTATAGATTACTTAAGCCTTGTGCGTGAAAGAAGAAAGAGAGCGGGAGAGCGTGAGAGGCTGAGCGTGATCGTATGAGTATGATCTGTCCTAATTTATATTTATATCGAGTGCAGAGAAAATTTATAAATTCCTCTCTATCCTGAGAATAGAACAAAAGATCGACGCTTATCAACTACAAGAGCATCAAATAAATATTGATCTCTTTGTCAAAACTCAATTATTGGTCTCGTTTATTTCCTCGTTCCCTTACCTCCATTACCTCTTTTAGATTTACCAATTTCTAAACCAATCAGTTCAGATTCAAACTTCATCTTTTTTAAATGCAATTTTTCTATCGTAAGTTTAGTCTACGTTTCTCAATTTTAACATTGCTCCCAGTCTTGAACGAATCTTCGTCTAATTATATTAGCAATCTAAGATCGATAATATACGAAAAGAGATAAATACGAAAGAAGCAAAGATCGATCGTTCGTTATTTCAAGTTTTCACTCTTCAAATACAATTTACTCGTAGCCATACCAAGTTTAAGAGAACAAAGTATAATTCTATAAGAGCATTATATCATACGAAAGAGGATTTCGCAGGTAGTCTAGCTAGATGCTTTAAAACTATTGCAAGTGGGGCCCTATGCACCATCTGCGCCGCTGCAGCTCCCAATGCATACTGAGCGAAGGTACCTGAGCATCGCCGCCGAGGTGCTGCCACCTGAAGGAGAATATCGTAGGTTCTCCTGTATTAAACCGGTGTTGGGGGACTCCTTTCGTGGTCCTGGCACCCGACGAGGACCCGAAATTCGTATCTCTACCACCGAGCTAGGCCGAAAACGTGGGTCGACAAGAACCTGCTGCCTCCTGGTGATGAATCCTCGAACACTGTGAGGCCCTTGTACCTTCGAAAGTCGTGCCCTTTTCGCCTCGCAAGGATCACAGAGGGCGTCTGCAATTCGATCGAACCATTCTCCTGAATCGTGCTAATCACAAAAGAATACACGTGGAGAGTGGAACGGAAGAAGTCACGGATTCGAAATTATCAGGCAACGAGGAGAATCTAATCTCGAGACTTTGATAACTGATTATCGTTGTCGACTTTCTCCTGTAATCAACTATGAGTAGTTTTCCAGAGAGTCGAGCCACGCTTCCAGATCGGAAAATTCTTTGGATTGATATTTAGAAACGTCATCGAAGACATTATCCTGTATCGGACGGTGAAAGGTTTCCAAGAGGCTATATTTATCGTCTCCTCGTTATGCTATTATTTGCTATTATTGTACAGATTGTATATAGACTTTTTTTTGTTGTTAAATAGTAAAAGATTTCGTATTCGAGATTAGAGTGTTTAATATCGATGTCTAGACATAATATATGCTATTGGTGATGCAGTTTCGAAAGCAGGAAGTGACTAGAGGAAATTTTGGACCGTTGCCTAGGCGTCTGGATTTTACAAGAAACCACGATGCCGGTGCATTACCATAATGCACCTCTGGCTGGCCGGTGGCGTCTCTGGCACCGCAATTTACGGCGCAGAAGTAGCGGCACACGCAATATCACGTTGAATGACAAGTTGCGCGGTAGCACCTTATCGTTTTCGATCGCAAATCCGGCGCTAGGGTCAAAGTAAATAACGCTTCCAGTCGTGCTATACTTTTTGTGGTAACGAACGAGGAAATGCATACATATAAATAGAAGAGCATAAAGTATTTTCAATCTGGTTTATGAGTTTCAATGGCAACTCGTGACCATTCGATGATTCCCTTTCGAATGTACAGTTGGAGGGAGGTATATACGAGTACATAGTTGGGTTTTAAAATAGACTAAGTGTTGAAATTGGTGTAATTGAGAGTTGGAATTGCAGTTCGAGGCATATAAAAGGGAATAAGAAACTTGAGCATCGTTTAACACAGTATGATTTAATTTACAGTTGTCTGTTCCTTCGTAGTAGATTTAAAGAAAATTTTGTATATATTAACTTAAATATATATAAATAACTTAAATGGAATTGAAAATACATACAAGACAAAGTTAATCGCATACATTATATAAAAATTTTAAACGTCATTTTATAAATGATCTTTGAAAATTATTTCAATGTTTGATTCTATATGGTATGGTGATATATATGACTATCCCAATGGATGTCACCACTTAATATTTTACTTTACAACTCCGGAACATTAATTGCACCAATTGTACATACTTAACAGTGCTGTTCTAAGTATATACGTATATCGTATGGTTTCTAGGTACAAAAGTGCCCATCTTACACTAGTTGACATGTTGCATAAGTAACAGACACGGGAGCTAGAATTCCTAGTTATCTACGCGCCGACGAGTTGGTTATCTTTTGTTACGTAAAATCTCCGACAAACAGGTCTCACGAGATACCGAGATCTGACCGGATTCTCATCTCTAACCTCTCACGTACGATTTCCATGGCGACAATGCTACGAGAAGGATCATTTCTTCGCGTCGAAACGCGGCCATAATTGCCAGCTCACAACTTGAACCAGTCCTCCGTTCGGGGAAACGTTCTTTTATTTATTAGCCCCGACCCTGGAGTTTGCCTCTAATGGTCATTAGGATGATAATCGAGTCGCATAATTTCACCGGGTAATTTAATTAAATCACATGATTTTTCGCGTCGTCGAATCGTTATCTGCGGATCCCTATTACTACAGACAAGAAAAGAATCTCTACTCGGAGAAAAGAGAAATTTTTTTTTCCTTCTCTATTTTTTTTTTAGTCTTTTGTTTCTAACTGAATGAACCGCGCGACTTTCGGGTTGCCACTAAAATTGCGAATGACACGGCATAACAGATAAAAAGACTGTTCGTACAAAGAAACGACGCAACCTTCGAATCGCGTGACACGGTACAAGCTACGTGGTAATGATAATTATTCGAACGATTGATACATATATTCTAGAACTGTGTTTAATTTACCTTTTCTTTTTTGTGCTTCCGTAACTTGCCGGTGAGATTTGATGCTTTGGTATGGATCGATAGAAGTGGACAGTTATCAGAAAATATTCTTTGCTTAGTATGCCAAGCTTCTGAAATAAAAACGAAGAAGGTGAAAATGTAAACTACGGGTTTTTGTTAACTTTTAAGTAACTTGTGTTACATGATTTTACGTAAATCCATTAAGCTATAAAACCACGTGTAAAAGTTCATAGGTCAAGGCAATGGAATTTTTCTACATTCATGTATGTGCTTATGAACACCACGAATCGAAATGGCTAACCGTTTTCTGCAGTTTGAACTTCCATTTCATCACCACAATATAATAAAAAGTTTTAGAAGAATCAGTAATTGAATACTTTCAAGTATAAAAATGTCTTAACAAAAACAGACAGAAAATAATACTATTATCATTATGCTAAACAAAACATAATAATTTTCGTAATATACTACATCTAACAAATAAAACCATTAAATAATCTGATAAATTACATATCTAAGTCAAAATATAGTCGCTTCTGTAATTAAATACTAATATAATATTTCTCTAGAAACATGAATCACAGTTTCAATCTTCCAAAGATACTTTCAAGAACATCGGCGCAAATTAGAAATTATTCGTTCAAAGGACGAAACTAGTGGTTAGGATCATGACGTAAGAGCAATTGTTCAAGCCTTCTTCCAAGCAGGTTCTCGAACCGAGCCTTGAGAAAAAAGACGAAGAATGGGAATTCATTATCAGTCGTTTCCATGGCAGACAGCGTTAATTATTTCGTGTGTGTGCAGGTCCGTGAAAATGCGACCACAGGAGCCACTAGGAATTCCTCTTTTGTCGGTCAATCAGCTGATTCCTAGAACGGCTAGAACCGAGCGAGAGCGTCTAGTAAAGTTCCGAAGCGACTTGGCTCGTTGTACGGTCGCGGTCGCGTGGTTTCAAGGACAAGGCAAGGTTGACACGCGCCGCCACTCGCGAACAGCAAGTGGGGGGTCTGGCTTCGTTTCATTCCCTCCACGTTTGCTTTTCTCTCCCGTTTCAGCATCGCTCTATGCCTCGGTGCCTTGCTCTCTATCCCCCACACGCTTCCGCGCCGCGGTTGGTGACTGCCTTCGCTCGCAGACCTCGTCGTCAATCTCTTACTGATAAGTGCTATCCGGTGACACGCTGCTGGAGCGAACGATGATTATCTGTCCTCGTAGAAAAACGCTGCTGCGAAGGCTTCTGCCTCCTCTATCTTTCTCGTTCTAGTTTCGTTTGCTGAAATCTTGCTCGAGATCATGGCAGATTCGCGTTGCAGCGCATTAAACGGGAATTTATTGCAATGGATCAACAAAGAGATTAAGTCGTAGTCTCTTGTACTATTAAATTAGGTTAAAAGTTCATGCCCTTTTATGTATGGTTAATCTCTCCCTTAAATAGAGGGAGAATGATATGTACATTTGGGAATCTTGAAGTCGATGAAGAAGATGTTTTGGAGCACGTAAGTAATTGGAATTTGGTGGTGTAAAATTAGAAAATTTGATAGAGCGTAATATTTGATTCTTTAAAGTCGTATTATAGATTCTTCGGAATTTAGATTGTAATAGAAAAGTGAATTTTATTTTAGAATCTTGACGCTGAATAAAATGCTTTGGGTTAAATATGTTCCCGGGGTACAAATATAAAAAGACACAAATATAAAATTGGAAACAATGTTGAAAAAGTCTTTAAACAATCATAAGATAGTATTCTTGAAACGTATTAATATTCTTAAGACATGTTGGTCTTCTTAACACTTCTATTATCAGTATTCGTTGTTTTTCAAGAGACTCTAGAGACAAACAAGGTAATCAAGTATTCTTCATATATTTACTATGTTCTGATATTGTTAATATCTGCGTTAAGTAACAGTACACAAAACATTCTACGGATTTCATCATGCCAAAGGAGCCTGTATAATCCAAGGGAAGCAAAAACTCGTCCCGCGTCAGTTAAACGCGACGCGTCGCCTGTCTAATAGTCTGACCGGCGACGTCCTATTCTACTTAGACCGCGAACGAGACACGCATCGCTATGAGCAGGAATAAATCAGAATGAGTGTTCGAGCGCCATAAGCACGATGCCAGAAAGGGCCACGGAACCTATCGAAGGGACGAAGGTACACCGTCCAAGATTAGCCGTTTGTCTCGCGTCTCACGTACAGGATCGTCTTCCAAGTTTTTTCTAAGGCGCCGTTTATCGTGCTGCCGTTCGCGAAACGCGGCCCTTTGCTCGCGAGGCAGAAGAAGCCGGGCATTTTCGTGCGTTCCACGTGCCACAGAAATGGTCGTTCGGGTTTCTTTTGCCCCTGGACTTTTGGCCAGCGCGCATTTACCGATGTTCACCATGAAGATCAACCGACTGACGGTGAACACGACTGCCTTGTGCTCGATGACTGTCAGACGCGAGTTCATTGGTAAGAAATCGATGGATTTTATACCGCTCGATACTTCTGGACGTGTGTTTTCGTAGAACAGACAAGTTGAAGTATGTTGTGAGTGTGTCATCGATTAATCGGCCTCTGCTTTCAATTTAGTTTTTGCCGACAGACCTGCTTTTGAGCTCCTGGAATTTTTTGAACATTCTTCTACTCTCCTACTTCTTCTTGTATTTTAGAGGATTAGCAGATTTTAAGTTTCACTAACCGATTGTTAGATATATCGTCATATACTTTCAGTAATAAATGGACTGTGAGTTTTGATGCATTTATGGAAAATTTATAACAACAACAATTTACGGAATGCATGGAATATGCAAAAGTATATAAGATATCTAAAGTATAGTATCTAGTTGTAATACTTGGTAAGTGAAACAAATCTCTGACTAGATCTTGCTCTTTTAGTTGCGTTTATAAAAATATGAATTCGCATAAACATCCGTAGTATAGTAAACTGTAGGTTCCATGTAAAGCTTTATTTCAAGTGTATTGGAATTTGATTTGAATTGAAATCTGCTCAGTGACAATACGATTACCATGATTTTCTTGAACTCTGATTTATTGTCAAGATTCCACATTTACAATTTCACGTTACCTGTAGAGGATCAACTATTCCCTGGAGATTTTACCTATAAAAACAACACTCGAAAGTCATTTGCCGTTAAAGTACCTGACATATGCATCTATTTTTCCACCTCTCGAAATATTATATCTATTTCCCGACGACTTAACTCCATATTCTATGAAAAATGACGCTAGAAAAACCAGGAAAGATGTTGAAACAAAAGTCATTCGAGGAAGGAAATAACCTCCTTAAAAACTCCAAGCTCATGCTGACGCGACGAAACAATTCAAGGACCGAACAAGCAACAATATCTCGACAATTAATGGAGCAATTAATCGAAAAAACCATCGACACGACTTTCGACAAGGCGTTTCGAAATGCAAGCATCGAGTCGAATCACGGCACGCCGATATTCAATGCATGCGCAATACACAACCGGGGCCGTAGTCTATCGATGTTTCCCTTCTCTGAATGGTGGTTTTGTATTTCGAGAATGTTAATATGACGAAGCGTCTGCTAACGGCTGCCAGACGCTGAATAATCAAACGGAATACCTAAGCGGCTCGAATTTCTTCGCTCTTTGGAAGCGAACGATGTTTATTTCGAGGAACGATGGTGCTGGCAAGTTTTCGATATGTGTCAGCAGTCTCAGCCTGCGAATCGACGAATCCGCACATTTTCTACCGATCTCGTGCAAAATCAATTTCCTCCTTTTTTATCTATTTCTGTTGAGACGTAAGAATAAAATCGGAATTGTAAACTGAGATTTCTAAGCAGTCGACCAACACCGATGACGATGGTTCTGAAATTTCAGATGCACCCCCAATAAAATCGCGAACTGTTGCTCCGTCGCGAGATCCCTTCGGATCTTCTAGCCAAGATCAATCATTTAAGTAGGTAATCGTAGATGCGGATTGGCAACACCAACGAAAACGCAATTATCGAAAATTATTTTGCACGCTTATTGTTAGTGCTCTATGCAAATCATCTGGAAACCAGCCATCCATGAAACAATGAGAACAATTCGAGTCCGCTGTCTACAAAATACACGCACAACGCACAAAGAGTACAGAACGTATTTGTAAGAATCATTCTTGATACCACTCGCGGCTACAGTTTGCGAAAATGACATGTGGAAGCCGAAAGACAGACATTATTACCCATATTGAAGAACTCACGCGAAGAACACTGAACAAAACACACAACAATACACTAATTAACAAAATAGCAAGATACAATCGTAACGAATTCCTATCCAAAATCAGAAAGAACACCTATCCCACAATTTATTACTCAGAAACCTAATGCCACTTGATTTAATTCAGACGCGTACGGGTTTTTGGAAATATTTCGTGTCCACACACATTGAAGCTCAAGAAGCCAATCTTAATTGTCAATAAATCTACACCTACACTTACAGGTTTTAAGCACGTAATAAGGCGAACTTTAACTGCCTAAGGCATCGCATCAAACATACTCAGACGAAAGAAAAAGAAAGGAAAGACATTTAGTATTCTCAACGCAATTGTGTAACATAAAACTCAACTCTTGACCAACTCGGCTAAACCTACTCGCTCGAAATTGTAATTTATAATAATTCGAGTTGTGAGCGAATACGTGATATCTTCTCAATCGCGACGAAGAACGCGGTATACAACGATTTCCTTCAACAGATCGATCGAAATTGTACCGCGTTTGTGTTCTTTGATCTTATTATTTTATATTTTGATCGATACGTCCGGTCGACGAGAAGCGAGGATGTTGAAAGGTTTGCAGAGGTTCGATTGCGAAACGAACAAACTGATTTCTTGGATTCAACGCGGAACATATTGTCCCGCTATTCTTAGAACGGATCAAGCTTACTTACAGCGTTGTCCGTCTAGATTTACATAGGTTGGCCCGTGGCACACTAACACCATGAGCATACACGTCAAATCGTATCGATCTACGCCAGTCACGATCGACCATTGTTCCTGTAAGCTCTTTCGCGGCTGACACTTCGTTCGGAAACCTTGCTCGCCGCGTGTAATCCGGTATTTACATATTCCCAAATGCTTGCACGAGTTACGGATCACGGCTGAACTCTGCACACCGTCCTAGCGCCTCGCTCCTTTCTTTGAAATTGGTTTAACTTGCAAGAGCAGCTTTGGAGATGCAAAACACCGCTTATTGATGGTACGAGCATTTTCCCGAGTTAAGAACCAGAGAGTTCCAATCTGCGCATAATAACAGATCGAGATGCACATTCACTGCAAAAGAAATATAAAAAATGAACAATTAAATGAATTGATTAGCTGTCCTAAATCTTCTTCCAACCTACCATTTTCTCACCTTCTTTCTTCTTTTCAACGAAAGCGAAAAATTATTTGGAAGCTTACAAAACAATTATTCACCAAACGTAATTGTTACAAAAAATAGACTCTAAGAAACAATGGTATAATATTATTTTTGTAATTTCCTATTTTTTACACTTGAAATCTTTCTTTCACGCTTTTAATGATTTTCTAATACAAACCGATTTATTTTCAATTGTGACGCTCTTGAAATACACCTAAGAAATTTGAAATATGAAATCCGAAGTACGGAACAAACGAAATACACAGACCGATCTATCCTCCTCAAATTCCTGTGAAATTCAATTCCACATCCCTACCCCATCAAAACGTGCAACCAGAACGAGTCAGAACACGTGACCAGTTACAGCCCCGAGGCGATATAATTCCCATGTCGGCATAGAAGTACGTAGCTCGCGTGGGATTGGATAAGGGCACGAAGCACGGCCAATTTGGGTTAATAACGCTCCTCGGTTAAATCTACTACAAGAAAGACAGAACACCGTCGACACGTTTTCTCAGTCGCGTTCTTCATCCTCGGGTTACGACTATTACGGTGCGCAGTATAGTGCAGAGTTTATATCATGACTCTCCCTACGCTTTCGTAAAATTTAGTACTATCTTTTTCTCTTTTGAAGTTTCTTACAATCGATTCTTTCGTCAAGAAGGCAACTTTATTAATTGCATTGGGCTATTAATGTATTTTATATATGTATACGAAACTTTTATATATAAAACTGTTTGAGGCTAATTATTAGTTGTTAAATCTAGTTAATAATAATTTAGTAAAATGAAAGTGTAAATAAGCATTCGTTCACCGATCTAACGATCTAACCGTTCTAACGATCGAACATTTGCACTTAAATGTTGCATTTTATTATTGTATTTAAAAGAATACAAGATGATTATCAAAATGGAGATCTCTCAGCCGAGTTACTTACAATTAGCTAATGTTTGGATAATAGAATAAAATTAAGTACGAAGTGAAATTGTGTATGGAATGATTTGTGAAACAACGAATTGGAAGTTTCTCACTTTAAGTGATCATAACTTGCGAAATGAATGCATGGGGTGCAAGAAATCGAATCCTATTCTGTAAAGGAAAGTAGACATTTATATAGCATGTAAAAACATGTTGGACAAATTGTTAATTAATAACCAGACAAAATATACGTATGCATTTTTGGCTTAAAGTTTTACAAATCTACAAAATGCATATAACATGTAAGAATATCAAAACATTCGAACATTAGAAAACATTAGAAAACTTGTTGTTGTGTCGTACCTACATGTTTATAAAGATATAAAATTGCATAAACATTCGCATAAATTGTTATCAATTTCTATTAACAAAATGCGACAAGTTATTACATTATAACTCGTTATATTTATATAACATCGTTATATTTTATTCTTTTCTTCGGACGATACTTTCTCAATCAAATCATCATTGACGACAAAGTATACGATATATGATATTTTCTTACAATTTTAGGCTCGAAACGGTACAGATTTGGCACTTTTTAACCACGTCCCTTCTCTACAAATCTATAAACATCCGCTACGTAAGGTACGTAAAGGTACTCGTTTACTCTAGAGTTAAACAATCGTGAGTTGTTCTTGAGGGTGTTTCTCGCAAGTGGATACCGCTTTGAGAGCGACTCTCATTCTCTATCCTATCTGATAGTGACTCGGATAGTCGTGTTTCTCAACGCAGTGTTCACTTACGAGAAATACTCTCGAGAGCACCTCGCGATAGTTTTACTCTTGAGTGGACGCGTACCTCGACGATTACCCTCTCGGTCCACCTTAGATAGGAGAGAGGCGGAAAGCAATGAGCGAGCGTGCGCTCGCGTGGCCGTGTGTGGGTCGAGAAACTGGAGTTATTTATGAAGTGTACCACGGGGAGAGGCACGACCGTGGGGCCGCCTATCTGATGCTCTTATTTTGTTGTTTGCTCCCAAGCGCGTAATACCGAGCTAGAAAAGCGCGACACGTGCGCTTGTTGCCCGTGCGTCGCGCGTCTTCCGCTCCGCCGTGTGCTCCGCCGCTACGCCACGTGGGTGAGCGTGTAGAAATCCGATAGAGAGTTAGACTCTCCAGTTAGGTATAGTCGTGTCGAGGGAATCGTCGCGAACAATGTGAGCCTGTTCCAGGTTCGGATGTTCCTAAGCGACCCCGAGATTCCGACGTGACACTGACCAGCTTCGTGATGAATTTCAACGCTGCCTTCGCTTCGGACCCTGTTTCTCGTGCCATTAATGAGCCAGTCAATTCTTTGTGTGAGTGCGCTTCTAGTTCGCTTTGGGAGAGGTAGAGAGGTTGATGGATTTAGTGGTTTTTAGTGGTAAATTTTAAAAACTATGGTAACTAGTTATAACCAGTAGATTACAGATTGTTATGCATTTATACAAAATTTAAAAATGCAGAAATGTATAGTATGTATATAATATGTAAAAATATATAAAATATGCAAAGTATAAGAAGATATTTCCACTTAAGTTCCGTTTTTAATTGTGTTCATAAAAATGTAAGTTTGTACAAAAATTTGCAGTCTAATATTAGTTCACTGATAAAATTTTAATTGCAGAGGCATGGTTCTATCTGGGTTAGAGTTTGAGCGCACATTTCCAGTAATTTGGCGGTGTTTGGAGTTGTGAGGAATTTTGCAAGCTCCGAAAAATTTTTCAGGTAATTTTGGTCATTGAATTTATAATTAATAATTTGAATCGTGAGTTAATTAGCAATATATAAGTGCGCGTGTGTTATTTAACTTGCTAGTCCGTTTTTGTTCGGTTTAAAATTTACATACAGTGTTTTGAATGGTTTTCTGGAATTAGAAATGAATCTCGGAAACTTTGAAAATTCGTTGAAGCAGCTTTCCAAAGTAATTTGTATATTTTTATTCTTTCGGTCATTTAATTTTAATAATAAAAATTAATAATTTTTCAATTATATTATTCTAAAAGAATATCCTTAACCTAAACAAAATATAAAAAAAACGTCGTATTGGTATGCATGATTTTTCATTTCAGTTTCGTATTAAACATTTCCTCGAAACGTCACAAATTCTTTTTCTTTGTTAAAATGAGAACGAGATTGAAATACAAAGATTTGAGAATTGCAGCAGGGTTAAAATTCTTCAACCAAACAAGGAAAAAAATTCACGACTAACTCGTCATCGTACCATCAAACATTCATCCGTTCGCCATAATTACCCATAATTACCATCTATCAGAACGTGACGTCTGCATTAAGCCGATGTCAATGGCAATTAAAAGTCTTCGGAAGCGAGGCTATCAACGAGACGATTATTCATCGGCCCTCGAAAGCGGTTACTTATCCGAAACAATTCACAGTATACTACATAGAAACAAGAAATTCGAGCTCTGTTCGATTCTGAAATCGCGTGTATCATGCCACTAGTAAGATACGCAGAGATGAACACACGAAGCGAAACGTGGCGAATACGAGAGCCAAATAAGCCGAAAGCACGCCATTAGCGTATGTAAATATCTCGTTTGGACAGGAATCAATTACCTTGGTCGTCCTCCTGCGATCCTTGCGCCGTTCCATGCATAGCAATGAAGTCAGAAGATGAGGAACCAACGGAAAGCACCGGTCAAACGATGGACAGGAAAACCACTTAAAGCGTAATTGCGCGTAAAACGTTCGATAATTCCGCGAACTATAGCGGAGGTGTGAACGCGAAGATTTTAATTTACCAGCCTTTAAATTTCACGTAATCGTTGTTGACAGTTAATTCGATGGAAGTATTTTGCCGAATGCATTTTGGTACAGATAACGAATGATAAGTAGGCTGTGAATGATTCTGGATTTACATAGGTTAGATACTATGACAAGTGTAGATAAACACGTGAACATGCGTTATTCCAGGCCATAAATCTTAGGACATGTACAAATAATTGGATGCTCAAATTGAACGTCCTCCATTGTTTTTATTTTCTAGTCATTTTATCGTAAATGTGTAATTTCATTCGCATCGTGTGTGCCTTATAACGCAGAGTATTAAATAATACAACATTTGTTAATGTTTTTCATTGAACGTAAGGAGTATATCCGAATCCTCAACTTCATAAAACAATTCCTCCTCACAAACTTAAACAAAAATAAAACGTTCGCCGAAGCTCGTCATTGTCCAATTTTACTATCTCAATCGTAGAAACGAAACTTTCGGCATTAAACGAACACAGTAGCCTTTATTTAATAAAATGTTGGAATTGTAAGCACCGCCGTTGGAAAACGCGTGCAGGCAACAGTGGCGATAAACGAAATCGCTGTGTAAAAGTTATCGGCTTGGAGGGAGTCAGCGTTTCAAGGTGAGCCATTTACGACGTAGAAACGAAAGTTTTATCACTTTTCGTCAGAGTGCACCGTCGGAGATCTTGATTAACTGGCAGACAAGGGAGGATTTTACGAGGTTTAGCCGGACGATCGAAATTCAACTCGGTAGTCCGTGGATGATGCTTATTGGACCAGGTGCGAATTATGCTTGGAAATTGCCTTCAGAACCGCGCAGTCCCCTCCCCACGGCCGCGAAATTTGCGACGCTTTTACGATCCATTAAGCAGCTACCGAGTTATTTATTCTTTGCTACGAACGAGCACTGGCTAGCCACGAACGAGAGCTACGAAAATATTCTGCAAGCCGCGGAGAAAATTCAACAACCCTTCTTCCACTCGATCTTCCGAGAAAGTCTTTGAAATCGGTCTACACTTCTTTGTCTTTGAAATCGGTTTTACTTCTTCGTTGAGAGGAATGACGCTGAGGGTTGCAACGTTTCTGACTGCTTTAGTGGGAAAAGATTAGGCTTCTTGGTAGATGATTATAATCTTTTATTTTAATCTTCTTAGGTAAATTTATAGCTGTTCCTTTCAGTGAAAAATATTATTTGGATATTCGAGTAGAGTTTGTTATTTTTTATCTTTTGTTTTCTATTACACTGACGTGTCATAAATTGAACTGCATCCTTAAAGAGAATTTCTGAAATCTAACAATAATTACCTGGTTCTTTGCCGAGAGAAGCGGCGCAAAAGATTACAATATTTTTGACAGTTTTAGAACGGAAATTGTTTAAATGTATTATCGTTATTGTATTCTTACAATGCAGTATATCTCGAAGAGTACAAATAACTTGAGATTTTTATAGCACCATCGCGTCACGTGTAATTTTTAGACGACAGTTTAAAAATAATGAAACAGTCTTTTTATTCAGAACTAAAAACTATGTTTTGTCCGGGAAAATCATAGCTTTTCACTGAGACGCGAGACTCCATTCCGAAAAGTAATTTATATCTCGAATACAACGACCCTGACACGTTATTTTTCGAGCGAGAAAAAACGCGTTCTTGTGAGGTATTCTCGAGAACAGTTCCCTTTCTCTTAGCCTTTATTATTTTTTTCTTCCCTCCGTCGTGGACCGAAGGTTGTACAGTGTACAGCGCTCCAGAAAATGCACTGGAACAGGAGCATAATAATTGTATTGATTACCCTTGCTCGCGAGAATGACTCGCGTTCCACTGGGTGTAACAATTTCGTTGCGTTCCATAATCATTCCTTTCGCGCAATAACTGCGTTGGTAGAAACCGATACCCATGATTAAATGTAAAATTAACATTCTTTAGAGTCGCGTTTCGAATACCGCTAGAATGTCCGCTCGCAAAACATTCTCGCTGGTGTTCATTCTGTGTCACCGATGAAGTAAAATTCTGTCTCGAATATTTTTCGATAGTGTGATACATTGGTATGGAAATATTCTTTGTGTATTTAATGAGAAATAATTTTCAGCTACAATTTTTATTAATATTTCACAGAGTCTTCATAGATCACTTATAACTGGAGTATGAGAAATGATCATAAAAGTGGCGTCTTAATTTGAGAAAGATTAAGAAAAGAAGCATCGAAGAAAATTCACTTGTCCAGAAAAATGCGAATAATATTCTAGGTAGAATTAATTCTATCGTAATCCTTCATAAATTTATTTCAACCTATTCACGTCGATTTCAAAATCATAAGACTAAACTTATTCAATACTCGGTCACTACAGGAATACACGTTTTCATATTACAATATCCAAGTACTAGAAGGAAACGATTTTTTATAATATTGATACTCAGTTGCTAGAAAAATACACATTTTTCATATTATCAATACTCAGTTAACGAAAGAGTACATATTTTCGTATTACTAATTAGTATTAATAAACACACTAAAAGATTACATGTTATCTAATCAAATGAAACTAACCAAAACCTTGTGGAAATCTGCACCTTCCAACTTCCTAAAAGAGACGAATCAAGCCTAATAGATAGAGCATCCTAAGAAATATCGAGCTCCTGGAAATTTCTACGAAATCGTAGAGCAAACTCGTGAGAGCCTAACCAACGCGTTCGAGTTGAAAGCAAAAAGCAATAAACGAAACGTTGGCGAAAACATCAAAAGGAGCGATACGATAGATGTAGCGCGCGGGTTCTACATCCGATTCCGATCGTTGGACCTTCGATCTTTCTGCGTTAAAGGCTCCCGCCCGGTCCGCATGTCAATCTCTCGGTTCTCTCCCCTATCTGTGGATTGATCCACGTTCGTTCTCCTTCCCATTGCGAGGGCTTTCACGAACGCTAATCCACGACTCACGGTCCAGCAAGATCGATTCCAGCCAAGGAGGACGCAGCACGAAATACGATCGCAAAGATCGCGCTCTCGGGTACTACATACCTACTTTTGGAGAACAACAGGAACGAGCTCGTAGCGGTGCAAGATAAACATCGGATCAGAGGATGTCACGATACAGAGAGGCAGCCCTCGTCTCTCGCTAACGTCCGTCAATCACGCGGCGGATTCGACGACAAACATGCAACGCAAGAAGCTGTCCTCTCCTTCCATTTCTCCTGGCCCCGTTCCACCACCCTTTGCCAACCCCAGACGATCCACGGACGTACCTACAAACAGACGATTACGAGGGAAACATTCGGAATACATTCCCGTGTAGCGGCGGTCCACTTGTTCTTCGAATCCCCTCCAACGAGAGCAGCGCGTGGCCCGCTCTTCCGATGACTCAGCTTCGGATATTTTCACTCCGAACGCGGTGAGAATCCATTCCACAGAGCCATTTTGATCTTGTTCAGGTGGCTTTCAGAGATCTTTAAACTATTAACATGTTGTCATGTGAATTTTATATACCTATATTTTGCCCTGGGACTCGCAATAGATTGAAACGTACCTACTGCATTGGAACATTTAATTTTCGCAGAATATTTGTATTTGCACACCTTTTCTCTGGCAATGTTATCTATGATATTCACATTTTTGAACATTTGTTAATCCACTCAATTTATCTTGTTTTAATCATCCTAAAAAGTTTAGTAACGTGGGTCCACCAATGGTCACTGGTGGCAGTCAACATGTTAAGGTTTGGTTAAGTTAATTAGGTGCAACACTTCATTTGTAACTTTTTAGTACTTAAATCAGTTTAGGATTATCAAATTCTGTCAAATTCACATTGTACTTTTAAAGATGAATTTCAAGAATCTGGTTAATATCTTTTTCGGTAATCCTTCTTTCTCCATCTACATCCTAAAATTTTATGAAATTTGGAGATATCGTAGATTCTACATTCTGTAGGAACGGTCTTCTGTAACGTGTTTAACTCGATAAAACAATAACTTATTTTATTTAGATAGGCTCGCGAAAATATTTGAACACTTGTGACAAATTGTTCTGAATACATACCACATGTGTTACATAAGCCATTTTTTATAATAGATACACGTGATATAATTATGATATATTATGATCACATCGGTAAAGTTTGAAACAAATTCGGGAATGTATATGCAAGTTAAAAGGCATGTATTGCAAACATACACTTCACAAAAATCACAAGATTCATATGATTTTTCATTAAATGCATATTTGCAATAAGCACCTTATAATCTTATATGCATATACATTGGCAGATCATTTCAGTGCTAATAAAATCTCAAGAAATGTTGCATAACACGCATGATATATTCATAAAAATTTCCTATGGTAATTGTTCGAATACTTTCGTATGTTTTTCAATAGCGTTGCATTTACACGTAATGGGAAAAAGGGCCAATAGAAAGTAAAATCAAAATACCATTTCTGCTCTGAAACACACGAATCTACCAGACAACGATAACATCAAAAGATGGCAGAGTGAACGTCGAATCACCATAATTTCGTTTTAACTTTTCGATATTCAAAAAATTCGTGGAATCGATCGGCCGCGCTTATACCCCTGAGGTCGCGAAACGTTTCACATGCAGACCGTCGCGATAATTCATTCGCCGGCAAAAAGTCAATGAAAATGTGGCTCCGGCAACGGACATATTTGGCTCGTTCCCCGCTGGACCACGGCGTCCCACGGTTTGCCAGAAGATCAAAAAACCGAATCTAGATGCGATCCTGACCGCGCGCGGCCCTCTGTACCAGACGCACAGTGTGTTCCCCAAAGAAGGCTGGTTCCCTTTCCAGCCCTAAGAATCTCACCAGTTACCATTATCCTTTCCATCCAAAAAATCGAATCTTCGATTCTCGTCATAAATGATACACCATATATGCCATCTCTCGCGTACACGCGTTCGTTCCGTTGAATTTTGGCGGTTTTAAAAAGAAAACAAAATCATCGTCACTATATGACAAGCGTAGAAAAAGATAATTATCGTGAGTTGGAATCGAGAGGAGAAGGAACGATCGTTCCCAAGAACAGCTACCTCTGGCCGAGTAACATCTGTCAATCGTTCGTACGAGTTCAAGCGAACAGTGTCATCTTATTAATATCTGCCCCCTTTTTTCGTCGTTCCTTCGATCCACGATGGAATCGTGGTCGAAGCGCCAGCCGATTCGATATCCTCGTCTCGCGCCGATATCCCGAATTGGAGTTTCGACGTTTCTTCGATATACCAACCGCTGACAAAAACCGGCAAGAATGCGCCAACGCAGCCCGACTGGATGAAAGGGGTGGGACGTCACCCTTCCGAAACTGGTCACAGGACAACAGCGGGGCCACTGTATTAAATATTGACTCGATCGTGCAAGCAGCTGCCGCTTCTTCGCGATCGATCGGACGGACCGGCTACGATCACGTTACATTTCTGTCGGCTCGTTTTTGGAATTGGTTACGGGATATCCTTCTCGGGAAAGCCACGTGGACACGTGTATCTTTCGAGAGTCCAGCAATTTCAGTTGTTAGCTTTTTGAACGGAGACAGTGTCTGCTTGTTTCCATCGTTTTCAGGTATAGAATCGGATGGTTTAAAGTTGTCCCTATTCAGTTGTACGTTTTATGAGTGTTGTTTCTTTCAATGTACATTTGGTTTCAGATTGGCTTGATTAATTCGTTATTATTATTATTATTCGTTATAGTAGAATTCCATTTATCCGAAATTGTCGAGAGACGAACAGTTTACACAGTAATCGATAAAAGTTTACGAGATAGGAGCTTACCAGCTTTTCTCATTACCAGGCTACATATTTATACAAATTCATATTTTTATAAACACAAATTAAAAGACTGGGACCTAGTCCGCGATTTGCCCTACTTACACAATATTGCAATAAAATAATATACTTTTGTATATTATGTACATTCTAGAAATTTTACACCTTTAAATTTTCCATAAATATATCAAAATCCACATCATATCATATGATAGGAACTTATGTTCAAATAAGCGAGTTCAACGAGCAGAAGTTTGTTAATCGAAAATGAACAAAAATTTCGAATGAATAAATGAAATTCTACTCAGTGTTGGTTTTCATATTAATATTTATTTATTTTTCTCACATACATCGTAAATGAGACAATTGAAATTCAATAGAATATAACATCATGCTCTTTCCAAACTTAATTCAGACTTAGAAAGATTTAAAGACTTCTTAAATACTTTTATCTTCTTCTGCCTTTTTGTGACTAGCTACCAGATAATATTTTAGAACCTCCATTTACTTTGCCAAATAATTCGAGTAGGTTGGGTAGAATTAAATATCAATATAGATATCTTTCTTACAAATGCATGTACATACTCATATTATCTATAAGTTAAAGGAAGAAACGCGACGATGAAAATCCCAGCCACGTGTAAACGTGTTTACGATATGAGCAACAGAGGAGAAGATCTTTTATCTGCGTGATACTCGAAAGTGTGGTACTGTGGAGAGAACCTATGAAGGGACGAATCTAACACCCCAAGTGCCACACGCCATATGGCAGATGTACTAAAGGTACAAGGGTCGTCTTTGATGTTATTTTTATCAGGTACGATGAACTGTAGCGATTCGATTATATTTGTGACGTTTATCAGGCCGTTTTCGAGTTTCTCCCAAAAATATACTGCATTATGTTTAAAAATTCTTCATTTATATAATCTTATATAATCTTCAATCAATTTACTATAGTTATTAAATTCTGCTCTTTAACATTCTAGCTATGAGAGGTGTAGCGGCACATAAGATACAGGACAATTCGAATCATGTTGTTGTTTTGTACATTACATAATGTAATAATAAATAAACTCCGAGCAAAACAATGTCGTCGCTACGTGCAACCGTCAAACAAAGTCAAATTTAAATTTTTCCCCGACCAGTGTAAATAAACGAATGCGATCGTAAGGTGACGAGTTTTTCAGTCTCAGTCTCGAGCGATTTTAATAGCGATCAATACACAGTCTTTAGCGAATCAGTTAATACCGAGCGTCTTAACGAACATTCTCTGTATTTATTAATTATTTTTAAATATATTTGACAGTTTTAACATCGAGTTATCTCGTCATTTAAACCACACGACCAACCATCCTCTACAGAGGCAATTCTAAGGATTTTAATATTTCGTTCATCGCTATTTTTTCTATCTAGACTTTAAAATTGTATGACATTTAGAGAAACTGCAGTATTTAAAATATTGTGATAAACTATTTCCTAGTCCTTAATTGGCTAAAACGAAAATTATGGTAAGAAAGGTTGGATAATCTATAGGTGGATGATAATGTGGATAAAAGACCACAATTTAGT
Source organism: Bombus flavifrons (assembly GCF_040668555.2). NCBI lineage: Eukaryota > Metazoa > Arthropoda > Insecta > Hymenoptera > Apidae > Bombus > Bombus flavifrons. The sequence goes on along the minus strand of NC_138453.1, from coordinate 3,436,028 downwards.
TTATAGTGCTTAACACATTGTTGCAAACAACGGTTGTAGCTGTCACGAGAAATTTAGTAGCCCTTGCAAAAAGGTGTACGGCAAAGGTTTAATGTGTGGAACAAATTCCTGCTTTGATTCCATTTCCTAGTTGTTAAAAATACGAATTAACATAGATATTGAAAAAATATCCCAGAATGTAATCCTGTAATGGAGTAAAAAGTCGGAGAAGCAATCAAAAAACTATTCGATAAATAGTCAAAGGTTACCCCTGTAGTTAATCAAACATAAACCATATTCTAGTTGCGATCTTGAAAGATAAGTCGTTCGACCCGCGCCTAACAAGTCTCGTGTTCCCGCGACGATTAATATCCTGTAGCCCACGTGTCGGTTCACGCAGATCATCCACGGAACCATATTCTGCCGGCCTGGCAACGCATAAGGAACACGAGGAACGCGGTTTACGCCTAATTAGACGATCGTAGGCAGGTCATTCTTAGCGCCTACCCCTGTCCTTTCGATCATGCATCTCAGAGTGTGCTTGACGCATTCGAGCCTTCTCAAGTGGGCCGACCTAGCCGCGTAGGCTTTAAGGAGACTCCCCGTCCTTTCCTTCTTCGTCGTATTATCCCGCTCCTGTTAAATTGCGGCTTCCTTAACAAGAGGCCAACGACGTGTGTGGGTGACACGGCGGTTCCCGTGAACGCGGCGTTTTTCGATCGCGACCTTTGCCGTCCCTTCACCAGCCACCGCGTTTGAACAGGTGTCAATAGGCGAACGATGAGTTACGACATCCTCAGCAACGTCCACGAGCTTTTCTAAAGGCTCCTCGATATCCTCCCGAGACGATGTTTGCGCACGTTTCAACCGCGACCCGCGATCTACTGTTTGTAGAGCAAACGCTATCTGAAAATTTGTCACGGGTTTTTGTTCGAAGGTTTAACGAGCAAAGTGCACCACGAGAAATGGAATTTTACGGTAAGAGCGGCGTAGAAGTCAATTTGATGGTTGATAAGGTTCAGACGATGTAAGGAAAATTGGAATGATTAGTTCATTAAAGGCATATTACTTGGAAGTTGTTTTGTTTAGATAATTGAAACTTGTTGACTTCTGCTTTTAATATCGTAGTTATTCAAGGATTCACTTAATATTTTTCTTGATAGTATCTTTTCTTCCAATTAGGTTCTACTATTTTATGAAGTTTGCAGAAATTGCCGTATCCTCTGAAACGATAACAAACTATCTTTTTTAAGATTATAGAAATCTTTGTTTGTACCTTTGATTTATATAATAGGTTGCTGCAAAGTATATATTATTGTAATACATCTTTTGTACGTCGGCAAAAACAATACATAAGTTACTTTATCTTATCTTCGACAATATGTAAGATTCTTTGTACCTTAGTAATATTTTACTATCTTGTTGCTTGCTTCTGTTGCTCGATAGATCAATAAAAGTAATCAATACGTTAAATACAATATTTAATTTCAATTTCTTACGCTATTAACTCAGACATACAATCTTCCTAAATTAATTAACGAAGCTACATATTCATTAACCTAACTTCAACTGTTTCTACATTCACGGGGATCCAACCAAAAGCAACACTTCAAAAAATAATGATGATTTCAGAGAAGCGCGAATTACCATCCATTTGGCTCGAAAATAACCTATATCGCTCTAATAACATCGAAAATGTGACGACTGTGTAGCACGCGACGTGGAAGCCGCGTGCGCCTCGAATGGCAGAAGAACGACGCGATTACCCAGTCACCGCGGTGATCACGTGCCGCTTCAATTGGCTCTGACGGCGAGGCGCGACGTGCACGAGCGCGCGACAGCCTTCGAGATTAAAGAAGATAACTTTCCATTAACCTCTTCAGCTTGGTGCATGTCGTTGAGGCTCGCGTGACGAACGTCGTTCCCGATCTTGTCAAATTAAAACGGTCTCGTTCTTCTCTCTCTCTCTCTCTCTCTCTCTCTCTCTCTCTTGCAATCGTTTCACGATTAAGCAGCAGAGGAAAAAGCAATCAAAGAAGAAGAAGGAATATATCCAGACATAGTCTCTCATCCTGTCAAGAAGGAAAATACGTTTACGAAGGAATACTTCTTCCGCTTTATTGCCATTGCATTAGCAATTTTATTGACGAACCACACCGAGCCGCAAAAAACTGACCTCGCGATTAATTTCCGAGTATCGCTTTCGCCAGAGTACAGATTTCCGAGCACGACGATGCTGGGTAGGTTGAACGAGCCCACACGACCGTTTTCTGTCGTGTATCGCCAAATACGACCGCTTAAACGCGGCCGAACCCACACCTCAGCCGAGCCCACACGTCGTCGCCGTCGTGTTTCTGCATTGTCGCCTAGCACCGGGCCACCGGCCGCGATCTAGTAACCGATCCAAGCGATATCGCGATGATCGTGGTCGATCGTCACGCGAAAATTCCACGAGATCGGTAATCCGTACCGATGGCGATTTCCAGCCTGGTTGGGAATTTAAATGGATAAGACTCGCCGAGAATATGAGATCATTCCGGTGATCTTCCCGTAGAACATCTCCGAGGAAGGCAGATCTGGGTCGTTTATGATAAAATTGTAACGATTCTTTGAATTTTTCGAGCTGGATGCTGACATTTTTTGGCAGATGCCGTATCTGAGCGTTTAAAATTATGATAAAATTGAAAGTGAACTGGGTGGGCTTTTATAGAGGATCAGAGGTATTTTGGGATGAGGTGACTTGTAATCTTGGTTTAAGAGGGTTTGTAACCTTGGTTTCAGAGAGAACGAGGTTCTTGTAACCTTGGTTTTGGATTTGTCATACATTGGTGGAGTTGAGAGAAGCTTTTGTAAGTTTAGACGAGGGGAGTTGCCGTCGTGTGTCATGATAGTAAATAAATATCAGAGCAGATTTTCGTTCTAGAATTATTAAAAAGGGATGTTATTTTTTTAACGATGTATAATACAAATTTTAAAACTTGTATATATCATCGGAAACTTTGATACACGAAACTTAACTGATACAACTAGACCACGAATTTTTATGTCTTATATTTTTACCAACATCACTCAAGAAATAGAACTGAAGTAGAGATTCGTTTTACTTGTTAAAAATTATAATGTATATACTACTTTAGATATTTCGTATATATATTTCTATAGATTATGTATATTCTGCCCATTTCTGCGTCTTTAAGTTTTACATAATTGCACAAAAATCCGCAATACACAGAATCTTTTCCATCGATTCTACTCCTTTCTGATTTTTATTCCGGAGCCATCGATTTCGAAACAAACTTTATGAGTTTAGTGAAAAGTGAAAGTTTTATACACTGATACTAAAAAATTTGCAAATTTCGCCAGTGCATCGATTGGTACCTAAAGAAGGTGCGACAAACGGCGTTTTCTCTTTGATTTTTCCCAGCATTTATTTTTTCATGCAGCAAGAACCAACCTCATGCAAATAATGCCGGCGCGCTCGCTGGCACGGAGGTGTTAACGATCGACAATTCGTCCGGCGTGACCATTTTAGTCACGCGCCAGTCGTAATTTGTCCAGGCCGTTATAACTAAAGCTTCCCTGGCCGACTGCGTCGTATTTCATCGCGGCAACCGTTGTAGGAGTTTAGCAAACGTAAGATCAAGATCTTGAGATACAACGCGCGCACGTTGCCGTGAAGCTGCAGTTTCTAGAAAGGAAGGGGAGAGATGAGGCTCTAGTACTATAAATATTTCATTCGATGGTTTATCTTGTATGGAAGGAGCATGAAGTACTTACAGTATGCTTGACGCTTGTACGAACTTGTATCTAGAAACTAGATAGAAACTTTTGATCAGGACGCATGATTACGAGATTTAAAGAGGGAAAGAAAGAAATTCAAAAATTTTACGGTTATTCGTCTAAATGTTTATTAATGGATAATTAAGAAACTTGTATTCGTAGGCTTAGAGCTTGTACAAATTAGCACTTTGAAGTAAGATGCTTTCGTTAAACGCGAATAATTACGAAATTTAGAAAATTCGGGATTTGTATTGTACGTTATTCGTTTGAGTTTGTTTGTGGATAATCGAGGAACTCGTACTGAATTGTACCTCATCCGAATAATTCGTAGTGAAATTTTGGTAAGTAAGAATTTACCCTGACATTCTTGGAAAAAGCTTTAATTCTTATTGAAAAAAATGTCAAATAACAAACTCGATCAATTATTGTATAATGCAATGCATGTACATATTGAGAAGAATTCCAAAATATACATATAATAAACCAGTTTAAAGGGTTAATAATAGATGTAAGTGGTAGAACTAAAAATATACTAAAGAAGTATTTAATTATTTGATACATCTCGATCTTCTAAAAATTCTTCTTCTTCTGAGTTTCAAAAAATACATAAAACTTTATTGAAAGTTTTCATTATATTGGTATTTTATTTTATTAAATGTCTGCGTATTTTTATAGAGTACAGTATAATTATTTTGTACTATTTTTATTTTTAACAGTTGATTAAATATCTGCTTCGTCATACAAAGTATAATTACAGAAATAATGATTTATAAATACCTACAACAAAGGGTTTGTATTTAATCGATAAATTATATATGTATCTATACCTATATTTATCTATATATATTTATATAAAATATTTTTATTTTTTTAAATTAATCCCTTAACTAGATTGTGACTTAAAGAGAAATCTGTACAGGCCAGTTTTAGTCCTCGCAAATATAGACATAATATAATTTACATTATGCGTAAAAAGATAAGAGACCTCTACATATAGAAATTATTATGTTATGATCAACCAGAATGACAAACCAATTCGTTTCTCCTAATCAAAAAATTTATAAAAAACATACGAAAATTACTACTCATTAACTAATAAAAGAAAAATTTGCAAGATAAAAATGTTTCAATTCCTTCTTAAAAGCTTCGATTATCACATGGATATTCTGCAAACACAACACGTGATTAAAAATGGAAATAAAAACGCGTATTTCAGTAAATCGTGCGTGATCATCGAAGATGCGCGATCGGAACTGCGTCGTTGATACTGAGTTAAATTTTCGATCATTAAGCTTCGTTCTGTCGAACGACAGTCCAGCTCTCGACATCGACCGTCTAAATTTATCGAGCTGGGTGATGGCGCGTCGATGTCGACAAGAGCTGCGTTTCGTGTTCGTGTCGCGGCGAGATACGCAAAAAGAAACGAGGTAAAGCGAAAAGGTGTAAAGCGGATCGAGGTCGAACAAGAACACGAAAAATTGAAATTATAAATGCAGAAGACGAGTGGAGAATGCAGCGACGAGAATAAATTAGAAAGTTAAGAAAGAGCGTTGTGAGGAGGAAGGTTGATTTTGTTTCTTCGATCGCGTCTGATCTAACACGATCTTCATCTACTTAAAAGTAACCTGAATGAAGAATATCTATTTCGTATGTTTACAATATGGCATAACTTGGAAGTTAAATTATCCAATTTTTATTATTTACACTTATACACCTTTGTTTGTAAGTATTAGACCTGTCATAGAAAAAGGTAAACCTGATAAACTATTGAAAAGTTGTTAAACCTTATTTGAAATCTTAGGCTGCAGAGAAATCATATATTCAACATCGTAATAAATATCTTACGAATTATATTATAAGATTAGACGTTTTTTTTATTTAAATCCATTGTATCTTTCTATCACCGTTTTAATCAGTTTTGATATTCATAGAATGGGATTAGGGCTTTTGATTTGATTTGTATTTGACACCTGTATGCCGTTATTTGGACGTATGCTGTTGAAAAACAATTCAAGAAATCAGATTTAGACTTTGCGCTATTTAATTCAGTTTAAATTCTATCAATATTTAAATTCATATCTCTTTAAATTCTTGCAAATAATTTTCGTAATATTTCGTCCTGTCTTGAATCGTAATCTTGTACAGATTCTAACTGATTCTAAGTTCTAATTGATTACTTATTTCTCTAACAACCTGGATGTGTAACAAGAGTCCCAATCCTAATACCTATGAACAGGGGTGTAAATACTTTAAAATACGCGAAAGGAAATCTTTGGAAGGAAAGGATTTGTATCTTTGAAGCTACAATAATTTTCTGTCCGGAAGACACATTCTATTTTATTCTTCTGGTATTCTACAAAACATGCAAATTCAAGAAATAATTCTGATAAACCAGCAATACTATAAATGTTAATTGAATATGAATACGAGTAGATACAAATATTTCATTCCAATAAAATGAAGATTAAAAAAATTCAAATTTCTCCATTAACATATTTTTACAAATTTCGTACGATCTTTTCATTTTCATAGTTTGGTTTATCATTTTATTAAACTTTCCAAGGAACAACGCAGAAAGGTATCGCCCGAGCGACGTTTTGCGTAAAAGGGACTAGGAGACAGCCCCGAGAAAATGGAATAACGAGAAATACGGAGCCGCGAGATAGAAGTCGAGGCAAAAGAGCCAGAGAGACTCCCACACGTTACGTCGTTATAGGACGCGTCACGACGGCGGCGTCGGTGGTAGTGGACGCACACGACGTCTTGGTATCTGGGTAACGACCTGGACCTGGGCGATCTGCACGCACACTACGGTGATCCCACGCGGATGGCGCACCGACGCACCACGTCCCACGTCTGTCCCGGACGACCCACCCCCAACTTTTGATCTTGTTAGCTACGACTCGTTCCCGTACCTTCCGCCTTGGAACCACGATAAGGATTTCAATTTATCGAGCCGTGTGTCGCGAGATGCCTTCCGAACCTGCGATGCGACAGGATGCGAAACTTCTCGCGATTAAAGCTTAAGCAGAATATACAAGGCCGAATAACGTGATAATAACAAAATATAGAATAGAATTTTTTCATGTTGCGCTTGATCTTCGAGAAAATTAAGTTTGCAAATTTATCAAATATATTTGAATATGGCTAACTTCGCACTGGAAAGCAGTAGGTATTCTAAATAATCGATAGAAGGTTATTCTACAGGCGAAAATAAGTTGAAAACGTAGAATAAAATATTTTCACGAAACGCTTCGTTTTCAAGAAAAATAAATTTTAAAGTTCATCATATGTGTGTATTAGGCGAATTCTTAAATAAATATGTTCAAAACCAAAACTGTACTTTATACGTGAATGATAAAACAAAAAAAAAACGCGTATAAATAGGAAATCATGTAAGAAAACGCGCGGGTTAAATGTTATACATACATGTAATAAATATAAAAATTTAGAAGTTAAACGAAATATATAATTTAATAAATTCGCGTAATGTTAAGATACGAACGAGGTTATTCTTTATAATTCAGTACGATGTTATGAATTTTTTAGTTTCATGAGTTTATCTATCATGATATCTCTAATCAAGCATCTGTTCATTGATAAATTGCTCCTGGGGTCATGAAATATACGAATCTACTCGTTATAATTCAGCAATTAATTAATTAGTTTTACTTTTAAAAGATTCTTTAAACATCTTAAACAGAAGAAGAACTTCTATAAGTAACTATGAGCTTTGTAGTTCATGTATGATCATAAGTAGTCTTTCGTAATTGATTTACACAACATTGTGGAAGCTTCTATCATGCTACAGTATTTTCAAACACGTTTTACGAATAATTATGCATGGTGATATCCAGTATGATATTCAATAATGTGAAAAATACCATATAGAATTACATAACTTCACGATTTAAACTTAGATAATTTAGTACAATGTATCGTGCATTTAAAACATATTACTTTCGAATAAAACGTGGAACCCTGTATGGACTCGAAATAAAACATACAATGCATAAACTTGGCTCACGATCATTTAACTCAACTTGTAATCATTAGAAGAATTAACTTCTAACTTACACTTCTAAAAATGATATTACGAAGGATAGCGGTTAGGAGGTTCTGCAATGAGATAATATCAAAGGAAGATTAGATTAACGCGTTCAAAGCACCTTATTACAGCAATAAATCAGAAATCAAGTACCATAAACTCAGCAACGATACCACGATACGTAATCACTGAAACTGAAGGCACCTCGTCCCTTGTAATATTCAATCCTCTAAAGTCGCACAAGCCATAGCAATTCACCTCGGCCAGGTTATCAACGTTCCTCCATCGGCGTTAATTCGATTACAGCCTACATACATTCGCGTGTTCTTGGATAATTAACAACCGGGTGAACTACATCCCTCAGGACTAATAGAACACCGTGGAACCGGACCGAATGTGCCCGGCGTCGTAAATCCGCAAAAAAGCGAAGCGAGTCGCGCAACTGCTAATTAAGCAGTATATCTATATTAAACCGGTCCGCTTGTTCTCTCTGTACCTGTCTAGCTGTCCACGTTCAAAGCTAAATGTACGGTTGCGAAGGCACAGAGCACGCGGAACGCGGCTCGTCTGAAATAACTCGACCCAGACTGGGCGTCGTCGGCCTGTCCAGCGCGAAATGAGCTACGGTTCTTTCTTCCTTCCTTTCTTTCTTTCGTCCTTTTTCCTCCCTCTTCGTCATTTTGATTTTTTTTTATTCTTTTTCCTTTTTTATTGTTGCAATGTAGTTGCGATGCCTGATGTCGTCTATTGTGTTCGACGTGGGACGACTCCGGTCAACATTGTAGTCTGAGATCGTCGTATAAGCGAACAACTTCATGTTCTCCTATGTTTGATGGTTTGAAGATTAGTCGTCGGTGTAAGGACGGTATAAATTAAATTTTGGTTTGATAATTTTGGACTCTTTCGTGCTATTTACTATTGCTTTATGAGTTATTGTATGTATTATACTGTTTTCTTCGTTATTGGATTATTATTTAAAGGAGGCGAATCTTTTGTATAAAACAATTCACATAGATCTGGGAGAATCGAATTTGTTTGAAATTAAAACTGTCAATTTTTCAAACAGTTATAGTCCATCTCTGGTATTGCGAGTAATTTTCTCAATTTAGTTTGGCTTTATTCGGTTTCATTTATTTAGGGATCTTATCGCTTCTTCTTGCGACGATATTCAAGAAATTAAAAAAATATGCTCGTTTGCACTGAACGATATGCTAAATGTGATAAAGCTGGTATGTGCAATCTCTTTAAACTCGATGGAAAAAACTGATGTTTGTAAGAAACTAATGGCAAGGAACGATGCTAATAAAAATGATACACGCTTTGTTACGACGACCTCGTGACGAGATCGGCTATCTGTTCGGTATTTGCCAAGAAATTTTGCACGCTACGCGTCACGACAAACAGTGGAAGTTTTTTTTTCTTAAATGATCGATCATCAAACTGTAGTACAATCCTTCTATTATGAAGTGCGAGAAATATATTTCTTTTCTTTAATCGAAGTAAATCAATCGTTTCATCAAATCTCTGATCAGTCGATTATTACAATACACAAAATACCAAACATTTTGTTAATCCATGTTCTTCTACAAAATCGATAGAATTAAAAATGTAAGTCAATGAAATTTTCATTTTTCTATGTTCTTTCCAAACTCACAACCTATTAAATCAATAGGGTTAAATCAATAGAATTCTGAAAAGAACTTTCCGGAATCAAGAAACAATTTCATCGACGTTCTTTCACTGGCTCTCAATATCCCTATTATTCTTTCATATACAATCTAATGTGGATGTTGTTAAACAGTTGAATACGAACATCGTCAAGGAAAACGTCAAAAAGTGTGATTTCTTAACGATATATACAGGGTGGTTGGTAACTGGTGGTACAAGCGGAAAGGGGGTGATTCTACGCGAAAAAAGAAATCGAAAATATAGAATACAAATTTTTTTTTTTAATTTTTCCATCGAGACAACGATCTACAGTGAGATCCGTTATAACGAGACGTGATAAAGTGCACGCGTACCGAGCGAAAATTCAAAGTCGATTTTCTCGAAAACAAAGCCTCAAACGAAAAATTTTTATTCCATATTTTCGACTTCTTTTTTCGCGTAGAATCACCCCTTTTCCGCTTGTACCACCAGTTACCAACCACCCTGTATATATGCCGAAAAATCTTCATTTGATTCTGATTGATTGGGATTTCATTTATAAATAATAATGTACAGAATATAAAATATTAGGGACAACGTACGAGCTTTATCAGTAGATTGTGGATTTTTATGCAATTTCATATTTTTATTAACATAGGTGGATAAACGTCGTCTATGTAAAGATTTATTTCATCCATTCGATATTGTAGCAAGTACTTCACTTTGAGTAGTTTTCATGTGTACGCATGTTACATGCATTTTGTATATTTTTCTAATTTCTTATTTAAATATTTTTGTAATTTTAAATTTCAAATAAATCCATAGGAATCTGTTTATCAGCTTCGGAATGCTTCTTAAACATCCAAAGATCCCAGGGACCAACAACACGCTCTCTATCTCGGACTATCCTGAATCAAACTGCATCGCTCGAGTGGCGCCTGCAGGATGTCGTAATCATCCGTTATCTCGAAATCCGAAATACATCATTGATTAGCAGCTGACGCTGTTTTCGCGTCCTTGGTCAGTTCGCATACGCCTCCCTATTCAAGGTAAGCTAGCCATCCAATGAAGACATCAGCCGGTTCGAATGAGACGAGGATCGCCGTGAGAGACCGCACGCGAGTGTGTCGCGAGCGAGCACGAGCGGAGAATAGAGTAAAGTCGGCAGAGTGTGACGACGAGAGAAGAAAGGAACTTGAAAGAGGTGAACGGGACCACGGTCGATCCAGGCAGAAAGTGGGAGCGAGAAAGAGGAAGAGACCAAACTTGGAGTACACAGCTGCCGCTCAGATTTGCCGGCGGATAATTGCGTGGCTTTTCCACAAATGGCATCCGGGGACGAGCGCCACGGTCGCATTGTCAACCGACCGGGGGAAAAAATGCGAGATGCATAATTTCATGCGACACGCGTGAGCGGAATCTCGTATAGGCCGCCGTGCGGTCTGTCCGCTTTCGTAATCGAGCGTGCTACGCGCGGGCCACGCATTTTCGTCCTCAACTACTCTCGATCGATCGATCCTCTCGATCCTATAGATCCGGGCAAACTTTAATCCTTCGTCTTGTCTGTTCATCGCGGAAAATGTTTGCTAAAAGGATCGATTCTTTTTATTGACCTTTCGTGGACAATAAGACTCATAAAATATCTTGGTATAATTGTTATTACATAAGAAATTATTATATCGTCGATTATATCGTAATTATTATTCCGAGATATCTAAAAGATTACATAGAAAATGATGAGTGAAAAAATTGCTATCTATCGAAGTTTACTCGTAATGAAACCTTTTCGTGTAGTTTCTTTCTATCGAGGTATGTCGGTTGAAAGGGAAAGACTTAACCCTCCAAGCATTCACAATTTCCCTATTTTTCTGTGTAAAATCGCTGACAAGCTTTTTGCTCTCCCCGGTCAGATAAAGTTTCGCAAAGCAGCAAAGCAAGAGTCGCACCGACCACTCGTCACGGATCGCGTTAATTCGAGGCAATCGGCTCGAAGCCTCGGTTCATCCATCACTGACTACGTACGTCCATCAGCCAGTGGTATCCTTTAACGAGCATTTTCATCGCCAAACAGAGATGGAACAAGACGTAGGGGAACGAACGTACATCTACGAGGAGGTCTCGCAGCTCCTTGGAGACAAAGGGATGAACAGCGTGCGTCACAGAGAGTTACAAACTTTGCGCCCGATTTAATGCCCGATTTGAATCCAATTTTGGCGGGAACCGGTCGTCGAACCGGTCTACAAAAAAGTCGTCGAAACGTGATTCAATCCAAGCCTTTGTGCACGTGTGTGCATAGTACGTGAGAAACAAAAGACAAGGAAAGAAAGACACGACGAGTGGTATGCGTGAACGGAACGCGTTTCTCTATCGGAATGTTAAAAATATGACCAATTACGTGTTACATATATGGGGTACGAGAACGCCGAAAAATCAAGCACCGTTTTTGTCGTACAGGTGTACATCCGTTCGCCCATTTCTTTCGAGATGAGTCCCTGTCGAAATAAAATCGCCCCTTCGTCCCCGACGCGTATTTAGTTCACCACTGTCGATTCTCGATCATGGGACGTGATCTTATTGAGATCAGACCGCGGTACTTTGTGCTCTGTCTCGTTGGTTTCTTGTTTGAGTCGAGTCACTTGCGTTTCGGTGTTCGATATCGAGGGCGAAAGTTGAAATGCAGCGGGGCACCTACAATAAGGGAAATTTCAGTGACTGCGATGTGATTTCGAGATACGGTTTAATCTTTAAACAGTTGGATCTTTCTTGCTCGTTATTCGATATTTTTGTTTGGACACGTTTGGCTTAACGATTGTTATTCATTCACGGGCAATCGCAAAGTGAAATTTTACTCTTAAGTTTCTTCAGAATGAAACTGTGCCTTTACTGAAACGGTTTCAAACATTTAACTTGCAATTAGTGAATTATTATACAATACCAAAATCTGAGAAGTCAAACTGATCGAGTCCACTATTTATTAATATCTTACATTAATTGTATAAGTACACGTTTACTCGATTCTCTAGGAGTAAAAACATTCTTGTTCATTAATATTAGAACATTTGGTATCATATAAAAAGTGACAATTGATATAAATTATCAAGATAACTATTAATAGACCATGATTTTGCAATTATGCAAGATAACGATACGCAGGTTTCTTATAACTATTTCTATGAGTGTTACAAGAAAAGCATGATATATTAAGAATCATATGTCTTGATCCCCACAATCCCTTGATCTAAAAATGTCACTGAAAAGGATTTCTATGAAACAGATGCAAAATTTAAATCGAGATTTGGAGTTAATTAAGAACACATACAGCAGAAAAATTAGTAACTATTGCCAAAATTTGTTAATACGTGATATATGGAAATGGGGAAAAAATTGAATGTTATATGTAATACGAATATCAGATTTTTATGGTAATGTCGAATGTATGAATTCCTTATTTATTTTAACAATTTCTCTATCTATCTTTACTAGGTTTCGAATCAGGCAATAATTCTTAAATAGCTTCCTAATTATTCTTCACTCTTTGTAAGTATTTTAATATTTGTGAACAGGGATATACTCCTACAACTTTATTCATTGCAAGATGAGATTTACAGAACAAAGAGCGAAATGAAGAAATGAAAAAAATATTACAATTAGAATTTCATGGACTTCGACAATTGACTCGTAGCTAACTCGTAACTAACATTATATTACATCGTTATTATTATTACTATTATTATAATCTATAACTCGAATAAATATATATATCAGCGTAATACAATATTCAAAAATCATACCAGGTTTACTATAAACTCTTCCAACCGACCAGGAGGAACCCACATGGTTCAAAAATTCCCATATAAATCTCCACGTAGACTGCACAACAAACCCTCACCGAGGCAAACAATCTCTTCCCCTCGAATCGGTAGCACCCTCGCGGGCGCGCATGCTCGACACTCTGGAGGATCGATCGATCGGCCATAAATTCGAAAACGACAGGGTGTCGAGGAAAGGCTTTTTATCGCGGTAGAGCAGGAAGCCGGGCAAATATTTTCGTTACGTCACGTAGTGGAACGTTGACTCTCGTCGCGGTCGCGAAAATATTGACCGTAATCTCGCGAGTGAACCAGTTGTATGGCGTGTGTATGGGGGCGACGACGAGAGAAGCGAGAGGTTTGACCAAGCCGTGGGCCAGCTCTCTGAGCCGAGCACAATGGCTAAACTAATATTGAAATATTGCCGGCCGATTGGGCCCGGTGGGCATTTTTCAACGTCGCTGCCGAAGCGCGGCCGCTAACAAATGCGTCTGATTTACGAGCCCAGCCCGAGCCATTCAATGCCGATTGTTAATACGAAATCATTTATTTTGCGTCACGATCGTTATGCGTTCTCTTTACGCGACCAGAGAAAGAGAGAGGAACTGTGTCGAAAAAAGAAGTTGGTCAAACGCCTGTGTCTCTCGAGAAGTAAGGCTGTATGTATGTATATATAAGTTGGGCGTGAGACACGGCCAGAGACGAGTTTATTCCCCCGGTTGGAATTGTAATTTGACCGGTCGGGGATAAATTAGAAACGGGTCCCGCTCGCGGCAGCGCCAGCCGTCCATTGATTGTGAAATATATGGGGACATTTTTTAAACGGTGACGCGACGCGCCGCACAGATAACGAAAGGCGCTCTTGTTTTTGCACCGTCACGTGTGCCACACACCAGATAAAGCCACCGATAGCCAGTGCTACGAGTGTTTGTGCGATTCGTTGATAACTGTTATCGCGCGCCAAAGCGTTCCAGCGACGCTAAGGTAACAGGGATTTCGATTGATCGATCCGCCATCGATCTTTGTCTAATATCAGCTGCGGTTCGATCTTCCATTTGATCGAGATTTCGGTGGCATCGAGGTTGAAGAATCGTTGTATATTTTTTAATGGGTTTTTATGGGTTTAATGGGATATTAATGGGCTAATTGTTAAGAAACAAAGTATTGGAAATCTTTTTGTAATTAACAGTATGGCTTGGTTTTATTACGTATCAAAACACACCCACTATTTCAATGTAAAAGTGTATTTTATATACTATAAAATATTGCAAAATATATAGAGAAATGGAATACACGATCCACACTGTACGATAATCAAGTATCAATGAATTGACTTTGATCGGATGACAAATAATTGTGACATATAGACAAGAAATATTTTAACAAAAAGGATAAAATATTTCAAATTCTTTAGATCTCATAAAATCATGCGTTCTAATCGGTGGATATTTAATTGGGTGACAGTATGTAAATTGAAATAAGTGGTAATTGAAATAAGCTATCAAACTCTTTCAATAAAACAAATCAAGCATCAGAGTATAATTATACTATTATTGTTCCTCTAAGTATAATGATCTATATTCCAACAAACATCGTATTTTAATCACTGATACGAACCAAAAGATCGAACTTATCTTACAATATACCTAAACCATTCCATATTAATCCTAACATAACGAAACATGAGTAATTTCTAAAATGTTCTGAATCTTGTTTCAATTCATATGTGAATACTATGTGCATGTACATGTTCCAAACACACTTCCTGTCTCATGTTTCCGCTTTATCCACGCACTCCATTCCATTCGCAATCTTACGCTATCATGTATCCACCCATAAATAAAAATTCCGATTTGAATCACACGAAATGAAATAATCGGAAATGAATTCCTTAAATAACAACACTTGGACATGTTAATTCTCTTATACTAACTTGTGTTCCTGTATATTAATTGTAATATTTCTGTATTCTAATTTGTAAGATTGATAGTCCTGTATACTAACTTATAAAACTATGTTTTATCATGTCACAATCATGTATGATGGATTTAATAAAGCATAGAATGGGTTTTTCTACTTATAATTTTGTGACTAAATTAAATTTTGTCAAAAATAAACGAGTGTCCAGACATTTTTAAGCGGCAGTACATACAAAATCGATGATGAGGCATCTGGGCGTCTACTTCTGTCACCGATCGGGTTCGTTTGTTCGTCCAAGGCTGGCTCGTAGCGCTATTTCCTGCGGAGATGCGCCCACGCGCGCGTGGCGCGAATCTGATTCAAAATTCCACGGAGTGTATATTGATTCAGCTGAATTAACACTTAACACGTTCGCGCAGCGTGCCGGCGTGGCGCGGCGCGGCGGCGGCCACGCACGTCGCTTCGTGGAACGCCTCGCGTTTGTGAACCGCGATCTCTCGAGGCCGTCTCTGTTTAGGAGTTGCTGACAGAGCCATGAGGCAACGAGCGTTGCGCTATTCGAACCGGAGGAAATCGAACAAGCTCTAAATTCAACAGAACAACTCACATGCGGGTATATAGCTTCCGATTGCTTAAGATATTCTTGGCAAACCTCCTTCTTTGAGCTTTTAATTGATCATTAACACGATCACTACGTACGATGCACGTTCGAGTTGGCACATTTTTTTCGGTTATGTATGATATCGACTTGAATGTGGCACGTGAACTAAAAATCACGAAATTATGAATTATGATTATTATCATTTCATAATAATTCATATTAAACACATAGATATGTAAAGTTGCACAATATAAAAACAATTATTATATGAAAATTATTTGTTAACGTACAGCATTGTAAGAAATGAAAGTCGGATACGCGGTGAACACGTTACTACATTGGATGATAACTAGAGAAATACCCGCATCCCAAAAATATAAACATCCTACTGAGAAATAAAAAAAGACAGTCAGCGCTAAGGCCATAAGAATGTGAATTTCGTAAAGAATAATAGATACTATGTATATTGAATTGAAGTACTAGGTATCCAAAAAGTATTGGAGTATAACTTCCATTTACGGTTTACTTATCTACGTTACAAACTGAACAACCAATAAAATAAAATTTCTCTGTCGAATAATATTGGCTTGAAAAATATCAACGCACCTCACCAGTATCCCATCACGTATCAAAAATTTCATTAAGAAATAATAAAGATTATTGATCAGTTTAAGAAAGTTGTATATACAAAGCTTTTCGAACTTGGTTGGGATGAAGCAACCTTTGGTATAGGTATTCTTCAATTAATAATTTTCAGTTGCCATTGTTACTTTTCTTTATAAAATTCAGAAAGTATGCAATATCGCGTACATATAACGTATTCTTTATTTTTACAAAAAGACATATGCAATATCATGTATATGTATTCTTCGTTCGAAATTTCAATTGAACATTCATTATTTCCACAATTTTCTTGAAATTTATATTAAAAATTGCATTTTCATATTAAAAATCGTTCATCAATAACGAAAATGTGCAACGAACAAACTAACAAACAATCATAGTTTCGTGCAAAAATGAAAAGCACGACAGAACCAATGAAACAACCAACGATATCGAAACTTTGAAGCCTCGAAAACTTCTCGTTCCCTTTTTTCCTTCTACGAAACTCATCCCGCTTTTTCCCATCAATATACTGTATCACGGTTGTTATTAAATTGTACTGACCTATAATGTTTCGAAATCCGCGGACATTTTTTGACCCTTCCTTAAGTGTTCTAGGGTTAAACATCAAATAGTATTTCAGGCTAAGAATCCTACAATAAGAAGATTCACACGAAACGAGCATACATGCAACTTCCTGAAAGCGATCTAACCAGGTCGCGTTCTCAGCGCCAGGTGTTCCATGCATGGATCTGTCGATCCGCTCGAGCGAAATCGATTCTCCCAGCAGAGATTCATTCGAAGCGATTCGTTCGATCGCGGTTGATCGACAACGACCGAGCTACTCCGTTACGTGGACCCAGTCGATCCATTCTGTTGGATAGACGGCTACGAAGAAACGGATCCCAGCCGGTAGTCTTTGACCATGCCGACGCGTGATACAACGTCGAACGCGACCTTAATTGGCGCGTTTACCTTAACTTCCATTTAAATGCTTGGACGAGGTTAATACGAGGCAGACGCGTAAACCACGCGACCGAAGCTCGTTCTCGCGGTGACCTTAAGACGCGTTTCCCACAGCGTGTCTCTTTTTGCTCTTTCTATAACGCTGAATGAAGGCGACGATACGCTTGTTCGTAGTGATCGAATCTGATACATTTCGAATCGCTTCGGGCCTGTATTGTATATATAATGGTTCACGAGAGTATTCCACCTTGCTACAGAAAATTTTTTTGAATATATTATGTGCATTAATGAGACTTTTTGAAATTTCATTAACATTGTAGCCAGACGCGACTATCGTGATTGTATTGATAAAATTTGAAATCAATTCGAAAATTTATATAGAAGATGCAAGATATTTATTACAAGCATATATTTAAAAAAAAGTCGGTATACAGCATTCATGTGCTATCGATAGGTCTTAAACATGTACTTGATGGTCTCACTATACAGTATATTCTGGCTTATTAATTTAGCTGAATGACTGAATGTTCATATACTTTGGAGATTCTTGCGAAGTGTACGTTTCCAATAAATATCTTGTAACTTCTATATACATTTTTGGATTGGTTTCAAATTTTATTGATATCACCACGATAATCGTATATCGTTACGGTATTAATGGAATTTTTAAATGTTTTATAAAGTACATATATACATAAAAATGCCTATATTCGAATACTTTCGTGAGCCAATGTATCACAACAAATTTGAATCATTTATCGAGCATGATTAGAAACCTTTATCATAACTTTTTTATCGTAACACCAACTCTCCAGACTTTCTTTATTATTTTATGTCAATGAGACTGCTTAAACAAAAGTAATCAAAACACTTGCAAAATATCGAACACTCATCGAGCTCTCAAAACCTACCTAAACTCTTAAGACCTTTAAAGATTTTCAAGATTTCCAACATGATCAAAATTTTCAAGTGTTTTAAGCTTCGAATCACATTTAAAGCGATTCGAATTTACAGACTCGATGCAATTCGAAATGTTTCAGATCCCATCACTACTCGTTCGCCATAGGGAGTCACTGACAGTCGTGTGGTATCAGGCTAATGAATTGAAGCTCCTTCACGGGGCTCTCCCACGAACCGCTTATGAAAGTTCATGGCTTCTTTTTTCTTCTCTTTCTTCCGTTTGGTCTGTATTAATTGACGACGGTTGCGTGAGCATGACATGTCGCCATACATAGTGGACGTCGTGGGCTTTCGGGAAACGTGGGTTACTCTTCAGGACTCTGGGATGTCCTCGTGTTGGGAAATAGATGCAAGTTCCGTGAGAATCGCCGACAACACGGATGTGTTGAATTTTTCATGAGATTTATGGCGGATGATTAGGTGCAAACATTTTATTTGGTTAGATTTATGTACTGTTGGAGAATTCTTGCCATTGCTCTCTTTTTGATGTTTTTTCAGTTTCGAGGTCAAATTTTGAACCACTAGTTTAGCATTGAAACTCTAATTCTAATTTCCTTGTCGTTCTAAGCTTCCAAAACCTTTGAAAAAGTTCTGAGATATTCACAAATGTTTCTATTATATTGTAAAATCCATTAAATAAACGTTTAAGGTTCTTGTCAATAAAGAGAAAAATTTAAAGGAAGAAAATTTCCCTCATTTATGGAAGATAATAGTCATATACCAAATCAAAGACAGGAAAGTAATTGAAATCAACGTACTCAAAGTGCTATTGAATTTCCAATTTTCAGAATTTTCAATAAATAGAGTTCTAGTAACTAAGACCACTCTAATCTATACAAGAAGTCTGTAAAGTCTAAGCCTAAAACCGAAATCCTCAAAAGACAAGCAAAACCCATTCATCACTTTCTACTAACCTCCCTAACCCTTCCAAATCCTTTGAATCCGACCAAAAAGAACCAGCTTCCAAGCCTCATCTTCCCACGAGTTTAAACAACCTCCACTCCCACTCCGAGCTCCATTTCACTATTAACACCGACCAACAAGAACAAGCAACGAAACAAGCATGAGAAGAGCCTCAGAATATTAAAACTTAAGTATAGCAAGCTACAAACACAAAGCAGAAATTTTAATATATATTAAGAAAAGAGCATTTTGATTTATTTAATTCTTTATCAAAATCAGTAAAAAAATTGAAAGTACTTTGATTTATTCTATTGATTCGAAATGATAGGTACTTGAAGAGCATCATAATAACTACGGCGCGAATGTTTGTGGAATTCAAATTTTATCAATATTATTAACAAAAATGGAATCTAACTAAGGATTTGTTTCATTTATTAAATATTATAACATTTATTTTGAGTATTTTACATTTCTTGTGTTAGGATTCATATGAATTCCAGGTCTTTTGCTTTTTAAATTTCCCATATATAATAAATGATAATAAATGCAAAAAAATTCAAACTACTGATAACTAAAGCTTGTATCCGACGAAAGCCATCGGAAATAATAATTTTCCAAGGAGCGGCATATAAAAGTGGTACGAAATGGGCAAGATAATAAACTCGTAAAGATCATTATGCATGTATGGAAAACTTAATGGTGCAAAAGTACATAGAATACAGATAATATGGGTAAATATATAAAATATCGACCGTACAATGCTCGTTATAATTTTTAATGGGTAAAATAATTCTCTACTTGGGTCTTATTTTTTAATTATATTTGTAACTCACAATAAGCAGAAATAAAATAAAACAATAAAAGATCCAAAGCATAGTGCTCTCTATAATACATGTATAGTAGATAAAATAATTTTTTATCTAGATGATCTATCTTTCTAATTATATTCATAAAAGTACAAATCCGCAAAAATATCTGGCAGTGCATTTATAATTTGCGAAAAGAATTCAAGAAAATGGTAAAAAGAGACACTGAAACTCGTGTGGTCACGCGCAATAGCCGCGAGACGTGGAACGCGGAGACGCTATCCGATTTATCCTCGATTTCGCTATCAATCCCCGACAAAGGGCGACGCGACGACGCGACGCGCGTCGGCCACGAGGAGCCACGAGCCGTCGCGTGGGACTAAGCTGCTCGGTCTCCCTCCTTTCCGTTCCTCTCCTATGTATTCTCGGTCGCGAGTGCCAAGCCTCTCCTCTTCCCCTTCGTTCGTCTCTCAACCTACTCCTCCACCTTCGTTCGCCGCTGTTCCATGGCACTCCACGCTCCCTCGAGCTCGACGTCTGCTCTTGCACACGCTCGACCGGGCACGCACACGCGCGTGACACACGCACGCTGAACCCACGCCACACGCGCTAGTAGGAGAGCGAGCTCACGCGCGCCCACGTGAATACGCCGCTGTATAACTGCTCGCTAATGATCGATGCATTATTTGTTTAGCCTCTTTCAATTCTCAATTGCGAAATCACCTGATGAGCTTTTGGACTAGCTTAAGAAGATTGAGATGCGAGAGCCTGAGTCTTAAGATGTTTGTTTTTAGAGAATATTGTAAGCATAAAACGTGGAGAGGATTTTTAAGACATCTTCTTTTTATTCATTTTTATATTTAAATTTTAATTTCAAAAATAGCGAGGGGAAGGGGGAAATGAATTTACAATTCATGAACTTACTACACATGCGTTCTAGACACGAGTTCTTTGAACGTGAATTATGATCAATTTATAATGGATGTTTCATACCTAATTAGATTTTTTTGTTCATAGTTATATTCCAATGTTAAATATTGACTTTAGCAAAACATCTCAAAAGGGGAAAAGAAAAAAAATCAATTTTTCAATTGATTTATACACTATGAAATACACTTGTGAAGTATAATACGGTATAAAAGGTTCCTCAATCATGATTGTATTTCAAAAAATATTTTATGTCACATAAGACTCTTTCTGAGTTCATGCTCGTATTTCAGTCTCATCCCTAGAAAATGGAACGAAGAAAAAGGAGATCGATTTACTACTCAACTTAAAAATCCACGAACTATATATGCCACTTATAAACCATATTTCTCAAGCACAAATTATTCTCTATGCGTCTCCAAAAGATATTTCATTTCTACTGAATCCATACCCCATATTCCAGTCTCGTCCCTAAAAAAATGAACATCCAGAAAAGGATACAAAGAAGAAAGGAAATCAATTCACGGGGTAATGCAACAACAATAACCGCCAACACGATACACGTCCGCGGGCGTTTTTATCGCGTGGCCGGGAGATTTCCTCCGCTCTCCCCGGGGCGGACTTATCGCGCGTTAAGCGTCGCGAGAATTTATAACGTTTCGCGTCAGACGTTAGGTGTTCCTGGTGCCAAGAGATCTCGCGGCCTCCGTTATAATTCATTCGTTTGGGCGGCCGCCAAAGTCGTACGTTTGCGCCGGCCACGGAGCGTATACGCAGAAAAACGAATTAGCCCCGGTCGCCGGTGCCAAACATCGCGTGGCGGCCTGCACTCACTTACGCACGTGCGTGGGCGCTCTTTGGCGTCAATAATACCCAACGATCGTCGCTCTGTTTCGGGGTGAAAGCCGCTTTGAGAGCGCCAGCGAACAGCACCATCGCGTCACAGCTCTGATGCATCGTCTTCCTTCAACGTTTTCCCATGACGAATTCGTATAAATAGTCACCGCCTGGGCCTTCCTCGAATCCCCATCGCTGCCTTTGACCTCTATCCTCTCTTCCTGTTCCCGCAATTATGGGAATCGCTCGATACGGCGAATCCCTTGTCTTGTATCATGATATATGGGACAGATCTACATAATACAGATTATGATTTCATCGTGATACACGTGGAATCGAGGAACACGAATGTCTTAATACTTTCCTTACATACGGTTAAAAATAAAAAAAATATGGTCGAAAAGATTACTGAGAAATAAAGTATTGATATTAGAATTTGCCATTTTTCATGCGCTGATTGAAATAAAACTGACATACATTATAAAAATGATTGTTGAAATGTTTTATCTTGTCCTTCTCTTATATGCAGTTAAGATAGAAAGGAGAAAAAATATATTCAAAAGAGCTATTGAAAAATAAAGGCTTGACATTGGAATTTATTATGTTTTTCATATGGTAATCAAGATAATACCCTGCCAACCACAAGTATTAAGACACCTATTGATAATTAATATAAATTTATATTTATACCTCTTTAATTTCCTAGTTATTTTATTATGAACTTGATTTTTCATTCGCATTACTCGTGTCTTATGCTATGAAATATAAAGTGAAATAAAATTTATTAGAATCTTTCAATAAATATTATAACCAGCAGCTGCCCTAATGTTTATGACAGCTGGTGTACGCTACAAAAATAATTGTTGAAACGTTTTATCTCGTTGTTTATTAATTTTTCATTGTTCATTAAATTATTCTTATACATCATTATGCATTAATAATAATTTCGTTGTTGTTTATAAAAGCAGTGTAACGTTGACGAAATATTGAAAACGGTTCTTTTTATAGATGCTTCATTACTATCTATTTGCTTCAAACCAATTAATAGGAATACCAATTAATATCGCTCCCTAAAAATTAAATTTTGTCCGCACATCAATTAAAAGAAATTTCACGCACGGTCCAATTAAAATGACTAAGTATCCAATTTCCATCCACGATAATATCCTAACCAACCCCTTCGACCTAAACAGATAACTACCATCCGATTGCACCGGAGTACTCAAAAGGACGGGCATGTTTTAATCATGACCAAGCATTCGAATCACAAGTATTCAGCCGAATGAAACCAAACTAACAAAACACCAACCACACGACTTGAAATTAGTTTCGTTCTCAAATTTTACAGGGTGCCTTTTAACGTTGCTAATCGGCTCGCTCTATCATCGAGCGGGCTCCACGCGAATTCCTTCGTTCAAGCTGCAGCTCTAATGTCGAGGGCTAATCTTTCAACGAACATGCTCGTTCTCCCTCATATGCATATTAATCGAATTATTTTTGAAGATTTTGCGAAACCCAGCTACTCTGTCTCTCTCTTCTCTGTCGTATCTTGTCGTATCGTGCTAGCTAATAAAAATTCGACTCGTGTGCACGAACGACGGATGCGCGAAACGTATAATCAGGCCTTCGTTGGAATAGAGGACGAGCTAGAGAGATTGTCTGAAAATTTAAATTGGCCTAGACCGCTCGTATGTTTCGTTCTCATGGGCGCGAACGCGTAGATTAGCCTACTGTTCGCGGTCTGTCACGAACTAACCGGTGATTATCGCGAGAGGGACGCCAGCCACTGAAAAATAGCTAGACCATCGCACTGGCTGTATCGATTACGGTAGACAAAGGAGAGATGCAAGATAATAATATTATTTATGGTGAGAAATTCATATTGCTTCGTTTAGTGTGCCTAGAAAGGAAACTAATTTTTGCTTTTAATGGATGTTTTAAATGACACAATGAACGTGGATGCGTTTTAATAATACTAGTTTTTAGGGTTAATTTGGATCTTTAAGGTTGAGAATTTTGTGTATTTTCAGTAGCAATAAGTGTGAAAGAGAAAAGAATAATAAGTGAAATTCCTATTTAGCAATCAAAGAGAAAATTTTACAAGGGGGATAAGAGTTAAAAAGCAGGAGTTCGTAAGAAATATGATATAATAGGCATTTGTATACACGGATATGCTATACAGTATACAGCAACTACGAAAAGTATTTGTAAAAAATTTGTAAATATTTTCATCATTACATAGGTATATACTAATAAATTAAGTCCAAGTATGTGTATATGTATTTATGAAAATAAGAAAATATACAAATACTTCTTGTAGCACTGCATGTATGTATAGCATTTTCACAATACAAAATTTGTACAATAATGCTAATCAGAATTACAAATTTCTTAACATAGAACAGATGGTAAGTAATGATGTTGTTTTGGCTTTGTAGAATTTCAATATTAGACAAGGTATTAAGAGATTAGGAAATAAAACATCTTGGAATAATCTTCTCATCGATATAAACCTCATCCCAAAATGATTCCAGAAAAAAAGAAGAAACTAACTAGAGAGCTAAAAGCAGAATGATTGAAAACGGAATATGTATTGTTTGCAAAGGATAAAAGAAAGGCAGTATTGAAATTGCTCAAACAACGCGATCCATTTGCACTATTGCCACTAATTATACTTCGATTATCCCTGCAATGATTCGTCGGTGCTTCGGATACCGAAGCAGCCAAACGAAAGCAACGCAATGGTGACGGCTACCTTTCTTTGCTCGAGAGACGGTGGCAAAAAGTTAATTAAAAACGCGATTACACCGAGCGTCGTTTCATCTGTTTGCTCATTAACAGGCTCTCCGTGTCCAATCCGGTGATTAGATAGCCTATGCCACCCGTGCCGCAATTTCGATCGACGATGAAGCAACGGTCAACCTGACTGCTTCGACGCGAGTAATTACGTTGGCGTTTCGAGAGAGGAGGAGAAAGAGAATGAGAAAAAAGAAAGGCAATAGGATAGGGACGTCGAAATCCATCTTCGAAATAGGCAAGCCTAAAATTATCGACAACGAAAAAATCTCTGCTTGTCGCGGATGGGAAATCGTCAATTTTTATCGCGGGATGCGTCATGAATATTTATACGTCCCATACCGCGGTATACCGGATATTTTACAGCGTGAGGATTCACGCCAACGATCGTCGACACACATCATCGGAATCCACGTCAAAATCGAGCCGATAAATTCGTCTGTCTGCCGAATCAATTACGACCGCTAGACGCTGGCTACGACCGTGCACCGCGATCATTTATCGCTGGCCTTCGTTCTCACCCCTGCTATCCCACCGTTTTTGCATCGATGTGCTTCGTTGACATAGGAATTTTGTAGGAGTGCTTTGGAATTGTGATAATTTCGGCACTGCGATAACGCTGATATTATACAGATATTGAAAAAAGTTATTGGCTTCGTATTAAAAATGTTGACAATTCGATGTTTACAACGTAGACTGATGTTTTTGGAAATTCATATTTTTATAAATGTAACTGAGGAAATGAATCCTTAGTAAAGACATTTGTTTTGTCTAGTAAAAATTATAAAGAGTACATTTTTTACTCTAAAATACTGAATATTTCATATATTCTTCCATATTATGTACTTTCACATTTTTGCACTTTTCAATTTCCCAAATACATAAATGAAATTCAAAGTAAATACGAACGAAAGTTTCAGGCAATTCTACGTGAAATTTCAGTACAATTATTTAATCCGCGCGCATTAATTAACTCTGATAGTAAAATATTTGACGCAAGACGATATCTGGCTATACACTACGTAATAAAATGTCCGATCTGCAATGTCCACGACTACTTACAATCTTCTGAAATTTCAATTCCCAATTACTTAAATTCACAATCTTGGAAACTCTAAACACACAATTCCCTCTAATCTACTTGTTCGCTTTCCCCTTCGATTCCAAACTTAACGATCGTGACTCCACAAGAAACCCGTAAGGGAAGGAACATTACAAAAAATGCTGCTTAAAAAAGCAGCTCGGAGAGATATCGAGGACTGGGTCAAAGAAACACGTAGGGAAAGAAAAGATCGTAAGAAAGCAGGTTCCCGCGAGAGGGAACACGCGAACCGTAATCCCTGCAACATTCGCGAGACCAAATTTGGCGGCATTGTGAGGCAGCTTCTCGGTTAGGCGGGCAGCTGTTTCCCAGGGTCGCGGCCGACAGAAGCATCAACGAGCAACAAGACAATTCCGTATGATTTATATTTATGAGCGTACTGCCATTTAATAGCTGCCGCGCGGCATTGCGCTCACTGAGTCATCGAAAGGAACGGGCGACTGCCGGCGACTTGTCTTCTGGAAGCGGAGGACTTTGAATCATTCGAGCGCCGAAGCGAAACAGCTCGAGTCTTCGAAACGAAAACACTCGTTATCCGCCGCTGGTATGCGCCAGATTAATTAATTGAGATCTGATGATGCGTTTAGCAGCTGAAGCACGCTAAAGAACGTGAGGATAACGTTTCTAGTTCGTGCACCTTCGTCGCTTTCCAGGTGCGTGGAAGAATCTCAGGCTCTTTTTGCTCGTGTACAAGACACTTTATCGGAATCTATGATGAGTAATATGTTGAGAAATTTTGTGTGTAATGTAGATGATGATGAACCGTGGAACGGTTGTAGATTCCACAGGAATTCTAGAGGACGAGGAAGTACATTGCATTCTCCGCTCACCAGGAGTACACCGAGGTTTTTCAGTTTCTTCCTTTTTAGTGAATTTAATATTTCCCGTAGAAGTAAAGTTTCTTGTGGTATCAGTTACAATTAATCAGTTTCATACCTTGTGCTCTGTATTGTACATACTATTTTGTGGTTTTTTGTAGTTGTATAGTTTATTCTTAAGATAACGCTGTATACTGTTTGTAGCATACACGAAGCACATAACACGTAAATACAGAATTAATAAATACAGTGACAAACATGCTTTAATTGCGTTATATATAGTATTACATATACTATTTTATAGTACCATTTATATTAAAATTCTGCCATGAATCAAACATACTTGCAATCCAATTGCTTCAAGTTTTGTAAAAACTAATAAGACAAGCAATATTTTTATATTTCTAGTATCTTAACGTTATGGTAAGCAATATTTTTAAAATTACAAAGAAGGTGGAACAATAAAAAGTTTAAGAAGAAGCTTGCAACTTTCATGAAAACTGTGATTTATCTGTGATTCTTTCCTCGTATAATCAATTAGAAACACACAAGCAACATTGAAAATCTGTAAATCGAATATAAAATCTTCACCCAGAAAATTCTGCGAAACGATAAATAAGGATCTGCTGTACAGAAGTATCCTAGGACTATCAACTCCCCTGATCAAAATCCATCCACACACAAAGGATACTCCACATAAGCGAAAGAGGTCCTCCCACGCGAAAGAGAGTCGCACACGGCTCTCCCTAATGGCTCTCCCTCAGAAGGGAAGAAAACCAGGGCGCAGCATCCGTTCGATCGATCCTCATTATGCACGCTGACCCCGCCACGACCTCATTCTCCGAGACGGAAATTGGTTTTATAATTTAAACCAACCACGAAGGTAATCGAGCCCTCCTAGAATGGCCCCGTGAGTGTCGTATTAGGTTTCTGCCGTTAGCATTCACGACACCACCATAACCAAACCTTTAGAAATCACTTTCTCTGATTGACACTGAATGCTGCCCTCAGAGTTGTCCCGCTCGATTCGATCGTACCTGTTCGTTTATTATATCGAACGTCTTCGTGACGTCCTCTTACAGATGTCTATCTAACGTTTCGTGCCTCTATCGAGGCCACTGATCGAGATTCTTCTCTCTTTCCATGTCTCGTTTCATTTCGTTCGATCGTTCCTTTCTCGTTCGCGGTAGACGAACAACGATCGCGAAGGTACCAATGTTCACATGGAAAGACGACAGGTGTATCGAGGGGAGGATAATACCGTATGGTAGGCGGCTTACGCCGCTCATCTTCTTTCATCTTCCTTCCACGTGCCCCCGCGAGACACCGCCAAAAGGAGAGGAATCAATTATAAAAATCAGCGTCGTCGATTATGGCATTGTGGTGGACTTTACGAGTTGGTTTATACAATAATTAGACGAGTTGATACTTGTACCGTTAAATGTATTTAAAAGTATTTTTGAAATATATAATACAGAATACAGAATCAACAGTCGTTCGCTCAAAGTCACTCGCTATAAGAATGCTCGATACTCGTACGCTAGATAATGCTTACGTTCGCTCGATACTAATTGTCTTAATGATCGTGTTCGTTTATTTATACTGATCAGGAGAGTACCAGAAAGTTTAAATTCAAATTCGGTTGACGGTTGCACGTAGCGGCGACATTGTTTTGTCCGGAGATTGTTTATCGTTACGTTTTGTACGCCAAGGGGGTGTCAATGTCCCGAGGCAAAACAACAACATGAGTCGCTCACGATTCGCACCGTCCTCTGACTCATGTGCCGCTACAGCATGTTATCCTAGTACCGTGATTTTCTACTGGTGTGCCTGAAGAATATTTGATCATGCAATATTCGGTTATTTAATCAGAAGCACTGACTTCTTTTCCTTTGAATTGTCAAGTAAAAACACCTGAAATTTACACAAAACGCAATTTTTATCCAGTTCTTTGATAATCTGATTCTCTATATCGAATTTTATTCATGTCCTGAATCGATATGGCCAAGAGGGCTATGAAATCTCTCGATTGCGAATTTTAAATAATAAAATGCAATGTATATCATATATCTCGAAACTTTAACCTACGGTTATCCCGTTAGGAAAAGGCGAAAGAGAACGGAATCCAGTTTCCCGTTGCTACGCTTCCCGGATACAATGCATCAACGTTTAAATTATAAACTGTTGCACCTAATTGCTACATAATTACGACACTGCCAATTTCCTCGCGAATTTTCCCCGCGTTAATGGAGCCCACCGTCGTTACGCGTTCGCAATTACTATCAATGCACCTTGAACGACGATCTACTTCAATCAACGTGAATATCAGCCAACTCCATCTCGTTTTAATAACATATTTTAGGCGATCATTAGGCCCATGCTCGACCACACGCACGTCAAACCGGAATCGTTGCTTGCCAGGTCGTAAGAAGGATTTCTTGGGACAGATGTCTGATTGGGATAAAATTGATCGATGTCTGTCCTAATAACGTCCCGCTCGTTTTCTGGAACCATCATGGGCTCACCGTCGTGACATTTTACGACAGTTTCAGCAAATTAGGTTCCAAGATAGATCCGTATCTACCAAATTCGTCCCTTCCTTCGTCTAATAGCTACTTGACTTTCCTGGCTGTTCTGAACAATTTGAGGACAGCTTCGGTCCTTTCGGAGCGCAGATAATTCTGTGTTTCGAAAGCTGACATTATTTTAGTAAACGTGGGTGATTGACGTCCGTTGAATTTTTAAGTAGATTAAACGCAAAATATTGTGAGACTTTTTTGTCTAGTAAATGGAGGTGCAGTCTTGGATGATTGTCAGTTGTAATATGAAGAAAATAACGTTTTAGAAAATTTTAGATCTTTGAAAAGAAAAGAGCGAGTAAATTTAGAATTAAAGCGTTAAGAAAAAAAGCGTTTGAAAATTAAAAAATTTTCTAAGTAGAAAATTTAACTTCTGTTTAGTCGTTTCCGTGATGATAGCTCTGGAAAATATTGAATAACTAAGCTTCGATTCCAAATTAAGTACTGATATCATAAAAGATTGCATTTCAATTTCTCGGCTCAAGTAAGACGTTGAACTTTTTAAGAGGTGATATTATTTATTATAAAATTAAGTATGACGTAACAAGAGCAGTTATTTCCTCTCGTCCTACATTCTTACATCCTTCCGTTTAGAACAGAGAGGATCTTTTTGTTGATGATGTCTTCGAGTCATCGTCGCGCCGTCTCGGGATCGAGCGAAACATGTGGCCGGGTTAAAACACGTCTATTTTCTTAAAGCTGCCGCTAACATGGAGCAAATGTTCCGACTCTAATACACGCTTTCAGCAACGTTTTATGATGACTCGCATACGTGCGGATATTTTCACAGTTTGTTCAGTGCGACTATCTGGTTCTTTGAGAAACGAAATCGGGGTTACGCTATCTATACACGATCAAAAGACGCTCGATACACCAATTAAGCAAGAAACTC
Organism: Bombus flavifrons; assembly: GCF_040668555.2. NCBI lineage: Eukaryota > Metazoa > Arthropoda > Insecta > Hymenoptera > Apidae > Bombus > Bombus flavifrons. The sequence continues at coordinate 3,406,055 of NC_138453.1, read as the reverse complement.
GAAGATCTAAACTCTTGTGTACTACGAAGAATCTACTTTCCATTTTAAATTATATCATAAATAGACTGCAGATATTTGTCTTTTCTCTTCTGCTTAATGTCTTCATAGCCTGATTACTATTTGGCTGTGATTAATTGACGATTGCCATATTAATCGTAGAAATACATATTTTTGGTGATTCGTAAAAATGTAACGTACCAAAGTATACCAATATTTTCCTAAATGAATTTTATCGTTCAATTATTTAATTGTTTGTTAAAGTACAATCAAAGCTACAGAGGGTAAAAGAATTGAAAAAGTCGCCTAAAAGGTCCTATATCTATCCCAAATCAATTCATAAACGTTACAATAACCAGACTAACATCCCTTCCTCTCCTATAGACACACATTTCTAAAAGCAGTCAGAAGTGTCGAACAAATACATTCGACGAAACCATTAAAAGACCCGAGAGAACGTTGTTCCGCTGAGAAAAATCTGTTTCGACCTGCTGCTCCCTTCTGTACTGCACATGCTGCTGTATCCGGAATCAGGGTGGTTCCGGTTTTTTCCCTATTCTTTCCATTGGGAAAGCCGAGACGTTCGGGGGCGAAACAACGTCGCTTGAAAAGACGTCACCGCCTTGTCTGCAACTCTTCCAACGACTGGGAAGGAAGTCTTTCGGCGACCGGCTGCTTCGGGGTAGAAGAGAGAAGAGAATCCTGGCAGTGTGGTCCTGTGTTCTGGGCGGACGTCCGCCCCGCACGATCCAGATATCGATCTTCCAGCATTGTTCCCTCAAGCTTGTTATTAACTGTCATAGATCTCACGAAATACCGACCTGTCGCCCGCGTCTTCCGCTACGGCTGCTAGTACAAATTAATTTATCACGAATCCATTAAGTTTTTCCTTTTTATTCTCAGCATGCACTTGTTGATTCCCGCGAGCGTGCAATTGGAGTTTCAATTATGGGCCTACGATCATGATGGTTGGTTATCAATTGGGAAAATATTGTGGTTATTTTTGCTGGTTATAGAGGAGTGAGTGGATTCTTAGTATAGCGCTGTTTTTAAGTATTTCATTGTTCTTTATGTTGCCATTATGTTATTGAGGATTGATTACGATTAAGATGGTTAAATAGTTATTGCAAAGCAAATGCATAAAATACTAACATTGCGCATTCGAATAATAGGATTTTAGGAAAAGGTCTTAGGAACGAAAAGGTTAATATAGAAAGTTTCATTAGAAAATCAATCTAATAATGTTGCGTTGCGATTTTCCTGCAACGAAAACTCTTTTAAATTTTCATTTTTTCGATCATAGTACATTATTTCATTTTTAGTTAATATAGTTGCACAATATAATATATTTGATTAATAATCGACTGTTAAGTATATCATCTTCAGACCCCTTAACTTTACACTTTGCATTGATGTACTTAACGTTGCTGAGTTTAACACCGAAACTTCCAGAAAATGCAGCGATGTTAAGAATAACAATGCAAAGCGTAAAAGTGTTAAGTAAGATACTCAGATCGTGAAAGCATAAAACTCTCATATACCATTCCCAACGAAAGATAGGATTCTTAGTCATAAAAATTATGAATCATCGGTTAAAATCCAGTCATTTCTCTTCCTACGGTATGATATTCAATGAAAAATAATTCGACGACACTTTATTATTAATTAACAACCTAAAGAAGAGCTCAAAAAAGAAGAACAATGTGTACGATGCTCTACAGACGTAATTGGAAAATCTAGGCGGAAATGTAAGCGGTTCAAAGGCTCGACCGCCCTCGTTGGAGCAATTCTGCACCCTCAGGGACCAGCAGGCCACAAACTGCAGTTTTTCGAATCCGGGAGCCCCGAGGGGTAGTAAGGTGAAGCGTATCCGCGAGTGCGGTGGTCTTCCATTCCGGCAAATGTCCGCCCCACGCGACCTCAATTTATTCGACACCTCCCCTCGCCTTCAGCGCTTGGAAACTGCTCCGAATCTTTTTGGCGCGAGGGAGCAACGCAGTATGCGTCTCGAATTCGATCGAGAACAGACCGAGAATGGCCAAGGGTGAGCAAAACCCGCGGTACCGGTATCGTAAAAGAGTTATTATGCTAATGAACAGTGCGCACGCCTAATTACTTCCTCGGGAAAGGAAAATATCTTATTCGGCTATCTCTCGGCTCGAGAGGCGCGTCTTTCGGTTACGAATTGGGATCGATAAGAGGATACTATTCTGGAGTATCGTAAATTATTGACACGTTCGATCATGATGTTTTTACTTGATACAACATCTGAATTTAGTATTCGTCAATACTTACAATAGTATTCGTCAGTTCTTTTACCGGTTTTCTTGGAGAATTTTAGTAGTGTAATTTTGCATGCATTGATCTTGGTTTTAGATATCAGATTAGATTATTATACTTTTACATGTATACAGTGCATAGATTACTTAAAATTAGATATATACTGATTCTTATATGTAGGTATGATCTTGAATTTAGATATCAGATTAAATTACTGTATTATAATATATATAAGTATTTCAAATATTTAGTTCCAGTGTAAATTATATACGGTTAATACGAAAATCTACATATATCTATCGAATTTTGTGTGTTTGTCACTTCAAGGAAACTAAAAGTGCATTTTATCATAAAGTTATTTATGCTTACATATCAATGTGTATATTGGTGTATATCTAAAAAGAATGAAAAGAGTTGAAACATTTAACTCGCACAAATCTTGGTATAAAATGATATTAGAAATTACAGAATCTTTCATTTGTTCAACGTTAAAGAGATAGCATTGATGATTCTGAAGAGGACCTGCAGGATATTAATACAATGTTAAGTCTATTACTTACATAAGTAAATATAATAGGTGTATATAATTTTTGTAACATTGTATATCATATAACTTTACTTTTCTTTTCTTAATAAAGATGAATGTGAATAAATTGTGTTACCTTCCCACAGTGCATCTGAATGTGCCAAAGAAATTCGTAGAGCTGTCTTTACTACAATATTTTGTTTGTAATATAATGTTTTTACTATAATATTGTATATTTATAAAATATATGTAGACTTTTTTTACTAACTATAGTTTACTACTTTCTGCATATTCCACATATCTCGTAAGTAAAGTATACTAAAAAAATCTCAGAATTTAATGGATTAAAATTTAACATCAGTTTTATCGTAAACCGAGGAATCCATGGAATCCAATGGAAGGGACATAAAATTCACTAGAAGGATGAGGCGTATAGTACTTGAAAACGACGCGTTTCTGACAGACCTTTCCTCGACGTGGCGGACGCGGCGTCGCTAGTCTGGACGTGAGCCAGTCTTGCGAAATTCTCGTAACACGTGTTTCAGGTTCGTTGGCACGTGTTGGTGGTCCGTCGAAACCCGTCGCGACTCCACACCGGCAGACGCCGACAAAGAGCGCCTCTGGTTCTCCTATTGTGGGGAATTTAAGTCCATGGAAACTGGACGCATTGTCGTGCCTGGTTCTGGTCTGACACGCACGTCCACGGATTTATCCTCGAAAATGAAAGGAAAAAAGCGGACGTAACCGACTAGTTTTCTTGGATCCTCGCCGCTATGAATTCTTCGCGTTTTCTCTTTTTGCTGCCGCCTTTTTCGTTTAGTGACAATTTTCTTTCTGTTGAACGGAGTCTTTTCACAGAATATTCTTCGTTCTCCTTCTTGAACGTTCTATGAGATTGTTTCAATGTTATACCTTTTTATAATATATGAATAGCAAGTTTGAATTTTTTAAAAAATTTGTATGAGAGGAATATTTCTTCTTGCTTATTGATGGAAGCTTTGCCGATATATCGTTTGTTCTGCTTCTTCAATTTCGAGTGAGGTTTCTTCAATATTGTATTTTTGGCATGAATGATTGTTTGATTTGTTTTGGCCAATTTATATATAAAATCATAAGAGTAATATTTCTTCCTTTATATCTGATATGATAATCATATTTGATTACATGAAGTATCCACTTTTTATTTTCATAATATTAATTTTTCATAGTCATATAAAAATAGTTATATAAGTCATATAAAAACTAAGTGGTACGAAATTTAATATTTTAGAATCTAATATTCTATTTAGTACGTAAATGCTGTAATAAATACAATAGCCAATACTTGTAGTCACTGTAAATGGAAAAATAGTACGAAGGATAATAACGACAACATGATAGTCTATCTTCGGTGATTTTTTGATTTTTATATTAACAATAATATTATATTAAAAGTTATTTAATTAGCCAGAAAGAAGTATCTTAACATGATATACTTAAGAAGAATGACAACCTCTTAAATCTGAAAATATAAATAATAAGTGAATAAAATTGTCCAGAAACCAATGGCACAATTAATTCGTCTACGATCATCGAATCTGTACATTTCAATGTTGTTCTTATTTTAATAAATAAAAAACCTTTGTAATATTCTAAGAAGATGTTTAACATACAATTAAAACGAGATATCGTGCAACAGGAATCTTCTTATATGCTATTCAAACATGAGTTATATCTTAACGTTAGAAAACTAGAATTGGACGAAAATAAGCGAAAGGACGTAGTAATGTTAAAACTAAGAAATAAACGAACGAAATCAAAAGATTTGCGTGGAGAAATCGAAAGAAAAGTATTATTGGAATACTACTCTTTTCTTCTCGTATATAGGTAATACAGCAATGAAACAAAAGTTCGAACCAAAGAAGCATCATAGAGCATGTTTCCCCATCCACCTAAAAATTTCGTAATAAGCGTCCTACCGATTTTCAAAGCATCGAAAACTAAATGCTAAACCCCATCATATGCCTGTCGATACATAATTACCAAGACGATACACGAAACTAGCTCGCGCACGGCACAAGGTGCATGCTAAACCCCCCAAAACCCTTGTATATTCTTCATCGAACAACACAACCGGCTACCTTCTTAAATCTACACGTAGCACTTTGAAAAAAACGGGCGGACCTTGGTCTGGAAAGCGTGGCCGTCTTGGGAGGTCGCGGATGCGCCACCGGGGGATCCGCATGCCCTCCTAAATATGTTATTAGTACGGTCGTATAACTGCTTCATTTCGAGCGTATGCCCCGAAGGCGATCATCTGCGTCCGCGGGCCGAGGCCAGGACCGTGGCCCAGGCGAAACAACGAAAAGGAGCGAGGCTGAAGAGAATGGTAGGGAAACGTTTTCGCGAGACTTAGATACGGAACGAGACGACACGGGGCTCGCCCTCCCAGAAGTTTCGACCAGGGAGGCCTAGATTGTTTAATCGTCCCCCCCTAATCAATGCCATGGCACCCTGTAATTTCGCTAAATTGCGGTAGAGATACCGTTCTCTACGGGACATTCGGGGCAAAATAGGCAGCAGCAGCTCTCTGTCTCGATGGTAGGTCTTAATTTAGCCGCGCGCTATAAAAGCTGCTAGTCGGCTGCTAGTCGTTTCACGGATGTTTCAGTTTTAGGTTATATTACTCGAACAGATTTGGTATTGTGATTTTTCGCTCGGTCTCTTGGATTTCGTACACATTTGGATTTCATGGATCGTGGGAATTGCAACACCGAGAAGTAACAAAGAGAGAGAGAGAGAGAGAGAGAGAGAGAGAGAGAAAGAAAGAGAAACAGCGAGAAAGAGAGAGAAATTCGATGGTTATATGCGGGCTTATGGTAGGCCGATTAGGCAGCTTCTCTCGAGCTGGGCGGAGAGGACTAATGCAAGGTATTAAATATAGTGGTCTACGGGGGCTTCTGTGATGATTGCGCGCCTACGTTCAACATTACCCATGAGCGGACGAGCTTAATGATCGCGTAGATTTGCGATACAAATCCGGCATGGAATTTCAGCACCGTGCCCACGGGGATGAAAACCTCGGGAACGTTCGTCCGACTATGCCTCGTAAAGTACCGTTATTATTGAAGCGCGCTTGTCGTTAAGCTTCCATGTTGATGCGTGTAATTTCACGGAAGGGTAATAGACGATCTTTAGACCGAACGAATAAATCGATCACTGGTCAAATAGAATTTTCTCTCGTGGATGAATCTCGTCCGCGAGAAGACCTTTGTAATTTTTTAAATGGGTAGGACCCGTACGAGCCCTTGATTTCATAAATCCTAGACGTGAATTATGATAATTGGAGCAAGCATGATGTTTTTCTACAGAACATGGTCAACTTGTTGGCCTATCTACTTCTGATCACGGCGAGTCATGCGATGCATTTGCATGCACATGATATTTTACGTTTACCTATTATTTTACGAGAATATATATTACAACTTATATTATAAGTTTACTTGTAATATGAATTAATTTATCAGCTACAAAGAAACAATTCCGTTATTTTAATTGTATACTCTTTAAATGTGAAACATTTTTAATCTGAAAATTTGAAATATCAATGACTTCCTGTACACTTAACATTTTGAAAGAATATGATATAAATTAATTAAAATCAGAAATCTTTTAATAGAATAATATATGATAAAAGCTTTTGATTTGTATTATATTTACGACAAGAATTTATAAGAAAAATTGTTTAACTACTACATACCTGTATTAATAACTCCTATCGTAAAATTACAGGTACGTCCTTGATAACTCGATCAATGAAGGGCCACATCATAATTACCTCCTTCGTGATATAATTACTTCATTCTAGAAACTATAAAAAAAAAAAAAACGTAACGCCAAAGAAAGAAGAGATCTTAATCGACTAATTGTCTCGAGCGAACGTCGAACCAATCTGTTCACGTCAAATTATCTCTTCATTCAACCCTTATTATCGCGTACTCCAAAAAAATTCTTTGAAAGAGATCACTAATCGACACTGATAAAATATATTCTATTCAGCCTTTACGCTTTTAAAATATTCAAATTACAAGTCGTAACCATCAATTTATTTGGTTTATCATATACAGCAAAGAAAACAAAGATCCTAATTGACTAATTGAGGGGCTCGGAGGAAATAAGATGGTAAATGAAAAAGTCTTCAATTTAAGCAAACTAAAAAAAACATTACGAGAAAACTGAATACTTTCAAATGTTAAAAGTCGCAGAAACTTAAAGATTGATAATAAAATTCTTTAGTTAGATACAGATGCTAGCGTTTCTTGTATTTTATTTTGCTTTGCCATTCTCAAAACTTCAAACAAACCACCAACCAATTTCTTCGCGTCAAATGATCTTCTTATTGAATTGTTTTAAATTCAACATTTCACGTTGTGTAAAACCAAAAAATTGCTACACAACTCAAACACTCAACAAATCGATATCGATAAAACATTTTATTCGCTTTGTGCGCTTTGAAACTACAACTCGTAACCTCCAATTTAATTGTTTGCTCGAAAAGTTGTCGGATCTCGATTATTTCATCATCATCACGCAAGTTAATTCTTCACGTGTGGAATGAACACAGTACACCATATGATTTCAAGGAATGACAGCGCACTGGGTGCAATTAGGTGAACCACAATTAAGCCGCGTCGAACTCGAGGCGTATAATAATTCAACGTTTCGAATAAACGAGTGCAGGTGACGCGATTCACCGACGAACCACCAAATTAACGCCGATTATCACCCCGAGAGCGTTCCGCAAATGCAAATCGATCGCTCGTCCCAGTTAACTCGTTACAACTGTTTTATTTCTTATCATTTCATTTTTACTGATTACAGATAACGTCGGAATAAATTATACAAATTCTGAAACTCGTTTCATTCTCTTCCTTTTTCTGATTTTTATCGAAAGCATCGAAAGAAGAATTCCTATTTCTTTCGTGATCTATGATAATATAGTTGATATCGAAGAAATTACAATTATTGCGAAGGTGTAGACACGTCGTTGTGCTGATTATAACATTTACGTAACAAATAACTAGTACATATATCATAGTAGCGTAAAGTATTTCAAGTTAGTATAACGAATCACATTAAATATGTAGTATCAGATATATGGTTATCAAGTATGTATATCTATTAAATTTCATAAATTTCATTTAGTAGTACTTTCTTATCGTCGCTCCAGTTCTTAACCGATCTATCTCCACCAATTTGTAAACTGAGAAAAATGGAGTTTAAAATTCATGAAGTTTAATATTATTCAAAAGAAATGAATATTTGTTGCTTTTTAAGTAGAATTTTCATCGTATTATCGTGATTGTGTATTCTTTATACGAACGAGACATATGTGAATTGCATTTTTATTTTCTACATAAAGTTAGCACAATTACGGACTGAAACAACGACATGACTGTAAAAGTTTGATATATTCTGAAAATCAAATGAAGAATCTGATAAAAAACCATTACCTTAAAAATATAAACAGAAATAAAACAGCAATACGTGTAAATAGTTTTTGTAACTACTATATGTTAGGTTTTCAAATTTGCTTAATATTATTTCAAATAAAAGTGTATATGTAAAAATTATAGACCTTCAAATGAAATTATAATTCAAAGCATTACCGACAATTTGGCAATTCTACCTGGAATAATGTAATAATAAAAAGGTAAGTGAATGATCGAGGAGATATACGGTGTGGTTGAGAAAAGAATTTCCTTGGACGATGTCTTTACGAGTTATTGCCAAGAGATTTCATCAAGGTCGGTACGATTGAATTCCTCGACGATGAAAACGTGCAATTAATCGAAACGGCGCTTCTGCGAGCTGCAGTGGACTTCTTGGGTGGCGAAGCGATTGAACCTTGAATCGGCCTAATTCTCGCTTTATCGCCTAAGATCGGGCTTTAATATGCGTGAGAGGAGCGTATGGCACGTTGATTTCGCCCGTTGGAATTTCAAGACGAACGCCAGAGATGGAAACGACTCGATTCCAACCTCTCGAGAAAAATAAAGGAAGTCTCCCCGATAAACTTAAAATTTGGTATATTCTTTATAGGGGAAGATAAAAATATAATTAGTCTTATTATATATATACTTACAACTATTTTTAAAAATAATTGCGTTTTGAGTTTTTAGCAATTCTTTGGAAATTTTTGAAAAAATACGTGTTGGTGGAAGAATCTGCATCTTACGTGAATCTATAAACTGTTCTGTAATTAATTGAACTTCAAAAATATTAAAAGACACAAAAACTTGAAGTACACTCTCGCTCATAAGTTTCAAGACATTTCCTAACTTTTAATGAGACTTTAGTATTTTATAAACTTTAAAAATTGTACGTATTTTACAAAAAAATTATTTAATATACCACATCGTGTACTTTCTTCAACGTATAAAGTTTTATGTTAACTGGTGCTTTCAAAATCTTTCAACAGTATATACATACATCAAATTATTCTGGGTCACGAAGAAATGCATAAAACATTGATACGTCGTATTTAAACGAAGCGATATATTAATCTTCCCTGTGATTAAAAACATTCATCGATGTATCAAAAAACAAACAAAGATCCTTAATATCTTCGACAACATAGCGTTTGCGCGCAAATTTCAATTAGTCGATGTCGAAAGCCCATCGCTATATTCTTACCGTGGTAGCTCTCAAACACCGAAACTGCTGGCAGCCATGCACGGACCACACGCGTGTCGATAGTCATTTTAAAAGTCATTTTGCGAAACCGAATTCGAGCTGCTGTCCGAATACAATTGTTCGAGAAACAGCTTCAACGTTTACGACTTGCAGAAACGCACATCCGAAAAAATATACAAAAAAACAAAAAAGGAATCTGTAGGACATTAAAAATGCACCCAACACAAGTTGAATAACATTATCAAAGGGAATAATTAACAATGAATTCCTGTTCCATAACTCAAACTGCTTCAGTGGTTTGTGAGAAAATCGCTTACGAGTTTCGCAACGTCTCCGTAAGGATACACATCACGGGTTAATAAAAACGAGAAGAAGAAAAAGATTCATATCGCCATCGTCTTGCCCAATAACTACTTACACGCTTCGAATTGAGATTACCAGAAATAATCGGCTTTTAATCCACCGTCATTCACGATCATTCACCGATTTCTCTCATCGAAGTTGTCACGATTTTCGGTACGATTCGATTTCGTAACCGCGTGTGGCCATGTCAATTCGCGTTACATCATGTAATTTTATATAATATCAAGCAGTATGGCCGAGTATTAAGTACATCTCACTGCCAGTCAATTGAGCGTCCATTTTATTCCGTGAAAGATCCGTTTATACGTCGGCGAAGTTGGAAAGGAGGCGCGGTTTTATGCAGAAAAGGGAACGCACAGCACGCAAGCGGCCGTATTAAAACCGCATAAAAATAAATTCACCGCGTGCAGCGTTCGCCTGGGCAAAAATAAACTTCCTCCCAACGTTACCTCCAATTACGCCGCGATACTTTTTTCGGGGCCACGCGCGCCGCGTCGGTAGTCCACCGAGAAGCTTTATACGTATACGATGGCGCGTGCACGCGTGCTCGAGAGCTCGCGTGCGCTTATCGAGTATCTAACTACACGCGAGCCAATTTTATTTTTCGCGCGGTACGAGCTCGCCGTTGCATTCTCGTAAATACAGGCGTTGAAATCACCAGTAGACTACATTGTTACCCAAAGGCCCGCGACCCCATCGCTCCCCACTCGCGAATAACGATTCCTCCAACCTAAGAGCAGGTGCATCCATGGCGACGTATCTTACCGATTATAAACCTCAGGACCACCCCTTACAAATGCAGCCACAAGGGGAATTGTTTTAATTGGAACCGAGAGAGAGTCTCTGTTTAATTAATACCAAGCATACGATCTGTTGGCCGAATGCATTCGTGTTGTAATAATTGATAAGGTTACTCAGAGTTTTAATGACGCTTTTTATGTTCTTGAGACGTGGACGTAATGGTGGGTGTATGGAGAATGGTAAAATGCTGGGTAAAATGGATGCAACAAGTTTTAGTCTCGATTCCTCATTGGGATTTTTCTGTTAATAGAAAATTGATTTACTCAATGACGTATGATCATTTCTTGTAAAAATTGGTTTAAATTATCAATTTGATGTGAAAAAAATGAAATTTTCGGAAATTTTCCTACGTGTCATATGTACGTACACAGTGGCTCACGAATGTCTATGAACAGTTATTTATTTATTATACTTATAAGCCACAATATTTAACGAGACTAGTTTTAGCAGTAATTTTATATTTAAGAACACTATTCACTCTGTGAATACTAATTCTACTTACTAAGTGCATGTGTGTAATAAATGTTTTGTAACATCTATATACAAAGGGTACAAAATATACTTGTACACTACTACATTTGATAAAAACAATTACGTAGGACTTAATTAAATCCAGCTTAATAAATTTTGAATTATTTCGAGTAACGCTTCCATATGATTACAAAAATTTGATACTATGAAAATTACACGTAGAACCTAATAAAAAAGACGCTTTATTGAAAAATGATGGGAGTGTGCAAATATGCTGTGCACCTGTCACTGTACATCTTCGGATCAGTTTCAAATTTTACTATTATAGTAACGATAATCGTATCTTATTACAGTGGTAGTAAAATTTCACAAATTTTCGTATAACACACAGTGTTTGTTTATAACGATTTTCTATGGTAGGTACACGAATATTTTCATGAGCTATTGTGTGAGTAGTTATAACCGTAATAAGTTAGGCAGAAAATTGTGCCATTTATGAAATGTAATTTACAGCAATCGTATTCAATATTTTATACTTACTACAATTAAAGTAACACTTACGCTAATTAGGTTATACTTTTCCAATTATCTCGCATTTATTTTTAAATTAAGGAACCACTGTCGTAGCGCTTCGAGATTTTCACTTGCTAAATATCAACGTGTGCGGGATTTTATGTTTTCTTTTGTCTTCCGCTTTATTACCGAAGAATTTAATGACCACATAAAATAATTATTAACCCCCTTAGGCGGAAAGAGCGGATACGTTCGACGTAATAAATTATTTGAAACCCTTACTCGTATTTTAAGTATGCATCGTAACTTTGGATGCTGTACAGGCAAACAAATAATCGGAAGTTCGTTCATAAAAATATCGTCGTCGATAAGTATCACTGTTTCTCACTCAACAAACAACTTCGGCAAAAAATTACGCTTCATTTATGAACTTGAAACACCAACCTAATTACTGCACTCAATGAAGTCGTAATTATACCTATTTGCTGCGCTTGAAGACATCGCGTTAATGAATCTTTAAAGTCCATGTATGGTTGAAGTAATAACCTCGTAAAAATAAATACATTACAAGTACTACGTGAACACCACAGAGAAAAAATATGATAAATTCATTCCTGATGATTTTTCTGGTTTTTGTTCTATTTGGGTCAAAGATATAGACCTTTTAAAAAGAAATGAAAACACTTCGAAGGTTTATAAACATAGAGGCAATGTAATAATAGCAACCTTATGACAATTAATATTTTTGAAATATTCAAATAAAAATTAGTTCGGATAATCAACCACAAATGATTCTGATATTATGAAAATGGTTTATGCACATATAGTGGTACAATATAATAACGCAGATAATAATTAGCAATAAAGATATAATCTCAATTATAATATATGAGTATTTTTATATTATATATTGAATAACAGTTTAAGAAATGCAATGTTGCATATTTCTTTTTTCTTTTTTATTATTTAATTTGTACTTTACAATTTGTCCAGCTGGACATTCGATAAATTGGACGTTCGGTAAATATGTTGCATATGTTGCTCACGGTTTTCTCCAATAAATCTCATTCTTGTCTTCCCGCTTCAATTACTTTTTTTTCTCGCAGTCTCATCCACGAATAACTATACCCAGTTATACTCCTACAGATTCATGCCACATTCATTTATCTAATCGCTCACATACGTTCAATTTTACGATAATACATTTTAAAATAACCTTCATTTTATATCTAACGATAAGCACCAAAATGAATTAAAACATTTTCCTGATCAAACCGAAAGCCATTAAATCAGATGCAAATTATTACTTTGAGTCGAACGTTGCAATTTTTTAGCAAAGACACGAATCACTTAATTCAATATCCCGCCCAATGTAGCAATTGCACTACCGTAACCACATGTTTCCTCACATCTTCTCAATGTTTACCTCTACATAGAGTATCATTTGTCTACTGAGTTCTCAATCAATGGTACTAATTAAAGTGGAAAGCTGAGATACGTACTACGGAGAGGAATTCGGATAATAATTATAATTAACGGATAATTTTTGCTTACGGTGGGCCGACATCGACTTCTGATAGTTTATCTGTTAATTATAATTAACTATCAGAAATCGATGTCGTTAATTATAATTAACGGATAAACTATCAGAAATCGACGTCGGCCCACCATAAGCAAAAATTGAAAAGAGAGAACAAATTCAGCTCCTTTGAGGTAAATAACGAGAGTAAAATATCAGGAATAACACGTGGATCCATAAGGCGAATACTTTGTCGCAGTATTCGTTTGCAAAGGAAAGTTTCAAAATTACCACGATCGAAATTAGCTAAGCACGCAGTGATCAAAGGACTAGTTCCTGAAATAATTGAATTTCTGTTATTCACCCTGGAGAATACATACTTTCCAGCTTCAGCTTGAGAAACAACCGTAAAGAAATATGATATATAACAAAATGATAACGTGTTTATTAACTTGGGCCATTTATCGATGTTAAATTAAACCAAAGCGGATCGATGGACAAAGGGTATTCATTAATTTAAAATGGTTTGCATTTTGTTCTTTCGTAATTAGGATCTGAATATTTGAATTGTTATTTTCTTATGACAATTTCATGATTAAAAACCTTATGAGACGAATAGTCTCATAATATAAATACAATATGTTTTAAGATAACTTCCAAAAGAATGACTGTTCCGTTATAATTTTTCCAAAATTACTCACAATAAGATCTATTAGGACACAGGATTCCATTATAAATGAGACTGGAATTGTATATCCTATTAAAAAAATTATGATTATATTATTTCAAATCTGAGCACTTAAAACAAAGATCATAAAAGAATATTGATTCTACCAAACCTATATTTTAATACAATAACTGAAAAATTGTAGTAAAATCCAAGATCACTATCTCCCTAATAAAATTCTTATTTCTAACAATTAAATTGCGGATTCTTACGCATTTTTGAGACACTCGGAAGTGCAAAAATGCACAGAATGCGAATAATTTACAAAAATATATAAAATGTTCAGAGTATAGCAGCTTCTATACTATTTAATAGGTAAAAAAATTTTCTGTCAAGCCTCCATTCTTTTCATTATATTCGTAAACAAATGAAATTGCATAAAAGTCCGAGATCTACTAATAATGATCATGAATTATTAATAGTGCATAATAATAAATCAATACACCAATGACTCAATGAACCAATAGGATAAATCGATAAGTACTCTGCCGAAAGATAAATTCTCATCGGAATCGTGTTCTTTCGCAAGAAAGATGCGAAATAAGTCGAAGAACGAGACCTCCTGCGACATTCAATTTATTAACTTGCGTGGCTTATCGAAGAACGAATCGGTTTGTGGGATAACGAAAACCGAGGAGAATCGTGAAGAGGCCAGAGCGTGCACGAGAGATCGGACCGCCCATGTTGGGCCGGTTCGTGGCGCAGCGAAATCATATTACGAACATCTTATCGAGCCGGATTGCAAAGAGTGGCGATCCGCGAGTACCAAAGCGCTAATTACGAGTCTCTCTTTCCATGGTCGAGGCACACGTGGCCACGATATACGCCTCGTTAAGGCGGTCCTTAAGACGATCCTGCCCGACCAGAAATTCCACGTGCCTACGTCTGGGAGGGTGGCACACTCACAATGAGATACCCGCTTACCTCATGATCGCTGTAATTGGGAGCGAGCGAATTTCGAATCAAGTCGGGAGAACGACTAAGTGAGAGATCGTGTGCTCTCAGTGGTTGAACGTATGAAATTCGTTGGTTTATTGGATGGTGAAAGTGACGGAATTTTTCACGATCATTTTAATTCTGGTCACGAGTTGTTGAAGCAAGTGAGAGAAGATGTCTTTTTTGGGAAGCGATATGTCAACTGACCTCGTTCATGGAATTTTTCGTTGAAGCGTTGGAAGAAGAGATTGTAGGTTTGGAAGAAATGACGTTTGGTTCAAGAAAACAGATTTCTCTGAACTCTGAACTCTGAACTCTTTCATTAGCACTGTTACGAAACTATGTTATATCGTGATTGTATTGGAAAAGCTTGAAACAAATCTGAAAACGTATAAAAAAAAGATATTTAGCGCAAGCATATATTTCGCAGAGATCATAGCAGTCAATTATCTGTCCTATTAATAAACCTCTATATTCAGTGGAGCCACTTTTAACATTTATTATATTTAGGATGATTATTCATGTCGCACACTAATCTTTTACTAAATATGCGTGTTTACAATAAATATCTTGTAATCAGTAAGTACGTTTTCAGACTGCTTTCAAATTTAATCAATATAATCATGAAAGTCAGATATAAGAATCTTCCATAGAAGATTGATCATAGGTCAGTGTTTAAATACTTTCGTAAGCCAGTGTATGTACTAGTCTAAAAAAATGAATTCCTCAGTAGCAAAGAAAGATTCAGTACTCTTCTATAAAAAAAAAATCATCACTAAACTCTCTACCAAAAACGTGAGCAGGGGAATCAATGTGTCTATCTCTCTCAGAAGATCGATTCCTCGGTAGCAAAGAGATCAATCCTCTTCAATTAAAAAAAATCATTATTAAATTGCATTAAACGTTTTCAAACGTCGTGGCACCCATAAGTATCTACATATGTATCGGTCTGAGAAGATTGATTTCTACTAGGAAAAGGAAAAGTTCGTCGAGTATGTATCAGTCTGACGCACGAGTGCAAGCCCAGAAATGGGCAGACAGGAAAGTTGATGGAAAAAGTCGCGTCCCGTACTTGAATCAATAGAGTGCTTAGAGTTCAGCTATGTCAGCGTTTACGGGATCGCGTCAGCGTACGTTTTACGCGAGATTACGAGGGCCCAATGCTTTCCGGCCTCCGCAACACGGGGCCCACGAGTGTTTCCACTTATAATAACATTCCGAAACACGTAAATACACTCGAGTGGGCAAAGCCGCGCTGCTGTAGGTCCTTGTAGAGACGACGGTCAGTCGATGGCCGTGTCTATACCAACGTCTGCCAAAGGACGACGGGATGTAGTCTCTCCGCTTGGCTACTTGAATGTCGTCGTCTGCCTCAAGGATCGTCTGAATGTTAGAACTTCTTTTTTTCGTTGCTCGCAGGAGCAGCCTCCTTATGCAGGATGCCTCAATAACCTCTTAGATGAACGTTCGATTCCTGATCTTACCGTCTTTTTCTGCAATTTTTAGAATGAACTTGGTATGGAAGACACCTTAATAATATTCGAGATGGACGTTCAATTCTAGGATTTGCCAATTTTTTCTACAATTTTAAAATTCGACTCGGAATAGATGGAAGAGTTGCAGAGGAAACGAGGTCATTCTTAGAGGAAGTAGAAATATCAAAGATGATCGCAATTGAAGAAAAGAAAAAAAAAAGAAAACATCGTAGTAGAGTGATTTGTGAAATTATATCAGATCGTTGTATATGAAATATTTCAAATAAAATTTTTCTCGTGTTTGTTTCTTAAAGCACATTATATATCTAGCTCTGCTGCTGTCCTCGGATCTTATTAATAAATCTTTATATTAAAATCGTATTAAAATATGAATAATTTTTAAATTATACAAGTAACATGGGTAATAGTCTGTTTTTTGGTATTTAATATAATTTTACTTTCGTGCATACCACCTTTTTTACAAATAAAGTATTCCATGAAAAGAAGATATTCGAAGGTATACAAACATGAAGAAGAAGCAAAGAGAACTGCAGGCTCAATTTAAAAAATATTACATTATTGTATTTAATCTTCTCAATACTGTGGATATCGCGAGAATTCGAAATATCCCAATAAAGAGGACACAACATTTAATTATACCAGTATTTTTCGTTCCTCATTTTATATCCATTACAAATATAGGTACTGGATAACAAGCAGATTTTATTACCTACCCATTAACGCAGATATTCCCATTTTATCTTTCTTTCTCGGAAAAAGGATAAGAAAAAGGAAACGCGCAGATAAACATTTCACCCCAATGAATTCAGTAGGTTTCCAAAATTGGCGCTATTCGAATCTTCGTCCAGCTAGGCATCGAAATACGACCCATGAAAGCTGACTAACGGGTTTTAGTTACCAATCGATAAATCAGAAGGAGTTTTCCTGTTAGTTATCGGTGATTTACGAACTACTTAATATCGCACGAGAAACGTTAAACACCTAGGTGACGAGACACGGTAGTGGTATCGTGAAGTTTAGTACTCGCCATTTTATACGTCTATTTCAAAAAATCCCTACAAGATTGCAAATAATTACGATGATTAGAATTACCAGCAGTATAAGGTGTTCGATATTTGGAGATGCAAATTTTGGAAATTCTTCTAATTAACACGACCAATATTTAATATATTTTTCTTCTTTATTGCAGAAATTTCTGTTTTCGAATCTTTACACGGTTTCCAAAAGTTTGTTCACAGATTTTACAAAAGTTTTTTTTTTTTTTTTTATTTAATATTTCACATTCACAATTTGTCCAATTTGGACATTTGGTAGAATTTTTTAGCTGATTGACTATCACGTGGGTGGCTACCCCCAATGGGGTACCATCTTCGTGTTTGTTAAGATATATCCTTTATGAGATCTGCTGGGTGTTTCCTTTTTAGTCTTCTTTCTATGCTTGTGTTGATCGTTTCCGCTACCAGCCGGTTCGGGTGCATTGCTATTCTTTCTCTGTACCTTCTTGCGCAACTGCTAATCTCTTCCTTGACCGTTGGTATTCCAAGGTCTTTCAGTATGTCCTCGTTTCTAACGTACCATGGGGCGTTTACTATTGTTCTAAGAATTTTTGCTTGGATTGTCTCTATTTTGGTTATATGGCTCATTGCTGCTGTTCCCCATAGTGGTATTCCGTACGTCCAGATTGGTTTTATGATCGTTTTGTAAATTTTTAATTTGTTTTCTATGCTTAGTTTGGATTTTCGACTTGTTAACCAGTGCATTTGTCTCCTTGCTGCCTGTATTTTGTATATTATTGATTTAATATGTTGTTTCCATGTAAATCCTGTATCTAGGCGGAGTCCTAGGTATTTGACTTGCCTTATTTGTGTTATGTGCGTGCCGTTAAGTATAATGTTTGGTGGTAACTGTTTTCGCAATGTGAATGTAATGTGGTTGCATTTATCGGGGTTTGCTTTAATTTGTTTATCTTGAAGCCATTTTTCTATTTTTGTAATATGTTCTTGTAGTAATGTGACTGCTGTTACCGGGTTGGTGTGCCTGACTAGTACAGCTGTGTCATTCGCAAATGTCAGTATTTTGCTATTGGTAGTTGTTGGTATGTTAGCCGTGTATAGTGTATATAGAATTGGTCCTAAGACGCTTCCTTGCGGAACCCCTGCCTTGATGTCTTCAACATCAGAGTATGTGTCTTTAATTTTTACTACAAAGGTTCTGCTGCTTAGATAAGATTTAATTAAATGATATATCTGCTCCGGATTTTACAAAAGTGAAACGCTTTTATATTCCGAACTTTAATTATTTTGCATTGAAGAAATTTATCATCTATATATCACATTAATCATTTTGTAGTAGCAACTCTAGCGAAGTACGAAAGTTTACGAATCCTGAATCCAAAGGATTAAAATTAGAATTGTGGTTTCAATTTTGAAACCAAACCTAAACTTTGTCCCAAATACAATCTACTCTTATCAACCTATAATTCGTACAAGCATGATTGCATATTCCAAGACGAGCAACTAACCGCCATTTCGCAGGAAAATCATCCTACTTTAGAAATTCTTCCGCCGCTTATAATTCGAAAAGTATGATTCCATATTACAGGACAAGAAACGAACCCTCATTTCGTACAAAAATCTTGCTACGAAATTCTTCCATCTCTTATAAAAACAAAAGACAAAAGCCCGATTCTACCGACATAATCGTTCCACGAGAAGCCAGAATTTTTCTACTCGCACTACGAAATACCATCCTGCAGGATAATCACGAGGAATCAGTTTCTTCTTTGCGGGGCATTAGGGCGTTATTCAGATGCGCGACGAGGGAGCGTCGAATTTTTACGTGACACCGCGGGCCACCGAAAAAGGAGCACGGAGAACAGTCGACGAACGTCTTTTGCAAACGAGTCACGTCGCCGACGGATGCTTCACCGACTACCGGATCGTTAGTCGCTTCTTTGCTTTGCACAGGGGATCAAACGCGGCCCTCAGATCTCACCGCTAGCGGGTGGCGGCGCCGCGGCGTAACGAGGAATCGCCGCGAGCGTTTCCTCGTCCCCGACCATTGCAAAAATGCACGCCCACCACTCTCACGAATTACGCCAACGAGTGGTCCACACGCGATTCACGAATTTTTCGGCCGAGAGTTTCACTCGCGTCTTTTCGCGGCCAGATTTCTTCTTTTTCTTCGAACCGCCCGATCTCCTCGAGCGAATCGAACAACGTTTTTGTATTATTGCCCGTTATTTCCTGTCAATTCAGTGATTCGAAATGTGTCTGTCACGCGTTACGTGTTCTTGGAAGATCGACATTATTGCAATTTGAGTCCAGGAAACTGTAGATGTCTTCAGGCAATTGTGTACAGATTGTGGTGCGAATAGGTTAGTGGTAGGCATAAGTTTTTGGCTTTTTGATCGTGAGAAGCTGATATTTATGCATTTATATGAAATTTAAAGATGCGAAATTGTGCAGAATGTACATATTGCGCATGTACATATTGTGTAAAAAATGTGCAGGATAAAATACTCGTTATAATATTTCGTAGATGAAACAAATCGTTATTTAGAATTTATTTTTTCTATTCCTGTTTATAAACATATGAACTTGCGTAAATGTATGCAACCTAGCGAGAAGTTTTGTTTGAGAATTTGTACGAATTCTTTGTGACGTTCATTCGGAAAAATTTTAAGAGTCATTACAGATAGCCTTTAACATTTACGTTGGAATTTATGATTACTTATATCATCTACTTACGACAAATGAACTTACAAAAGTATATCAATGGTTTTCCTTAGAAGCTGAACACTAATCATATATCCAGGTAATGAAATTAAAAAATATACGAAAAATGTAGTTGACCAGAGTGATTTTCGAGTAGCTCAAATACATAGATATATACTGAACGAATCCTTTGTTCTGATTTTAATTCGGAAAAAAGATTACATTGTTCGCATTAAATTAACTTTGAATTTCACCAAATTTCTCATTCGAGAAAGATACGCAAAAGTTTGTACTGTTACATAGTAGCAATTTTCGTTTGAAATATCGGTTGGACGAGCCGCAAAGAACTGATTGGAATCGAATCGAGTTCCAACTGCCGCTAGTTAACGGTACGATTCACCGACCGGAAGGAAGTTGCACGTTGCACGGATTGCGAACAAAGGATCACCCAAATGCTGACGCGTAACAGACCACCGTCTCTCATTTCTGTATCTTTTCCAAGCGTTCCGTGAAGCGAATCTCACACAAATCGCAGTGGACTTGTAATAACGAATTCGTTTACGTCATGCGATCTTTCTATTGTTTCGCAATTATTCCGTATAAGTTGGAATACGCCTGTTCATCGTTCGATCATCATTGTGTTCAATGGGGAATCGAGAACAATGAACGCAGATCAGAAGGTAGAACTCATCATGGATTTTAAGAAAATACAGTGTTCAACTTTGGATGTTTTAATTACTGGTCAATTTTCAGTGTGTAACTGAAAACCGAACCTTCAGAATTGAATTAGAAATTAAAAGGAGAGAAACTATAGCGTTAACGTAAGAATTTTTTGGAAAATAGTAGGATTGTTCTTTCTTGACTTTTACGAAGAAATTAAGACAACTTTAGCGACGAAGCGAATTTAACAAGAAAAATTTGATAATCACAGGAATCATAGAATTGTCCTTGTAATCGGCATAAAATTTCGAAAAATTGATCGTCTCTTGAACTTTAAAAAAAAAGATCAAGATGGCTTCAGCAAGAAAGTGAATTTATCAATCTAGAACAAACGATTAGAAGGATTTGTTAATCAGTCTTGAAAAATTCATTTGTAAATTAAAATAATTCCCATATAACCATCTTCCTAATTGTTTTCTCAAAAAATCATTCGAAATATTTCTGAAATAAAAATATTAACTATTCATAAGTAGTGTAGAAATCTTTGAAACAAAAACACTGCAAATTTTCCTGAAAACTTGATGACTTAAGCTGGCATAAATGAGAATTTTACGAACCAAGAGCTCCGGCTCTTTATCTTTCGTTCCATCAAGTATTTTCAAGCTTCCAGAAGAGGAAGCAAAGACAGACCATCAGGATCTGGTTGAAACAAAGCGATTGCCCGCCACTCATTTGCCAGTTTACACAAATCCAAGTGGACAAGCAGAATGTAAACTTCCGCTTGAGATGATGGCGGAATAGGCCCACCATCGTTCACAAATAATTTCCTAATAGGACGTAATTACTTAATTTCTGTTTAGAATCGTTGACGAAGATGGAATGGCGTGTCACAAAATTGCTTGTTAGGTATTTGGAACGCTGTCTTCTTTAGCTCTAATTAAGCAGCAGGGTCTTTTAAAATGTCCGATTTCTTTCTTAGCTCGATCAGTTTTGAGTGACAAGTTTAAAGGAAAATATGAATTTATACAAAGAGGAAAAGTTCAAATTTTGAAAACTAAAAATAGTAGGATTCAAGAAATTATTTAATATAATAGAAAATTCTTCGAAAACATCTTTCCTGTTGATATATTATCGTATGTTCGAAATTTTTACAATTTTGCGAAACAATTCGTCAAATATGTATACGCGAATCTCACATTTGATTAAAACGAAAATTAAAATCACCATAACAAAAATTATCGATCATTGCCTTTCCTAATTACCACTCTGGCAGCACGCAATGAAATTAATTAACCATTCCGACTCCTACCGATTCGTCCTGATACAGACCCTACTATTTCCTCAAACTCTACATATTGATCGTGTAACTTTTGCTTGACTAAACGCTTCTTACATCATCACCTGGCCATCCACATCTCTCGCTATTAAGAATCCTCCACTAACCCGTGCACAAATCCTTCGAAAACGAATGTCTGTCCAACTAGACTAAGGATTCCACGTGGATCACGCGAAGACGTAACGAGGATAAATATTTACCCGAGGAACAGAGCAGACTCGAGGTAAATCCTGAATAGAGGGATGAAAACGGTGTGAGATATAGATCTCATCGGGGGTGAAACTACCTGTCTACGTTGGTCGATACGCGGCAATCCTTCAGAAAAGCCGGACGGGTTTCACCTAATACCCTGGATTAGGGTTTAAGCAGCCTGCTTCGGGTATTCATTGGATGGCACAATAAAACGCGCCAGCTATTCAAAGGATATCCTCCGACGACACCGGCTGCTATAATAATCTGTCGTAATAGGACCGGAAGTGACGTGGGTGAGGGGTAGCTCGCCAGGGAAAGGAAAACGAAATCTGTGCCAGTTGTGTGAAAGTACAGCCGGTGAAAGAGTTGCTTTGTCCGGTTGAAATGCATTATTTCTGGTGGTTGTTGCTGGGCACACGTAGACAAGGAACTTCGAGGTATGGAAATTTTGAGGGTTAAGGTAACCAGGCCTTTTCCGCCAAAGTGCAATATCTATAAATAAACTTAGAATTAAACGATCTTAAAAATGTATTTCTTAAAAAAAATTGTTTAAATGTACAGATTTAATTTAATTTAGTTATTCCATAATTCATATCCAACCATTTTTATTCTATTTTTGAATATCTTTTCTTCGAATGAATCTCTTTTAGAATTTCATTATTTCAATTTAAGATATTAAAAAATCTTTTTTCACCGCTGTGTATTCCGCGCGTTAGCTTTTACTTTCCTGACAACTGACAGTGTATTTATTGTTAAAGTTAATTTTCGCTAAGATCAATGTTCGAACACAAAAGATAGGGAATGCAGATTTTAAATACATGAATGTATACTGTATTTGAATCAAACGTCGGAAAATTGATTAAAATATATTGTATTAGGTTGCCCCAAAAGTTTCTTTCGTTTTCTTGCGCATCTATCATTTCCTTATAAAACGAAAAAAGCTTTTAGAACAACCTAATACAAACAATTTACCGATACTTGCCTACAGTTAAATGCAGAAAATCAATAGGTACACAAAAAATTTGCGGTACCAATGACAAAAGCATAGTACAGTATTATTACGGATAATCACCTTAGCTGTGATTTAGAAATTGGAAGATTTATGCGTAAATACGAAATTAAAATTTGAAAAATATAGTGTATATGGGCATAGTTATGGAAAAAAAATTGTATTGGAATTTCAATGCTTTAACATGGTGTAAAAATAATTGATATAAACTAATTCAGAAAATGAAAAAAATTGCGTCAAAGTATAGATAATAGAATGTTTTCAGAATATTTTCATCTTACAGACTACGCTTAATTTTCTAATACAAAACCGTATATGGTAAATATTTCATCCTCTCTCTCCGCTTTAAATTTTTATTCATCAAAAAAAAATTTAAGTTAAAATTAAGTTAAAGTTTCAACCAAGCGGAAAATTTCCAAGTTAAAGATGCTCGCTTCTTTTCTCATCAACTCTCTATAATCCTTCTTTCATTTATTTCCATTATAAATACCATAATTAAACGAACAAACAAGGTTATGAATCACTCTCGTTATATCACCGCGTCGATTATCATATAATCCGGCTGCATAAGTTTTACGTACGCCAATTTCAAGCTTTCAATCCCTCCGATTAAAAGCAAAAGAACGAGCACACGCTTTCTACGAAATATTTACCGAATTACGCCAGGTGCAATCGTAATACGAACACGATATTGCAATTTGATTTCCCGGGGCAAAGATCAGAAGATCTTTCGAGGAAGAATTGGGCCAGGACAGTCCATTATTAGGCCTCCGACTTTAAATAGCTAGCAATCTTCATATACATTGTGGCAAACCGCGGCTCTCTCTTCCTCCGGATTTTGCGGAACGAATCAAACATCCTGGACACGCAATCCAGGTCCAGAAAAGTCGGTCATCTATGAATCAGCACGTGCACCCAGTGTCCTCCGGGAACCCGACATTCGAGAAACGACAGAAATCTTTCCAGAAATTCTACGAAACTACAGCACGGTCCGTATTATCGCAGGGGGGCGTGGTTGAAAGAGATTTAAGTCGTCAACGGTTCTGTCGTTGGAAAAGTTCCAGTATTTTAAGTTTTCAAAAGCTTTCAAGATCTTTCTTATATTTTCTGCATCTTTTTGAACATTTTTAGGAACTTTAAAAAAGTTCTACTTCGTTTATTGCTACCAAGATGAATCTTTTGGGTAGTTTTGCTCGGTTCTTGTCCCTTACCGTATAAAATTGTCAATAGATAGGTTGATTCTTCGTTTATACTTGTATGAGGATACTAAATACACTACATACAAGAGATTATTTTATCAATAAAACTTAATATTAATTTTATAAAAAAATAATTAAGTGCCTCATTGCAACTCTCTTAAACATCCGAAAATACAAGACAAAGAGAAAAATCTGTGCAAGAAGGAATAATGGAATCTATTAAAATATGTATAAAATAAGTAAAATAAATACGTAAAAATAACAAAAGTTAAATAATAAAGTAATAAAATACGCAGCTATAAAAAATCGTATAGAAATAATCCTCTAAAACATATAAAATTAACATATGAATTTGCCAAAAATTGTTCCCTAAAGACAACAAGATATTTTAAACGAAATCACTTTATGTTTCATACCATTCGTTATACTTATTTATAAATTTATATTTATTTATAAATTATACTTACTTATAATGAGTTAATACGTTTATTAACTTATTATAAATAATTAGCCATGTCACTGCGCCACGCCAGAGAAACTTACTCAAAATTCTCAATGCGAGAATTGATTGTAAAGTACTTGTAAATAAAAAAGAAAAAAGTTTCATACCATTCAACAAGGAGAAACTCGCTACCTAAGCACGGTTTCCCTTTACCCGGTCATTCAAAACGCGCACATGCGTCCTTCCCGCTGGAAGACGCTCATTGTTCGCAGGCACGCGAGACTGCAGCTCAGTAGTTCCTCCCTTTGCTAGCTTCTTGCAACATAATCCTACTTGTAACCTCAGACATGGCCAGAGGCAATTGTTACGCGTTATGGGTGGCGAGTCTGTGAAATAATACCCCGAGCCTAACAAAACACCACCGGAATGGTCGTGCCATGCCAGAGTCGAGACACTCGCAAGACCTACCCCAATGGGCGCCTCTCTGCACGCTTATTCGAATACTGTGCGTGTGGCTTCGACTTCGAGGAACAGCACCGCACAAAGATTAGGGTGACGTTTAGACGCAACCTTCCTGCGTATAAATAATTGGAAACGGAAAATAACTGGAAGAATGTTTCATGTCAACATTAATTAGTATATTAATAAGAAAGCGGTAACTGAAGATGATTTGAAATTGATCCTGCAGAGGCATCTAAATTACACACATTATCGAGCATAGGTATTAGACCATTTACTCGTCGCATCTGCTAAAAAGCTTTAACATATTTCATTTTATTTAGTATTTTATATTACAAGACACATATAATACTAATAATATAATAAATTCAATAAAATACACTTAGAAAATACAAGCAGTAAAAGGTATACAACTTGTACTCAATGTCAGTTGATCTAATATTTATGATAAGATGAAGTATGTAAGTTCAATGTACGGATATTAGCGCGATTCAAATACATGTTTCTTTTAAAGTCTAAAATTACTTATAAAGTATCATCTATTTATTAGAGATGAACATGGAACTCCTGAGTGATATAATTATGGTAAGAGGTAAAGAATTAACAGTAAAAAAATATGTTTCGGTCATAACTTTGAAGATATTGCAAAAATACGTATCAACCTTTTGATCGAGTCGCACCAGATGTCCAAATACTTACGCGTGGTAGCGTATATAAAATTTAAAGAATTTCTTTCGCCTAAATTAATATTCATATCACATATTACATTTTTCGTTGTAGTAATATAGGTATCTTATTGCATTTCGTATTTTTGCATTAAGTATACTTGATTGGAATGTAATTAAGCAGATTAGAAAAGGTTTGTGAATATTAAAAGGCTTTCTAAACGAATCTTCTTCTTAAGAGGAAGAGGTTAGCTTGTTTCAATGAAGCAACTAGTATGGGAAGGGTCATAAAGTGCTGTTAGATCTTTGAGATGCCTATAGTTATAGGGATTCTGATTTTAATTTCTTTGCCACATTGTTTCTGTAATAGCGTAGAGGTACGCAAAGATAAAAATATCCGATGGAATACATAAAGATATACACCATCATTTTCCATCCATAGAATTTCCATAAATTATATCTCCTTGTTCACGAACGACGATTAACTATTTCACCCTCTTTTCCATCATACTTCGTCCTTTATGCCGTCTACAAGCACGCTTTTTATTCATCGCAATTCTCCCAGGTCGCTGGAATATTCATTAATACGACGCAGGGTCACGTTCATGAAAATCGTAGGTGGGGAAACAGAACTTGAGGGTGGAGGAATATATCCACGAAAGGGTGTATGTCGCCCGTGGCGCCTACGACGCGTCCACCTACGCGAACAAAGTTCACGAGAGAGAAGGAGAGAGGAAGAAAACGAAACGGAATCCTTTCACGGGTTCATTAATGCCTGGGGTTATTAATAGAGGACGCGGTCTGAAATAAAAGGATCGTAAATACGGGGTTACGTGGGTGTCCGGTGGCCGCCCATGTCGATTGGCGTGCGGTCCGCCCGAAGTAACAATTTAATTACAGCCACGGCCTTCGATATGTATAGCAGCCACCCAAGCTAAATTGATTTTGCCACGGTATTAAAGCCAGGGACGCGGACCCGCGATTTATTGGAGCCCGGCAGCGGCGAAACGGTAGTCGAGGAATAGAGCACGCGGACACGCTTTGTAATTAAGAAGTTTCCGAGGGTGGAGAATGGTCAGGTTTCTTCCTCGTGTCGACCGCTGTCCTTTGTCCATTGTTCAGGGTCAGAGGTTCGTGAGCAGAGAATGTCGAAGGTATTTCCGTAGTGGATGCACAATGCAGAAAAAAATAAAGTTTCAACGGCTTGTCTCCACTGAAGCAACATTGAACAATTTTTTGTTGTCATTCTGTGTTTCTTGGAAAAGTCGCCGAATGTCGCTTCAATGTAGACAAAATATTTCTATAAGATGTTGTTGGAAATGTTTTAGAACGTGCAGCAAACACGAGGCAACGAAAAGTTACTTGTGATTGCTTTAGAGGAGACGAACCCTAAAGGATAAACGGTGTAAAAAACACCACAATTTTTTAAGAAAAAGGGTTATAATTTGCAGGAACTTACTACATGGTAAAATATGTTTAGTACATACAATTACAAATAATAACAAAGTTATTATTAATGTAGTGTAGTTATTATACGTAAGTATGAATTTTAGATTTTCTTTTGTCCAACACTGTACGGATGTAGTGACAGGATTATTAAAAGGATGTGGAATAGGTCTGTAGCAGTGGAATATAAAATTGTGCTATTCGCTATTCAATTCTTGCATTAATTTTTATTCTCTGGAAGATATCTATAACTGACTATCTAATTTTTTGTTTTAATTTATCTATAAAAGATATAATTGCCCTTTTACAAGATTATTTTTTGGTATATAGTAAGTCTCACTATAATAAGATGACACAACATTAAATGGCACTATTAATCGATGATACAAATATGAATATAGTTCAAGATTAATAGGAAGTATAATAGCAGAGTCAACAATTACATTTTATATAGAAATTGAAGATTTCTTTATACAAACAAAAGAAACTTGCAATCGAAGAATTATCGACTAATTTCATGATTTACTGATGATCAAATCTTTTCTGGTAAATATATGCATGTGTTACACCTAAATTGATATTTTAATAAATATCTGAATACTTTAATAAACGCATGTATATTACTTATGAAATCATTTAATAGTAAACAATTTCAAGAAACCCATGGACGGTTTACACGAAGCGTAGAAATTCAATAACTTGTAACTAAATTCATAGACTGATTCCTTCCATATATCATCATTACCTACAAACCTAAAAATCTTCATAAGACTAACAATAATCACATATTCTCCGAATCAGCTGTTCCGACGTACACCCGCGCCTTTTAGAACCCCAATTCCAAACCCTTCATCACCATTCCACACCTCCTTTCGCATGTTCCTCGTACCCACATTCCAGGAACAAATTTGTCCCACTAAAAATACCATCAACCATTCTCGTCAATCCACAAATAAACGTCGAATTCTAATAGATTCAAACGACCACAGCATCCAACGAATCGTACGTGTCCCACCGGAAGCATCCAACCTCCATTTCTCTCGTGGAGATCTCGATCGACATGCGACGAGAGAGTCGTTGGGGACATGTTTCGAAACTCCATTAGCATCGTTGAAACGGCTCATGGCGTTTCGCGCGAATGGAATCGCACGTGTCATAAATATACATGCGAGATCAGAAAGAGGGATTCGTGAGAGAGGTTGGTTGCTGTTCCCTCTCGATCTCACTTTCTCGCTGCTTTTAGCTTATCTGTCGGGACGGCCACCCCGGATGGGTAGCTGGGTAAGAGGGTTTCGAGTGTCTCGGGCGGCTCTGATAATTGGAAAGGGTGCGTGAGTTCGTCTGACATTTGTTTGGACGGCCATTATGTAAATACAGCCCTGCCGGGCCCTCGAGAGGCGCCATAAAGTTTCATGGAACGTGTCCTCCCTCTACCTGCTCGCGAACCACGTTCCTATGACGTTCTCCCGAGTACGGTTACGGATTTAATGTCACGGAAAAGTGTTTGAAACGTACGTTCCTCCCAGAAATTGCGCAATAGGAATCTTTTCATTGAAATGCAATTCTTTCATTTCGAATGTTAATGTTTTGGTGGAAACTTCAATAAGAATAACTTAAATTTGTTTCGACTTTTAGATCTTTCTGATTGATAATTAGACAACTCCGCAGAGTTCCTCAATCTTTTTTAGAGATATTATTTTTCGGAATTCTATTAGGACTATGCTTATAGAATTGACAAATAAGTAGAACAATTTTTAAGTCTTTTTAAGAGACAAACTTATTAAGACTAAAAGAAGATAATTATTCTTTTATTCTTCTGTTATATTTTTTTGGAGTATATTCATGAGTAGTAAACAAAACAAATAGCATTGGAAAATATTTTGGAACAATTGAGGAGTATATTGTGTACATACATAACCATTGTATTATATTTTTGTGTCTTTTAAAACTATACTTGTATTTAAAAACAGCTGAACATGTGTATCAGTATCATCCAAGAAGTTAATTAGATCTCTCCATTTATATACTTTTTCAAATCGTCATATCATTTCTAGAACCGAGGTTGATAAAAACAATTATAAATCAAAATACATATATCAAACATAATGGCGAGTGAGGAATTTACTTACCACAGAATAAATAATACGTTTGAAGGACGATGGTTCTTAATTTCTCATTTAATAAATTTAACCACAGACCAATAAAAGTTAGGCTGCAAAAAGATGAC
This sequence comes from Bombus flavifrons, assembly GCF_040668555.2. Taxonomy (NCBI): domain Eukaryota; kingdom Metazoa; phylum Arthropoda; class Insecta; order Hymenoptera; family Apidae; genus Bombus; species Bombus flavifrons. The sequence goes on along the minus strand of NC_138453.1, from coordinate 3,376,400 downwards.
AAAAAACCAGCTGCACTGAAAGCTGCTTTCAACGAAGTAGTGCTATTACACAGCTCGATAAAACGCTTAATTTACAACAACAATTACAAGGAAGAGTTTCCTTCCTTGAAAAACAATAGGCGCGAGCACAACCCTGTTGTATTGCGGAGTCCAAGAATTTCAACGGATTAAAAACTTCTTCCGACAAGAGTTGCTCTTCTACTGTTTTTCTGGACTCTGCTTTTAACTCGATTTATGGACCGGAAGTTCAACCGTACCTCCAGGGAGATGCCTCAAGTTTAGTACAATGGAAACGCGAACCGCAAGAAACGTTTATCTTTGAAACCTAGAATTTCCGAATTTTTTCAGACCATAGTATTTTATGTCGGAGAGAATAGAGATATTATTTGCAGAATTCGGTTACTTTTTTTCTCTTCTTTAAAATCGTATTTTTGTCAATATATCTTCCATTTTTTGTTCTGTACTTTCCGTTTCTATCTTTTTTCTTTCTTTCCATCTTGTATCCTTCTTGCCACTCTGTACTTCTTATCTTTTATATCTCCTTCAAGATATAAAATAATAATAATAACAATAATAATAATAATAATAATAATAATAATAATATAAAATTTCATATCTCGACACTTCGAGCTATAAGAATTTCTCACATTCTTAGAAATGCACGCTACGACGATCGATTAAAGAGATAACAATTGTAGTAAAAGTATATTTTCTTTGGTTACTCAAGGATGCCTTTGAAAAGGTAAAAATTCGAAAAAATCTAGATACTTTGACATACATTTAAAATATCACGATTATAATGCAATAAGTTCAGAACATTTCAACTAAATTTTCCTCACTTAAATATTCCCATTGTAAATTCTATTGTTGATGCAACTTTGAATTCGATATATCTTCACAAATAAACCGTTTTTACATAAGAATCGTACATACAAATCCGACACTTTAACCGAGTGACGAACGGTCATTTGCTATTAAATAGTCCAGTGTATAGAAAGCGTTCGAAATTAGTACAATTGAGTTACAGGTTAATTACACAACTGAGTACTAATGAGCGGTATAAACATGTTATAAACAGAATAGAAATATACTTGAGCAAACAAATTTGATAAAATGGATCTACTCGACTAAATAATTTCATGAAACTACTCGACTAAATTTTAATATCCATATCCATACACGGTAAATTCCTAAATTATTGGATATGTCTGTACGAGCCTCAATCTTTACGCAACTGTTCGCTATAAAAGAAGCATGTGCAAGGCCCTCGAATGCAACGAATTCCTCCGGCGTTCATTTTTCAGCTTAATTTCCATCATTCTCCACTGACGAAGGAAGAGAAAGAATTCACCCTCTTCTGATAGTGGAATCGAGCGGTGTATGGTGCAATTTCATCCGGTGATGGTGCGGGTACAGTGTACCGTAAAAGGTTTTCTAAAAAACGCCCAGAGGTGCCTCAAAGGCAACCCCCTTCAATTTATCTGTCGTAAAGCAACATCGCGTTGCAGAGGACACGTGCATGTCCGCACGCACTCCGGCGTGTAACGGTTAAAAGCAATTAAGTTTCCTTTCATCTCCCGCGAATGGCCCCCGTTGGCTCGCAATTTCGCCCGGTTGGACAAATAATTGACGGTGAACAACGACCGGAGCAAAACGACAGATGACTCCCAGGAAACGGTCCACGACAAATTGGACGCAGCTCGCCCCTGACAGATAGAGCGGAACGAAACGCGGCCACGCCACGCGCTCGAATTAAACGCGTGATCGCGAGCTATCAGAGTCATCTTGAGCACCCATATTTTTTTCCATTATTGTCCTATTGTGATAGAATATCATTTATTGCAGCGAAATTTTGGTTAGTGTACGGTTAAATAAACTTTTATTGTTTGAATCTATTTCAAATTTGAATACATACGTGAATTATATAATCTATTATGTGAATAATAAATCATAGACAGTGGAAAGAACCCAGCTTATAAATTGTACATACAGCTATACTGTACAGTTATAAATCATATATCACGTGCTCTGGTAAAAAAGGGTTAAGGCGGTCAACTTTTTCAACTTTTGTTAATTAAGTCCATTTATTTGTATGTGAATTTCTATTACGTGACCAATAAAATTATAGACAGTGGGAAGAAACCTGTTTATAAAGTGTACAACTTTATTGTGCAACTATAATTGCACAACTATGTGTGTACTGCACAGTTATAAATTATATGTAACGTGCTCTGGTAAAAAAGGAGATGAGTATGAAAAAGACAATCTTTTTCATCTATTTATATGCAGAAGTCTGTTCTTTGCGGTGATATCAACTCCTATTTCCTAGAATAATTGCTCAGGACAGAATTCAGTATTAAAATCGTGCATTAATAATAAAATTATTTGTTATATTATTAAAAATTACGTAACATCTTTAATTGGTGGTACATACACATACTGTCATTATATGAGAGAGATACGTAACAACTGAAAACGAATCAGACGATGTCCCTACGAGGCGTGTAACTTTAAACGCGTTTATCTCGAAAAGTCGTTTTCGCACGTTTTTAACAGAGCATGTCGCATATGTGTGTATGATAATAAATTTCAGTTGTGTGTATGAATTATCTGTTCTCTTGATGATTCAAACTACATGTTTCTTCGTTGTCTCAAATATCATGTACTCTACGTGATTAACGCGTGCAATTCACGTATTCGATATATGTCCTTTCTCGCCAAAAGCTTAAAAAAATTAAAAAACTTTATTCCAGCACATGTGCATACATTAACCTATTTTTATCATAACTGAATATTTTAAAAAGTAAAAAATCCCCAAAAGAGAAATAAACACGATTCACATATAATTAACTGCCCACCTGTTCTTTTTACTTAAGAGATTAAAAAAATCAATCTCAACAATTACCAGGTGTTGCTACGAAAAGAACTAAACGATCAATCATATTGGTAACCCGCATGGAAACCCAAGAAGGAACTTCTCCGCTAATCTCGCAGCTTGCAATACATAATAACGGCGTCTCAACAGCGTCTTCAATGCTTTCTTCTCGAATAAGGCTGCGCACAGTCGCGACTTTCACGCGCGATATCTCAATCGAGCGGTCATCCCACGAACTCGAAGGCGGCGAGGTTACACTTCCGGCACCGGTTCGCCGGAGGAACCGTGGCCGCGACTATCAACTCTCCCAGCCTTCCCCTTTGCATCGTATCGGTCTGTACGTCCGCGTGAATCCGCCGATTTGACACAGTTTCCAGCCGTGAACGCAGCTTAAAAGACACCGCGTGAATTACGCTCTCGGCCGCGAGCGTTTATCTGCCGCAGCTGGCACAATAAAATTGAAATCGCATTGTGCGTTGCTCCGGAGGCGCAGCAATCAACGCCGCTCTTTTATCGTTCAGAGAAACGGCCAGCAGCGTGTACACGAGGACGGCATGCCGCTACCAATGGGCCAAGCATCGAGTAAGCCTTTATCTCCCCGGGCTTGCCTTTTAAATTGTGCAACCTCGTTCCTTCGTTGTCCGGATAATTAACGACACAAGAGGCACCTACGGCTCCGGAATAAAGTCGTAGAAAGCTGAGACTGTCGTTGCGTCGTACCGTTCGATAGATTACGATTATCGAGGTGATTTTTTAATTGGAAGTTTCGTGTAATACCGATTGCTTCTCAGATGTCTTGTTGGAAAGTGTTGGGTTTTCTTCGGAAGATGAGTGTGAGGAATTCCCGTGGAATTTTTCGTGGTTGTTTAGTTTTAATTACTACAGGGTTGCCTTATCCGAAAGTGGTAATAATGGAGATCTATGAACTTGAAATTGTTTAGGAATTCTTTATCTTTTTAAAGGATAAACATTCTACTCGCGTGCAGAGGTCGAAGAACGCCGAGGTGGAGTCTCGTATTAATATCATTTTGATTCCTCGTTCGTTCCTTCGACGAAACGCTTCGAATGAATCCCGCGAGGAAGAAGAAAGTGTCCAATATGAAAGTCACGAAATCTTGTGAAGTCAAGAAACGGACTCACGATATTTTTTCCATTATGACAAACGTTGATCTACCGTGAAATATATTTCCTCGAGCACGAGTAAGATATCCTTTCTCAGTTTACCTTAGTCATGTGTTTTAAGCAATTTAATTATAGCGACAATATGTTATATTAGACAATCCTGAATAAGAGATCTCTGCCTTTAAATTTAGTAAAAGTAAATATATAATTTTGAAGGTGCAATTCCAAGTAAATCAGTGCACAGAACACAATTATAATATTTCATTTCCTTTAATAGAAATAAATTTGGACTTTCCCTAAAAAAGATACTTATGGTAGTTATTGTGAAAGTTTTATTTATCGTAGATTTTAAAATCGATAAATTTAATTTTTTAGGTACAGTCTCAATTAATTTAAAAAAGTTTGTAACATATTCAGTTGATATAAATCTGCAAACACGTAACAGTAATAAATATAATAATTTATCAAAGCACTCTGTGCAAAGGATAATATTTTGATCGTGGCATGATAACCAAGCGGCGAGGATTAAAACGATTCGTTTTCACGCCTCGCGTCTCGCGACGAAACTCGCTCGTTCTTTTAATTTATACGACCGCCTGGCGAAACACGTTCGGCGGTAAACGGGGACAATCTCTCGAATGACATCGCGCTGATAACGCAGTGACGACAATAAACTCTGAACAGCATCTGGATGGATAATTTGCGACGAGAGTGCCGCGATATTTCTTCTCTCACTGGCTGTAGTTTCGAAACTGACCTCGTAAAACGAGATTCGCGTAAAAGGGGACATATCGCTGGTTTTATCGCCAGTTTCCTCGATATCTCATCCTCAGATGAATTTCGATCGTCAACTTACCAACATCTTCTTTATTTACCGTTCTCTTGATTAATTAAACCCAATCGAAAATCATTATCATCGCATTTTACGATTATCATTTCTACACCGAGGGTCAAGAATTTCGTATCATTCCTCAGTTGTATCCTGCTAATTTTTAAAATTAACCTCTTAGGTACGGCTGAATTTTACACGGGGCTGTTTCTCTGTACGGCAGAGTTTGACACGAATTACGCATAAACGATACATCACTGCAATGTGTGACGGATAACTTTAATCCTTACGCAAGCACATTGGAATGAAATTTTTGATAACTAAATTATAATTTTTCTTAAAAATATGACGCATATACTGTAATTTTAATAATGTACTTTAATAATTAATAATACAATTGAGTGTGATATATTTTAAAGCACGGTATGACACATAGACCTACGTCACAATTTTCACATCCATAGCGCGATAGTGTCTGTCAAATTGCTCTTTGTTTTCTATTTTGAAGTGATATTTTGAGGTTGAAGATTCTAAAAAGTTGCAAGGATACGGATAGGCATGTTAAAAAGAGCATCTAATAATGGTATATTTATTTTAACGAAAAGCAACCATTGATACCTGACACTGGCGTATCAAAAACAAAGACTATATATTCTGTCTGCATATTGTTAACACTGTTATAAAATGTTGTGAGGGTAAAAAAAGTGTGAAGCAAGACAAATGAAAAAGATCACTTAGTTGAAACGGTGAGCGAATGAGTCAGTACAGTGAGCCACTATGGTGGTGCGTCGTAATATAAGATGACATCCGCGAAAGCCACTATAGTGGCGCATCGTACCTAAGAGGTTAATGCTAGAAATACATAAATATCAATAATATTAAGTTTAGATTGTGGATGAAAATATTTTTTACGATGATATCTAGCATTTAAGGTGATATTTTTTTTAAATTCTTGATTTGTATGCTCGCTCCAACAATTGTGTCTTTTTAATTTTCTAAGTCGATAGAATTTTAACCTGCCGTTTCTGTTTAATCTTCTATTCTTTCAGAGTAAGTATTGATCCCAATCCTTTGGTATTTGCATCGTAATTTTCACATTTAAATCTTGGATGAACCGGTCTCCTGGATCCGATAGTCTGTCGCAAAGAATTCGAGATTCTTGTTGGCTAGCGATCATCATTTCTCTGGGTTGTTGGCTACGTTCTAGTTCGAGCTCGAACGATTATCGATCGCGCACCCTCGCTCTGGTAAAAACTGGTCCCCTTGTTTCTGTCATACCGTCAGAATCACCAGTCGCCGGGCTAAATACGACACGCGAGCTATTACTGATTCGGTTTTTTAGCGATCCCGGGAGAGAAACGATTTCCAGAATGCTCGTTATTCGTTTGATGCTGCTGCAATTTTGCTGCAGGCAGATTGCGGGTTTATGGTTGACGCGAGATGGTTTGTCATTCATCGTGCTTCAGTGAAATAAAAGTGCGGGCAAAAATAGGCTGGAAAGAATTGTAATACTGCAGTTTGTGACTTTTAATCCATTAATTTTCATGGCGCGTATTTAGGAATTATAAATTTCATAGAGAATTACTAAGAATTATCTTCAATCACAAAAATAGTCAGTAAAATCTACATACACGTATCGAATTTTGTGTATCTGATTTACCGAAGAAAATAAAAACACATTTTGCCACAAAATTATTTATACTCACATATTGATACAATTATTAATGTGTTTTTAAAAGAAATTAAATGAATTAAAACATTTAATTCGGAAAGATCTCGGGATAATATTACGTCAAGGATTACAAAACTTTTAACTTTTTCAACGACGATGATATAGCAACACATTGTTGATTTTGATGATTCCATATAGGTACAACAGGTATACGTAATTTTTAAACATTTCATTTTATATTTTTGTACTTCTTCTTTCTTTTTAACGAAGGTGAAAGTAAATAAATTATTCTGTTACATTTTAACAATACGTGTCTTAATGTATCAATAAAAATTCGTAGAGTATATAATATATATAGGCGGCATTTTAAAACCATATCTTGATTATATTCATCTCAAGTCACAATTGTAACCTATAAAATTATATAATAATATTAGGAAAAAAGCTAAAATTTAAGCGATTGATATAAGTATTTCAAAATGAAGTTTATTTTTTTTTATTCGATCCTTATATGTATCAATATTTCCAAATACTCATTTCCAACATATTTAAAAATATGTAATATTAGCTCCCTGCTGAAAAATCGCAGTGTTCTTTCGAATAATTAGCTTCAATTATTTTATCGCATGTATACTTAGGACAGAAGACGATGATCATTGAAAGGTAAAAGCTACAGTCAATGGGGCTCAAACAAAGAAGGCCTTAGACATTCCAGTCGATCAGGTTTCGAAGTAAATCAGTTTAAACACAATCCAACTATGACGAACCATTCGGTAAACAAGTTCTCCATTAGCACCCGTTGTTCCGAGATAAAATCCAGCGTCCATTAGCGGCGGAAGATCCGTATTTCCGGTAGATATTGAGTACTAATTAAAGCATACGCACGTCCTCGAGCAATGCCTTCTTAAGGGATCGTCTTTCCTAACGCATAAAACTGGTCAGACGGCATTGTTACAGGGGTGTTTAGGACAGTGTGAATATCTCAAAGGATTGTCCAGTCCCTTGGCGGCACTCTTCAGATCCTACAGGATCCTGGATAATGTCGGCAAAGAGAATTAAGAACCCGTGAAATGGTGCAACAGGCAATAAATGCCTTTTCGCCAGCTGCGTGCTTCGCCTTTATCCAGATTCTTTTCTTTTCTTACCTCCGTTCATCTTATACCTTCCTTATCAAGGGGATCATTTTTACCTGCGTTGCATTACTGCGTAACGTTTCATTATTTTCCATGTACGCACGCGAAAAATAAAACAAGCAGGAACTACAGTGATATAAAAGAATTTTCATACAGATCAATTTTTCACTTTATATTTGAGAGGCGATATCTAATATAACTTTAAGTAATATCGAATATATGGGTGGAATGAGTACAAGAAAATAGTATAAACACACAAACGTTACTATATAGTTATATATGTAATATACTTTTACATTACTTAAACTAGCGCTTTTGGAATCTAATGTGAAAAATCTTATGGCCGGAAACTTTGCACGTCCCTGTATAAGTACGCTATGTACACCCCTGGACAACTGAGGATCCGTAACGAAATTCTACCGTAAGATTTCTTCATCCAAGAAACTTTTTTGTGTAGTATACATCGCCGGCCATAAGTAATAAAAACACCTACACATTGCAATTATTGCAAAACTCCAACAAGTTTTACTTCATAAGGCACATATGATACGAACGAATTGACAGATTCTAATAAACTAATTAAAACATTTATGGTTGGCAGTGCATGTACTATACTTGTATGATGGAGGAAGGAGTATATATTTCAACCACTGAGGCTTTTGTTGTACATTAAACTTCATTTTGTATGTTAATATCAGATTTTTATTAGTGGGAATTTGAGCGTGTCTTGCGTAATGGAGCTTTATCAGTTTTTATGAATATCGTGAACATACTGATCGATTTCTTCTTCCACTTTCTTCTTCACTTTTATTTTAAGAATAAGTGTACTCTTATTTCATGACTCACTTTAGACCATCTTTTCCGCGGTGGAAATTTAAATATTCTGTATGTTAGAATCTTATGACATAATCTTATTGTCTAATTAATTCTTTTTTTATCTCCATTTAATTAGTTATTGTTGCACTGCTTAGCATGTGATGGTGATTGGTAATTAATGTAAAATTTAATTAAATTACCGCAAGTACCTTCGTATGTTATCGATTCCTTACTCGTATTTCCATCACAGGTGCCTATAATTCGCTATAAAAAGTGGAAAGTTTGCTCAAACTCGTAATTGCTGGCGAACGTTAACCAGCTTTCGCCATTGAATAAGCTCGTGAAGTGACGAAATAAAAATGCACGCGTTGCACGAGCGCAAACCGTAATTTCAGGGCGAAAGTTCGCAAAAAAAGGCTCGTACGAATTAGTTTGCACGGATTGCTCAAACTGGAGGGAGGTTGTATTAACTCGACGTCGTCGAGTGTCTTTCCCGCGGATAACTGCGGCTCATCAAAAACGGCCGCGATTCAACCGCAAAAAACAAATTTAATTTAATGCGTAATGACACTCAGCCGCCTGGTAACTTCTTTTTTCCCCGTGTTCGCGATTAAACCTGTCCAAGTAAAAAATTATCCGAATACGAGCTGACCGCTCGTCAGATAAATCTGAAAGGCGTACTCTTTTTCGCGCGATAGCCGACGAATTGGTTAATTTCCAACACTCCACGCCTTGCCTTCACGTTTCACTCATTAATTGAATAATCAAGGAAAGAAGTTACCACTGTTTGGCATTATCGAATTATTATATCGCGAACTAACGAGCATTCTGAAGCCACAGTGATTTTTGCAAGCATTATTAACGTCTCATAGAATTTAATTATATGCGTTTCTACCGATAAATTATTTTCTTCTCTTCTTATACACATTCTCTCGCACAATAATCAAATTGATAAAAAAATAAATTATTAGAAAAGAAACGAAAGGAAATTCGAAGAAAAGACCAATTAGACTATATCTTGGAATCGAAACGTCAACCACGTTATTCCATTTAAAATTCCCACAGGTTGGAATACGCGAATCCTAGTCCCTGACTTAATAAACCTCGAGAACCGCAGCTCTCTGAAACCGCAATTTCCTCCGAAATTACGAGTCCTGGCAGCAAGAGTACACGTTCGCCAAAACAAAATTACATTTCTCCCACGGAAACGTTTACGTCCGCCGGGCGCGAGGCAAAACTCCCTTTTCTGGACCCGCAGCAACCCTGATTCCGCTTAGATTAAATTACACGAGAGGGAGCATGAGAGGGGCGGGGGTGCTCCAAGCCGAAAGAATCGTCGACGGGTAGCTAGATGACGGTAGATGGAAAGAGGAAAGGCGAGGGTTAATTAATTGCACTGGAGGAAGGAGACAGGATGATATGCGGGAGCGGTGCAAGTGGACGAGTCTCGGTAGCTCGTTAAATTTTAGGGGCGTGTAAATCGGTAGACTTTCTCCCCTCTCTTCTTCTACGTTTATGCTTAAACGAGCACAGGCAGCACAGCTTGCTGCCTGTAGGTACGTGAGAGCCTGATTGAAATCTATCAGCAACCGCCTAATTTAATTAGGTGCGTTGCTCGTGGCGAGGGGATCGGATACGGAGAAGCCAAGTGCTTCCGTGATGCTCGATAATTGCTATCGATCGTTGTTGCAGCGTTGTATAGAAAGAAACAGTAGGAAATAGATAAGAAAAGATGATAAATAAACTTTTGTTGGGACAAGTTTGCAGATTTTTCGATGAATGCGATGGTCAATAATTTTATTTCTGCAGTTTGCAAGTTTTTGTGTAGATGCGACAGTTATTGACGAAGACTTTTATGATACGATTATTCAGCGATATACTCTTACAATGAAGACTTTTGAAATAGAGTTTTTCTTTGGAAAAGAAGAACGCTACGAAGGAAATAATATAATATACGAACACGTATCAGGCCAAACGATGTGTGGATATGTAAAAAGGTGACACGTAGCAAACGATGTTTGATGAGCTTATAACTGAGAATAAATTATAACAAGAGGTAAATTGATAGAGGGTAGAATATAACGTAGCGCAATGAGAGACTCCTCGTTATAAATCTCCACCTTTTCTAGAGAATTACTATTCATTAATTAATTAATTCATTAATTAATGAATTAATTCATTTTCTAAATGAATTACTTAGTCTAATGAGCATCAACAACTGAAATTCACAAAAGTATTATAAATCGGATTTTGTCCATTAAAAGGATATTCGAGCATCGTCTTTTCGTAATCCGGGTGGTGAAATCGTTATATTCCTTGACACTAATCGATTAATCCCGTCCGCAAATTGCTGCACCTTGTATGGGATTCCTGCGAAAGTCGTTTTCATTCATCAAGCAAATCGAATTCGAGTCCATGGAATTTCAGCTGGACAACGAATATATCTCGCGAATACGCCAAATTTACGAAAGGATTTTAATTTTCCACGGTTGCATAATACTCGGGTCTCGGAGCTTTACGTGTACACGTAATTTCGGGTATATTAATTTTACAAATTTCAGTGGAACGAATGAACGACAGTTTTAAAAAAGAATGGAAGAAAATTAATTTTGCTTACTTTGCGGCCAGTAAGAATTGGTTACAAAATGAACTTTTAATGTCTCTCATTCATTCTACTCCTCCAGAATACCCTGCAATTAACCAAATCACCTTCTAATTACCCGAGTCAAGATGCACCAGCAAAGATGAAGCTGCGACCGCTTTCTAGAAGAAAGTATGTTTCTCACGCTTGAAATTATAGCAGCGCCAAGTCATCCCATTTGTTCTTCATCGTACTTGTAATCGATCCATTAGAACAATTTAATCTTCATCGTTCCCCTTACAGTAGGTTTACATTTATTCGAATTGGGTTTACCCGAACTAATGCTATCAACCACCGTCACAGTACCCGACCGTTTACTGAATATCCTTCTGAACTCCTATTATCCCACTACAATCTGCGCAATGTACCACTTATACGAATTAATTTTTTTGCCCTAGTACAGGTATTTTTACAAAGGAAATCACGTGGTTTCGCCCTATCGCAATTTGAGAATTTTTAAGTCCAAGCACCGTCATTCGAGCAAACGTGTGTGTTATTTTGCGTACAGAATTTCTAAATATTGAAATTTTGGGTTTATTTTTAGTTCGTTGAAACATTTTTTCGCTATAGAAAATCAGGCAACTCAAAGAAAAACCAACGACACTGTTTACACCTAGCATAACTCAGAATCATGCGTAAAGACGCTTAGAAGATGAGGATATTTTGCCAGAAAGAGAACGCCCTCGTTAGTGGTGTCTAGCATTGATGAAGAAGGAAACATTATATAATACTACATCATGTAATACTTTTTATTAATTGTTGATTCTTTTAAGTAGTTGATGAAAAAGATCACAATTCTATTAAAAAAAAAAAATGCATTTGCATTTTTTGTTGCACTTATGAAAAGAGTGAAGCTGTAAGAAAATAGACATTACCATATCGTTCAACTTTTCCCTCAACAGTTCGTTTTCTGTCTCTCATCAAATCCGTAAAACTCATTTTGTAACTCCATTCCCAATTACGTGACATACTCTGTATATTCATAAAAAGTGTTTTCTAGCTGAAGTTTCCGAATGCTTTCGTGAGTCTTTTCTTATCGAACGAAAAATTCCTCAGAAAAAGAGTTTCCATCAAACTCATTGTCTCTCCACGAACGCGGAGGCCTTGAGCGAACGAAATCGCGCGAATTTCAAACCCTTTGTTTCGCTGTTCACCCACTTTGTTATCTCGATCCACGCGCTTATCCGCCTCGTTTATCCCGCGCTCATAAAAGGATCGCAGGGAGAGATCGTGGTTCCGGTTGTGCTCGTTCTTTCTTCGCGTGGCCGTGCACGAAGAGACAGAGATAGGAAGAAAAAGAGAGAACAGACGAGAGAGCGAGCGTGCAGCCGGTACCATGTCACACCGAAATCCTTTTCCTTGAGATATGATTCATTGTTATATGCCCTCGATGGACCACCCAGTGTATCATGCTCTGAAATGCTCGTCGAAGAATCTGAGATCGATACAACGAGCTGCGCCCACGCTCTTTTGCCTTCGCGCGCGCTGATGCACTGTCAGGGGCGGATTGACCCACTGTGCCCGACAGCTAATATTTTTCGACATCGCTACACTGTGATCGACAATGTCTTAGGGATGTGTACTACGTGTACTTTGCTATCAACCAATGTGTTCGGTTTTCAGTTATATTGGAATGTTGCGTTTTGGAATAGGCTTTTCGAGAGAAACCGATGAATGCAATTGATGGTAGAAAATTTATTTAAATTTTAGCGGTAGATGGAGTGAAATTGATCGTGGCTATTTGTCAAACAATGGCTCTCTCATATAGTATAAAAATATGGTTCTATTGGGTTAGCAACTAAGTGATTGCGGATTTTGTCATTAGGTGGCATTGACAAAATCCGCAATCACTTAGTTGCCAACCTAATAGTTCAATGTTCAATGTTGAAGTTATTAACAGATAACTATTGTGGGACGTTGAAGCTAGCTAATTATACAGAGAAGGGCACATCCAACGATTTCTATGTCTTTGGACAACGTTCTGAACAACTTTTTTCTATAACATGTTATCGCCGCTCGGCTTTAGTTTCCGGGATATTGTGGAGTAGGCGGGCGCATTCTTATATAGTTCGATCACAACTTAACTCATTGATGAGAGAGACAACCATTTTTAATATTGTGTAACTAAAAAAGAAAAATGAGTGGGTTATGGGTTGAACTAGTAGCTAGAGTAGTACTCGGCCGTCACTAGGCGGCTGGCAATGCTAGCCTGAAATAATTTTCAATGAATCTCATCTATAACCCATTCATTTATCTTTTTCTTATCTAGATTAAAGATGATAGGCATTAATGAGTTAAGTTTAGATTGGGTTATACAAAAATGAAGCCACCTATAAGCCAGAATGAAGCGTAATGAAAACTAAATTTAATAAACGTTTTTCGTGAATATGCGGGGAACGAAGGCCGAGCAGCGGTTACACATATAGGAAAAAGTTGTTGAGAATGTTAACTAGGATAACATATTTCAAGATTACTGAAATCAGTGGAGTGTGCCCTATTCTGTATAATTATTTAAAGTTATAATAAATATTATAAGTAAGTCATTAATAATATAATAAATAATAAATATTAAATAAATAAATAATTAATAAATAACTGAAGGAGACACGACTTACTGTTTGACTACGTAAAATTGTGCCTACGACTATATAAACACACGTAGAATAGTTATGTGCATCAGATTTTTAACGCTCATTATTCAAATCAAAATATATTTCTTTCACTGCAAGAAGAGATTCTTTTAATATTAGACACGAATCAGTGTCCAGTTCAAATTTTATCTGGATTAGAACAGTAGAACTAGAGCTTCCAGAATGGCCAAAATAACCAATGTGTAGCTTCCAGAAATTGTATACTTTTACAGCGGTGCATGTTTGACAGTTTCTACAACATTTTCTAAAATATACGACTAAAAGCTTCTATTACATATTTTTTCATATACCATATTTCACTTTTATTTCCTCGCTACTTTTTTTTCTAATTGTCGATAATTTTTGTATCTTCGCTTATATTGTATACTACTATGACTATACACATATTATTCTCTTAATCACCGATCACATTTCTCCTTCAATGACCATTGCACAGACCTAGTATCACTATTAGTCAGGTCCATTGTACAGCAATTAGATCGAATCATAATAAACGAACTGCAGATTTTTATGCATTTATAGGAAATTCGAAGATGCAAATATGGAAAAAGTGCACGCAATATACAGAAATATATAAAATATACAAAGCATAGTGCTGTCTGTAATATTTAGCAGGAAAAGAATTTCCTATCTAGGTTTCATTTTTATGATTATATATATACATAACGCATAATACGCAGAAATATATGAAATATACAAAGTAATACCTGTACGTATAGTAGATAAAATAATTTTCTACCTACGTGATTCTTAATTATATTCATAAAAATATGAATTTGCATAAATATCCGTAATCTACTAACGAGCATGTAATTCAAATACACACCGATTAGATAGGTTTGCTATCGATCCGCCCCTGCACACGCCACGCTATAGACTATAGAGCAACAGGCCCACCTGGAAGGAATCGATACGAGAGATATCGGGATAATCTCACGGCGCCGGCCGAATTAGAGGTCTAGCGAGTCTTTAATTGAACCCCTGAATAATGATCGTCGATCTCATGATAGGACAATCTCGTCACGGGGGCGGTCGTCCTTCGTTTCTATTCGACTTTTCAGATTACTATCCGGACTTCTACCTACATGCATGAAACATTCTCGCAGGCAGAAATCAATCTGATAGTTGAGCTTGAAACGGCTCCAATGGTATTTATCGCGATGAAATCACGAGCGATGTTTGAATTATTAATTAGGAACACAGCATCCATTGCTGATGCATTGCTTAGTCGTCATGTAATTGATGTTTAATGCGGAGGAAGAAAGTATTTAAGCTCTTTGACTGTAATTTATCAAGTTTCCTAAATAGTCTCGACGAATGGTGCAATTTAATATTAGCTTTTTGTGGTTCTTATGTTTATGTAATATTATTTGATGATTTTTATGGTAATTGTGTTTGTCATAGTTAGGTATCTATATAAGTGCACATATACAAGTATTCTAGTTTCAAATAATTTAGAATATCAACGATACAATTGTAAAGTTACTCTGTCGTGTTAAAAACGACTATGATTGCCTATAACATGATTTTGAATGATTAGCAATAGACTGCGGATTTTTATGCAATTTCACATCTTTATTAACATAACTAGAGATATGGAACCTATGTAAATATTTATTTCGCCTATTAAATATTATAGCAGGTACTTCACTTTCGATATTTCTTATATTTTTTCATATTACGCACATTTTGCGCATTCTTGCATCTTTAAATTTTTCATAAATGCATAAAAACTCGCAATCCACTGACTACGACTAGTGTGATCTATACAACTCATTCGTAAATTCGAATTCTGTAAATTAGAACATAAAACGTAGATATACGTATCCCGGGAAAAGGAGAGGAAAACAGAGCGCGTCGAAATATTTTCCTAGAATTAACAAGTACCAAAATCAATTTTCGACCTGTGGACCACGTTTTAACTGCCAATCTGCTGTTATGAGTAATTGAAATTGAGCCTAAAATAATTAACCTAACCCCTTCTTTCCACGCACGTTCCTTTTTGCACAGCAACACTAAACCCACGCTTACGCACGGATACTATTGACTCCTTCAGTCCAAATCGTAGCACGAAAACTCGTTCCTATTCGATGGATTTTATCTGGACAAGCTACAGATCCGTGCGCGTAATTAACGAAAGAGCGATAGGCTTTCGTTGGACTGGCTCTCCCAGGAGGGACGAATATTTGCCCGTGTGAATCTTCGCTCGAATCTTTTGGCCACTATCAAATTAGCGCGGCCATGTCCAGATAAAAACGTGTTGGCAATTATTCGAGGATACGGTTGCTGTAACGAGAGCAGCTGGGCTTTTGCCTGTTCTCCTGTCGATTCAGGGTTGGGTAGATGTACATGTTACTTTTGGTGTGAGGTAACGGTGAATTTTCGATTTGTACGAAACACTCGATTATTGTGTAATTATTTTCAACTCATTTTCTGTGAGTTACATTGTAGCATGCTGCAAGAAAATAAATGGTAAGATAAGACTTGTAATGCGGTAGAATTTGTGGGACTTAAATGGATGTAATATATTCTTAATTTAAGAAAACAATTTCTCTTAAATATCTACATACACTGCTGACCATAAATATAAAAACACCTGTTATATATATTGGAAAATTCAGATTTTACTTCACATTATATTTTAAATCAAAAGGCACGTAGAATATGAATGAACCAACAGATTCATGATAAAATAACTAGAAAATGAAAGCTATAAAAATATTCACATTATATTACGTTCCAATACTTATAGCTGCGAATGTATACATATAACATTAGATCAATACTATTAAATATTTCTTAATTTTATCAGGATGTTGTTATTATTAAGCTTGTACCTTCTAATCTATAAGATTTGACTAAAAATACTATCTTACTCTATTACTATTTTCTTACTCTACTGCTCTAAAGCTATTAATGAATACCAACACATAGTAACAGAATATTCCTAGCCTCTTTGTAAACATTTTCCTATCAACACAGGATAGTTGCAACATTCCAACAATACGTATTCATCTCCAATAATCATCCCAAGTGCAAAGAAAATATGGAG
The DNA here is from genome assembly GCF_040668555.2 of Bombus flavifrons. Classification (NCBI taxonomy): domain Eukaryota; kingdom Metazoa; phylum Arthropoda; class Insecta; order Hymenoptera; family Apidae; genus Bombus; species Bombus flavifrons. The sequence goes on along the minus strand of NC_138453.1, from coordinate 3,359,609 downwards.
AAAAAAAAACGAACAAAAGTGCAGACATTTTGCAAAGAGCAGATAAAAGGCTTCGATGTACAAACAAACGGTATTGCCAAGAGTTCAGAGTTATCTCTCTGGTCTTAACGTATCTCGAAAGGTTTCACTACACAAAGAGTAGAAATCTCGAGTGATGCAATATCAAGATCGGAAACTACGCGTTTAGCCAGTTCGATGTTGATAAATAGTCAAAGGCGAACGAGCGAAGCAGCGGTACACTGCATGGCTAAGATTCTAAGACCGTCTAAATCATTTATCGTGCAAGACGATGATGATGACCCGTTTGATATCTCGGTCCAGCTGGAATTACACGGCCAGATGAATGCCCACACTTTCCACGTAAATTCATCAACGTTCCATAACGTAATTGATAGCGCCGCCGCTGCACCGTTGGCGTTGATAGCATTAAGATCCCAATTGCGAGATATCGATAGCCTTCCAGATATTTTATCTGTCGCCGCGATGGCAGCTCGTCGTCGAATGCACACTTGTGAAATGAAATCTTTCTGGGCCGATTCGATACTACGTTTTCTTACAATTACCTTCTTATCGAATTTCTAATCTCTCATTGAAAAATTAAAGCTTTCTGCCATTGATTTCTTGAATTACCATTGAAAGAACCTTATATACTTTGTTCTTTTTATGTTGTTGTTTTTAATTGTAGTAAAAATGCAGGGTGCCATATTTTAATATAATACGTAGATAAAATTAAATTTGTATCTATATATTTAAAATCTTAATTCTATTATAAATGTTTCCGAATTTTGCGTTTTAGTTTTAATAAGCAGAAAGATTTTTACTGTTTTAACCCTGCTACGTTCTTTGGGCCATTTTCAATCGGATCATATTTCTCTGTTTTATTTAGATTAGGAAGTAATTTCTCTAGAGAAATATTCTGATTCTTAGGGTTTCTCTTTTCCATGAAGAAGTGACCTGAATATTCTCGAAACGTTAGAACAAAGCGCAACGTAAAATATTATCATACTTCTCTTCTTTATTAAACCTGGGAGGTGTCCACTGACTTATGGACGAAAGGACAAAATTTATAATTAAGATTCTCAAAAGATTACTCTGGAATATTTCCAACAAAAAAAATCCAATTTCTATATCTTCTATTACATGTATCTTTTCTGAAATTAAATGAGACTTACTACTACTAGTACTTCTTGCATAGTGAAAACTAATCCGACATAATTCCACGTTCTATGTTTATCAGCAGACGTAACGAAACAGTCTGGTAGGTTTTTATCGCCAATGATCTTAGCGAAAAGAATGCGTCTAATTGCCGACCGACAGTTAGTCTGCGGCTTTTCTTCGACTTCTGCCTTTCAGAGACACATGTCGTCTATAACAGGATCTCCTCGAAGTTCTCAGAGAATTTCACAAGATTAGGCCGACCATACGTCAGCGATGATGAAAAACGAGAATTTTCACGGTGATTGGTCGCAGGAGGGTCGCAAAAACTGGAAGCTCCGCTAACTTTGGATCGTTCAAAAGGATTAACCAGTCGGTTAACCCGTGCTCGGTGACCGTTAAGTCAGATCAGGTGTAATCAACAAGGTAATCATGTTTGATTGTAGCAATTAAGTCCCGGGATGCAATTAACTAAAATACGGCTCCCATTAAGAGGATAGAAATCCCGCATGATTCTTGTTAGTCAGAGATTTTAAGAGCTATGTAGGAGTTGATCATTATGAAATCAAATTTTAGATTCTAATAAACGTGATTCGTAGAAAACAAGTTAATATTCATTGAGTGGTTTTATTATACATTCTTTATAACGCTTGCTTATACCGAGAAATATTTACATATTATAATTTTCTATAAGCAATATGATTGAACTTGAAGATGTACAATGGAAGCAGTATAAAACATAGAATATATCTTTTGTAAGACGGATAAATAAATGCTAAAAGCTTGGTACAGTTATGAAAATATGCTCACTCTCGAGTAAAGACATTACGGATCTCGCAATAATGTTTGGAATTTTCAATCAACCTGTCGAGTGTTCACCAATTGTCGAATTATTTAAATTTAATATTCCAAGAACACTCCTATATACTTTCAATATTAAACTTAAAAAGTTCCTACTAAGAATTCCTTCGTCACTTATTTCCATCACAAGAATCCAGATCGTCGTGTTAGCATACTGGATCTCAGAGGAACACATCAAGAATTTTTGACTAATGTTAGTTTCATGAATCAAGGAAATATCATACATTACAGCACACACGGCAAATTGCAGCTATTAAACTCGACTCCCTCAAAAATGAAGACACATTGATGCAAAAACGACAGAAATCCACCTCTTTTTTTTTGCTCGAGACCACGCCACATAATTTCTCGAAACCATAGTGAACTCTCCGTTCGCTTAATTTCACCAGAGCAGAGCGTCGATCATTTTTAAATTTCGCACTGGGCACGGATGAAATATGATTTTCCAGCCACTGATTCGGCGCCGGTTGACGAACTGAGGCGAAACCATGCGTTTGCGTTTCTGCTTCGTGCCCATTACCATCTGGCGCAATTTCGGCGATAATTTATATCCCAAGCCCGTGGTACGCACCCTGCTGCGCCCTTAATTCCAGAATTAATCCCCGACCGTGTGCGACCGATTAATCTGCAATCGAAAGCGTGCTACCGACGGAAACGATTACGCAAGTTCGCGATGGCAAACAGTGCTGACATTGCTGACGATAATGAGTCACTTTGATGCAATCGGTGACTACATTCTTTTTTCTTTACGCGCCGCTTAGCCGCAGGTGACGTTGAATTTGTTACAGAGCGGACGAGAATTTTCCATCGATCGTGAAATTTGTTATTTTTGCGAGTAAATAATACAACAAAATTAAGATATATCGAGAGAATAGTCGAGGTTCGAAATAATTTCAGGTCCTTCTTATAAGATCTTACTACAAATTAACCAATTAGTAATAGACACCCTGTATATATTCGTTGGCAAAAGCATCAAGAAATTCTGTCTACGCACTCGGTCGCGGGAACCAGGTACCATTTTCTACCTGTCAAACAGTACTGCAAGATCAATCAAATACCAGTCGATAGATCAAAAGGCAGACTGCCATGCGAACTTATACACGACCATTCATAACAGAACAGAGAGTCGCTTAAATCAAAGTTTAAACGATGGAGCGTGTGGCTGCTCGATGGAGCGTGTACCAGGGGACACCGTTAATTTCCGAGCGATTCGTTATGCGAGCGTCTCAAGGTTTGCGACACAGGCTCGGCCGTAATCGTCGTCGTCGTCGTCGTCGTCGTCGACGACGACGACGACGACGACGCTGGCACCGTCTGACGCCAGATAAGCCACGGATGCAAATAGAGATTTCCAGCTGCGAGAGATGGATGACGCGACCGGTGATAAATGGTCCCCGCGATATTCGTCCGGCAGATTTCTTTACCGCGGCACGTTTCATGCTCGCCACCTACTAGATTTTTCTTTTTTTACGCTTTCTACTCGGCGAGGGAATCAAAGAGAGAACGGCGACGTTGAATCTTCAGTGGCGTATTTCGAGAGAACTCGCCACCACACCGTGATGAATCGGCCTTGAATGGCGTATGATTCAGAAATTGCGATCAGGGCGCGAGTTAAGTTGAATATTTCAATTTTTGAGAATAATCAGTGTCGGAGTGTGGTCCGTGAAAGGCATGATATTTCTTGGAATGTAGAAAGACGACAGTTGCAGTCAAGGGTGTGTCAATTGAATTATGCATATTGTGTTTACTCATGCCACTCGTTTTAGTTATTCTTTTCTACATTCACTTCTATACATAAAGCCAATTTGATTTCCAGTGCTTTATAACTGGAAAGAAAATTGATTGTTTCGAATTTATGAAATGAATTGAAAGAATTTGTTTGCGAGTTACTCGTTTTTTAAGTTCCTTAAATTTTAAACATAACGTACAAACATTTCAAGTCGATCTTTGCATTGTTCAAATATTTTAGTGTGGATTTGTAGGCATACTTTCCAGGAATATATTAGATTACACGATATTCGATAATACTGGCATACTTGTGATTCTTTCAGTCGGTTTCAATCTGGTTATTGATATGCTGCGTTTTACTCCGATGCAACGTTTTTTGCACGTCCTAATTCACTTTTTCACGGCAGACCTGAAAACTTATCCCAAAGTATCACAAATATGTCATTTCATAATCATCGTGAAAGTCTGAAATCTAAAATTCAACAATATTATTTTTGTCCAAGAAAAAGTCCAACAAAAAGTGACATCGTCAAAGTATCTTACTAACTAGAGCAATTGAAATAAAATCTAGCTCGTGTACGAAATATCTAGGATACTTTATAAACTCGGTATACCGAGTACCAAACAAACGAAATTGACTAACGTTGATATCGAAACCTACTTAGAAGAAACAGAAGAAACTAAACAAATTTCTATTCTCCGTTATCGATGAAGAACTCAATAAAGTATTGTATTATGGAACACTACCCCAATCGTATAATTATTATAATAATTATGTAATAATTAATTATATGAATATTGCAATAATTACTGTAATATGTATGTAAGTACACACATGAACATAAGGTATTATTGAGTATAAATATGTAATGATTGTACTAACTTATGCAAATTAATTTTAATCGTGTTCAATGTAAGAATAAATAAATAAATAAGCATAAAAATAAATAATAATAATAAACGAAATTGGTGAAAGCAAAATTCTCAGCAGGACCGTCGGTTAATTATCAGAGAGAGATATCAAATGCTCGCGTCCTCAATTTCCATTGAAAACAGAAGAGAATCTTCCAAATTTGGCAATGTTTCAAAGAATAATTCAGAACGGTTAAAGAAATTAACAGACGACGCCACTATCTTCGATGATTTCTCGGGTCTCGATCCCTAAGGGCACGAATATCCGAAATTACGCGAAACTTTCATTCGTGAGTCGCCAAATCCGCCTAAAGATTCATGATATTCCATCGGCTTATTTTTCAGTAGCGATCATGCGGACGAAATCAAAGAGAACCGGTTGAACACGAGCGAAAGTCGTCAGTTAATGTTCGCGATCGCTTGATACCGAGTCAACCAGATTAACTCGTAATTGCGCTCATTATCGTAGAATTTGATTCGAGCATGTACAACGCGATTTTTTTTTGCTGCAAATATATGTACGTGTACTTGCGTGTGTATGTAAGTGTACTCGCATTTGCCTTGATTTCGCGAGAACGCATGAAAATAGAGATTAATTGAAGGAACGTGACCAGGTACGGCTCAATCGCGAGATCGTAAAACGGGTATAAAATCCTGTTACTGAAGAACCCGCGTTGGAAATGAATCGCGTTTTACACACGAAAAGATTGATGAGACCCTGAGGATGAATCATTTTTTTAAATTGCCCTGTTTGGGCATATTTTTGGTTGGTTTCCTAACGATCGGAAAATTTTTTTATTTTATGCGATTCTTATGTTCGAGTTAATTCTGTAAGTTATTCGAGGGAATTTCTTCTTATGCTTTTAAATTTTGTAAATTCTTATAGAAATTTGAACTGCCGTTTAAAACTATTTTTCTTCAAATTCATGCTTTCCTTTCTCTATTTTTCTTCTTGTTTTCGTGGTAGCATGATAGTACTTACATTTATATCAAATGAAACTTACAATTCTCAATGGTATTTTTATCAAATTCAATGCCTAATACAACAATAAAAGAGAAGCTATAAAATAGAGGGCTCTCTTTGGAAGAAATCATTTCCTCTTAGTATTTTTACGGCTAAACACTTTACTTTCCAAAAAATTCTTTTTTCCGTTTCTTCTTATTATTCTTATTAAGGCAAATTTAAAGATACAAAAATGCACGAAATACTATGTGCAAAAATATATAACATACGATATGTGCACATACATGTATATATATTTAGTACTTGCTATAATATTTAATATTGTACATGAAACAAATGTTCGGTTACGTTCCATTACTTCAGTTGCGCTTATAAATATATAAATTTGTACAAATCCCTGTAATCTAACAAAATCTAATTATCGCATCATTCCACTCAGAAGCACTGTACATACCACATCAAAGATTAATCATCTAATTCTTCAAATTCCCTAGACTCTAATCAGCCTATGCTCCACTCAATCCCTTTCATCTCTCGTGAAAAGAATTCTCCCTCGTCGTATCGAAAGGCCATAAATCAGCCATAATTCGCGCTTCGAATTTCCATAATTCCATCTCGACGAAAACAATAATGCAAGGCGAGCTCGAAATCATCTCGTTTCCAGTTCTTCCACCCCGGAACGTCCGACGTGACAATAAAAGATAGTTGGTTGGAGTGACACGGGCCAAGAACGATAATTCACGATGATACGCCGGGTGACCCCACCTTAATATTAATGGTCGCTCGACGACCCCGCGAAGATTAATAGACGCTCGCGATGGAACGCGTTCCCTCGCTAAGTTCTAGGGAGTGCTAGCATGATGTACGGAATGCAAAGTAACCCGCGACTCAACGTCGATCATTGGTCATTTCAAAACGGCCACTCTCTAGCCTTCGTATGGCTTCATCGATTAGGTCGTCCGTATATCGACGATTCTAGCATGTTAACGACCAACCGCTTCCTCTCTGCATCCGTGTCTGTGATCCTGAATTTACTTGTCATTTATAAACGTCTACGCTCGAGTTGTTCGTCATTTAACTTGGTCGAGTACGTTGAAATTGTTGGTGTCTTAATTAATGGAATTATTTTCGTGTTCCTCTTTTTCTGGTGAGAACTATGTAGTTTTAATAGAGGGACATTTCAGTGAAAGTGTTATAATCGATTTTATGAGTATGTTTTTTGATTGTGGTCATATAATTATAGATGTATATGTAATTATGTTTAATAGTTGATAATTGATATATGTATGATTCTCTACGTTTCGCTCTTGTTTTTTATTAGTACGTTCGATTCGACGTTTCGCGAGCATTCCAGTTCACTTCTTCGCTAAGAAGAAGTGGAAGCAAAAAATTGATTAAAAAATTTTTAATGAAAAGTATGAAATTTATAAAAACACGATTAAAGGGCTGTAAGTTAACGGTAATTAAATCACCAAAGAACGAATTGTCACGTAAATTAAAATTAAAAATCTAAAAACAGTTTGGCAATTGCTTTGATTTGCTGAATGGTATTATATTTTATGACACGGAGCACCTGGAATAGAATTTCTAATCGAGTAAGGCAATCGGATAAAGTCTTAAGTAAAAATTTATATCATTCATTAACTCGTAGCTGTCAGGCGGATTTTACGTATTTTTCTTACTTGAGGGCCACAATATGTAAATTAGAAAAATTTACCAAATGTCCAGCTGGACAAATTGTAAAATACAAATTAAATTAAAAAAAAAACCATATGTAAATTGAAACCTGCACCATAGCATTTAAGTTTCGAAAAATATTACTTGTACTTGACTACTTTTTATGTGACGATGTTATCTAAATGATTAGTTTAGTGATGATTATGAAATGTATCTGATTTTAACGATCCTCAAAAATTTAATAGCATCGGTCACCGATGACCACCTTGACAGTTATCCTGTCAAATATTATACATATGCGTGTTAAATGTTATGCTATATTTTAAATATTTCACATGTAGTGGTTATAAAAAATATTCGTACACCATTGGCATACTAATTAATTAAGCCAAGCAAAAAGTTGACACTATAAAAATGAAACGTATATAGAATCTGATTATCCGTATATAGAATAAAACGCTTCAATTAGTAAATAACTATGTGTGTCTATACTATTTTTGCATATTACGTGCATTTGGTACACTAAATTTCAGTATATGCATCCATAAACATTCTTAGTTTATTTATGTGCAACGCAAAGAAAATAAGTAAATCAATAGAAAAACCAAAATTCCATTCTTCATCAGTCCTCTTTCAGCCCTAAAAACTGAAACTCCTCTTAGATCCAAATTCTCCGCAGTCTTGATCGGCAGTAGATCATTTTTCTCAGTGACTCGCGGAGATTATCATCTCCGGGTGAATTTCCGAGTCGTTTTAAACTTCGTAGTCAATCGTAGTCCGAAAAGACGAGCGTAAGACCACGCGAGGTCCATCACCCGCTGCGAGGGCGCGACGAATTCTCTGCGAGTCGCCTCCCGCGGCGTCAGGGCGGCTGGAGAACAATTTCCTCGTCACGCGGAAATAGTCCGCCGCTCACCAGGAGTTGTCGAAACCCGAGGCACGTGCCTCTATCCGGTTCCCACGTGCCGTTCTTCGTTGTCTCGTATTTTCGTTCTCGTCGCTGTGAATAGACCTCGAAGCATGGAACATCTCGTGATTTTGCGTAACGGGCGACGTAACAGTCCCGGCATCAGTCTATTGTCTTTCACTTACCGCCATCGTTTTCTTCACCAGGAAACAACCCTCGCTTACGATCCTTTGTTCGCTGCTCCAACGAGCAACTCATGTAAAAAAATAAGAAAATAAGTTTGTAACTCGAGCGGGTTAGGGAGAGTTTCTTGGGAGAGCAGAAAGTTTCTCTTCGTAGATTTTTTGGTAGATTCTGGATGTTTCTTGCGAGATGTTTGTGTGCTTTCTTTGTTCTCGAATGTAGAAGTTTCTCTTTACTTGTTGTGTATGTAAAATTAGATTCGTGTGATATTTGCTTTTAATAAGAAAGTTTTATAGGACATTTTAAAAACGATCTCCAAAATTTTGAATTAGATATATGTTATATGTTATAGAAAATATAGTACATTTTCATTGGATTTTATTCATTATCGGCAAACAATCAAATTCTTCGTAAGTAAATTGATACCCTTGAATTTCTTTCTTACAAACTTTTACCTTTATCAAAAAAAAAGGTTTTGCTAACGAACGGGTGCACGGTCAATAATTTTATGCAAAACTAGTTTTTTTACGAACATAATTAAAAATGGAACCTGAGCACAGATTTGTTTCAATCTCTAATATTAAAGGTTGAAGCAAATAAGAATATTACAACGATTGACATACTATTAAATTTTCTGTATATTTTTGCACGTTATATGTATTCTGTTACATTTTTAAATCCCGTGTAAAGGCATAAGAATCCGTAGTCTAAATATTCATAAGTATTCCGAGATTTCTTTAAATTTGTATAAAAGCTTGGAACAATAGAAAAAATTAAATTAGGGTATGAACAGCTCAATTAACTTACAAAGCGTGATGAAAAAAGAACTTCTGTACTTTATATCTGTCCCATTCCTATTACATTCCGTCATTCTGCGTGCATTTCGAATTACCGTAACCTTCAATCTCTTCAGGAACGATCGCAAAACGAAAAGCAGAACATTCTCCATAAAACGAGTACGTTACCTCGACGACGAGGTCGCTCATTAAGAGAATCTTGAGGATAGAAGATCGGTAAATAACACAGCCATTAAGACGTACGACTAAATTGGCGTCTGTCGAGCAGGAGGGCAGAACAAGGATATTTCACGAAACGATTCTACGGATCGCGATCGAATGAAATGTCAGCCGCGTGTTCGCGGCACAAGGCAAAAGGATCCTGGAGAAAATGCGGTAGCGGAGAAAAAGTGGTAGTCACCAAAGACGATCGAGCCTCACGATCGTTTTCTTCGCCTATGGAAGAGGTCGGTTGATATCGCACAGACTAAACGAATCGTAGGCTCGCTTCGAGTGACACTTACGAGCCTGCGAAACGAATTAGCCGATGTGGCCGCAAAAAAATCACGACTATTCCTAGTCCTTGAGGTCTGAACTCGTCGGTCGGGTGGCAGGTGCGAGGCTGAAATATTCAAAAAAAAGTCGCTGCCTCCGTCTTTCTTTCTTGTTTGTTGTTCGTAGTAGTTCAGAGGGACTAGGAAGATCTTCGAGACAGCCAACGAATGAATATCTTGCTCGCGCTATCTGCGAACACGGCCGCGAACGAGCACGCAACGATCTCTTCGACTAGTCGTTGAGATTGTTTAATGATCCACCTGCCATCGCGATAATATTCTCAGTCGATTTGATTAGGAAATTTCTGTCGGCTGGCGAGATTTATATTTGACGATGCCACTGTTTTTACACGGAGAAACACTATATAATTAATTATATGAATGATAATGCGAAAGTGGAAAATCATGATTTTTTCATTGAACGTTTTGTTCTTTTTTTTTTCATTTTTTCATGGATGATTTTGTTCAAAAACTATAATATACACGAACACCAATAATCATCGTAAAAAAATCTAAGAAGAATATACACAACGTTCCCCCAATTTGTATTACATTATCTAAATCTATTATATTCTTCCTCTTAAATTTAAAAACATAGCATTCTGCCCTTAATTTAATCATGAACAATCGTAAACTTGATCTTAGAACAAGAAAGTAAAGAAAAGGATACACATATACGATATTTCTATGTACAACTGTCTCTACATATAGCTGCTCTTCTCCTCGACTATCACGCCACACATCCTACCCCTAATTTAACCACGAATCATCACGAACTTCCTTTTCCACGTTCTATCCTTGCGTGTCCATCGAGCCTCCTAGGAACAAAGACACCAATCTAACCCATCCATTTGAGGAGCCGTGATTCGCATCGTATTCAATCGTTCGTCCCAATCGAGCGAACAACAGCCGAAGCCTTTTTCTTCCGGCGGCGTTCCGCGATACATTTCGCTTCACCTGCCACAAATGGCGGAGGCGTCGACCGACATCGAGGTCTTTCTAGGCATCTACTAGGCCACGCTTTTTGCCCGTCTCACCAACAGACCAAAAGAACGTCGGAATATCTGCTAATACGTTTCTCAGCCAAGAGATCACCTGCCGGTTCCTTTCGTCCTTGGATAATTGTGCCGGTCAGGATCACTGGGCCGAACAGTTCCGACTCTTCTAGCATTCGAGGTATGCCACGATTTCGAAAAACACACGGAATCCCGTTCGACCGAAAAGCCAACGTTCGAAATTCGCAGCGATTAACCCCGTAATTAGCCGGTGAAATCCGAGGAATGGAAGTCGACAGTCGGAGAATGGGATTTGACGAATTCTTTCGGTAGAATGTCACGATCGTTACGTAATTCGATAGCCTTCGGTCCGCGGTATGATTTTCGGGCATTTGGGTTTAGAAATGTCGATGTAGTCTTAAGAATTTTTAATTTGGATAAATATTTAATTCGTTACTATCTTGATCTGTATCTTTTATATATAGCTATATCCATGTTAGGATAAAAAAACAAATGGTACATAAAATAAATAATTTCTTTAATTTTATCAAAAATCTACATTAAATTATCAAAAAATAAAAAATGTAGATAAATAAGTAATATGTAAAAGTTAATGGATTTTCAGAGGACCTTCGCCAAAAGAAAAAAAAAAAAAAAGACAGAACTCTAACGAATACGTTGAAAATAAAATATGTTGTTTAGGTAAAATTTATGTTAAAATATGAAATTTAATTGATGAAGAGACAATCGCTTATTAAGAGATATACATATACAATTTACAAATCTTATTCTAGAATATCTTGTTAAAGTAGACTGTAGCATCCTTCTACATAATTACGAGGTATGATTTAACTGAAATGTTATTTAGAAACATATTACATTCCTAATATAAAGAACTTGATAAAAAATTCCTGAATTAATTTCATATCTTGAAGAACCACTTTGATCTCAGAATAAACTCGTATTCTGATCATGTCATCCCATTTCAGGTTAAAAAACTAAGTATAGACACAGTAGCAAAGAATATACAGAGCGGTCCGTAATTCATGGCATATAAATAGGGTCAGGGAGTGTCTATGGGTTAAAGTAAGACAAAAACAAAAAATAGCAAAATTTCATTTGGCCTTTGAGAAAATAGAGTTTGAAAGTTTGTAAAGTATACGTAAGTTTGCTTAATTCCTAGCTAGACAGGAGTAGATAATCGATAGAATGAAAATGAGCCGAAAATGTAGAACATTTTTCTTCCGAAGTCTCACTTTTGAGAACATTAAATTTGAAAATTTGTATAGTACGCGTGACACATTAAAATTCCATTTTCTCTAAACCGAAGCCATGAGCGACAAAATTTTATTTTTCATTTTCAACTGTAATTTTCAACTGTATTTTCTCATGTAAAATAATCTCTTGTCAAATGTCTAACCGGAAATTGGTCAAATTCACGTATACTTCACAAACTTCCAAACTCGATTTTCTCAAAAACGAAGCCTCCAACGCAATTTTATTTTTTATTTTTATCCTATTTCGAGCCATAGAGTCTCGCTAACTCCAATTGTGTTAAATTGCGAATCACCCTGTATAACAAGATTAGCAAAGAATATAGATTATAGCAAGATCAAAACATACTAGAATCTTAAAAATTTACGACTTTGTACGAAGAAACAAGAATCACGGAGCCTTCAAAGGACTCTCAAGAGATCAGAGCAATCTGACGAAATAGCTGACCGCAATTAAACCGACGTGCCTTAAATCAAACTTGCGCAGCTCCCGGACCGATTGTAATTCGGCGATTGCCTTGTTTAATTATGCGGAATGATACATCGTCGATGGGCTTATGTAAAATAGCCAATTAAAATGAAAAGCTTCCACTTGGTTTCCAGTAAAGCCTTTTATCAACGGGGCAGGATTTAACAGCGCGTCTTCCGCGTCTTCCCTGACCGGCGAATTCGAAATAAGGATTCTTTATGTACGGATGGAAATTAATGGGACGATAAAGTCCCCGTTAAGTTTGACTGGTCTCGCATCGAAAGAGCCGATAAAGGTATTCCATCGACAGGAAATGAATTAAACGAACCTCGTAACAACACTAACAACGACATGCAAGAGGTCTTTCATCTTTCTCTTATTTCGTAGCTCGAAAATTTCCGACTTCGTTCGGTTCGTTGGTTTCCCGCGTATACTAATCGAAAGGCAAGTCACGAAACGCGAAAGAGATCCAACGATACGAGGGAATTTTATCTCGAGAGGTTCGTGATCTTGATGGTCAGAATTTTTCGGATGCCGGCGTTGCAAAAGCATCTTTAAAGCCGCATGCCGCGTTCGTTCTCTGGTTTAACGATGTTACGCAACGAGACACGCTCGTGAACCATGCCATATGCAAAATTTGTGAGTATATCGAGTTGTTAATAAAACACATAATTAGTAAATATTATGCAAGTTCAACGGCCTCGATCGATCCGTTATCATTCATTTACGTTTTCTTAAATGTCCCGCTTTGTACGCTGTTGGCGACCATAATTGCCTTACCGTGAATTTCTGTCAAAAAGGAAGGACGTAAATCGACACCCAGGACCGCACAGAGATTCAGTACCGAGGTCCAGAAAAATATTTAAACGTTTGAAAAGGTAAAAAGTCGGGAATTATTTACTTTAATTAGTACGTAAGGTATATATAGGTCAAGATTCTGCTTCTTATTTTTTCAGAGTAAGCAGATTCCGTATCGAATATTTAATTGATTTAATAAGTTCAGTACTTCACAGAAACATATTTTAAAATTCTTCATCGATGCATTTGGAAGAATACAAAAAAGAGTTGGTGTGACAATCTAGCCAGTTTCATTTTTTAACCATCGTATCATTTTTCTAAATCCTACATTTAGAGAATTTTCCAAATGTTTCGCGTTGTTTACATTCTTACTTGATATTTTGAATAAATTGATACTGAAAGAAAGTGATTTTTAACTAACACGAAATACGAAATAGCAATTGAAAAGAAATGATAACAATTTAGCCAGATCCATTCTCTGAATATCGTAATATTTCATTATGATATTATTCGCAGTTTATTAACAATTTTTTCGAGTCATTTTTAATAAATATCAAGGTATCAATAACTACCCCTTCGATGACACGATGCTGCTTTTTGCATCATGCCACACACGTTCTTCATCCCATCCCCCAGACGATTTAACGTTTACACGCGTGCCCCAATTTACTGGAGCCTGCCCGAGATTACTTGAAACTCATCGAGGACCTCACCCCGTCGTTTAAACGACGCGCACCTTTTTACTGTCTCTGGGGGAACACCGCCACATCCACCTGCGGATGACAATCTATTACGAAGAGGCGTTACCCGTGGATTCCACCTCGACCACCGTATGTCGGGAGGCTCTCATCACGAGAGTTTCACCTCGAGTATGGTCTAATAGCGGTTCCCAATTTTCCCTTCGATTCCCAACCCTATCTTTTACGTTTCAGAGAGTTGCCATTCCTATTTTGGTCGAAAAACAAAGCGAGCTTTCGTTTAAAGTTGGAATGGGAATTACATAGGATGGTGTAAGGGGAATTTGCAAATTTTGAATTTCTTTATACTATTTTATATTGTTGTTTTTATATTTTATATACTATATTTTTATATTGTTATAGAACTCAGCAAATCTTCCTTTGGAATTAAAATGAGAACCGAGGAATTGTGAAAGTGATTCGGAAACTTTTAATTGTTATTTTTATCACCTTTACAGTTTTAATTCAAGAGGATTAAGAACGTTTTCGAAATTGCGAAAAATGTTTAATAAGCCGTGGGAATTACAGCTATATGCGTTTCGAAAATTGAAGGTTCAGTATAAATTACATATTGCAGGCAAAAAAAGGTCCGTAAAAGAAAATAAAATTCAATGTTACTTTATTTTGAAGTATATATACTGGCATATGGTTTCCAATATACAGCGTGAAAGTGATTATCAGATGAATCGTTTTTATTTGTCGAGGATTACAGAGGAATTTATCGTAACAATAAAATCCACTTAATTCACTGGTTTTTACACGTCTTGTCGAAAGAAAGTAGGTTGGCTGGGAAATTGTAAGAGATTTAAAATGAAACCGATGCTGAACACGCTGTTGACGAAGTCCGGTTGAGAATCACTTTTCGAACATAATATAATTTAATGATCTACAAGGAACAAATCCAATACTCGTAAAATCCTAATAAAAGTATCGGCAGGAGAATAAAACGGCAATAATAAACCTAGATACTCGAAATTATTGATAATTATGGTTCATTTAACAAGATAAATCTATGTAAAATGTTTTTATCCATCGAAATGTCGAAATTATTAATTGAATACAATTGTAGAAGCCTCCTCGCATGATGTTAGCAGTACACATAGTATTATACGTATGAAAAGTATTTTGGCAACTTACATTTCAGCAAATTATCCAACATACGGTACAATTAATTTTTTAATTCCAAAGGAAATTTCTTTTTATAATCTGTCTTTCTAAAATTTATCATTTAAAGAATCACCTCTTGCCAATCTTACTCCATCGAAATTCCGTCACATCTTGCGTTCTTTATTTTCAGTTCTAACATTAAATTAAAGTATTCCTTTGTATATATCATAAATTAATTGTAATTAATTGCAATTAACTAGCTTAAGATATTTTTACTTTACCTAAATTATAAATTCCAATATTCACATTAATATATCAATTTATTCATAATTTCTTACATACGTAAATAGTATTTGCACGTATTCCTATACTCCAATGAAGCGTTTTTGAAACAGGTTTTACACTTCATTTTCACAGTGTGTATCAACTTCTTGTAGTCATATAGAAATTCTATAACAAATACAGTACAAATCTACAAATAGGTATCTTTTGTATCCACTGTAACAATATTTCTCCGAATTCAGCACAAACATAAATTTCTCCAAAGATCTGTTTGAAAGATGCTACTAAAGATAAATTGAATCATAGAATTAAAATGAAGCACGTTTCACGCGTCACCGATAAAAGTACCGCTATCTGCGGGCGAAAAAAAGTGGCATCGTCGTTTTCGCGGAATTTTAACATCACGCGCGACACCTGCGTGCGCGTTACAAGCGAACGGGTAAAAAGTCGCAAGCTTTCTGGCTGCTGGTCGGCCGTTAGGTCTGAGATGAAATCCTGGAACAAGGGCAGGTACCGTTATTTCGCAGCGTGAGGCGCGTGCCCGGCGTCAGCACGCTTTCGCCTTTCGACCGCCACCTTTTTCCATCTCGGCCCACGCAGACACATAGATGCTCGCCAGAGATGACAATGGATAAAAATTTCGCCGGCGCCCCCCCGCGAGTTTGCCCACGATCGAACCACAGAAGCGTTGCAGCTAACGTTCGACCACCTGTCGAGAGAAAGCTCGTCGCTCATACTTTGCCCTCTGCTTCGAGACACACGGATCGCAACCAGAAGGTTTGCCAAAAACTGACCAGCTTCGACTTGTGGGATTTCAAGTTTCTATGCAGGGAATTCGGAGAAGTTGTAACGAGAAGAAAAGACTACCTTTTCTTCTTTTCTTTGAAAATTGAATAGATGATGTTGCAAATCCTGTTTTCTAAATTTACCTCGAAATTCCCTATTGTCAACGTAATATTCTTTTAAAAAATGAACTCATGAAGATAAGTAATTGCTTTTTAAGATTTAAACATTAAAATCGTACGTATTTTATGTAATGAAATTGAGAAATTAAGAGAAAGCGGAGTTGATTAGTTTAGTTTCTGGGAGATTCATACAGGTGTTTTGAATAACTGAAACGTTTTTCGAAAAATAAGAAATGGTTGTGTCAATCTGAAGATTACACGAGAATATCGACATGAAATATAATCAGATGATATGTATGGCATATGATATATGCGTCAACCTATGTTTGATTTTCAATTATGATCATAAAAAAGATTTTGATTTACTTAATTCTAATTAAAATCACGAGAAATTACTTTGATTTACTCTAGTAATTCAAAATGATACTTGAAGCGCATCACGATAACTAAAAATATATCCAATGAAAGCCACCTTAAGCCGTCAGAAATAATAAAGAATTTTTCATAATACAATAAAAAAATTGGTACGAAACAGAAGAGACAATAATCCCATCATTAGCTAAAAGATAAAAAAAAAACACCAAATTCCATAATATTCAATAATCTCGTCGTCGCTCGATATTGTTATTTAAAACTAAACACCCCAGCAGAACTATAAGCAGAATCAGAAACCAAGGAGTCGTAAAAATCACGCATTACGGAGAAAAAAGGAATTGGCTGAAATCACGCGACGAGAGAAAGGAAGAAAAAATTATAGTCGAATCGCAGAGAGTGTTTGGCATGATTCTCGACCAGTCGATTGCTCAGAGTGTTCCATTGGCCAGATAATGGTCAGGTAACAACTCGAGTAATCTGCCTACGCAATTTTACTGGATCAGCTCGAGGCGGCGTGGCTCGTCGACCTCCGTTCGTTCGTCGCGCACACGTTTCATTTGCACGAACACGCTCGTGTAGATACGGTGCACCGCGCAGCGGCGTTCTGCGTGCAAAAGTCAGCGTGAAGTCGTAACGATCAGGTCGCCGTGGACACGCACGTTCTGGCCCCAGGTTCTCCCACACGTGTGCCAATAGAGGCGAAACGATGTAATTTTCAGTGCAATTTGCGGATGAAACGGGGAAAAGTCATGACAGACGGGTCAGTCAGCGGGATTCAGTCGCTTCGAGGATAAAATGACAGAGTTCTGACTCGAAAAATTGCTTTCACTGCGAGCATTTCATTTCAATTTGAATTTACTATTGTTAATTGAACGTAGTAACTGGAAATTTAATTGAACGACAGACCAAGTTGGTAATTTATCGACTGGAAATTCTGTAGATTCAAGAAATAAATTAACTTTATTCCTTATAATTAATTCTATAATCACGATCGACAAATGGTAAACAAACTACGAAATAATGCTAAAAACAAGTAGGTCTTAAAATTTTATGTAAATGTTGATACCTCTTGTCAGTGGCAATTTTATAATATACCGTGGAATGACACATTTGTCATTTTATCCTTGAAAGGAGACCTGGACAAAAAGAAAGAATCGCAAGTGGATTTGACCTCGATGATTTACTCGCGTTACTCTTTACGATGCAAGAATTTTCGCGATCACCGATTGATACAATTGTAAACCACACTTGAAATGATTTCACGACATTTTTCTGGATTTTTCCTAGTCTGCCCTGAGGATGTTCACGAAACGTCGAGACATAGAATTAACAATCTAAAATAACGTAGAATGTTACCCTAAACTATAGCTATGCTAAATATATCGAAATATGACTCGTATTGGATCGTATTGAATGGTTAAGTTTTCGACTCAGCCGACATTAATCACATAAGCTCGGAGATCTCGTAACGTGAAACGTCGTCATCACCCACGTAAGACGACTTTACCACGCGTAAAGTACTTTGTCCAAAAGGCATACAAAGCTCGTGGAGTAGTTGGAAACTCGTGTCCTTCCACGTGCACCTGACGTCTGACATGAATTTGGATTTTTATTCGCCGGACCCCCGTGGATACCTCATGCGCACCGAATTCACCGCCAATTGAAATACGTCCAATTATTCGACCAACTACTGGCCAAATCCCTTTACGTCCACGTGGATAAGAAGTGTCCACCGGCTCCGATCGTCTCGTCTTTTTTACGCTCCGGGACGATAATTCGCCCAGACGCGACGCGACGCAACGAGGCAGCCAGAGGTAACGTGGTATCTGTCGCTAACGAACCGGTAAGACAACGACGCGAACCGTAACGTCGCCGCGTAAAGTCGAATGGAAACGAAGGACCGTAAAGTTACCAAGTGACAGCGGTACTAAAATCAAGAGACCGTGCATTAGCGCAAGGGTAATGGTCACCCCGAGGCTCTGCGAGCATCGTAGGAAGGTAAGCTGAACACGCAGGAGACAAAAGATGACGCGATTAAACTGCATCTAAAACGCGACGACGCGACGCGACGCTATGACTGTCTTTTCCAGTGCACAGTACCATTTAAGGAATATTCCAAATTACATATGTTGGATTTTCATTTGCTTCTTAACATTTCTCTTGTCTTTTTCAAAATTGGTTTTAGAATGCCATATTTTACAGTTGAAATTCTTGACGAATTTTTCTGTTTTTATATTTTTAATTCGGTTCTCAATAGAAAAAGGTTAGAATGTTCTATATTCAGCGCGATTTATGCGTTATCTTTTAGAATCGACGAGAATTTTTTAATTCGATGAGTTGCAAATTTGTTGTTTAATTTAGAATTTTAGATACGGTTCATTTTTTAAATTAAGTCGGGTCGTGTATTTCTAGTTCATTTTGATGTAACATTATTACTAAAATGTAACTCTTTTAACACATAAAGAAAATAGTTTGTAAGATGTTTAATACTAGTGATGACTACGTTTCAGTAAACATCCTAATAACCAACGACTAACAACCCTGAATGCTTCTCAATCTAAAAATACTTAAATTCCATACAAAACTTAAAAAACGAATATTTATTTGATTATTTATACATTTTTTAAGATTAAAAGATTTCGAGGTAAATGATTAATAGATTATAAGATACGTATAACATTATTGATAACTTCGTTTCAGGAAAAATTCTAACAAATCAAAACTTTCTATATTTTCTTCATCCATCGATCAATAACTAACAACATACAGCTCTTTCAAAACACGAAACAATAAATCATTCCAATCTCAATAGCACTCTCTTTGCTCTAAAAATACCTAAAATCCATGCAAAATCTACCCACACCTCCTTTCTCCCTTTTCAACCTACGAAAGTAAACTCCAGTCACATTCCCCTTATCATCGAGGAAAAATTTCAAAGCAAATAGAATAAGCTATCGCAAAAAAGAAATAAGTCAATGCTCGCCCCCCAGGGTTTTCTTTCAACAATAAACCGCGGCAAATGATTAATCGACTCATTGTACTCGGCGAACAATCGGTAGTCACGATCGTGGCGTGTAAACGTGGCTTTAAGTGCGGGTGGGGATGTCGAAGCGTGGCGGAGCGTGCTGCTCGCTCGACGAGCGGATGCTTCGCTCGCCCGGAGCGAACCGATTACCTTTCCCGGCGCATCAACCAGTTCGAGATTTGCTCGCACGCCACGTACCGTGCAACGAGCCGATACTTTTTTCCTTCCAAGGGTCTTTCCACCATCGAGAGGGAGACCTAGACCCCTCTGTCATTAACGTGCCTGGATCGATGATACCTCTCTCCCAACAACGATTCACCCTCGCCTTTCATTTCTAACCAAAACGTACGCTATCATTCCTATACATGAAATGTGAAAACACTTTGCACGTTTGTATTTTTCTTTTATATTTGCTATGCACTGGCAAGAATTGTAAGTATGTACTTACATTGGTATGTAAGAACATCAGCAGAAGTGAGAAACAATTATGGGTAGCTTGATATACGATTCGATCGTTGTATTTTCTTTTCAGTTTCTGCCTGAATTGATATGTAAATGCTTTTTCTTTGGATTGAGTGAGGATCCGTGTGGAAAAAGTACGCGTGGCGCCAGATAGAAATGTATTTCTCGAAAATGCAATGTAAGATATTTTGTTTTAGGAAAAATTTCTCCCCACTTTTAATATATAGGAAATTTATATTATAAAATGTATTGTAAAAGTTTGTAAAGCGTACTTTAGTCGTTTATTAGAACTTGTGTTTTGAATTGGTATTTTAGTATTTTGTATTATCGGGGAGTGATATATCATAGAAATTTCAATTATCAATATGGGAATCAATAATTAGTATATTCTACGAAATGAACTATACACCATTTTCTTATTTTTTGCATGTTATTAAATAGTAACTGAAACTCTTTCTCTCACAAATTAGTATGTACCTACAGAAACAGAAATTACTATTGTATCCCAATTGAACATAATATTAGTACTTGCTGTCTGCCAAAACGCTGGCATACTAACTCACAAACAATATGTTAAATTAATCCACAAACACTCGCAGATATTTTACAACTTCCAGCAACTTCCCTAACTCAAAGATGCTGAAATCATTTCGAACAATAATTTACATTTCTATTAAGGTGTCAAGTAAGGTGCAACAAATGAGTGCCGAAAATTCTTGCATCGTAAAGTGTAACGCGACTAAAAATCATCGCCGAAGCAGATCCACTTTCGTTTCTCCGAAATCCAATTTCTTTCCCGCTGTTGATGCAATTACCGTGCGAAGGTCAAATATATAGCACCGCTTTCGTTCGATATACGTAGGAAGTCCCTTCTTAAGGCACCTATTAAAAGAAATAGGCCCTGATTATACTTGGCCGAGTGAGGCACACAGCCGCATCGTTCACGAACGAAAGTGAAGGTCCATATCGTGGACAACGGTTCTTTTTTCTCGATACTTACAAAGTACGTAAGAAGCTCTCATTACCCGACCTGGGAATTCGTATTACACGACCGAGCACGTGAGAAAAATTACTCTGTACTCTCGCACGGATATGCAGGCGTCGTAATCGGCACCGTTGAATCGCATTCTTCGGCTACGGTGGCTCACGAAAGTATTTGAACACTTACCATACAATTTTCTTACAAGTATTTTCTGTGCAGTATACGAAACTTTTTAAAAACTTCGTTGGCACTATAATGAGGCACGACTATATTGATTACAGTAGTAAAATTGGAAAGCAGTCCGGACATGTACATACATGAATATACACATATGTAAATGTATGTCAATTATTCGTGACATTAATGAGCCTCGATATCCAGTAAGACCCCAATTTTAATGCTTATTATATGTTTAAAATGACTGTTTTATGCTGTATACTAACTGTTTATTAAGTGTATTTTTGCAATAAATACGATGTGACTTGTATATATATTTTCAGGTTGGCTTCAAATTTTATTAATATAATTATGAGTCGTGTCTCATTACATATATATGACAGTTTTCTATGGTAAATATTTTAGTTTTTTCATGAGCTACTACAAATATTGATTCATAACAGATGTAAATTTCGTCACTTCGTTCCGAATAGTTAGCGAATTATTGTGGTCTACGTAGAATGAATTATTCGAGTGTGATGGCATTAAAGAAAATATTCGAACGTTTTATCACCCTCGGGAATTTTCTTCAACTCATAAGTATGTGTATGTCGCGTGGGAATAACTTGTCGTTAGTTTACCAAATTGTGCGTCATTTAAGCGTGTTACTATGAAGTTCCTACGGCGCAAAAAAATGTCTCATTACGATTAAAATGGCCAGTGAATTTGTAATGCAAAATATTCTATAGAATCTTTTAAAGCGAGCATAAGGTTAATGAAATTCGTAACAATACGATATAATCGCAATTTATATTGAACAAAAAGAGATATAATTAAGCTAAATGGCAACCAAATTGAAAATTAACTATTAAATATTGAAATGCTAATAATAACAAATAATGCAAATACCTAAAAAATAATTAAAATGTTTCTAACTAAATCACTGTAAAATTGTTTAATTCTAAAAACAGCAAACACGCTTATAATAAGCCAACATTTCTGAAAGAAGAGAAAAATTACAAATTATTTTTTAAATAAAGGAATAATTAGTTTATACGTAGTTCGTGTTCGTAAAGAATAATTTCACGAAACACAAATATGTGACTGCATTTCTATTTCCACGAACAACGTTGTGTTCGGTTCTCGTCATGGGTGCTTTTCGCTGATGATGGTGATGGTGCACGGTACTTTTGCGTGCCCGATGCGTTACGGTGCTGTATTATCTTCACGAAAAAATTAGTACCTCCGGCGAGGAACACCCTGGACCCGTGCTTCGACCAATAGCAGAGTTTCGTACTCTTGTTTCATTGTGTGCTTTCAAGGAAGAACCATCATCGAAAGGGTGAAATGGCAGGCCCGATAATCTTCAATTTTTTATTCTGAGCTGCTTTAAATATACATTTTTCTATCATTTCTGAGAATTTGTGCATTAATTAAAATATTTTAAAATTAAAATATTTTATTTAAAATTAAAATATTTTATTGTTACGATTTTCGATTAAAAAGATATAAAATTTTGAATAATTAACGTTATATGAATAAAAGATTTCATGTGAATTCTAAATATTGTAGAATCTTTATGTGCTACATACATATAAATTTTCGTTCTTTTACATGTTATGATATATTAAATTTACTTTTTGAAGTTTAATGGATTATAAAATTTTTATAAATTTGATATTTAAAAAAGTTCACTAAATTCGAAAGAAGTTTGAAATAAGCTCAAACGAGGAAACAACACGAGCAAGTTCTGTAAAATAAAAATACTTTAATAAAAAAATTTTTACCGAATTAGAATTTTTGTTTAGGAACAATGGGATTATATTAGATCTTGTGCAGGCGTCTCATTATGCGGAATAATAATTTTTTTTGTTTTGCTTACTCCAAGCTCGTAACGCACTTGCCAGTGGAAAAGAAACAAAGAAGAACTTTGACGCACCCCACCGCCAGTAAAACCCGAATATATTTTAAACGCCCAATTTGGCAGCCGTAAAAACAACATTTATTTATGGTGGTTCGGCCATCGTTGGAAAAAACCAGTGCACCAGAAAATTATGCTGCTCGAGAAACAGCGTTACCCCAAGACGTTATCGTTTCCTTCTTTTTTGCTTAGCCGTGATCTGTTTCATGCTCGACTGTGAATTTTGCAAAGCAATCTATTTTGTCTAGCACGTCATATATTGAACATATTTGCAACGATAAAATTTACATAAATATTTATACGCTTCAAACAAACATGTTTTTCAATACTTGACTGATACAGTACGATGTATTCGAGTATTCGTATTTGGAAAACATTTATTTTATTTCATTTCGATGTTAGTAAAAAAACGTGTCCGAATTTTAATCTATAATAAATATACCGAAGACTATAAAATATATACACAAGTTATATAAACACGAGCTTCAAATTCAAACCTGTCAATCATTATTAGCTACAATTATTAGTAACAAATTAACTATTACCAATCACGAAATTGTCTATTTAAGCCCTTAAAAATAGTCTTAACGTTGTATTATCTTCTCACACTCTGAGAATTTGTTTAACGATCAACAAAGAACCTTACCACTTACTCTTTTAGAGCGAAGTTTCTTAAAACTAAAAGTTATGAAAATCTATCTTTTTTCTGCCTTCTATTTTACATTAAACAAACCAAATAAAATTACGTAACTATATATTACCAATGTGCTCGAAGCTGCTTCATTAAATCGTAAATAATTAAGATACCAAATTGCAATTAAACAATTCCTAGATCTCGAAATTCTAGCCGAGTTTCAACCGTACACTTGTTTTTAAGATCCAAATTAAAACTTCCATCATAAAATCCTCCAACTGCATAATCAAAGCCACGTACCATCGACCGTTATATACAATGTCTACAGTGAGTATTTCTATTATACATATCCTTATTTTTCAAAGAAGCCTTTTTCTTATCAGATTTCACATTTCATTTTCGTAGTATTAAATGTTTGTAGCGATATGGAAGCATTACCAAATGATATGAAGCTTAATAAACCTGAATAATAAATATGAAACTTATGTTGCTTGGATTAATTACAACACATAGTATACAGAGTTTGTCGAACAACATGTATAAGCGTGGTATGAGATGATTGCTTATGAAAAAATAAGGAAAAGATATAAAATAAAATTTAAGAAGATAATGTTTGAACATATTTGGCTAAGAATCGACCTGACCTACGAGGATATCAATTATTTTTCTTTCCAAAACAAAGCGTTTTGTGAGCAAATTTTATTCTACATTTTCGACTTATGTGTACATTTTCGACGGTGTGTTTCTGTCCAGTCCGAGATTAGTCACGTTCAAGCATGCTCAATACATTTCCAAACTCGAAAACGATGTATCATATGAAAAACTTTTATCCTATATTTTTTTCTTATTTTTCCATAAGGAATCACTTCACGTTCACTAGCACATGTCGCCACCACCAGACCTTGTATAAATAGCATAATAAATGCAATGGTGTACAAGCAGTTTTTGTAACCACTGTATTTCCTTCATAGCAACCATACAGCCTACCACAACCCCATATCTCTATCTTCATATTTCCAAGCTATTTATGCGCGTTTATCGCTGTTTATCGATAACCTTTGCGCCTCTCTTCTAGGTTCTCCCACGAGCATCATGATTAGACACCTTCTAGCCGATCACTTGGTTGCGTGGTCGTAATTATAAGCCAGCAATTAGAGAGGGAGAAATAATTAATAAGTGGCTGGCAGTGGTGAACACGCGAAATCCACCACGAACAAGGCGCTTCGTGGGAAAGGGCGAACCGTTTGGCCGGATTCCGGGATAATGTGCCGCCATATAGGAACGAATGTTCCAGGACCCTGGGGAATATCGCGTGACCGCTCGTGGGATGTTTGGAATGTTACTCGAGAACTCGAATAACCAATGGTTATGCCGCGCAACCTTCGTTCCGTATCGTTAAAGGCTCCAAGCCGCGTGCAATATCGTGGAAGCTGACCACGACGTGCGCGCTTATCCGCGCAGACGTAATTTGCCGAATTAATTTTCTCCCGGTGTTGGGATGCGATATCAAAGGAGTCCGACACTCTCGTCGCAGATTCCAAAAGTTCGACTGAGATTTTAAATTTAAAGAACCTTACCAGCGTTTTGTGCATCGTGAGTGCCGAAGCGTGAAAAATTTCTGAGGGAATTGTGAGGGAGGGTGCGCCCGGAAAAAAGGATTTTTTTAAAGGAGGAACGGCAGTATTCATTTCAGAGTCCGTTGATTTAGAGAACTATACTTTTTGTTAGTTTCTTAATTTCATTGCACCAGTACACAGTTAATGTTCGATCCTCATTTCATAAGGTCACGGAAAAGGTGTGACAAATAATAATGAATTATAAGGCAAATTTAAGACACGGCGTTTTAAATATCATTGCTTTTTTGTACTTTTTAATTTATCGAGGCGATCGATATAATTTTTGAACATTTCAAATATGCAAGAGTTTTAGGTTATAGGTAACTCGGAAATTAAAGAAGTTCATCTGGAAATAAAAATAAAAGCTAATTTCATTTACGATCTTGTTTTGTACGGGAGTGTTAATTAATTTAAATTAGGGAATTTAATATTTTTCTTCGATTTTTTAAAGGTGTGTATATATTTGCAGGAATTGAATTATTTAAATTAGAGAACTATATTCGATATTGAAATGAATAAAAGTTAAGATACTCAATTATGGTAGTTTAGATGTTCGTTAACAGTCAAACCACTTGCATTGGAATCTTGCGATCGATGTTGTCACGACCGCAATGAAGTCATTATAGCGATTGATCTTTCACGAGTCAATCACAATATATTATGCGGTTAACCAAATGAACGTTGAGCACATTAATAATCGATCGCTTAAGCACGTTGGTAGAATCGATAGTTAAATTTATTGAATCTTTCTATATCTATATTGAAAGATACAGTGTAATCAACTATAATTTAGACATCCTGCTAGACGATGGACTTTTTAAACGATAATCATTGTACTATGTATTATTATACTAAACGAGTTTGCGCGCGTGTGTGTGATACGCAATTATTAATAAATAGGCAAATTTTTAAATCTTTAAATTTTCAAAGTTCGAAATCTTCAAATATCTGAATTTTTAAATCTCCAAATTTTCAAATGTTCGATGAAATATACAATTAATCTATATACTGGCCAACATTTAATCTGCTTCAATTTACTCAGGAAACGAGCAAGAACACTGCAGAATTTCTTATTACACGGAATTTTGGCTCCCATCCTACGAAAATTTGCGAGGACAGCGTGAAATAGACGGTCTACCATAATTGTCCTCGAGACACGATATTGCCTTCGGAATTAAGGTCATTCGATATTCCAGTCGGTACTCATAAGCATCCCGGGACCATCGTTACATCGCATTATCTTGCTCTTCGATGAACCAAAAATCCGAACTTTTGTACCCTCTCTTCTTTCTTCAACTTATTCTCTCTCCCTATCAACATTTTGTTTTTATATTTTAACCTCTTTCGACACACTCTTCTGCTTCATATGTTTCTTATCAATCATCAGACCTTCTTTAATCAAAGACATTTATAATCTTTCCATTTTCCGATTTTTCGTGCCAATTTTACATTTATCCGTAGGATAATATGCTATGTATTAATGCTTATAAGAGGAGATAGGATAAAGATATGTACACACCGAGCAATAAATCATCAGGCTTATGAATGAAATATGTACATAGGAAACGTCATGTACATTATATAAAAAGTAAAGGAATGGAACTTAAATAGAAATTTATTTCACGTCCCAAATATCATAAATAATTCAATACTCTGAACGTTCAACATATTTTTATATATTGTGTGTATATTGATAGATGAATAAGAATCCACTGTTTAATTATCATATTCCATCCTACGTTATTTAATTACACTGTCGCTCAAATTTGTGGATATTTTGCTGAATTTATCTTACCGATACATGAATATTAGTAAGATATATGAAGTAATAGAAATAATGATGAGAAGCAATAATTCAAAATGGATAAATATTGGTCTTACTTGATTCTACTTGTGGCAAAAAGCATAGAATTAACACTAGAGAAATATTCTTTAGTCATAACTTTAAAAATATACCAAAATTATCAATCTTTTGATTGAATTTGTACTTCACAGCGATGCTATCAGCGACAAACAATAATTATAGGCTGCGAATTTTTATGCATTTATACGAAATTTAAAAGTGCAAAAATGTATAGAATGCATATAATATAGAAAAATAAATAACATATCGAAAGTATAATATTCTTTGTAATATTTGACGAGTAAGACAACTCTGCTTAAATTCCATTTGTTTACTTGTTTTTAAAAATACATAAATGTGCATAAAACTTCCCAGTC
Source organism: Bombus flavifrons (assembly GCF_040668555.2). NCBI lineage: Eukaryota > Metazoa > Arthropoda > Insecta > Hymenoptera > Apidae > Bombus > Bombus flavifrons. The sequence continues at coordinate 3,331,934 of NC_138453.1, read as the reverse complement.
GAATCATTACAAAGGAAAATTCTGACATAGAGGATTCCCTTATCTAGACGATCGCAATTTTCTATTAATTTCTATATAACCGCATATACTTTCATACATCACGAAACGCATCTATGTAGTAAGGTATCATTGAACAAGTATGGACAACAATAATTTCGTAGAAATGGGACGAGCGAGGTCCACGGTTAAAAAGGGGCCGCTGGAACGTAAATCAAAAGTCGCTCGATAATAAAGCCAAGCGCACAGGAATTAAAACAATGTACGATAATTAACATGCATTACCCATCACCAAACATGGAAGCAAGGAGTCTCCGGGCTTTGTAAGGTAATACACACGTTGCGGCCATCGACCAGGCTGTAAATCACGTTGCATTACTATCAGAGAGTAACCGCGGGAAAGTCACGACTACCATGTTTGGCGATGTATTATGCAAATTTTCGGGGAACTTTATTAGCAACGTAAATCGTAAGACCGGTACAAATCGTGATCCTCCAGCTGAACTTGGCGATTCACCCCCCCCCCCCTCTCTCTCTCTCTCTCTCTCGTCAGGGAGAGAACTGTAGCTTGGAATAAAAACATCTCTCAACAAAAGTCCCAGAAGCTAAAATGCTTGTTTCTTGAAATATGAAAAGGTTGGTGTTTTCACTGATAATCATGGAATTTGTTTATCACCCCCCTTTTTTTTTTACCTTATTTTTGTCTGAAATTCATTGAGTATAGAGTATTTTACACGGAAGACTGAATTCTATCAACAGATATATGGTTATTTAGAATTGAGCAGGAAATGTCTAACTTAGTAAAAGCATTAATTTTTACTAGAAATAAAATTAAAAAATAATTTTCACTGGTACCACTTTGAAATTTGTGATTTCATAATACAAAGATTTTGGATTTGATGTTATTTATCGAAAGATATGAAACAAAGACTCCATATTATAGCATGTGTTCCATAATCAATCCACAAGCGATAACAAGTGCACTCCGATGGCAATCCAATGATTTCCAAGCTGCATTGATGCAAACGTACACCAACTCGAATATTTTATGGCGTAAGACTTGGTGCTTACTCTTGCATATATTGTCGAATGATCTTAAATTACGGGTCGTTGAAATCGTCTAAATACGCTTCATTCTACCAGAAATAAAAAAGTACAACAGCAAGCAATTTAAAAAAGTGGAGGTGATCTTGAAATCTCCAACTACAAAATTATTATTACTGCCATGTTATGGCACAACATGTGTAAACGAAGTTTCTCTATATTTTTTAAAAGAACGGTAGAAGTTACAAGACGTTTATTGCAGATATATATTTATATATGCAAAGATTAGTATACAGCATGAATAGTAGTCTTAAACATACAATTAGCGCAAAAAATGATTTCACTAAATTGTTGTTTATTAACGTAACGAATAATTGATAAGAGTAATTGATGATCAAATACGTCGATACTCTTTGCAAATTATATAGTTTCAATAAGTATCTCTTTTAATTTCTATAGCTATACATTTTCAGTTTCGTTACAAATTTTGCCAATATGATTACGATAGCCGTGTCTCGTTACGGTGCTAATAAGATTTCAAAATGTTTTGTATAATGCAGTGATAAGAACTACTTACACACCATTATATTTGTTACAGAATTTACATACTAATTAATTAGGTCCAAGTATATTAAATTTCGTATTATTAAATAGCACTTGGCTACCCTCACACAATTAAAAATTTCTTTCATTAGAAGATAAAAAAATGTTCCTAGGAGAGTTCCAATATTTTCGTGAACTGATATATCTAAAAGCGGCTTGAGAGGAAACGAAAATTTGTTAAACTTTTGGAAAAAGCCATAGCCGAGTCAGAGAAGAGTACAAACTCGATCAAAACTGTAAAAACCTCATCAACCTCTCGCAAAAGGGCGATGCATCTCCCCGAGACGTTCGGTTGCCTCACGGAGATCTACTGGATGACCGAAGAGGCATTTGAAAAATGTCGGAGCATAGTCGGCAGTTTTACGATCGCAGCTGCAAGCCCCCGGCGCGGCGGTCAGCGTGGAGGCATTTAAGCAGAATGTTTGCAAAGTATCCAGCAAATCCATTAAATCTATAATTTAAGAGCGAGCGGGAGATATATTTCAACGCGAGTTTCGGCTCTCCCGTAATCTGCCGAAATGTATTTTTACTATCTCGCCGTAAAAATAACAGTTATGTTCCCGGGGAGCGTCGAATCGGCTAGTAAGTATCAACCGATTTGGACGCACGATTCACCGGTTTCCTCCGGTTTCAAGTTTTAATTAGGACCGCGTTTAATTAGAATATCCAAAGAGACGCGATCAAACATTCCGAGAAATCGTCTGCGAATTGTGGCCTTTAGTGGCGTCATTTCGACGCTTTCAGGCATCTTGGCGCTTTTTATCGCAGCCATAATAGCAGTTGGTTCATCGAAAAAATAGCGGAACGAGAGTTTCGACTTGCATTTTCTGGTACAAGGTGCTTCCGAGTTATAGATAATAGCCTGAGTGGCTGATAGAGGTGATTAGAAATGTCTTAACAAGCTTGTATTTGGTGGTGGTAGGTAGTTTTACGATTTGTGGATTTGTTTCGGTTTATCGAATGATCTAGGCAACTGTGGATTCTTCGAAGATTCTTCGATGAGAATAAATGTATAACGAGCTGCCCAAAATCCAAGCTAATCAACTCTATTTTCTAAAAGTCTCTTGATTTTTGTATTGTTCTGTACTGTTTACATACTTAAATAACAAAATAATCAATTTGATATTACTTTGTTAAATAAAATTAGCAATCAATCTACGAATTTTTCTCACGGATTTTTCTTCTGAATTTTTATATCTTCATTTCGCTCTAGTTCCATCAAGTAGAAAGGTTCTTAATAGCTTAAGGAAGAAAGATGATTTCGGCATAAAACTGAAACTCGAAATCGTACATAATAGTAACGGTTGTTATCAATTCGCCCTGTTTATAACGATCACTTTGTGCGCGGTATTAATCTAGAATTTAGAGCATTTAAATAATGTGACTAGTGATGTACTTGTAAATCAAACAAAGATAGCCGAATAATCGTTACAAAAAACTTTGCCACTTGCTATTCCACGCACGAGCACGAATTAAATCGTAACGTAAAGAATTTACGATCACTGATCGCATTAACGTTGCGCAGACCATTCCACTTTACTGCTATAATTAACTTTCTGCATCTATAATCCCAAAGTATAAGAAAATGGACTTCAATCAGGCTTTCTTATGAAAACCAGTTATAAACCAAGCCAAAGAAACTTTTCCAATGAAACTTTCATCGACATTGCCGTGTAATATAAAACAATTTCTAACGTCATAATTGACCGTTTAATGACAATCTCGAAAAATGGCACTCGCCATTGCTATCTCGAATAAACGTTCACCGTACGTTTGATCAATCTTAAGTTCTCACAAGTCAGGCCAGGTACCTGTTTCTCAGAAAGTGATTCCTCATTCGACCGACGAAGGCAACATGGTACTCATTAGCATCCTTTTACGTCCCACTTTCAGTCACGAAAACGGTACGTCACCAGATGGTCTCCTCAACGTGGAACTACCGTGTTACGTACACCTGCCGCCTTATTCTCATTTACGTGTACACAAACCATGCTCGTCACTAGACTGCGCAAAGGTCACACAGTCGAGGTACGTAAATTATCGTTGAAAGTCAGTTTCTTTTCCACTAACAACTGTGAAAATTTTACCAAGAGAAAATAATTAATTCCTCAGCCAATTGTCCTAGGAGCGATTGACAGGTCAAATCTATCATACGATCAACGTTTGATGATCCTGCTGGTAATTTTGCGTGTATTTATTTCGTTGCGTTTAGTATTGAAGAACGAAACTTCTTCGTAGTATCTGTTTTCAGAAAATTGTATATTATATTGCTCTTGTGTATAAATCTGCTATTTTGAGTTTCGAAACTGCTGTTCTTTGTCTCATGCCATTTCAATCATCGTCTCAATCATAATGACGAGATCATTTTTTAAATAACTAAATAACATTACTAAATAACTTTTTGAATGATAAAACTTCCATATGTGCACAAAACGACCACGTTATAAATGACATAGATTTATAGAAGCAAACTCGGCTCATTACTCGCTTCGCGTGTACGTGCGTTCGAGCATAAGGTAAGAGGCTCGCGTGGTCAAATTCGCCTGGCTGTTTCGGAACCTCTAATTTGCGTTGGTCGGATATTTTTATCGGCCGCCGCCGCCGCGTGTACGCTACGTACGCCACGAGGCCACGGCGCTCTCGACTTATTTGCATTTTTTCAGCAAGTTTCATTAACCCTTGACCTCGGTCGCGGTGTACGAACGCGGCATAAGGAAGCGGCGAGCACGTAAAATAAACCCGGCTGAATATTCATACCAGCCGGCATTAAATATCCCGACGACGATAAATTCCGGCTTTCTTCGCGAATTCCTCGATCCGCTCTTTTCTTTTTCTTTTTTCATTTTTCTTCTCTTTCTTTCCCGTCTCTTTCTGTTTTGTCCATCTTTCAATTTTTACTCCGAGGCATTGAATAGAAGGTCTTTGCGCGTGACAAGCACGAGCGTCATAAAGTTACGCGGAAGCAGATAATGAATTGAGAGACACGTGGTCTCATCGTTATGGACAGTATACTTTACACGTACTACTCCATCGTACAAAGAATTTTCTTCGTTGACGAGTTCCCGATAATACGATGATTGCGCAAGTCTTTAGAGATACGCCGTTTCTTAGATCATGGATTTTGGAGAAGAGGCACTGATAAACTACTTTGGTTTGCGAATGGATGCACATTCTAAGTTGCAGTTAGCCATGGATTCTATGTTAGCTGTTTTAAGTGTCATACGTTAAATTTTTAATTTAACCATATGATTAAAAATTAAGTTGCGCTGAATCATTTCACTGTTAAAAAGTGTAATTTTTATTACGGTTGTGGACGTTTGTAACAGAAAATGAAACTAGTATCGGTTTAATTGAATGGCGTATCCTATATTCCTTTTAATGGTTTCTTGTAACTTATTGAATGTTGATGTTTCGTCTTTATGCCAGTGAATTCTTTGAAATAAACAAGAAATTACACCACTATTTTTATAATACACCAAGAAAGACATGTCACGGAAAGAAAAGAATACTAATGTAGTTTTGATAAAAAAGACTACTTGTAATTTATCATAGAAATTATCGTGAAATTGCAAAATTATCACAATCAATCGTAGCAGATATTATTATACATAAGATACGATAAGATACATAAAAAAAGGTCGCGGCAAATTTAAAAAACAAAAGGAACAACCTCTTTTTTGTTAAAAATCTACTGCATAATCAAATGTTATTATTAGAAAGAAATTACTTATGTTTTTTCAAGCTACTATAAATGATTCATATTTTCATCTAATAAGCAGCACGATATTTATATTATCGCTTCTTACACAAAGCGACAAACAATACTGTATTCGAATGTAAATGTGAGTAACTGAGATTTGACCCTATTCACTCTGAAACTCTAGAAAACCTCTGCCTTGATCGGAACTTTCTAATCATTAGAAGTCACACACCCCCACGGGTTCGGCAGCAGGTCTGATACAGGTGCACCACAACGCCTAATGGACGAAACGAGTTCCAGAGATACTGCCGCATCATTATAAAACGTTTATTTCGGCATAAAAGTTAAAGTACAACGTGTTGGAGCCGATGACTCGCGAGTAAAATACTCGCTCTTTGTAGCTGACCCTTATCTCCCCTTGATCGACCCTCGTTTGACCTATTCGGTGCCTCTTTCTCTTGCTCCCCCGTTTTCTCTTTTACTACGTTCTTTCTATTTCAATGTGCGAGTGATTGTACGTGTGTTTTAGTATGGACAATTTTTAACCGAATAGATTTTCATCCTAATAAAATAGGCGTCTCTCTCTCTCTCCCTCCCTCTCTCTCTCTCTCTCTCTCTCTCTCTCTCTCTCTCTCTCTCTCTCTCTCTCTCTCTCTGTTTCTCTTTCCCGAGGGTACTCGATTTCAGATAGTCAAGCTAATCTAAAAAGGGGACGATAATTATTCCAAACTCAGCGTCATCCGGCCTCTGACTATGCTCTCCCTCTCTCCCCCCTCTCTTTTTCTCTTTCTCTCTCCTTGGATCATTGCGGTAACGCAGTTCAGAGTTTACTGAATTTTCATCGCTATATGGCTCGCCATGGTGGATATGGTTCCGAAGCACAGTGACAAACGATAGGGGAAAATATAAAGACGAATGGACGGCGACCGAGGAAAATTTGTTGGAGGTTTTGGTGGATTATTTGTTCAGGCCTTTGACGTTTGAGTTGAGGATATGTAGGAGGTTGGAACGATGAAAATTATTGTGAATGATTTCAACTATCGATATGAGAGGATATTAACTAGTAATCCGATATCAAAATATTTAATACGATAGCATAAACTAATTTCGAAATTCATAGTAAGTTTAAGTCCAAAACTCTATCTTTCTTCTTTGATTTAATAATCTATATAGTCGGTATACTCTAATATTTTTTAATAGCGTACGAATTCTATCAACTTTTCCCAATTATCGATCAGTTTCTTAAAAAAGCGAAATACTTCTTATAAGTCTGTTTCATTCCCCTTAACATGGCTAATTCAAAATCATTTCCATTTCATAAATAATCTAAGTCTTCTGCACTCCACTACACTACTTCCTAAACCCTGAAAAATAAAATCTAAATAATTGTCTATAGCCAAAAATACCCTGCCATCAATCTCCACGAACTGGTTACATTCCATCTTCCACCCTTGGCCCATCCGCCATTCCATCCTGAAACTACAAGAAAGGAGTTGCAACTCGAAAGCAAAACCAAAGATCCGTACGTACGTTCGTGGCAAGTTTTTCCCCCCTTTGTCGTATTCATCAGTATCCATGGTACTTCCAACATGTTTAAGAAACACCCTGTATTTAACGTTTGCACGGTCGGTCGCGCGCGCGCGAGCTCCGAACGAGCACGCCCTTATTATGGCCTGAGGCCGAAAAAGTCGCGGAAGTTTCGAAGTGCATGCCGCGGTAATCGATGCCACCTGTTCATACGCTTCTCCGTTTTGAAGAAAATGCAACCGGTCGACGGTTATATTCAGGGAGGGGCAGACAGAAACGAGAAGGAGGAGGAGGTGGAGGAGGGAGAGAAGGAGGGGGGAGGAGGAGGAGGAAACGGGTAATTCTCGTCGGTTTCAGGTGAACGTGTATTAAAAGTTGGATCATAAAATCGTTCCTTCATGAGGGTAACGTTCATCCTTTTAATTGTGCAATCGTGTAAAATCCATGTATTTTGAGGAACAGATTTGTTGGAAAGAAGAATACGTTTTAGTGGGTTGGTGGAAATAAAGCTCGCAGAGATATTGTAACGATATACGAAATCACATGGCTCGAGAAAAGGAGGCTGATATTTGAGGATAACTATCTTTGGTGAGCGTTGTTTGATTAATTGTAGTGATTGCGATGTTTCCTTACTGATGAAGTTGGTACTTTGTGCAGAGGTTTTTCGTTCGGACTGGTTATGTCTTTAGAAACATGAATTTGATAGATTCTGGAGGTAATATAAATTTCCGTTCGTATATTTCTCCTCCTTTCTTTCCTTCATTCAAAAAATTCTTTCTAAGTAAATAGCACTTCTCTAGAAATTCCACTTGTTACTTTATTTCCGAACAATTCAAAAATAATCTTCAACCTAAACCTACGACTTTCAACCTTTCTTATTTCATGGCACACATAGGCTAGTTGCGGAATTTTTTGCGTTTTTATATTTTTATGGATGTTATTAAACAAATGGAACTTAAATACAAATTTGTTTTATCCAGCAAATACTATAATGAACACCCTAATTTTAATTCTTAATTTTAAATATATAAGTGAATAATATAAATAATAATATAAATTCTTTATTTTCTGTTTTGGATATTTTACATATTTTTGCATATCACATGCATTGTGTATACAATTTAAATTTAAATGGAAAATTTAAATTTCCCATAAATGCATAAAAATTCGCAGCCTAATAGCTATTATCATTAAAAGATATATTATATTATAATTGATTCAAGATAGGGCATTCACATCGAACGGCTATTATTGTTTTTATTTCCAATCAATCTAACAAGAAAGAGGTCAATGATTCGCTGATCATTAATCGTTTATTAATCAATTAGAAAGTATTAATATATATAAATAAAATGTTAATATATTATTAATTGTGAAATATTTCACAAATTCTTACGGCACATCGGTTGAAAATCACGGATATAAAGTATAAGATCTCCTCCAAGGCAAATCCAACAAATTGCCATTTCGCATTTAAAAACCAAGAGATCAAAAAAGCACGTCATTTCTCAAAGAGGAAGCTCGAAGTCGCTTTAATAACACTGGCGAGGTAAACGAGGGGAGGGGATCGACAAAGAGGCAGAATAAAACAGAGGAACCCGTTCCGTGGATCTCGATGCTGGGGGGACCACCTGTAGGCTCGACACCAGCGGGGCAAACCGCTAGCAAACCGCAAGACGCGATAATTACGCCGGAGGCCTAAAAGCAAAGGTGCGTTTCAGCGAAGATGCCGCGAGCTGTCCGACACAGGATAGAAAGAGAGCGAACCAAACGTAAAACGAAAGGCGAAGAAGAACCAGAAGGGGACCACGTGGGAGAAGGAGAAAAATTGCACGACAAAAGAAGAAGGGAAAAAAGGAGAGGTAAATCGTAACAAAACGGTGAAGCCACATAAAAAAGCACTTAAAGGAGGAGAAGTTGCGCGAGGACGAAACGAAGAAGGTGTAAGAGGATGAAAAGCGAAGAAGTAGCGAAACAACGGACGAAACGATTTTGGAAGGAGAGAAAGAAAAGCGAAGAAGCGGTAGAAGACGAAGAAACGAAGCAAGAGTTGCGGCCACGGGTGCACCAAGCGTGACAGTGGGTGCACCAGCACCTGCCCATTCTTGGAGAGCTCTGCCGCGCTGTGATTTATGGAAACAAAGAGTGGATGGAGCGGGAAACACGGTACGACCAGCTTCCTTCTCGTTGACTTTCGATATGTACTGGGGAACAGAGGAGATCGGAGTGTTTGGAAGAATATTTGGAAATGGAACGCGATTTTTTTAGCAAAAATCGTAAGTGGATATACTTGTACTTACGCGTCCGTTAATAAATATTAAAACATATATAAAAAAATAAGGTATAATGTCATATATAATATAGTAGAAAATTACTATATATTATATTTGTTTGGAACCTCAGACTCAAAGAAATCATATTATGTTCAACATCGTAATACAAACCTCGTCAATTATTGTATATGTAAACGTTGAATATTTTTTCTTTTTTTTTTTGTTTATATTCATTGTATCTCTCGATTATTATATTAATATACTATTTTAGTCAAGTTTGGTTTGTTCATGTTATTAGATTTTTGGTTACATTACATATTCTGTCATGTTTTCTATGTTGTTATTTGATCGCGCGGTATATATAATTTTGTTAGTCAGATTTAAATTTTGGACTATCTAATTCGTTTGAAACCTTCAATAAGGTTAAGAGCCAAAAATTAAACAGCTGCTAACATAAAATCGATAATTCATTATTACCTGTACAATTCTCGTGAGTAGTTTTCATAATTTTTCTTCAAAATTTGAATCGATTAATTACTTTTTAAGCAATCTAAATCAATTATGACGTTCGGTATGAAATAAGCAGGTGTTCTAATATTTATGAACTGGAGTGTATTATGAGTGGATCGAAGGTTAAAGAAGACAGTTCTAAACACTCTTCGTAATATAATGCAATGGGTATCATAGTAATATAAGTAAAGATTTGGAGAATTTGGCCTTAATTCAACTATTAATCTTTAACTATGAAATCTTTAGTGTCCCAGATGCCACAAATATTTTAGTAAATTCGCTTTCGAAAATGTCCAACAATCAAAGTCTAAATTTTAGAAGAGGAAGCTTACAGAAGGCGAAGAAATCTAAAAGTTACGAGGTAAAAACTAGTATAAAGGAAAGAGATGATCCTAGAAAAAATTTATTTTTAGAATACACATGTACGCTCTCAAACATCCAGCAAGTATTTCCAAACCCTTTAACGATTTCCCTCGCCTTTACATCATAACGCCATCAAAGCGCAACAGAACCATTAAAGGAAGCCCAGGGAAATCCGAAAAAACTGCAGGAAGCTTCACGCAATAAAAGTCCCCATTCGAGGCTATTACGAGGCACCACTATCCAAAGCACGTCAAAATAATCCCGGTGCATGGAAGAGGCGTGTAAAAATCGCCCCGTAAACGACGCCGTAACGACTGTCTTCGATAATTTATGTATATATACATATATAGGACTTATTTATAGACTAGTATTTATACATATGTATGGCCTTCGAGATACCGATGTGTATAAAATCGAGTCAAGGTGACGAGATCTTGAAATAGTTGAAATAGTCAAAATGATCAATTTGTAATTCTTTACGAAAACGATAAAATTGAAAATGGAACATCTTTCATATTTTCATACTTTCACTTACACTGCAGCAATAACTATTTCACTTATAATGCGACACTTATTGAAATTTAATACAAATTGAACATTTTAAAGCTCTTATTTTCTAGTTATTTTATTGAGAATTTCATTCGCGTTATTCGTACTTTGTAATGTAAAATATAAAAGCAAATAAAATTTAAAAATTTGTTAGAATTTTTCGATAAATACATAACCAATAGGTGATTCCATGTTTATAGTCGGCAATATACACCTTTTATGGCAATTTAAATAAATTTTACCCGAAATTTTATGCAAAAAGTACATTTTTTAAGGAAATCAGTTTGGAATAAAAAGTTCAAAATGGAAAATTATTAGTTATAAATATTTAGCAATGAAAATTCTTCTAACAATAAGTTTCTCCTCTAACAAAGCAACGATACGTTTTTCGTACATCATCCATTTGGTCTCTTTGAAACACATTCCATACTTTCTCTAATCATCAATAGCTTTAACACAAAAATTTCTAACCTATATCCAACTTGTACGCGTTTGTATTCTTAGATGGATGGAAAATCGTTTGAGAAATCCCCTGTCGAGGAAGCGTTTCATTGATCGTTTATCGATTACGCAGCGATCGACCCACTTCCTCTCCCTCTCCCTCTCTCCCTCTCCCTCTCTCCCTCTCCCTCTCTCCCTCTCCCCCCTCTCTCTCTCTCTCCCTCTCGTTCCCTCTTCTCACGATTTCCAGATATGATTTACGAACGAATAAATCTCGCTGAACGATTGCCGGTTAATTCGCGCGGACGCGATCGACGATGCATTCGATCGCTGCCGATTCACCGACCCTCAACAACTCTCCACTCTTCTCGCTGGCCTTTCTTTTTAATCGAACAACATCCCCTCGACGTAATAACCGTTAATAAGCGCCTTTGCCGCCGTTAAGTACCGGCGCGTGGGCGATCAACGGAGAAACTTGGAACGGCCCACAGGCAGGTTGTTTGCCGGTGTTTGTTGCTGTTGCATCGGTTCGACTGTTTTTCGACCAGCTGGCAACGCTCGAGCGCAGATTTACGGCTATTCCGCGCGAGGAATCAAATAGGTAGACACGGGAAGTGCTGGCATTTTATAGCTTGTTTCGATAAATTGTGATTCGTTACGGAGAATTCGTATTGGGTAGCCCAAGTAATAAGGATTTAATCTAGAGCAACTCTTCCAAGTAGTCTACAGTGAATAAAATACTATATAATATCTCTCAAATTTTTCATTTATCAATTTCTTAGCAATTTCTTAGTAAGATTTGATTTTATCATATTATATAATTTACAACGTCAATAAATTAAAGTTTCTATAGGGAATCCCGAATTATAAAATAAGTTACGATCTGACAGACCATCCACAGTCTGTTAATGATGACGCTTTCGAAGAAATTATTGACATAAATTCTAAGCAAATATCTCGACGAAACATAATAAAAAAATAACTAATAATAGACTTTGTAATAAAGTTTAATAATTTCGAAAGCCGATGATGAAATTAATTTTCTGTATTTAAAAAACCAATATACAAGACCTTACAGAATTACAACAAGACTCTTAATACACAAAGAGTCATCGTTCGATGTATCTACTCTTTTCAACAAAGTTTTTTACTCCATTTATACCAGACCATCATCACAACCCTTGTAACTATTCCAAAACTCAAAACTAGTGACGCTCATTTGAATTACAAACGATTCGACGTTCTTCAAGACCGACAACATATAATTGTCTGTCGATGAGAAGTAGGCTTTAACTCCTTTTAAAACTCCTGAAAGTCTTGCAACAAGTCTTAGAAATATTGAAAACCTCGAAAAAGTCTTAAGTGTAAGCACTGTAAGTCCTGGAAGTCTTGAAAGTCACTCGCGTAAATGTATTTCGGATATCTCGAATTCACTACATATTTCTCTAATATTTTATGTCAATGATACTATTTGGATTAACGCGTTCAAAATGCTTGTAAAATACTGACTGCAAGCCAAGCTCTCAAGCTTCAAGACATTCGAGACCTTCGAGACTCAAGATTTCTCGACTTCCAAGATTTCCAGGAATTTTAAAATCCAGTTCTACTCGAAGTGATTCGAATTTTTTATCACACGCACATACTCGATGCGATTCGAAGTGTTTGACAACCCATCACTGCCCAGACTCCGTTCCCCATCCCTTAGATAAGATGCCTCTATTGATCAATTCGACGGAATTCCGCCACCAGTTTAATTTAATTCTCTTCCGTTGCTCGATTTTCCTTGGTCGGTGGGATTCGTCGAGGCAAATGTCTATCGTTTCTTCCCCGTGGTAATCGTCGTAGGCCACGTGAAATAATGTCCGTGTCACGGGGTCCTTGGATCTTCGGGGCACGCCCACACGGAAAGTTCGAAAACATTAGCGGTCAAACTGGACCGGTGGAGCCCGTAAAACGATGTTACGCGTCGTTCGTCCGCTTCGTCTTTTCTTCATCCTTCCTCTTCATCCTTCCTCTTCATCCCCCGGTACGGTTGTAGCTGCACGTGGACGACGTCGTGACGCTCCAGGGCTATCGTCACGGCTCTCCTTTCTCTCTCTCTTCTTCTCCCTTTCCACTAACCGATTTCCAGTCGGTCCACGCTCGTTTCTCTTCGAGAGCAGCACGAACAGTACTTCCTCGGTACTTACGACCGTCCCCGAGTAGTTTTATTCTGTCTGGCTGCGTGGGCGGGAGCGGGACGATGCCGATGCAGAGAACTTAGGGGCCATCTCCATTTGCCGATTACTCTGCCTCGTTCTCTCCTTCTTACCCTTCTTCTCCTTCTGTGTCTCTTCTCTTTTTACTCTTACTAGAGTTTCACTTTCTGTCTCTGTCTCTGTCTGTCTGTCTCTCTCTCTCTCTCTCTTTTTCTCGTTATTCTGTTCGAGAGTATTCGTCCTCGTTTCTCGTTCTGTCGACTATCCTCTTCTTTCTTTCTCGATAATATAGCGTATTCTCCCTCTCTCTCTCACTCTCTCTCCCTCTCTCTCTCCCTCTCTCTTTGACGAAGGTGTTTCGTCTTTGTCATCGATTCGATACCGCAAACTCGCCTCCGGTATATACGCTGTCGAGAGTTCTATGTCGAAACGGCGCTCGTGAAATTGAAGGTTTCGCTCCATGGGGGCGACGACGAACGTTGGCCCAGTAAATCCCATCTTTACTGAAATTGCTCGACGAGAATTTATCTCGCTCGCAAGGGAGAGTCCGTGCTCGCGTCCGCCACAGAAAAGCACCCCTTTTCCGCTTTGGCCGCTTTCGAGCTCGAGGCGTTTCTTCGGACTCGATTCTCAGATGGATAAATTTCTTCTTTTTTTATACTTGTCTCATTGCGATGAAATTGGATTTTTTGAGTAACCTCCGAGGGATTGAATTCGAATAAAATTGTTGGAGACGGTATTTGTTACACCTTAGTAACATTCTTGAAGGCGGTATGAACTTAAGAGCTGAAAATGGAGAAATGGTAGAATCGATTTTTGAGCGTAATTCAGGACTAAAAGTGTTTGGAAATAGAATATACAAGTTGCTAATTAATATACTTGCTGAGCACTATTTATAGACGACAAGTCTAAATATCCAGGCGTTGCGTATAAAAGAATGTTATACTGAAAAAGTCATACCTTTAGTTTAGTTTAGATTAGATTAAATTAGCGTTCTCCTTCAGTTTACAAAATCAAACTAGTTGTTACCAAGGGATGATGTTGTTTAAGAGCCAATTTGCTTTCATTTCTTTTTTGTAAATTCATGCCTTAATTAACATTCGTGTGCATGAATCTTCCTCATCTCCTCGAAATGCCCTTGTCTAGAATTGGCCGTAAGTAGCGATCACAATTTATTAACGCCCCATAAGATATAAGAGCATCTTGCGAAGTATGCTATATAGATAAAAGTACCATAATTCATAATACAATCATTTAAATCTTTTCTCGATGCATTCATGTCACTTAAAAATTTGTTTTTAATATTATGAAAATTTTGTAAAAAAATTCACTCCCTAGTTATTCTGTTTTTATCGATGTTTGCGAAATAATTTTAAAATATTTGATTTAACAGTGATTTTGAGATCCGTGAGCAAAACCGAAACATATCAACGTGACCGCATAAATTCCTTTTCATTGGTAGTAAAATAATACGACAAACGCGAAACAGGATTATGATGCCATAAGCTCAATGGGGCGGTGCAGGAGTGTCGCGTTGGTAAATGTTAAATGAGTGTGTCACTGATATGAATGCATACCCCGTGAATCGATAAGAGTTTGAACTTTATAAAAGATTGCTTGTTCGAGACTTTACGATTAACCGCGAGTGAAACGATATTCAATGAAAAAGTTGCCTGTGCGCGTAGGATGGGTGGTCTTATTTGCATGAAATAATTTAACGAAATATTTTATTTCGTCGTAGCACGCGTGGGTTATGTCGCGGCAAAGAACATTCAAAGAAGATTAGCAGCGAGTTCTGGTCGATAAATATTTCTTAGTAAGATAAGTGAATAAAAGTAGGACGAAGGCAGATGATGAATTTTCTAAAATTTCAGGACTTATACTATAGTACATTTTCATACGTTTCATAGTAGGTATAGTGCGTACATTTTCAGCTCTAATCATTTATTTTGATATTGAAATTCGAATCAAATTTTCCAACATAAAATCATTGAAATAATTTACAAACATTCAAATCATGATACTCGAGTTTCCTGCATTAAAACTCAAATAAAAAAGCTATAGATTTTTATACAAATTTATATTCTTATCAATATCAGTAAATAAGATGAAATCTAGTAGATGGAAATAATTGCTGAAAATTATGACGAGTACTCTATATTTATATATTTTATATATATATAATATATTTTATATATTTTACTATGCACGTTTCAATTTGCAACGAATACGTGGAAATGCACATCTTATAAACAACATTAAAACTGTAAAACACAATGAATACAAATATTACTCAACAACTCTATTATACAAAATATTCCACTTGGTATTTCCACAAACCACAAAGCATTTCGTTAAACTGAATCATACAGATATTAAACGTAAAATTCGTGCAAGTTTCTGCCATTGTCGAGGGGCAGCTGCATCTCAGCGCGAGAAAAGCAAAGAGGAAATCAAGCTAGCCACGCGTTGACGGTAATGTGGCATCATACGTTCTGACAAACGCTTTCGGAGCCGCGTCAGTCGGCCAGATGAAACAGTACAGTGGTTTTATGGTTAATGCAGGCCACGCGTGTCTTATATCATAATAATGCAACGCAACAAGTCTTCGAAGCGGTTGCCTTGCTTCTACCAGTTCTGTTATATCTTAACACACACGCTCGCACACATCGAGCTCGCGGTCCGTGGCGAATTCTTAGATGAGATCATTTTCTTCGCGCGATGCACGCACGAGGGACGCAATCAGACTTTCCTCTTTAATGTGGCCCCGCCGCGCCACGCCGCTTCTTAGACGAGTTTCACGCTTTTCTGATACCGATCAGCGTGCCTTCGTTTCATGACAAGGGTGAAAGTTTATCGACGCGAACATTAGGAGATCGCGTGGGAATAGGCTAGAATAATCGCTTCCTATTAATTCTAGGTGGATACGGTTTGTTCGATGGTGTTGATGATGGAAAATGTGGATAATGGAAGTGAAATATAATAGAGAATTATCTGGGAGGTGTTTAGACAGTGGTTTTATTGTATTAGAATGTTAGATTGAATTATTTTGTGAGGTGTATGGGTCGATGAGAAAACGAGAGATGGTTTACATTAATTTAATATTGTTTCAAACACTTCTATAAGCCTTTCTTGCATGCATATTCTATGTATCTTAAATATCGTATATATATATAGAATATGCATGCAAGAATTTCACTGAATTCTTATAATAATTTTTTTGGATAATAATAATTAATAAAGAAATCTGGGAACAATTTCTTAATAATATCCAAACTCAACGACAAATACACAAACTAATAAATTCTACGTTCCCTTCAAAACACTCTCTATAATTACGAAACATATCTTTTATATCTCATATCCCCCTGAAATCTGTAAACGATTCCGAAACAAAACCTCGAAATATGAAGAGAAATGTATGAACTATTAAATTCTGTTCTTCCTTTAAAACGTTCTTTATGATTATGAAACCCAACTTCTACGTATATGTATCTAATAACCCGCTTACCCATCAAAAATCATCTTCCATGTCAACTTACAATAATGAACATAATCAACCCTCTCTCTTCTCAATTTTCACTTCCATCCCAGAAACGATTTCTTTCCCAAGCAATTCTCTTAGGACAGAGTCCCAAAGACAGAAGAACCAAAAGCTAAAAAACGTTTTTAAAGGGCTCGTTTAACGTCTCCAGGATCCTCCGGAACACGGTCCTTTCTTCGGCCAGTGCGTTATTTTTTTGTCGCTCGGTTGCGGCCAGACAAAGGCAACTCGACAACCGTAAAGGAAAAGAGAGATAGGAGAACTTTTACTCGCGTGGGCCCGGAGGCGAGGCGGCAGTTCGGTTTTTGGCCACGCAGAGGTAACCGGAGTGTGCCCCCATGGAGGCTTCAAGGGCCACCTGCCCTACCAGAGACCCCTTTTACGTCCACTTTATTAGCTATTATTATACGCGTGCTTTGGCTCCGGTTTCTCGCTCTTTTTCTCTCTGTCCAGCGTTCTGGTTCCGCCCGCGCCTGTTTAGAAATATTTCACCGAACGTTCCTTGCCTTGGCCCGACAACCAACGAGTTCGTTAATCCTACCGACGCGACGTAGCCTAAACAACGTGAACCCACGAAACTTCACGTGGAATCGTTCTGTGTCTCGCGATCGTGAGACTTTGTGTTTTGGCAATGAAGCATGATTATTTATTTTGGTCAAAGTTGAACTAACCGTAAAGTATGATTCCACAGTTCCTGTCGATCGTTTTAATACATTTAAGTTGTAATTGCAGATATTTCGCTAGAAGGTGATGTAATGTTGCACGGAAGAAGCGCGTTAGGTGTTTGAAACTTATGGAACAGTGTAATTTAAAAACTACTTCTTCCCAAAGTGCGTCTGAGAACCTTATTCGGGTTTTCTATTTAATTGTGGAGTTGTGAGGTTACATAGCGGTCTTTGAAAAGAGAAATTCTTTCTTAAGTTTAAATTAATTTAGTTAAAGAAACTGAGTAAAAAAATTGGAATATAGTAATACGATGCTTTTTCAAACGAATATTATCTATAGATCACGAAATATTAAGTATATTATATATGTTCACAATGCAAGACAGAAATACATATATTTAAACTTAACAGATCGACTGTTGCAATAATTCTTTTCGATTCCTTTCGTTTGGAATTATTTTATTCTTGAATAGAATGGCGATAAGGTTGTTCAAGTGTTACTGAATGTTATATTTCTTCCAAAAAAACGTCTTTTTTCACTATTTTTTTACCATATGATTCACGCGGTTCGCATAGTTGTAGTTTCTCACTGTAGGTAATGCGATAAAGACGAAACAATTATCTCTAAAGACTAATTCGAAATTTAGTAAACCATATTAATCACAATCAAGTATGGAATTAAAGAAGACGCTAAAAACAAGATGACTCATAAATTCCATGTAGAATTATCCAAACATCAAACAATTTCCAATCGTAAACGAGCTCTAAACGTAATTACAATTGTCCGAGAGAGGACAGAAAAATGATCTTTACGGGATTCCAAGACTTATTCCAGTTCTCTAATGCAGTTCAACAAGTTCAACCTCCTAATGCCACTAATCTTATCAACAGCTGCCGTTCCTATAAATTAACAGTCGGTCTAAATTACATAATTAGCTTTAAGTGGTGGCGATACCAGTCACGGTAGAAAACTCAAAAATGGCTGCTACATAAATTTGAAATCCCGGTTGAGTGAAAGTCTAAGTCAAGAATGTTCACGAAATAATAATGGCCGCATAGTGTAACCTAGGGTCATTTATCTTTCCCTTCATCCGGTAGCGGTTGTTCGTTGCTCGCGAACCGGATTAATCGATATTCAAGACAATCTCATTCAGAGTTCGCCGGAATATACGTAGACCGCGATAGAGTCTCCAACACATCGAAACCAGCTTTGGATTTTCGATGATGAGGCTTCACGGGCAATTATCTCGAACATGATTGCTCCCGAGCCTTTTCAAATACGTTCTAACGTTACATCGTTTGGATCGAGCACGATTTCCTACCTAGAGATTTTCAGTGTCTTATGAAACTAAATATCGCTCCATGAGAAGGAGGAAATGGATTAGACAGCTAGTGTTTTGGCAATAAAGCTGGATGAAGGGATATAGAGGTTTTAATTAATTGGTAGTTTCAGTAGTTTGTGGCGTAGAAAAGGAAATTGTTGTCTTTATTCCAGTAGAGATCACTGACGTGGATGTAGCAAGGTTAATTGATAGTATATGTGCCTCTCAAAAGCTAAAATGATTAGTTTTTTTATCAATTTCTCAATTTCATTACAGAAATATACGATATTATTAAATGCTAAAGTAAATTTAAAAAATTAAGTTAGGCAGATTATTACTTTTGTCTATATTTCAATTTATAGACATGATCAATATATGTATGATGCTTTTGAATATATGTATACTTTTGCCTTTTGCCTTTACTGAGTAAACAAATATTGATAAAAGGAAACATATACTAGTAGTTAAAAGTTTGGAATGTGTTAAATGAAAAGTGTTAAATAAAAACTAAGAATCTAAAAATAACTTAGTTTACAATACTTTTTAGTCAAATAAATTTGTCCATGTAAAAGCAATTAAATTTTCTGCAACAAGTTATAATTAACGGTTTAAAAATAAATTAATAAATAAATATAAAAACCTAAACGCTTCAAACGAATAAATTCAAGATAGTAAAATCTGGATTATGTGCCAATTAAACATTCATGATTCAGATATATTTTTAAATATATCCATGAATATATGAAAACTATATACATACTGCTATTCATATGTACGCATACACTACATAACAATATACTAAACTAGAAATATCTTCAAATAATCTATCACTTTCATTTCCCAGAGTATCAATGAAGAACCAACATCTTAATATATAAAACTTGGATTGAAAAAGAAATTTATTCGAGTTTCATATTTCCCTGAATTTTGTAAGCAGTGCTATTTTAATAAGTAGGAACTTGGATTATTTTCCATACCGTGGAAAAAGAAGACTGAATGATGTAACCAGTGGCACCGGCGCCAAATGGTAATAAACAGCGATTGACTATCGGCGAACGCGAAGGCGTGCAATTTGTCGCGGCTATCTGCGTCCTCGAGCTCGGCCCCTGTACGCGGTATAATCAATATTGGCAGCAACCAGTCTCTGATAAGGTTGCTGGTTCACCTACCCAGTGGCCCCACTTCCTTCGTTGAAGAAAGTACAAGAGAATGGACTACATCCGATAACACACGGTGCCTCTAGAGGAGGCCAAGGTTCTTCATCGGGCCATAACCATAACCTAAAACGGTAATCTTCTTTTGATGGACATAATCGATTAGAAATATCAAAGAGACCGAGAGACTTTTCCTTTTACGTTTCGAAACCTGATTCTACATCGATGTTTTATGTATTTATACGTCTTATTCGATTTTTCGATATCTAGAATTAATATCAAATCTTTTTGTTATAATCATGTACAGGAAATATAAACAGGATGTTGGAATATAATAATAATTACGTTCCAAACGAAAACTGAATCAAGACTAGAATTATTTAAACGTTTGAAAGAAACGTTTTCTTCGGGCGAATATATAACAATTCCGCGTCACGTGTTAACGTAAAAACGTGAAATTAATATCCTCAAAATCAGAGAAACAAACCGAAGAAATTCTTCTATGTCTGGTATACCTAATAATCCAATTACCACACATAAAAAAGAGCTAATATTTCCAGACTCGTAGAAACTGAAATGAAAGTAGAACGAAAGAATTTTCTTCAGTCGCCTACAACAATCCAGTCGCGTGTTATTAAAGACAAAATGACAAGAGCTTCAAAATACTGAAATTTATCTATATGAATAGGAGTTGCAATTTCGCGTTATTTTTAATTCCGCGACATTTGTGTCGGATTAAGGATTTGGTTGTTAGATCTATATACACTTAATAAGGAAACAAATTGTATTTACTCAGATAATCATCTTGAACCATAGAGATCAAAATCGACTGCACAAAAACACAACCCAAATATAAATTCAACCTATAACAGTTTTTTTTTTTAGAAAACAAATTCTAATTGAAAAATTTATTATGTCAACGTCATAATAATGATAAAAGAAATATATATATAGATTTACAAATATAAAATATATGTATATATGTATATGTATATGACTATATGTATATAAAAGAAATAGCTATAAGTAGCGTGTAACAAAATTTCTTCTTTTGCTTAAACCAAGGATCACCATCATGTCGAAGCGTCATGACGTCAGGTCATCGGTTACACGCTACACGCTCGATTTTGCTAATCCCGAAATCCGCAATCATGACATTCGCCCTAACTCCTAAAATTCGTCGTACAAAAATATACATCCGCGACTCTTCGTCTTCTAACCTGTGAATATCGAAAGAGATGGACCTTGGCACGTGTCGTTGCGACACATAGTCCCGCAATCCCTGCGGGATCTCGTATTTAACATTGTATAGGATTAAAAAATGATGCGGGATTGCAAATTTTTATATTTAACAGGGAAAGACATTTTGATTTATTTACTTCTTTATTAAAATCAGCAAAAAAAAGACACTCGGGTTATTCTATCGATTCGATATGATACTTGAAGAGCGTCACAATAATGTGACTGTGGATTTATGCAGATTTATATTTTTATAAAGATCATAAAGAAATAAAACCTCAGCAGTTGCACCTACTAAATGTTACAAGAGGCGTTAAGTTCTACATATTTGCACTTTTAAATTTCCTAATGATAACTAGAGAATGTATCTGGAAAAATCCATCAGAAATAATAGTTCTTCGAAAAGCATTGTAAAAGTGTACGAAACGAATGAGACAGAAAACTCGTAATTCGCTAAAAAAGAAGAAGAAGCTTAATATGATCAGAACCTGCACCGCAAAGTGACTCGAGCTGGCAAACGCTACGAATCTGTAAATATATACCAGCCACTACATTCTCGCATGCTGGGCAACAATGCCGTGATAAACTCGCGGGAATGTTTTTAAAAATATCTAGCCATTGGACCGCGAATATTTTCACGTAGCGATGCTTCGTTTTCGCGTGTCTAAAAGCGAGTCCGCGTTCCCATAAAAGCAAAAGAAAAACAACGAGAAATAAGAGCGATTTATCGTTGGGACGCCATAACGTTGTACAAAGGAAGAAAGCGAATCGGTGAAATTTTTACCCTGAAGTATTCCATGGTACTTGACGCATACTTTGCATATCCCACTTTTCAAAGCAAACGCGCCACGACTGACTTTCCTGACTGAAAGCACGTGCGTGCCTGTCATGTCGTTCGCGCATACTCTTGCTGCCTCCAACTCGTCGAGAGAGAGAGAGAGAGAGAGAGAGAGAGAGAGAGAGAGAGAGAGAGAGAGAGAGAGAGAGAAAAGGACTGCGAATACCGAGAACGGATGAGGAAAGGAAGATTTAAAAAGAACCTGATAATCGGAAATTTATTGGTCGTTCTAGGTGTTCGCGAGATTCTGCATTGAACTAAGGGGTTGTCATGGTGGTTCTCGTGTTGTATAGCGTGTAAAAGGTATATGCCGATATTCGCGTCATGAGAATAAACGTTCTGCTTATTAATTTATATTTTATTTTTCTATTATTAACCCTAATTTTGTTAGTAGGAATTTATTATAAATTGTGATACCAAGAAGTATGATATTTGCGTGATAGAGTTTGTGATAGAATTTGGTACACAGAATGTTCGAAAAAGATTACGAAGTCCAAAGAAATTTCCCTGTTGCCTGTTATTCTAGCTAAGAGTCTGTTAATGTATTTATTTCGGAATATATTCCGAGTACCTGTGTAAAATTTCGGGGATTTAAATATTTTTTAGTCGCGAGCTATGTTACGGCATATAAAACATCCAATTTTTGATAAGTTATATTTTACTGAATCTTAAAAAAGATACATACATGCATAAAAATTACAAAACTAGAATCTGCAGTCTAGTTATTTAAGCTTTTAGCATTGTTACACATCTTTTTATCCACAAAATTTATCTTATTTTTATCATTTTAACGAACTTAGCCGTGTTAAATCGATACATTGAAATAGGAAACACCCACTGTCTAAAACTAGACTTGTCACACACTCGCCAATCTGGTTATAGAAAATATTGAAATTTCAACGTAGAACACCTACAAATCTATCGATTCACACTACCAATTTTGCGTGTATCCATTGGAATCAGAACTGTGGCCATAAGGAACTCAAGAATCCGCGCGTTACCTCGCGCGTGGCCATATAAAGTGGCGTATCGAGCCGTGGTGTAAGAGTCGAGATCTAGCCGCGATATATCGACGAGGGAGGCGATTTCGCGTGGCCCGCACAGACGCGTGACAGTAAATGAAATATCTTGCGACAGGTTGGAGGCGCCACGCCTCTGAAAGTCGCTGCTTTTCAGAAAAATCGTGGCCGAGCAAAGGCCACTCGGCGGCGTTCGATTAAAAAGGACAAGCGTGAAACATCGAGAACGCCGTCGTATAATTTCTAGGGCAGAATGGACAAAATGACAAGGAAATCGCTTCTCCGTGGATTAATCGGCGCTTTCTTCGCTCGCGCCTGTATTTGCGAGCGATTTCGACTACGTTCGGCGACGACAAAATAAGCGTAAAAACCAACCAAACCGACCATATGGTAAATATTATTATTTATATTACACCAAATTCGAACGAGGACTTGAAAATATTTGAAAGATTGAGTCGTTTTGATGTTGGATAATCTTTTAAAGAGTTAAAATGGAACTTGGATCACTGTCTAGAACTGTTTTATATGACGTCTCTGATTATATGTGTTTCTAACAATCACTTTGTCGGAAGTAGGTAAGTGTCCGGTAAGTCGTGGAAAGGAGTGCATATATATGTATTATACAAAACAATTTCATATCTCATTAGCGCTGTTATGAGACGGCTATCGTGACTATATTGATAAAGTTTAAAACGAATCTGAAAATGTATGTAAAAGTTACAAGATATTTATTGAATGCATATAGTTCGCAAGGACCATTAAAATATTTGAACAATCAATTTTCACTTTGTTAATAATCCACGATATTTGAATAGATAACTTTTTGCGCTAATTGTACATTTAAAACTATTATTCATGCTGTGCATTAACTTTTCACTGTGTGTATTTTCGCAATAAGTGTCTCGTATTTTCTGTGTACATTTTCGGCTTGATTTCAAATTTTACCATTATAATCGTCATAGTCTTACCTCGTTACAATGCTAATGAAATTTCAACAAGTTATAAATATACGTAAATAAGATTCTATTTCTAGTCTTTAATAGTTAATAACTCGATGCGACATTAAACAAATGAATAAAGAAAAAAAGAATTCCATTTTAATTTAATAATTAGAATTCATCAGAATCGGCACACCCGTGAGGCGAAGCATAGAATAAAAAATTTCAAAAAGCAGAGCGTACTAAATGGAATACAGAAACAACTTTAGCACGATGATCATATTTAACAAATTCCGCGCAGAAATTTGTAAGCTACTCGGATTCTCAGAAATCTTGACGTGTTTATGTCGCGAAGTATTTCCAGGAAACTCGCCATCGTATACCTATTCGTATTTTCGTACTCACGTGCTCTTGTGAATTGTTTAATATATGAAATTATGTCGTGGTTCATATTCCGTAGCATTACAGAATTACTAACAATTAGGATATTTTTGTTCAATGCAATCTAACAAACTTATACACTTAACATCAGAATTATCAAGTATTAATATATATGTACATATCTATTTGTAGTTAAAGTGGTATGATAATAATAAATAATAAAAACAATACATACAGTTACTACAAAAAATATTTGCATACCATTGTATTTACCATAGCGCTTATATACTAATTAACTAGGTCTAAGCACATTAAATTTTGTATTATCTAGTAATGCTATTATGCGATTATGAAAATTTCATATTATGAAAATGGAACGTAAACCTGATAAAAAAAACGCTTTCTTAGAAAGTAAGGATATGTACAAATATTTTTTCTAGCTTCTGTATAATCGTGTAAAATATTAATATATTGTAAAGTGAATATTAATATAATTTCTAATGATTGTAAAAGTAAGGATTATGTAAGTTATAATCTTGAGAAATTTAATAATTCCAGCATTAAAATCATACAATAGTAAAGATTATTCCCAATTTAAAATGTCCATTAAGGGTTCCTTGTAATTTTATTTATGTATATAAATAGTTATCAAATATAGCTATTATAGTGTTTGATTCGCCCAATTAAATAAAATAATAATAATAAAAAGGCTTGCTCTGTAGAAAATTGTAGCACATGTTACAAAACTACGAAGAATAAAGGATTGTTACAATCACGAATGATATCAATACCGCGGAACAATCTGAAATGGAATATCGAGGATTGTAAGTACCTACTCGCATCGTTCGCTCCACATTTGGCTCGTGCTGTACATTGAGGCGTCGCGCGTTGCGTCGATGCAGATTACAGAGGCACAGCAGAGAAGGCGAACCACTTCAACCGGAGAATACTTAATGCGGCGCACCTTCAGTGGTACCTACTCGACTTAATCTTAACTGACGTTAAATCGGCGCCATGTCTTCTTCGAATACGATCGCGTCCATCCCGATGAAACTCTCGATACGTGGTCTCGCGTCGAGAAACCGAACCATGAAAAAATAACGTGTAAACGTATCTTACGTACAAATTTTACGATAGAAAAAGAAAAAAAAACGACTGATTTGTGAGAGAAAAGACAGTAGAAGTCATGAGCATTAGCATGTTCGAAAATTTACACTCGCTAGTCCAATATGACGGTCATTGGACGCAACGAACGTGAAAAAGTGGCAAATACGAACGAAACGACGCTAAAATTTATTGCGTGTTATGATTCGTGGAGCAACCATACGGACGTCTCACGACGAATGCTCTGCGTTCTTTAATAATTAACGCTGCGAAATATGTAAACAATCGCAGGTACTTCATATATATTGGCATACATACTAATTCACTTTATTTTATAATAGATTTCTACGTCTCGCAAGCGATTACTAAATCAAACTTGTTGAAAACTTTTTCAAACGAGAGTTTGGAGTTTAACATTCAGAAAAATCACCCTCTATCGTAATACCCTTCTTTTAAGTCCGGCATACGTAAAAGAAATAATGTTCATATAGCGTATTTAAATTATTTTGTAAAACTATTCTTATATACCGATAAAATAATGATTATTTTCAAGATTGTTTGTTCTGAATTGTTCTTTGGTTTGTTATGATAGAAAGGGACTAAAAATCTTGATTCCTCCATTATATTGTCTTGATCCCATTTTACGCATTATAACGGTTATTTTTGGAGAATAGATACTTCTAGAGAATAATGGATCCGAAGTTTTGAGATGGTACGATGTTGAAATCCATAAACTATGGAAAATATCGAGTTTCGTGTCGTAAGATAATTCACTTTAATGAGCACTAAATGATTGACGACTTAAAACGTGCTCGATGCACTTGCTTTCGCATGCATCGATGATAGATCCTCGTAAACCTTCGTCTTTTCTTACAATCGGACGATCTTCTCTAAGAAATTCAACATTGAAGAACTTATCTTTAGAAACATTATCTCTTCACTGAAAACAAGAAAGGTATAATAAACCATAAATATCTTTTCAAACCTATCAAAGAACAAAAAATTCGACATGAGACTTGAATACAGCTAAAATAAAATGCTAAAATTCTAAAAGCTTCTCAATTAAATTAAGAATAAAGCAATAATACATTCGTGACAGCGATTTTTAGTTATCTGATTTAAAATATGAAAGTATCTCATCGAATATTCATTTATTATTCGAACAGACGTGATTCTTCGATATTTGGAAAGAATCGCGTGTTAATTATCGATCGAGCTAAAAGTACTGCACTGTTTTCTCTGGCAAACGATATTTATAAAAACGATATAAAAGCAACGAAT
This sequence comes from Bombus flavifrons, assembly GCF_040668555.2. NCBI lineage: Eukaryota > Metazoa > Arthropoda > Insecta > Hymenoptera > Apidae > Bombus > Bombus flavifrons. Next base: position 3,305,244 of record NC_138453.1, on the reverse strand, counting down.
TCATCGAAATTCGGTATAATTTTTGCAAGTGGAATGCTTATCGAGCGTGCACGCGTCACAATGGCGACCCGCTCTCGTTTCTGTTCGGCCGTTTTAAAGGAAAGAGGAAACTGCAATCTTGGACCACGACAGGGTGCCGAGATAGAGGCAATCTGCAAACACGAATTGGCCATTTGGCGGGCGTGGCGTTGCGCATGAGCGTCGCATAATTTGCTTTGGATTCGTGACTGCACTTTTTTTCTCGTTTCTCTACCAACCCATCGTCGGCACGACTCCGTGCAACACATGCCGTCATCGTTTTCTTACAAATGCAAACTTACCATAGCGATCAGTACGTTTCAGCCAGACAAGAATGAGAAAAGAAATAAATATTCTTAAGGAAGGTAACTTTCTTAGCTTGGTAAGATCCGCTGGTATAATTTGATATATAGGTTTTGGCAAATTATTGGTGGCAAATTGGTTTTTGAAGAAGCGTAGCTATGATAAGACGTTATATTGCGAAAAACAACAATCTTGTTAAATACGTGCAACTCTTAGAAACTTAAAATAACTTGGAAAATAGTTCTTCTTGGAACATCTTTAAAACATTGAGAAACAATCAAGAAATGAGTTTATAAAAAATAATCTAGTAAAATCTGAAACAACTAAGATCCAAAAAAAAATCTAAGGAACCCAACAATCTAAAAAATCTAAAATTCTAAATAATTTAAGAAACTTAAAAAATGTGAAACAATTTTGAAAAATCCGATGATCTTTGGAAATCCTGAAACATTTAAAAGATCTAAAACGTGTAGAAACTTCAAGAAGCAGAGGAATCCATAGAAGGACTAATAACAAGGATTAATTTATTTTCTAAAAGATCTTTTAATCGCACTCTTAACGATGATATTAGTATTAAAAGAGAAGGTATAGCACTATAAATGTTTTAGTTGTAACAAAATGAAAGGACTCCGACTGCGCCTTCGTTCAAAAATTCTAAGGCTGCACACGTGTCTGCGTTGCAGCACGCATATAAGGGAACGCGAAAACAGGGCCGCGGGGCCTCTTAAAACTGCCTTAACTTTTGAGACTGGCAATTATACTGGTATTTACTGCCACAGCCTCTCCCGAAACGCCATTGTGCTCGCGCCAACATTTGCATCCCTTGTAAGCGCGACTGTCGATTGTTTTAATGGCCGCTCCCGCAGGCCTTAGCCCATAAACTTCATTGTTTAGGCACGCCTTTTTAGGCACACAACCGCGACGTTAGAATCGCATAACGAGGAAGGATGTATGGGCCTATGTTAGAATTCAACAACATTCCATTTTACGTGACAGCGGAATCTTTTCTTTAAACACCGATGGTAGTCCGAAAGAAATTCAGAGGAATACTTACATAAAATTAAATAAGAATAAGATATTTTTCAATTAAAATTTAGAAGCTTATGATATTCACAGGTATTTTTACAAGATTGCAAATATGTTCGCAGAATGATATAATTGGAGATTGTATAATTGTGATATACATATACAGTTTTGCTTCGAAATAAGAAGCACGTTCTTTATAATCTTGTAAGTTATTTGAATTACTTTTCTTTATCTTCCGTCAAGAGCGTTGTCAGTTTCTTGAAAAATGAAAAGCAAAATTCCTACATATTATTGCAAGAAATATTCAACTTCGATCGAACACAAAACACGAAAGTTTACAGAATAGCATCTAATTTGAACGAATAATCAAATCCTACTTAATTACTCATGCAACGGATAAGTCCTCCCTCGAGATTCTTCAAATCCACCTAACATCTGCGTCAAAATACCGATACCTTCGGGCTCCGAGAAAAATGATCGAGCTCTCCGTCATTTGTCAAAAAGAAGGTACACGCTGGCCCTACAAATTCATTCTTTCAATTCACGAAACAAAATTCATGATCAATCCTGTGGTCCGTTCAATTTTTCTCTGGAACAAGCTAAGAACGAACATCCTGCAGCTTTACGAAAACGAGGCTCGTGGCCCTAGAAATGGAAATTCGAGGGTGTGTCTCTCGGGTCGTCGCGTTTGGGATATAAATTCCTGCACAGGACTCCTGAAGGCGCGTGGAGAGCTCACAGTGTTCCCCTTTCGACCACCCCGCTGCGAGAAGTCACGGGACTTCGCGTGACGAATTTCAATTCGTTACCGTCGCCGCGATCATCGACGTTCCTCGCGACGCTGGCATTAATTTCAAGCTGCGGTACATATCGCATTAATCATGAGCGCGCGGCCAAATATTATTACAAATCGTGGGGAGAAATCGACCAACGGGTCGAAGGAAACGGGTATCGCGCGAAACGAAGATCGAGTCCCGTTCGATAATTACGGTCCGGGTGGGCTATCACGTGGTATCGCTCGTAAAATATCGTCCAATTATAATATTCATTTGCATCCGGGCCTTAATTAAATTACAGCGAGCCAAGGTTGCTTTTATAAGGTGTATAGTTAGGATAGAGGCGCCAATCGTTGCTCCAGGATCAACGGTCAAATTAAATAGAGCAATTAAATAGCCAGGCCCAGCCAGAGACTGCTAATTATCCGAGACTTTTAAAACAGAGGATCTCGGGGTATAATCAAAGCGATTTAGGAAGGGACCAACGCGACGGGGTGCCAGCCGCCCCCCCCGTTGAGATAGCTCTGGCCACTCGTGCAACTCGAAAACCCGTGCTGAGCACCATAAACCCCCTTTTCTTTTTGAAGAACGTGTGCAACTACTACTGACTGCGATTCACCTGCCTGTTCGAGAACCGGATGTATAGGGTCGATAGAGACGAACCGTCGATTCTTCGTGAAACCGGCGAGAAAAATGCCACCGAAACTGACGAATCTAACGAGTATAATCTCCGCGCGTCCTGTCGCGTCGGTTTGATCGATCGCCTGGTGCCTTGGCCAACATCCTTATCTGCCCCTGGGGAGAGAGAAAAGGGAGCTCGTTCTTTTGGACGGTCGTTAAGCTAAGCTTTGAACCGTAAATGTTGATAGGGAAGCGGTTGTGCATCAAGTTTTTCGGACGATGCTGTTTGGCATTTTGGTGATACCACCAGTTGATGGAATTTTTTGGATCCATCAACTTTTTGAGTGAATCAACTTTAATAGTGGACTTATTACAGTGATTAAAATAACAAGACTTTTTAGATGCGAACATTATGGTTGTAAATGGAAATTTCAAGGATTTCTTTGGTCACTTACATCTAAATTCATGCATGAAGGTTGAACACATTAAAGCATGTACTTACAACGCTATAATAAATTATTGTGTATTGTCTTACATTTTGAAATTTTTGTTGAGTTGTTTCTTTTTATAGCTTGGTTTTATTCATACACATCCGCTATTCGAATATAAAAGTGTATTTATAATATAAAATGTTAGAAAACATGGAAGAATAGAATATACGACGTACACACTGTGACGATCAAGTATCAACTAGTTGATCTCAATCGAACAGTGGATAGTCTTATGTGCATCTCCGTAGCATATCTTTCCGAAAAAATTAAAAAGGAGACTTAACCATGTGAACTCAAAATACAGTGACTGCAAAAATTATTTGCACACCATTGTATTTATTATTTCATTTAATACCAACTAGACCCAGGTTAATCTATTAAATTTCGTATCATTAATAGTACTTCCGTAAGACTAGAAAAATTCGATACTATCGTAGTGAAATATAGAAGACGATGAAAGAATACTTCATTGAAAAATAATGGCACGTACAAATACCTTTTGTAGTCACTGTATTTCTTTCGAATAGTTCTATCACACTCTTCGTACTCTAAGTTTTTCTTTTTTCAATCTCTTAACCAATACGTGGATATTTTCACGAGAAGAATGTCACATCGGTTTTTATCGATACCGAACTAATGGAATGACTATCCCAATCATATCCTAATAGGACAAAAATGCTAAAATATAAATCAATCGTTTCTTTCACTTTTTTCAAAATCTTGAACGAACGTTGAAAAAATGGAAAAGGAAGGAACAAATTGCAAAAGAAAAAGAATCTTTCTTCTGCATCCCTTGGACAGGTTCGATAAAGCGGAACTTAAAAATCCGTTCTCGAGGAGTCGCTCGCGATCCAACAAAAAAAGTAAGATCATATTTCTCCATGGCGCTCATTAACACGAAGCTCTCTGATGAGGTGTTCTGTCCGAACACGGTGATGCATTGTCTCGAGAATTAGTTGGTAGGCGCACGCTCACGAAATCGAACGCGGTCACCCCTGCGGATCTCTCTTCCCTTTCATTTTCTATACAGAGAAGACGCCCGCAGTCGATCACTTTAATCGATTTCGCCTGGCGCAAGAACCGAACGGGTCGTTAGATCGGCTTGATGAATGGCTGAATTATCGGCACGGAACCGCCAATGAATATCGTTAATGAGGGTGGCACGTCCTGGGGGAGGTCGCATAAATTTATCCCTCCCCCTCCATCATCCCCTTCTCGCCCAGGCTTCTCGACGAAATTTAATTATTCGCCTGCCCTCTCTAGGCTGTTTTTTCTTTCCTTCGATGCGAAAGGAATGATCGATGCGTCCAGCTTCGGTTCCGATGGCCTGCAGGCTTCTTTATTCGCACTGACGCGTCGCTTTCTCTGTGTGCTAAGCTCCTTCAGAGAGCTCTCGTTTTTATCTCGGACGGGATTTAATTCACTTTTGATTGAATTGTTATGTGTGACGAGAATTAAATCGTTGAAGGGACGGAGAAGAGGTGATGTATCTATATGAGAGGGTAAAGAGACAATTTCCTAGAAATAATTCTGTTCTAAATTCATTTAAAAGTTTATGTGACGATAAAAATCTGGACATAGTAATTTTTCAAATTGTAGTCGTTTGAAAAAGGAGCTCGAAGTATCAATTTAATTTATGATCAATTATTAAGATAACAGGCGAAAACCCATTGCTATGATTAATAATAAACGAGATCAAAGCACAATTATCAGGGGAGTGGCATTAGCGATTGCTCTATCTATAATTAGATTGGAGGTCACGAGGATAAAAAAAAAGAGAAAAACAAAAAAAAAAAAATAAACAAAAATAAAGTAGTTATGTAACAGAAAAGAAAGTCTGATGTTAACATATTTTATTCTCGACTTTGATATTTAATATCTTGCGTATGTTTTAGTAAAATAAATGACAGTTGCTTGTATTAATTTGGAGTTGAACGAAGTCAAATCTTCGCACCCTCAAATCTCTCAAAAGTGCATAAACATCCGCAGTCTACTTACAATTAGCAATCCATGCACTTGATACCATACCACCCACAGTACCTACAGATCACAGGACGAAAATCTGGCGAAATATCACACTTCCGAGAACCTTGTCCCAATTAACAGCCACGTATCCCGATCTCCGTTGGTCGAGAAATCTCACGAGTCAAGACGTTTTCTAATTAAGCCTCATTGTTCCACGATCCGCGCGAAACAAAGAACGTTCGTAAGTCGAGGTGGGCCGCGTAATCAAGCGTGAAAATAAGACAATAGAGAGAAAAAGCAGCCGTGTGTCGGTCGCTTTCGTCTGTGAAACTAACGCTTCTTTTTTTCCCTTTCTCCTTTTACGATTCGTCGGGGTGGCGGAACAGAAGTTACAAGACTCGGGTAATCGGCGCTGAAACGCTATTTAACGAGGCCGATCTTAACCAAAGCCGATCGTGCGTAACCGGAACGCCGAGACAATGGAAACTACGAGAATCTAAGACAATGCAGGTGCCCGAAAACGGGCGGTCCATGATGAATGGATGACCAGGTTCCTCGTTTCTAGGGACGCTTTTGAAGAATTGTGTAAAGAGGAAGGCGTTGCCGCGCGATTAGAACCGAAATTGATCCTCCATCATTGCACCTGCCACGCGTGTAGGATAGATAATGTGATCGATATTATGTGAATTCGTGGGGATGATTGAAATGGATGTGGTGCGGCGTTAATAGGAGTTAAAAATGACGAGAATCTTAAATGTGGGAAGAAAAATTTGGTTTTGAGACGATTACGAGTGTGTCAAGCATCAAGTCTCCACTCTTCGAGTTTCTTAAAGTTCCCAGCCTTTACGCATTGCGCATTAAAATACTACAAGAATTTTTCATTTATTCAAAATAAAAAATTCACCACAATTACAGAATATTATCAATTTATTAAAATAACTGAATAACAGAAACTGAGAAATAAAGAGGATATAATTACGAAAAGAGAAAAGGCAGGTTTCCCAGATCAGGATAAAAAATTCATCACCGTTATAGGAACATTATCGAACTTATTAAAATTCCCAATAATCGAAAATGGAATGAGAAGAATAAGGAAGATATTGATACGAAACAATGAGCAGAGAGATTTCCTAATCCAGGATAAAAAATCTATCACCATTATGGAACATTATCAACCTCATTAAAATATCGAATAATCAAAAATGGAGGCTAAGGATCTACGAAAGAAAAGAGAGGAGGTTTCCTAGTTCAGACGCAGCGGGACATTCGATCGCTCGGCTGGATAAAAAAGTGGTCCAAGTCTCTCTTCCTCTCTCTCTTTCTCTCTCTCTCTCTCTCCTTTTTTCCTCTGCAGGTTAAGACCAAAGGGTCCGAAAATAGCCCATTTAATCCATGGGGCTCCTCCTACTCAGCGCTATTAGCCTTTTGCATTTTTCCCCTATGAATTCATCTCCGAAAATTAACAACCCAATTAAAGCAGCTATTAACGACTCGGTATCTCATTAAACCGGGATCGTTCGCAACTTTTAATGGGAGGGGGCACCCAGTTTTTGTGGAAACTCACAAACGAAACGAAGCAATTCGGAACGAATTCTCATTTGAGGTAGTCCAGGCTCTATGATACGTTCTTATCGCTGTTATAGAATCGAGAACATAGCCCTAAGTCTCGAACACCGTAATTGATGCGAGTATGAACTCGATATCGCGAGTCACGTGTGCATACACGTGGTTATCACGTTTTAATGGTCATTAATATAACTTCATGTAACACCCACGCTAATCGTCATCAGGTGCCTTCCAAGAAGAAAGAAAAAGACCCGATTGGATTGGGGTTAGCTCTATTCATTGGATGCAACATAGTCACACTATCGCTTATTTTCATAAAATTCTTTTAATTATGAGAAATCTAATAGACACTTTAACGATTTGAAGAAATTCAAACAAAATCTACTTGATATTCATTGCTAAAGGGAATAAAAAGTTCCTGAAAAAAGAATTTAATATAATATTAAATTGAATATTTTAAGGATTTGAAGAAATTCAAGGGAAATTTACTTGAAGGTATTCATTGTTGAAAAAATACAAAGTTTCTCGAAAAACAATTTAATAGAACTTAAAATTTGTCTTGAATTTATACGAATTTTCCCAATAATTTGATACTTTATATGTACGTACGTACATATTGCACTACGTAGCTCTATCGTTGAAAAAACCTTGAAAAAGGAAGAACACCGAAGAATCGTGTCTGTAGCGAGCGTTTGTGGTCACTGATTTCACCCTGAAATTCTTAAGGTCACAACGATTTAAAAAGAAGGCACCGCGGTCGTTCCACAAAATTTAACGCTAAATATTTCGTAATTAATAACGCCGGCTCCACCGGTGGGAACCGGAGATTGCGGTTTGGTACTCTTGCTCTACCCATCGTTCGCAAACAGTTCTATATCAGAGATTTTCTGGAGTCGAGCTCGTTCGATCGTAAAACCGCGAACGACCCCTTTCTTTCTCCGCTATTTCATTTCTTACTCCTCCGTTACCCGCCATCGTCCTCCGCCTTCGCCGACAACCGAAGAAACTTCATGCTTCCTCAAATGTGAAATCGACGATTTGAGACGTTTACGAGTCGTTCGATCGTGAACGCGTGAACCAGTGGAACGAATCTCGATGTTGCTTCAAATGGGACGTTTTTGCCAAGATTGTACAATGTTCCGCGATTCGTGAACAGACATTTTGGTATCTGTGGGTTCTGCGGTGATACTGAAAAAGAAACAAACATGTTGAAAAATAATGCTTATACAAAAATTAGTAATTTATGTTACTAAACTTAATTTTTCACTGGTCTTGTATAAAATACGGCTGTTTTATAAAAAAGCAAAGGTATGATTGGCTATCCATTCATTCTCGCCTTTGATCCTTAATTATCACGTGTTATGCAAATTTTATCCTCTACATGAGATTCATTTAGCTCTTAATAATCAAAAACTACGTAAAAATCGGTTTTTCTCATAATACGTTGCTGTATTGTTATAGGTACTGTTAAGTTATTATGCATAATGTATGTATTATATATTGATAAGTTATTATGTATTAAGGTATGTATAATGTCTATTATCTAATACATATTGTTTATTATGTATATGGTCATTGTGGTACTAACGCTAATAACGGCAAGGTAGGTATGATCTTAAACAAATACATAAATAAATAAAAGATGTCTTTTATTATTATTCCACGGGGGATGATAACACCAATATTTTCGAAATATTCGAGAGACTAGCAAAAATACCTACATATATATTTAACTTCAAACCAAAATAATACAGTATTAGTTAGCAGATTATAGAATTTTTAAATTACGTACTTCTATACAAATTTATAATTTTACTGAATTTTAAAGTTACTCTTCTCTGGTTTTCATTTTTACTTAATCAATTACAATATTCCAACTTTTACACAAAAACCAATAAGAATATTCTAATCTTTTCCTATAAAACAAGCAACACAAATTACCTTCGACAAATCTCCTCGAAATATCATTGATATAACACAACATCATATTTCACGCGATAAATTATCAGCGAATAAGTCCGCCGCCGCGATTGCACAACGATTTACCTGTAATCGCAGCGCACCTTCGCTTTGAAGCAACGATAAATCAAACCTACTAATCAGTGTCGCGGATACCTGCAACGAATTCCCATTAAATAGCGTTTATGGGCGTCGTCCATTGGACAATTAGCGGTAGTCATTAAGAGATACCTTAACTACAGAATCGCGTTGCCTGGCTGTCGTTTTTTCCATGCGAAAGGCGTGAAACGCGTTGCTAATGGGTAGCTAGAAGTCAGGACGAATAATCAGTCATCCGTGAGATGCATCGTGGTTCTGATAGATATACGCGTGGCATAGTCCACGCGAGAATTATGTGACCAATATTATATTTATCGACTAAATATCATTATTAAGGCAGCGTAATTTCCATGTGTGGAAACGCCATTTTTAAGATGAACATTCGGGGCAAAAGGTTATTTGAAATATGAAAATTGGAAATTGGAAATGAAATTGAAAAAAGGAGAAAAGAATTCTTTATTAATCTCTAACACTAAAATTGCTAACCCATTCGAGATGACTGGTACCAGATGTTTTACCTTCGCAATTTAAACACGACTACAAACATGTATTTATTCATGCACGTATATATTAATGTTTACTTTTATCGCGACAGGGATATGATTACATATATTTATTTATTTTCGTCATATTGTTGTCATACTTAGGGACACGTATCAAACAGGGGTAGTTCTAGTGCGAAATGAATAGTATTGTATAGTATTCATAGCTCATAGTTATTTAAACGTTGTACATTTTGTTTTGAATGCTTTACTTCACTTCTACTCCAGAAATGAAGATTTGTTGCTATTGTTAAGTCACAAGTATGATCCTTTAGTGGAATAATAAACACAGCTTCCATTGCATTATTGTGCCTTAAATCTAAATTATTCAAGCAAATGTTCGACTTTGGAAGTCGTTCGAATAATTATTACCTGTGGTAATGTGTCTGCCTAAGATTTTCTGCTTTATATACCATATTCGAATCTACTCATAATTTATACTATCGGTAAAGTATCGGTGTAAATCAATAAATGTAAAATCTGGCCATAAATAAACTACTTTTCTTTCATAATCTACATGTACTATTATTTTAATATCTTAGTGTATGCGGCCTCCGAACAGAAATACATCCTTAAATAAATTATTCATCGCAGCGACACGCTTTCGAACTCACCATGTGGTTTGTCATTAACTAGAATTTTGACACGTTTCGTCTGTTTTGACATGTATATGCGAAACTCAACAGCCAATTACACTTGAGACCTGCTGATTCCGATGTTCATACTTATCGGCACCGCAAATGTTTGCTAGGAACTAAAGCCATTCACGGTACCCTGATTTCGAGGAACCACGCCGCTAGTTATCGTTCCGTCACTTCGATTCTCGTCATCGACTGATGACTGTTCAAGCAGGATTATCGACCGATCGTGCGAATTCTAGACATTTCAAAATAACTACTTTAGCGGTTATCAGAATAATTGTGAAATACAGTTACTCGCAATAATACTCGAACAGAATATTATCTCTGTACTTGTTGCTAGGGAAGATAATTTAAATAAGAAGGGTTTATTATAAATAAACAATCCCTTCTTGATAATAACATTTAATTATACAATAGATTTTTATCAAAGAATTGTCATAAAACTTTCATTCCCACGTCGCGTTAATATTTGGACAGTTGTTTACGCTCTACGATATAGTAATTTTTAAAAACAATTCCATCAGCGAAATAGATTTATTTTGCATACTTAACGTCGGAAGAAATTAATACCGATATATAATATAAAGGTGATATAATAAAAGTTAACGTAAATAAAAATTACGTAATTATTATTACTAATTACAGCAGATGTTATTAGAACACACAGAGAAGAGGACCGAATCGAATTTAAGAAACAAAGAGAGCAACCTATTTTTTGTTAAAGATATGTTGTATAATGAAATATATAGATATTAAATATAGTTGTTATTAGGAAGAAATTGTTTACGTATTTTCGAGGTACACTAAAGTATAAACAACACGCCTCTTATGCGAACCAACAAATACGGAGATATTAATGTAACTTACAATTTGTCGTATCATAACTTCTATCAGCCGATTTAAATTGTATACGCACAATTCAAGACTTCGGAGTTATTAAAAAGACGAAGTACATGCAACTTGCAAAACTGTCGCGAAAGGAAAAAGAGGTTCCGATACAATTACTCCGATGATCAACCAAAGGATCAATTAATTTTTTCCCGTTTATCCTAACGGGACCGTAATCGCATCGATCCATCATATTTCAATTGACCCACGAATTAATATGTCACTTACGAGGCAGAAGGCGAATCGAGCCCCGTTTCTGGCTCGCTGTTAACCCGTTAAGTCGTTAAATAATCAGTCGACAACACGCGAGGAACCAGATCACAGTCGACGTTACACAAGTCAACGTACGAGTTGATAGTTGCATTCTCTTCCAGTTGTACGCACCTGCAGACACAATGCTATTTATTCTATACAGAGGCTCACAAAAATACAGTAGATAGAGCACAGTAAGTACAGTATCTTCCATATATTAGGTTGTCCGGAAAGTCTTTCTTTTATAGACATGTCTTTTACAACAACGCATCTTTATACAAACATGAAACCTAATCAGTCGAACGTTGTAATCTTTATCTTGATAGAACAAAATGGATCATACGTAATTCGATAAAATAATATAAAACGGAAAATGTTGTGTATACATTATTTCCTTATAAAACAAAAGAAACTTTTCGGACGACCTAATAGATACTAATTAATAGGGAGATAAAAATTTTCTAATAATGCAACTTTCTGATAATAGAACAATTATTTTTGTGATATAAAATTTCATTTGTTCAGATAAATATCAAGGAAATTGTTAGTTTGTTTTACTTCTAAAATAATCTTAATCATCACCCTCCAATCATTCACGGTGCAATCTTTTTCCTATTCTAAAATTCCTAGGAATATTGAGGATATTGAGAAAATATAGAAATGTGCCAAGATTTTTAAACAAACACAAATTTACAGAAAAACGCGTCAAAATTCCGCAGAAAGAATAAGAAACTTTTATATAAAAAATTTATTTAACGATAACGAAGCACACGTTTTTGTAGCCAAAAACACCTCTTCACGGTATGAAAGTGTTAAAAGTCTGGCCACGATTTCGGCAAGGAAACGGATTTCGTAGCGAGAGGCGCGAGGCGACGCGCTCGACGCGGCTCGTTACCATTCGGGTTAATTGGCCGGCAGTGGTTGAGCCCGAGTGGGTGCAGCCGTGGTTATGCCCACACAGGCACGCCGCTAACGTAGCCTGTTGTGCCCGGTGTTGCACTCGCGACTGCCTCGAACGTGCTGCAATTATTCGCCGCAGTTTCGCGTTCCGCTTAAGTGTCACGGTGACGCGCTCCGACTATGCCCTCCAAACGCCCGATGCATTCAGGCCTCGCTCGTTACCTCCACCTTTCCTCCCCCTTTTCTCCCTCTTCTCCTCCCTCTTCGTTCTTCCACGCTTCTTTCCTGTCTTCCTTTCTTTTTTTTTTCGTTCGTTTCAACGAAGAACGAAAGCACGTTGACTGGTTCGAAAATCGGCAGGGCATTACGCTTCTTTCGTCTCTTTCTTATTTCGTGCTGCTTTGCTAGCTCCTTTGCATAACCACGTCGAACAAAGGAGTCACTCGAGCGACCAGTTCACAGTCGAAAATTTTTGGAGTCGGCGATTCTTTCCACCGTGACGAAAAAGACAACAGGGGGAAAGGAAACGGATCCTGCGCCGCTTTTGAGAAACGACGCTCGTCGACAACGCTATTACGTGATCAACGCTCGTGATTCTTTGCCGCGATGCGCGCCGATCATCGAGCCAGATACTCGCTCGCATAACGCACTGCTACCGGATGCAACTGGCACTCACACGTGAAATTTGCTCGATCTTGGATTTTGGGAATTCTTGGAAATTTTCGTCTTTTTCTATTGGAATTAATTAATTCATTTTGGGAAGTGTATTAATCAGCGTCTTTGTTCAATGATTGTTCACTTCTTCCAATTCTAATGTGACGGAAGGGATGAAAGATTACATATATGTTGGACATTTTACCTAATCCCGATATTTCAATAATAAATCATGGTTCTTTCAAGCTATAAGTGTAAGCAAATTTTTTATCGATAAGATTAAGAAATACCTTTATTTTTTCAGACTTTTCAAGAGTGGTAATCCTAAAGTTTACAACTTGTGATATATCTAATGTAATAAAATTAATTTCCGATTTCGGACTAATCTATAATTATTAGATATTTGTCCAAATTCATGTTTTTATAAATATAACAAGAAAAATGAAACTCAGCTAGGAAATTGTCTTATTTACTAAATATTATAGAAAGTACTATACTTTAGATATTTTACGTATCTTTATAGATATTATATGCATCTTCGCATCTTCAGATTTTCCATAAATGGAAAATTAATTTTATGATTATACATACAATTATACACACTAACAAAATTCTATCTGACTAAAATTGTATAAAACGCAATGTAATCAAACTGCATATTCTGTCCTTGTTAATTTTGAAAAATAAGTTTTTCAATCGAACTAATAAATATTAATAACTGTGTTCTTTGTATATGTTTTAACGTTCCCACTAATCTGTAATACTACCAAGAAAAGGAATTAAGAAGTATTATCGACTATAAGGACAAGTCATTAACTCCAATTTTCCTCTTCCATACACGGAATCACGAGACGAAACGATGCGAGGAGAGTCACGTGGAGCTCGAACGATCTGACGTCTAACTCTTACTAGCAAAAAATGCATGAACAACGCTCGGCACGATTGCCGCGCCGGTTTTGAAGGATCGTGGGTGCGCCATTGGGATCCGTATCGGCGAAGCAGCTTCACCTTCCGGAACCCGACGATTCGCTCGACTAGCTCTGTTAATCGAAAAACGAGCGAGAGACGAAGAGGAAAGGGAGCGAAAGAAAACCATTCGGAATCACGAAGTCGAGAGGTCAGAACCGGGTCGACTGCCACGTGCCTAACATGATATGGAACAGAGTGCATTGAGTCCCGTTATTTTCCTATAGTCTGATCTATCATTTTTCCCCCTTTTTTTATTGATCGATTGAACGCGAATAGAATTCCCGTTACTGATTTAGACGTCATTGAATCAAGCAACGTCTAATTTCACTTCTAAATCGTATTTTTGCGTACATAGCTTGTTACATTGTTTATTTGCTGGATTTATATCAATGATTTTTATTAAGATATCATAAACTCGCAACTTTTGTTTGTCTATTACATAATGTTTTGAGTATAGTTAGAAATACTTATTGTATCGTTATTATAATTTCATCAATTATCTTCATTTTTTGTTTTGTGGAAATAAGCTACTCAAGTGTTATAATATATTTGCTAATGTTTTACGTTATTTATTTGAAATTTTTGTTATGCAGTTCAATTGAATATTTTGTGGGACTATTTGTGTATATCGTGTATATCGAAGCGTGTTAAACGAAGAATTCATTAGGAATTCATCTTCACGTGTGAGATATTGGAGCTAGGTTGCTGGAACAAATAACACTTCCAAGTATTTTTCACTTACTTGATTCCTTAATTCATTCGTTTGTATCGTACTACTTAAAACCAAGCGGGGGATTGCGTGTCTGGAGAATATATAACTTGTTGAAGTTACGAGGATTGAGTAAATCACCAGAGCAGTCTCTTATCTAGACGATATTTTCGTTGTAGTTCCTTTAAATAAAGAAACATAATAATGTAAAAATGAAATAGACGCGTAATATGTTTTGCATAAATTTTTTTTCGAACTCTTAATTACAATGTAGTTCTGTTAATTAGTATTTTATCATAAAAGAAGATAGATCTTCCTCTTATTTGGGGTAATTTAAAAATTGATGATTATAATTTATCAGAATTACTTACACGAAGTATAATTATAATATGCCGTCTGTTTCATACGAATGAAAAGATAAATAACGAGTAGAGGATCTACATTTGAAGGGAAATACCGAATGGAAGTGCAGACAAAGCGATCTTCACTTTCAGACGTCACTTTCAGCGGCCGTTCCGACTACTGAGTTCGACCGATGCGATACGCCTAGCTGCTTAAAATTCACACCTCGAAGTTCATCCTGCCCTGTAACTTTTCCCAGACCTAGGCTACCATGCCTATTTGCTTCTCTCACCACGGAGCAACTATATCTTTTGGCTCTTGACGAGGACGGATTGGAAAAGCACGTGATAGGATTCACGCTGCGACTATGCTTACATGGCAGGATATTTTAGTGATTACGAATTTCAACCGTATTATTGGTATATTTTGTTTTCTTACGACGTTTCGATCCACAACATTCTTGTCCACTTTTTCAGGGCAGACCTGAAAATAAAGGAAAACTTGGAAACACAATCGCACCAATAACACGATTGAAACCTAAAGAATTACTAATATGTTATCTAATCATCGTGGAACTTTAAAATTTAGAAAATTTGACTATACATAGCCGATGAATCGTGTGCACTTTTGAGACAAAAATATAGATTCTTTGAGGCATATTTGATCGCCGAAAGATTATTTGCTTAAATCATTTTCCTAGGCTATACTTGACAAACTAAGTAGTTAGGTATCACCTATTCGAATGAAGATAAAGACGCGAATAATAAGAACCTTTTATTTTTTTTTATAAGTTATTAATATCCTTTTAAATCCTTAACAAATTCTTAATCCGTCTATTTTTGGGAAACTATCATGCACAAAACAAGAACAAAGACCTGTACCTAATCCTGATAATCCTATGATTTTAAAGCTTGAAACTCGAACCCTAAACATGAAAAAGGAAAGCAAGTTTTCATTCATCTATTCAATTTCACTAGCATTTATTCTCTATATCAACGAGCTCCAATCGATATTCTACGTTCTACATTGAATAAAAATCTTCCAGATACAAAACCAAAATTCCAAATTGAATCTTCTAACCTTAATTCAAATTTCACACTTAGTTTCTCATCAATTTCGATCACGCTCCAAGAAAATCAAGAAAAAGACCTGCTTCTATCTACGTAAGTACATACTCAGTCCAATAATACCAAACAAAGGCAAACCATTAGTAACAAGGAGCGAAGACTATGCTAATGATCGAGGCACACATTCCTGTTAACGCGTAACTATTCGTTTTCGTATGCCCTGTACGCATCGTACCACTCGTATATGCGCGATCCAGGCTTCCCGGGGTATGCACAGATCGTGCACGCACGCATGCCTGTGCGTACGTGCACGCGTGCAGCACACAGGTAACGTTCGGCTCGTCACTCACGTATGCAGATGCGATAGACACGAGAGATGGTCGCGATGACTGCGTCATGGACGGTTCCGGCTAGTGGTGCGCAGTTCCCTTTCGGTTCGTATTCTCTAACCGCTCTCTCTTTCCCTCTTAACCCCTTGCCCCTTACTTTTCCTTTTCACTTGCTCCTCTATGCGCTCACCCCATCACGTTTACGCGAGCTGCACCAGCATATACAGGGTAATCCAACCAGCCTCACTTGCGCAACTCTTACATATTTCAACTCTACACGTCGGACAAACGCGTTGCTTTTCTTGTTGCAACAGGCTTTTCGATGACTGAAACAAAAGATCCTGTGGTTTGGGAATGTTTGATGAATGAACGATCGATCGTGCCTGCGAGATGAATTTCCACCGGGAAGATTATTCTGACAGCGTACAAAAGATCCTACGTTGTTGTAATGAGAAATTGATAGGGATAATTGAATTTGACGGACGATTTCTTATTGACCAAATGATTCTCGGTAGAATGACGTAAGTCTTTTGAAAGTTATGATTGAAATCAGAGACAGGTAGATCAGATACGTTGAATGGAAATTTATAAGCTGCATTGTTTAAAGTGTACCAGACACTGTACGTTCGGTAGTTCTAGAATACTCTTGTTTTACAAAATAAAAATATATTTACAATATATAATATTTTATGACCCTTATAATTATCCAAATCTCTTTTTATCTGACTCATATCGCTAGGCTATTATCCATAGCTGAATTTATACGAGTTCTCTGTAGTTCTCTATATTCGATAGACACGAGCTTTCTATATCTTAACCAACTAGGACTAATAAAAACTAGGACTAATAGAAACAAAAACTACGCAAAGAATTACGCACATTACGACATTGATAAACAGACTGTGGATTTGTATGCATTTATGAAAGATTTGAAGACGCAAAAATAAGCAGAATACATATAATACACATAAAAAATATGTAAATATGGTATCTTTTACATTCGATAGATAAAACAATTTTCTACCTAAATTTTAGTTTTCAAATTATGTCCATAAAAGTATAGATCTGCATAAATATCCGTAGTCCACTAACGAAAAAACTATGTTGTTCTGTCTTGTATCGTTAAACATCTTCTACACCAGTAAAAACCAACGTGACACAATAGAATACTTCAAACGTTGTCCAACAAGAACACCCTAAAAAGAATCATATGAAAACAATACACCGTGTCAGAGATGAAAGGGCCACCCTGTAGATGATACGACAGCGTATATACTCGCATGGAAGTGTCCGCGAATATCCGTGGCTGCACGTGTGCCCCGGTATATACACGAGACTACAAAGCGTGCCACGTTCCGGCGGGTGTGCTTCCTCCGGGTGTCCGCTCCAGTGGGCCAAACCAACCGGCCAGCCCCAACCAGCTCCAACGAGCAGCCGGTCCGACGACCATTGAGATTACGCTCTCGCTGCGCCGGCTCGCTTCTCCGTGACTCTCGCTTTTCTTTTTCCCTTAAATGTCACGCGCTCGAGATGGGTCCGTTCGATTGTCGGCCCCTCGGCCGATTTATTAATTTTACCTGACCACAGGACAATCAGAGACCAGCCGATTCGATGATTACGCTGATTGCTCATAATAATGATACATTCTTTTTCCTACGGTTTCTTCTTTTTTTCTTTGAAGAATTGTTCGGCGTGCATTTGGTTGGTTGTCGATTGGTCCAAAGGTTTCGGAACGATTAGAGTAAAAAATTATCAATTCTTCGTAATATTTTTCGCGCGATCTTTTTCTCTATCTTTTTATTCTTTCGATGAATGTAAGAGACGAAAGCCGAAATATTTATGTGTTATGTATTCAGTGGATGAATTCATTTTAGTAGTTTTCGAAGGTTCGATTGGATGTAAGTTGATCCAATACATCTTGAAACTAGTTGAAACAGAGTATGGTATTCTTCATTTTCCTCTGTCAAAGAGTACATTTTATTCCCCTGTTCTCATACTCTCATTTATTATTAAAATTCTTAATAAACGACTGTTCAAAAAATAACAAGGTTCGACCAAATTCATATTCATTCGTACGATATGTGCCATAGAAAAGTGAACTAGTCGGCCGAATACGTATTTGGCACCTATTTGTAACAGCATGCACGAACATCATAAAATATAAGTTTATACTTGTTAGTACCGTTTCACTACAAATGATTCACCCGTTCGATTCATTAAAATTAGAAGAAATTTTATTAGAAATTATCTCTACTCTGTTCAGTGATCACTTTGGATAAAACGTAATGTTTTTCAACGAATCATCCACGATGATCATCTAAAGTGAATGGGCACAAATTCGACTTAATAGCTCGAGTATGGCAGCGATCTTTGATCAATGTGCGATTATCGTCCGATGTGAATGTCCTGACTTCAACCAAATATAATATTTTTTTTGGTATGTCGTAGAATTTTAGTAATTAATTTATGTGTGCCATGTGCCATAAGATGAAGAAGGTTGGAAATTGCTGAAGTATGGAGATTACGTAGTGTTGGAGGAAAAGATTATGGGAAGTCGAAAAATTTTTTGAGGGACGTTTGTGTTTATGAGATGTTGAGAGGAATTACGTTGGTACGTGTTGTGAAATGTTTCATTGTATTTGAAACGTGCGATAATAGCATGATTACTGTTCGCTCAGTATGGAAACCTGTCAGACCAATTATTCCGATAATAAGTATCAATTAACTCTGCCGTGGCTGACTTGATTTCTTGTTAGGGATTCACCGCGCTGGAAAAATATTCCATAATCTACATGAGAAATTTCCATATATAATTAGGCGTTGACAAGTTCCTTCGAATAATCAGACTTCCCAGAAGCCTCCTCAGGTGATTATTATAATCGGAAACACCTGCTACCCGAAGAAAAACATTAATTAAACAGGTATATTATTACAGACGTTCTCAGATAAAGAATCATTTCTTAAAAAATGGTTGAAAATAGAACTAACGCAATTGCTTATTTTTCTTTGAATATTCAAAGTATTATAATCAATCACAAATATGAAGTGTAGAGTACTCTATACAAATTTTATTTTCTAATTCTTTATTCACTAAATCCAGAAAGTCGATATAATGTAAAAACTGAACTATATTGTCTGTAATTCCCAAAAGGTTAAGCAATTCCCAACTTGTTCAGACCATTCATAATCTGCACGCATAACTAACTGCCCAAATGTACAGTGTAATAAAAATCTATTTCACTTCGCATGGTAACCAGGCAACATTGTATGGGCGATCATCATTCTCTACGGTGAATTGTATCGAATCTCTCGATCGTTTGCTATCGAACGATCTCGTGTCCACTAATGATGGATGAATCGAGTGGTCAGCCATCGTATAGTGACGTAAGCGGATTAGCCGTTTTCGATTAGCCTCTAATCAGCCGCGTTGCTAAAAACTGGCAAGACCGGTATTTACGTGCGAGGCAGATCGATCACGGAACAATCGAGCATCATGGAGATAGCAATGAGACCAGGGACAAGGAATGAACATGTTTATCGTGTATATGTCTCTGTCACTGGGCCACGAGTAAACAGCTCCCGTGGTTTATCACGAGAAACCGCTTCGATTATCGAGACGTTTATCAGACGCGAGGCTCTAGGTTATCGCCTAGCCGACGCGACATCCCTTTTTCCTTTCTTTCCAATGGAGTTTCCTTGTCTGACGAGACTTAGAAAATGACTTTGTGCGCGCAAGACATGAGTAATCAAGAGCGTGGATGCGTTTCTTAGAACTAGTGAACTTGGAACATCCTGGCGATCAACCGGAAACGTGATTAATCTCGATAACACTAGGCTGATGCGTGTGACATACTGATTCTTCAAACTCTGACCTTAGTGAGTCAATATTACTTACTAGTACGTTCAAGGCGGCAGAATTTTTACGATTCTTATTTCCTATTTGAGACACACCGAATAAATTCTTTTATTTAGTTTTATCTAAGAAATATCTCGAACACACGTTAGACTGTTCCAAAAAATATTTAATAAAAAATGATATCGATATCGACGTCGTCACTGAAGGACATCCTCCTCGATACATACTAGATATACTGATACCATATTGAATGTGTTAAAGTTTAATCTATCGTTGATTATCGAGCATATTAAAGAATAAAGAATTTGCTATAAATGTATTCAATATTAAAGAAAGGTAAAATGAATAATTGAAACGTTTGTGTAATTTTTTCATGTACGAGATTTTTGCAAAAAGTGCAGTAAGAATTGCCTGAACATCAGTTTAGCATTTAACAAACATATAATGTTTTCATTGTTTTAAACGAAACTGTAGCTTTATCCAATGTAAATGAAAATCGTGGAACCGGAAAAGTATATTAAGGAAGATACTCGTATTTGGGATTCTGAATTTTATACATAAGACAGACTAAGTTGAAACGTAGAATAATTGATAGGAGAATTTAAATCACATAAGTAAAACGTTATTAAGGTTGTACGTATGTATTGGGAAAAATATTTACATTATAAGTTGCATTAAAAAGAACAGCTGCTTTAGAAAAGCGCTCGTATGTAAATTTTGCAGCTATATTAAAATCTGGAAACCCGTACACTTGAGGCTTCAATTCCATTTATTTGCAAATCTCAGGTCACATTTGGAATCGATAACTTTTGTATAATCGAGTGGGAAGAACCATTTCGAACACAGACTTTCTGCATTCATTGCCTATCGGGCTAATATTCTTTCATCAATATGTATAATTTCTAAGTTGAATCTTGTTATATCTTCGTGATAGAACTTCTCTGTTAGTTCAACTTTGATAGAAAAGTGCTCTATACTCGCTAATTCGAGACTTCTATACAATTATTGTGCAAAAGTTTCGGAAGATTAATTTGTGTAGAATCAAAAGTTTGTCGACCCTTCCACTGCTAGATATATATTCCTGTGACAATACCTTTTGTGTCGAATAAATATTGTAATTTAATTTCGTATAATTCTTACCTTAGATGATATGTAAAAATCAAACAATACGCAGGTGTCTTGGAAAAAATCTCTTCTCATATGAAATTAATTAAAAAAGATACAAACCGAGTTTTATACTTCTCAGATAATATCTTCAATAAGAAAAAAATCGATTGATTATACGATATACGGAATCTGTAAAATGGCTTCAGCATGTTGGACGTGCATTTCGCAGAGCGCATTATTAGGAATTTAGCAGTGAAGGGGTTAAATCGATAGCTCAGATAATCCAGTATCCACTTCGTAATTCTGTTTGGTCGTTAATCAGAGCAATAAACGACGAAGAAGCAACCTTGAGATATCGTATATCCCGAGGAGCTCGGCTGGTCTCAGATCAAACCGCCTCGTTCCCATCACTAGGCAGCAGTCGCGGGCCTGGCCGGGTCACGAGGATGACCCAGAGCGTGACCCCGACGGAAGGATAGCCGCGATGCCCCCTGCGCGCACGCGATAACACGCGCGGTCGTAACGCCGTGCTGTGTTTTTCGAGCCTCTCGCTCTCCCGGAGAAATAAGAAGCCGAGCCGTAGGTCGTAGGTCGAAGATACCGGCGCACGCAAGCCGGCTTTTGTACGCTGCCGAACGGACACGAGCTGGCCCCACCGTGGACAGAGAAAAATGGACGAGCCACGCGAGGGAGAGACCCAAGAACGGCGTGATTCACCCTGTGAACCGACCAAGAAGTCCGGGGAATAAGCTGGAACGCTGGTTTATGAGCAAGGCGGGGAAGATTCGAGGAACTTTATGGAGTGATGCGTTGCACAGGAGATGGAGTGTAATGTGGATTTGCACGAGAAAAGGGATTGTTTTCCAGGGGGGTGAGAAGAGTTAATCGCTTAACGTACAATTTTTCTCAACGTAGGCAGCCAAAATGCACAATTTCTTCTTGGCTATATAACAATAAGCGTATATTTTGCCGTAATTATAATTCTAATGCTATATCTCGTTTACACCTTTAACTTTGTTCGTTTCATTATTTGACTATCAGATGAAATAATTTCTTATTTTATTCTTTATTTTGTGTTTGAACAAATTTTGATTTAAATCATTTCTTAAATGCTTCTTAATCCTTTTATATCAACATTTTGAATTGCGTCCGATGCATACAGATTCTCTTACAGTGTCTCTCTGGAGTGTAATGTGATGTTGTGCAGGAAAAGGGACTGCTTTCTATTGTATGGAGTGGAAATTAAGTAATTGGAGCAGTAATTTTTATATAACTATACAATTGTTTGTTAAGATTTTTTAGATGTTTGAACGAGTATTAAAAGATATAAATGTAATATACTGAGGGAATTGCAAGTATACGTAATCAATTATTAGCTAAATTGTTTATAATCTAGAATATTGTGGAGATATAATAGAATCTACATACTATATGAGTGATGTAAGAATGAAATCGGACATAAAACAGAACCTGATAGCATTTAGATTAGGCATTATAGATAGATTAGGTTAATATATAACAATATTGTACCGATAAATGAGAGAGATTGCATTCATTTAGGAACATTATAGGAGAAGAATATAAAATATTGAGGAAAGAAGAGAGAGATATCTATAAAAATAAGGAAAATTTTTACATAAATAACGTAACATTATTAAATACTTTTGTAAGATATAAACAACGGCGCATTAAGAAATGGTATAACTGAATGATTATAGAAGATTGCACGATTAGAAGTATATAAAGAAGAATATTTCTTTCTTGATACAGTAACCGTGCAATATGTATTGAGGACAGGAAAAACAGAAGGAAAGAAAATTCAACTTCGACTTCAAAATTTTTTTTAATAAAATTAAGCGCCAGGACGATAAAGAGAGCTACGTTCGTCGTAAAAGTATCGAACGATAACAAGATTGCACAATACCGTACGTGCAACTACTAGCAGATTACACCACATTTCCAGGAAACTAAACCAGCAAGTACTTCACAAAACTGACAAACAACTGTACAATATCGGCTCATATCATCGTTCCTACAAAAAATATACACATTAAATAAAATAGATAGAATGTTCCAATTCATTCTTCTTTAATCCGTAAACGTTGGAACCTGTTACAAAATCCAATTACAAACTTAACACGTCGGGAACGAAATTATTAATATCCGTTTTAATTTCTCAGTCACACTTATTTTAAATATACTTATAAATAGCAAACAAAATACGCAATATATACATGTATAAGTCGCTCATACGTCAAAATATTTCAAAATCACTAAAACAAATAATTTTTACATAATCAATTATCATATCTCTGTATATTTTTTCGAATTATACTTGAATTAAACAAAATCTAAAAATCGTATACGAAACGTATACAACAACATTCTCCAAGCAATTAATCTCAAAAAAGGATTATAAAAATCCAGATACGATCTGGCGTAAAAACAGGAACAAGATAAAAGACGTTCGAACCCAGAATGAAAAGAAATGAATGAGAGAAAAAGAAGAAGAACGAAAATAGAGGCAGAGAAGAGAGTTTCGTCGGTGATCGAAAAACGACGAGAGAGGAGAATCGACTTTATCGACGACGGAGACGATTCTTACGAGCGACCCGCATGCGCCGATAACACCACGCGGAGGTCGCGGGAAAGAATACCTTTTAGCCTCTTTTATCGGGTTCTACTCATGCGTCAATAACGGCGGTGGCTTCTTCCACGGAGATAATGCCGACCTGCCGGTTCAAGAAGGCCGGAATAATCGTTTTTGTGAGACACGAGCATGCCCCGACAGTGTGCTCCTCTGCGTACACGCGATCCACTACACGTGCTTTATGAATCTCGTTGCCTGTTTACCCTCTTTCTCTATCTCGCGCACAGATACCAAAACTAATTGCGGTACACTGTCCTAATTGATATCTAATTTAGGTTCTGATGACGATTTATCGATGAACTTCAATTTTAATAGTATCCTTTTTGTTCCTGATTTTTATACTTTTCACTTCGGTGCGTAGCACATTACTTTTTCCAACTACCACATGCCACATTCGGCTCTCTCAGGTTTGAATACGAAAAGCAACAGTTAATTGTAGCGTATACTATTCTAATGATATCTAATTTAGGTCCCGATCGCGACTTCTGGATGAATTGCAATTTTTTTTATCTTTTAGCTTTTTATTTTTACTTTTCTAATTCTGGAATGCCACGTTATTTTTTTTAAACTATTACACGTCACACTAGAAAAAGATTAAAGAATTTTTATTTGCAATTATTTCACAATACAGCAATGACAATGTGTTCACGAAATACTCCAATGTACCGTTTAGTTTAAATTTTTCTATACGCATTGATTGTACGTACCTACTTTATATGTTCTGACACCATTTTTCTGAAGAAAATTCGACCCAAGCTTTAAAATTGTATACTAAATAACGATATAATTTTTTTTGAAAAAATAACGGAATATATTATGATAAAAATAAATATAAATATACATATTAAAAAACTTACTTGTATTGCCTGATAAGGATCTTTCGAAAGTCTGACAATTCCAACAAAATTGTTGCCTTCTTACCTATGGCCACTGAAATCGTCCAACAAATCATCCCTTCTTCCCATCTTGCGCGTAGAAAGCAAAGTGCGATTTAACGACGTTCGAAGTGCAAGCAAATTCCGGTCGAGGGAAACGTTAAGGCAACGCGTAACGTAATAATAAACACGGGGAAAGTACGGTCGCCGCTGAAATTTGTCGATGAAATTATTTATAGTCGGTATAATGAGTGCCGCGAGAAAAATAAACCGACGACGACAAACACATGCCGTAGCTGCGGTATGACGCATTAATAGTTCACGTATAATATAATATGTACGTTGACTTTACGATTATTTGTATTCGCGCTCAAGTGCAGCCGAGAGTAATTAAGTATTGGTGAAATACGGCGTACTAACTAACCGCTTTCCAGCTTGTTTACAGTTTCCAGCAGTTAACGTTTCCCTTGGCTTACCGAACGTGTCATCCGCCGAAGGATATATTGAATTCTAGTAAAATTTCGTAACGAAAATCCTCGATTCAGCTTTGGTGCAAAGTCGATCGCGTTCGCGTCACATTTTATGTCGATGATCTGATGATAACGACGAAATAGAAACAGTTATCTTGATTAGAAAATTTTGTTTCCAGCTACTTCAAATATGATGGTCAATAAATTGATATTACAAGTAGAATATTAAAATTTAATATGTTTTGTATAAAGTTATATACTCACGAAAGTATTTGAACACTTACCACAGAATTTGTTACGAATGTATTATGTGCATTATATGAAAGTTTTTGCAATTTTGTTAACGCCGTAGCGAGTAGAATACGAATATTTATAAAAACTTATATTTTTATGGAGATAATTAGAAAAATGGAAACTAAGTAAAGAATTATTTTATATGCTAAATATTGTAACGAGTACGGTTATCCTGGATATTTTATATATTTTCACGTGTTACGTGCGTGCTGTAATATTTGCACCTACAAATTACCCGAAATGCATTATCCAAAACCAATTTGATGATGTATATAGAAGTTGAAAGTAATTCGAAAATGTATGAAGATGTTACAAAACATTTATTGCAAACATATAATTGACATTATACAACATATACAAACATATACAAACATATATAAACATATAATTGTATCACGAAGTGTAAGATTCGATGATGCATTACCAAAGTGTCACTTTATATCGCGACTTATGAATATGTTTCATAACGGACTGTTCAAATACTTTGATGATCTTAGTGATTTGTACGCTTCCAATAAACATCTTGTAGGTAACTTCTACATAACTACATTTTCAGATTCCCTTCAAATTTGATCAATATAATCACGATAGTCGTGCTCCGTTACAGTACTAATGGAATTTCAAAATATTGTGTAGAGATAATGTATGTACACATAAAAAGTTTCGAAGAGTGTTCGAATACTTCTGTGAGCCACTGTAAGTTTAACAAAGTTGCAAGTCCACTATTTATCACTAGAACTATCAAATTTGTCTAAATTACACGAATGACTGCTTTTGGCAAAGTTGGTACTTCGAGATGATTTATTTTCATCGCTTTAATTATAATTATCTGTGTAAAAAAATTTGACTAGATTCTAGATTACACACATTTTACAAAGTAACGATAAACAACTATATTGTGGAATTAAATGGAAACTAAGAAAAATAGAAAGAAATGATAATTAAATTCGTACTTTTCTTTCGTGTCAAATTTTTTATTAAAAAAAAAAGCGACGAAACTTACGAAACTGCGTAGTATATAAAACATTTCCTTTTCCTCACATTATCAATATCTTTAAGCGTGAGATATAACGATATGTCGTTTGCAGTATTACCGCAAAAGCACCAGAACAAAAGTCCCCGACCCCAGTGCGCCACGATGTCGGTTGCTGATTATGTCGGAAAGAAAGAAAGGGGAAAAAATAAGAATTAGGAACGCGAGTCTGGCGGAAATTATCGAAATAGAGCGTTCTCGACAACTAATCTAATCTGAGAAAGGAAAAGTCCGAAGCTCTATCGGTCTGATAACCCCTAAGATCATACATGCAATCTAAGCCTTTCGAGGGAACGGACGTTTCACGATTTAGGGTTTCTACAAGACGAAAAAAAAAAAAAAAAATACATGAAGATAGTTCGTGAAATATTATCATAGTTTTGTAACCCTGGAGTTAATTGATCGTTTGTAATATCGAAGCAAAAAAGGAAGAGGAGACAAATCGATGACAAATGTTGGATTTTGCGATAATGATTTTGACGATATAAGAAAATGAGGATGAAAATACATCGTAAAACGATCACTGTTGCATTATTACGTTCACCGTTTGTTTCTACGCATTTTTCTAGTAAGCAAGTTGGTATTAAAGAAACATTCGCAGTGTATTTAAGGTGATTGCCCAATGGACTTCAGTTTTGCAATTAGTTGGTGCGATAGCCAAAGAACTTACAAGAGAAAGTTAGTATAAATATATTTGTAAATAAAGAAACTGCTTTGTTCGCTTTAATAACTTAATTATTTTTATGCTCCCAACGAAGATTGAGATATAGAGATTATAAAGTATTCTAAAGTAAGAATTACTACCTTTTGCAAATTTCCCTAATTTCTTTTACTCTAAATCACTTCTGACAAGCATAGATGTTAAAATATCAATGAGGATAATCATCACTATAATGAGAAGAATTACAATTTCCCATTCTAAATAGCAAGTTTACAAAAAAGAAAAAGAAAGAAAAACGAATTCTAGTACCTCATAATCGATCTAGCTATCATTAAATTTGATCAAAAATCTGTATTCACGCTAATTGATCGCCAAATATCTAGAAATTAGAAGTACAGTAAAATAAAAATCCCATTTCTCTAAACTGTACTCATCGTAACAAAATCTAAGTCCGATTAAATGACTTTCTATCGACTGAATTTACCTATATGTACCTGAATTTATATCGCATAGATTGTTTGTTCCTCGATAGATTCGGACAAATGGAGTTCTACTCTGCAAGAACACGGAATACGAGAAACAAATGCCCCAAGATTCTTATTCACTGTCCAACCATACGTCTGAAAGCGATAGCACAGGCTACGGCAATCAGTCTTCGCGATTGAACTGGCGAAAAGCGAGACGACCTCGAGTCCACGAAGCTTTTATTGACGACAAGCGGCCGATTGGCGCATTAAGTCGGCCTATCGCGAGGCGGTGATAACGATAGCAGCCTCGTGCGCCTCTACACGCAGCCTGAAACCCGTAGAAAGTTATCGTAGCCCCACACGAAGCCGACGTTCGCGATTTATCTTTCGGCGACACATAAACACTTATTAACGGCGTATACTCATTAACCAGCGACTCGTGTCTGAGCCGCATGCAAAGGTTATCGCGCGATTCTACAGACAAAAGAGCCGCATTTGCGCGCGAAACCGGCTGCAATTCGCTTCCACAGACACTTTCGATCGAATTATTTTCGATGGCTTAAAAGCTTGATGATCTAAGGCAAGAGACATCTTAGATTTAAAAACTTCGCGATAAATAGGTGACATGGTGTCCATAAATATTTAGCAAGCTTGGATAATATGCAAATAATATGTGTATTTGAATAATACGGGATGCTTCAAAAATAGATGGTCATGTATTTTACTGTAAAGATGAAGAAAAATTCATATAAACATAGGTCGGAAAACTCTTCATTTTCAAAATATTTTTATAAATATCTTTTTTAAAACTTAAAACTTAAGCTTAAAACTTACTGTAAAAAGTTGTTGAAAATGAATCGCTTACAACAATACATGCACTGCATCGACGTTCAGACGTTCATCAACTATCGAAGACGTTCAAAAATTCCAAGTATATTTGCGACAATAATCCGGTTTTTTAGTGTTATTACACTCTCCATCAGTAATATTATTAAACTAATGTTTTCAAACGTCTCTACAAATAAAAATACGGAAGAAGTCAAATCAGGAGAACGTGCAGGATGCCAATGATTGGTATAATTGTTATAAAAATATTGAAGCGAATAAAATGATTCAACTTACTTAAATAAAAAGCTATTTGGTTGATTTGATCAATTTATTCGAATTTCACACAAGATAGTTATTTTTTCTATTTTATGGATACACTGTTAACGTTAATGTTGCTGTTAAGGCTCTGTTACTCAAACTACGATCGGACGTAATTTCAATTATACAGGTATGAAGCATGAACACGTGTGGATATATTAATATATGTGATAATCTGTTTCTATTTAAACAGCTTGTACGTGTCAAAGAAGGGATAATTGAAGTTGTAACTAATGAACTTAAATGAAGAACTGGGAGGATAGCGAACCTCTATTATCAGAACTATCATGTCTCCCAATTTGTTCCGATAAACGAGATTCTACCGTACATCTGATAAACCAAAGAAGTTATTAAAATCTCCCCATACTACCATCCGACTAAAACATCAATTCTCCAGTGCATCATTCAGGATGAATAATATTCCTACAAAATCCTCCATCATCGAACAATTATACCAGCACCGGGCAATTAAACGTTGATTTATTAACGAGGTGTCGAAACATGCTTGTCAAGCAACGAACGCTAATTTCTTCCAGTCGGTTGTTCACTGTACCGATCTTTCGCAATCGGCCAAACAAACACGAACAAACACGCGCATCCACTTATTCGTATAAATCATAATTAAATCGGGATGACGGACAATCATTTGTATCGGTTTTTGTCCCCGGAGCTAACAGAACGACGGCGGCAGCTGCATTATCGTGCATTCCCGATGCACTTTCGATCGCGATGAACCACCGCGCCGGTTAAACCAGTTTTCACGTTCTCCATGACGATTACGCTCGTTCACGATCCAAAACGATTCACGCGAGAACGATCGTACCTACATCTCGGATTCTTACATAATTTATCTTAATCTTTCCGCGACGATCGATTTGCACGATTCATTATGTCATTTGTCACTGGTCGAAAACCATTCGATCGCCACGATCTTTCTTCGGTTCGATCGATTTGTTTCCTCGTGTCTCTTTCGTTATTTCTTTCCTTTTTTTCATCAGTCGATCGTCGCAGATGCAGCTGCCAGCAATACTCGTAACGCACGAGTTATCCTTGACATTATACGTGCGTTACCAGAACGAACGAGAGTCCTCTGTTGCGAAATCACGACGCGTGCACTGGCTTTTTATGATTTCAATACGCCTCGCGGCGTAGATGCAGAATAAGAAAGAGAAGGGGAGATGAGATGGACGTAGACCTCGCTTGATATGTTCGTTCTCCGATCCGTTATTACGCTTGCGTAATCCCTCTCGGGGCCTTTTTCCAGTAGTCGTTCATTAACGAAACCTGTTGCTCGAGAGAAACGAAATCGGTGAACGTATGTACGATCTCGAGATTTAATTCGTGGCAGATGCAGCTGTGCGTAATAGCAGGACCTGTTTCCTGCCCGCGGAAGTGTGGCGAGTATTTCTGTAACAGGAAGGGATGAACGCGACGAAAGATCGTTTCTTTTGCATATGTTTCCCTCCATCATTTTTTCTTTCTTTTGGATTTACATCTTGTCGACGGTGAAACGTGCACCAACGGAATCTTTTGTTCGGCCGATGGATATTGCACGTTTGCAGTCGTACTCGCCGAATCTGTGTCACTAAAATTGTTTGAAATTTCCAAACGTAAGTGTACTGTAAGTTAATAAACGTAATATAAGTTCGAGAGAAATACATAATCCAGTTGTGTTCCGTGTTTGAAATTGTTTTTTATCGAAGTGACTACCACTTTATAAAAATGTATGATGCTAAAGGAAACAGTACACTGTAGTAAATTTTTAGGGAATAATAGTAATGATTAGGTTCGAATTAGTAGTTTGTAACTTTTACTATAATATACTTTTAATTAACTTTTTTTATTTGATTTTTGAAATAAGAAGAAACGAGTATCATATAACGTACAATGTACGTATTGAATTGAGTAATAAATTCGTCCGTCTTTTACTAATTAACATATTTCAAAGAATGTTATAAAAATTGTTTAGAGAATGTAATATTAATAATAATATTTGAATTTTTTATGAAATGGATTGACTAAGTTTCTTCTTGATTATATATAGAAAGACTTTATTGTATGAAGGCTATAACGCTTAATGTGTTCTTTTAAAAAAATGCATTTATAGAAAATCAAGTTGTTATCGCTAAATGGAATTGTTTCTTGCATTTAGAAGCACAGTACTACACTATACTATACTATGCTATGTTATATTACAGACGTATACATGATAAGTTCCTGGAAAATTGTTAGTTTATGATCTTTTATGATCCTTTTGAATTCTTCTAAATTAATTTTTTCTTAAGTCGCTTAAGAATAAAAAATTCCAAAAGTTAGAATAAAAGAACAGTATTAACCTTGCTGCATTTTTTCTGTCTTTTTTGATCCAATGGTATTGTTAAAAATTAAAAATATTTTATACTTGAACACGAAAAATCACGACAAAATCGTTATTGGTATAATTTCTCAAATTCACATTATACATATTTTTAAAACATTACCAAATCTTTTTTGTTTCCAAATCAAGGGTAAAATTAAAGTGTCAAAATTCAAGAAGGGTTCAAAAATCGTTGACCATCACCGTAAGATGATTCCTGCACCGACGAAACGGTTAACGCTTCCACGCGCATAATGAATCAGATTGAACCCTTTCTTGGACTAAATTAACAGGCGGCAGATGCACCTGTACGAACAGCGCAACCTGACACGGAAGCACAGCAAGCATTCCGTAACAGGAAGGGATGCTCCCGTGCCTTAACCCCTAAAACTCATCGGGCCGAGGTTTCCTGTCGCAGGAAACGTTCCAAGTTCAAAGGGGGCGGCCTGGTCGAAGCGTGACTATCATTTCGACAGGCTGCACACAGTTACGAAGTTAAGTTGTTGTTGGTATTACCGACGTTCCAACATTTTCTATGGTTTCGCTTAACTAAATTGCTCCAAGCTTTTTGTACCTCACGCTTCATTTCGTTTGATATTTCCTCCTAAGCCCTCGAATTGCCAATGGTAAATGGTTTGGCAAAAATTATCCGAGAATAGTAAAAATCGTTTGGAAAACATTTACAATTCATTTACATTTACATTTACTCGTGTTTCTAAACAAGTTTCCAAGTTTTGCCTTATGATTGGCATATAATTTTCAGATCTTTAGTATTTTATACTTGTCCTTTATTTCGAGAATCCTAGGATGGATTTATGGATTTATCGAATTTTATGTATCTGACTTTCCAAACAAATTAAAAATGCATTTTGTCAAAATATTTACGCTTACATATATATAGGATAGATATAGGAAGTATGTATTTCTAAGGGGAATCCAAAACATTGAAATATTCAATTTACGAAAACCTTGAGATAAAATTACGTCAAAAGTTACGACACCTTAAATTTTGTCAACGCCAAGGAAATAGCAGGACATTATTGATACAATAGAGGATCTACAAGATGTCGGTATAATATTAAGCTTACTATTTTTATGATTTCATGTAAATGTAACAGCTGTATGTAATTTTTGTAACGTTGTATTTTATATCTTTTTACTTCCCTTTTTTTAACAGAGGTAAAAACTGAATGAATTATGTTATATTTTAACAATTTAAGGAACATACATGGTTTTCAGCGACGAACTGTAGTAGATTCTTTGTAGTAGATGAATAATTTTCTAAGTATTCAAGAAGCGCTATATGGCGTAAATACAGACGAGAACCTACGAATATTTTATCTTTGTCTTTAGAATTAAAGCATATAGAGATTTTTAAAAATCGGAAGACTTCGATAAGATATATAATTCATGATTCATCATAAGATATATGATTTACCATATTGAATGTATTAAGTAATTCGCTCTCACTTCTCTGTAATTAGCGTGTGCCAAACTCGAGAAATTTCAAGATTATACATATCCAAACGAACGTTACCGTTATTCCAGACGATTGACAGTAGTCAAGAACCGGCAGCTTTTCGTTTCTCTCGGCATTCCCGTACCGGTAGCCGCACGAGACATCTCATAATTTGTAAGGCATGTATGTAGTTAATAAAGTATTTGTTATGTATTATAATCCAACTCTATGGTTTTCCTAATTGGAAGTGCATTGGCAAGTTAAAAAGAGCATAACGCATACATACGTATTTAAAAACCCTTCGACAATTTATTCCATGCAAGACGCGGGTACAGATACACGTCCAAACTATTCGGTTTACCATGGAGATCTAAATTTCTCACTGCATATACATATGATTATCTTAGTCACTTTTTCTGTCTCTGTCCTACATTCAATAGTGTATGGCCACCGATTGGAACCGGGCTTGGTATTTATGTAAATAAATACTTCTTATATATCCGGAAAGGTATATTTCCCAGAATTATCTGACTCCTGCCGTGCGTACATCAAGAGTAAGAGCGAGAAGTAGGCAGTGCGAATGAGACAAAATAAATAGAGTATAATACATACGATACCGTAGAGTCAATTCGTTTCTCCGATACCAGTCCAGATTATATCAATGCGAATCATAGATAACTTATCATGGTCATATATTCGGACAATATTGAATTCCAATATCTGAAGGAAAAAATGCGCCTTGGTTTTGAAATCGGCTCGCGAACTACTTTCCCTCTTTTCTTCTTCTATCAGCGACATCGATATGCCCGCAATTATAATCGCAATCGTACGAGATAGGTAGAGATTGGCCGTAGTGAGGACATCAGTAGAGCAATAATTAGTGGCGAAAAAGAAATTGCCCAGGCATACGTCGATATTCAAACTTCAATCCGATGACACTAACCTCGATATCACTGTTTACTTGCCATCAATTCAATTTCGAAGTCATATTCTGCTCGTTGTCACAGTGTTATTTTCATTATTGAATATGAATACACAGATGAATCGATTAGTAGGTTTGTTTACCTCGCGCCATCATACACGACGCAATTATCAAATACCTACTTATAAAATATACTTTCTCACATTTCTTATTGTAAACGCAGTTATTTTAGAACATATACATTAAAAAATATATATACGTATATTTTTTCGATCGGTGCATGGAATTTCATTAAACCATAAAAAGATTAATCCTTTGAGCACTATGAACGCATATATGCGTTCTCACATAACCATTCAATTTAGGCTAAAAGTGTCGTTAAAATGGCGTGATAAAAAAGACGTATGGATCTTACCCACCTCACATTCTGATGATTTCATTGAAACAAAAAAAATTAATTATCAAACTGGCAAACTAAAGCGAAAACCAAAATGCGTATCAGACTACAATGCTTTGACGAGTGCAGTTGATAAAAAAAGTGCTAATAATAAAACTGGAATATTTGAAAATTTTTATCTGCTTCTAATAAAAGATATTTTGCAAAAATACCCACCAGAGTAGAGGCCAAAGGAGGAAGAGTTCATTTGGACAACCTTCCATTTCGATTAATAGAGAGGCATTTCCCTACATTCTGCATAACTAAAGAAAATAATAAACATTCTTCACGACGAAGATGCACTGTTTGCACTAAACATCACAATTACAGGGCAAACTCGTGTTACGAATACAAAAAATGTAACATTGGCTTATGTATTGAACCCTGATTTGAGATTTACCGTATAATACAAAATTATTAAATTTTCAATTTAAAAGATATAATTTAAAACTTTTATATTGTTCATGTTATTATTGCTTAATGAAATAAATGGTTATTAAGGCTTTTGAGGTCATTACATAATTTATTTTAGTTACAATCAATATTGATGATGCAATGAAAATTCAGTCTGCTCAACTTGCGCTTTTTCGTAAAAAATACGCAGCCCACGGTGTGCAACATGAATTGTGTTTTTTTTTATGTGTAAGAGTGGACAGTCCACAGCGCACGCTTAACGTCGGACAACGCAGCACTCAAAGGGTTAAAAAAATGGTTGTTGAGGAACGAAGTATAGAATCATGGACAAAGTGTTTTCACAAGGCACGTTTAGCGCAGAAACGATCTATCTATCCGTTACAAAATGGAAAATGTGTTTACGACGGTTCGAGAGTACAATGACAATTTTCCACGTACCAGAGGACAAGAAGGTGGCTTACTTATTACATTACATAGGAGCTGAAGCTTTCAATATGATTTCCAGCAAATTATCGCCAATCGACCCATATAAGCGAAAGTATGCAGATCTAACGGCCAAACTGGAAGATCATAATGCATAGACGGTGCTAGAGATTGCAAAAATTTATCGTTTTCAACAACGGAAGGAAACGAAACGCGAATCTATACAATAATTCGTCGAAGCATTATATACGCTGAGTGTCAGAGATTACAATTTCAGAGATTATTTAGGAACAGCTTTGAGCAACCAATTCGTCTTTTTTGCTGGCGAACTAATGGACACAAGTGTATTTGTTAAAAATAAAGGATTTAGATTTTGATAAGGCAGTACAGATTGCTACTTCGATGAAACTGTCCAAGAAAAACAGCGAGCGATTAGAGCAAATCTCACCAGCACGGTTCAAACAAAGAGAGCAGCAAAGAACAAAGATATAACGCGACGTCAGCAAAACCGTGGCTGATCGCGATATGCGTCTGATAGATATTGTGTAAGTGGAGATGAAGATTTCATAGTAAGCGAAGATAGCGGCACGGATTCCACCAATATCAATACACGGACAGCGATTAATCGGAAGGCCTGTTTCACATGTCGGCGATACGCGTGTGATAGATGCCGAAGATATAATAGATTAAAATACGAAGCTGAGCATTTGGAGTGTTACGAGGGGCAAGAGCAAACTCAGTTCGCTCCGTTTAATACATGTACAATGTATACCAAGGCTTCTCTTCCTTGTCTTGTATAATTGCCAACATATCTTCTAAGAAGAATTATATACTTGTTTTTTTCTTTTCTTTTTTCTTTTTTTTACTTTTCCACAATATTGTTTTTGAAATCTGTAACACCTACAAATTGTCTTCCTTTTCCCTATAAACGTCTTCCACTAATTCTACCCAATCACCGATTGCCAGTTTGTTACCGCTCATTTGTTTGCCTATTAAATCAATGTTCCCCTTTTCACTCTTATTTTTCCTGTTAGCTCTTTTATATAACATCCAAATAGATAAAACTTCAAAATTCATCCATTTCTCAAAGAAAGAACCTTTGTCCAAGACGTGTACTTAGACGAGAAACTACTCTCAACTAGAATGATGAAAACAAATGATCGACATAAGAAGAAATGAGATCATATTTCATTCGTAGAAATGCATCATCTTATATGCGCATCGCGGTGTTTTTCACACAATTCCGGTACACGTATCGGGGTTCGCGATATGCGTATGAGATACAGATGCATATATGTATCGCCGTGTGAAAGTGGCTTCACTTTTATTCGATTTTTCTACATTTCCGACATTTCCATGCCGGTAGCTGCTCGAGATACATCGTAGTATGTCAGACATATAGTTAACAAAATGTTATGCATAACCCAACTCTACAATTTTCTTATCTACGTAATAATATATTTTACAAAACATTATTAAAAATCTCAGAAAGGCACCGCCATACAGCGGCTACATGAAATATTGGCATGCATACTTATTTTTCAACGAAAAGCTATTTTACAAGATCCTACATTACATTTTAATGATATAAAACTTTTGTACTACTAAATGACACGAAATTTAATATACTTCGATCTACAATAATTAGTATGTAAATATTACAATAAATACAGTGCTATGCCAATACCTTTTCTAACCACTGTACAAATCTATGAACTATTCATGAGAAATTACCAATTGGTAGTCTTCATCATTCTGATAGCTTCAGTGTTAACAACGTTTAACTATGAAGAATTACCTTCCCTTGATGGGTTAATTATCAAGTTTCCGGTTGTTTCGTGACAGCACGCATCGAATGCAAATCTGAAGGGAAAGTAAACAGCGGAAATAGCCGGTGTCCGAGCGGGAGGCTTCTACGGCCACCTGTCCTCCGATACAGAAATCAAAAGCGGAAGTCTGCCACCGTACAGGAAGCATCGAACCGTGTCACTAGCTTCTCGTCAGCCACGTTGCTTCCTTCTTCGTGGAATCAGCTTCACGATACAGGAAACGACGGCGAACTTTGGAAAGCGGAAACTGCGAATGTGTCGAACAAGTCGCGGATATCAACGCTTATGGTGTCCACGGAACTGTCCCGTACCAAGTAAATGTCATGTCCATGAAATCGAATTAATCTCCGTTTGATTTAAGTTAAAGTTAACGAAGTTGCTTGTCCGCAGCTATCTCGGCTTGTAATGGATAATGAAATTCTCTTTCTCTTACGATCAATTTGACTTGTCAGCTTGTAACGAAGGTTACTTGAGAGGAAGTTTGAAAATACGTTTGAAAATAAAATGGAGGGAAGAAATATTAATAAATCATAAAATAATTGATCGTGTTATTCTATGCTTAGTTTTTAGAAAACTGTGAAATGAGATCTTGAAACATCAACAAAGAGGTGAAATACAAAAATATACCAAGATCGATATGGAGATACTAAAAAATTCATTCCCTTTGTTATAATAAGAATTATTCATATCTATGCTAAAAACCAAACTTTATATTATCCGTTCATCGATAGTTACATGTGCTGTAGATTGTAAAACATACATTTTTCGTTTCGACATATTTCAAGTTTTGCATTTGACGCATGAACAAATCCAATTTTGACTACTTTACAAAAATTGTTTCACATTATTGTAATACAAATGGACGCAATACAAGATAAATGAGAAATTCACTTTTTTTTATATGTATATTTTACTTACAGTTGGACCACTTTCATAATCACCGGCACATATACAAAAGTATATTCTCGAAAGTGTATAAATTAATATGTAGTGTATAACTAGATAAACGAGACTCGCCACACAAATAATTTACCCCCTTTGAACCAATTAAAATAACATTACTTAACCAGCGAAACTAGCGCTGATTACTCCAAAGTAAAATCGAAATCACCGTACTTTCAACAAAAATCAGTAATGTCAAACTTTTAATTATCGTAATTAATCTTCTTCATATTAAAACTTCATATCAAAATACCAAAAGACCCGATTAAAATCTTGATGCGATCGCGAGGATCGATCAACGTAATTGTGATCCAGGCCACTCGTGCTTTCGTTAGGAGAAATTTCGTTTAGATGGCCGTCGGCGTATTGCCCCGGGAGAAATATTAATAAGTTCATCGATGGAGACTAATTGTCGGTCGTATGTATCGGTAATATGTAAATTAAAAGTCGGCGCAGAGAGAGATATCTGCGGCTCGGTGATTTTTCGAGGACGACCGCCGATCGTACGAGCTAACGGCCTCCTACCCCGACCTCTCTCTTTCTCTTTCGTGGGATTGAGCAATCAGGTAACCGATTATTTTCCTCGCACCGCGAATAATTACCGCACTTTAATCCGATCCACTGTAAGTCATCGATAACTCGCCCCGCACACCGCCTAATAAACCTAATGACCGATACAAAATTATCGTCGGGTCGTATGAACGTACGAACGCGACCATCGCGGCTGATTAACGATAATAATAATAATTCCAGGGATTAACGCGATTCCAGCGTGTTTCCAGCGAGAGTTAACGAGCACGAGTCTTTGACGTGACCCTTTTTGTCTCGTTTAATAGACCGATCCGCTTTTCGATGAAAATTCTTCTCGGATCATCCGGATAAATTAGAACGAGGCAGAGGATTGCTTTGGGAGAAAGTTAGGAATCTTGTTGATGGCTTTTAGACCGTACTGTTTATGGAATTTTTTGAGATTTAGTTTTTAACCATGTTAGGACCTCTCAGAATTTCTAGGTCTAAACTGCGACCTTTTATGTATTTGTGGGACATCTGAAGACACTAAAATGCATAGAATGCGTGTAATATGTAAAGGTATTTACACCTTTAAGTCTATTCGTCAATAATACTACGCCATAATTTTTTAAATACGACAAAAGCTTCCGACAGATCAATTTATCGTCACGATAACAAACGCTCTTTCTTTCCACGCGCCTCCCTATACCGAATCACCGCCATCGAAAAAAATCCACTTGCTCCAAGGTGCAGCCACCCTCTTCGCCGTTCCTTTCCATTAAGAAGAGCCATGAAATCGCGTCGTCTCCAATGGAGCGAAGAAAAATTCGCGGCGGGAGCTAGACGCTCGAAACCACCCCAGGAAGGTGCATCTGTCGATCTAAGCCGTGATTCATGGTGATCGCTCGGACTGTATAGAAAGAACAAGAACGAAGCGGAAAAAGGAGAAAGGAGAAAAAAGGATAGTCTCGACTACCACGCGACCGCCCAACCCAGCCTCTGCCTTCACGGGCTCCCATGTAAAATATCCCCTCTAACATTCCTTCGAGCGGACAAACCTCTGTAGATACCCCACAGCTAGGCCAGGGATTTTAATTACCACGAAGCGGTTATCAGGTTAAATCATACTTTCCGTCTTATTTATGAACGCCCTAAACGACACGGTCGCGTCCAACAATTTATACGCGTCTAGCTGGTTAATTAATATTTGTCGCCATTCACGCATCACCATGGTCTTATACTGGATGGTTGCCTATTTTTTTTTCTAAGAGAGAGAAAGAGAATACGAATTAGTCGAGCTTTAATTCGACGTGACACTTTTGCGGCCATGCTCACGAGGCTAATAATTAAGTCGTTAAAAGCATTGTTGGATGCTTGGGATCATGCTCCTTGGTTACGTGCAACTTTCGATTGTGACGTATAAAGACGATGGGTTTTAGAGGGTTTAGAAGTGTTCGTCATATTTGTGTTTTAATGTCAGAGTAGGTGGATTGTTGATTGTTAGACTCGCCATTCGTCATTTTGGATTGGAGCAGAAATTAAAATACTTTCAATAAAATTCAACGTATTTTGTCGATTTTTAATTGGGTTTGTATTTAAAAAATTTAACTGTTTAAAATTCATATTAATGCCTTATAATATACAACACATATTTACTATAAAACTATCTTATATTATTATATTATTATTCTTATATTATTTTATATTATTTGCTACAGAATAGTAACTATTACAAAATAAAATAATTTAACGGCAAACACTTTAAGTACAAAAAGTTACAGATCATTCGTCACTAGTCTGTGAATTTTTATGTAAATTTATATTTTTACAAAATCTTTTTATTACATAAAACATTTGCAATTTTTATCAACATTGTAACATTGTAGATAAGGCTGTTATGATTATAATAGCAAAATTTAAAGTCAACCTGAAAATGTACACCTATATGTGGAGATTACAAGATATTTATTGCCAACAAACATATAATTAGTTAAAAATTTAGGATACAAGCATGACTAGCCATTTTCAGCTTATTACTTAGCTTATAATAAGTTAGTTAAATATAATCTCACTTACTACTGAGAATATTATTGAATATCGAGATATCGAGAGACTGTGCAAAGTACATACTTCTATTAGATATCC
Source organism: Bombus flavifrons (assembly GCF_040668555.2). Lineage (NCBI taxonomy): Eukaryota > Metazoa > Arthropoda > Insecta > Hymenoptera > Apidae > Bombus > Bombus flavifrons. Next base: position 3,265,132 of record NC_138453.1, on the reverse strand, counting down.
AATCTATTAGATGTACCAATCTAGTCATGATAGTTGAGTCTCGTAACGAGGCTAATGAAATTTCAAAATATTTCGTATAACACAAATAATAAAATATATCCATTAAAAGTATCTACAAACGTCCTACCTACTTTCCTCAATCTGTGTATGTTTGTATTTTCAAATTTCATACAAATGCATAAAAATCTCTAATCTACTCGCCACTAAATTTTATCAAGAAACATGCAACTCGATCTCTTACCATATTTAACTTATACCTATACATCGATTGAAATTTCTGACAAGTCTTTAAATCTATCAGTATAAAAAAAAACTGAATCTCCAACGAGCCAGAACGACGTTCAAGTCGTCGTAGATTTTCCACGATGATTTTCCTCGGGACGAAAGTCATCGCAGGCGCCTCGCCACTATACCGCGCGACTCTATGAAATGACGTTCTAAACATTAAGAAAGGAATTCACATTCGAAATACTGTAAATACGGCGCGTAGATGTAAGCATCTTTTACGTCGGAGGCAAAGAGGCGGAAAAATTCGTACACTCGTATTTACATACATAATGTAGGGTCTAATGCGGCCGGTTGCCGCTACCGCCTAGATATTCATGTTTCAACGTTGGATACGCGTGGGCTTCGACCAACTGTTCTTGCTGCGTTAACTTCCAATTTTATGCACAGCCATTGCAATTTGTTAGAAAGATTTCATTTCAGCCCCGCTTCATGGTATATACGCACATTCTCCACTCTTATTACGCTAAAAACTCATTTACTTCTGTGTTTCGTTAACCGAGAAACGAGTTGACTCATCGTTTGGATCGTCAATATTTAATCTTTTTTCAGTCATTTTCGATGCAATTATATTTTTCTAGCGTTAAAAGATAATTTCAGTTTGGACAAAGTATGAAAAATATGAGGAAGGTCTTATCGATATGCAGAATTTCAATGTTATGTCAAACATCTTCTTAAAACGTTAGAAACTGTTTTTGTTTGCTAAAATAAAAGAATTAAATTCAACCTTTTCTTTTTATTTATTTATTTAGTTTTTAATGTTCTGTTACATTCACTTTAAAAGTACATTATCATACTAAAGTTTGCGATGGCTGCGATAATGCTTCGATCTTTGAATTTCTACAATCTTGTTCTCATTTTAGCAGACGAAAAGGATTTGTAATAATTTAAGGAGATGTTTCATGTAGTATTTAAGCGAGAAATCGTGTATACCAATAAGAATTTTTCATACTCTGTTCAAATTGGAGATATTTTCTAACATTAGAAAAATGTAATTAGATGAAAAATAGCTGAAACAACACTGAATTAATACGACTTTCGTTATTAACTCTATAATTATTCCATAAGAAGTTTCTGATTGGAGAAAGAATAAATTAGCAGGATAAAGAATCTACTATATGTTTACACATTCTTAAATCAAATAATAGAATCCTTTAAATAATTAATATTAAAATGGTGTCCTAGTAATTTTTTACTAAAATATTCGTTATTACTTCTCCTTTGTCTATAGATATCATATCCACATTTTCCACATTTTATTTCAACAATAAAAGAAACAAGAATTAGCACATCGTCTCCATTAAATTAATTATTCCCTGTTAACACCGTTATCCTACATTTGTCTCCATCTTCCAATAAACTTTCAATGCACCTGCAAAATAAATCACAAACCTGCAAAAATAATGAAAAATAATCAATCGAATTCCTTTCCCTCTCGCAACCATACGGATTCGATAAATACCAGCACCCCGACTACATCTGAAATCCTTCAATCGATCATTCCAAAATCGTCGTCTCTATTACACTACACAATCCAGTAATTTAGCTGCCCGCAAAAAGGAAGAAACGTCGTGTGAAACAGAAAAAAATGAGGTCGAAGATCCAGAGAGAAGAAGGATTATCGCGCGGCGTACGAAAATGATTAATTACATGGCGCGGCGCGGCGCGGCGAGGAACGAGAGATACGACGTCCTTGGTCGGCTTGACGTGACAGCAGCACGCGGCAGCGTGATACTTATCGGCGTGATTTACATCGCAGCTAAAACCGTTGACACGCCGCGACTTTCCCGACCGTGCCACGCCGAGTTACCGTGCTTATCCGTGCAATTAGACACTTGGTCCCGAGATCATCGCGGCTCAATTCGACGACTCGCTGGGATTAATGTCTTCTCAGAGTTGATGAATAACGATTGCAAAGGGAAAACAGCGAAGAGAGTTCAGTCCCACGCGAGTCGCAATGAACCGAGTTGTCGAGTCGACGTGATTTGAACGTCGACAGACAAGATTTTTGAGACCGACTGTGTTTGCCAGACAAGGATTCTAGGAACGCTTGTGGATGTTTGTGAGGCTGGCACAAGTGGTCTCTGAGAGTGTGTTCGTGACGCGTTTGCGCGTTGAGTTCGTGTGCAATGGGTATTTTCAAGAGTAAAGGGTAGAGAGAGGGTTTAGATACGAACCGTTTACACATCACAGTGTGTGAACTCCGCTTTTTTTAAATTTTTGAAATCGTATTGTCAATTTTTTGTTCTTCCTGCTCACATTTGTCTGTGTTAGATTCAAAATTTTTGGCTTAACCCTGCTACGATCCTCGAATTTTTATATTTCAATCTTGCGCTCATTGTAGCAAACAAATCGAATTAGTATCTAACGTCATCAGAAGAAGTTTAGTATAAGGTTGAAACAAGAAAAGAAGCATAGCAATAAGACCTCTTTCATATTTTGTCCAAATTGCGAAGGTATCTGTTAACGCTGGAAGGTAGCAGAGTTAATTAACATTAGAATTACTAGAGTGAACGAAATTTGTAATTGCGACTGATTCGTAATTTTTCATGGAAATTTTGTGAATTATGTTGTGTATCAACTGGATTGATATAAAGAAAGATGGTATAATAATAAAAGCTACTTATACCTTAATAATACTTCAAAAATACACAGTGACTACAGAAAGTACAATATATGCACATCATTGCATTTGTATACAATTTATATATAGGAATTAATCAGATTTAAATATGTTATGTTTCATTTATGACATACGTTACATGACATTTGGAAGTACTGTTACATAAATACAAAAATTCTAGATAACAGTAATTATAAAGCGTTTTTAGCTGTCTAAATAGTTAAAACTGATGCTATATTGAAGACCGGAATATGTTGTTTTGACGATGGTTACGAGGATATTTTATACGTATACTATGTAAACGCGATATAAAAAGAAGATCGACTTTTTATTTATAATTGCACGTAATTATACTATAAATCTTTAACAATGACTACGTGGTATATTATCTTTTAGAATAGACGTCACATACTTACGTAACTAACATCGTCATTAATTTCTTACTTATTCGTCGTTCTAATAATAGAAAAGAGGAGAAACATTGGAAAATCGCTAGTTATCAAATGTGATGTACGTAGACATTTGACTGTCTTTCTAACTTTAAAGAAAAAAATTTTCCTCTTCGTAATTGATATTAGAAATATCTAAGCTTATACAAATTTTGGGCGTTTAAAGTTCAAAATTTCCCCAAATTAGCTAATCGTAATCGAAGTGTCCATATACAAATTCGAAGCGATTCAAAATGTTGCATATCCCGTTACTATGTAGAAGCCACGAGGAGTAGATACGAATTTTGTTCATCGTCATGCTCGATCTCGGATCGAAATTAACGCACAACCGAGAACCGTATCCCCGGAGCCATCCTTGATGGAGCCACGATCCGAAAGTCGTTAACATTTTCTTTGACCTAACCCTACTAATTGCATGGCGGCAAAGAGACGCGATGCCTCGAGATGGTCTCACGAAATTGTTGCTAACACTGTAAGAGATCCTGGCCGGAGGGTGCAGCCGACGCCTCGGGGCGGGCAATTAAACGTGATTATCCTTCATTAAGGACGAATTCGAAGGACGGGGCACAGGGAACCTGGTTGCGTAATTGTGGGAATGATTCGTCGCTGCCTTCTCCTTCTCTTCTTTCGTGTCTCCCTTTTCTTTCAGTTCTCTTCTCGTGATGGTAGTTCACGATTCACGATCCTCGCGTGCACCCACGCTGAAAATCGGCTTGGATAACCTCCGAGCATTCGTGAATACAGGGAAGATGATTGCTCCCAGTTAGTGGAAAAAAGCGTGGTCCGGAAGGAGCGTTCCTTCTTTCGAACTCGATGAAATTCGCTCGAAATTGAAAGCGTAGAAGCTTCGAAGGCTTCGTAGCAAGTTTGCCTATTATTCAAACAATATATTTGCAAAATGTTTATCCAAATAATATATTATCTTGTTTGGCTATACGTTATTGTGAAATAATTATGCGCTAGTTTATTTGAACATAAAATGATTTTTCTCTTGATCGTTTCATTATTTGACTATAAAATAAAATGATATTTTATTTTATTCTGTATTTTGCATTCGAGTAAATTTTTCTTTAAACGATTTCTCACTTGCTTTGTTATCCTTTTAGATCAACATTTTGAACTGCGCCAGGAATATAGATTTCCTTAAAGCGTTTCGCATACACAAATACATATTATGCGATATTTAAACAATTTTCGGAGAGAAATAAGAATGTAAAACTAGTGTATACATAATATAAGTTAAAACTAGTACTAACTGTAAAGAGTATTCAAATGTAAAGAGAGTCTTTGTTAAATGTAACGTTATACCACCGCCATTTGCTCTGCGGAGAAATTGTTCTCATTTGCTAATAAATTGGTTGAACTAATTCGTTATTTCAAAGATTGTTATTTTTTATTTCGTTCCAAATAAAATATGGCCGTAATTTATTCGTGATTAGTGGCCATCGGTAGTCAAATTTTTGTTCGAATGAAAATCAAAATGTGGGAATTTCGGTGACTGGCATTTCGGTGTGGTTGGATTTTTGTATTTGTCGCAAAATTATAATCGGGTCCATAATTGGTCAGTGACGTTACGAGAAGAAACTTCATTGGAACGTTAATGGCTTCGAGTGTTTAGCTTAGAAAGTTATTTAACACGCTTGCATTATTGAAATACTGCATTCTTTAATAATTATTCGACAGGAAAAATTTTCGACCAATATTTGATCAAAATTTACTTTAACGTAGATATAATTAATGAAAGAATTTTTAACCTTAATTGCATTACGAAAATTTCGCTTTATCCAGCGCTATCACTTGATATTTCAAATTGCGATATCACGAGTTTCCAAAGAAATCTGATTTTAAATTCACCAGAATTTAATAAAATTAATCAGGAAATCGTACTTTAACTTTTGTTACGAAAATTTCCCACTCTTCAACGATATCATTTGATATTTCAGATATTGGTATCAAAATCCTCCAAAGAAATCTGTTCTAAAACCCATCAAAATCTAGTTTAACCTTTACAATTAATCAACGAATCGGACTTTAACTTCCGATTTTGAATATAGCTCGCAATAAAACAACCTAAAATTCTGATGAAGCGACTTTTATCCTTTGTCCAAGACATCGAGACCTCGAATAACACTTGGTCCAATTTTTCAAAGACCCTTTTCCTCGTTCGCCGGCGAATAAACGCTACCAATATTCGTCTGATTCCTGGCGGGCAGCGCCTTGCACTTTTATCTGCCGTTATCCGGTGTATCATTATCACGACAGGTTGTTTGTCTTGCGAGGCGAAGGGGAAGTGTTCCTACCAAATGTATGCCGCGAGTCAACACTTGGTGCGCGTGGTTGTTTGACTGTTTGACTTTCCCAGAGCAGAGAGGAGCGGTTCTGAACCGTATATATCTACCTGCGAGGCTCAGGTTCTAAGTTTCCTCAAATGTTGTCTCAGCCGGGTTAGATACCACACGTCGTGCAGTTTCAACCCTAGATAACAGCGTTCTTCTTCGAGATTAAATTTCTTGTCCATCAACCAGCACCGCTGATGGAGCCATTTAAAAAATTCCTTTCGCGTTTTGACGACCCATCATCAAATGACTATCTTCTTTCCTTACTATTTTGCTTTTGTCTTCTCTTATCTGTATAAATATGGAGAAACGTATACGCTGAAGATAGATTTTAATTTGCTCTAACGATGGCTCGTTAAACTATGGATTGCTTTGGAATCCGTAATATCAATGAAGAATTGAATTATGAATATCTTTCTGGAGATCGAAGGTTGGTAAATACAGGTGGAATTTGGAGAATTTTGAATTCTTTTTGTATCAACAGACTCCAATTTTTTACATTTATCTATTATTTATAAATGTAAAATACATTTTACAGTTATGCCAATGTCTAACACCTTTTTACAAAAATGTGTATGGTAAGAAGACACTTGTACTAACAAGAAAGTGCCGAACTGTATTCACAAGTATCTCATTACCATTTTTTTGATAGTTTCAACATTTGTACTCATTAATTCCTTCGGGTCACATTTTTCTTCTACCGATAAATGCGAAACCTCATAAACTTTTATCGCCTTTTAACTTTCTACGATATCGAAACTCTTTTTAAAAATTGTTTAACATCAAGAACGCGTTGAGAGAGAAAATAGAAGAATGTAGAAATGTATACAAACTACAAATTTGAAGGAAAACTCATGAGAATTTCCCAGAATGAACAAGAAACTTTTACACAAAAAAATGCCTACCAATAACGAAACAACATAGTCTAAAAATGCACCGCTGTAATGCTAAAATCCAAAAGAACTCGATTTTGAAAACTCAACCGTACTTTGTCTTTGTTACAATTACATATAATTACATAATTTATATTTACAGCGTAAAAGCATTCGGAGAATTCTGCGCGTGATTACCGCGTGTACATTTCCATTCTTCAGTGTCTGTATCATATCACGAATGTCGTCAAATTCCAGCGAAAAAGAAATCGGTTATGGCGATTTCGACGCGCCGAGGGACACGCGAATTTCATCGCGCGGATGTCGTGATAAACATAAGTACGTGTTCTGGCACACGTATTGCGACGCGGCGCGGCATCGTGATGTATTCGACGATGACGTTTTCGTCGCCTCACCTTCGGCCTAATCGCGTGATGGTGTACGACAGGCACGTTTCTGCGTTTATCGGCGGCAACGCAGCAATATGCCTCATAAAAATTCGCATAACGTTAACGACCGCCTACGTCTATCGGGCACGTGTTGGAAAAATGGGACGCGAACTCAGTAAAAAATATTTTATTTTCAAATAAGAGCGATCCCTTTTGCTCGCTGTTAAAAGCCAAATGATGAAGTGCTGGCAATTTTTTTGTATTCCTGGAATAAGTGGACCAATCACCTTTATAAATGTAAATTGCAAAGTAGACAAAAATGATGTTAGATATGCTACTTTCTAATTACTATAGAATTTATAACTATTTTTTAGTCTTGTATGACTTTACAGCCATAAATATGCTCTGAAGTGTAAATTTATATAATTAGATTGTATAAAATTTTTCAATTAGATATCATAACAATCTTCATTGCTTTCTTAATTAAAACAAAATCCTTCGATCAAGAATTTTATCGGATTTATTCCACTTATCTCAAACTTTGTGACCCTTTAATTGATGTGGAATCATGCCAGTTTAAAAATTCTACAATATTCCTCTAATTCTACTAACCTCGGTACAAAAATCAAAATTTCTGCATAATGTTACCGAGACAAACAAAAAGTGATTATAAATAAAACAATGCCAGCAATTTTGCTGACTTAGCCAAATACTAAATCTCCTTATTTAATAATTTCTTTGCAAAACTCTAAAATTCAAAAAGCTTCTATTGTCCAACCAACAAAGAATTAACGTAAATAAAAAATGTTCTCGATTCGACAGTGTCTCTACAGAAATTCAAGAATAAAGAAAAAGGTGACACTATAACGAACGAAAAATCTAAGCAGAGTATTTATGAATATATTGCATCCCATGAAGAATTATTAATGGAACGCGGACGGCTATTTATATAAATTTTTGTACGAATATAATTTTGAAAAATGAAACCTAGGCAAAAATTTGTTTTAACTACGAAATATTATAAGAAATACTACGCTTTGTGAAATACGACAAGTATATCTATATATATACAGATGTATGAAATATCCAAAGTATATATATATAATATAAGAACGAAATATAAAGACGAATCGTAAAAATTCAAGGTTGATGGAAGAAGCATGAAACGAAACAGGCTTTCATAACGAAGGAAACACACAGACCGGCTGGTCTCCAGGTTTCCGCAGTGGTCTCGGAATATACCCGGGGAAACAAGGTTGCATTTAATAAGGTGCAGCCGTCTGACCTTATTTTAACAGATACGCCGCTATTTGATCAGGTCCACCGCGTTGGCACTCGGTGTATATTTGTTTTACGTGCCGTTCGTGTGCCTGTCGCGAGACGACTTAACGAATCGTGGAAAGAGCTGACGCCGCCGCGTGTGCACTTAAACACGTTTTCCAGCGGAGGCACTCCGCGCGACCGGGGACACGTTCCTCCGTTTTTTCTCTTTCCTTTTCTTCCTCATAGTCATCTTTTTTCCTCCTTTGCCTCACATTTACTTAGAAGCAGATGCATTAGAAAACTCGTGTGACGAGCCTTGACGCGCAGCGCCACGATCAGAGAGGGCAGTCAACGCTGTCGAGTCGTCTGTTTTACCGGGAAGCGGAAAAAATTCTTAGAACGCGAGGATACTTGCAGTTTAATTGGCCTCCGCGTGGAAAAGGAGTGAAACATATTTGTTTTTTATGCGCTCCAACAGATTTCGAATTCTTTAATGTCATTTTTTTCTAGGCTTCCTCGAGTTCTTGAGTTCTTGGGAAATGAGAAGTCAGAGACGACAGACTGGAGATAAAAATGTGAAAGCTAGAAAAAGGGTACATCCAACTCTGTATATTTTTCAAGTCTTCTTTTAATGTCAAATTTCTTCAAAGGATGAAGCTTTTAACGACGTAGTAAAGTAATAAAAAATTCAAAGGAACATTCTCAAAAAATAATTATTCAAACATAAACATATGTACTTCTAATTTTCTATAGCCAGTAAAATTGAATAATTACGTTACGTTTAAGTTATGAAATCGATTATATCATATTGGACCATATTTTGAGTCTTCATTGTATTAGATTTGTAATAAAGAATAATTTATGATTAAGACATTAATCGCTTTCGTACATCAAGTGGTTATTATCCTTAATGAATCAATCTTATTAAAATTGCAGAATAAATTGTCTGACCTTCATATCTGTGATTCTATAAAAGACAACCTGCTTTCTCGTTAAGAATTTTACAAGAAATTATTTATCCTATGTACCACATAAGACATTTATATATGTGTGTCGTAAAAAAGAAAATTGCAGCACTGAAAAAACGTGTATCTAACCTCCTTCTATGCATATAGGTACCTACAATTTCCACATACTTTCTCCAGGCCTTAGACGCATTCCGAACCACCATCGAACATCGTTCACAAAATTATTTCTAGTAATCTAAACCAGTATAAGCCTATGTATAACTTTATAATTGCAATATCAGACCAAACAAATTTCCATCGTTTCAGTCTTCTATTAACTTCTTTATTTGAATAAATTTCTCATATTTTCCCAGTTTGATGCTATCGAACAATCGGGAGCGCAAGCAAATCGTCTCAATTTAGGAAATAATACCTTTGAATTTTAGCATCTTCGAATTTCCGAATGCCCGAGCTAATAAATTTTCAAATTTTAAAATATTAAAAATTTCGAAAATTACCGAAATTTCGATTTCTAAATTTCTTAATATCTATGATATCCACAAACCTTGATATTCCACTAGCGCTTTGTTTAACTAAATCCATCCAATCGTTCATAGCTGGTATCGAGCAATCGAAATCGAGGGAATACACGCGTCGATTCGCGCATACCTCCAAATTTATTTACCTCGTAATAAGGCACCAGGTATCTAATCTTATCAGACCAAACAAAGAGCGTAGAAGTGACTGTATCGAGGCGACAACTTCTTATTCACGTGACAACCGAGTACCATCTGTATCGATTCCCGATACGTTCCTATGCGATCCATTTTTCTTGCTCGTACCATCGATATTCCCTATGCCGTTCATCCGGCTCCCGAGATAAGGCGTTAGTCAGGCTACCCGGTTTTCGATAAAGTTTCCTTGGATCGCGATGAAACGGTACTTAACCGAGCCAGTAGTTGTTTCGATGTGTAATTGGGTCATTTTATGACGGTTGGCGATCTTTAATCACAGATTTGAAAAGTAACGTTCCACGAAACAGCAAAGCGAGAGATGAAAATATTCCCTGTTCCGTTGTTCTCGCTTATTTTTGCGCACGTCGCGTCGCCAGACCAGCCGAGTTCGTCGCCATTACGCCGTCGCTGATAAGCTAATCGACGCTGTAAAAAGCACAGTTCACGGGTGACATCGTCGTTTCGTTCACGATACTTGGGCCGGTACGATAACGCGATACGACCCGGAAACCTTCGATACACCTGTTTCGGAGCTCCAAAGATTACCAGGGCTTGCTGAGATATAAAACAGCATATATGGGGTTAGAAAAGGTTGGGCAGGTTTTAGAGTTTCGTCGAAATTCGATTTATGAGCAGAGGAAGAGGTATGTTATCTTTTGTGACAGGAGAAATTTTGTTTTTGAACGATGAAGAAATTGTGAAATGTATTTTTGCAATAAGAAAAGAACCATAAGAAATCGAAACAGTCTTCTAGTACATACATGTATATACGTACGTAGTATGATGGGACCGTGTAGACAGAGAGGTACGCATAGAACCTAAATATTAAGTGAGAAACTCAAGTAGTATACTTGGTGCTCGCGCATTTCCTATTTATTTTTATTATAACTGGCTGGAATTGTTGAAAAACTTATTTAGCTGGATGCAAAAATATGACGAATGTTTTGAATATTTTAATTCATCTTCTATATGACCAAATATTGTATATTTAATTCTACGACTCTTTCCGATATGTGTATCTCAACTGATTCATAGCTGACACATAGAATTCATGTTATCGTTCATATTATTTAACCTACCTATGTCTACGAAGCGTTGCTGCCAAATGCCAGATATACACGACTGCTCCCGAAAAATAGCGCAATAACGTGATATTTTATCACTGTAAAAGCCTGAAATATCAAATTACAAAGAATTTCTGGTTCTTGAAATGTCTATAAAATCGTCAGTAGCTATCCATTTATACGTAACGTTTTTCACAGATATAGACACGTGTAACAAGCAGCCATTGTATATAACAATATATTTAAAAAACATATTTCTGTTTTCTTGTAACGAGGTTTGGGAAAAAATTAATTAATGTAATACTCAAATTGTAATTGATATCTTTTGAAAAGAATTAAGCAAGAACCTAATTGCAATCTTCCATAGTCGCAATTTTTCCTGATTAAATTATTTTACTTTCCATTGTTTATAAGATATTTAATTCGCTTAAGATGTTTATCATTAATTATTAAATCATTTAGCATCAATATAGAAATCAATTTAGAAATCATTTAGCATCAATATGAAATTATATAATTGTAAATAGTACAATAAGTAATAATAAAATAAGACATAATTCTAAAAGTACAATAGAAATAGATCGATTTACCAAGATTGAAATGCTCCTCCAACGGAAAGCGCAAATCTTTCGAATCTGTAACAATATGAAAATTTCATTAGAAAAACATGACCTAATAAATCTCCTTAAAAAGGTTCCTGGCATATTATCGCAATAACATATGGAATTCTAAAAAAAAGTGATGTATAGGTAATGTTCGTGCTATTAAAATTAATGCACCAATCAACATTCCTGCACTGGTGTGCCAAAGAGAAACGAAATTAATCTTCTTAATCTATCCAATTTCCTGTTCCGATTCACATTATCTCCATCCTTTATCACACTTCCCTCTAATTTATCTTACAAAATCCACGAAAAACAAGAACACGAATCAGAAGAAATCCCATTTACTTCTAACACCTCTAATCACACTGCATAAAACATAGAATATATTTATGCTATCCTCTACAGAGAAATCTATACATTTGCGTCGCTAAAAGTTTATTTGAATGTTTATCGCAAAGTCTATTTTAATTTTGATATATTTTGTTAACATTTTTTTCTATTTTGTTATTCCATTTTACTCATTTTGCTATTCTATTTGTATTTCATACTATTTACTTATTTTATTCTACCTTGCAGGGCTAAAGTTCAAACTAATCTTTCTATGTTGTCATTATTACCATCACTATGCAATTTTCTTTGATAATTCGCTATTACCAAAATAAAATCTCTGCTACAAATTATTATCGTTAAATTGCGGATATTATTTTTTTATAAAAAATTTGAAATTGTCAAATCGTGGGAGATGCAAATAACACAAAAAGATACATAAAATATCCAAAGATTATTCTGTGAAAATTGATGAATAAAACAATTTTCGACAGTTGTTTTACTTTCTTAGTTATATTCTTGAACATATGAATTTGCATAAAAATCTACGGTCTAATTATAGAATCAAACAATTATCCGCGTAACAAACATTAACGGACACTCTTCAAAGCCCCAAATCCATCCTTCGAAAAACAGGAGAGTATCTCGCCCACTCGTTGGCCGACAAAACTGCACGAAAAACCACAGAGACACGTTGTCCCTTTCGAATTCCCGCGTAATTTCGCACGGTCTGCGGCGAACAGGAATTTCATCTCGCTGGAGGAGACGATCGCCAAAACAAAACACGACTCTGCCGCGAATAAAACGCGTCCAGGGTGGCCCATTATACCCTCCTCAATGACAGCAGATTATCCGTGGTCCTCGAGGGCGCGGCAGATTTTCGTGCAGTGGTCACAAGCCGTAATTTCCTTTTAACCAGCGCACCGCGTTATCAGAGTCTCGCGAGGCGACTTTTGCGCTCCACGATCATTTATCCTAGCGGACAGGTGGCGAAATGAAGGACCACACGGCTCGTTCAATTCCCCCGATACGCATGCACACCTGAAGATTTTCGGTACGTGTACACCCGGATGTACGGTTCTGATCGCACGAACCCGGCCAGCTTCCGTAATTATGACGATTGGCGCGCGATTACGTTTTTGTTACGGGACGCTGATGGGCTGCTTGGCCTGGACGATTGCGTTCGAAAGAGCTTCGTTTCCTTTCTTTCTTTTACCTTGCTGCAGTAATCTCAGCAGAGGAATTACTTGGGTTTGATACGATTTCGGTATGGACGTTTGTGGGGAGGTGTTATGTTGAGCTGTGAAGATCGAGAGTGGAAATTGTTCGAACAATTTGTATGCACGACGAAGATTGCGATTTGGGATGAGTAACAAAATTTCAAGCGCTTTATGCTTTGTACATTCTTTCTATTATTATTTAAAATCATATCAGTTGTCAGTGTTATTAGAGATTACTTTCTTGTCAAATATATATTCTCGTTCTTACTAGATGCTCTAGTAGATGCTTTAAATATCTACTAGATACTATGCTAAGAAGATATTTTCACTCGTGATAATCTCGAAATTACGTTAATACGAAAACAGAAAGGTATCTATAGAGTTTTATAAAAATGATTCACAATATTGGAAAGTTTAATTAACTTCTATAATTACGCGTTTCTTTTAGGAAAGTTCCCTTACATTAATACCTATGACTCAAAGGACCACCGAAGAAGAATTGGTGATTTTTGAAAAAGAACATCTGTTCGAAAACTTCTCAAGGCAACGAATACGATCTGTGATCGTTAGATGTTTGGTAAAAAAGTGGATGGGCCAACAAAAAATCAATATTCCAGGGCGTACGACGAATTGAGATACAAGGTAGTTGACGGCGATTAGAGCTACCGGTGTGGCCCGATTCTTGTGGTGTGACTAATCTGTAATTGGACAGATTCGCAAACCACCGAGCAGCGAGTCGTCCCACGAGATCTCTACCTTCGAAATTGCAACCTACCTGTCCAGAGACTTCGTTTTAACATACGCTATGTATATTTAATCAGTGTACAGTACGTTATATAGTTCTATAGTTATATAGTTCTATTAATACAAAAAATTCCTTTTTCAGATAACAGAGTACAGATTCGCTTCATTGATTGCGATAAGTAGTAATGCTGATAAATTAGTGTCTTCATGATTTTTATAATTTTTAATATTGGTAATAATACCTTGATCTTGGGCCTTCTTGCATAATTGAAGTAATATTAGTGAAACTTTATATGTCACAAGATATAAGTCACCGGTATTAATTATTTCTTTTGCATAATTTATTATGTATTATATTAATTTATCATATACATGTGTATATAATATTATTATATTATATATAAAATATTGTAATGTATTATTCTGACATCTCATTATTGTAACGAGACACGAGTATCATGATTATATTGGTCAAATTTGAAAGATAATTTATTGAAAATATATGCTTCGCGAGGGGACCACTAAAATATGTATTTGACCAATTGTTAAATTAATCATCTTATTTATAACCCACGATATAAGAGTAATTAATGAAAGCATTTTTAGCATATTGTATACTAATTTTCCATTAAGTGTACATTTAGAATAAATTGTCTTGTAACTTTCTACATATATTTTTTCATTGCTCTCAAATTTTATTATTATAATTACGATAGTTGCGTCTCGTTACGGCGTTACTGATATTTCAAATATTTTCGTATAATACATATAATATATTCATAAAAAAATACTTCTGTAAGTATTGGAATGCTTTTATGAGCCTCTCTCTTTCTCTCTCTTTCTAAGTTCTCCAAGTTAATTTTATAAATTATGAAACAACCGACTGTCTTTTTCAATGTAAAATTAAAAAATTGCCCGATTTAAAGTTAACGATTTGTCAGTTATAAATTCACTAATATTATTGGTTAATAAATTTTCCTGATGTAATAATAGTAGGAATAGAGAGTCCAAATTTACAAGCAGCGAAAAAAGGATGTTAGCACATATACTGTCAAATCCAATCATCCAGTGTTCCACACACACTGTCAACCAACTAACAAATATATTTTAAATCCCCAATAACCTGGCCATCACGGCCTTCCGGCTCCCATATCCTCAAACTCAACACCACTTGTCAAAAGATTAACGCAGTCTGGTCGATTTCTCTCGTACTGTCAAAGAACATTTCAGGAACTTCAGGAACGTTTCATTGGTAGTTGGCCAGTCGCGATCATGCGATCACGGTCGTGGCTGTCGTCTTGGAGAAACGCCAGGAAGGACCTTCATCCTGATAAATGATGCTCGCTACCGCCGTCACGGAATAATTACGCGGCTCTGGAAACACGGGAAGCGAGCTGGGGAAGAAAAACAGCGGCGATCATGGCGCGCCCAAGCTTGAAAAATTAAAGGCGAGTGTCGCGTCTCGTCGCGTCGGTACGAGCGGTGTCGAATCGTCGAGCTTAAGGGGATCCCTTGACAAATGAACGGCGGAAAGGAAATTGCAGGAGAAACGCGGGTCCCACTGACAAAACTTCTACCAGGGACAAACGCACACTCAACTGGCCGACAGAGAAATTACATTCCCGGGAATATGCTAAATTATGAAGCGAGCAATCAGCTACCATGGGGCGCCAGCATGGATGCAATCTCGCTTTTTGGTCTCTGTAGCACCTGGTGAAACACGGATGAAAAATATAGCGGACTGAAATCATCTATTTTCGTGTTGCCGCGTCGACAGAAAGGATCAAATGGAAACTTCGAATAAGGGTCTAAAGCATACACTGGAAACTATTAGATGTTTAACATTTGCGATTGGTAATTTTGCAGTAATTCAGTTGGAAAAGTATGAAATTGCAAATTTCTGTAATTAAGTTAATGGAAAACTATGAAGAGTTTTCTTTCAAATAGCATGGAATGATGGATCAAAGACAAGTTTTCGTATATTGTCATTAAGCTTTGATTTGACGACGCATATAAGATGCATAAAGCATTTGTAAATTCAGTCTTAATCTCAACAAATGTTTTCTGAAGAGGAATATACAGTCGCGAATATTACAATTGGTTTTGTTCGTAAAAGAATCGAAAAGTCGTAAATTTTTACATGGCGTTGGGGCGTTAAGATTTCCAAGATATCTTAAAAAAGAAAGAGATTAGAATTTTCAAAATAATTGGTTACGAAATAATTACATATGTGTTGAATACAGTAAAGGATAAACGAGGAAAGCAGTCGTTCGAAAGCTTCCTTCTGTGATATAAATATAAAAGAATAATTTCTATGAACATCAAATAAAGAACAGGTTCCGCAAATTATAGCCACGAGGATATGAGATGCGACTCGAAACTTTGTCATCATACATGTATGAAATATAGATAAATTTTTAAGATCCTGCAAATGTAAAACCACTTAAATTTATTCATGGACTCGTTAATCGTCTCTTCCCACAGAAATCTTTACTATACTTATAAACGCTTTATATAATACATGGTCCAAAAACAAACCAAGAATTAAGTATTATTTCAAAAATGAAGATTCTTTCACTTGTACTCAAACATTTCATAGAACGCGGAAAGATTTAAATAAAAGAAGCAAGACCATCGTTTAAGAAGTTACATATTTTTTATAGCTTCAAAAGCTTTTACTTTGATAAATGCGCTATATAGGATACGAAAGACTTTAGCGACAAATTTTAAAGACATTTAATATTAACAAATATTTGATACCTGACACGATATTAAACCATTTGAAAACAAGAACCGTAAAACACTGTATAAGCACGAGAGTGCAAATTCTTGAATGAAATTGACCAGAAGGTAGGCGCGCTGCTGAACGCGTCAGGAGTCAAGAGACGTTGGAATTTTTTTTTAACCTGGCGACGATGAGACGAAAGAGTCGTTGTTGCTGCAGGCATCAAGTGGAAACGAGGGTCCGTAGAGCTATTGTTAATGAGAGCGCGTGGCGTAACTCGAACCGGATGAAGCCACGAAGGGTGGCACCGGTAACTTCGATAATTAATACGAGGCGGCAGACAGTAATCGATTCCTCTCTCCGTATTCTCCCCTCTTTTCCTTTTTTTCCCTCTCCCCTTCCCCTTTTCTTTCATTCTTTCATTCTGTTTTCGTACTTTCTTTTTCTCTCTCCTCGTCTCTACACGCGTGTTCTCGTGCTCGGCGCAGCGATTTCATAGCCAGGAATTACGAGCAATAAAACGCACCTGTTTATTCATGACAGCGCCGATTTATTTGCGATACCAGCCACGGTCCATGATTATTGGGAACGGCCAAAAACTGGCCAAATTGCCCGACCAAACGAGCAGCGAATTGTTCTGCATTCGTTCGTATGTACCGTCCTGCATCGATGCTACGTACCGATCGTAAACGCGTATCGATTTCTTTGATCTCCAATCTGGTGTATCTCTCCTTTGAAGAACCCGTAATAAGCCTGCATCTTTATGCGCGACCTTTTTTTCTCTTATATCGAGAAAATACGTACTTTTGCAGCGGAGATGCTGTCAACCGGCAGTGCATTAATTTTCTCGTTCTAAAGGAAATCGAAAATTAAGCGGAATCAGTCTTAATTAGGTATGGGATTAATCAAGAACGACGTTAATTTTCGGGGTATAGGACGAAGTCGGTGATTTATGTAAGTTATGGAGAAATTGTGTGAAAAGTTGTTACAACAAATGGACTGGTATATTTTAAGAATTGGGTTCGAGTAAAATTTGCGAAATAAATCGATACTTTAAAATCTTTCAAATTTTTTAATTGCTTGCTAAAAAAGAAAAAGATTGAATTATAATTAGAAGAGATCTATACAAATTTCTAACAGAAATTTTTACCTCTATATGTTCTATTTGCAAAATTAACAACTCTAGTTCTAACGACTAATAGTATTCTAAAATTTCGATAGCACTAGGCATTCCGTTTTAACACGAATTACTACTAACTACACTAACAATATTTTAACCAGCGAAGTACCCGTTTACAAATAAAACTTTATTCGATTCCAGAGACTCAACCTACAATTCTTCAAAACCTACCAAGAAATATCACAATACAGAGAACAGCCACGATTTAATTTTTCTTTTCAACCAAAAATACATCTATGTACCTTCCCATTGCATAATGTCGATGAGTTCATTTTACAAAGAACATCGCTGTGAAATCCCCGTTGCATAATTGTCACTTGCACGTTCCATCCATCTTCAGTGAAATAATAACAACGTTTCGTAACTGATACCAGGCACGTGAGACGTTAGCTCGTTTAGCAAAACTGCGATATTAGAGAAATGTTAGTGATTAAGCCTCCGTTGCGTGACGTACTGCTAACTTCATTATCACCGTCTCACGAACACGTCCACATCTACGTTATGACCCCATATACAGTCAGTCATAAAAGTATCTAGTTACGATATATTCTATCTGGAACCATGAAAAAAGTTGCAACAAATGTTTATCGTTCTACTGCACGGTATTAGCTCTAAATAAAACAGATTGCACAATGAATGATTATGTTTCAATAATCGAGACCATCAGATTAATTCGCTATTTTTTTACAGAAATTTTATAGAAATCTTATAGGAATTTTATAAATTTTTATAGATAAAAATGACTATACAATATGACTATATATAATATATAACTACCTGTTATTTTAATTTCTTTCATACAAATGTAACATTTTAGTCGTCCATAATTCAATTTAGAACTGAAAACAGAATACTGGCGCGACTGGATACTTTTCTAACCGACTGTATACGTACTCCTCGCGTTCAATGAAAAATAATGCACGACGTGACGCTATTTTCAAAACGGCCAGTTAATTGCTCGCCATCCGGTATATTAACGCGACGTTCTTTTCTTCCTGTTGCTTGGGTGGCGAGCTAAATAAAGAGCTTCGAATTAGGGAAAGAGACTAATCGTCGTTGGTTAACGTACAGCTTGGCACCAACGATTCGTTTGACTGATGATTCGGGCGGAAAACGGCGGAAATTCGTGACGTTAAGTGGTGGTAAACGCAGTCGCCGGTCAAGGAAATCGTCGTTTTTCAGTGTCTCTATTAGAGAAACATCGTCGATTTCATGGATTAATGGAGTGTACTTAACTATTGAGCTGGATGGTTGCTTCAGGTGAAACTGTATTTAAGCGTCACTCGATCATGATATTATGCCACCTTTCTATGAAAAAACAAATTTTTTTTCGTTGCACGAAATAATTTAGAAGGTTTATGGATAGTGTGACGTCAAATGGAATCACATTAGATATCGATAATTTAAACAAAACGGAAAGATATTGATAACTTGAGAAAAAAAAGACATATCGATAATTAAAAGAAATTTAAAGAAAACTATATTTTGTTATGTGCGAGCAAATGTATTTTTCTATAACGTATTGTTGCTCTGCTATATCATTAAGTTATTATGTATTATGTGTTGCGTGTATTATGTTACAGACTGCAGATTTTTTATTCAAATTCATACTTTCGAAACATAATAGAAAAAGTAAAACCTTGGTGAATAGTGTTTTTAGTTACTAAGTATTATAGAAAGCATTATACTTTGCTCTTTTGTATTCTGTGCAATCGTGCACTTTCAAATTTCCTATAAATGCATAAAAAACCACATTATATGTTATACATTACGTATTGTTATTATGTACATATAGAATTATTCTAATCACTAGTAACCACTATAATGTACTGTACGTAATAAATTCCAAAATACACGTTCTAACGTCAAGGCAAATCATCCGATGACAGCACTTCCAGCGGCGTCAAAAATCAATCGATGGAATATATGAAATTCCAGGGGAACACGGGATAGGCGCGCCTATTCTGGCTCTCTGTGATGCGTTTGTATGTATTTACGAGCTGGTCGTTTCACGTGTTTGCATGGTCGATGCACAGTGACTGGCAAGTGTGCGTGTGCAACATACTGTGACTTTTTGAATGTGTGAATCGGAGTGTGTCGCGGAGGATACGCGCGAGGGGCCCTGCCAAGCGAGGTAATGACTGGAGCTTCCTGCTGTTCACAAACTGCACGGGAAAGGGAGTTCGTCCCCCGTGCAGGATATCCGACATTTAATCTGATTTCTGGATTACGCCGCCGCCGCCGTCGCCGCGCCGCGCCGTCGCGTCACGCGGGCAAGGGCTGAAAGAAGCACTCTCTCGCTCTCCCCCTTTCTCCCTCTTTCGTTTTCCTCTCCCTTTCACCGCTAAAAATAATGCCCCGTTTCGTTATCCCTTTATGAGGGACCAGACGGGTTTAATGCATCGCTTTAGGAGATTGCGAGGGGAGGTTGATGTCTATTTGATTGGTTATCGGAAGTTCGAGTTGCGTTTGATACGGTAAATGTGTAAGCTTTAAATCTGCTGTAGATTATAGAGTATAGGCGTATTTTTATAGCGTAGAACAGCGATTTTCAATCTTTTTCATCTTATGGTATGCATGAACTGATTACTAAAATTTTGCGGCATACTAAAAAATGTGTCATATTTGGTTCATTCAGCTGAGACTAGAGTCGAATGCTTGCTGTTTGCACGAATTTCTTTTATCTTTTATACGAATGAAAAGTTTCATTCCTTTCATTCCGTCAGAGCTTCCGAAACTAATATTATCATTTATTTTTCTGCTGTATTCTTATTGTTCCATATTACGCTTGCTCTATTTGTAAAAAAAAACAACGAATTCTCTTCGATCCATAGAACGATACATTAGAACTGTCTCTATCCAAAGTTGGTTTATCAGAATTAATGTCATCATAGTATCCGGTTTACCGAATATGTTTCTGAACTTTTATTATTCGACTCCCGATCACGCGATATATCGCTTATATGAATTAATGTTTTGCTTTTAGTATTCAGCAAATATTTATTACTGTTTCCGCTTGTACCCAAACGAGAATGAATGAAACTAATGATTGGAACGAATGAGCAAAACCCAACTATATGAAAACTAGCTCCTATTATACGAACGAATAAACAGCGAGGCAACTCCCATTATTCGAGTGATCCGATACGTCTTGTCTCCCGATCCGTGTCGTCCCGTGTTTAAACAATTTTTGTAAAATTATATTGTCCTTGTGCAGGTGCTTCTTATTTTATAAATTTCCTGTTATTCCCGTCACTATATATGGATCATGTTTCCAAATACCCAATCAAAATTTATCTTATCATCTCGCAAGGTACATAGAAACAAAGGATATAGTCGATCACTAAAAATTCTTCAGATGCCACAGATTTATCGTGGATCGAATCGGAGCATCGACCATCGTTTAAGCAAAGCGGTGTAAATTTATCGTTCACGGAGATTCCTTGATTACCCAGGACCCCGTAGTCTTCCGGTTTCACGACAATGTTGCCTTCTTGTTTCGACCGTGGGAGATCGTGCGATCTTCCCGATGTTTTCTTCGCATACCCATAGCCGTGGTTAATTGGTAGCCAGCAAAAGAAACGCGGAGGCAAACGCTTTAATCGCCGTTATATCAGCGCAAAATAAGGCTATTCTCCCGGACATGCAGAAAAACGTGGAAGGTGCATCGACTCTTATATCGCATAAGCGGCGTCTAACGTTGCAGTAAAACGACACGGGTCGCGTTTAATTCACGCGACCGCGTGTCTGGCAAAGACTTTTGTTCCCGTACCCTGAATCGCGTTTCCAGCGCATGACAGCAAGGTGTGAAAGTTAAAAACGAGCTTCCATCAACGACTCTTGTTCCACGCTCAGAGGATGTCGCTGGGAAATGGAGCGTTCTTTGGCTAACTCATAACATATATACTAACAGAAGCTTAGTTGGAAAGAGGAAATTCTTTTATTTGACTATTCAGCCCTTGTATCGATACTCGGGCACCTGGATGCCCACCTGAATACATCTTGTGAAAACGTTTCGCTTCCCAGCGATAATTTTTTAAAAAACCGCCCGGATCGTCGCGATTTGAACCTTTTAGAAGCGAAATATCTTTCCCATATCCTTAAACAAAGAAACTTGTTAAGTCAAAGTTCGTATAGTCGTTCTCGTATAGGGGTTCTCGACTTGCCTACTTCTAGAAATATGATATCTCATATTTCTATAATCTGTTATTAAATAAATAAAAGTATTTACAGTACTATATATATAATGATTACAGACTATAGACCACATTGACTTTATCCATTAGAAAGATTCGGGTTACGAATTCTTATCGCTCAGGCGAGAATCCCTTTACCCAGAGGTCCTATGAAAACCATCGAGATTCAAACAAATGTACAACGCTCTGCATGTGTTTGTGAAATACCTGACCAATGGGATTAAAATTAGCGATCGTTTATATATTTTGAAAACCGGTTTCAAGCTTTCTTCCAGGCAACAATTAACGCGTGTAAATTTGTAAGATTAAGATTTACCCATGATGAAATGGGTTTATTATACGAATTCTGGAAGTGAGCACCCGCTGGGTATCCTGGATATTGAAGAACGTTATACAAGAACATTGGGAGAATTTTAACTTCTTTTATGTCAGAATAATTATTGAATAAGTACGTAGCTCCCTATTCTTTAGCTCAGACGGAATGATGTTATTCAAGGTACATATAACTTCGTATAACTAAAAAGTGCCATTTAAACTTGAGACGGCCTCGTGCACGCAATTCTTGGTGACGGACGACAGAGAATGTAGGCTGTTTTGTCGACTGTTGGTATCCCAAAACAATAACATCCGCGACTCTTACAATTAAAACCGCGGTAGTCCTTAAGAGTATCACTGCTCCAAGCCGCTATCGAGTTTAAATCCTGATTACACATAATGGTTCCGCTAATGAGCAATACGATACTCTTGGAAATGGATCGAAACCGCACAATGCGTCGACCTTGACACGTGCATCTCTTCTATACAGGAGTCGCCGTTACATGTACGTTAATAACATATATCGATTCTCTAATTAATATTCTGATGTATTAAGCGAATTAAGGGATAAACAATCAAGTAGTTACACTAAAACTCTGTTTATACGAAGTCCCTTATTTGAACAATTTTGCCATCCTAGGCAGTACACTATTAAATAAATTACTGGTTAAATTCACGTATCCGAACGTAAATTCCAACTACATACATACATACATGAGCGAAAAATCACATATGGTAGAAAAATGAGTGAACTTCTATTATATGAACATCAATTGTATAAACTGTTTACCTTTTCACAAAATTTGGATAAATCAAGTACCATTACACATTGTGAATTAGATTGTTATTATTATAAACGAATAATAACATGGAAGAATACCACTAACTACCGCTCAACCATATGATTGAGGAGCATAAAAAAAGAGTTAAATCTACGCTGTGAACGTGGCATAAGAAGGCACGGGTCGCAGCGTACGTCCACGTGAACTATGGTGGGGATTGGCGTGCGTCAACTTCTCCCATGGTGGAGCAAGCCTCCTTATGCAGTCTCACCGCTAGTGCATTAGTCCGCGTGCATTCCTGGAACTTCGTTAACAGTGTCTTTAAATCAAAATAGAGGCATCTAATTAACGTATACGAGCCTCGAAACCAGAGAGGGTGCCTCAGAGATGGAGGAACATATTTATGAGCGGTTCTTTTGCTACTAAGACGATAGTACTCGCCTGGCGATGCCAACCCTTGTCGCTAATAGGCGAATAAGTAGAAAAAGTCTCGCCGTCGAGTCTCACGTGAAATATAAATCGCCGTTTCAAAGGTACTAATATATTCTTCCGAGCATTGTTATGGATGCTGTGTAGTGAACTGAAGTCTCTCGGCGAATTGCAAAACGAACATCGTTCGATAGAATGTTGTTTCTCTCGGATAATAGGCACGGTCAGTTCGGTTGCATACGCCGCTGTATAAATCGGCTGGTTCGCCTTGTTTTTCCAGGCGTTTCGAGGGTAAGCGACGCCGTTCGCGCCACTTTGTCTCTCGTCCCTGCCGGAATGCAGAATTTATTGCGCTAACGAGCTGTGAAATACTGCCGAGTTCTTTCGGTGACTCGCACTGGAAGAACCAAGGGTTTGTGCGTTCGTTAGCAGATTATGCTCTCGAAATCGAAGCTTAAAGGATTTTAAGATATTCGCTGTAGATATTTCATGACTTGCTTATTGTCTCGCCTAAAATACAGCAGGATCTCGATTATCAAAATTAATTATAAGACTGAGGATTCTTATGCATTTATAGAGAACATGAAAGTACGAAATTACACAAAATACACATGATATGGAAAGGTATATAAAATATTCAAAATAGGTATAGTGATTCCTATAGTACTTGAATATTACTTGAAGTAAAACAATTTTTTATCGACAATGAGATTCTACGTTTTCATTTAAGCATCTATATACTCAAAAATGTGGATTTGCATAAAAATTGACATCCTACTAAATAATTGAACAAGAATAGGGTGACATCGAATTTTTTGAATAACCGAACGATCAATATTGACTGCTTTTCATATGAAAAGTGATAATTTATTGCACATTATTACCTGTATGTACATGTTTCAATCATTTTCTTCTTGATCTTCCAATTTGTCTTCGCAATTTTTCTAAACCAATAAATTAAAAACTTCTTTTTAAATGACTAGTTCCGCAGGACTGCTTTTCGTTTGTGCTTCATACCATCTGTTCCTGCGTACCAACAAGCATGTTTCTGTAGCTATGAACGCTTCTGAATACATTATAATATGCTGAATACCGTTTACAGAAATATTATCCTATTCATCGCTGTTTTCGCTACTGTTATATCTTCCTTAAATTCTGTCAATCTTTCTTCCTCACATATATGTTTAACAATGAATTGAGAATCTGATTGATGAATGTACAGAAAGTATGGTGAAAGAAATTTATATATCCGATATTGTTCGGATAATTGGACGTTCGAAATAAGAGTTGCTCGGATAATCTAGGTTTTACCGTACTGATATTGGTAAAGTAATATAGTGAAGTCTTATTGGCAAAGTACTGTTCCCCAGGTCGAGATACGACATATTGTATTCATTTAAACAAATAGACGATTAACAGCGATTGATATATATTTAGTACAGGTCTATTCGGCGTCTTACGAAAGACTAACAGCATCAAATCAATATTACTATTCTCTCTGTCTGGCTATTGGTAGCTTATTCTACTTCTCGAAACGAAACTTCGCTCGATGTCCGTAATGGTACTAAAATTTCAAAGTATTTTGTCCTATTGTGTTGAGCAAGAAGCGATTACGAGTGAGAGAAATCCCAGTCGATAATAATTCAGACAACGCGGAATAAACATTGAACAAATCTTTCCTCTTCCGAGGTCTTTCGCAAGTGGAATGTCAGTAATGCCATCGAACTTTTATAAACGATTATTTCATCGGCGAATTCCTTTCCCTGTATCTAATCATCGAATTACCATCCGCTTGCATTACGACAATCGTTTCATTCTTCCCTGCGTTTGTCATATGAACTGTTTTGAAACGAGAAATTGGTAAACTTCCATCTATTCGATCTGAAAATATGCATTACTTGCACGTTCGTAGGGATACAAGGAACATTCAATCGGCGATCCGCTTACCGCAAGTCCCGTGTAAAGTGTCGAATTCAATTCTCAAGCCAGAACGATTCGTTCGTTTCGGTCAACGTCCCACGAGCTCGGATTCGCGACGCTAGTACACGCTGCATGCCCGTGACACGTTCACATGACCCTTTTCCGCGGCGTCACAGTTCTCATGAAACCATATACGAGTATACGAATGAGAGACGTGTCGTTACGATACTTCCGGCGAACAGTCAACCGCCACGAATAACATTAAAGTATAAATAATGCAAACGGGAAGTACTTGCTGTAACGAACGAGATCCTACGCGTCGAAAATCATGGTTTTCCTCTAAATTCATCAATGTACATGAAAATCAGTCGTTTCTCTTTCTGTTTAACACTGGAACTACCAGCCTGTTAAATACACTTGAATGTTCTATGTAACGTATAAATCATCATTCAAATGAAATTAATTAAAACAATCTCTCTATCCGAATAAAAATCGGTATTAATCTTGGTAAAAATACTTGTATGTTTTCAGTAATTGTAAAAAAAGAAAGAGTCTGAAGTCAGTCATTTTGACGAGTTTGATAGTTCTAATGTTACACAAATGCACTAAAAGGCTGATGAAAGTAATTAGCAATAGTAGAGAGTTTGTTAAAGAGCAATTTAAAGGTGATACGAAATGGAGTAGTCAATAATCTCGGAATTCGCTATGAAGTTAGTGTATATTTTTTCATGGTTCGGCTACGATGGTTTCTATTGAACATTATATATCAAGGACTAGCAAATACGCTTCTAATAAATACTTTGAAACTTCTACATATATACATTGCCGAATCCGTTTCAAATTTGACCATTTTTTTAAATTTAAATTTAAGATAAACTGTTTCTAAGGGTGATCGAATACTTTCGTGAGCTACTTAATTTCGTAGCATCGATCGTGATTCTTAAATGGAGAAACCAACGAAAGATACATTTTAATAAAGTTCATTGGAAAGATCCATAAAATTATATAAAAATTTTAGGGAAGAAATTGTCAGTTAATAATGTAGTTCAAAGATGAATCGTTTAAAAAAGTATGTTTCTTAAAAGAAGCATCTTTTTTCACTTCAACTTTTATCGGATATTTAATGTTAAATACGAGATGTATTTTTTATTCAACGTCTTTTTAGCTCGCTACGCTGAAGAGGATTAGATGCGGAGTTCCAACGTTTCGAGTTACATATCTCTCAGCACTTTCGTGTAACGCAAACTGCGTTAAATATAATAACGAGGTGAACAACATAGGTATGATTAAAACGGAGAAATATTTGCTAGTACTAAAAAAAACGTTTGATAACAATCTTTCTAAGGAATTTCTGATGGAATATTCACTTGAGCGTCTTGAACGTTTCTAGAAATTCTTAAAAAATTGTGAAAATAGTCATTCTCTCCTTCTTTACACAATAAAGAACTTTCCTTTAGTTCAACAGAAAAATCTTAAGCTTCAAATTTCAGCAACATAATTGAACGATTTCCTGCTTCGAATCGATCGAAACTAACAATGTTATCGAAGTTTTCACGAAACCATCACAATTTTCTCAAATGAATCACAGTACATCGATTATCCAATCACTGTGACATACAAATCAATCTGATAAACGTTAATAACACGCGAGTTATTGACTATGCAGGCAAAGATTCCAGATAAAAAGTAAAGTAAATAAGATATTAGCCATAATAACTTTGAATAAAAGTCTGATGATAGAAAGATACGTGCGTAAAGCTAGCCGTCCACACTCATCTGCAGACAATCTGATCCGGCGATCATCGACGGACAAGGTATGTCGCACTCTTTTCATGCTCACGCCCGAGTACCCGGCTACCCGCGGGAATTCGCAGATCCCTAATGGCCACATCTAATTATGCTATTATGGTTTATCGGGCGTATTGTATATTTTTTAATTTGCGGAAGAAGAAACAAAAAATCATGAAACTGTTGTAAATAGGTAGATTTTTAGTCGAAAGTTATAAGTAGACCGTGGATTTTTATGCATTTAAAGAAAATTTGAAAATATAAAATTGCACAGAATGTGATATGAGAAATATATAATAAAATACATATACTTTATGTAGTGTATATAATAAATAAAAAATATATAAATAAAAAAAATAAATAAAAAATAAAATATACAAAACCCTTATATGATACTTTGTAGGTAAATCAATTTTCTACTGACTTCAATCTTTTAGTCATCCGTATGGAAACGATTTTTTGCAGTAATAAGTCTAGAAGGCAGCTCTGAACTTAAGAATTTTGCAAAGATGTCGAAAAGTGACCAACATTTTATTACAAAAAATTAATCCGAAAATGGAAAGACGCGCGACGATCGTGGCAAAAGAAAAAATGTCGAAACAAAATAGTCTACCAGCGAAAAGATAATTGAACTGAACTGCGTGTTGCCTGTTTGCAACAACATTTATCCGTGAACGTTGTCTCATGTTTTCCATTACAATGGACACACGTCTGCAGATAATTGTCTGTCAGTGTAGACTAGGTTTTCGTCGGCGGACTGTCTTTGGACTTGAATTTTGTCTCCCGTTGTTTGCGGATTCTTTACGAGAGACAGATGCGAATTGTCTATGACACGTGTCTGCGGACAATCGTCTGTCAGTATAGACGAGGCTTTAAACAATTTATCGATATGTTTCATCAGCCTAAAGTTATCTGTCTTTTATGTCAAACGTTCAGGTAATCCAAACGTGTAACGAATCATACGTAGTATCTAGTTCTCAAAAATTAATGTTGGGGCTAATCAACCTTTTTAGGGTAAAACATATATTCAAGAGTAAACAAGGTATAGATGGTAGTCTACCGTCATTGACGAACTAACGCTGTCGTTGTTATCACACTTTCAGACAACCAAATGTCTAATGAATCATAAATACATGGTAGGTATAGAAATGAATTCCGTCCGACTGCCCCGACTGACTGACGTCCGAATACCGTGAAAATGTATTTATTTTAACTTTCAGTTATCGCCCGTAGAATTGAACTTTGAATTCACTCATTATCTAAACGCCAGTTTGTATTATGTGAACGAAAAATAATAGATAACGAGAAAAATAATTTAACTTCAATTATACTATAAACTGTTTTTCCTCTTTAATTTCTACGAATTTCATTGATTCAGAGACATCGAGTTTCTATCGCGATGATATTCGCAAGCTGTTAGATAAATGATAAAAGGTCATCTATACATAGCGGATTTTTATGCATTCACGAGAAATTTGAAAGTGAAAAATGCGCAAAATGTAAATAATTAATAAAAATGTATAGTATATCTAGAATGTAGTAGTGTCTATAATATTTGGCAGACAAAACAAATTTTCAATTAAGTTCCATTCCTTTAATTGCATTAATAAATAGACTGCAGATTTTTATGCAAATTCATATTTCTAGAAATATAATAGAAAAGAAGGATCCCGCCAGAAAACTGTTTTATTTATCAAGTATAATAGAAAGAACTATACTTACAACAATTTATACAAATTTTCATATTATGTGATTCTATATTAACAAAAATATGAATTTGCATAATCTGCGGTCTATCTAACAATACGATTCAAAAAGAAATGAAACCTAGACAAAAATTGTGCAGATAGTCATCAACAATAATGGAAATTATTTCGATAATCAACCTACATACGTACGTTCTTTCCAAGTAAAACTTAGTCGCCACAAATAGAAAAGAATTCATTTTAACATTTAATGGTATTCAAAATTCGATGTTGGGAAAAATCGACATAGTTTACGATAGTATATTTAAATTTAAACGAGGCTAGGCGGTAGTCAAGGATGATTAACGAATGGGAAAACCAAGAAACTGGCAGGAAACGCGAGTCGCGGAAGCAGTTGCGTGGGAGTAGCCGGTCTTGCGACTCGCACCGGATATTACGCGGTATAATAAGAGCAAGAGTCACGCGAGCACCCATGTGAAGGAAAATTTACGATGGTATTACGATGAAGCATCGTTGTGTTCCTTCATCGTCGTCGTCGTCGGCGGCGGTCTCATAGCTGGCGTCACAACAAAATTTCCGAGTCACGCGTATTTGTGCACGAAATCGCGTGGAATCGGCGAATTCCGGGATCTTTATTGGCAATGCGGTCAGGCGAAACAGGAAACCATAACCTACCACACAAAACTATGTACGTGCCTTCGACGCTTACGCGAGTAACTGGCCTCGTGACTGGCACGTCACGCCGACCGATCGGTCTCCATACGCCAAGGCCGTCTTTCAATTGCTACGTTTTACGAAGTGACGAAGAATGCCGTCAATAACGAGCCGTGTATTAACTCGACCAACGAAAATACGAATAACAAGCCGGTTCGAGACACGCTGTGAATAGCAAGTAAATTAGTATACTGGTTTTCGTTGACTCGTTTTCGTATTCGTCATCGATCGATGTGTAGATAATGCGTAAATGATGCGCAAATAATGGTTCTGGATGGTCTGAGCTCAGAACTTCCCGGAGAAGTTTGAATATCTTTACGATTGACTAATGAATTTTAATAACTTGGTTTTTTTTATGTTCATTATATTCCCGGTAATTCTTTGTTACAACTTATCAGGAATCGTAGATCTTTTTATATTTAAATAATAAGATATCGTATCTTATTATTTAAGGATAAAAAATTCGCAGTCTAGAAAGCCATCTATCGGCTCTGAATTTCATATTTGTAATAATTTTTATTTTAGTTCTTCCTCAAAATTTTCACGCGGATGACAGAAAAATGTTCGTATCTTGATATTTCAAGTAAGTAATTATACAACGAAAGTTTTAAAATCGCTCATGACTCATAATGGCTTATTGGAACTGCACAGTGTCGATTGCTTCAAGAAAGATGACCAACAGGCTATAGTTACTGACGATATTATTAAGGCTTCTTGATTAGATGATCAAGCAATAGAATCGTATTGATAATGATTGTAATTTCTTTGAGGGAAGACGATTTGAATATATGTAAGCAGTAATAAGCCTGCATGTCTATAATATAATAATTTAAAAGAACGAAAGAATTTTAAGAAAACTCTAATGATTACTCTATTTGTATATGTTGTCTATTTGAATATGTTCATGCATTTCAATATGTTAATGCATTCCTTGAAAATGATCACCGTTGGATAACAATAATTAGTTTCAATACTGCTACGTTATATTGTAGTTAAATGCTTTGTAGACGTAACATTTAAGTTCTTCAAAGATTGCGTGCGATTTCATGGTAAAACAATCTGATGTAACAATTTCGACGACTGCTATGTCCTAGTCACGTATAATCATTTGTAGAATCGATAAATAACCTCTTTGTTATATCATGCGAATTACGTATTGCACTTCGCATATGGAAAAGTTTCAGCGCAAGTTTCGATATATGTTATATTTTTTTCGAATGTAATTTTGTTGGAATCCTTCGAAGAAAAAAGAATATTTAGCAGAAGATAATCGATTTTCTAAACTCTACTCTGGTTCATTTCTTTGTTACGACATCAAGCTTGTATCGACAGATTTTCAATGAACGTAACAAGATTACAAAATTTCATAGATAATAGATACAACGCAAAACTTAAAATAGAGAATTTAAAATAAAAAGTTAAACTAAAGAATTTGTACAGCTATCCCTTAAACGGAAAAACAGGGTGGATCAAGTTCCTTTCTCCAACGTAAGAAATAACGAATTGCTTGACTCGTCCGTGTTCCGAGTTAATAATAATCGATAGAGCTTTTTTTCTGCAGCGCGGAATCGATGGAAATTTCTGTGTCGCGCTCGCTCGTAGTCTAGAAATTATTTTCCAGGCAATTACCCGCGGTTTTTATGCGGACTCTCGTCTAGACGATGCTCATTTACGTCCGTGTCGGAGCGAAGAAACGAAATGGCAGGTAACGAGGCGCTTGACAT
This sequence comes from Bombus flavifrons, assembly GCF_040668555.2. Classification (NCBI taxonomy): domain Eukaryota; kingdom Metazoa; phylum Arthropoda; class Insecta; order Hymenoptera; family Apidae; genus Bombus; species Bombus flavifrons. Next base: position 3,233,795 of record NC_138453.1, on the reverse strand, counting down.
CCGTCAAAGAACTGGCGACCGACGATAACGGTGCTCCAGAAACGATAACCAGTTCGAACTGTCTGGCTCGCCGACCAATCGGGATCATTGACTCCCTGTTATCGCAACGAGCAAACCAGATGTCTACTTCGACTCACAAATTTTCGCAAATATTTTGACCGAGTCACAAGTTTCAAACCGATATCAGAAATTTTACGACGTTTCTTCGAATATCGTTTTACGTCCGAACCGCGTTACAGATCTTACATACGAACGTCTCTGACCATGTTTTTGAACTCTGAGTTTCATTCGTTCACTGTTCTAAAGTGTTAGTAACGAAGAATTAAAAATCTATAAATATTTAATAAGAGGAAATTTAAAAGAGGAATTTTAAATAATACATGTATGTATTATTTAAATACAGCTAACAATATATTTAAATTAAAGAAATGTGACTCTTGAAATTCGTTTGCGACTTTGTATATCCATTAAGAACAGTTTTTACCTTTTCTATGTGGAAAATAATCGATAAAAAAAACGTATTAAATATTTTGGGGAAAGGGGAAAATATTATGAAATTAAGTAAAAATTAGCGTACCTAAACTTATCTATATTCTCTATTTATTTTTGAATAAACGAAGGATTCGCATTATGTCACAGAGTGGAGATAAGAATTTTGCGCAGAGCGAAAAATGAAAATAAAAGTAGTTAGATATAAGCGGCTAAACAAGAATACGAGCAAAGATTAAAAATGGTAATGCGCACTGTGGATTATCTTATTCATTCAAATAAGAAATATCGATGTTGTTCTTGTGGTGATATGTAATTATTGCATATTGTGAGCTTGATGATTTTACCGTTAAATGACAGTATGTTTTGCATAATTTCTTTCTTGAGGTTACTATTTACGTTAAGTAACGTACGATCGTTACGTAACTAACGCGGGACGTAGTGATGAACTAATTTTGGAAGAGTTTCTTTTCATTCAAGACGATATAGATGTGAATATCAACATTAATATTTTGTCGGAAAGATTTGTCCGGTATATCGACCGAACTTACTTGTAATATCTCGATAAATATCGTACAGAAAATTCACATTGAATCGCCGATTACGACCCGATACATTTTACATTTACCAATAAAATCAATAATAATCGCAACTATGTTATCTAATAATAAACCTATTTCAAGATCCACACATAGCCAATAAATGAATTATTTCCTTCATCCACTTTATCAAATAATCAATTGGCGAATTCGAGAATCATCTCCTATTCTTCTCTGGAAATTTATCACCAATCCTCAATATCTACTAACACACCCAAAAAAGCATAGTCATAATTCATTCTGAAATGGACGAGTCAACTTAAACCAATACCCAAAGATTTTCAACGTCAGTACCAATCAATTTACAAACCATTCTAAGAATCATTATCTATTTTACTCTGGAAATTTACCATTATTCCCCGGCATTTTTCAATAGATCCAAAAGACCATAATTTATTCAACGCCAAGTATCTTTGTCAAAGTTTGTTGAGACTATCAGAGAATTTCCCCGAGCATTACTCACGCAATCATTGACACTACCGACGCGGCAAAGTTCTCCAAGAAATTGAGTGGAAGCGGCATGGAAGAAAAACGCGATTGATGAAGACTCTCCGCAGGCTCCGTGGTGTTCAAAGTCCGCGGAGGGTGTCATGTGCCATCGAAAGCGAGCAATATCGATAACGCAGAAACGCAGACGGAACGAGAACAGCTACAGTCGTTAGTCGTTAATCGTTATCGATTTAATTGCCTCGATCTCCCCTGTGAAGCCTGTCGCAAGAGGTCGTGGTCCAGACCGTGGAACTTGGACGCGGATCACGAGACGCTCGACGGATTTCTGTCGACCACAAAGACGAACGGCGGGTGATTTCCTTTCACAGAGACTCGTGTTTTATCGGCCTCCGACTAGAAGAAAGACGGGAACAGGGAGAGAAAGAGGGAAGCCTAACCATGCATTATAAATTATAAATTTCCACGAATAGAATCCCGCAGCCAAACATTCTCTGTGTATCGAACGATCACGTTATTCACGTTCACGGGCACGTGGCCAAACGTGCCGCGAATTACTTTTCAAGACGACTCGCATGCGCGCTTCAGATTCAAGCAAACAGCTGTTTATTGCGTGTTGCAGCGAATTTCTGTCTCGTAACTTGGAATACAGGATGTTCGAGTTCCTTGATTTTATACATACGATTTATGTGGAGTCAACTTTCCATTCAAATGATCACGATTAGATGATCTTTTCCATATTTCTTTTTAACATTTACATGCACAAATATTTTATGTCCACTTTTAGCGTTTTCGAGAGAAACAGTTGTAAAGGTTCAATAGTACTTAACAATTAAATAAATACTTTTTGCATTGTACTTATCTTTATCGATGCTATTATAAAAGTGATTGCGAATTTTTGCATTGACTTTTTTTATCAACATAAAATTACAAATGTCATTGATGGTTCTTGAAGATATTTCGATATACACTAAATATGGTAAACAAAAATATGTTTTTGATGACATTTATCAAGTAGATATAAATTTGATTTGTAAACACGACCTAAAGTAACAGTTAGAAATTACGTGTTCTATATAAAAAGTTAATTTTCTCAAAATGTGGGCAATGTTCGTGCAGTAAGCCATCGATATCCCTTACTGAAAAATTATGGAATATTATGGAAGATTATGGAATTTTTCTCATTTTTACATAAATAACAACATATTTTAAATGCAATTAAGTCAAAAATCAAATAATAAATATTTCTCTCGTGGAAGTATCAAATATCGCGTAACAAGGAATGGTAAAAAGAAATATCAAATGTAACTGTGGGAATTTTTTAGAAAGTGGGTGATATTTCGTAATAATCGTCGCGTCGAAAAGTATCCAAAGTGCCAACCTAAATTTGTTAATTCTAAGCTAAAAAAATTTTCTCTCTAAACAATTCAAAATATAAACTCAAACCTAATCTTCAAACTTTAACAATAATTCTACGGGTAATTTCACCATCGATTCGTTATAATATTTCACGGTTACCACGATAATCTAAAATTCTGTAGAGGAAAATGAAATTTGTTCGTTCGAAGCGTTTAGTGTACTTACAAAGGAACGAACAGTCATTCGAGTATATCGGTGCAAATCCAGGCTCGTTAAGCCATTAAATGACAACAGGCCCCGCGGGTTATCGTCGCGCTAATAAAGCCGGCGTTGCGGACACGGTACAACGATAAGAAAGCTCGTTTTATTTCTCCTAGCTCTCGATCTTCGTCGTAAACGTGCGTAACACGCGAGCCTGTCGAGGAATCGAGATAAGGCACGCAGATATATCGGTGAGTCGACGCGAACCTCGTCAAAGATTGCGCTAATACGGGACAACGCGGACGATCAGCCGACACGCGGCTTTTACGCTGACTCAGAACCACGCAAACACCATTTTTAATACGCTGCCATGTATTTTTTCTCAGTTTTGATCGATCGACGTTAACGCAAGCGAGCACGGGGTAAATACTTCATTGGCAAAACAAGTTTTGTAATTTAACGTTGTTTTTATCGTTTCCAATTGCATTTCAAGTGAAAGTTTTATCAATCTACCGTGCTAATTGCGGAAGTATAATATAATATTATACATATTAAGAAGTATATATATTATATATTTTAATGTCTTCTTCTAATGATTTAGTTTCAAATAATTATTAAGAAGATACACGAGATTTTTAATTGATAATTTTTGCAATCCAATATATCGAATATTTTTTAATACCTTCCCCTTTTCAGTGCTTTCCCTTGCGTCACACAAAAATTTCCTACCTACCTTGTCAGAAACCGCGTCCACTGTCCTCAATTCATCTTTATACCTTTCTAGGACTTTACAATATTCAACGTTTCTAAAAAATGTCTTCAAAAACGCACTTTTAGTCATCGATACAGTGAATCTGCCCCCAAATCAAGAATGTAAAAATCTTACATAAATCCTACTTACATATATATACAACATACATTTAAAAAAAGGACAACCGAGAAGAAGTATCAATCGTCCAATGCAAAAAAGTCCATCTTTAACTGTCAATCTGACGCAACGTCGGCCACTAATTGCTTTTAAAAAGCGATAATTCTGTTGACGTTGATTCGGCACAGCACGAGCCGGATTTTTCTCGGGATTTCCAGGTTGTTCCCTCGAGGCCTGGCTCTCGTTAATTTACATTGGACGCTCGATGAATCCTTCGGGCACGAAAGCGGCCAAAGCAAATTTGCTCAGTCCGGTCACGCGCGCACCGCTCCTCAGCACACGCGTTCCTACGTTTACCAGTGTCATTATTACCTGACGAGGTAAACCGAATGCGCAGGCTGGTTAATGGCAATGGTAGAAAAGAGAGCTGAACGAAAATCGAACGGTGAGTACACGTCTGTCTGACGTCGTTCGCGCCGACACGTGCTTCGCGGCTTAAGGAGATGTTTTTCAAAGAGATTAGGAACGTCGTCGCGTCGTGTTACTCCTTTCTGCGTCGTCCTTTTTCTCTCGTTGAAAGCGTAACGCTTGCTTGAAACGAATTTTCCTTTTTCTTCTTTAGGAAAGATGGGGTGTCGAAGAGCTTAGTAACCCCTTAACTTGGAGTTTTCTTTGGTCTTACCGGTCAGAAATGCACGATTTTGGTTTTAGCTTTGCATTGTTTTTTGGCTATATAATATATTATCTTGTAACTCTAATGTCATATCTTATATTATTAATATAACAAAGTACAAAACACAAACCAGGATCTGAAAGAAAGCAAACATTTTTATAAACATTGTTGGGAGAATATTTTCTTGAATGCGTAAATATCTAGTATATCAGTATTATTTATATTCTATATATAGCATTGTTAGTATCATATATAAAAATGTAAAATTCCTTTATTTTGTCAGTTTTCGTTCTTATAGTAGCATTTGATTAACGTAGCCACATTCATGATAGATATTTCCGCAATCACCATTGGAAGGAGTATGTGTGACTTTAGAAATATAAGAATAGCATTGCTTTACTTGTTATACATCTACGCCTTTTGTGCAAATAAAACAAACGATTATATCAAATACGAAAACGTGATTATGTTTTTAGTACGAAAGCGTTTAGTTGATTATGGTCGTGTCTCACACAGGCATGGGCATGGGCTTAATTTTCTGTGTAAAATTTGGTTCGTAAGGTAAAAAAGCAAGTTCCATTGTTAATCACTTCTTTTCACCACTTAAATTGACAAAACAAGTAGGTAATAAACACCGGAGATTTTTTGTAATTTCTGTAAAAACGTAACTCTACGATGTTGCTTTTTTGCAACTATAACTACATTTTTAAGAAAAATCCTAAAACCTTCCACAGGCTATTATGTATATCTTTTCCATGCATCTAATGTTTGAAAACGCTTATTCAATAATAAACATATTTGAAAAAGAATTTTGTTTCATACTGAACAATCTTTTGCCATTTACGCATCACAATAAAGTCTCGGACTCCTCTCAACAAAAAAATTTTTCACGCTCCATTATTTTCACAGTTCTTTACCACTCTTCCTACAGAGTAATTATCACAATACCTACATTGCAACTACGTATCTAAAAATCAGCACATTCTTTTCAGAACACGAAATCTAGAAGGTTTTAACCTGCAACGATAATGCATCGGCAATTGCTCTATACTGAGCTAATATAGAAGCAACATCGCGAGAGCAGAACACAGGGCAGTTTACCAAAGATAAGCCCGACACTATGGCTATAAGGCTATGGCATCTTCAAGGCCATGATACGTGAAAACACTACCGACTTACAACGATGTTCGGTTCCTCGTCGTCACGGTCCTACCTTCCTCTCCGTGTTAAACGACAATTTGCCGGTGTTACGCCGTCGAGAACACAGATGCTAATTGGATAATTATATGCAACATCTATTAAGCGGTGCGCGGTCCCGTGTAATCTTCGAATTTATTTTGTCGAAGGAAAAGAAACGTAATGGAAAAAAAGTAAACGTAAATACACGAAGGAACATGGATTGCTTAATAACGTCGAGCAACATGGCGGAACGCTAACGCTTGTAAAATATATAGGGTGATCCGTAATTGATGATTCACATGGGATCAGGGAGATTCTATGGTTCAAAATAAGACGAAAATCAAGAATAACAATATTACTTTACAAAGTATACGTAAATTTGCTTAATTCTCAGTTAGATAGGAATAGATAATCGATAGGATGTTATTGTACATGTGAAAATGAGTGGGAAATGTAAAACAAAACCTTCTCGCCTGAGACCTCATTTTCGAAAAAATCAATTTCAGAGAATTTGCCTAGTACCTGCATACCGGACTAATTCTTGACTAACGCAGGTGTTCAAATCCCATTTTCTTCAAAACGGTGCCTTAAATAACAGAATTTTATGCTTCATTTTCATCTTATTTTGACATATAGAATAATTTCTTGTCATTTCGTGATCAAGTTCACGTGTACCTCACAAATTTTCAAACTCGATTTCCACAAAAACGAAGTCTTCGACGCAATTTTGGTATTCTTGATTTTCGTCTTACTTTGAACCAGTGAGCTTTCCTGACCCCACTTTTATCATGAATTACGGACCACCCTCTATAGTATTCGGTTGATACTATTCAGCGAGCCACGCTGACGTTAATCGGATAATTCTACGCGAGCCCTGTCGTGCGTTAATTTAGATATTATTCCTTGTTCGCGACGTCCACCGTAGCTGGAGAAAATTCCATCGGGAGAGTCGTGAAAACAGCGACCAATGGAAGGGGTAATTATGATACCACGGCGGAAAATAATTAAACGTTTACCTGCGCTATCGGAACTTTCAGTATTTCGAGCGAAAACTCCGTTAGTCGCTAGCACGTATTAATTTGAGCCTCGGGAATGATTATACGGTAATTCGAATCTGTTCTTTTGGATTTATGGACTATCTTGTTCCTCGCTGATTGAATCTGCCTTGAAAATTCCCAAGTTGGTGGTTTTTGTCTTTGCATCGTTTTACTTCGTGTACATATATGGATGAATGATTGATGCTTCATTGAAATGAATGGCAAATGAAACGTTAATATTCAAGAATATCAAAATTATTGGGATATGCTTCACGAACAAGCTTAAGTTGGATTGAAAATGTTTTCAATCATAAGTCTCGTCTCCGTCGAAACAACATCGGACAACTTTTTGTCTCCTTTAATCTCCGTATTTTCAAGTTCGAAACATTTTCAAAAAATAGCAATCTATAGAGACATTTTGCTTTATACTGAAGCAACATTCGACAACTAACGGTGATTTTTTTAAAAAACAGGATCAGCAATAAGATACTTGTTCGATGTTGCTTCAGTGGAATCGAGACTGTATGTTAAGCCTCTGCCTTCTTAACTTTCATCCCTGAAAATTTTCTTTAACCCCTTAACTAATAAAATTATGACTTCCGGTCGACAAAATGTATAATTCTTTTATGTTCTAAAATACTTCCATGCACGATAAAAAATCTAAAAAAGTCATATTTTACAAGTACCTTTTGTAATAATTACGCAGTGTGGTAGATTTTGAAACACGGAATACACAATCCTTTTAGTTTCTTTTTTATTCCCATTTTGCAAATATGAATAAAGAAACATACAAAATATCTTGATGTTATTTTTATTATGTAGAAAATTATTGCATTGATATTTTGGAGAGTACATAGAAATACGAAAAAATGGGAATCAGGTCAAGTTAACTTGGTTGATTAAGGCAGAAGGTTAATAAATATAAGTCAATCGAATCAAGTGTTAACGACATCAGTTAATTTCATTCTAATCAAAATTTCAAATAAAAGTATAAAAGTTTCTTCCACTCTAGCCTTCCTTTAACATAGGTAACTATATTATCCTTTGCAATTGAAACTTATCCCATAAATGAAAATTTAGAACTTCAAGCCATATATTTCGAACAGAAAACATAAATTGTACATCCGTCTGTTGAAAACAGCTTTTGGACACACACTGTTTCTCAACTTCAACATTGTCCATCGTGTAATAGAATACACGGCGATTCGTTAAACCATTCAATTTTTACGAAACACCATATTAAATCTCAACGATACAGAGACGCCATAAAGGCTGATCACCGATATCCTTCGACAAGAAGCAGGACGTTCACTGTCTTCGAACGTTCATAACGACCATCTTTCTTTGGCCTTTTACGATACCGGATGCCTAAGTTCGAACGGCAGAACTCAAGAGCGAGAGAGAGAAAGAGAATCCATGGAGGCGTGCACACGCAGTAAAGAGTAAAGTTTAATTGCCAAATAATAATTAGACGAGGTAAAGCTCGCGACCCGGCGTAATTTACGATACTTCTAGCCTACCTCCTACCGGTGATAATAATTTCCATAAAAATTACGAGTGGCCCTCGACGTGGCTCTCGCTGCATTTCCTTTCGCTTCCTATATATGTATATATGTATAATGACGATATTCCCCCTTTTCCTTGGCTACTTAATTTGCGCAGTGCTTTATGAAAGGTCCTCGCCCACGGCAGTAATTTACCCTTCCCGAGGGACAGACTCGTGTCCTTGACGAAACGCCATTTTTTTCCCTCGTCTCCGTCAGTGGATAGGCTTGACACTCGTTTCTTCGTGTATAGAATCCTCTGCTGGATGTGTATATGGAAATGATTATGAGTTTCCAGATAATAATGTTGAAATTTGCAAAGCTTCATTAGTCTAAGGCGCGCAATAAAAATTATAAGAAAAAATATCAGCACGTGAGAGTTACAGAAGTAGAATATGATAAGTAAGTACATTTCTACTGATTCTCAGAATTTTTATGTTACTTTATGATTAAAATAGGAAGGTTTTAACATGGCTTAATTGAAAAGGAAAACAACCTGTTAGGTTCAAAGATATTACAACTCTTCTAAATAATTGATAAGTAATAGCAAGTTTTGTGAAAACCGAAGACATAATTGTTAAGACAAGCAATATTTTAATATTTATCGGCGTTATTCTGATGTTATAACTTTGAAGAATATGGAAAAAAACACATATTTAGGAACAAAATAAAATAAAAACAATTTTGATAAGATTGACAACGTAACAAATTAATAAATTATTTCGTTGTGAGAAATAGGAAATTTGAATTATCGTGTCCTCTCTTGTAATCTTCATACATAACTTTGTATAATAGCTCCACCTCAATCCATATCCTGGAAATTCCTGAAGAGGAATCGTGGTTGAAGAACGCCTTGGAATTCTATGGTATTTCGCTTGGGTGAATTTCATCTTTCTTCCTTGATATCTCTGATATTACACGTTTGCTGTTCTCGATTTTCATTGAAATTCTTCGTTTTACCTTCTCACGTTGTTTTCTTACTGGCGAAATTTATTATTTATCTGTATCCTTTTATTATTATTGCTTGTATGTATCACCTACTATTATTATTTGCCTCTACTTTTATCAACAAATGTAAAGTCAATTTTTCTTCAACATGGAATACCTATATATATATATATATATGGTAAATTCATATGTCATAAATATGCATGGTAGCATGATTCTTACTACTAATTGCAGACCCTGACCTGTATGCTTGATGCAGTTATAGTAGATCAATAACTTATAATTTACATCCAAACGTCTCAACAAATATGCGCGTTTGAAGAAAGAATAATTCAGACGACATACTGTCGCTACATTAATTGGCTACTTGATACGTTAATTTAAGTGAAATACGTAATTTTATAATGATTCTGTAGAAGAAGAATTATGGAGAATCTTTGTGAAGAATTTTCAGATTGACTGTGTGATAATATTTTAAAATTACAAAAAGTGTACTGATACAATGAACCTTGTGTAAATAATATTATCAAACCTTGAGACGCAATGTACAAAAATAATTTAGGATTAGTTTGATGCGGGCGTTTCTTCGAGAAATGTGATGTTCTGTTCGACGAGATGCATTGCCACTGGTAATGATTATTGCGATGAATCTGCAAGTTTGAAGCACTTGTGGAACATCCCGGAGCAAGTCTCGTTCACGCATCTGTATTTATCGTTGAATGCGTGACGAATTTGTACGACGTCCACGCGCGAATTAAGTTTATTTTTTATTTAAATAATACTTATACGTAATATACGTAATACTTATTATTACGTAATACTTGTAGTTCCCAATATGAAAAAATAAGAATCTTTCGAAATAATATTTATCATTTGCAAGTTCCATTCGAAAGTGAAAAATATCCAAAATTTATTCTTCCATCAGACGTCAATTTTACAAACTCGTAATTTCATTACGACATAATATTCGCAGTAATCTTCTTTTCAGACAATGAATAGGAGCAAGTGTGATACGTCGATCGAAAGCTGATGTTTCAAGGATTACAATGGTTATGATCCGAATTGATGCAAACTTGTAGTTTTCGAGTCTGCATAGTCCCCTTACCAAACGACATCACTACCTTCCCCACTCTGTGAACTTTTTCAGTTTAGACAAAGTCTTTAGTCTTTGACAATGCAACGTCGGGTCATTTGTCATCAATAAACTACCTCATGTATAGTCTAAATAGTCTAAACAGTCGATATCATCTATATTTCATAGCTCGGCGTCGAACCGAATTTGAATCGCTGGTTATCGACTTCCCAAACATTCGCTCGAGCATCCTGCCGAAGTCCTTACCAAGCCAAAGGTCCAGTCATAAATTACGGTAAATAGCAGCGAATTATCTGACATTATAACGAAGACGCGTCGCTGTTAATATACATATATCCTTGTAATACATAGAATATTTATTAACTAATTGAAATTGAATAAAAAATATTTACTCTTTTGTGTAAACAAGCAGTATTCAATTGATATCTTATTGATATCCTTATCCACACCCATTTCCATTATCTCTCCATTTATTTTTGTCCGAATACGCATTTAGTATTTAGTATATACCGGGACTAAATTTTCCCACGAATCACAGGAAAGTGATTATGTCTCGTTAGTTTAAACAAGCAACAGCAGCAGGATTATATTTCTCTTTTCAGAAGAGGCTGTCCTCGCGTTCCGCGTCTTTCGCAAGGCTTTAATGACCACCACGTGGTGCTATCATCGGAGGCAGTACGTGAGAAACACGGACGAGTATCATCACGCGGTGACTCGCTAAAATTATCCGTGCTTCGCTTTCGAGGCAACACCGAAGGATGAGAATTAAGCCGGCGCAAAAAACGACGAAGACCGTGAAGACGAACGATGGTCTCTTCGGTTTCTCAAAAGACTTCTCCTGGGAAGGTAGTCAAGTGGAACCTTCCCGTTTCTTCGCCGACAATGTTCTCTTTCGAAGATTTTTTTCTCTGAGTAATTTTTTCTCCAACCGCAAGAGACATTTCTTTCTTTTTCTCTACCATTGCTAGTGATGTTTTGGGGATCTTTTATTTTACTGAAGTTATGGTTGTTAGTTTATATATTGCGAAGTCTGGTTTACAATATGTACTTTGTTGGACTTTGTTGGATAATACTTGGTATTAGACTAAATACTTCATTCAGAATAATCAAGAAAGGCATAGATTTAATTACAGGTCTCTCTTTGTTCTTCGTTATATTCTACCCTCTATCAATGTACTCCTTATAGTTATAATTTACTGTCAATTATAAGATCATTCACTATACATGTATTATTTTTTCATATTATTACATATATTATGATTGTGATATATGAAACTATAAAAATAGTATGTGTTGCGTAGGAAAAAATATTGCGTAAAAGTAATAAAATCGTAGAGTTGAATTGTACATGACATTATTAGCTACATTCCTTACAAATACTAACTACGATATGTCTTGCACAAGTCGTATGGCTACAAACACGGGAATGGCGAGAAAATCGAAGATCTGGCGGCCCTTGGCTACCATCAATTGTCTCTAATAACAGTAACGTTCGATTAAATATAACCTCGAAACTTCTCAAGTCCGACATTCTCTAACGCTATGAATATCAAAATAATATGTGCGACGAAAAAATATAAATTAACAATAAACATTCGTCGATTTATTCCCAAAATGTAAAACACCGATAGCACTTCACCAAACCCGGAGCACGTGATTAATTGATCGACAATTAGAATGCAGCAGAGTTTATTAATTATGCAGCGAAAGTTCCGCGACGTTGCACGAGTCAGTATCTCGAAAGTAAATTAAGGATCATCAATTGGTGGCATACTCATTAAGAACCTCTCACGAAGGAAGATATACGAACGCTTGCTGAATGTACACGTTGGATCTCAAAGAATATCGCAAAGAATACAAATCGTACGATAAAAATAAATAATTGGAACAACGCGAATCAATTTTAGAAACGAACCAATAACATTAAAAAATTGTCTTTCCTTTCGAACATATATGCATTTCGATCGATACATTACGCTTTGTAATTATAAGATCCTAGTATCCCATAAAGCTTTGTACTTTGATTAAACGAAGATTGTGAAAAATATTTTGCATCCGATGGGAAATATGATTCACGAGTCATTAATTCATTCCAATTATTGGCTGGAAGTATCTCTCAAGTCGAACAGTTCGATATTACTCGACCGTTCAACCACGTTCGTCAGCATAAGGCTTGATATTTAATTATTGAGGCGGGTATTAACCACACGGTTAATTCGCAGCCGGCTCACTACGTGTCTTATGATTAATCACTAAGCTGAAAGCCAACCCGAGAAGTAATCGTGCAATCAATATGTAGAAAAAAATTCCCAATACACTGTATATTCGTTCGGTAATTAATAGGGGTAACTCTCCACAAGTATTTAAATTATATTCATCAATTATCGGGCGCTTTGAGGTAGCCAGGAATTTTGGAAAAAAATATGCGAGTTATTTGAATTTTTTGGAATAATGGCACGAGTTAGTGCAGCTTTATCTTTTATGGGTTGTTTTGTAATAAAAGTTACAAATTAGTAATTTTCTATTCAAACAATGAAACATTTTCGAATTTGAAAAAAGGAAGTAATTTCTGTGTATAAAAGAGCAACTGATTTCTTTATATAAAAAGAAAACTAGTGTTTGAATCACTAACATGTTACAAAAATAACTAGCTTCGTAATTATTTTGATACAAAATTTTATAAGGTATGCCACTATCTTGATACATCTTTGTCAAAAATTAGCTTAAAGAAAAATGTAAAAATTTAATTATAAACACGGTTTCTTCAGATTAAAAACTTTGTTACTGTTACGTTCTATTTATTTGCCGACGAGAAGGTAGCGTTAACTGACGTTTAATGCAACTGGTAATAAGCTCCACTTTTAACCTGCTATGTGCAGGAATACTGGCACGGGAGAGGATTAAAGTTGTTCGAAAGTAAATTAATATGTAATGATTTATTCAGATCTTACTTGATTTCGATATTGACAATTGACTGACAGACTGACGGATATAAAATTCTTCGATTGACAAAATGGTAATTTTTCGGCTGACAAAATGATGATTCTTCGGTTGACAAAATGATAACTAACTCTTCGATAGACAATGGTAATTATTCAGTTGACGAATGGTAATTAATTAATTAATATTCGATAGACGACCGGTAATTATTGTATACTCGATAGACGAACGGTAATTATTGTATTTTGATTTCTCTGAGTCGCTACATTTATTTATGTCTGTCGGAGATGAAAAAACGTCGGGGTCTTTCTTTTGAAAATGTTTGGGAAGATCGCCAACGTTTGTTCAACTGCTGACTTTGTTTACAATTTAAATTGTCTTAATATCGTTATAAAAACATAATTAGGTAAATATAAAAACATAGTTAAATAAGTTTTCGTAAGGTAAAGCTTTTAGCGGCTTTAACTGCCTTTCACTTCAAATACTGTAAACACGGTTTCAAATAAACGTTTTAAATTACCTTGATTTGAAAGAAATTACCAATTTCACTTTCGCTCTACGGATCGCGCGGGACGTGACAGTTATCTATTTTTTCTTGAAATCTCTCATATACATCTTAAGCGTCGTAGTAGATTCACGCGTTTGATCATGTGTATCGACCCTCGGATGTTTTAAATGGTATACGCAAAATCTACGTATGCGTAAGATTTTCTTTTCCAATGCTTAGCAAAACATTTGCTTACAGCACAACAATCATGGAATCAATTTATGTGAAACCCTGACCTGAGAAAAATAAAAGGCTTCTATAGTTAAAGAAGGTAGCTTAGTAAGCGATACACTTTAGAAGAATAACGTTCTCCTATTTTAATTCGGGGCGTCATATTTATGAAGCAAATTTAGAGATTAATTGTTTTAGTAACACATTCTCATTCATTGTCATTCTCATTCTCTCACATTCATGCAATTTTCACGATTTATTACGCTCCTTAATTCTGAATAAATTAATTGTGTTTTACCTTGTGCTTACGATATTTTCAAAATCAAAACTTCTTTTTAATTATATAATTAAGAGATAGACCACGAACTTTTATGCATTTATTGGGAATTTGAAGGTACAAAAATGCACCCAATACATACATTTAAAACTCATCACCCTCAACGGATAAATTCGAAATAGTGATTCTTTTTGTGACAATGATCCGAACGCATTGCCGAACGCTGAGTTTTACTCACCATAGTCAAATTCGAAGCAGCATATAATATAATAATAGAATAATGTATATAAAAATATTTATTATAATATAATATCTAGTAAATGAAACAAATTTCTATTTAGGTTCCATTTCCTTACTTATGTTCATAAAAGTATAAGAACACATAAAAATCCGCAGTCTATTAACCCTTTCACTACAGAAACCGTACTAAGTAATTCTGTGAATTGCGTCATGAATTGATCATGAAGTCATGAAATCCGCCACAGTGAATCCGTAAATTTACGAATCCCGCATAAAGTATAATCAATCGATTAAGCCAGAAGCATAAAACTCATTTAATTTCAGTTTAAAATTTTCAACAATTTCGTACGAGGGAAGGTGACTTCCAAGATATCCGAGTATCGTTTGATCTTCACACATTTAAAGTAAGAATTATATTAAATTAAATTCAATTGATAATTGCAAATTTTATTTAGCACAGAGTAAGCTACTCTTCTTCCTATCACAAGAGTAAATATTGCAATTTAGATTTAGCAATTTAGATTGTGAATAATTATTAATAATTTAACCATTTTCCAGACTCCTCGTGAGAACTTGAATCTTGGTTGCAGCTTGTAGGTACAACAGCGTTCAAAGTCAACGCTTTGGTATTCAGTTTAGCTTATAATCGTTTCACGAGCAAAAGGAAAGAACAAAGGAAGAAGTAGCTAAAGAAGGATGCGGAGAAGACAAAGAAATCGATGATACGACACGGTGTCCGCGACAGGAGAACACTATCGACTTTCTGGGCTCGCGATCAAGCCCTGTAGGTACTTTAGAGAATACGACCAGACGCGTTTTGCGCATCACCGAAGACATTAAACACGCCAGATGCTGGTGCATCGCTCGTGTAGCCAGCTTCTTACTTTTATTCTTCCTCTTCCTCTTTCATTCTCTCGTCATTGTTCCTCTCGATTCGAGTCTCCTCCTCGAACGGGGGCCACACGTTTTTGGTCGATCGCCCGTGGCGAATTTTTGAATCGTTCAGAACTGGTCAAGGAAGAGACTCTGCTTTTGCATCCTGGTATTTGCATCGTACCGATCAACGCATCTTGCATGGTGATTATTTTCGATACGTATTGATTTCTGACTTTACTCGAAGTTCTCCTGAAACTATGCTTTTGAATGAAAATATTTGTATTTTTTCTGTATTTATCACTGATAAATAGCATTTCATACAGTATAATATATAATATTAGCTGTTATAAAGTTTGAACGAATGTCTAACACACAGCATGCAAAACTTGCTCCAACGACTTTACTAAAATTGTTTAATGCTTCTCAGTACCAAATCCTAGTCCCCTCTAAAATTATATTAAAACGAAGGATGAGCAAAGCCACCCTCTTTCGATTCATTAAAACAACCAAGTCTCATCATCTAAATTCCGGGAAGAAATTTCCATGTCAAGGAACAATATACGTCTGAGTGGAAGATCCGAAAATTGTTTCATAGTGGCTGGAAGGAAACGTTCCGAGAAAATCATGCTGAAACCGTGCCGGGTGCACGTCACGCACCAAAGGCGAACACGGGAAATATTAGCGGCACTTTTTGTCGGCTCCGTAGTCGTATCGCTCTTTGTACACATTATTGTTCCACGTACGAACTCGCTGTGCTTTCATACGACACGCGTGTACAGTGTTCTCGTGTACAAAGCACGGTAGCGATATGCATATGCGAACGGTGTATGTTAATGACGTTCGAAGAGCCACGCTGCTCGCTACAGCACCGTTTTGAATAATACCGGGAGTATATCGTGTTTGCCTGATAGGAGCGCTGTGGAGCCTTGTAGCAGTACCAACGAGATGTTTCTGTGGTATAACTTTCATGGAAATTTCAAGGTTGATGTGATAGATTTGAAAAAATTTAGAATTAGAAAATTTGTATTTTGCTGGTAAGTTGAAAAGATAAGATCGATATAAGCATACATCTTTAAGATTGTAACCGGATTTAAAATTTTATAAGTGTATAATGTATGAAAGTAATAAGCTATTTGTAATTTATTCTGTAACGTATAATGTACAAAATATTGTAAATTATTTCTTCATAGGAATTTAAGGCGTTTCAATAAAATACAGAAAAGAAAGAGTAAACGGGCACAAAATATGATTCATGAGCGATCGCTGTTACCATTAATGGAGACTACAATTTGTGTTACTCTTATACTCGCAACAGTACTCGGAACAACATTTCAATATCCATAACATTCTAAAAAATCTACGATATTTTCGAATGAAATAATTTCACAAAAATTTCACATAGTAAAATAATAACAAAAAATTTGCATAGGATTTCATTTCTGCTTTATCCTTCGTATAAAAGGGAGCTAATATTAAAGCCACTAATATCCTGCAAAAACAAACCACCAAAATCCTACAAAACGAGAAATTAAACGAATCCCTCGAGAAACCACCCTCTATTCTGCGATGCTACTCGACGATCTGAACAGCTTCCAACTTGGCGGAGCGAAACGGAAGCGGGCAAAGCATGGAAGAAGCAAGACAGGGTCGAGCGGCAGCCTCTCTACGTGCAGGAACTGTAAAACGATCTCGCCGGTTCACGCGAGATAATATTAATCTCCGGTCTCGTGTCGTGCCACGTCCTGTAGCACAACGGCATGCACGAAAGAGGCAAGAGAATCTGTCGGCGCAGCGGCGCCGGCGGCGGGAAATAGTGCTCTTGCTCTTAAGGTCGCGGGATCACGTGCACGTGGCGTGAAGCATCGCGTGGCTCCGTGGGATCGCCAACCTTTTTTCCGCTGGATCGGTGCACGCACGTTTGTTTTCTTCGACCGGTTGCATCTTCGTGTCAGGCTTACGCAAGCAGATCTACCAAGATGAACACGACGTGTTTGATTCGTGGATGATCGTAGAAAAGTCGCGTGGCGAAAACGTGCTACAACGAAGTTTAGTTCTCGCTAGTTGTTTCTGAGTTTGAGATTCGGGACGAATGCTGAGAGAATTTTTAGTGGATTAGATGTTAGGTGTTTAATATTTTCATTTAAATAAAGCGGTGATAGCGCACATTTTTATAGAAGAGAGCAGAGATGAAATAGTGCAACGTTTCTAAAATTTCTGGATAGGTGGTTTTTATTAAATTTACCACCACTGACCCTGCTACATTTTTTCTGTCATCCCTCGATCCAATTATAGTTTTCTAACGTTAATAAATATCTTCGCAGTTCGAACAAAATATAAAAAGAATTTTATCGCATGGTTTCTTGTTTGCTTTAATTTTATATCAAATATCTTTTCAGAACGCTATAAAGTCCTTCCATTCGTTAAAGTAACGGCAAGATTGAAATATAGAAATTTAAGAACAGTAGCGGGGTTAAGATTTATCCATAAGCAATCTCTAAATAACAAGTTAAATATCTTAGAAATTCCCTTATAGATCCTCTAAAACCGACATTTCTCGAACTTAAATAAAGACGTACATACAAGAGCATACATTATTCCGCAGAAAATGTTAACACTTTACAAGTAAAACGACAACCACTACCTCTTTCTCGAACCCTCAATTACCCGAGCAAAATGTAACGACCCAATCTGTCCAAGTACCGCCTAAGTAGAATAAGAGATTGCCGATCAGGCGTGTCTGACGCTGATCAAGCGGACAATTTTGTCGTCGTACGACGACAAAATTCGAAGCCGTTACGTTAAGACATTAAGAAGGAAAATGGTAATCCGTGAATGGCCCCGCAATCAGACAGAACCAACCACGCTTACTTTTAAACGCGTTCCCCGTACGAGGATCGTAATCGATAGCGATGTTATCACTCGTTAGCACGAGCGCGAACGCGTGGCGACGAGGCCAAAGATGCTCGAAAGAAGCTCCAAAAGAAGCTCGAAGGAAGCAAAAAGGAGGAACGGAGAAAAGAAAGAGAGCGATACATCTTTTCGAAGACATCGATTTCCATTCGTTTGCATGGCCGTTGAACATTATCATCTTCGCCGAGTTTATCCGGCAAGACATCATCGTGTAATTTCCGAGCGCAGATTATATAGGGTGGCTGGCTCCGATTCCGATCTCTCGCGCCGCGAGTCATGTTTTAACTTGCTAAACCGACTCTCTTGGCCAATCGTAATTTTCGTTGTTCCGGCTGACCCGCGGATGCTCGTGCGCGCAGTCCACCACTTCGAGGACATCAAACGAACGACCTCTCTTAATAGCGTCGCACGCTCTGCGAAACAGCCCGCCCTGGTATTATCCGCCTCACAAAATCGCGTGGTCCGTCAGGCGCTTGTAAAACCGACGTTTCGTTAAAACCCACAAAAAAGGAACATTGAGTTAGACATTGTCGACAGAGGTTTTACGGTAATCCCGAAGCCCCTGTTATGGTTGAAGATCTATCTTCTCTTGTTTCGGGAAAACGAATATTTCAAAGCGTTTTCATTGTAAATGTTTTCTTCGCTAGATATTGTAACAAACAGTTGTTTCTATCGATAGTCAAAGCGTTTTGGTATTGCTCGAAGATAATTGCATATTACATTTTGAAGATTAATTAAAGAATCTATGAATATTTGATAAGAAAAGTTTAAATCCTTCCAAACTCTCTACAACTTTAAATCGTTGTACATACTTGGCAGTGGAAGAATTAAATACGTGATAAAATTACGCAACTACTTTACACTGGTTGTAAAAAATATTTGTTCATCGTACACAGTACATTGCACTCTTATTTTCCAACGAAGCGTTTTCTTTATCAGGTTTTACATCTCATATTCATAGAATCAAACTTTTGTAATCATATGCAAGTACCACTAAATGATACGAAAATCAATATACTCGAATCTAATCAATTAATATATATGCATAGTAATTAGAAAAAGTATTTGCACATCCTTGTAGTTATTATTGCATTTGCGTACTAATCAATTAGTTCCAAGCATATTAAGTTTGGTACCATTGAATAATACCAATAGCCACTGTAAATGCAATACTAAATAATGCACAAATATCTTTTATTTTTTACTGCAGCAACCACGGGTACATAGATCAAATCGATGGCGAGAACCTTTCCGAAACTTCCTACAATCTGAAACCTACTTCCACCCTCTCACAATCCACAAGAACCTTCGTACTCCAAAAAATCCCATCTTAACACCGGTTCACTTCACACCTCAGCCTAAAAAAGAAGACTCTCATTTTTATCAAACGATCCAAGCAAACCGACCGAGGATCCACGAATCGAAGCTCGCGCGTTCGTGCCACAGGGTGAAACGGTGCGATCGGCAAAAACCTATGGGTTCGAGTTATTTATTGGCACGTTCATAGGACAGAGAGGACGAAGCAATACGATGAAGGTGGAGCTTGGACGGTGGACAGAGGCATCGGTACCCCGTACCCGGAGATATCTTATCTGAGACACACAGTGCGCGGCGTGGAACTCGCCGCGTATACTTACATCCTCGCCGTGGGCCTGATACCACTCGTTGATAACGGACAGACTAGTATCTGATGTACGGGGCAAAAACAAAAGGCGCCGTCCAGCCCTTCTTCTCTGCTCTCTCACCCCCTTCCTTTTGACCGGTAAAGCCTCGAGCTCGTCGACTGTCTACGCCGCGATGCGGTAACGAGGATCGATCTCGTTGCGCGGTCGATTTATATCGCCGGGGAATGTTTTATGTCGCACGAGGATGCGTCCGCGAGGGAACCACAGGAACACGTGCAGAGGAGCGCGTCGCGTTATCGGATTCGAAAAGGCCGCGAGGAACTCCTCGCATGCGAGACCGGGGACCACCACGGAGGAGTATCGCCGATCGATCGCAGGTGCAGGGTATTCCACGCACGGACCGACTATGAAGTTATACTCCAGGCTCCGGGGGGTTATGTAATGCGAGTGTTGTGCAATGATGCGAAGTGAAGATTTTTGTCGTCCCTTGGGGTGGGTGGGACGCAGGAGATTCAAGGTTACTTCCGCTTTGATCAGTTTCGGAAGTGTGACTTTGTTTTTCGTCATTCCGTTCGCGTTAAAAGTTTTAATGGCTTTCAAAGGTATGACTTCGTTTCTAAGCTTGGGATCAGCTGACCGACATTAGTTTTCGAATATTCAATACCTCTACCTGATCTATATGTAGGTAATGTTTGGAATGAAAGCTATTTTCGTTACGTTGTGGATTCGGATGACTTTGACGTAGTTTAGTTGAATTTTATTGACTGAATTTATTGTGCGATCTTAATTCAGTTATTGAGTGCTCGGTGGATCTGATCTATAAGTAATGTTAAAAATGAAAATATTCTAGTTATTTTTTGATATATAATTTATACTCTACATACGTAACAGAGACGAGAAGATTAATATAATTTTAATAAAGATTCGTCTATTTATAGTAGTTACAATAAAAATGTTGGATTATCGTTCAGATGAATTTACTTTAGACGCTGAGTCGACTTTAATAGGTTTTGGTATTAATTTTAAATAAAACCAGAATTAGCGAGACAAACATAAATAGAATTCTATTTAAATATAAGATTGTAGAGTTAGCATTGTCTTTTCATTAGGATACATCTTCCAAACGATCAGCACAAAGACAGCAGTCATTGGCGCATGAAACGAACGGATGCAACTCGGTGCATCAACCTTCGAGGAAAAAGAGGCGATAAATTAGGCGAGTTTATCGACGATCGTTCGCGCGTGTATAAGCTTCGGTTCAGAAGCTCGGAGTATATGTAGACACGTTTCCGTTTACATCCTTTCGACGCTGAGAAAGCGGCAAGGACTCGCGCAGCTTTCGTTCGCTGCATAAAAAGTCGGCGTATTGGTTTTACGTTCCCTTATTTATGAGACCATAAACTCAGGTCCAGGATTCGCTAAGTGCAACCACGCGAACTTTGCAACCGAGCTGCCGGCTGCACATAATCAACAGTTCTAGAGAGAATGTATTAATAAATTTCAAAGTCAATCGCGCGACGGTGTCGATGACTGGATAAGATTTATAGGATTTCTGTTCTGATTATCCAAATGGAGTGAACATCTTCGAATCGAAATAAAACGCAAATTATTTGAAATTTGTCTGACTTCTTTACTTTAGTATAAAGTCAGCTTTATGATGTTAATTGTGGAACGTAATATCGTTCAAGTGTCATCCTTGACACTTTTTTCCACTATATTTTCACGCAAATGGAACTAAAATTCATCAACGTCGTCTATGATATTGTCTTTTAGCTTGTCAATCGTCTTTGGATTATTGTTCTTATTCTCTTATCCTCTTCGTGAAATTAAGCATCTATTGTATTACGTAACAATAAATGTCTACAGCGTTCAGTGGTGATTTGTTTATATTTTCTGATTAAATCTATCAAGAACAAATGAAAACACGCCGGACCGTTTCTCACTGTCAATTGTTGAAAGTTGTGACGCTCAATTCGGATAACCCTGTAGGAATGTTATTGATTCGAACTATCCGAAGATACTATTATTCAATGTGCAAAATATTTTGAACGTAAACTTTGAAATATACGTTTGAGGTATACGTTTGTAGTGAACATTTGCCTTGATGCTTGTGTATTTTTCCACATTGAATTCCAATCTGTAATCAGATTTTTCTATCATTTGTATTTTTTTATATAATTGTATCTTTTATTAATTAATAGTTGCTAAATTTGTAGTCATTTTTTCAGTAATAGTTAATAATAGATAAAAGCAGAAGTTTTTCAGGGAAGTAAGAGATGATTGCATGAGTTGAGACTAGTGTGCAGAGGCGGCTGGTTGACTAGAAATCCGCAAAAAGCAGTCCGATATCTCAACCGGGGTAAGGTATTTGTTCTGGGTAAGACTATCGGAGACGTAAACATTTTTCGCGATAATCGACAACGAGGAGTGTCTCTGTTATCTAGCTGTGAACTTATACGACTGTAGATAACAAAAGCTAGTTCTTCCGCGACTCGTTTCAAGTCCTGTAACTACTTTCTACGAACGCAATCGAACTAAGGTGTAAAATTGATTGTCACGAAAGTTCCCGTATCTACGTTGACTAACAGAAATCTAAGAAAATACATAAAATGTCAAGGATATTTACCTAGCTAAATCAAGATAATAGCTATGTTTTCTCATTAGTAGTTTAATCGTATGTGTAATTTAGAGAGAAATTTTTAAATTCCAAATTTTCACCAGGATATTGAATACTAGGTGGCATTCAACAAATACAAATATATAAATTTTTCATTGATATGTTCCAGACTATTTTCCAAGTTCACATTTTTCAAGATTGATTAATTTCCTTTATTCTTTATCATCCCTTAACCTTTCCCTTATCTGCCAACCTTTTTTCGTCCATCTTCCCTTTTCTTTATCTTTCTCATTTTTCTTCTGTCATTCTTGTTTTCCCTTATCTTGTTCCCTTTCTTTCTTCTATCCATTTCTTTCTTCTCCCTTTTCCCTTTTTTCCCTCCTGTTCAGAGTTGCTTTACACGGTCGTGACTCCAAAGGTATGGATTCTCGCTTTGTCTTCATCAAACATTACCTTTCTCTCTTCTTCCTAGTTTCATTTCCCCTTTCCGTGTTCATGAAGGATACTCACGATGGATTTACACGCGTAACGAGCTTTTTATCGCGGCACACGTTGGAAACAGGCGGCAAGTGTGCCGCGAGTTCATCCAAGATCATTGGAGAGGATTTACCGCGGCGCGATCCTTAACTGGACGTATAATGCCGACACGACGGAAGCAAGAAGCCGATCCTGCGTTTGTTTCGTTAATAAATGATCGTTTTTATCCAACACGGAATTGGATGGGATAGCACGATGTCTAGAGATACTCGTAGCGTGATCATCATCGTTGCGAGAGCCTGGATTAGCCTCTTCAGCGACTTGTTTGTGCCATGGGGATTGGTGATACTGATGCACGGATATGGGAAATCCGTGTTGTTCGTAATGTGGCGAACATTACGCAAGGAAGAAGCAGATAAAATTTGTCACAGAGATATTAAAGCTAGGATAGGTCTAAGATACTCGTTCGTTTATCTTCACATAAATCTTTCTCCAGAATAATTTTGTGACGAGTTCTCGTGCTATTCCAAATATCGTAGATAAATAAGAAACATATCTTTCTGCATCGCATATTAAAAAATAAGTATCTTACTATTATACTACATTAATTACGCAATTACGGAAAAAAGTAAGAAATATAGTAACTTTTTCAAGATATTCTAAGAGACAAATACAATTTGACATATAATTTATTTTTTTGAATCGAAAGAATTTCATTCTAGAAGTAGTATATTTTTGCAAAGATACGAGCATTTAGTTTAGCTCGATGACATATCTTCCTCCATTTACCGTAATGTTAGTCTATACTTGCTACCGTGTATATTTCATCTTAGAATTTGATCCGAGAACATCCAACTAATCAGGACTGAAAATCGACGAGGGAGAGGACGACTTGTTTAACGATTTATAATAAACGATACTGAGTTCCAACTTGTTCGATACACTCCGTTAATCAACGACAAAATTGATACACATTTCGCCACTGATACACAGTTGCGCAGAGAAATTTTCATTAAGAATCGCAATCTTCGCGTTCTCATTCCTTCGACGACAAGGTATACACACGTAGCATGCGCCATTCTTCGACGTTGACGACGCGAAGGTCGCACAATTTCCAAGTTTTCTCGACGTTTGTGGGAACTCAAAACTTCTCACGTCGAGACTAGATACAAACGGGCCGTGAGGATCTCTTGCAACGCACGAACTACATGATGGGAAGCGTCTGATTACTCCCGTCTGGATTCCCTGGCGGCGGATCATCGATATCGATCCGGATTCCAGCCGTTTTACATATCGCAATTTTCAACTCGTTCTAAACGTTTTATCCACTTGTTGTTGCGTTAATTTCATTGCAACTGTGTGTGCTCTTATTTCGTCACATTTTACATTCACCTGCTATCAATATGCATCGACGTGTGTAACATTTGCTACGAGCATTGCTACGTGAAAGAATGTCGTATCTTATTTTTATTTCTTTCGGCGTAAATATGATTAACATAGATAGGCTGGGAAATTTTCTGCATATTTGTAGATAAACTGCTCTTCGCTTTCAGTATGCTAATATAAGATTCTGGTTTGGAAGGAACGAAGGAAAAAGTGAACACCTTTTTTCATAAATATCAGAATACTTATAAAAACTTACGTATACTTGGAAAATCGTCACAAAATTATTAAAGTTTCTGAGCATTATTATCTCATTCCAGATGTTAGACTTAAAGAATACATATTTAACATTATGAAACTAATCAATTTAATATGATAAAGTTACTACATTTTCTCTTATCTGTCACGTCTTTCGATTACAAATTTGACCAATTTTGATATTCATACCATTTGTGAATTTATTGGCATCTGATTCCATGTATGCTAAAAACAATTTTACGCCACAGATTCGGGTTTTGTGAAAATTTCTTGTAGTGTTTTATCTGATTCGTGTTCAACTTTTTCGACAAGCTTTAGGCTAGAAAATTACGGACGTCAACATATACCTATTATACTTTTCTATATTACTGCAACTTTCAGAGACAGATCCAATAATGTTTCGCTATGTATTGTTGAATAATGAACTCATTCTCATTCGCATTCGGAAGAACGTTATAAAAATTATCTGAAGAATGTAAAAGTACGTGTTTGGATCTTGTGATGAAATTTTTAATTCTATACTAATAAAGACATAAATTCACTAGATAAGTTTCATACATATAAAAATCGTAATTGCTTAATGTGCTCTTTTAAGAAGACGCAAATAAGATACGGTAATAAAGAAAGACGTGGTATTCTATTTTATTGCACTGGTTCGTCGCCTCAAGGGTTAATAATTCAAACGTAAGGTTAATTTAGAATCGCGTTTAAATTTAAAATTAAATTGAATTTCCTGTGTAGCTTGAAATTAACAATGCACCATCCTATCAAGTATTAATAATACTCTATCTCCAAGTACCGGTTTTCGTGACAATGTTAAGATTTATGGATTTAAAAACCAATTGGTCAAAGCCTACATAACTCACGAACTAACGTAAACGATCCAATACGTTCGTGACCACAGACCGGAGACACACAGACCTACATCGGTGGTTGGTGGGGCTATCGACGAGCATTTTGGGGTGTGGGTTTTCGTGGAACAGCAGTAAAGCCAGTCGAGGTCGGGCGAGACCGCAGATTTATGCGTAGTAAAGGCTGGCTAGCCGGTCTTGCTCTTCTTCATCCCCTTTTTTCCCTCGAGGATCGCGCTCGCGCGAGCCAGGCCACGCGAAGAAGGACATTAGCGTTGCTTTCGTCGGTACTTACGAACAGTTACCGCGTAGCATCGTAAATTATTGCCCACGCCCCGAAACTTTCAGTCGTACACGGACTTTTCGACTGGAACAATCGTTTCCAGCCGACGTGGTTTCGGTTGAAAGAGAAGAAAAAAAGAGATATTTAAAGATCGTTCGTGAAGCAGAGAAGGCTAAAATCGCGTATAAAAATCGTTCTTCCATGCGTTCTATCTGTATTATCGTAGCCTTATGCTATATATGTATATATAATTAGCAGGTTAATTATAAGTTAAACGCGTTTTGAATAATTAGTGCAACTGATTGATGGCGTTCTTTTGCCATAACGTAAAGATGCAGCCGAGTTTTTACCGCTTTTTTTTTTATTTCGAATCTTGTGAGAAGTGGTAATTTCCTTCGAGCGTTTTTGTGTTCCTAGGGTTAATTTATGGGTGCAGCTCAGAAGCACTGGCGTTTATTGATTTTCATTTTGGATCCTGTTTTAATTTGGTTCCTCGTTCAGCGCTTCGTTGAAGCGCGTTAAGAATTATAGCGATATTCAAAGATAATTTATATAAAAGTGATTAAAGGTATTTCAGCACGGAGATATAGTTGACCGATATTTAAACATAGATCGGTATATGTACGTTTTCTTCCTATTTAAATGACATTTGACTATGTCTTTGTCTTAATGTCAAAGAGCGTAACTTTCGCTATAGGAGTTATATAATGATGTTAATTACAATTGCGTATTAGATACACTTGCCCAGTTTGCGGTTAGAAATTACTGCTTAATTAGTTTCAACATCGGCTATCGTAATTAGTCGTGTGAATATTCATACCTCAAGCGTATGATGCAGGTACCGTGTTTATATAAAGAAATTTCTGTTTATCACGTATGTTACTACTTCTACCTATCTGTTAATAATAATTAGTCTACAAACTTTTATGCAATTTTATATTTTTATTAATATAAATAAATTAAATCTTAATTAAATCTTACAACAAGTAGTTCATTTTGAATATTTTTTACATTTTTACACATCGATGGCTTCCTGGTCAAATATTGTACGTCGACTTTTATCCTTTTCGAGAAAAACGATTCTAAAAATTCAATGATATAAAATTACAAAGGCGGATCACAGATTTTGAAAATATTTCTACATAAACTATATACAATAGATAAAAATATCATTTTCCGCAAATTTATGTAGCAGATATAAATATGATTTTTATATAGCATAAAGAAACAGTCAAGAACTATTTCTGGCATATAAAATAAACAGTTACGTTTAACAAAAGGCGGACGTACAATGTCTGTACAGTAAGCCATCGATATTATATACGATTTGCACACTTTTGCATTTTTAAATTTCTCACAACTACATAAAAATTCACAATCTAACAATAAACACACCGAAATACTCGATCCCCCTAAACCATTCACCCTTGAATCACACCGAACAAACGTTACAATTTCGAGAACGATGTACCGTCTGGCGAGCCAGCGCGTCTGCGGCACGATAAAATCTTCATAAGGTCCGACTGTTCGTTATCGTTTTCGTCGATTAATCGGGCAAAGTCCCAGCGAAATCCTTACCAGGTATTACGACAAGGTTCCCGTGGTCCGTTAACAAAAGATCGAAGGGGGTGAACGAGGAGAAACGACAGAGTACAAGGTAAACAAAGAAGGAAACGAAGAGAAGAAAGAAGCAACGTGGTTGCTGGTCCACGTGGGATCAGCGGCGATCGTTAAAGAAATATCGACGTCGTATGCGCCTCCTTGCGAGCGGTCCACGTCGAATACGCCGGAATAGTATCTGTAATGCGATCGCTTTGGCACTGTATGGCGATAGCATCATTAACCCTCCGTGCGGCGAACGCTGAATAAGATCTTGTTATGCGATATCCGACCGTGGAGGGATAGCGGTCGCCCTCTCGCTGCACAATACTCGCTAATTAAACGACCGGTCGGCCCGCCACCGCAGATACCAGAGCGCGATTGCTTTGTCTTGGTCCACGCGGGGCTACGCCACGCCACCGCGGCCCGAATTAATTGGCGGCGAGAAAATAAATAGGGAAGCGCGGCCGATTCTCGCGGACGCGACGCGACGTACCACGCAATCCACGCCGGCCTCGCAAAGTGCCTGCCTTTCGCGGAAGTTGCGAGAGTTTTGTGAAACGGCAGATGATCGTAACGGGGCTTTACTATACGTGATTTCTAGATTGCGGATATTTATACATTTATGGGAAATTTAAGGATGTACAAATTGCATGCGGAATGTACGCCATGTACGAACATGTACATATATAAAATATTCAAATTATGGTACTCGTTATACGTAACTACTTATTAAGCGAAGAATTTTCTGTATCTAAGTTCTGTTCCTTTAGTTCCGTCTATAAAGATTCGTAAATTTGCACGAACATTCGCGGTTTACATAGTGATTTCAGAAGGAGAGAATTCGGCTTCTTCGAGGTCTTTTATAGGTTCTTTCAACACGTTCACTGCTTACGACGCGTATTCGAATCAGCACATACATACATACTTACGTATTCATACGTATACATACGTATTCAGCAGGTATGTAAAGTTTCACAATATAAAGACAGGTAAATGTTTTATTAGCCCAAAGCATTGTACGAAATGAAAATCGACTCCACGATAAACGTGTTAACGCTCGTGCTTGTGTGAGATGCAGCCAACCAATCATTTGTAACATATTTTTTGTAGTAATAAATAATCATATTCTCGTATTTGTAAAATCACTTGTCTTCCTTCCATTTCTAATCTTGTGTTTTGCACCTTATAGTATATAACGTAAAATATAACATTAGTATTGCAAGAAATATCTTATTATATAGCCTAGAAGCAATTTCGTTAAAAAAATGGTGCATTTTTGACCGGTTGAATCGAATAACGTTATATGTTAAGGGGCTAAATTATCTCGTATTAGGTGTGCATCATTATCATCAAATTCACAAGTTAATAGATCCAAGTTGACACAATCCAAAATATTTAAAATTAATTCTACAATAAATGCTTTCAAAAATATTATAGTAATCTGTGAATAGTGAAAAAAAGCATTGGAACGTTAGTTAAAAGTAACCACAAAATAACAAATTCAACCATAAAACAAGAAAACTTTTACAACTATATTTTATAAGTTAGAAATTCGCCGATAATGACTGCTACAATAAAATGAAATTGTAAAAGGAAGTCTAGGCTACGACTTTTCACTTGCCAATTCAGTAATATCGTTAGTCATTAAGAGTTCAAAATACCAAAACTCGCCACAACCACATAAAATCTGAAAAACACATCCTTTACTATCATACTTTAATTTACCTATCAACTTCATTTCACATTTCACGCACCCTAACAAATTACATTCTGTAAAATTACCTACGAGCATATACTCCTTTGCCCATCCATCATGCGGGTGATCTACCAAACAAAACATGGCGAGCCATCCATCTTCCCCGTTTCTCTCTGCTATCACAACCCGGCAAAACTATTCGACTACCCTCCATCGCATCGTGCAGAACCAAAGCCACAGAGATCGGATACGATTCGTTTCTTACGGCCACGCGATCGAAAGCCAGCTACACACCCGGTCGATCTCCGTGTTACAACCTGCCAGTCTTTAAATTTCACGGCGAGCATCGACGTGCTAATCGCACGACAGTCCAAGGAGAACCTCCGGCGGAATGAAAACATTTCCAGCCGCGAGTGCCAGTCTGTCCAAGAATGGAGCCTTAACCGGCGATAAATCGTCATCCGATCGTGCTTGAAGCTCGCTTAATTGGCGGTATCGGCGACTGGTTCAGTCAAAGAGTTGTGAAAATCCGGCGTAACCTGTCGCCGGAAGACTGGACGCACGTGTCACTTCTTTTTTCATCCTTTTTCTTCGTCGTTGGCGAACCAATCGAGGAATCCCGGTTAGACAGAGCTCGTAGAACGACCGAGGGACGCAAGAACGAGCTTACGTTCTTACTTGGGAACGGAACAGCTTCTTCTTTTTACTTTTTTCTTTTTTATTTTTTCGTTCATCTTGTTGGTTCTCCAGGCTGTTTCAACAGGCGTGGTCGAGCAACTGACGAGCGCAAAACTTCCCTTGAATCGAAAAGTATCGTCCACAAACAGTATGATGCTGGTCTAACCTGTTGTCAGGAATGTTCCTTTTCTTACAATATCCACTGAATTTCTTCTCGCGTATTACTTCCTGATGTGAATGCATCGAGGGTGTTTGGAATTCGTGGAATTCGTTCCAGTTACAATGTTAATTCGTTTCGTAGAGAAATTAGGTTCGAATCGATGAAATTATTATGTTTGGCAGAGACGATGTTAATTGGTCTGGAGCCCTGTAATTATTGGAATATTTTACTAAATAATATAGCACGAATTTTTGTTTAAAATTCTTCATCGCTATCAGCAACAAATTCTTCAGGTCCTTAGAGTATTCATTTTCTTCTAACTAAAAGAGTTTTATGAATAAAAAGCGTGACGGCATTACGTCTTGTTAAAATTTGGTATTGTACGAATCCATCTTCTAATATTATAATAAATAAATTTAAATAAATAGAAATAAAATAAAAATAAATAAAAGCAGATATCATAAAAATAAAATAAAAATAGAATAAAAATACTGAACATAATTAAAAATACATTACATAAAACTAAAGTAAGAATA
The DNA here is from genome assembly GCF_040668555.2 of Bombus flavifrons. NCBI lineage: Eukaryota > Metazoa > Arthropoda > Insecta > Hymenoptera > Apidae > Bombus > Bombus flavifrons. The sequence continues at coordinate 3,203,231 of NC_138453.1, read as the reverse complement.
CAAATTCTTCTATAAGCCAAACTACCAAAATACCATTTTAAATTCTCCGCCAGCTAACCAGTTAAACCTCTAAAAATTTCACGTTGCGCGGCCGAATATCCCCTCCATCCCTAGAGACGATCCATCATTTAAAATTAATGTGATTTTAAGACCAGACGACGATATCGATAACAAGATAATTAAAAATAGGCGCGGCTGGATTCTTCGTCAGCCTGATACATCCGTTCGTGACGACAAACAGGTGTGGCTGTCTCCAAAGATTGCGTAGGAACGTCACGCGGGTATATTTGAAAACAGGTGTTCGAGCATCGATAGAGAAAGGTGTGCTGGCACCATTAGATACGCGTGCGATCGTATATATGCATATTACACAGTCCAGTTAATCCGACGCGTTTAGGAGACTCGATGACTCGAATATTTAAAGGTCATGGGTTGCTCCTTGAACAGAGCCAATGACCTTGATGTCCAATGTATTATAATTATAATATATTATAATATAGATTCATAGTATAGTATACATTTGTTAAATCTTAAATTTAAGAAAATCTACAACGTTACAGTAATTACACAGAATACTGGCGCGCACCTTTATTTTACAATGAAACGATTTTTATCAGATTCTATACATTTTATTTTCATAGTATCAAACTTAGTACTCAGTCATGATATGAAATTTACTATACTTGAACCTAATTAATCAGTACAACTTCTGGCAAAAAGTTTTCGATCACGAAATTGGCTAAAAATATTCATGTTTAATAGTTGTAAAATATTATTATACGTGTATATCGTTGAAACTAAATAAGAAAGTAAAGGAAGCTTGGTCTAGAGTAAGTAACGATAATATATCAGAAATTCACGAAAAAAAGCTACAAAATAAAGATGATACTTTTAGTCAATTCTGTATTACTCTGTCTGATCGAAAACATTTTGTCAGCTGTTTCATGTAAATGTTATAACAACTAAAATAGTGTGCCAATACCTTTTGTAGCCACTGTACGTTCACAGCAATGTTTCAAAATGGCACCACATGTGTACTAAGATACCAAGTTAATTGAAAATTGTTGAAAGTCCAAAGAGAAATAGGGTACGAATAAAATTGTTAATTAGAGAGATTGTAAAATTAGAGAAAGATTCTCTAAAGGATTCTTTGTATTAGCGTTGATTTCATATGACAATGGATTTTCTGTGGAAAAGAGTTCATGAGTTTTTTCGCTGATGACGACTCAGATATGATGAAATGTATGAAGACTGTGATTCCTTTAAGCTATTTACGTGGTCTGGAAAGTAACTACAATGGAATCTCGATAGTTTAATTAGCGATAAGTTAGTTAAGAAATGTAGAACAGGACCACTATTGTACCGAGGTTAATGGATTAAAGAATTTATGAGGCATATTCGTTCAGAGAAAAAGTCATTTGTAAACCCAATAGAACGCGATGGATTTTTGAATACAAAACTAAAGTAATTACATGTAGGTGCGAGAGTTCTGGTTATACAGAGATACTCCTTCGATAGCAATTTGTAATTATAATGAAAGTTTCTAATTGTACACTATTTCATATGTCAGCTCTCCGATTCTTCTTCTTAAGCTTTCAATGATTGCTCGTCGTATTTAAAATGTTTAAAACATTCGAAATGACGATATCGTTCGTGAATTTCATCTGCATTACATTCGACTAAAAATTTGTCATCGAATATTTATCTAGTAATTGCTCATCGTTCTAAAGAGAGATAGATGCTGAAAAATAGCTTCAGCTTGGTAATCAGTAGGAAAGATATAGGAAATATGTATATAGACTTTCTTTATTTTCTAGCAAATCGCTCTTAGATGAAACGATTTAGAAGAAAATATTTGTCTTAAGGAAAAATTCTTCTGCATTCGTATAAATTTTTACAAATATATAACGATATTGTGAAATATTGGCAACGTATTTCTCCATGTTAATTTAACAACTTAAGAAATCATTTTAAAATACAAAATCTAAATTGATGAAGTTTTCTAAACCAAGCTAATCTAAACCTGTCGTGGATCGCTTACAATTCGACTCGTTTGAAAATTACATACAATTAGAACTTGATAATTTTCAAGAAAATCGTTTACTTTCCACCAAACCTTTCTTGTTCCATCAAAATGTACAAATTATGCAAGCTAAAATGACACAACACGAAACATGCGATATTTTTTTAAATTGTACAAGTACCTAAAACGAATTATTCGTCTATTAGACAAGAATTCGTAACGAAATAATGAATCGTCTGTCGGATAACAATTTTACGATTTCGAACCTATCCGGAGAAATAAATCGTGGAAGATACTTTCCAACTACACGCAGTTAGAAAAAAAGAAAAAAGGAAAAATCGTCGTTAAAGCGGTGAACAAACACTTGACAGCTGTCCGGCGATGAACGCCGTGCCGCGCAAAAATCACAAGGTTGACTTTGCCTCGGTACGGAGGAGTCGATGAACATGTAAACGCAGCTGCAGGGCTTAAAGGTCCGTTCTCGAAGGCAAGCAGCAATTGACGATGCAATCGCGGGGGATGCAACGATCCGCGAACGGAGATTCTGATCGTAGCCTGTACTTAGGTCGCAGGACGAACGAATGCACCCTCGAGGACTCGCCATTGTGATAGTAATTGCCTTCACCTTCGATGGGACCAGAAACCGGATCACCACTCGTTCGATCCAGATCGAAGATCGTGGTCGCGTACTGGACTTCGATCCTTCCTTGCTCGTCGCGTAAGGTCACCGAGAAAGATCTCTGACATTATCTCTTTCTTTTTTTTTCTTTGTGATTTGTTTCTTTCGTAGATTAAAGTTTGAAAACGTTGGAGAACCGTAACGATAGAGATAATGATCTGCAATGTCGAGTGATCGATACGTGTAACATGATTAATCTCCTATCTTCTCTTTTTATTTTGAGGTATTTAATGTTTGTATATTTTATGTCTTTCTAACATGGAGTTTAAGAAATTTCAATTGTACAATTATTTATTAATTATGTTAAGTTCGTTACATATTTCTATCGATTTTTTTGTTCTGTCTTTTAAATTTCGCAAGTTGTACAAGTAACTAATCTTTTTTCTGCATTGCATCTATTCTAGAGTTTTCCCAAAATATGTACATATTCATTATTTATAAGAAATTTTTTAATAACGTGCACCAATATTTTCTACACCCAATGTAACTGTGTTTGGAACTTTGTAAATTTTTGCGGAATTATTTCGAAATAGGATAGAGAATCAGGATTACCATTTCAAAATGAAGAAAAAGAATTCCACGTTCTGGCATTTTATCGAAGGGTATAATTAAAAAGATAATAGAGGAAATGCCTGGGATATTGTAGACTTACAAAACATGTATTATGAAGACTTCAACAACCACTAATAAAGCGATTGATGCATACAATAATAGAGTAACTAAAAGCGTAATGTTTTCTTCTTTGAAAAAAGAAGAATCTGCCTTGTGAAATGCTCTACGTCCGAGCTATTGAATTCCCATAAAAAAAACATTTATTTTAATATATCCAGTTACAAAAGTATAAAAGAACTTATAATACTGTACAATTCTACATTCAAGATACTTCACATTATCAAGGAATAGAAAACATTATCAAGGTAACCTTAGTATTTTAATTCTTCTGCGACGCTGGAAATGGTGATTAAAACAATATAAAGCAAATAAAACAAAGAACTTTGCTTTCCACAAATCGAATTCATTTACTATCGGTGGCTTATTGCACAAACATTGTATGTTCACATTTAGCGAAAGAATGAATATCTTTTTGGAAGGAACCGTTCTAAAGATTCTATGGCATTTTCTAATTAAATAAATATGTATTTGCCTTTATCAATGCTACATAAAATTGTTTGTAAATTGTACGTTGATCGTTTTTAGCAACATAAAAAATACGACAAAGATGGATCATGGTTCCTGAAAATATCTGTACATAGACTACGTAGAGTATTATTTGCGCACATAAATGTGATTTTAATACAGAGTACAATAACTAAACGTTAGGACTAACTAAAAGTCAAAAACTATTCGTTACATATAAAATCTCAAATTTCATAAAAACTAAATATACAATATTTGTTTAGCAAGCCATCGAACTAACCAAATTACACAAAAAGAAGTTAAAGGTACCGCGAAGCTCAATTTGTCATTTTAGTCAGCGGCTGCTTCAAACAGCTCAATCCTACCCGATTCGATCACTTTTTCCCGACGCGGCGTTTTTTCCAGATCGGCGTTTTTTCGGAGAGTTGCCGAAGGCGCAAGATAAATGGCCGCGCGGATATTCTGCCTGCGGCATGCAATCAGCTTGACACAATAGGTTCTTCTGTAAACCGGAATACGTCACAGCTAATGGTCCACCTTGAACCCGTTATCCTGAGGACTCCATTTGGGCTCCGATTGGGCCGTCGAGGAGGGAAAAGAAGAGGAAACAGGCGAAGATAGAAGGAGAGGAAAAGAAAGAAAGAACAAAAAGGGAACCGTGTCGAGGTGTATCTATGCCGGTGTTTCAAGGGTGCAGCGAGATATGCGGTTGCAGGTTGCCGGCAAAGGTCGTCGGGAGGCTTCGAGGTGAAGAGTTCCCACACTTCGAGGCTGCCTCGAGCGCGGAGCGCTAGAAGCGCATGGGTCAGACGCCTGTGCGCGCCTCGAGCGACGATCATGATTCAAGTAATGTTACACGAGACGAACCCTCGCGATCCAACGTGTCTTTGGCAATACATATTGTGATTTTAGTGTTCGACACTTGAGGCGAAGCACTGAGATATAACAGATAAGAAAATATTTATGAAAGATTCGCGGTACTTGTAGATAAAGTAGCAAGTATTGAAATTTCCTCTTGTCAAAGGATAATTTTAATTTTGAAATTTATTAGATGGATCTAGAATCTGAAACTTGGTGATAAGAACTGATATAACAGATAAAAAAGATACTTCACGAAAAATTCATGGATTTTACTGTACATGAAGCGGGGAGTGTTCAAACTTGTTTTTGTCACAGGGGTAGTTTTAATTTTGGAATCGATTGCAATTTGTCACTGATTATTTTCTTTTCTTATCAATCGTGTATTATATTTTTGAAACAACCAGTAGGATACAGATACGTAATATACATATACTTGAGAGATTTTCAATAGCCAATTGACATTAGATATATATATATTATATATTAGATATAAGATATAGATCTTCCAATAGTTCAAACAGCACTTATATATCCTAATCGATAATACACTGAGCGTAATAGTTAGCAATTTTAAGGCAGCAATTTAGAAGTGTCTCTACTTTTCAGCCCTCTTCATTAAATCACGAAGTATGTACTCGTGGAAAGTACTACTCTTACAAATTCTTAAAGATACTGTTCATTCGAGAGGTCAAAGTACTCGATACGAAGTATTAGAAATATAAACAGATAAAAAAGAACAAACAGACATACTAAGATAATAATAAGGAAAAAACATTTTGATTTATTCGATTCTTTTTTAAAGTCAGCAAAAAAATAAAATGCTTTATTCTACTGATTCAAAATGATAGTTGAAGTGCATCGTGAAGCTAAAAAATATATAGGATGAAAACCATTCCAAGCGAGCAAAAATAATAGAGTTTTTCAAAGAGCAACATAAAAGTGGTATGAAGATGAGGGAAACGATAAACATATAATTCGCTAACAAATACATATATTAACAAGCATTAGATGCGAAATTAAACTTACACGAAAAAGAAGCCAAACGCAAAATCACATCTATATTTCATTTGCTAGCGGCTTCATCGTGCCTTAGTAAGTTGCACGTGCTCTAGGACGAAGCTTGCTCGGAGAACGTAGAGTTTCCGACATAAAAACGTACTTTGCGTGTCCGGAAGTCGAGGAAAGGAGAACTGGTGCCTCGTGTAACAGCGTCTGAAAGTGGCTCCAGGCACGGCGCGTGCAGGACGTGATTGTGTCGCGGATTTCTTCTCTCTATCCGTTTCTTCATTCTCCGTATACAATTCTCTTCGTCTGCCACCACCTTCTCGCCGTTCATCCCCTACCACGCAGACCCGCGCCTTCTCGTCGTGCGGCTCCTTTTTGCTTCTCTTTCGCTTCTCCACGTTACGATAGAGCGGACGGCTCCCACCGCCTCCGCTCGACCGCGACTACACGACTACACAGCCTCGGCTCGTGCTGCTTTTGCTGCTCTTGCTGTACCTAGCAGACTTCCATTGACGTAGGTAGCTGGGGTTTCGAAAAATACCTCCAGCTTCTGCCACTTTCCTCTCTATTTCCTTTTTTCAGGAAGTAGCTCCACCTTCTGTCACTTTCTTCTGCCTTTCCTGTTTTTCGAAAAATAACTCCGGCTTCTGTTACTTTCCACTCTCTTTTCCTTTCTCTGCCTAAACCGTACGGAGGCTTGATCTCTCTGAATGAAAAACTTGGAAAATGTTTACGTTCCTTCTCTATGACTTCGTTCTTATTGGCATGCTGATTTTTAGTTTTAAACAGATTCTAGGATGTGTTTCAATATTGCTTCGTAATACAGCGTCGGGTTTTTGTATGGTCTCTTTCTTTGGAAGTAGGAAGATACTTCCTCGTAGTAGGATTATAGCTGCCTATGATAAACGAATAAATTTGAGTGGTGAGAGGTAAATTATGGGGTACTTAACTGTGATACAATTTATTCGATAATATCCAAATGTTAAGATAAAGAAGGCGAATACACGTTCGTGAGATAATCTATGTGTGGTAGAGAAAATTTAATTCGAACCCATTTATTCGAACATCTTACCATGCAACCTTGTTGTTACCTATGCTCGTTGTTGTGCTCTACTGATCCAGAGTAAAGACAATCGGCAAAAGTCTCTTCTTTCTAGGTTTAACATAAAACAATTTCGCAAATGTCATACAGGAACCCGTATAATTCTTCTTTAATAAAACATTTTTCACGAATGATTCCTATAAAACTTCCCAGAAGATCTAAACTCTGACAAACGTCCACACTATAGGAACACAAGAAAATCCAGTTCCAGAGCTATTGAATCATATAAACCATAGAAACCGCGTCTATCCGACAGCATTTGCTCCATTTACAACCTTTTTCTTAAGAAAGTGTCTTCCCTTTGTCTAATGGATGGGAATCGCAAGAAACGTAGAAAATCCCACGAGTGCCGTTTTCAATCAGAACGCCAAAGCCACAGTAGTATCGGTTCACCGTGTAACGTCAGTGGAAATCGTGTCCGATCACCGGTGGCATTTCACGAGCGATTGCTTGGTAATCGTCATCGCGGTCGACGTGTCTTCTTATCGAGGGCCGGTGGATAGGCCACTTGACAAATCGGCTTGTTAAGGCCGGTAGTTACGCCAGTGTTCCTAGGCAAGGCGCGTGGCTGGAATGCGGCGCGACCGTGCTGTCGCGAGCGACTGAAACGCGTCGTGGCCAATAGGAAAAGGGAATTGAGAAGCTGGCTTTCCGGCTAGCTGGCGTCAAATCAAACGATTCTGCAGACGTGAAAATATCCCACTTTTTTTAAAATGTCGTTCCACTGCTTTTTTCCAGTAAAAACTTGGATCGTTGGATTGGGAAGCTGGCTCTCCAGTTAGCTGGCGTTCGATCAAACGATTCTGCAAACGTTCCGCTTTCTTTAACGCTAATCTTACCAGTTCCGGTCAAACGACCGGTTTCAAATTATCCGATTAATCAGTTTCTCAATTTTTGTTAATATAAAAATTTACATACAGTTAGGTGAACAAAAGAAATAACAATGAATATACAATTTTGAATTAAATTTTGAAACCGGTCATTTGACCGGGACTGGTAAGGTTAGTGTTAAGTCGTTCCACTGCCTTTTGTACGTCTTTTCAGTAAGTAGAAACTTGGGTCGTTGGACTAGATCAAAGAATGGTCGTGTTTCTGTTGTATTTGTAAAAAATGTGCAGACGTCCCCTCTTTCCAAGGTCGTTCTCAACGTCCAAGGTTTGACCTTTATCTTGTCTTTTTAGCAAGTAGAAACTTAAGTCGTTAAATGGGTTTTATTTCTGTTTTTATTCTGTTTCATTTTTGGATTTTAATTTCGTTTGTATAAAAAAGTCAACGATATGGATCTGTGACACTCTTTTTCAAAAGGTAGTTCTGCAAGAATTGTGTTCCTGCTTTATTTGTAAAAAAATGTGTATTAAGATATATGATCATTCTATAGCTAAGAAGGGTAAAACGTGATGATATAATAATAATGGTGGTTTGGGAGACAGATTTGCAAAAAGCGAGGATGCCGAGGAAGATGAAGCAAGAGATATTTATGCAAAGTTCCAAGTCCTACGTTAAGAATCTTTGAAATATTTTATGGAAGGTAATTCCAGTAACGTGCGTTTAGTGATTCAACGAGTAGAATAAGAAATAGTTCCATTGAACGAGAAACAGAGGAGAATCCTGCATCCAAAGAGACGTTTCTAAGAATTCTATTAGTTAACCACAAGTTTTCAACAACACCTTCACGTTCCTTTCACGAAAAAAGACAGAAGGATTTTCCGAAGCACAAATATTATCAGCATAACAGCGATTAGTAAGTAGATAATCACACCGAGGATATCGATGAATTTTCTTCCTTTAGCAAGAAAAACAGACCATTTATACTTTAAACCTCTAAAGCAATTTTTAGAAAATGCTCTCTCTCTCTCTTTTATTTTTCAGCTTAGTAAGTCAATTAACTTTATTCTCTCGAAAATTCAAAACCTCAAAATTGACAATTAAGTCTCTCTTGAGAAAATTTTTCAATAACCATATCGTCGATTATCCTATCTAAACCTTTCAAGCTGGCCAATGTAACGTTTGGAAAACGAAGACTACTAAAGTCCACGAGACGCAACACGCGCCTTCGAAGAGGAGGATCGTCGCCAGGGGCTGTGTCCTTTAATCAGCGACACTATATATCTAGCGAACGCACGGTGCTTAATAAGAGGGACCGACTTAATTACGAGGATATATGGCGAACGACGGAGGCAGCAGTCCCTTCGAATCGCGCGCACCTTGGCTCTCTATATCGAAGCTAAAGTCTCGATTTGCATACCGAGTCTCTCATTCTCTCTTTCTCTCTGATCTCGCGAATAAACCACCGTGTTGCTACTCTTTATTTCTCCCTTTTTCTCTGTTTCTCTCTGCGTCTCTGTCTCTTTACCTCTATATGTATATTCGAATGGACACCAAGACACAGATGTGTACGCCTCCGCAGCAGAAATATTATTTCGAGCGGTAGAAATTCCGGTACGCGTCGTTTCTTCCCGTCTTAACGACCCACCTAATGAACGTTAATGTCTAAGGGCACAGATTCTGCGATTCCGGCGCCACCACGATATACGGTCTCTGCTGTTTGCGCCTTCCTCGTGGATTTTAACTCGGTCTTCCCGTTCTCACGCGAGGGTGGGTGGTAAATAGGGAAAAATTTGCATAAGTATTTATGGAGACAAAGAGGAAGGTTCGGAAGAACAAAAGGAATCTGAACCAAGGGCACTTGAGTGCTCGAATATTTAGAGATAATATTTAAAACATGTTTTCGTATTATTTGGTCTCGTTGTTTGTACTTGATCTTGTATTTCACTGTATTGGAGTATCGTTAAGGTAAAAATTGTTATTTGGTCTTTTACATTAGAAGCTTCATCTATTGCAAAATGTTGTAAAATCCTACAGACAGATAAGTATTAGAATAAATAAAAATATAAACGATTCAGTGACGTAGAATGAGTCGTAGAATGAATGCGTCAATGAGATCTCTATATAGAAAATATAGATGTTCCTATAATGTAGGGCTTCTACGATACATACTTCCATAGCTCTTACGAAGAAACCGAATCGAATCTCAGCATCAAACAAGTATCGAATCGCATGACTTTTCGTCGATAGCGTTTCGATAAAAGGAAAAAAGGGGGCGCCAAGTATTTCTGGGCTACACCTACCTGGCCGAAGCGAGGCAAGGGCATCGATGCGCGGCACGAATCGTGATTTATGCAGTGGTACCACCAGGCTATATGGGACCAGGGTATATCATTGTTGCCATCACAATGGCACGAAATGCAATACTCGTACTCTATCGGGTGCGCTTTCGCATAATGTGTCATAAATAGGCGGCACACAACGCCGCTCGCATACCGTGCTGAAACAATAACCATTGTGGTGGATGGTGGGCACTACCTATGGGCTCACCACTGCACCGTGCCGCGATGCCGACTACGCGAAGCGCAAGATTTTTATCTGAAGAGAACCTTGACGCGCAGGTGGTCTTATCAGCTCGGGCGGAAACACCTCAGTTCGAAGACCATAAGCGTTGAATTCGAACGCAAAACCTGATCAATGGCATCGATCGTTTTAAAAGACGCAACTGATTTGTCGTCAATCGTCTAGCATAGATACTTAAACGAGAATATGAAGGTCATATGGGAACAACACGATAAGTAGATCACGAATATTTATGCAATCTATTTTTGTGGAAATAATGGAAACAATAAAGCCTACGCAGAGATTCCTTCATATAAATTAATAGGATTAATTAATATTTAATATAGCAGCTATTAAATAGTATTACGAGTACTATATTTCTGATAGTTTACATACTTTTGCGTATTAGTGTACATTTTACGAATTTTTATACCTTTCCCATAAAAGAATAAAAACTCGCACTCGAGTGATAAGTCACATTGATTTTGTTGGTTTTTTAATTTTGATATCAATTCATAGCCAAGTGGGAGTACCTTAATGCAACATAATCAAAAAAGCGGAGTAGCCTCTATATTTAGAATTACGTCTTTTAAAAATAGACGATAGGTAAATAATAATAATTAATTTCAATAATAAACGTGTTTAGGATTAAATAAGCCCATTTTGTTTGAACAGAATTGATTGACCGTGTTTATGAGAAGATTTCAGATTTTAAGATTGCACCCCTGCAAAGAACAGAAAATATTGCTTATCGTTATACCGTAGACTTTCATGTATTTAAGGGAAAGTTGAAGGCGCAGAAATGCACAGACAGGCATAATACGGAAAAATATATGAAACACACACAGTGTAATATTTATCATAAAGGTGGTACTGAACAAACTAAACAAATTTCTTTCTAGATTCCATTTTTACATTATATTCATAAAAATATAAATTTGCATGCATATCTTTACTTATCTCTACTTATCATCTATTCTCCTATACCTTTCACACATGAACACACAGAGTGTTTCGTCAACTTTAAAAGAACCACATGCTACAAAATGCTATACATCTATGACAATATTCTATTTTTCATTCCACGTTACAGCTTTATATCCAGCACCTTTGTTCCTAAACCACTACCAACAAAATCCCCCATTTCTTTCATGCAAAACGACTACCGACTTTGTCGATCTCAACGGCATTTCATCGTAAAATAAAGTGCTGCGGAACTGAAAGTTCCATTTAACGGTACAACTTGTGGTCGATCGTTTAGTTTTGCTCTTGATCTTGCTTTTTGGATGACGATCGTGTTTGCGGTTCGCGAACTGGTGGCGCGTGAACTTTCCTCTCCGAGCAACACGCCATGTCCTATCGTGCTTCGAGTACACCAGGAATTTGCTGGCAGAACCTCGATTATTTCACGACTTTTCTGCCTGTTGTACCTCGGCTCTAAAACCGCAACCTTGTACCGACGTTTTTGCCAGAATCTCTTGTTGCTTCGTCGCCGGGAGTATTCATTCAATTTTCAATTTCATTGTCCCGCAAAATGCCGCAGGAAGAATTGAGCTACAACTTGGACATTGTTGTACATTTCCTCTTGGTGCACGTCTATTTGGATTCTTTCGCTTCATCGTTATATTTTCTCCTTTTTATAGTAAAAGAAGGCAGCTCCGCTTTCCAGTAATTTAACTAAACTAACAAAAACCAATTCAAATCGCTTTTCCAAACGTACTATAAATTCATAACCGATTAATATTTCTAATAGTAAATTTTCGCACTTTTAAACATCAACGTTACACTCGTCTAATAAATTTAATTTAAATATTAGACTTTCTTATTACGCAAACCTTTCAACCGTTAATGTGAACGAATTATTGCTAATATATGAGATTTTCCATTCCAATTTCATTCCAATTCTAAAAAATTGCTTTTTAAATTAACGTTATAATCTGTTATATCTTCGATTTCAAATTCGTGCCAATTCGTAGAAAATATTAAAATCCTATATATAAATATTGCTTCATGCTTAAATTACATACTAAAATTTTGCATATTTGTACGTAGATGTGTACTGCTATATACTTGTATTGCACGATTTGCTCTATATTTAAATTACATATTAACGTTTCGCGTGCAAATATTGCTTTACGTTCAAATCGCATAATTTCCAATTATACTTGACAAAATTTTCAATTTCAGTCGACTCGAACATGACTAACCTCTTGCATTCGAAGCAACGACCAGTCAAGCCACGTATTCTTTTCCCCTAAGCTCCGTCTAGATTCTGAATAATCCCTTTCAGCGTTCCGAGAAGCGTAATCCTTGCAACCTCATCTTCGTTTCAAACTTCTAGATCCGCGATGTGGGAGTCGACTAGTGGCCGACTGCTGCGCTCTCGACCGTGGGTGTTGGAATCCTTTCACGGATGTTAAAGATGGTTTACGGGCTTGCGAGGCGCCCGACCTTGTTCACCGTGGCTAAAGGTCGGAACACGGCCGTATGCGGCGGAATATTAGATGTTATCGCGCGATCCGTACGATTCGCGTTGTCTTGTCCCGCCATGAGGAAGCCTCGACACTCGCGAGAAACGATTACGAAGGCATACTGCAACCGATTTGTATTTATCTGTCGTGTGTCTTCCCATTCGTGTGTTCTTCTTCGCGTCGTTCGTGTTGTCAGGTTCAACTAGTTTGATCGAAACAGAAATTATCACCGCGATTGCGAATGTCAGAGAACAGATACGCTGCAGAATTATTGTAGAACGAGGATTTTGGAGAAACGATGAGATACTGGAGAATCGCAACAAGGATTGTACATGATGCAAAAGTCGCGATTAACTTACATGTTTCGATTCTCTTTCGCCCGCTCAGTGATCCTTCGTTTGTTTACGTATACCTTTTTTGCTTACAGTATCCTCAAAGAAAAAAAAAAATCTAGAGTTGTCGAATCTGGCGATCGAAGGCTAATTATATCTCGAATTTCTGGAAATTAAATCCCGAAAATGAGACTTTATAATTGGTGACCGAGATGGCTAATTGAATCTCGAATTTATCGAAATTACACTGCTGGCCATATTGGTATTTAGTATAATTTGAATATTTTTACCGCTTTTATTTTTTAGTTATTTTACTATGAATTGTACGAATACCTTATGATTTTAAAACATAAAGTGAAGAATTAGAATTTTTCAATAAACACAATCGATAGGTGTCCTAATGTTTATTACCGAAATAGCAATATACTAGGTTGTCCGGAAAGTGTGTTTCTTTCGCAAACGTGTTTTTTAGAACAGTGCACCTTTATACAAACGTAAGACCAAGTCTGTGAAATGTCGAGGTGTTTATCTCAACAGAACAAAATGGATCGTACGTAATGCGACAAAATAATATAAAACAAAAAACGTTGTGCGTCTATTATTTCCTCATAAAACGAAAGCAACCTAAACCTTTTTGGGCAACTTAATAAATCCCGAAAATAAAACTTTAAAATTTCGGAAGCGAATGAAAAACGCAGTAACCTTCCATGATAAATCTCTCAGGTGTACTTTAAATGTTGTGGAAAGAAAAGAAGGAAAAATTATATCGAAAAAAATTAAATACTTCCGATCCTCTCATAAATTTTGCATCAGCCTGTAGACGCAACGAAATGTTCAAGTGGGATATGATTTAGAACAGCGTTCGAGTAGACTTGCGAAGAAATTATCGACATATTGAAATGAAAAAATATAATTGGTAGATGACGACAGATATTTTAGAAAAAACGATCTGAGCTTCGAGGGTGCGATATCGTAACAGGCGTGGGTGATACTGGCACTCTTTATACATACCAGCATAGTTCCGAGAATAGTGGGCAAAGGTCATGCATGACGCATTCGACTGAATGAAATTTGAGGTGAATACTTATTCGTTTAAATCACATATTGCAGACTGACTCATTTTACGTCAATGAAAACATAATACGCATCCTGTAGTTTTTTAAATGTTCCATTTCGACTCCGTGACGCATGATCGTCGTTTTTACTTCGAATGGAAATTCTTTTTAGGAAAATTAATAAAAATGTGGTACTAATATATTTACGTAACGCGTTGTGTGTTACAATAATTCCCCTGTAAAAGAATTTTCAACACATATAAGAAAAGGAGAAAGACTATCGTATGAATAAATTTACGATCATTTGTACCGAGACTCTTGATTTCTAGAAATTTCCACTGCTGGTGAATGGTATCATAAAAATTTGCAAAACGTTATGGGTTCATTTTTCAAAAGTCAGACGACTAATTTTAATAGAATTCGCCATTTTAGCTTTTGTATAACCGATTTATCATAACATATCAAATCGATACGTATGACAGACGAAGATTAAGTACATAACAGAACAATTGCTTTATAATTTTTGTCTCTAAGTGTTATTTTCCACCAACATATCTAAGATTCAGATAAATTTGAAGCTCGTTAGCATCGTTAAAGCTCGATAGCTTTAAGCAAATAAGCCAATAGGTAGAAAAGTATTTACATAACACTAGATGAGCTTTTCCACCGAAGCTTAAGCTAGTGGCTAGACTATTATATAGGGTATTCTAGTAACTATAGGCAAGCGAGTGTAAAAGCAAGAGTGTAGTGTAAAAGCGAGTTCTGTGTAAAAAAGTAAGTTATTTTCGCGAAAATCCGATTTGAAAATCTATCGATCAATACACCAATTAGTCTCATTCCCGATAGAACAAGAACGAATAATCGAAATGAAGTTATTCTATATGTGAAAACAAGTTGAAAACGTAGAACAAATCTTTTTTGTTTTTAACACATCGAATTTAAAAATTCGTCTGAGACTGTATTGGTATTTCCCATTTTCTCTCCATTTTCTTGAAAACAAGGTCTTGCTCGCAAAAATTTTATTTTACTTCTAGTCGCGTGCCGGAAACAAAAATAAGTGGACGTAGACAGGTAGTAATATCAGTAGGTATCAATAAAATTTAATCCAACTAGTACTACTGTTATGTACATAAAGTTCTTTTTATTATATGTATTTATGTATATCATTATAGTACATAGATTATTTAGTAAGTAATTGAAATGAATATTTACGTTTTTGTGTAAACAGACTGTACTTAACGAAACTTCATTAATACTATTCATTAATACTATTTCCACTATTTTTGTCTGCAATTGTATTTTCTTACGTAGAACGATAGTTCGGTGATCGTTTGTTCGTATCCAGTTAAGAACTAGTCAAGTAAACCAATACATTTTTAACAAATTTCTAAATCCGGTTTCCTAAAAAAAAGAAGCGTAGCATGAAAAACGTTATTCTACACATTCACTATTACTTATCACTGCCCTGTACGTGCTAGCTAGTTTACATACCGTCTACAAGTAAATGAACGAAATATTCGTCTAGGAGCCACCACAGCAGTGAAAGTTTGCTTGAGAAATGAAAATACATCCCGCAGTTGTATGTATATTTTTATGTTGGAAGAAGAAATCGCGAGACATGCCTCTCACTGAGAAATTCAAAATTGTAATTTTCACATGTATACAAGATCGTTGCTTCGTCTCAACATCGGATAAATTTTTTTATAGCCTCGTATCTAATTTATTCCATACCAAACTTACTTAGGTTGACCTTCTGTCAGATTAATTATCGTTAAGCACTTCAAAATCCATTAGCACGAACTTTTCAATTACTCGCCATTTTAATCGTCCATCGAGTAACTGGACATAAATATTCAACAGGAACTTGCTAATCTAATATTCGAAGTTTAACAGGAACATTGAGAAAGTGATCGGTTTGATGCAAAACTAAGCACAATGATTAATTATCAATTAACTGTGACGAGACGAGGTCTCGTCGAAATATCGATAAACGGGGACATGACTCAAACAACGTGTCACCAAGGGCCATGCTGGCGTCATCATGCGCCGATTGACTCATGTGCGTGGGCAAGGTATGCGAAATGCGTACGACGACCGGTGCGGTGCGAGAAACGACGCGACGCGGCGCTCCCGCGCTTTTCTGGGACACCGATAAATCCGCGTGCGAGCCGATATAAAATGCCGATGACGCCAATGGTGACAGGGAACAAAGAAAGGAGAACGAAAGTGAACTATTATATTTTGAAAGGAGAGCGAAAATACCATTACGATGCAATTAGTATAGTTAACCATTGTTAAAATGGGGAAAAATTAAAGACGCTACGCTACTGGTAGAAATTGTAATATTTTTATTTGAATGTAGCATTCGTTATATATCTTTATATCTACTTGATAGATGTTTGAAAAATATTAATTGTCACAACTAGAGCGGAGATTTTTGTGCAGATTTATATTTTTATGAATACAATTGAATCCCTGACGTAGCACCTATGCAGAAATTTTATTTACCTATCAAATATTATACAGAGATATATACTTTGGATATTTTATATATTTTCGCATAGGTATCATGTGCATCCTATGCATTTCTGCATCTTTAAATTTTTCGTAATTTCACAAAAATCTGTAATTTAGTCCTATAACATTAACTATACTTTTGGTCCTATGTAAAACTTTCTAAATCTGTTGAATTAATTCCTACAAGACATATCTTTGAGCCTAACAAGTAGGGGTCATTTAAAAAATATCAAAATCAGAAATCAAAGCTCACCATGTTTTTTTCTTACAATCTTCAATTAAAATCTTCAATTAAAAAAGAAAGAATACGACATCCAGCCTTTTTAAATATTTTTAAGCATTTATTACATATTAATACCATGTTATAATTAGGTAATTAGAATAAATCATGGTTTTGCAATTAACGTATGTCTTGTCAAGAATAAACAAAGACTATATATATATTTTTTTTTTATATAATAAAACATATTTTAATTTTATAAAATAAAAATATATATATATTTTTTTAAGACTACTATTCATACTGCATTAATTTGTCACTAATTGTAAGTGTATATTTGCGGTAAATGTCTTATACATTATATTTACGGATTACTTCCAAATTTCAGTATTATAATCACGCCAGTCGTGCTCCATTACAGTACTAACGAAATTTCAAACAGTCTCATAATATATTCATAAAAATTGTATATGGTAAGTGTTAGAACTTCGAATACTTTCGTCAACCACTGTATTTGTATTCTTAAATGATAGTGTATGTAACGCACGAACGGTAAAGCCACCGTGCCCCGTGCCCCGTGCCACGTGCTCTGCTCGGCGACCGATACGCAAGCCTGGTTGCAGAAACTTAGCCGCCAAAGCGCGTTTCTCTTTTCTCCAAACTATCGACTCGATATTCCACGCATTCTTTCTCAACCCACAGCTCAAACCGCACGAATATCGAAATTATCTCCCAGTGGAAGCAGTTGGTCTTCTCGCGCTCCAAGTACAAGAGTGAGTCATAAGAGGAATGGGAATTCAATTTTAAGATTGCACATAGTCCGCGGGTTCCGCGCCGATTTATAACGGTGCGGCGACCGTTTTCCGATCGTGGGTGTGAGCAATTCTCCAGTTCATCTAACAATTCCTCAGACTCCCACGCGATTCCGGGGCGACGACGACGACGTGACTTCGGGCGTCGACGTCTGTTCCCTTTGTGTTTGACCAGCGCAGCGTAACCGAGAATCGCGCGCTGACTTTATCTTCGAGGGACACGGCAATTCTCCTCTTGACCCGTGTCGATCAATTAATCTCCCTGTCTCGGCCAATCCGAAAAATGAATCGTGAAATGCGCCAGACCTCGCGCCACTATTACAGCCTTCGCCTCCAATTAATTCCGCCGCGCATTCTTCGCGTGTATTTCGATATTGAAAGACGGATAGTGGGATGGCATTTTTTGTGACCATTCGTGAATTAAGAAGTTGAAGCAGTGCATGAACAATGGTAAAACATAAGCCTTGCGTCCGAGTAGGTATGCAGTTTTATGATACGCGTGTGATATCGATTAAGATGAGAGATGCAAATTAAAAATCATGAAATTTTGAAAATATGATTTAAGATAATCGATGTAGAGTACAATTCATCGCCCTAGTTCTTAACTGTTCTAATTCAAATTTTCAAAAGAATGTAATTAACCACACATGCCTCATAGATATACAGTATAAAGTATAAACAATACAAATTCATGATAATATGATGGAAATTCTATTTAGAAAGTAACAAATATTCAGTTCTTTCGTGTCCTAACTTCACACGATAATATTAAACTTCATAAATTTTAAACTCAGTTTTCTCAGTTTGTGAACTAGTGGAGATAGAACAGTTAAGAATTAGAGCGACGATATACTGTCGCACTCATTAGTGTGTGAATACTTTGATTTATATCAAGGGGGAATATTAGTAAAATATATGAATAAATGGCAAATTAATAATCGAGAGGAATATTTACCATTTTCTTGTGGAACCGACAGATATATACATATCATATAAAATATTAATTGTTTATGTAAAATCTTATCGATCGTATGTATATTATAGTTAATCGAATGCACGATTCCTCTACGAATGTTCTTAATCAATTTTAGATATTAATGCTAGAATTAGTTAGGACAGTTCATCTGTCAGTTTGGAAGTACCTTCTCTTTTATCCATACGTTGATAACTAAACGAACAAAAAATAACGAGCTCGTTGAATGATAAAACTGCATCATATCTGACAATTACATATATCAATGTTTATTTGCATATTAACATTTTCAGATAAATTATATCGTGTTATAATAGCCTATATATCAGGTCTAATAAAATATAAAATCATCTTGAGTCTTCCTATTTGTACACTTGCAACTACCTTATACTGTGTTAAAGAAAGCAAGTATTCGTATATTTTCATATTTAAAATTTCACGATACAGAAATAACTTTCATAACTTGTACAATTTTATGATATTGTCCTGAAATATATTAGAGTCGAGTGAATATGGTAGATATTTAGTTCGAATATTTCGGAACACAGTTTTTCACAGAACCAATGTCTCTGACAAAATAAAACTTAATGATCGAAGAAAAGAAAGCAGTAAAAAGAGCTGCAAAATTATTTCTACATGCGATTCGCCGATTACTTTTCTTAAAAAGGAAGAAACCACCTGCAATAACTCTACTTGATTACAAATCGAGCTAATGCAACTCGCAACCGTATAACTTTCCCTCTTGGAAAACTCAACTTTCCCACGGCTTAAAATTGACAACAAAGTTACAGCTATTTAAATTGTGATCATAAATCATAATCTGATCGCAAAATGAAATTACGTAGATGAGAAGACTTCAAAAATAGAATCTTATAGCGAACAAAAGTTCAGAGTAAATATTAAAAAAAAAAAAAAGAAATGGAGAATTTATAAGACATTATAATATACAGGGCTAAAAGATATACATAAATACATAACCATCATTGAGATTTTTCCGTATAAAAGTAAATTTGGTTTTCACTAAGGAAAATGAGATTTTCTACATTCCAAGATAAAATTCTATTACGTATGTATAATGACGTACAGAGGAAAGTTGAAAATCGATACATATTTGTTTCTCTTGTCAGTTATAATTAAACTGCAGATTTTTTATACAAAGTCATATTTTTATGAACACAATAAAAAAAATTGAACTTAAGCAGAAATTTATTTCATCCACTAAATATCGTAAGAAGTATTCTATTTTGGATACCTTATATACTGTGTATTTATGCACTTTTACATTTCCCATAAATGCATAAAAATTCGCGGTCTAACAACAATTCAGTTTTGTAAAATTACAGGATTTTTTCCCATTTCACTATTTAAACTTTCTTTTCGCCGTTACTGTTAATTTCTAATTATTATACTGGTACAAGGAAAAGCAGCAGACTTATAAAATAAATGGATAAAACTAACCTTATCCATAATCTACCTTGAAGATACTAATTTTTACCGAAATAACGATCATCTAAAGTTCCAATTATAATTTTTCGTTGGCAACCATTAATCTTCCCAATCCACAATTTCTTGACTTTGCTAATCCCAGGTAATTGAAAAAATCATGTAACCAGAAGGAAGTACAACCTTTCACAGGCTCCGATATCTCCTGAAACGTTCAAGTGAAACGAATACAAACTCCATCCTCGACAAGTACAGACAACACGCGCGGAATGTCAAGCTGCGAATACACGAGGCGAACGAACACACGTAAGAAGCGTTCATCTGGAAGACCAGCCAAGAACGTAAACCATATTCCACGGCAACAGGAAGAAGACCACCAGGAATCGTTGGACTTAGTAATTGCATAACTCTGGAGGTCGCGTCAGTAACAAGCGGCTCGTTTCTCAGATCCTTACGATCGTAAGGTTAATCAGAAATGACTAGCATTCTGAAACACTGGTTCCTTATCCGACTATACATACCGATGATTTATTGCACAAATATAGTATGACTGTTTTTAGCGTTTCTGAGAAAAACAGATTTAAAAATTCACTAGTACTTAGTAATTAAATAAATATCTTTTGCGCTGTATTTATCTTCATCGGTGATATTACAAAATTGCTCGCAAGTTGCGTATATTCGTTTTAGCGACATACAATTACAAAGGTGGATCATGGTTTCCGAAAATATCGTTATATTACATATAAAGTATATACTACAATATATAAACTGCATACAATAAACAAAGATATTATTTTCGACAAATTTATCAAGTAGATATAATTGTGATTTTTATACAGCATAAAGAAACAGTCGAGAACTATTTGCCGTATATAGAAGCTCAAATTTCATAAAAAGTAATACGCGCAATATTTGTGCGATAAGTCATCGATATATTCCACGATCTACGAAACATACACTGGCTCGTGAAAGCGTTCAAACACGTAGGAAACATTTATGTATTGGGTTGGCAACTAAGTGATTGGGTGACATTAGGTGGTAATGACAAAACCCGCAATCACTTAGTTGCCAACCCAATACATATTGTACATATATGTCATATAAGACATTTTGGAATCTCATTAACGCTGTAACGAGACACAGGTGCCATCGTTATATTGCTCGAATTTGAAAGCAATTTGTAAATGTATATAGAAGCTACAAGATACTTACTGTAAATATATATTTAGCAAGAAATGAATATACAGCACGAATAGCCATTTCAAGCATTGTATTACTCTTAATTAAGTATTAAATATGTTTCTACCCAATATTGAGGTTTATTAATATAATGAATAATTGACTTTAAGTACTTTAGTAATTTCTTTGAAATATATATTTGTGCTAAATATTTTGTAATTTCTGTATACATACATATATAATATATATCGTTGTTACCTCTTTCCTTTTGACCTTTTCCATATTTCGTTTTTTCCATTTTATACGATGTTGCAGAATTGTACGCATATCCGCGACACCTGACTTTTCGGAAAGACTCATCGATAAATCACGATTTCCTCGGGTCTGAGTCAAATTCGGACGAAAGCAAAAATAAGGTAATAGTGTGCAAGGAGGGATACCTTGATCTTTTGATGTTTTATG
This sequence comes from Bombus flavifrons, assembly GCF_040668555.2. Taxonomy (NCBI): domain Eukaryota; kingdom Metazoa; phylum Arthropoda; class Insecta; order Hymenoptera; family Apidae; genus Bombus; species Bombus flavifrons. Next base: position 3,181,573 of record NC_138453.1, on the reverse strand, counting down.
GGAGAAGGAGAATGTTAAAAATTAGCATTTAAAATAAATCATCTTTAAATTGAATTCGTAATTAATCAAACGTAACTTTCGGGGTCATATGATAAATCGAGAAATGTCACCTGTCTGACTGGGTGATAACAAGAAATTTACTTATTCGATAGAGTTCATGAATAAAATATTTCAATGAAATAAAAAAAGTGTCACGAGATGATAGATAATGATGATAGCATTGTAATAACAGATGGTAATTACTAAAATGAAAATTTTGACCATGAATTTTGAATAAACAAAGATATTATTTAATTCGCTTGCTAGCATTGAATACTCTATAGAGAAGATGCACGTGTCAAGGTCGACGCTTCGTGAAGTGTCTAACCATTTCTAAGAATATCGTATTACAGATAGCCAGAACCATAAATATGTCATCAGGGTTTACGCTCGATAGCGGCTTGAATGGCGATACTACCGCGGTTCTAATTGTAACCGAAAGAGTCGCGGATGTTATAATTTCGGGGTGCCGACAATCGACAAGGCACTCGACGTCCTTTGTTTTCTGCCCCCGAGGATCGCGTGTACTCTACATAGGGCCGTCAGGGCCGATGTCTCGGTGTCACGGTGCCTCGTGGAAGACGATAAGCATTTTCTCGAAGAATCTGACCACGAAGTGGGCAGGCCGAACCCTCTGGTAAGAGGACTGACAATGAAAAAATTCAGTACTTATCGGAGAACTTTAAACTTTCGCGATCGATATACGTATTATCTAAAACACTGATAAAACAAAAGATCAAAGAATCAATTAATCCGCGTTATTTCAACTTTCTTATAATTAAACATCCTAATGGAACTTTCAACTTTGTTTTAAAACTCTGCTGAAACTATCAATCTCCCCGTGTCTCAAGGAACACGGTAAATAATTAATACCACTCAACGCTAATCCCATTACACTTTCTATTAAACTTACAGTTTCTAACGAATAAATCACCAACTTCCACTCGGAAGTCGACTGTTCAACTCGATCTGTATATATATTTATATACAGAGTGTCTCACATAATTGAGACAATCTATAGCTCTGAAACAGTAAAAAATAGAAATGAATTTCATTAGACAAAAATTAAATGGCTTTGAATGATGAACGATCTGTTGTATTTGCTCACTCTGAAAGTGATCATGTCTGAAGCATTTTAAAGTCACCTATACTTGTTTAAATGAAACTATAAATTTTTCTATACGTTAGCCGATACACTTGTTGCTTCTTTATAAAAGAGTATTTGGTCAATTTGTACGTCTAAAAATGATTAATCTTAAAAAATATTTCAATTTTAATGTCGTCAAATTTACTGTGCGAAAGACAGGGAAAACCTAAACGCAATTCTGCGTATTTTTTCCTTAACTCTCATATGCATAATTTTACAAAATTAAAATTAAAAACATCTTTTAAACTAATCAATTTTCGGCCAGAATACTTTAACACGTTGACCATCACGGTGGTCATCGGTGAGCCACGTATTACTAAATTTTTTAGAATGATCGAAATGAGATGAAATAGAAAATTTTCGAAGATGTGAATGATGTAGATTACATTTGAGAAAAAAGTGCTCAAATACGATAGAACATAATATTTTGCAAAAATTGAATGTATCGTGTAAGAGTAGTATACCTATTTCGGTTTATCACTTCCAAAATATCGGCAAAATATATGAAATTCGTATGGTCAACGTATTGATATTTTTTATAGAGAATACAAAGAGAATGCACATCGATTGATGTATGGAAAACTGTATAGTTCTATCTGAAAAATACAGATGATCTTAAGATATGCAAAACTGGGCCACCTACAGTAGATGATACATCGTATGACACTGTTTAAATTTGTCGAATAAAATTCTTTTATATCTTAGACCATTTCAGGATGATAGCTTGTCCCGGTTGCGCGAGACACCCTGTATGTCTCGAGATTTAATCGTTTTTCTTGCTTTCGTCGCGCGACACGCGCGAAGAATCGCAGCTGCGCCTGCGCACACGCTCGCAAATAGTTTCTCCGTATAATTAATTCGCACGATCTTTATTCCTACACAGAGAATTAATAGCTAGCAGCTGGACTGTGACCACATTTTACGCGTGTCTCGATAATTTCGCAGAATCAAGAGCGTAGCTATAAATCCAAGCGATCTAAATGAAGTTCGTTCATGGGAAACCAGTTCGTGCAAGGCCAGAGACGCGAGCATGATTTGTCATAGTGTTTCACCGTCTTGATTGTGCCGCAGCCACGCAATTATTCGGTGCTTACGACTAATTTAGATGATTAAGACGACATAAACGGCGCAGCCCCTGCTCCAAAATAATTCTCGTATTTGCGTTCCCTTTTTTTCTTGGCATTCTGCTTCCTCTTCCTTCTGCTTTCTTTCGACTTTTTGCTCTATCGTATCGTTGTCGAGTCTCGTGCGTCATGGCGGCTTATAATTATTCCATTACGAGAGCAGATTTATGTCGCGTCGCGCGAAATTTCTACCCTGCTCCAACGACTTCCGCCTCGCGAAACCGTGAGAAACGCGCCTCGCTGTTCCGCGAAAGTTGATGAGCGCTTCGACTCGCGGCTCTTGTCATCTCGTGTGCGTAACCACGGAAGTTAATTAAAGCCGCGTTTACATTAGGAAACTACAGTTATCAGTATCAACCAAGTATCAAGCAAAGTTGACGTTTTGGCTTTCAATCGTTGAGCCAGAAATAACCCATTCGTCTGATTTTGGTTCAACGACCTATTCGTTTCAACCGCAGTCGCCTAATATAAACGCAGATTTACAGAAGTAATTGATTCTCAATAGAACTTGAAAATTTGAATAAAATTTTATTATAATTTCCATATCGCAGTTACCGGTATAAATGTACTTAGAAATTAGGACAAGCTTTTGCCAAATTCAAGCATTGTTAAACAAAGAAATTTAAATGCATTATAGAACCGATATGAACATATGGTATCCAAACCTGGGGATCAGTATCAGACCAATATCGAAATACTACAAAGTATTTGGACATTCGATTCTTCGTTATATTAATAAGTCACAATATGTAAGTGGGTCCATCCTTAGGAGGAACTGTACGTTTAAGACTACTACTCATACTATGTATGTATGTACATACCTATTAATTTTTCACTAAGTACACGTTTGCAATAAATGTAACGATCTTCTAACTTCAAATTCGTTGCAAACTTTATTATTATAACCATGATATTCGTGTCTCGTTACAGTGCTAACGACACTTCAAAAAAATTTCGTAATGTAGATAATATATTCATTGAATAAATTTTTGGTAAGTATTCCAGTACTTTCGTCAGCCGCTGTATTTACTGCAGACTAAAAGACTCGCTTATGGTTAGTAATTAACACGTTCAGGCCCGATTTTCACTTCCTACGTGCTGTATGCTGGAAAAATAATTTTCATACAATACCTGTCTATATATCGTGAAATTTATTTATTTAACACGAATTATTAAGAAATACTTTTTCATAATTCCCAGATCTGCAGTTCGCGTATAACATTTCAATCTATACCATACTTAATGTAAAAATAGGATGCCGACCCGAGCGAGCGTCATATGCGTTGAACAAAAGAACAAATGGCAAATAAACGTAGATATATTTAAAAAAACGAATAATAAAACTCTTTTCGAACGACCCTCGTAAACTAACGTCTGCCTTCCTTAAAGTCGGCACCAAACTGAAACCACCCTCGCCTTATAAAAGAACTCCGAAGGGAATCCGATAAGGAGTCGAATGGTAACTGCTCCATTTACCAAGGCGGTCTACCTGCCACGCGAAGATTTACAATATTGATCGCCGACGCGGCGCTAGGATAACCGAAACAATGTGGCCACGATTCGATTACGATTCCGCGGTTCATCTCTCATTGCCGCCTACGGGGTTCCGTATCGAGGGAGCAGCCTGAAATTGCCAGCTGCGCCCCGCCAGATTTATAAAGGACCGGTCCCGGACCCGTGGCCAGTCGCGATCCGATCTTGTCGATCTTCTCTCCGGAGCTCGTTTGTGCAAGTGTGTGTCAATCGAGTTGCCGCGCGACTAGCACCGTTCTCGAGTCGAGAACGAGCTCTGGCCCGCTTCCCATGAAGCCACTGTCGGCGGCAATCTGCGAAAGAAATCGCCTCTCTCATTGGTATTCCGAACCGATCTCTCCTTCTCTTTCCCTCCTATTCTCCGTCTCCGGTTTTGTTAACCTGGGATGGAGCGCTCTATTTTACGAGCAACTCTGTCTGTATGATGCGGACAAATTGGTCAGACGGCGCGAAAATATTTCACCTGTTTCTTCGTTTCTTCCACCGGGGCTCATTGGACGGTTATGACAACGGAATTTCGGTCGGCCGGCTCTCAGTTCCGAAGAATCCGTTTGTAGCACGGTACGTGAATTTAATTACGGGTTTATTGCGGTCTTCTTCGATGGACAGATTGGAATGTTACTCGAAGTTGTACTTTAGTTCTGTTACGAGTATTGAATTTTCCATGCAAAAGCAGGTTTAAATAAGCGTAAAATTAAAGCGAAAAACCACGCATATCAATACTTCTTTATCTTTCTCAAACTTGTTTAGATAGAAATTTTAGAAAAATATATGATTCGATTGAAAACGACCCAAAGAGCGCAGGGTAACGTACAATTTTTTTCGACCTAACGAGTCCAAAAATGCACAATTCGTTCCAGCGGAATTGTTCCTTGGTTACGTGCTAGTATATTTATTTTTAACTATGATGCTATCTTCTGTATGTGTCTGTTTTTAATGCAATAATATGCACAGCAGAAGGGAACACAAAAAAGCTAGAGCTCTTTTAAATACGATTATTAGTACAAAGAATGTGTTAAAAATGATTGGTTTGTTGTGCCCGTATCTCACACATACTTGTGCATTTTGTATGGTTAACTGTGCCCCTATCTCACATGGATATGAAGGTTAAAGGAGTTACATACTCAAGATCTCATTATGAGTCAGGAAAGTTTATAGATTAAACGAGAAAGATTCGTTTGAGCTAGTTTCTGCAAATATAAATGTTACAAATGTATTTATAATGGAGCCAGTGTATGATTTGAGAGATTTGCACAATCGTTTTTTCTCTGTTCAATTGTAATTTGATGAAATTAAGATTAATGTAACAAGTATATACAAATACACAATACAAGTACGCTTGGAAGCATAGACAATGTTTGATATATTAGAGTGATTAAATATCTCTAATTAGCCGGTCGATGACTACCTTAGCACGATTTTAGAAATTAATTTCAATCTAAAGCAATTACAATGCAGGATATTAGTTTTATTTACCCTCATTACACAACCAACCTCAATCACGATCATACAAACCAGTTATATCTGAAAATAGTAAAAAAGAACAGTGCGCCTCTTCGTGCACTTCCTAGTAAATCATTTTTTCAATTTCACCTTCTACAAACAGCGATTGCCTACAAATCGATTATTGAACAGCTACGAGCCAATTAAAACAAGGGTAATAACAGCCTTCCACTATTCAATCATCCTCTGATCGCACAAATTACAATGCAATCCAGTAATCGTGAAACCGATCCCTTGTATCTAGATCGAGATACTCTTCCTCATACCACGAGCAAACATTACCGTTAAAAACACCATCACAGAAATTCTACTTGCTGGAACAAAGAAAAAGTTGCACCTGTTCGTCTATTTCTCCCTATCGGTAGAACAATAACTTGAACGAACGTCGAAGGCTCGCGATTCTGTGTTCGTACAGTCCCGTTCATAAGTATTACAGCACCTCCTCCCATATAAAATATGACCAATTGGTTTATATTATCAGGGAAATGATTACTCAAATATGATTTTCGATTTATGCAAGATAACGATGCAAGAACTTGTAATAGCTATTTTTATGAGTTACAAAAGGAACAACATAATGTATTAAAAATCATATCGGTCTCTCCAATCCCGTAATTTAAATCTCACTGAAAAAAGTATTGTATGAAACAAATGAAAAGACAGAAATGTTTACCTAAAATGTGAATCGATATTTGGAATTAATTAAGACTAAATACGATAGAAAAATTATTAATACGATTGACGGAATTGTTGATGCCAAAAAGAGGAGATGTATGAAGAAAAGGAAAAACGAGGAATGTCCATTTTTTGTCATTTTCTGTGTGATAATTCTGCGGAACTACTAAACCATAATGATTATAATATAATATATTAATTAAAAACAAGGAATGTCTACTCTGTACTGGAATAACACTCGGATAAAAATAATTAATATTCTATTAATCATTTTTTTTATGATATCTACATAAGGTACACATTTCATTTTATGAAAAATACAGTTAAATTCATCAAATGTTGGTCATTTTCCAGTGAACTATTTTAGTTAAACTAAACATAAACATAATTTTCTCAACAAATAAAGATATTTTGTGACATTTCTTGTTTTTCCCCCATACTCTCGTATAAAGATATTAATTTTTATTACAGCGTTGAATGTATAGATTTGTTATAAATTCATTTATAAAATAATTAATACCGAGTTCCAATTCGTTCCAATACTTGTGCACGAGGGTGTACACCAGTCTGTTACGACATAGCGATCGTCGAAATGGGAAGTTGTTAAAGCAGCTCAACCGAAGGTAATTAAAACTCTTAATTATCGGTCGGCTCGCGTACAACTCTATCGTCAAGTCGCGTTTCTACGACATTCTCGAGAATCGTAACGAGTCGAACGACAAAAGAAAGGGCGGCACAACAGACAGAACGAACCAACCGATAGAGGAGAGAAAAAAGAAGGAAAGAGAGAAGAAAAAAGAAGAACGGAGGAAAAATGAACAGAAGAAACGAGTCGATAAGCAGAAACGCTGCTGATGCTGCCGATGAAGTGGTGGTCGGCCTAATTGGCTTCCGTTGCTCTGTCCATGGGCCACCGCTTTTCCCATAAATTAACTTTACGCGACGCTTTAATTAAAGCACCGTGGGTCGCGACCCACGCATATTTCAAAGGGAAAACGAGGGACCTCTGCACACCGGGATCGCATACCGTCCATATTGCTGTTCTGTTTATTACGAATTCTAAACCGTGCCTCCACTCATACGAGCGATTCTTTATGGTTCTATGTCAGACATTTAATAATATCATTCCCTGGATGTGGGCAGAAGGTTTAGTTGGTCGTTTTTAAGGGAAGGGGGAAGGGGAGAGATAAAATTATTTTGAGATTCTGGTGCTTGAGTCTGTGGTGAATAGACATGTTATAGCGAGGGGTGCAGTTGAAAGTTTTAGGAACAGTAAAGTACAAGTTAGATACTTTTCAAGTATATATGGTGATCCACGCAAAACGGTGGAACAAGCTATAGCTTTGAAATGGTAGAAGATAAAAAAGAACTTCATTAAGTTAGATTGGAAGTCCATTACTGTCCATAAGATATATATACCTTATTTCATGTCGATAAAAATATTCCTTTGATTAGTGAAAAGTTTAATAAATTCACATACCAACAACAATATAAAAAACTATTTTTCTACGTGATAAAACCGAAAAAATTAAATATTTGGATTACCAAAAAGAAAATTCCTTTTATCGTCGATGTATTAACGACCGACAAAAGTCTTTCCTTGAAAATTTCCATATCAATGAGTATACAGGATACGTTGAGAGAACTTTTCCTGTTCAAACGTTGGAACGAATTAACACTGAACGGATGATAAGTTTATCTTCGGTGCCGCCACGGCGTAAATTGAGAATTTTTCGAGGAGATCGTCGCTGGTTAGACGAACGTGTCAGCTGGTGCTCGCGAAAAAAGACTTCCTCCACGGAAGGTTCTACATCGTGTATAGAATTCCTTGTCGTATACCAAATTAACTTGGACGAGCTACTTTCGGTTTACCCTGTATCGAGTTCCACGCTACCGGTATACACTCGAGGCCATTCGATCTCCCCCAGAGTTTCAGCAATCTGGCCACCTGTCATCAGCACACGTCTACTCCGTCGACGCACCCTCATGAGAAAACGTCAACATCGAAGAAACAAATTGGAATGATTGTTAGCAACGTAACGTGAAAATTTCACGCGCTATGATGTAGGATAATTTGGATTTAGTAGTGATTTAGGTGGAAGATTGGAAAAATAGATTTTAACAAACAGAAACAAACAAACAGAATGTTTGTTAGATGACATAGTCGAGATCCTTCGGGTTTCGATCGTGTTTATAACTCTGCTGCGTTTCCCGAATTTTTATATACCAATCCCATTATTGTTTTAACAAGTAAAAAGAAGTAGATACTATTTTTTAAGGACTTTTATATAAGATTAGAAGAAAATTTCATGGGTAATATATAACGAGGGTTCTTTTATATTTTCTATACACTTAAGAAACTTCGTCGTCCTAACCCTTAACTGTTCTAACTTCACTTTTTGAAAAAACTGTCATCAATCAACCCACATATGTCTCATTGGTATAGAGAATACAAATTCATCATGAGAATTCTACTTTTAAAAAGCAACAAATATTCAGTTCTTTCGAGTCCTAATTAGTTGCCCCCTGATTCAACGTATTAAACAAGCCACCCCAGCTGGTTGCGTTCACAAGTGGTTGGACTCGGTTTTATCCAGTGAAAATCAGGCGCACCCGCGCACAGCGTGCATCAACGACGAGATAAAAGTAGAAGAAGCGAGACAGAAGGCGCGCTACGGAGCCTGCAAAGGGTCGAAGAAGGACGCGACGACGCGTACCGGACGTAAATGAACGTAGATCGAGGAAAGATGGAGAAAACAGAGGGGTAAAGGAAGAGGTAGCTCAACTACCGTCCGCTACCGACGATAGCGGGCCAACATGGGGCCCAATTAAGGGAGCTACTCGGGGCTCTATCTATTCAGAGGAGCAACTACGAGACTCGTGGAGCAGATTCGAAAATGTCAACCGGACGGACGTGTCGCTATATAGATCGTTAAAATACCGCTTGTTGACCGTGCCACTGCCGAAAACTAGAGACCATTCTAACGTCGCTCGGTATCTTGTTTTCTCGAGCGATGCCTCTCCCTCGTCTCTCCTTTTCCATTACAGAGTCGCCGAGTCTTTGTCGTTTAGATGTTGGCGATAAGAAAATTAATTTTCCGACACTCCACCGTTTCCAAACCCAACTCATGTACGTCGTACATGAAATGCTGGGACATAGATGCGTCAGATCACGTAACGAGCAACGTGAACTTTGAAGTTAAAGGACAACGAAGCGAGGAGTTGGTGAAATTGTGATGTGGAATTCTAAGTTAGATATGCAGGAAGAAGTTTGTTAAAACAAAATAATTGGGATTTTTGGGACGAGTACTACGGGTATCTTTAAAAGAAGATTTCGAATATTCTCCAAGAGGAAATTATTTTTCATCTGTAAGAAGTCACGCGAGAATTACGAGTAAGGATAATTCGAGAGTTGTAAGAAACTAAATAGGAATAATCGCATCGCCAGACCATTGTCGTATTTTATTTTACGCTATATTCCCCGATTAAACTCCTAAGATTTAAACTTAAAAAGAATCTGCAACTCAACCGCTCATTCCTCCTTTATTTTACTTTAAATCGCTACCTCTCATCGAGTAAACTGACGAACCCCACCAAGCAAAATCTCCATCGAATTCATTAAAACGCTCTGAAAAAATCAACACTCCGAAATGGTACCCAGGATAAAGTATCCTCCACCAGACCAATCCGGACCACGTTCCGAAAATTCCCAAGATCTTCGAAACCGCGGTTATTTATTATGCAAAGCGCGACCAGTTCGGAGCCGGCTCTCGGTCAGTCGTGCTCCTCTCAAATTGAAATTCTGGATAGTCCTTCCGCGGAACCTTTACGGTACGGGGAACTATTAGAGGGTAATGAGTTTCTCCGGAGCTATCCTATCTCTATGCTGTATGGTAGCACGGTAGTGGCTCCGCTTATCTTAGCTGAGATCCAGTTCAGCCACTCCTTTCTCTAGTATCCTCCAGGCGTCTTTTGATCCCATCCGAGGACTCCACGGCCACGTAGAACCCGTACGTTCTGTCCCGACAATTTAAAGCGGCCATTTCTAAACGTGTTCGCCTCTCTAGGAAAGGCCGAATATCATGTATTTTCGGCGACGATAAATTCCACGCTGCTTTTTCTATCGGCTCTACGCGCGCCGACGTTCCATCGCTTTTGCATTAAGAACGATAATCTCATCGGTAGACGTGTTCCTCCCCCCGTTTCAATATCTTGAATAGCTTTTTCGTGTTACTTACAGCGGACCTGGCGTTGACTTACTAATTCCGGGGCATTCCAATCGCTCGAAGATTCCTGATAAAACGATACTTCCCGGATACGTGGCGTGCTTTATTCGCTCTCCCTTTTGTTCTTTTTCTCCAATAGTAAAGTTGCATTCCGTGCGCATCACGATTAGTTTGCAGAGGTTTTCAGACAGGATGGTATTTCTTGAAGATTGGTGATTTGTTTTTAATAACTTTGTCTGGAATTTGCGGTTCGTGAACAAGAGCTTATCTTTTGCAGAGATTTCAGATATGTAGTTTGTGACACTTGTGGAATAACCTGTCTATTAACCGATCGATTCTTTTACTTTCCTGTTATTTGTTGATTTTGTGTGTACATACAAACTACGAATTCATTTACGAACTTTCGCTTCTCTGTTATTGTCGCGTGTTTTGTTTCGAAATTACCTCAAACTACAATATATCAAACTAAACTATAACCAAACGCTCCCCCCATGCCAATAAAAATGAAAACAACCAGTTTTTAATTCCAAACCATCTTAAACTGTTTAAATATAAATTTATTCCACAGCATATCAACTTTCTGAAAAAAGAACAATCCAAAACAATACAAAACAATACAAAATATAACGGATTATTCACGAAACATCCTAACACAACCTTCAAGCTCGAATCGATTGCCAAAACGCCAACAAGTTGACGTCGCTCATCTCATTCAAACTCTTACAAACGGACTCAAACCGATCGTTGTGATAGGACCGCGTGTCTAAACCAATTGGCATCGTACGAAGATCGGCGTGTGCTGTTCCATCGAGTTAAGTCGTATCTTGTATGCTACAGGTGGGCCAGGTTGGGCTCATGCACGGGACCAGGATTAATATTTCGAGCACGCTCGCGCAAATACAATGACTCGAGCAAAAAGGCCCAGGTGAGGCCTTCCTGGCAGCGATTGCCGACAAACCAACGGGTACACGAAGTAGGCAGAGGGGCGAGAAGAGGCAAGAAGGCTCGCAGAGAACGCGGCGTGCAAGATTGTACCAGTTTTTCGATCGGCTATTGATACCATTGAAACGGTCCCTCCTCTTTCCCCTGTATATGCATGAGCTTGCGAATTTCTTTGGTGGCAGCACGCCCTTCGTGCCCGTAAAACGAATCACCGTCTACGCGCGGCTTTATGCGCGTTTTTCGACGATTCCACGTCAAGCTGTCCCGGCAGGATGCCACCACAGAAAAAAGATACAAAGGTACGGCGGAGAGTATAGATATCATCGATCGGTTCTTACGCGGTGAAATTTAAACCTCGACTGCGATATATTCGACTTTAAACGTTTGGCCGCTTCGTTTTTCATTCCTTTTTTCCCTTGATTTCGTGGATTCTCCTTTACGGGAGGAGGTGTTTACTTTATAGAAAATATGGTATGGTAACGTAATTAAAGGGATGATTAAAAGAATGTTCTGGACATTGTGGAGTTTTCATTAGGAATATCGTGTGCGATGAATATATGTGTGCTCGATAGTCCATGGATTTGTGATTTGGTCTTACAAATCAATTTAATGAAACAATATAATTTTGTTCAACAGTCTTATGTGCTTCAGAGAAAGTAGATGTAGTTCATTCTACAGTATATAAGTTTGAGACGTATTTGAAGAAGTATAAAAACGTAGCCAGCAAAAATTAGATAGAAAACTTAAAGCCAGACATCCACAAAACCATACTACCTATTGATCTACACAAATGTCTAATTAATTCTACTAATGGGCTAAGGATTTCTATGCATGTATAGGAAATTTGAAAGTGCAAAATTGAGTAGAATACACGTAATATCAAAAATATATAAAATATCAAATGATATAATTTTAATCCTATTCTCAAAAATATAAATTTCCGTACAAATCCACATACTGGCTATTAGCCAAGTAGAAACCGGTCGAGAAGATTAACCTGCATAAACAAAAATCAGTCCACAAATTAGCCAAAATCTTCAGATAACCGCTGTTCAAACTATCCAAAAAGAGTTTCGAATGTTTTATCCGAGTCGAATAAACGTATCAAAGGCTTGTTAGCCGTTGGAAGTGGACTCACGCGATGCTCGAGGTCCAACGATTCACCCAAGCAGCCAAGACTCGCTCGTTTCTCCGTAGAATGAAGGTTTATCTACTGATAACAGACGAGAATAAATTTTTAATGTTCGATACAGCCAGAAGCCAATTATCATGACTGTTCGCGAACATAAGTTGGCCTTGTGTTTTTCCGATCGCCTTCGTGGTTCGTCCTGCATGAGGCTCGAATCTTGTGAATCGTTTGTGTTCCTGAAACCAGGCGAACAGCTGGCTCGTTCGACACCTTCGCGGCCTCATTAACGCCATCGGTGTTAATTATGTTCCCGAGAAACGGCCTAATTGCCGACAAACCTTCGACGGCGCGAGGCGGTTGCGACGCAAGTTTCCAAGCTGTTCGAAAGGATTCTTCACGGTGGAGCACCGTTGACTCTAAACGAGATCGTTGGACGTGTTTACGTGCTAAGCAGCCTAATAGAACCGATCCAGAAACTGGTTACAGATGAGATTTCGGGGAAATGATGGGCCGGGAGACGTGCGTCTCACGGTTGATGAGCCGACAGAGATCTTCGAACAATGAAATCAAGCAGTGTAAAGGAGATAGAGACTTAGGATAGAGTAGAGAATAATTCTAAGAATAATCTTTTTTTTTAGAAAGCTTTTTCTACAACAATTGTTTGAAAAATGACAAAAGAAGACATTCTTCGTTTGTATTTCGTTAAAAATACGGGTCACTTGATTTTGTTAAAGCGTAACGATTTATGTGGGTAAAATTTAAAGAAATATTTCTGATTGACTTTCTTGAGTTTTATATAGAAAAAGAACAAATTTCTATGTAAGAAATAATTCTATGGATATATTCGAAGGACCAAGCGTTGGATGAATACTTTATCTTTACGTAGAAAAGAAAGATAAAGGAAGCGAAGTATTGATTGAAGTGGTAAAATATAAACAAATTGCGTAGAAAGAAAAGTAATGACTTCGAAAGAGTTAAAAATTTCTATACAGAAATAATTCTACGAACGTATTCGAACATTTTATTTCTATCTTTGTGTTTTATTTTACGAGAACCATATAACGAATTGAATACGATAGACTGTCATCTAAGATATGATCTGGAGCAATTTGTAACGCAAGCACATTAAATTTTATTGCTGACGTGACTGGCGTTAAATAAACAACGAATCGCTTCGATGAACGAAATCTTTTCCTCGACAAGCGGGACGAATACCGATCTGTATCGATACAAAAAACTCATTTCAGTTGTACAATCGATTTCTATCGACGATTTGACGTGCGCCACGTGCATCATATTTCGCAGAGCAACCTCGATGAATTAAAGATACAGCGCAGGTGTCGATGGAATCTTTCTTCAACCTTCGCTCGAGACAAGAACCTTGATTTGTCGATCGTATTGTAGCTTGTACTTCTATCAAAACGCACAAAAAGAAATGAGATTCATGTGTTATTCATTGGTAAGTTTCCTTCGAATCAGAAAGAAAAATCGTATGCGTTGAATGATCGATAACAATCTTATAGAACTGATAATTACAATTTTTCTAATTTATCAAAAATTGTTTTAAATTTCAGACACATTCCTCTCTTAACTTTTCTTTCCATGTATTTCAATTTTTCAAATTTCCAAGATTAAAATAAACAGACTACCTAAAACGCCAAGTAGGAAAGGGTATATACAGTGGCTAACAAAAGTATTCCAACACTTTTAGAAACGTTTCATATCCAGATATTATGAAAAATAATGTTGAAATTTCATTAGCACTGTAACGAGACACGGTTATCGCAGTGTAAGTATATCAGTAAAATTTGAAAGGATCCGAAAATGTATATACAAGTTACGAGATACTTATTGGAATGTACACTTCGCAGAGCACCAATGTGTTTGAATTTTAAACAGTCACATTTTTAACAATTTTAACAAAAAAGTCACAATTTTAAACAGAATTTTAAACAATTATTCACTATATTAATATACATATATTTATGTATTAAATATAGCGTATTAATAAGCATATGATATATATATATATATATTCAATATAATTAATGTTAATAATAATAAAAATAATATATATATACATAATATAATATTTTATTTTATTAATGTACATTATAATAAAATCAATGTATAATAATATATATAATAAGCACAATATTTAGCGAGACCATGTTTATCACTAATTGCATATTTAAGACTATTTTTGATATATGCTAATTCTTCACCAAGTGTACTTGCTTATGTTTCCAATAAATGTCTTGTAACTTCTATATACATTTCTCGATTGCTTTCGTTAATATTCTAATGGAACGTTACTATTCGAATTACGATAATCGTGTTTCATTATAGAGCTAACAAAATTTTAAAAGGTTTCGTCATAACGCGTGAAAAATTTTGTGATAAACATTCAAGTGCTTCCGTAAGCCAGTGTATATCATAATATTATTAGTATTGGGTTATCGGATGAATCTTAAATCTTTTCTAGTACGAATTATAAACTTTATTACACCTTATAATAATACGTTTAAACCAAATACGTACTATTCTGTTCAATAATCTTCTGCCATTCTACTATTATGCCATCCGTGTGGAATTTTTGGTTTTTCTAAGGAAAAACATGATCTTAGAAAGGTTTATGACTTATCTGGTAACCCAATACAAGCATTTTTATCAGACAGGAAGAATCTTTCGTTTTTCTTAAACTATAAGAGAAATTAATTTCCCATGAACATCGTTAAATATTGTAACGTCCACTTATACATGACCCTAAAAACGATAAGAAAAATCGAAAGGAAAATGAAAAAATCGTCATCGAAGAATTTCATCAATTACAAGGAACACGGTTCGTTATCAAAGAACTCGCAGCCGGCTAATGGGAAGTTTACAACCTGTCGCCGACGGTGAGCGCACGAATCGCGATTTCGAAAGGCGTAACAGCTGGTCGCGGGCCGCTAACAAGAAATTCGTGCGAGGGAACGCGTCACGCTTGCGTTCAATACGAGCTGACAAGCCACGCTAGACGATCGTGTAATAAAAAAGAGCCGGGCGAGGAAGAACAAAAAGAAAGGAAGAAAAAATTGCAAAAAATCAATGTGTAAGCCACGGTATTCTACTCTGTTTCGTTCTTGTCGATTCGTATCGTTGACAGATTTAAGTAAGAGGGCTAACTGTCTGTTCGGTTTAATTGGGACGCGGAAATTTCATGAGATGTGAAGCGGATCTCATACGCGCCGGAATTCATTTTGAACTCTCTAATGAATTCGAAGTACGCCGTTATGTCTGAAAGAAAGCGTAAAATGGACAGGGTTCTCGCCAAATTTCGTCCAATTTTGCATGAAACATGGTCCATGATAGGCCTCTTGCTTTAAAAACATCGAGCGACCGATAAATGGCGCAGAATGTCTTATTTTAAGCCGGGCTGAGTTTGCGGGGGCAAAAACGAGCTATTTCAAGCAGAAAAGCGAAAGAAACATACAGGGAGAACGATACGACGTTTTACGAGCCACGACGCGTTTTTCTCGTTTGCGTTCTTGTTCGCTGATAAAAATATCGACGAGTTTGGGAGGAAAGATCGTAAGAGCTTCTATCGATGCTCAACGTGGATGACGTTGAATTGTATGATTATTGGATTTTGTTTTTCTATAAAAGTCTTCAAAACTTCTTTCTATCTTTACATTTTAACTGTCTTAATCTGATGTGCGGTTACTCACAAAGGTATTGCGACACCCGTATCGTTTACGAATATGTCGTGTGTATGTACGTAACATTTTGAAATATCATTACTACTGCAATGACACGTCACTATCGTCGTTAAATTAGAAAAATTTGCAAGAAATCTGAAAGAATGAACAATACGAGACTCAAGATATCTAGTGCAAGTATATATTTTGCAGAGATAACAAAAACATTTAAATTGTCAGTTATCCAATATATATATGTCGGAGATGAAAGGACATCGGGGCCTTTCTTTTGGAATTTTTGGGAAGACCCCCAATACTTTAGTCTAGACTTTTCATTATAGCGGTACTTAAATAATAAAACTTAGAAGTAATTGTTTATAATTTATTCCGATTATATGTGCCCAAGATTTATGACAATAGGCTTAGGCTCGAAGTGACACAACGGGTCGCTAAACGTAGCCACGGTCACGGGATGGACGTTTTTACCTAACAAAGGTATGAAGTAATTGTATAGCTCTCCTTAAAAATATAGTTGACCTGAGGGGTACAGAGAGGTATGGAGAAGAGTATATAAGTGCAGTTCCACTTGGACTGAGGGAGTTAGTTGAGTTCTACTTGTACTGTGGACAAGTAAGTTGAGTTATACTTGAATTGTTTGCCAGTAAATTCAGTTCGACTTAGACTTTGGAAGAAAACGTATTTGCTATCCCGTTGACCGTGGATTCGCTATTGAACCTAAGATCACTATCATTAGCATCTCGAGTATCTAATCGCCACTAATCATTTTGTACCGGTAAATATCATCCATATTGTATAACAACAATGACTAATCCAAATGAAGATTCGTTCATATCCCTAACCCTAATGAGAACTCGACATATATATAGGCTTGTGATAAAATATACGAATCCTTTTACGGCTAACTGTATATACTATATACGACGCATGCCATCTGCAACGTTGAACCATTAATGCCGATCGGTCCACAGGCCCATAAAAAGCCAAGCACTAGCCTAATTCAAATCTCTCTAAAAAGCAAATTATTTCAAATTACCAAACTATTTCCCTGCACAAAAACCTTTCTCGAGCCATCTAATCATCCCAAAGCCGCATTATGCTATTGTGCCAAAGAATCTGTCCCGAAGAAATGCTCGTATTATCACGAGTCTTCATAGACTCTAAAAAGCCCTTCTAGAAATTTGAATGCATGTATAGACGACATAGAGACACGCGAGCGGGACGTTTACGCTCGGACCATGAGGTCTAAGATGCGGGACAATTATAGCGAAATAAAATATTTCGGAGTTCGAGGGACACGGTGGATAGGGGATTCGTTGGGTCGCAGCTGTTAGATCGATTTGGAAAATTGGTCAGGATCTAAAGTACTCGCTGCACGTAACATGGCGTGACTATCGCACGCGACCACAGCCGCACAATAGCCAGTCGTAATCGTTTCCCTCGAAAAAAGGGAGCAACTCGTGGCCTGGAGCTCTCTTTATTATAATACGGGCTTGGATCTTGACAGGCTGAGCTGGCTGACGCGAGCCACGCGACTAGGTATCAACCATTCCAACAAAAGTCATGCAGGTCTCTTTGGCCTTCTTTACGAGGTTACCTTTCCGTTATCTTTCTTCCTCTCTTCTTTTTTATTCCGATTCGATTCTGTTCAGCATTACGCAATCGAAGCGTTATGGAAGCTTCTCGAGGACGTTTAATAGCTGGCGAAGGGACACAAAGTTCTGGTCGAACCACTTACAACTAGTTAAACTGGCGAACGAAGTTTGAAGAATGTGAAGCGACGTATAGTTTCAGACTTCGAAAGTTTGATGTTGTTGTGTGAACATAATTTAACAGATAGTTGTTCGTTTAACGACGTATAGAAAAAAGATAAAGATAGCGTAAACATAGGAATACCGCCTCGCATCTTTTCTGGTTTTCCATATATTAAATTTGACAACTTAAAGTCAAAATATCTGCTAAATTAACAATTAATTTTTCGATATAAACAGGTTAACACCTTTTTATAGGGAATGCCGACATGGAACGATTAATATACTAAAAAATATATGGTCCTATTAGAAAAATTGATGACGACCTTGAAAGTTAAGAAAAAGTTTTATTCATCATTGTAAATATCCCCCAAGTAGTATAGCTTTGTCCTGTGGAGTTTTTTATAACACCATTCTTATATATTCTTTCTGATAAGTTCTTTATAAACCCATTTATAACAGATGCATACTTAGTAGCTCTCATTTTATTGATCTACCCTGTACATAGCTCTAACAATTTTCCGCAAGAATATACGCTTATTGATTAAATTTATTTGAATTATTAAGAATATGCGCGAATATGTAGTAGATACGCGAATTTTACCAAAGTATACGAAATTAACAACGAATTGGTAATTAGAAGTAACGTATTAACCTCTTACCAAGTTACTAAGATATAAATCTGAATTATATATAAATCACATAGGTATTTACCATATGAGCATCAGTAGTTCTATTAATATCAGAAGTATTTCTAGTGGTTTAGAAGATTTTTTTTCAGTTGTCTTGTAATTTAAAAAATTAAAGAATCTGGAGATAAGGAGTTTGTCACGTAGCAAAGTAGTTGTATAAGGTATGACAATTACAAATATCAATTTTGTTACTATATATTGACTTTCGAAAATCAACTTAATCGGTTTGTAATATAATATTACATTAACTTATTAGTGACTATTGATTACGAAGAAGCAAACCATTGCAGTTTGATTTAATTGTAGTTTTGTAATTAAGATAGATATCTTGTCTTATACGATACTTATACGGATATTTTTGATCGGTAGTGTACTTCAAAACCTGCGCAACTCCATAGCAATTAAGCAAAAAATTCGACAAATTCGCGAACGGGCAAAAGAGACGAAGGAAACCGAAGCGACGAGAGTCAGAAAGGGTGTGCTGGTTGTTAGACACGGTTATGAGAAGCAGTCTCCGGTTTTATGCCCAAGCTTGTTGGGACGGTTAAAGAAGCGCCGTGTTCAGACGGAATATCGGCGAGATTCGTGAGGCAGAGCCGGTGTTCTTTACACCTCGTTGTTTCCCGCAAATTCTCATGCTTGCCGGCCCTAAATAACCGTGCTAGACAGTCGTCGGGTTATAAAGACCTGTCCGGGAATAGCTAACATTCTCGCGGAGTCAGCGTGCACGCGTGTCCCAGAGCGCTGATGAAAGGATGCAGCAGGTGCTAAAAAGCGTAGGACAGAGGTCAGAAAAAATACTGATAGTTGAGGAAGTCCGGAGCCTTGCAACTTCCTCCTGCACGAGAACACAGATATGTTGCTCCGTTAATGGATTAGTACAAGGCAGCCCTCAGCCTGTTTTTTCCCATACTTTTATTAGTACCTTGTCTGGTCTAGAGAAAAATGGATTTCGTTTTTGTGGTTGACTGCTTTCAAACATTAGAACGTTTTTCATAAAATGTTAGAGTTTTTGGGAGATGCTCATTGATTACTTTCTTTGAAGGGTGAGTGGAGATTGGAAGCATTCGCGGTTAAGAATTGAGTCGTGGAAGACGAATGACTAACCAACCTCGTTGCACTCCTGGGATTTTAATGTCCCAATCTCGTTCTAGTTTCAACAAATACAAAGACCTTTAATGTTTAAAGAAAACTGTAGGTAAAATCGAAACGAAATGTTACGCGTAGCAACAACGATTCTTGTATATTTTTCTCAAGCTTAAGAAGATCTTTAACAATAGAAAAATATGATCTGATCGAAAATTATGTATTAGTAGACGTACAATTTCTATATTGATCTAAATGTAGGGCTCTTAATTATTTTTGGCTGAATGTAATCTAATTAGGATATTAATATAATAAAGAAAATATTAAAGTGTGTGTAATATCTAAAATTTATAGTAGATATGTATTGTAAAAATAAGTATGAGATGTTTTCACTTACTCATGAAGCTGTCATGAATCCACCTTATGGCCACAGATTTAAAAAAACCTGCCAACATAAAAGTATTTATATACTTTTTTATACTATTTATATACATAATTAAAACCACAATATTTCTTCAATTTTATCAAAAACTAAAATTTAAAAATCAATATTTATATCAAGATTTAAACCAAAGAAATTTCCAACACAAACATATCGCAAACTAGACTTCATCTACACTATTCGTTTCTATTTCACCTCTTGTTTATTTATTTTTTATTCATCATTTTTTATCATTTATTTATCTACCCCAAACATCTTATTCGTATTACGAGACACGATTCTCGTATTAGTAGACTGGGGAATTTCGAGTGAATAAAGCAGTCTACGAGGCGATTCGACTCGGTTTGTCGCGATACGGTGTCATTAGGTGATAACCAGTTCGTGGCGGGGTGCATAATGACGAGGGTAGACGAACACCTAAAGTAATAGAGTTGAGAAAATTAAAGGCCAAAATAATTCCAACCTCCGGAGCCATTTATTACGAGATTCCGACTGTCTGAACCGTGGTTCGAGCGCAGGTGATGAATACCTCGGAAATGTTTAGTAACGAGGCTATCAAAATTACGTTCATCCATTCGACTCCACCTGCCCGCTGGTGCCCAATTTGAGCTTGCCATTTGCAACATCAAAATTCTTATCTTTTTACGCGTGTTCATACGGTCTGGTCACGTTCATCGTAAAACTCGTCATTTTATTGATGAACTCTTATTATAACAACTATCAAGCCAATCTCGTGTTTAGCTTATTACGGAGAATGAGAAATTACATAATTGCCCTTATTAGCAAATGTAGAAATTGTTATCATCTTGAAAATTCCATCCGTAAACGCACTGCTTCGAGATGCTAGATTAAGAGAACCGAGGCTTCAAATACAGATTTTTGAATCTTCTTTGTCTATTATTATAATCATAAAAGATTTTTAAGAAGTTATATAAGTCAAAAGAAAATAAAAGTCAGAGGAAAGAATCGAGAAGTATTTTGATATTAAGAAGAGACAACAAACTTTAAATAGACACACGATATAAAGGAAATAATAGGTACATCATTGGAAAGAATTCATTAAGAATTCACAAAGAATGAAATCATAAATAATAAAAAACAAGGTAATGACATCACAACTAGTAAAATTTATTGAAAGAGTACAGTTTTTCATATGTATACTACAGTTCATACGCGTATGGATACTTTCCTTGATTTATATTAACGGTACATGAATATTTATAAAATATACGAATTAATGATAAATTAACGATGAAAATCAACATTTAATATCTTTTTGTGAAATCAATAGATATATATGTTATATTATATTTATAAGTATTATACATATATAAACAATTAATATTTCATATGATATATATATATGTATATATTAAAATTAAATATATAAAATCGAAAAGTTGACGTATTTGAAATCTTATTAAAAGAATTACTCAGAATAACTCTTTTATCAATTTAAAAGAACCTTCTCTAATTTATCTATACATTGACAATTAAACGAGCTGAAAGCAATGAATCACATGAAAAATGAAGGCAATTAAATATTGAATTATAAGATTGGATCATAATGCTTGACATTTTCAGATGCTAATTCTTTTATCGTGTATCTACTTTTAAACGCAAATTTTATCATAACATCAGCTCTAATAAATATATATATCGGCTCTAATAAACTATAAAATTGTCTTGAATCATTCTGTCAGTTTTTTTGTTAACTAAATATATTACGTTAGAAAAATGCGAATGACTATACATTTTTTAGCATTAGTGTATACCCTACTAAGCGAAACCTTCAATCAAATAGCAGCAAACAGTCAATCAAAACTTCTAATACACAGCGCTGGTGCAACAAATTAGTACTCCAGACAGCACAGAAATCCTAGAAACCCGCAAATTACCACTCTCTTATTTTTGCCATCAGCTTACTAAATACCGTACCTACGATTCATCGCTCGCACACGTGACCAGTAACGATGATAAAGCGCCATATCCCTAATGAGCGTATTTCTTTTCAACTGATTCGTGGCTGCCCTTTAATCGAATCGGGGTGCACAGAAGCACCGGCGTGTTCGATCGATCCAGGATCACAGTGATCGAGACTCATCGAGGAATCGCGTAATTGAAGTGGACGACACGGATGACCACTTGGCCAGGCGTCGATATTAAAATTGATCAATTAGCCGTCGGATGCATAATCGGCCCGTGGCGTTCCACCTCGAGGCTTCGTTTCATTGACCATAAGCATTCGAATCAATGTTGGTAATAATCGCGGACCGCCGGCCGTAATACATTGATTAGCTATCGACTGGACATTGAAAAAGGGGCGCGAGATTCGGCCAAAAGACACCGCGGCTGGTCGTATTAGGCCAGATTGCTCTGGCCAAAATGATTTTATATGAGAACCATGCATTAGCTGGCCGCGAACCCTTGAATTTTCACAGATACCGAACCGTTCGAATGACAGACGCACTTTCAACAACGAAAAAAAGGGAGGAAATCAGTCTGACTAACAAGGGTATCGAAATTGCAGCGGTGTCGATCAGCTCGCTAAGTAGCTCGAGCCCTAAAGGGTCGATATGCATACGAGCAACTTTGAAATCGCATTCATATACCCTCGTTCGACGAAAGACAGTGCCCAACAGCCGACCTCCTCCTCCTCCTCCTCCTTCTATTTCTCTCTGTCCCTCTTCTTCCTTCGTTGCAATCATCCCGCTGAATTCTTCTGCGAGCTATCATTCGCACATTTACAAGCCCAACTGGCCGAACGGTGTGAAAATTACAGGCGCGAGATCGGCCTTGCTGAACGAGCCTGTCCGCTGGGCACAGCCCTAGAACTCCGAGATGATTGCACGAGCTGCAACTCGCGTGGCCCCGAGTCTTCGTGTCTCGACATCTGTGCACGGTTTCGAGATGGTTTCGAGTTGCAAACGTAGAGTGAAATCGAACGATTTTTAATATACAGTCAGTTACAAAAGTCTACGTACATCCTTCAAATATATAATATTGTAATATAAACGTAATTAGTGCACTTATGCCAAAAAGACATACAATGTTAGTAAAGTACATTAGTGTAAAATATAATTAAATCGCAAGACTCATAGATAGAGTATAAGTATCATTCAAAGTAGAAAGGCGTAGATGAAATAAATATAATAAAAACACTAGCTCTATGAATTTTTTTGACACATTAACGATGTAATTTAGTCATGTAATTTTTTAACAATAAAAATCTGCCTTCTTTTCACGTCAGATCTCGTATGTATCTCTTTATTCTTATTTTTCGAGATTATTTTAAGTGCGTTAGCTTATTAGCTAGCACCTACGTACCACGTCGCCTGATTATTTCAGGCTAACTGGTCGTTTAGGAGCACATGGTAAATTGATCATCTTGCGCGTATCACGAGTTGAGATGCGTGCATCGACGCGATTAGTCAGCTTCGCTTCTCGCACCTCTGCGTTTGTTTACGCGCCTAATTAGCCTCGTAAACTGAAGTTAATACCGTAAATTAGGTTTGTGCGTGCGCGATGTGCATTGCATGGTGCTTCGTGAGCAAGTTTATGAAACGCGATCCAATTTCGTTTTTCGCTGATCGAGCATTCCATATTTGTAAAATGTAAAAAATAAATTGAGAAAGATGAAACCTGCGAAGAAAGTTTTATCTGCTAAATATCATAAGAAATACTATACTTTGGACATTTCATATATTTTCACGTATTATGTACATTATAAAATCCAGAGTCTAGCTATGATAAATGCGATGTTGTATCAATACTTTTTGTATTATGTGGCTATTTCATCGTATTGTATTGATATATACAGCTCTGAAACAGACATTTTTGTTGAATTGAAAAGAGAGAGAGAAAGAGAGAGAGAGAGAGAGAGAAAGAGAAAAAGAATGATGTACAATAGAAACTTGTACAACAAACTTCTACCGACTCTCGATTCTTCTAACATTTTGTAGGAATAATAATAATGGTCGTACAGAGGAGAAAATAAATTCCCTACGAGGTATCACGCGAATCCATAAAAGATTACACAACGGTACGATTAGAATTTATCGCAATTATTCAGGTTCATAAAATAGAGTGTCAGATAATACTAGTTGTATGTTGAAATCAGATAACCCATCAAATCGCAATTAACATAAAATA
The DNA here is from genome assembly GCF_040668555.2 of Bombus flavifrons. Taxonomy (NCBI): domain Eukaryota; kingdom Metazoa; phylum Arthropoda; class Insecta; order Hymenoptera; family Apidae; genus Bombus; species Bombus flavifrons. Next base: position 3,157,434 of record NC_138453.1, on the reverse strand, counting down.
CGAACAAGAGACATCGCGTCGTCACTACTCAAATGTTATGGAAACGGCAATTAAACGAAATTGATTCACAACAACTTAATGGAAGCCAATGTAGGATCGTAACGGCTATCGAGTTTCCAACAGAAATCGGAACTTCTTGCGCGTTTATCCAACGATACGAAGGTTCGTGGCACGTTAATCGCACCATAATTTTGTCAAACGCGTTTGCACACCACGGTGAAAGCAGCGGATACAGAGTTGACCATGCTCGTAAAACACCATAGACATCGCGGATGCTATTGACACAGAGACTGGTTCCGTACCGAGTATGCAAATAGTATAAGTTGCTTTGGTAATTTATTACGCAAATTATATGAATTACATTAGCGTTCAGCCGTAATAAATTATCGTGCTATGTAATTTTCGTGGTGAAGCCGTGAGGCATTTTATTGCTTCAATCGGTTCGGTTAGAAAATATATCAATACATGTCTCGGTGGAAAAATCGACGAACGACGGTCGTGTCATGCACTAACTTTATTACTAGCCTGACCTTTCCACGTGCATGAACTGTTGCGCCTGATACTATTAATTTTTGGGACAATCGCCACAGCGAATAGTACCACTATTTCAGTCCTGTGAATCGGTTCTTTTGTACTGCTCGACACTGTGAATATTGTGAAATCGAATATATGCTTTGGTAAGTCAGAAAAATTTGAATCTTGAAACCTGATCTTTCCAACTTCTACATATATTAGATATAGGAGAGATTTATCTAGCGAGTATTTCTCAATTGATAAGATAAATTTACCGTTTATTTTGCCCTCGATAATATGCTGTATATGGCAATTCCCAAATAATAATACCGATTGAGAGATGTTTCGTTCCGATTCTGATACAAAATCGAATTTCGATACAAAAAGTTTGTCCGATGAATTTAGTGTCACTGACAAGACACATATTTCATTAATGTTTTTTTATCTCCACAATACCAAGTGGAAAGAATATTTCGCAGAATATATATCTTAAAAGCAAAATTCTCTAAACGATGAATCTTCACCTCACTAACGAATGTTTACGAATAACTCTTAATAAATTGTGTAATATTTTCCTCAAAATTTTCCTATTTTCAAGTAGACTACCGAGAAATGACATTATTCCCCATCAATAACTAATGAACCACTCACGCCGGCTATCTCGTAGCTTATCAGGGATAGAAAGATCGAAAATCGAACGACGGAAAAGTGTCTCGGTCAGTGACGAAGCGAAGATAATTTGTCAGCCACGTCGAGACGCTCCTTCTCGACGATTCTTCTCAGTTTTCTGACAAGATCTAAGGATCCAGAGATCCTACGAAAATATGCCGGAGAATAATGGATCTCGATTAGTGACTGCTCGCAGTTTCCCCGCAGACTAATGATGCTATTCAACCTCGACGAGAACTTTTTCCAGGTGAAAGGAAAACAGCAGGTTCTATTCGCCCATCGCCTTGTCTTCGCTTTTTTCTCTCGCCATTGTCGATCGCCAATTCTGGCAGGTAGAGCATTGTCCTTGGCCACGTTTTGCCCACCTCTGTGGCTGGCCCGCTGCAATTTTCTTTGTACCGCGAACAATAACCAGAAACGAGGAAGAGAATCGTTCTCTGGGATTTGCATAGTCTTGAAACGTCATGTTAGGGGATAAGTTCTTACGGCGCACGTGATCTTCCGCGAAACGCTGGTGTTTCAAGAGTGATTCTCACGAGTGGCATCGATCTTCAGTTTCTAGGGTTCAGGAAGGAACAGGTGGTTGAGTGCGTACGTCACGGGTTAAGAATCATGCCAAGAATAATAGCAAATCTTTGTTCGACGCTTTAGAGAGCAAGCCATCCTTGTTTTTTGTTGACATCCATTCTTCTTTGATAGATCACGTACGTCGAAGAAGTTTTATCAAGTTTCGTTTGTCTCTTGGAAATAATATCGAAAGAACGTTAAATATTTTACTTCTGTTACTTTATTTTTTCTACTTTATTTTTGTGAAATATGTCGATTTTACTCATCGTTATATCAACTGTATGTAGTTGTAAATTCGGCTACTATTTTATCGACACCGTACTTTGTAAACCTATTTTTGTTTGACAGATTATGTAAACAAGTAGATATAAAAGGAGCTTAAAAATATAATAACAAGGAAGAAAATATTTTGATTTATTTAATTCTTTATTAAAATGACAAAAAAAAAACACTTTAATGTTTTCATTCTATTGATTCAAGATGATAGTTGAAGTGAATCGTGATAACTAAAGAATATATTTGATAAAATCCATCAAAAATAGTAAAGAATTATTCAAAGAACAATATAAAAGTTGTACAAGATGGGAGAAACAGTCGTAATTCAACTCGTAATTCGCTAATAAAAGAGATCTCATGGAAATTATATTTAAAAAATTAGCTTCGACATCGCACGTTACCTTAATGATAGTTAAATGTTATTCGATTAATATCTTAGATTTAAACTTTCACGATAATTAGATAACAAATTTTTGATTCTTCGGGATCCGATCGTGTTTTCATTAAAAGATGGCCTGCCGTGAACGAGTGAACTTGAATGTTCATGAAACGTCGGAACAAAGCGTGACGTACTGATACAAACGCGACTGAAACGCGAAGAATCACAAATATGCTAATTAATACCTTGCCATTCCAAATCGCACACATCAAAGACAAGATAATTTCCATTATTTAAAATCAACTTTAAGTCTTATTATATGACAGTGAAAAGCACGAGTTTGCCAATGGCACACTTAGGCCGACGAAAAAAAAAACGAACATCCATAAAATGTTGGCGAGGGAGAACCGGACAAAAGCAAGAGCAGACAGAACGATTTCCTTTTGAGAACCGATCGCAGACCAGTCTGAACCGCGCACGTGTATAACGGTGATCCATTTGGTGCTCGTTAGGAAGGCGTATTGAAGCCACGGTGAAAGAAAGATTAATCTCGTTGTAATTACTCCTCCTTAGTTGGTTACTGCTCGCGCCTTTCGTGATTTTTCATTTGTAATCGACGATGGTAATATTCATTTGTAATCGTCGATGCCGGACCGTTAGGGTCATTTCTTAAACTTTCTAAACCGCGGGCAATACCGCCCGACCAACAGAAAAAAAGCAATATATACATAAGCACGTTATACATATACCGCAAAACGTAAATTTGTGCGAGTTATTAATACATTGTTGGGTCAAGAGTATCATTTGTTGGTATGATTCGTGGCGTTGAAACGAAGATTTTAGGTATGAAGAATCGTTGTCATTTGTTGTCTCTTACTTTTACCTGACTCGAGTTTCACTCGATAAAACGGAGTGAATGTTGGGTAAAAATTAATTCTTGTGTAAACTAAAGTTGAGTAAAAAGTTACTCGCCATTTATATAAGCTTCATTTTAAGTATTAATGTTTGTAACTGTTGGGTTTGTTGTCTCGTCCTGTAGAGAAGAATAAGGTAAACGAGGTTAAATATATTCTGGTTAAAAATCTGCAGCAAAATATCGCCACATGGTTAAGTTCTTTTACCATTCGTTAGAGTCACGCCAACTTCGAATCAAATCGAAGGTAACATAAATCGGTATTAACAACTAGAAACGTCATACTCGATATCGTGTGTCTAATGTCACTACCGTGGAAATCTTTGCATGCGGAAAAATTCTCGAAACGATATGGATAACCATTCATTATTTTCCAAATCTTTCAAAAATTTCTTTTACTTTTACCTTTGACAGGTTTATTCTTTATTTGAACAAATGTCTTTCTTTTTCATTAAAAAAAAATTGATTGCTTACAATATCTATTCTTATCATAGCTTCTATAGAAATTCTAATATAATTAGAAAATTTTAATTCTCAAGCATTACAAATCCAAATTTTTTTATTTATTACATGATGATGTATTACATGCTCATACATGTATTTGTAGATGGTGTAGATGAGATTTCACTTTTATAAATATCTCAAACTCATAAAAAAGTTCAAATATTCAAACATTCATGATGTCAAACATAAAATTTCTAACATTTCTTAACATTGAACAAACGTGGTACTTTACGATAGAGTACTGTCACAGAAAATTTAAAAAGATAATTAATTCATCCATAAATTTCAAACATTTGAAACACTTTAACACGTGTACATGCAAAAATTTATGTTATTCTGAATTATTGTGTAAAATCTAGAACGAATCTGAAAATGTACGTATACCTAGAGGCTACAAAATATTTATTGGAATCATGTACTTCGCGAAGATCACCAACCTATTTGAACTGTCAATTATTTACTATATTGATAAGCCACAACATGTAGCGGGACCATCTTTAGCACTGTCTGTTTAAGATCGCTATTCATACTGTATACTAATTATTCGCTAAATGTATGTTTACAATAAATGTTCTGTAATTTCTATATACATATCCGGATTAGTTTTAAATTTTACTACTTTTATAATCGCGTCTTGTTACAGTGCTAACGAAATTTCAGAAAGTTTCGTATAATGCATATCATATATTCGTTACAAAATTCTGTGATAAGTGTTGGAATACTTTCCTAACGCACTATACGAACTCGTAGCTCGTAGATCTTTAGATACATCTACCCTACTTTACTGTGTTATTTTGAAGATTACTCTGTATCTTATATATGTTTAATTTTCTGCCTTTTTCACTAACAAATCTTATATATTATATTATAAATAAATAAATAGGCAAATAAATAAATGTTTTACCTCACAAAAGAGTCACAAAAACCTTTTCTTTCATACCGTACATCATACTGTGCAAGAGAAACGTGCTTGTAAATTGCGCTGTCAAAATGTGACTCATTTTAAGGAAATGTCAGCACGTAATTACACGTTACAAGCTGCTGTAACCTGAAATCCAGGGACTCCCCGATTTCGTCTGCGGCCCACTGACTGCTTCACTCGGTGCATCATTCACCTACATACATACGAATCTGAGTAATGTTAATCGATCCTCAATTCCCGTGCAACCTGTTGCATTTCCGTGGAATGCTGTATCTGTGACGCAGGATAATAAGTTGTCCTATGCATCGATGCGAGTCTGCAGCGACGTTACTGACGATATCGACACCTCTTCATTAGCTGCGTTTAATGCAGACTAATAATGGAGAAGATAGAAGAGCATAACTGTTTAACATTCCATTGATACTTCGCCATGGAAGTAGATGAGGAATGTTTAAAAAGCTATTAGACAAGGAAGATACTAATTCAAGTTGAATCGTTGATTGGTTGTACACTAATGTTCAAAAGCATATGGATGCTTGCGTACTTTTGGCAGAATATGATTGCTTGTTTCAACATTACAAATGAAAAAACCCAGGATGTTTCATCCATATGACGTGATAAAATCAACTTTCAAAAATTAATATGTAAAAAAAGAAATTGACATCTATAAGCGTCGAATATCATGGAGCAATTTCGTTATATAAGGAGTTCATCACGCTCAGTTCTTTCGAACGTTAAACTAACACTTAGAAATTTTTTATGTATATATCACACATTTCGAAATTTTATTAGCATTGTAAGGAGACACGAACAATTAGTGCTACAGATGCTCGTTAAATATTGTAGCTCGAATAATTGGCCATTCAAAGTTCAAATACGTCGATGGCCGTTGCGAAGTATGTACCTCTAATACGTATCTCGTAAATATATATATATATATATATATATATTCAGATCTGTTTCAAATTTTACCAATACAATCACGGTAGCTGCATTTCGCAGCTGTAATCACGAGTACAACGCTAATGTGATTTAAAAATGTTTTGTATAATATATTATATAGATAAAAGAAGTTCCTAATTATAAAAGTGTTCGAATGCTTTCGTCAGCCAAAATAGATACAATAAAGAAGATTCTTCCACATTAATATCTGAAGTTAGTTAGCACTAGGACGAATAGTGCATTTCATCTAATATAAGACTGATACGATTGACAAGATTTTAAATAAGTAAATAATTTGTATTTCATATGATTATATGATCCCTGATTAACTTATCTAAATGATATTTACGTACTATTATTATAACTCGATGTCCACATGTTTACGAACCGCAGTGTACGTTAGTTTTATTGGAATATTTTTTGCCCCCTGGAAGATTTATCGATGATTCGTAATATCGTTTTATTGACTGTATCTACTACTATAGTGAAATTTTACGCGCAGAAACAAGGATATCAAATTAAATGAAAATAAATACAGTAAGAATGCGTCAAACATCTCTCATGTATAGGTACTTGAATATTATACAGATAAAATTGGTATAACAGGGTCGTTATCTAGTCTTATAAAGTATGTCGTGTAAAATGAGGTTCCATTATAAGAACTTTATACGAACGTTATACGAACATATGTATTTTATAAAAAATATCTATAAAAATTCAGGTTTAAAATCATTCTGATCGCCTACAAGCAAAAGAGTAATATGCAGATCATAGATAATTTTGAAGACTGCACATCACTTTCTTTCTTCACCTCGAAGTCTCCTTAAAAAATTCCAAGGAACTAATGATCCATTAGTCCTCTATCAGTTCAATCCTCAACACTATGCCGACAATCATTAGCATTAGACACGTCAGTACCAATTATAAAAGAAATAAAATTTGTATAAAAACTCAAGCTTAAAATCGTTCTCATCGTCCACAAGTTAAAAAAGTAATATGCAGGTCATACAGAATTTCTAGAAGACTTCACATCATGTTCCTTCCTCACTTCGAACTCTTCCTAAAAAAATCCCAACAAACCAACGATCCATTAATCTTCTATTGATCACATCCACTCTATCGACACGACGATCATTAGCATTAGACACGTCAGCATCAGCCACGTCTCATCGCGAGACACACTTAGCCACCGATCTTGAACCAGCGTGGCGATGCATCAGTCTCGTAATAAGTCGATAATAACAGTAATGGGGGCGATAAGGGAGCCCCTAAACGCCCCTAAACGAGGTCTAATTGTACGGGCCAGCTGGGAACGTCGTTGTAGTCAGTCGTCTGGCCAAAAATTCAAGCAAAAGAGAAAACCACCTCCTCACCCTCTCGTTACATCGTTCAAGATTTCACGGACTAGTGTCATTAATTTGAACACCTTCCGCTAAATCGCGGCGAGAGAAACCGCGGAACGAGCCACGTCCTTTGATCACAAAAAACGAGGGTGCTGCTCGCTGCAAGTCCTCCGCTGCTCTCGAGTAGATAATCTCACCGGCCCTAAGTGGCAGGTATAACCGCTTACTAAGGGTACAGGTGGCACTCTCGCATTAAGGACAAAGTGGCCAACGGACGTATTTTTAATAAAGATCATCTCCACCCTGAGGCCCCTTTTCGTGTGATGGAAATATTTTTTGCCTGGACTGGCCTCGATTTGTCTCATCCGAAGACGTCGGCCATTTTTCAGATCGGCGATCATCGAGTCGGCGAAGGTTATGGGCGCGAGTCTGGTTTGCTCAAATAATGATGGAATGATCGAACTGTCGCTGGTAATTTGATAATACTTGTCGCTGGTTCTACACTTATCTGGCTTGTAGTTGGTGACGTGTCAGGGAGGAGGTAAGTACAGTGTTTGTCACGCTTTCATGTGATGGCAAGTTAATTAATTTTGAGTTAGGAGGTGTGAAAGATTGATGGATAAATGCAGGTGTTTGAGAGGTCAGTTTCATCGTGAATGAAAATTAGGGATCGTTGAAGCCGCGCTTGATCATGCCTCGTTCCTTTTTTTGAATGAAAGGTCTGTCATTGAAAATTTTGTATGGAAATGTAATTTAAACCGACTGCAGTTCTACTTTGAATCATTCTCTCATTCAGTTTATAATTCATACTATATGATTGGAAATTCAATTTTTCTATGATCTGAGATTTAACTATATGCAATTAAGAAATTGAGTTTATTTCAATGTTATATCTATATTTTATTATTATTTTATTTAATTAAATTATATATGAGAATTGATATTCAAATGTATCTTGTTTTCGAAACGATTTTCATGCAGGAATTAAGTCAATTATATGTATATTTTAATCTCAATTTCTTACCTATACTATTACATAACTATACTTTTACTTGACCAGTAACTTTTTGTAATTCTGCATTTCTTCACAATAAAATAACATTTAAACTGAAAGAATTTTATATAATAAAGTCTAGAAATCCCTGATAAAACCACTTAATTACGTACCAAGTTTCAAGTTCCATATATAATCTGTATAATTATGAAATCGAGCGTAGCAAAAGAGTTTGGGAAGATTACCTTTATTAAATTTACAAAAACCCGCAAAAAAATGGAAATTTGAATGTCATTGCGATAACATGGAACGAAAAGTTGTCGAGTAATTATAATAAATCGGTGCAGCGCTACAAGAACGATCACGCCACACGTTTCAGGCAAATTGAACCAGGAGAAAGAACATATATGGATGGTACACATGTCAGTGTCCGGTTGGCTGGCTCTCTCGAATCGATCGTTTTCTACCTGCTTGCCGGGCGTATCTTCATTATCAACGATTATGGTACATTATTATCGCATATTTGCCCCTAAACGGTCCGATCGATCGCGATCGGCTCGCTTGAAAGGCGTTTCGAAGTACTTCATGTAAATTCAACGCGTTGCTCTCGATGAGCTTACACGCGACACACCGTACGTGCATTACCAATTTACGCACGTAATTTATCGCGGTACACCGTGTACGACATAACTTCCACCGTTATTCACTTGGCATTCTAGGATTTTTCATTTTTCGTATAAGATAAATACAGTGTTTTTAAAGACACTATTTTCATCACTATTACATCGTATTTTTAGTCATAGCGATTTTTTACAGTGGCTATGAAAAGTAAATACTTTTTGCAAATGCAAACCGCTGTATTTATCGTAACATTTATATACTAATTAATTAAGTCCAAGTATATTAAATTTCATATCATTTAATAATTTAATAAAACAAAAATTTAATACTACGAGAATGATATATAGATGTCATATCATAGATGTATGGTTTTGTAGCCATTGATTGTATTATAAATTTAAAATGCTCGTTAAAGTAAAAGGACGAGATCTGATGATTTTGTATTGGAAAGTTCTAAATAGAATAAAATATCAATATACATGTATTACATATGCCGGAACGTTCTGTCCAATTTTTAAATGAAAATAAGATTCTTCACGAAAGACTATTAATACTTATGGTTGTGTTAATGTATAACATAATTTCTCTAGCTGTATATGATTCAATATCGTCTTTCAGTAAGTATATCGTTTGTATAAAATTACTCGTTCTTCTTTTGTTGTAATAAATTCATTTACTAGTTCTATACGAGGCTCACCTATATGACCCAATTTTTCTTTCTTAAATTTAAAAAATTTACAAATCTCATCGAATATACGACGTAAATAAGCAACTACAGCTATAATGTTCCTCTACTGAAGCTGGTAAAGTATACAGTGCCATAAATGTATAATTTTCAAAGGACATTGTCCGGGTAATATACGAGAAAAACATGCGTCTGAACACGATTGTAAATTAAAAAATAGTTATTCTCCATTATTCTCCCAACACTAAACATCTTTTCTGATGAAGTCATTTTTGCCGAGAATGTGTTACGTCTGTTCGAATACTCAACTATTAAAAAAAGAATGCGTATAAAAATCTAAGAGTAATTAAAAATTTCATTAATAACGAAGGTAAAAGTGAAAAAAATAATAATTTCCTTAATATAAAACAAACCACAAATCACGAAGTAATAAATCATGAAACGGTATTTAATATTTATATTTAAGGGGACTACGATAAAAATCTGGCATCGACTTGGTGACATTGTTGGGCATAACTTCTTGGAGGACCATTTTCTATAAGTCTGGCCCTTTTCACCTGCCTGGAGGACTCGTACAAGAGACAATGAAACTTTGACGAAATAAAGGCGAGAAGCTGTACCACCGCGCATCGTGGATCAAGGACTAAGAACACGGGTCGAAAGCCCTTTGTTGGCCGAACAATAAAGATTGGGGAAGAAAGTGCAAAGGGTGTGATGCAAGGTGTCATGACCTGGTATTGTTTCATTATAGCTGGACAATGCAGGTCGTTTGGGTAGCACTGTGCACATACTACCACTACGAAATTGGAAACCACTCCCAGAAGTAGACGTTATCGTTGTTGTTGTTGTTGTTATTACTGTTATTATTATTATGCACATCTGGAAAGCTAGAAAAATTAACGAGAAAATGTGCAATATCGATCCTACTTTATTCTAATTTTAACAATTGAGAATTCTCAGATTACAACTCTACGATACAAGAACAAAGCAATACTAATTTTATAAGCCAACTTTTAAAAATATTTTATCCATATACCAAACTTTCACTCATTAATAAAAAAATGGAAAAAAAAAACAAACGAAAACGCATTGACTGATAGAAGAAACGTATCTTCTTCGATTGAACGACAGAAGTTTCGTGTCTATACTCTATAGCTAATACTTCTATATTTAATACGTACCTATGTATGTAACGTTAAGTAATTACCAAAATGAGAATAAAACAGCTTCCGTATTCGTATATCGACATGGTAATATTGTAGTTATGAATGTTATAAGCTGAAGAGGACCTTCGATGAACAAACGAACCAACCAGCATATGGAATTGCTCGCTAAATGGATTTGTTACACCGCTTCGCTAACTTAACAGCTGCGTTTCACGCTGAAACCAGACTAGCTTTAGACGTGTAATTTTCGAAGATCCTTCGGTCAGATAAATCGCGACACGTCCGTTAATCGAAATCTTGTACCTTCTTATCCAACACTGTTGTAGCTGGACCCTGGTCTTGTAAACCGGCTCCTTTTTTACATGGACGCTTTTTAGATCAACGTCATTATGCGTCTGGTGTTTCATAGTCTCAACAGGTCGTTCTTAAAGACTGTAAAGAAGAGAAATCATAGGGGACTTTAAAAACGTGCAAGAAAGAGGATCATAGTAATCGTTTCCCTCTCTACTGGCGTGTGATAATCCAACGCGTCAATATATTGATAGTTGATCAGAGGCGAGTATCTTACCCTCGTTGGAAAGCATCGATTATCAGGCATACGAAAGTTCGCCGTTTGTGGCAGAGAAACATTGAATTTTAATTGAGTAGGTTGAATAAGCAGGTTGTCACGCCTAACCGATCATCGCTTACAGTCTGTTAGCAAATGGAATTTGTCGTGGTTCTGTGGTTCACACTATAGCGTGAATAACGATGTGCAAGGAATTTGAGTAGATACTTAGAACATATGTATAATTAGCTGCAAAAGTCTGCACGAACATAACATATTATAGTAAAAACGTTGACTCTACGAATTTTTCGACACATTAGGACACACATTTTAGGAATATAACACGATTTGTTCACTTTTATATTTAATAAAAAAGAGGAAAGTAGAAGGATATATGTAGTATAAAATGTTACAAAAATTACATACACCTGTTATACCTGCATGAAAACATAAATTATAACTGTTAATATCTTATAGGTTTGGGCTAATAATTGTTATCTCCTTGGCGTTGAAAAAATTACAGATTTTGTAATTTCAGATGTAATTTTAGGGCGAAATTTTTGTAAGTTAAGTATTTCAATCTTTTGATATATAAGTATCGATGTCTAAATATAAATATTGTTGTGATTAAGTGCGTTTTTAATTTTTTTGATAACTCAGATACACAAAATTCGATAGATAGGCCCCCGTGGCTAATTGCATGTTAGAGAGAATCTGAGGAAAACAGGAAAGTGAAACAGTGTAAATTATTTGAGGTCATACAATACAATATTCTATACTCTTACGAATTAAAGAGAACTATTTTCTATAGAATCGAGGAACTTAGACGCAATATTAAAAATATTCTTTTATCATACTTAACAAAGTTTTAAAATTCAGAAACTACAACCATCCTTGAATCCTTAATCCTTAACAGTTACGATCATTAATTTTTATACGTGAATCTCACTCTCGTTTAACACGTTGAATGCCATGGGGATCGCCGGTGACCGGCACTCGACTTGATTGTGGCGCCGTGGGGGTCACCGATGACCGGCGCACCAAGATTAGTAGAAATACATTATTTGAACAAATGTCTATAATTATAGATTTTTATTATTACCATCGTTACTACAATGGTGTAACGAAATTAATATAAAACATATAAAAATATGTTTTATTTATACATGAAATATACATCTATTATATGCGCCCCCACCAGTGGCTGCCGAACATAGGAAAAACCCCCTATTTCCGTGTTTTACCTTAATGAAAAATAACCCTAAGAAACGTTTCGACTTGAAAGATGTTTGATGGCAATTAAAGGTCTTGACAGTAAAGCAAAAAATGCTAAATCCTGTGACGGTTCTTTAGGATTATTGCAGATCAGAATAAGTATGACCAAGGGATGAATTATGGTTTGTGGTAGGACCCGGGACGTAACAACATAGAACAATTATTTAGCAACGCGAAGAAACAATATGAGATAATTGAAAATCGTAAAAATTAAGTGAATCGAGTGAAATTGCACTACAGCGCCATGGGGGTCACCGGTGACCTCAGTGAGATAAATTCATTAATGATGATTATACAACGTAACATATCTCTTGTAGGTAATATTTCAACATTATATATATCGCATAATAAAAAAATTCATCGTGGCGCCACGGCCATACCTTGTAAAACTGGCGTGGCATTCAACGTGTTAAAAAAAAAAACAAATTATGATAACGATTCTTCTACATTCTCCTCAAACTCCAGACATTTTGTACGATATAAAAAAGCTATTTTCAAAATAGCTATTGTACAAGCATAAAAAATCAGTGAAAAAATTCCGCCACTTTATCTGCTATCTTAAAAACAGCCTTCTAATCAAAAAAGGAAGAACCGACGAACTCTTCACACCAAATTGGACGCTAAATATCCTTCGTAGATCATGCACCCTTTGAAGCGCAACAGGACGCCGATCAACGACTATCTGACTCAGCCTAAGCCCGTAAATAATAGCCACTGATTAGAAGCCACGGAAGGCGATAATAATTCAAAAGGTGGTGTTTACGTTGCTCCCGTTACCTCGTTCTTTCTCGCGTTCGACAATCGTCCACGGGGCCTCGTTAAGGGAAGCCCCATCCAAACCGATCTCCGGGGAAATTAATATTTCGGCGAGATGAAACGACTTTCCTAGCACGATGTCAAAGGAAGCAACGCGGCTCCAGCCGCCGATGAATACGATCTCTGTAATTAACGTGGAGCCCCTAATGACCGGTCGATCCACCTGTGTGCTCCAACGTCGGACACGCTAGCTCGAGCAAAAGGTGATCCGAGCCCGTATTAAGCCGAATGACTCGCGCGCCTCCGACACACCATCACCCCCTACGGTAGTCTCGGCCAGTTAATATCTAATTATTTCGATGATCAAGACCACGTGAAACGGATAGGGAATAAGATGGTCCCGGGATAATCACCAGACTCGAGCGTGATCGTATAAAAAGTCCAACGTCGACCTGTGCCTTATTTTGTAATGCTCGGACTTCTTAGTGGCTATGGGATAATTGTGATTTGGAAAGAGGTGTTGTTGAGTTCGGGTTTTTTTTCAGAAAAAAGAGATAAGGTGATTATAATATCGCAGAAGGTGGGAGATAATGTGTATGCTGTTTTATAGATCGTTTTTTGGAGCAACATGTTCTAGACATTTTTTTTATGAATATTTCTTGCGAATGTTAGGTCTAGTGATTTTGCGATTCGAGTGATTTTTGTAGGCGCCAGAATGTTTGCAAAAAATTTTTCGACGCAATATCATTTTATATCAAATATTTTGAACACTTGTTTCGGAATTAATCGAAGCGTTTTGTATTTGTAAAAAGCTCTTAAAAAGATATAAAAGAAATTGGATGTCAGATTTTCTGAGGCATAGATGAAACAGTACATTCGAACAGAAAAGCACGATTAGTATCTTAATGACGAAAAAGAAGTAATATGAAAAACAATAATTGGCGTCCAATTTGTACGAAATATCGGTAGATGTCCTAATACATGGCTACTTATGGCGGACAATGTATTCACAACCAGTCTACTTTCAAAAACCCGTTATCGGTATTCCTTCACTCCCAACTTAAACGTCAACAATGAAAAATGCGAATCTGAATCACGAAAAAGAGCGCATCAAAGGCTCCCGCGTGCCAGTCTATTTCATTGTCGGACCAAGATGTCAGACGTCTCTCGTCTTAGAAGCCCCCGGGACCTTCCTCGTCTCTGCACGAACGAATTTGCTACGAGTGCGGTTTACTGTAAACTATCTAGGTCCACCAGCTGCCCGTAATCCGCCACCCCCTCCATCCTGAGCCGGGGAGCACGTCAGAGGTCTGTTCGCGGTGAAAAGAGGGGCTGTTATCGCGGTCCTATCTGCGATCGGTCGCCGTGATATTTCTAACAGGGCCCCTGGCTTCCTAGTCCGTGGCCCATAGATCTTGCCAGATAAGATGTGCGGTGTTCGCGAGGCCCACCAGGGGGCCACACGGCCTGTCCATTGTGTTCATTCGTGTCTTCTGCGTCCTTCACGGAGCCCCGTCCTTCCAGCTCTGCTAGCCCCTACCACTTTTTCCGGCTGGCTCACTGCTGATTGCTCGCGTGCAATTACACGTCTCTCTCTCTCTCTCTCTCTCTCTCTCTCTCTCTCCGTCTCTCTCCGTCTCTTTCCGTCTCTCTCGCATCGGTACCGCTTTGCCCGTTCGATTAATATCGAATTCCACCGGTTTTATTTTCAGAACGCAAAGGGATCAGTTGGTTTTTCCAAGGTAAATTCTTTTATTCTTACAACACTATATACATTTTGTTTTATGAATCTTTGTTGAGGACTGAGTAATTGCAGATTGTTTTTTACTCATGCTGAATATTAACACGTTGACTGCCCAATACGAGTTAGCTCATAGTCGACAAAAGCAGTCAAAAAATGAGTAATGAATTTTCTACAGACGCCTAGCATGATTCATTCCTTGATATAATACTGCAAAGTACACTAATAAGAATTTACTATTTATTTAATCTTTTCTTGAATTAATAAATTAGAATGAAGTCTTGAATCGATAAATTAGAATGTATTACTCTATAACCCAACATGAACTGTACTTCTACTCATTTTTTCTATCACCAACCAATTTCCAATTATTACAACCAAAATTATACTAAACAAAACAAACAAAAATTTCCAAAATTTAACAAATAAATATTAACAGTACGCTTCAAATCTTCTCAAGAACGTTTAAATCTTCGACTTTGCGTTAAGCAAGAACAAAATCACAAACATCCGCGTCATTCAACCCTTTCCCCTATCGGCGTATTCCATCTTCAGCACGTACGGCTCGCTCACTCGTAACTTTCCTCGATAATGCACCCCAACTTTCTTCTCTCAAGATTAAGTCAGAAACCCGTTCAGAGATTCGTTTCTCGGGATCTCCATTTTACGATAATCGAGATACAAAGAGAATGGAGCGAAGGATAAGAACGAGCCGCTAACTGGGACCGTATGATCCCCGAACCGATTCCTAAGAAAAGGATCGACATAAACAGTGTTGACCGAAACGATTGCCGACAGATCTTGCGGCCTGCTCTCAACGTGCAAATATAACAGTATCCAGAGAGATAACCGCGAAAGGTGTCCAAAGCACACGGATCCCAAGATATCCTCGTCGCTTCTATTGCTCGCTATCTTAGATCGCAATCTCTTTAGGGAGCGTAGGCGTCACATCATTGTAACGCTGGTCATGGCGCCGATCATCGGATAACGTGACATGACACTGCGACAGTTTCCGTCCGCCAAGCTTATTGCCCAAACTCCTACTCTCTTCCATGTCGCAAATCCTAAATCCAACGCTTTTAAAACCAGAGAGTTTCGACGGTAGAAAGAATTAAGATTTTCGTACGGTCGATCGAAAGCTATAATACTATGTTCTTCTGGTTATATTTGAAGTGGAATATCATTGGTTATGGCTTGTTTAATGAAATATGGATGGATGCAAATTGAGGATAATTGAGATAGCTTTTGCTTCCTTTCTAGATTTACACAATTATTTAATCCTTCTGTTTTGACTCTTTAATAGAAGGTTGCCTATTAGAACTCTGCATATATAAGAGTCGATTGTGCAGTTTACACGTTTCATAGCAATTCGAAAACCGCTTCAATGATTGCTTATTTTTGTCGACGCGATTTAGATCTCAGTTTCCTGCTGCTACAACCGTATAGTGAGTTCCGAATCGCATTCTATGCCCGACATGTTATCTTATTGCTTATGTACAAGTGTTTATTTATTTTACTTTATTATCATACTTTTTAAGTTTATACTTCCACTATTTTCCTAATTCGGCGTTATCGTTATTACAATAGAAATCACTCAGGAACTTTCGCCACACCCTGTATCAATTTAATAAAACGGTAACTGTGTTTTTATGAGTAAAAACTAGGCGTATATGTATATCACACATCTTTTCGTATAATACAAATGTTAATGACCGTGTGAGAACAAATATATGAGTACATATATATACACTTTTCGTATATATATATATATATATATATATATATATATATATATATATATATATATATATATATATATATATATATTAATGGCGTATTAGAGAAGGTATTTTCTCAATCAAAGGATTAATTATTTACATTCAGACAAGTTTCTGATACGATCGACTAGTAACTTTAGTACACGCTTGAATGAAAGCATTGGTTTTATAAAAATAAATCATAAATGTGTCCATGAATTTATTTGTTTTCGTATAAAAAGCTAAACTTGCATTTTAAATGAAATTCGCAAAGAGATCTACGTCTAAACCTACATTTTATTGCAGCAAAATAACTGCTAAGGCGTATATTTTATAAAATGTATTCGTCCAAATTTATCCATCGAATCCATCAGCAACAGAGTAGTGTAATACCTGAGGCAATATCTCGAACTCTGTCAACCATCAAATTCTTTCGTTCCCATCTAAAGCTCCATTCACTCTTCATCAAACCAAAACCTGACAGCGTTTCGAAATAAAGAAGGTAGGCTATCAAGAGAATAAAATCTG
Organism: Bombus flavifrons; assembly: GCF_040668555.2. Lineage (NCBI taxonomy): Eukaryota > Metazoa > Arthropoda > Insecta > Hymenoptera > Apidae > Bombus > Bombus flavifrons. The sequence continues at coordinate 3,140,336 of NC_138453.1, read as the reverse complement.
CTCCAGTGAGAACCGAAACGATCGCATCGCCGACGCACCGATCACGATTGGACCTAAGTATTAGATTTCGACAAGAACGTAGCAAGCGTGGGCCCAATTTCTCGAACTACTCGACTGTATCCGCCCTTTCACGGATAATTTGATCTCGTTGACGATAAAGACGTACAATGCCGGTCCAACCATCGACGATCAGATATCTCGGTGGATAACGAGCTGGATTGTACGAAGACTAATTGGTTAAAGTGCTGTGTACAACGCAGACGCCGCGTGTTTCGCATTTCGAACGCGGAAGCACAGCAACAAAGAAATTGTTCCGCTTTGGCTTCGTTCAGTTTCAGAGGTCAGACAAATTCCACGCTCATGATTCCAAACAAGCGATTTTCAACTTTTTTCATCTCGTGGTTCGCGTAAATTAATTACAGTCGAGCGTATAACGCAATTTATAAATATATATAATCCATAAATATAATTGCGACCACTATGATAAAATGCGATAAACATTTTGTTTCTTTTTTCTTTTGTATTTTGACACACTTTTCGGCTTCTTGTTCAAAAACGCGATACATACTACTTAGCTCTTGTCCATATATGCATATTGAATCAGCGAAGCTGATAGTCAAATTTTGTTAATCGAATGTTCAGATAACGGGTATTTCGATAAGGAAGATTCTACTGTGTTTCATGTTTTAAAAATTCTCGCCTCTCGCGGCACATCGCACCGGTTGTAAATCGCAGTTCTACATGATCCAAAGTATTTCTTTTTGACCGTCAATCCGTGAAAGCAGAATTCAGAAGACACGATGAAATCGCAACTCGCTGATTCACGCGATCGAATTAGCTTTCGCTTCGATCTCCACTCGTGCAATGAACGAGTTTTTGTTACGCGAAAAGAAACGAATCACGTGTTCTGTATGTAATGCATTCGATTCGCGGAATCGTCTAAATTGTTTAATGAAAGAATTGCAGAGAATTGATACAAGGGTATAATGTGATTTTGAGAGCGGATGCTGATTGTTCTGTGAGAGAAGAGAAAGTATACGAAACGAGCAAAAACCGTGTTAATCTGTTTTACCGCTGACAAAAACAACCCGACGCGACGCGTCATTGACTGGTAATTGTGGCTTATGTATCGACTTTAAATACTGGGTCACAAGCACGCGGCAATTATCCAGATTGCTGGCAAGCCTCGGGTTCCTGGATGAGGAAAGCAAATTGCGAGATCGTGATACGGTTCTTCGGTCGGAACATCTGTAAAAGATAAATTAATTTCTTTTCGCGACGTTATCTCAGAAAATTGATGTTTTATGTAAATATATATATATATGGAATTATGTCTAGATTTCCTTTCTAAGCTTCTTATTATATCTCCTGCTTGATTTCATTGATTTCATGGGTCTTTAAAGAATGAGATATAAACTGCAATGTTATCCTTGCCATGAAATACTATGATCTAAACTCTAAACTAATGTAATGCAATGGTTGCTGAATCTTACTGTTAGTAACGAAAGCAAAATCCAAAAATCTCAAAACCATTAACGAAACCATGCTTTTGTACACCATACAAAGTTATTCACGTATTGACACTCATTTTTCTACGTCGCCAGTGGTACTCTTCTAGTTCTAATTTATCTTTCTTCTAGATCATTGAGGAACGAAAATATATATAGTTCTCGTTTTACCAACTTCCACTTTCCGAATTTTTTGCTTCATTTCAAATTTGTCTTATGTTAATTTTGAAATACATAAAGGTTTGGTCAATAAAATCTTTCCTTATCTTTTAATATTCCATCTATATTTTATATATTCCTCCTTACGAACGTAACTCTTGCTTATAACATTATTTCTAAGAAAAGTAAATAAACTCCCGCTGTAAGAATTCCGGCTTTACGAACGATCGTAAAGATGGGAAATACCTGTACTTCTCAATTTTGATATTTCAACCAAAATATTAAATCATTAACAACATCACGAAATTATAAACTAAAATAAAATTGTTGGAATGCTTCATGTTCTGTAATCCTAAAATATGAAAAACGTACAAATTCCATACTTTCAACACGAACTAAGTTCGTTGTGACACGTGCACGATTTCTGATAGAATTAATTATCGTACAGATGCGAGGAAGGTACCGCCCAAAAGCGTAAGAAACACGGTATTTCCTTCGAAACGCAATTAAAGCGATGTCACGGTGGTACGTACGCGTCGTAAAAAGAAACAAATCGACCAACTAAAATTTTAGGGGCAAGTTTTATGCTTCGAAATAAAACCGCGCGTCGGTTTCCAGCGAGTTTCCTTCGGTCAGGAAATTTAAATCTTCTTCAAGACGAGCACGTGCCTTTACGGCTGATCGTAAAAATTGTCGAACGGCAAGAGTGGCAAGCGTGGAACGAGTGTGCTACGGTTTAACCAAGTTTACGTAACGCGGAATCTCACGACCCCGTTTCCTCAGAAGTGTCGCACGAAACTCGTATTACATACCACCTTTACGAACTTTCAGAAACTTTCGAGCGTACTTCGAACGAAATACCAAGTTTTATGGAGTATGCGTGTGCTTGAAAATCGATTCTATCTAAATGTATTTTCCAAACCTGTACGATTTTCAAAGAATTTGTCGAATTTCCTACTAAAAGATCTGCAAATTGAGAAGATAAATTTTAGATTTTGAAATTTCTGTAAGTAAGTACACATGAAAGTTCTCTTTTTCAAGATTTGTATCTTTTAGAATACGAATGCTTTAAATCTTCGATTGTAAAGAATCTTCGGCAGAAAGTTTGATATATCGATCAACCTTGATAATAAAACTAGATCAGTATTTGCACACTACAAAATATAATCTAAAACTAGAAATGTTCAACATATTATAAGTATCTCCATAATTCAAAGAATTCAAACTTGTTTGGAAAAAGCTCATAAAATAACGTTTACTCAAAGAAACTATCTTTATACTTCGTTACGTAAAATGTCACAAAGGTATGTATGTGTAAAAAAAGTAAAAATTTTTCTAGTTTAACAACAATTCCAAAAACAAAAAGATAGAAAGGCGCGAGAACGTATTTCCAGCAACGTTCCTGTTCTCTGAGATGTCAGAACTATGTGACAGAGGGATGCAGAAAGGTGTCTGGTGTTGTGAGAAATAACGGCTAAATATTTTCTTTGGAATAGAATCGACGACAAGCGACACAATAACCAGGACAATGAGAAACTTTTAACGCGGCCGTACGACAAGCACGTCGTACACGTATAATCCGCGGGGTTTCCTGCCGCTATCTTCGCTCGATCTTGATCCTGGATCTCCAGGTTCTAGATCGCTCCAGATACACTCAGCTTCTTCACCAGCTGCTCCACGCGGTTCGAGTCGAAGACTCTATATCCTATGGAACGACGAAAAGAAAAAAGACCGCCAAACATCTTCAAATTCTGAAAATCGAACTTGATTATTTTCCTTTTACTCTCAGCTGATCTTTCAATTATCAGAACTACATTCTTTTCGTTTATTTGATAATGGTAAACGCAGCTAAGTAATCTCTACAATGCGTAAAGTTAGACAATTCGAATTTTGAATTCGAAGAATTAGTCGAGTAAAAATCGATAAATGGATTGAATTGGATATTTTATTAAGGTTCTGATTTCGAATGTAAAATTCATAAACAGTTCCGTTTCGACCATAAATTTCTACAAGACATAGAGTGGTCCTCGATCACAAAAGCTAAATCAATAATGCATGGTGTCCCATCAAGTATCTTTATATCCTTGAACGTCAACCAACCCATAAATCCGATCAAAAATTTAGGGAATAAATAAACTCTATTGATCAAACTTGTTGAATCCTGATCTCGACTTCAGATCCCCGATGAACATTAATATATAATAACAATTTCCATAAAACCACGAAAAGATCTACAAGTCTATAAATTATTCTGTCCTAACACTTATAAATTGCCTGATACTCCAATCAAAACAGAACATTGATCATAAGAAATACATGTATTGGAATTTTCTAAACCCATATCAATTCTCAACTTATAAAATCATCCAGAAAATTTACCAAAACGTTCATAATTATTCCATAACCTATAAATTCTTATAAAAAAACAGATGAAAAACGCAATAATAAGCTGCAGATATTTTTTAAATTCATATTTCTCTGGATATAATCAAAAACTGAAATTTGGCTAGAGAATTATTCTATCTGTTAAATATTATAATAGATATAACAGTTTGCATACTTTACCACATACACAGGGTGGGGCAATAAAATGGTAACAATTGAATATGTATGTATCTCCGTTATTAACGATTTTTGTTTACGAAATTTTGATTAAAATTTATTTCCTTTGTTAGATTTCAAGGTCATTATCGTCTTTTTTCTAAATTGACAAGACGCCTTCCATTCAATAGGTTTCACAAAGTAAAAGTTATCTGCTAAACACTAATGATTTTCCGACATAAGTAGGTTAATAACTTCTTGTAGAAAATGCCAAGATCTATGTATGAAATGACTAATGTATCAGAGAATATACGACTTCATTGAAAAAAAAACGGCAATGACCTTTACATCTCATAAAAAATAAATTTAAAAATATTTTATTTCGATTCATTCTTCGTTGTATGTGAGCCTTCAAGTATCACTTTATCTGGACTTTTTTCGTACGACCATTACTAACGGAGATATTTAGATGCTGCCATTTAAGTGGTCCACTCTATATAAATATGTATTTCTGTGTATTATGTGCATTCTCTGTATTTTCGAACCTTCAAATTTCCGCGGATAGATACTATACAAATCTGCAGTCCGTCAATAATAAACTTCTCTAATGTCATACATGACACTAATTCGTGACTTCTTCGGTAGCAAAGATTCAAGAAAATCATAGATCCGCGATCATCGAATCGCCCTGTCACGTTATCCTCTTTTTCTTCGTTGTCTCTAACAAGGGGGGGGACACGGGGGCCGAGTCCTGTTCGCGTGTACATGTACAACGAGCGCATTACGCGAGATTTAAGGTCACCCTTTAGCATCGACAACGTCCAAGGGCCTCCAGGAACAATGGCTGACCATTTTAAGAGAGAGCTGTTCCTCGAGGAGCATTTTATTCCAGGAGCGTAACGAGCGTTACACGAGGGTACCACGAATCGTCTCGAGTTCCTGAAACGCTGAGGATTCCGATTCACGGAATGAAAGCGGAATACAAGAAGGGATTGGTGAAACCTCTCTCTCGCCCTGCTGGAATTCGAATTCGACCCACCGCTGTTTCACCGCAGCCGCGTGAATTATACGCGACAAAGGGGATGGAACAAAGGGCCAAAGCGATATGCAAACAAACGTTTCAATTATTCAACGCTCGCCGAGACCTGGTCGTTTATTCGATTCCTTGAAATTACCCCCGATTACGGCCAGCAATGTGTCCCCGGACCGAATCTCGCTGATTTTAAAAGAAAACGCGCGGTGCTCCGTCCAAATATTTGCATAATTGCGAGAGAATTCGGCCGAACCCAACGTCACATCGGAATTCTCGTTGAATTCATAGGGTTGATCGTAACCTGGCGCTTTCTCCGAGTGATTTCGGTTGGAATGTCTGATGTTCTTACGGAAATTTTCTCCTCCCTAGGCGATAACTAATCATGAGAGGATCACGAGAATAATCTTCATACGTTTCTAAATATCAAAATCTACAATTACCTACATTAATATTCGGATACAGCACTATCTTTGTATTTGTTCCTTTATATAAGAGGAGATAATTTTAATGCCATGTTGCTAAGTTTACGAAAATATGAACAACCTATGTATCGTAGCTTTGAAATACATAAACAATGTCTTCCTAATAATAATATTTAACTGTACAGAATCCTAACAAAAAAGAGGTTGCTCCTTTTTTTTCTTAAATTCGATGGTCTTTTTTTTCGTACCTTCTAATGATATCTGCAACAATTAATACTAAAATTATGCAATCTTTACCCTAAGAATAAGATTGCTAGAATGAAATTATTTTCGAGCTACGATAAATGATTTATATCTTCACTGAACAAGTACGATATTTAAATTATCCTTTACAATAAAGAGATAATGCTGTGTCACAATATTAATGTGAGTAACTGCATGTACACTGGCTCGCGAAAGTATTTCAACCGTACCATAGAAATATTTTATGTCCATATTGTATGTGCCATATAAAACATTTTGGAATTCTATTAGCGCTAGAATGAGACCCAATAACTATCATACACAATATGTATATATATTGTTGTGATATATATTACAACAACTAACATTTCTTAACATTATTGCATTTAACAGAACTTCGACTTCCTCGTCCCTCATTATTCAGTAATCAAGTTTTTCGACGTGCACCACTTTTACATTATTTTTATATTACTTTTATATTAAATGACTCATATATACCTACCTATATATGTGCCTTATATAACAACATCAAATATATAATAAGAGTTAAAGATAGTCCCACTGAATATAGACGCTTATTAATCCACATACATATTTTGCTGAGATAAATATTTAATCAGTCAATTATCCATTACGTAGATTAATAAGCCTCTATATTCAGTGGGATATATATATGTATATATATTTATATATTTATATGTTCAGTGGGTATATATATATATATATATATATATATATATATATATACATGTCTCGTTAAAATGCTAATTGGACTTCAAAATGTTCCGTATAACGCATATAATGTATTCAGAAAGATTCCTACGAGTATTCAGATATTCTCGTGAGCCTGTGTGTATAAATTGCTTCTACAGACTTTCGCCTTTTAATATTTCCAATCGTTTAAGACCTGACTGCAACATCCCGAACGATCCTACACTCAAAAAGCTGATTATCGTTACTGAAGAAGAGTCTAAAAGTCTCGAAGAAGCAAAAGCTATCCAAATGCACGAGCCAGCACTCTTTTCGTTCGCAATCAGATAAAGTAAGACGTTGAAAAAGCACACAGGATTATCCATCGCAATCAGACTCGCCCATCTCTTCAGCAAGTGGACGAGTAGATCGGAAATCTGCTGTCTGACGCAAACACCGCGAAAAATCGAATGCTTTTACCTCGACCAGATGAAGATACGAACAACTTTTCAAAAAGCTGTCTTAAAGGTTGACCTTTGAAGGATAATCGCGTATCGATTGCCATCCGGGTGAAATATCGCGCTTTCGCTGACGACGGCTCAATCGGCCCAGAAACGATGGGTCCTCGTGGACGAGAACAGTCAGTAAAAAAAAAAGACGAAAGCAGAGGAAAAGTTGTCAGAGTATTAAGGTTACCGTTGCTCGTCGCGTCATGGCGTTCGTTGACGAGCAATTTTTCACGGTTCCACTCGGTGTCTCGCCAGTCTTCATTACTTTCACTAAAGGACGCGTGACGTGGCGCATTGTCGCGGCTATTAATTTTACAAGACACTTAATAACATTCACGGAACCGCGCTTCGCGAAATTCGATAAAACCACGAAAGTTTGTTAAATTCTTGATACCGTTGAAAAACCATGATTTACGGCTGATTGTTGAATGCTACAAAGCATTGTTAATGCAACTAAGAAAGAATTGACGATTATTTGAGGAAATGAGACGATGAATAATGAATGCATATTGATAATCACTGTTTTGTGGAAAAGGGAAGCTTTAAAGGAAAGGTTGGATCGATGGAAAAGCTAAAATTTAGGACTTTGGAATATTGCATCTGAAAACTAGTAAATGTGTGAGTTGAGAAATCGAAATATTAAAAAATTCAAATATTCGACATTATGAAAATTCAGAAATTTAGGAAAGTGAAATTTCTGAAACGCGGATGTTCGAAATAACGAAAATATAAAACTATGAAATATTTCGGACAATCATAAAGTGCTACTCTAATACCTGGCACACGAATACCGTTACATACCTCGATACATCATCTAAACTAATCGATTCAGATTCACAGTTGAAATTTGAAACGCAGTCGTAATCTGGCGCTAGTTCAGGAATTACTAGTTAAACTTAAATTATTAACTAGTTTAGTAATTCAGCAAAAACCTGGTACACCTGTACAAAAGAAGAAAATTGCTAGTCCCCTAAATATTCGTTCGATGCGACCGTTTAGACGCAGTTAAGACTGGAAATACACGAATCGCTGATATCCCAACATTTCGAGCAGGTTTCTGTTGTTTCGTTGTACTTGACCACCTTGCGGCCTCGTTTTCAACACCTCTAAAACAGGATGTATGACATTAGCGATCAGGATTACGCGAGTGGAATAACGGGCTTCGTGGCCGGTCACCTTGATGCTGGTAATTTATGCTAATGGTCGAGCAGAAAATTTTAGGGGCCCTGCGAATTTGGCACCGGCTCGACCGCCTCTTCGATGATGATTGTTAGATCTGGTTTCGATTCATCGAATATTATGGCGGAACGCCAACCAACGGGTGAGTATTTTGCGTTGTTTTTAAGCGCCTGCTCCGACATCGACGATCACGATCGTAGAAGGCAATCGTCAAGATTTTTCAGTTGAATTTCTTTATTTGGAAAATTTTATGCAGTTTGAATCACGAAACGCGTTATACTATTCTGTCATTAGCGGGCTAATCGACAATTTTCTTGTCCGGTATAACATGATTCAAAGAGACGATCATTTAAGACGATCATTGTAAATATTTTCTTAATCCTTTTTCCTTCGAGTATTCAAAGTTACCTCCACTTTTCTAGGGATGAACCTATAATTTTTTTTACACGCACCTTTTAAAGGATATTAAGAGAAATTCGATGAATATCATAAAACAAATATCCTTTTCCCATCTGAACCAAAGGAGCATTTAAAAAATAATCTAGTTGAAAGAATTTTGCATGACCTTATTACGAGGAATATCGCTATTGAAACATCGTTTAAATTAAGATAAAGGACATTTTTTGCGTTTTTTTCGGTTCAGATGGAAAAAAGATATTTGTTACAATATTTGTCGAATTCGTTCCAATATCCGCTAAAAGATACGAGTAAAATTATTATAAGTTCATCTAATATGAAGATATAAAGGTAACTTTAATAACTCCGAAAAAACTCTCGACAAAAAATTTATCACGATCATCTTAAAACTGTGTTCGAATCGTGTAATCATGTAATGATAAACAAATTTTCGATCGATTAAGAACAGAATAATCTATGTAAACTGATCACGTTTCGTGGTTCATCCAGTATAGGATCGTTTCTGAGAAGATACTTTTAATAAAAGTTGTAACCTTTAATTATCATAATTTCATCAATGCAAAATATACTAAAAAGAAATTTCAGAAAAAAAAGGAGCTCATATTGATGTAATAGAGATGTTGAGAAAACTCGACAAAGTAAAAAATTGCGGAGAGTTCATATCGAACTAACGAAAGCTGTCTAAAATTGAAAGAACCTGTAAAATAAATTTTTATTCGCCGAAATAAAATTTAAAGTATATTTTAAACATTTCTGTTGCGAATTCATTAAGCAAAATTCCACTTGTACGCTAAATATTTGGACAACAACAAATCAAATCAACCAGACATTATCCGGTAAAGCAATAGATTCTCATAAAAAGTAGCCAAGTCTAGGTGGAGTATCGAGTGGACTTTACCTGCAGCAAGGTATGGTAAATGGTCGAAAGTTACGGGGGCCGCCCCATAAAACGAGCATAAAGAAGGTCAGTGTATGAAATTCATAATGGACGTCGGCCCTTTTCAAAGACGTTGAGCCCAGCGTGATCTTTTCTCTCTTTCTTTTCAACATGCCCCATCACTTCGTCATATGTAGATATCTATACATACATACGAGATAGTGCACGTATCATCGACGAATGTATAATATAACGATGTATGAAAATGAAATCTATCGCGCGATTAACCAAGAAGGAACACGTAGATGTCGTAGACGCAGGGGGGAAGGATTGAAAACGGCGGGGCTATTAAGCAAATTCGAAATTACGCTTGCAAATTTCGAAATGCAAATCGCTGGCGGGGGACGCGTCTACGCTTTTTGCGACTATAAATTTCCGCTTTAATTGGATCGGATTATTGTAATTCCGGCGGGGCTTATTTATGAGGCCGTTTCAGGCTTTAAACTTGTTTCCAACGGCAGCAACCACGGGGCCTCTTTATTCTCCTTCTCTGTTCGCGGGCCGTCTCAAAACTAAAAGGCCGAATCGGTTATTAAATTATGGTTAAAGCTCTCTCGCTCTCGTTTTTGTCGGCAGATGAGCGAGAGGCTTCTCTTCTTTCGCCTGTTTATGCATACCATGGACAGAAGCTTTGTTAAAGGCCAATTTATGGAAGACAACGTACGCATGTACGCACACATGTGGGTAAAGAGGGTGTAACAGGGAGAGAACAGGTGAATTAGGATGGCTCTGTCGATGGCTGATTTTCGATATATCCATCTCTTTTGGTGAACCAAACAAGCTGCCAGTTTCCCTCAGATTTATTATACATACATGTATATGTACAGCGCCACACCCGAACACTGGACAATGTACTTGACACCTTCGTAAAACGATACCGTCGTGTGGTTCGATTAATTTATCAACAAGCGATTCTGCATTAATGTCGCCTATATAAGAGACTTGCGAGAAGAGAAAGAGATTTCTGGTAAATTAGATGCGTGTTTGAAAGATTATTGCGCGAAGTGTTATTACGGATATCAAATAATTTGTTAGAGATTTTAGTAATATATAAATTACGAAAATGAATCGATACATCGATATTGTCTCTGTTACAACAGTAAAGTTAACACATTGACTGCCACGTAAATTTGATATATATGTTATCCTGGAAATCGCAATTAATCGAAATATACCAAGCCATAAATATTAATTTTTGCAAAATATTATACCGCACTTGTGCATCCATTTCTCTGACAATACTATCTAATGCATAGTCACCTACGTCGTTGAAAATTTGTTCGTTCATACAATTTTTCTTATTTTATTCGTTCTAAAAAATTTAGTGAAACGTAATGGTCACTGATGGCCATTGCAGCCAACCTGATCAAAATGCATTGTTAGGTATTTCTCCCTTATGGTTCCAATTAAATACTTTTTAATAACACCAAAAAATAGAATTTGTTCTCACAATCGCCAACCTAAGCTTCAATACCAAAGTTTCCAACCGTTGCGCACACACGGTTCGATTCTCGCCAGAAACTTTTACTGCTCGAGAAAAAAACCGTGAGCATACATAAACGGCATATTGTCCTCAGCTACTATTCTGCATGACTAAACATCCCAACAAAATAGGAACCCTTTTACAAGCCATCAATCAATACATAAGAGAAGAGGTTGATCGTCGAACGTTTGTCCTCTTACTCTGACTTGTCCAACAATCTGGATGTCTTCCCATAGTGACTTGCACTAATAAACTCCGTATGTATCCGTTAGGGTGAACGTAAAGGATGCAGGAAATTTTAATGGCACCATTTCGTCCGTTTAAACACAATAAAGCGTCAACAGATCGCGTTGCGCCCTTCTTACAGAATTTACTTTCATTAGTTACACCGTTTTTTTTTTTTCGCGAGTCATTACGATCCAATAATGTAAAAAGACATCTGGTCGAAGGTAGCACATCTTACAAACCCTCCCGTTTACGACGAGCTGATATTCAAATGCGCGAAAATTATAGTGGCACCGTGATATTCGAGTTTCATTGAATCGTTCTGATGATGGTTCCACGGAAAAAGGGTTGCTTCGATGAAATATTAAAATTCATGAGTGCTCGACTATCATAAAGAATCTCGACCGAATCGAAACACCTCCTGTCGATGCTTCTAATGACCCTTCTGCCGATAAAGTTACGCTTCTTTTTATAGAAAAAATGATCGCGTGCAGATGCTTGAGTTTATGCCGATGAATCGAAGCTTTATGTATCATAATGTATTATATTAATCCATGTATTTTCTGATACTAAAGAACATACGAATCACTCTACGTAAATAATTTTTCATCTAAAACTGAATTCAAGTATTTAATCGCTATCACGCGACTGCAGCGCGAATGTCATATATTTTATCCTGGAAGCCGCGATAGGTTGGAATATACTAAACCATAACATTTAACTTTTGCAGATTATTATATTATCTTTGCGCACTTTTTCTTTGACAATACTATCTAAGTCATTCATATTGTTGAGAATTGTTTGATTCGTGAAATTTGTTATTTTAACCGCTCAAAAAAAATCAATAAAATGTGAATTACCGATGATTACCGTTGCAGACGATGCGTTAACGACTGTTAATGTTCCATTACTTTAGATAAAAGGACAAAACAAGAATCTTCGAAGAAAAATTTAACGTGGAGGTCCAAGATTATACGATCAAGTGGACTCGTACCAACTCGGAAACAGAAAATATGTAGACGAAGAAGCAAAAGGGAAATGGTTACATAAGAAAAACTCCGTTGACTGCATTTTGTTGTGTCTACTGCATAACACAGCTTCTCCTGCTGGTGTTTTACACGGGTCGGTGCATCGATTAACCTGCATTACGAGGGGTTCGCTGCTAGTCATGCAGGCTGCATCGGTAAGTCACGAGTACAATGTGTATGGCAGCAAAGAAGAAGAAAACAAAAACCTTCCAATCTGCTGGATGTCTTGCAGCAACATACTCACGATGTTTTTACAAATTCTTTACAAATTATGCTCAAATTTAACGTAGCTTAAAATTCTATTGCACTCGAATTACTATTCTTTTAGATTTTTATAAGAAGACGTAATAATCTTTTCAATCTGCTAATCAAGAAGATGAATGAACTCATCATTGAAATTGCCAATCTTTACAAAATAAATCATAATATCAAATGACACTGAAATTTCATTGTACCATTTTGTCGGTAGCATTTAAGAAGAAAGAAAAATCAGAATTAAAGTTCTAAAAAGAAATTAAAAAGATCGAATACTATCACAACAATCTATCGTTCTTTGGAATATGGAATCTCACTTAAGGGGGGTGTCCTGAATTAGACTTTTCTAAAACAGCGTCTTTTTGTGATTTTTTTTAGAAGGGAAAGAAAGAAATGAAGTTATTGAATTTTGAGGTATGGTCTTATATATATTTAACGAATACAAAAAAATGTTTTTTAAAGTAAGAAAAAAATTATAACAGATTTCTAAGCCTATTTCATGGGCTGCAGTTTTCAATCGGCGGGAAAGATCCACCTCGAAATTCTTGACTGAAACAAAAAACCAAAAAAGGATTAAATTGTTTAAAGAAAAAATGTGTTTTATAAAAAGAAAAAATAAACTTTAAGGTGCTACAACAATTATTTCAATAAACTTTTTGACGAACTCTTTTAGTTCATCGAGAAGAAACATATATAATAATTTAATCCCTTTTTAGTTTTTTGTTTCGGTCAAGAATTACGAGGTGGATCTTTTCCGCCGATTGAAAACTGCAGCCCATGAAATAGGCTTAGAAATCTGTCATAATTTTTTTTTACTTTAAAAAAAATTTGTTTGTATTCGTTAAATATATATAAAATCATACCTCAAAATTCAATAACCATTTCTTTCTTTCCCTTCTAAAAAAAATCACAAAAAGACGCTGTTTTATAATATTCTAATTCAGGACACCCCCTTAAAAGTAACATAAATTAAAAAATACAGTCATTCAACATAAATTAACATAAACTGCCGACTAAAGACCAACATGCTCCCTCTGTACTAACCACTAGACGATAATCCTTCACGCTTCCACGTGCCATTTAAGCATCGAGCTGTCCTCTTACATCTTTGAAGCACCTTCCGTTCGTTAAACAAGTAGAGAAATAACTGACCAAGGCAACGTGTATTAATCTATCGAATGAAAGGATAAGGCACATGATGCACAGACAATTTCAAAACCAGCCAGGCTGGCAGCTTAGTAAGATCGAAGACACATGTGTTCACCGTTCACCTGTTATGAGTCAGCTGAACCTAAAGACTTTGAATTCAAGTACGTCATCGAGATGTTTTCTATCAGCAGGCTTCTACGTAATCACGCGATATCCTGGCCAGCAACCTCATGTATCGACGTTCCTCGATCGTGACATGGAACGCCGATCGCTCGATCGATCGTTATTAACTCTAACACGATACACAATGCGCTCTTTGTTCCATTTAAAAAATTTAATCACTTGACCTTGATGGTTGAGCCGCTTTGTTTGACCAGTCAATCTACTGCTCCGCTATTTCCTGTGAAAAGGTGTTTCCTTGCTATATTTTGTAGCCATGAATATTCAATTCTTTGTAAGTGATTTGTAAATTTGATAAAAGTTATTATACGATGATTTTGAATAATAATGCAAGAAATAATTTTGAAGGATCTCCAACGAAAATACATAGTTATTGAAATACCTAGAAATATTAAAAAATTTAGAGAGAGAGAAAATTTCCTATGTCGAGAAATTCTCCTTGTTAATTTTCTTCCCGTAAAGGATACTACATACTTCTACTTAACATTCGAACGAATAAGTTATCAATGAAAGTAAAGATTCATAGTCCAATTAATAAAACGTAGAATACAGAATTGAACGAAGACGATAAACATGAAACGCTGATTTACTACGAACCGCTGACCATAATTATAAAACACTGATCCCTATTTCAGTTTCGTAATTTACAAAAGTCGTGCCAATTCTTCATACCTCGTTAAAATCGAAATGATTGTTAAAATTACTCTAAAAGTAGGACCAAAATCTTCTATTTTCCAAAACCAGGGACGCCATTCCCTATCCCACCTAAATCTTCCATTCTCTGAAACCCCATTGCGTAACCTTGCAATCCCACCGTTTATAATCTTCAAATCCATCAGCACTTAGATTCACGGCATACGGCACGAAAAAGTAGCGAATGGGTCGACCCGATTTCTCGACATCCACAATCCAGATTTCTCTCCTGATTCCCCCTAGTGACCGTGAGCAAAATGGCCGCGAATCCGACAAAGGGTCCAGCCGAAAATGTTGAAAGCTTAATTTATATGCGATTTCGCGGCCGTCCGCATTCTCACAAGAGAGACCAAGGAAAGAAGACTTCTTCCCCATACAGGGAACTGATTTCGATGCAGCTATTTCGTGGCTGTTCTAGGCCACCCTTTCCATCGACTTTTTTCCCGAGCTCCGTGCCAGTACGCTTCCGATGCTAATAGAGCTCGATTTCTCGATTATTTTGCTAGGTTGGCCCATAGAGTTGGCGTTGAAACGAAGGATAGAAGGCGAACGATAGAGAGATAGAACGGCTGAAAGCCACCCGGGTCGAGGGCAAAATACCAGGAAGGCAGATGTCGGAATTCTATATGTCTCCTAGCGCAGAATTTACATCCTACGGCCCTTCCACTTTGCTCTAGGACCTTACGATCGATACTCGCTTTATTTAGCGAGGTTTATGGCCTATCCGCGAATGTATCGTTTCTATGTTTCTCTTTTCTTGGGCCTGAATAAGTATAGTAATGGGGATTCTATATGGGTGGGAGTAAGTGGAGTGTCGAAGGAAAACATCAGCGTTCAATTGGACGTGAATTTTGTATTTATTGAACGCTAGCTGCATCGTTCTACCTACTTACGTATTTTGCGATAAATTTTGTCTCCATTAGAGTAAGTGAGTAGGTAGTGTTATATGGTGGAGACACGTTGCATTTGAATTTGAATTTTACAAGTCTACTGTGATAACTTTAGTTTCAAATGCGGTGTAGTGGCTAAGAGATGGAGAGAATAAAATTCGAATAATAGTAAAAAAAATTTTGGGCCGACATACCTTAGGATTCTAGGTCTCTTGTACTAGAAATAAAATTGACAGAAAACATCAGACAACGCTAAAGTTATTTCTAATTTATTTTCCATGCAGATTAGAAATATAATTCTGGTCATATACCAGAAAGAATTTTATCTATTCCGAAAAATAAATTTCACTTCTAACACTTTGGTAACGCACAGTTATAACAATCGAAACAAAGTATCATTTTTAATTTCACAGTGACTTCAACAATCATCCCGAGCATAAGTTAAGTCGGTTAAATGAATCGTAAAATCCGTTTAATATCGTGACGCGTCATAACCTAGTTGAATTTACATAACAGTTCGTTTGGTGGCACAAAAGCTAAACCGTCTAATGGTTGAATATTGTTATTCAAATGCCTAGTGGATACAACGACAACATAACTCGATAATCAGTCGATGATATATCTTATATTAATGACGAGTCGAGATATATGCAGATCGGATTATAGATTAGACGAAGTAGTGTTAAATGACGGCCTACCTGATGAAATTAATGAGAAACTTAATATCTTTGGTTGAAAACTAATCGATCGTATCGGTTTATTATGCACGAAAAGCATCGATCGTCTCGTGCTGATAAATCATTTAAATTCACAAAGAATCGAATTAGCTGTTCTTTAAGTTCGTCTACTAAGAGGATTTGGTTTCGATGTTAATCCTGACGCGCCTATAGTGGTTAGAAGGAGAACGACGCAATGCTGCAGTTTTCTTCATTGTAATTCTAATGATTGCTATTGTATACTTTGTGTGTAATAGAATATAGATGCGGAGAAATCTTTTCAAGTTAAAATCGTATGTAGGTGTGTTAGAAGTTCGGAAGATCTGCTGGAAGATGTTAGCTTCAGTAAAATTTAATAAAACAAATTATAACATATTTATATTTTACTGTTATTTAATAATACTACTTATGTTAAATTTCAAATTCACGAATTTTCAAGTTTCAAATTTCCAAGCTATTGTATCTTCGATTCTCCAGAATTTCAAATATCTAATAACATATTACTTTATTTATTTATCGCATCATATATGTATATATGTGCATGTATATTGTTAAAAAAATTCCAAATTTTTCATTTCCAGGCCTCTATGTTAAATAAAAAAAATTCACCGATCTCGATCATGCGAGAGATCGTATTCCCTGGTGCGTCGTCTAAAACGCGATATAAAATTCATACACGCTGCAAGCACGATGTGCCATCATAAAATCGCGTTATACAGCGTTGCATATTTACCAGACCAGAACAAAATCTAGCTGTATAAATTTCAACGGCGTTTTTTACGAAGACCGCCCCTCAGACCTAAGCAAATCGAGCTGAAAAACGAAAGGGTGACATCATAAAGATCCCATGTGTCATGGCACACGTGTCACTAAGCAACGATACCAACTTTTTTTGCTGGTTATACGTTGCCTCACCTGCCCTATCCATTTTTCCCTCCTTATCGTTCAATTCATTTAATTAGTCATATATAACAATAACGATCTCGCGACACCTCTTTGTCATCCCCTATCTTTTGTCTCCTTTTTTCATGTTTCCATCTTTTTTCTTTATTATTATACGTTTGATATAACGTACAGTATCGATTTTATGCATTCGATAACGTCCACCGAAAAAAATTTCACGCACTTGCAACCAACCGCGTATTTTTTTGCTTTATAGCAGCGAACGGTTGATCGATCACACATGGCTGGTATAAAAATTTTTCACGACCGGGATACCGCGTTCATTTGCATGGCGATTCGGCTTATAGTTTGTACTTTATTTGCACAAGCACCCGGAGAGGATAACGCGTTTCGTTTACGGTTGGACGAAAGGCAATCTGGTCGACAGGTATGCCTACCGGTCGGCACTATTACAGGAGCTCTGTGTTACAGTTAGCTTTTCATTAATTTAAGTTTCTTCTCTTAAAAATCATAGAAATTGATAACTGTATGTAATTGTGCGATCTGTGTTTACTTTTGCAACATTTGCAATCTCTAATGAAAATGTTCTCGATTAAAACGATCTGCTAAAGTGAAACCAATATATAAACCGAATACATAAATGCTAATAATTCCAACATAATCATCCTTCGATTCGTAGAAATTGAGAATTGTAGGTAACTGAGCAATCTATGTAAACATCTGTAACAATTTGTAATTAGTAATTCCTAACAATGATGTTTTGAATTGAAACGATCTTCCGAATAAAAAAAAATGCAACAAGATCCTAATACATAAATCTAATCTGTAATTAGAGTGGGAATATTTATGCAAATTTATTTCTATTTAATTTCTATTTATTATTATTAAATATCGTAATAAATACACAACATTGCCAAATTTTCCATAAATGCATAAAATTTCGCATATTAGGATTTATAATAAATCCTAATATGTGATCTTAATATAGTTATTGCTCGATTCATTTAAAAAAGGAAGTTTTCATACAAATACTTTTAAAGCATTGTGGAAAACATCACCGTTTTCTATTCTACATAATTATAGCTGAATGATGAAATGTGATTTTTTCAAATGATTAGAACGCAGCTTTATAAAGTTATAAGTTATATTTTATAACGATCCACAAAACGTCCAACGGAACGTACTTTCAACCTATGCTATTTTAAGAGCCAGCAGTAACGCAACTCCTCCTTAAGGTCCCGTGAAAAATTAATCGGAGGCCATTTTCTGGTCGACCTCCGTAAAGGGATATACTTAACGAAATTATCGAGCGCGCGCGCGCTGCCCTTCGCGTCTATTCCCAGACTGATTCCATCCTTCCACGTGCAACTCACGATAATTCTAGCCTGCCGGGACAAAGTGGGCCGCAAAATGGACGCCCATTAATGCCGCTAATGATGCGTCCTCTCGCTTCACGATTTTCATAATACCTTACAAAGTTTGTATTTTATAAATATCCATATTCCCAAAAATTCTATGATCCCTGAGTAGATCCATGGTCACGCTCGCCTCCACGAATCTCCCAAAGTTTTACGTTGATCCATTTTAATTTCGATGCAAGCATGTCTCTCTGTCCCAAAAACACGCGCAAAAACTCTCGCAAATCCCGGACTTTATTCACTGGTAAATCCAAAAATATCACCGCTTACCTCAGTTTCTTCGTGAAGAAACTTTCCTGCGTGTGTCTTTGTACGTGGTGAAGAAAGGCGGAACATTTCAGAAAGAAATCGAAATCGAAACCGTTCGCGCGCTTTCGACTGGAGGCAAATGAACGGTCCGGGAGTAGGCGTCGCATCGCCTCACGAATCGTCACGTTTAACACATTGACTGCCACGATCGTTATCCGTAACCCACGTTCTATTAAATTTTTTAGAGCAATCGAAATAAGATAAATTTCATAGACCAAACAATTTTCAACGATGCGAAGAACACACAGTGCCCTGTAAGAGTTTCCAAGCAAATAGATTTTTCATTTTATATTTAAGAAACGGTATTTTAAAGAATTTTAAGTAATATCATACAACTATACATATAACAGTGTTTGTGAAACATACTATTTTCTATTACTTATCAGGTCCTTATATCCATTATTTTACTATTACTATTAACTACCGACCTATTATTATACTTAAAATTCCTTTACATATCGCTTCTTGAATATAAAGATAAAAATTCATTCATCTATTTCATTCGTATATTTCAATCTATTGCAATTCTCAGGGAAAGATATAGAAAATTCGCGTGGCAGTCACCGTGTTAAACGGAAACACGTGCACACTTTGCTGGTGGGCGTTGATTTACGCGTCTCTAATTGTTATACTTTGTACGGAACCGTCAATTAAGCGGATATAGCTCATTCGCGTGTCTTTTCTGGCCTATCATTGTCTTGCCTCTCCCTTATAGAAGATCGTTAGATACAGCTTGTGGAGAATGCTACTACTTGTTCCATCGTACGAACGCAACAAGGCGGCTATACGTACACGACACACAGACAGTAGCAAGACACGATGTCTCCACGACTAGGTAGAGCCTGTCTAATGGGAGGTGCACAAACTACGTAATTGCTCGAGATTACAGGCCCGAGAGTAGACCTCCTCCGTGAAGGCAGCGTGTTCCTTCGACGGTAGTTAAGCTGCCTTTTCCCTCGTCGTTCAACTATAATTACCGCAAGGTGCAAACTCGGAAAATTTTTCTCCTGCGCCACGATCGTTCCGTGTAATGCCAGGCTGCATGGTCGCGGTATTGTTTAATGGGACGTTAGAAAAGGCCAAGTTCCCTTTCTCGAGATAGACGTTTAAATCTAACGTGGGACTGACTAGTTATGGAAACAGCCTGACAGAGTAATAAATAACAGGAGCGTTTAACCTGGAAGGTTCATGGTGAAATTGTACCGAGAGACACGTTAAACGGATGAATCTTAACGCGTTCAATGCTACGTTAACGCGTTACAATACCAACCTCAATGACGAAATTTTTTTCAATTTTTTTTGCTTGAGAAGCTTTAAAACAACTGAAAACGTACGTTGAAATTTACGTTGGAAATGTGTGTTGGAATTATTAATTTAATCAGGAATATTAAAAAATAACAAAGACACAAATTATGTCTGTATCACAAGAATAACAAACAAGATTTAATCACCGACCGTTTCCGGAGACAAATCGTAGAAATGTCGACAAAGATTGCAGGAACAAAGCAAAAACCGTTGAAAACGGTTACAGCGATAAACGATCGAGCATGAAGATCTAAAGCGGTCGCCGCACTGCCCGACCGTAGGCCAATGTTTCTATATCGATTTCGTCACACAGGAGCACATTCTTGTTCGTATATATGTACTCGACCTCTACATATATTTACTTATATGTACTACATGCATATGTATATCGACTTCGCACTGGACGTGTTAAGTGTTAGGGAAAATTTGCGGATGAAATTATGTATTTATATAGTTGTATCAATTGAATATAAGTCTCTCTTATATCATCAATATCAATATCAAGAACATGCGATTCGACGGATTATATAAGACATTATAGACGCTTATTATGTTTTAAATTTTTATTTTTGTAATGTTTGTTTTTTGAAAATTTATAATGGAAATATTTACAACGGAGCAACGATTAAAAATCTTCAAAAAATTAAGCCTCGATTACTCTTTGTGATATAACGTTACACCAAATTGTAGTCTTTACAGAATGCAATTCACATTGATGAACAAGTCCAGCGTTTTACATTTTTCAAACAAAAATTTTAAAACATACGACAAGAAAAGAATACGGTTTTTGAATGGGAGAACGACATATGGGGCACCCTATAGAAATTAAAAAAATATGGGGTTGCACATTATATAACTAATCGTATCATTATTTACTCATCTTTTTAATCTATATAGCTAAGAACAGGAAAA
Source organism: Bombus flavifrons (assembly GCF_040668555.2). Classification (NCBI taxonomy): domain Eukaryota; kingdom Metazoa; phylum Arthropoda; class Insecta; order Hymenoptera; family Apidae; genus Bombus; species Bombus flavifrons. The sequence goes on along the minus strand of NC_138453.1, from coordinate 3,119,232 downwards.
AGCATTCAATCTATTCTTGTAATAAAAAAAGTGAAAATTTACACATTTATGATGTTGGCGTAAAACAGACGATATTACGTTCATGATATTATATAGATTTACTAAAGAAGCAATGATGAAAGAGTGTTATACAATTACCAAATCCTTTTGGGATGTTATAATAGTAATAACAGTGTCAAATTACTCTAAAAGAGCGTTCGTATGATTGATATTATTGTTAATATTTCAGGGTTCTTTTTATTGACAACATATGTACATATATTGATCGCCTAGATCTAAACTCCAAAGAGCCCCTTACGTTCGATGCTGTTGAGAACCTTAAATATTGACAAAAATATAGATAATAATATCGACGACGATAACGATCGCTCCGTAACGAACCGACAGTCTAAGTTCACCAAAAGACTTTAAACTATTCTGTTGTAGTACGAGAGATCGTTCACGCGAACTTTTATCCGACTGCATCGAAGTGTAATTTAATGCAATCGAGCCATTTTAAAACGAAAGGACAGTAGAAAAAAAACAAGACAGGCGCGTAGACTTGTAGAAAAAATACGTGTTTATTTGTTGAAGTTCTATTACAGATTGATGATAGAAAAAATGATTAGAATTAGGCAAGTTGCTGGCGGTGGACACTCGAATTTTCTGACTTGGAATTTTCTCGAAATGGAGAGAATGGAAAGAATAAGTAATTGGTGAGTGCATGTTTCGAAGAAAGAGGAGCCTAATCCTTATGTACCGATCACATCAGGTAGCAACAGGCCTTAAAGCGACTGCACGCGACATTCCGTTGTCCGACTAACGGTTCACAAGCAATAAAACAATAAAAGGCGCTGCGTTTAAGAAAAGAAAGAAAAGTGTGCCAATTCTGAAAAATTCAGCGTTGTTGGGTCTTCCTTGTTTATAAATCCTTAAACTATTTCTTAAAACTCGATGTCTTTATAATGGTATTGTTGCGCTGCAGCAGATTCCAATCTTCAAGCGACCGAAGACGTCAAGATGTATATTGATCAAGCAAGGAAGCTTAAACGTCTCGTTTAGCTGTTTCAATATGTAAGATGATACCTGCGTTTCTTCGCATTCTACATTTTCCAAGCGTGTAGGCGAGACATCCTTATGTATCTGCTGATTAGCTTAAAAATGGGACTTTTGGCGCCTGGATGACTGTGTCTTGGACGGACGTTCGTAATCGACTATGAAAACTGAAGTTTTTCAGAGGGTAGCAAGGGGTTTGTTTGGATTCTTTAATGGGATTCAAGTCTCGTGCTGGCGCAGCAAAACATTCAGATGCTCGTTATTCAACGCTACAATCATTCAACGGAAAAAGACATTGTTTCAATGGTTTTTCGATAGGTTACGAAGAATATTAATCGAGGGACCAGCCAGACAAAATCTTTCACAACAAGACTGATTCGATTCGAAATTTTAGCTACATCATTTTATCTACAATACACGTTATATTTGAATCCGCTGAATACAAGTATGTATGAAAAGAACTTTAGAACGTTGAAGCTTTATGAGATTCTAAGCTATTATGAGCACAAGAAAGTAAATTTTAATTATATGTAGTAGGGAAAGACATTTTGATTTATTTAATTCTTTAAAATCATTAAAAACAGATACTTTCATTTATTTTATCGATTCAACATAACTGAATCATGATAACTAAGGAATATATCTGATGAAAGATATCGAAAATAGTAGAGAGTTCTGCAAACAGCAACATAAAAGTGGTATGAAATGGGAGAAACAATAAGCTCATAATTCGCTCATAAAAATGATAAAGAGTCTGGAAAATTTCCCAAATTGAAACACCGTAATATCAGAACTCAAGTATTTTTTAAAACTTCACTCACCATTTGTAGACCGGAAAGTCATAAAGTTGCAACATCCCGACCATTTACCATACTCAATCTGCAAACAGAATGAATAACACATATATTAGTTCGTTATAGTCGTTTAAATTTCTTCTAGATTCTAATGTTTAACAAATTTGGTGTAGGCAGAAAATTATACTTGATTCCTTTGAATTATATCAAAAGCTTCTCATATAACCTATTCCTAGTCCTTCCGTTTAAAACGACGAAATTCCAGGATGATTGCGCGAAATCACGGGAATTTTCTCCTAACCTTACGATTAAAGCAATTTAAAATTAGTCACCGAACGCGATTACGTGTTTAAACGCGGTAATTCCAGTTGGATTGGTCAGAAAGAATTTCCGGGCGAGAGATACGCGTGGATTCAGCGGGAAGAAAGAGGTTATCGACGAAGATTTTGGAACAGACAGCTGCCACTTACGGTGGCGTCACGACTTTCGGCCCTTCGGGACCGTTCTAGGGACTTCTTTTCCCACCCTGTAATTTCCGCCTTCCTTGAAACGGGATATTTTCTAAAATTGCACATTCTGGATCACCACCCTGCAGGCGTTGTGCCGTTGCGCCGCGTGGATCGCTTTCGATCGCTATGCCCTTTTAAACCGTTAAATTAACGAATCCGCCGCGCGATCCTTTCCCTCTTTCGGAAACTCTTGCATTTCCACGAAAAAGCGGCAAATATCTGAGAGTAACATTAAATCGTCCTCGAAGAAAATTTCGGAGAAAGTTTATGATGGGTAGTGTTATCCTTTCTCCATATTTCAGAAGAAGAGGGTAATGTAGAATATAGCAAAAAGAAAAAGATGTGTCTTTATTGACACACGTATGTTAAAAGACTAACGAGATAATAAAGAAGCTAAGAACTCTGGGTTCATCAAAATTATTCTTGACGGAATATTTTTTGAATGAAAATCGATGTGGCAAGTTTATGGAAAGCCTTTTAATCAGAAAATCTTCTAAAGGAAAGATCATAAAGCACAAAACGGTTGTCCCTGTAAAAGAGTCAAACTTTGAAACGGAAGATCAATATCATCGGAATAAAAGGTTTAAAAAAGGATTAGTCAGTGGAAATAGGTTTATCGGTAGATCTCCACAGTAGCCCAAAATTAGGAACTAAACGCAGAACGCTAACTTTTTGTTGCTGAATTATGTATTTGAATGAATCAGAAAGAAATTTGAAATAGATGTTTTCCTCGTTTTTAAAAAAATATTTATGTACCCATTTTCTTCCTCACCATTGTTTTAATAAGAGAGTCATAAACAAAATACAATGGTATTATACTTTTTAAACAACTGCAGTACATCAAAAGAGATGACAGCGCGACAGTGAAGCACGAGTTATATATTTGCGGAAGAAGATGAATCATCTCTCGCAAGTGGATGTCGAACAACGCAAAAGCAAGATAAAGCTTCTTTCGATGCGTTCAGCCAGTCGATTACACAGGCAAGCCGAAGCGTAAAACGTTGTACGAAATCCAGACGTGACTAATGTTAACGTATTTCGTGCAGGAAATGGCCCCGCTCGAAACGACCAGGCTTTTTTTTCATCCTCCTCCGCCCATCGTCCTACGTTCGAAACCGGATGGTATTCCGAAAAAGGGAGTGAAGCACCAAAATACGATCAACGAGCATTCTTTACCACTCTGCCGAGTCTTACCTTTAAAAAGAACAACGTAACACTAACAATAGTCAAAGGCTACAGAACAAAATTGTTCACCGTTTTCTTCGAAGTTAAAGCCTTCCAGAGAATGTTTAGTCTGTTATATAATCTTTTTTGTGAATTCTAGGATTCGTTATAAGTAGACCGCAGATATTTATGTCCTTATAGGAAATTAGAAATTGCAAGAATACAGAAAATGCACAAAATATGTAAAGATATACGAAATATAGAAAGTACAGTACCTATTTATTGGACTCTAAATTAATAAATTTCTATTTCCACCTAGACTCCATTTATTTAATTAAGTTTATAAAAATACGAATTTGCATAAAAATCTGCGGCCTAATTATGAAACAGTGATGAAACAGAAAATGTTCTATTATAAGATTTTCTACAATTAATATTTCTACCTAACTCCCAATTAAATGTATCTTATATAATTAATAAAATACGAATCTCAAATATAAATAATCGCCACGAAATGGATATTCCAATCGAGAGATATGCTCTTTTGACATAATTTAAATTATTTTTCTGAACCATCCTTAGGCCAATGCACAGCGCGCAAGAAAATAATTCGATCTACTTATGGTTTCCTGTATCCATTATTCGATCCTACGTTCCTGGCTCCTGGAAGCCGAAGAGCCAGCCGGTAATGGTGCTTGGTTACAATCCCATCCGAAAATATTGGATTACAAGCTTTGACATTTACCGACCGATCGTCACACGTCATTTACACGCTATTCTAGGTTGAAATTTCATGATAGATTCTCGGAAATTAATCTACCGTACTGTGGTACATTGCTGATTATGGTAAAGTCGACTAGGGGATTGTAGCTCAAAATATCGCACGATTATTTGTAAAATTCGAAACAATAATTTCTATCGACCATTATCAGCCTGTGAAAACATACTGTTTGGAATAACTGCAAATGAGAGTGTCATGCGAAATATAGTAATTATAGCATGTTTCTACAGAAGTGGGTTATTAACAATCTAAGATGTAATGTTTATAAGCTTTATAGTGACAAATAATTAATATAATTAGTCAAACTAGTAAAATCCTTAATTATGCAAACAATCTAAACTCTCCATGCTAATGTACTTAAAATGGAAACAATTGTAACTCTCTTGCAGAAAATATCGGGAAATTTTTTTAATTTCAGGGAATTTCAAATTCCGGCACTGCGACGATTAGTTAAGTCCGAAATATTAACATAACAAGTTCACAAAGGTAGAGACATAATTATTTACCGAGCTGGATAGATTACTGATGCTGAGCAGGACCGATTTCCGAGAGTCGAAGATATGAACATTCAAACGAGTCCTCTTGGCTGATAACGAACGAAGGAGAAATCTCATCTCTCTTCGAATCTCATCTGACTCATTCATAATGAGTTGTAATTACATCAGAATAAATATGTGTTATTTAAATTACATTTCTACATGAACTACATTTTTCTTATTCGAGTTCACTCTTTCAGGCACTTTCATATAAGTGTTCTCTGTATGCTGTCCTTTCAAAAAAGCTGTATTCGCGTTGCACTACCGAATCTTGAGCTACCTTTTGGTAGCTATTGTAAGAAGGGCGCACATAGAATCATATCGCATAACCAACGAAAAGGTTTTAAATAGTCAATTCCCGCTTTCGGGAAAAAGCCTTTTGCCTTTTTCATACGCGTCTGAACGTGACGTGTTTTAAAGCGCCACTGTCGTGAACCTTACACATGCATATGAATCTCTGACAAGCACTCTTTTTCTTCACTTAAAACCGCACAGAAAACGGACATTTTGGGATTACTATGCTGATGCTGGTTTTCTATTTCTTCCTTTCTTCTCGATATAGGCAATAAACGCACTCACATTTTCGGATATATCCATTTGATTTTCATACGGGTTTAATTTCTTCCAGGAATCCTTAATAGAATATCCTTTTTTCTAACAATAAAAGCATTTAGTTTCCTTTGTATCTTGTCTCTGTTTCGTCACGTTTCGATTTCTCGATGCTCTTCATGGACGGTTTTTGTTTTACACTCATGACAGCAAGAGGACTTGTGACATCATCGGCAAAGAGCATGCGCGACTCTTCCTTGAGAAAATTTTGACAAACTTTGATAATCACGTTTGTTACTCAGAAGGAATATTCATCTGACGAGCCACGTTCTCGATTCTAGCTATGTGTTGGGAAATTGATGCGTTATGATCCATTCGCTATTCCTGGAACTTTTGCATGAGAACCAACATATTAGAAGCGGTTTTCTGCTCGTGTATACTGCTTAATTTCATTCGTATTTCAGCAGTATGTAAATGTGTTGCAAGTGACTAAATGCTTTAGTTAAGAACATTCAATCGTGGTAAAAATAATACACATGACTTTTGAATTATTCATTGGCTATGCACCTCGTCTCTTGGCTACATTTTACATCATTCACTGGCTCAGTCTTTATACCGTCGACGATCTCTTTTACGCCGTTCGCTATGAAGACGGTATTCACCTGGAATTTCCTAAGGCGGAAATTCGTTCCATAGAATTATTCATATGCGCTTTACTGTAAAACTAATATACTGAATATCGAATCACTGAACAAATGAGATATCTTACGTAGACGAACTGATCAACTATGGCGATTTTAGCACGTGTGTGTCACGATTAACAAAGGTTTTCCTCTTTCGGAAATTTCACGATTCTTATTCCCAGACTATTTTGCGCAATGTCAGGATGTTTGGACCTGTTAAATTATTTATAGTTTGTATAACGGATAGTTTTGAGAGATTAACGGATTGCAAAGTGTACAGAAGAAAGGGAAGAACTTTATTATAATATGTACGAATATATCGTAAGGAACGAAAAGACTGACTGACACATGAGGCGCTGTGCGCGACCAAAAACAGAAGAAAAAGTTTAGGTCGATGTCGGTTAATAGGATCGCGTCTGCTGTAGGTAATACAGAAATTGAATATGAAAAGATACATTTTTCAACAACTTGCGTAAATATCCGCATTCTAATTATAAATTAGGATTTATGAATTTGTATAAACATTCACAGTAATTTTCTAATAAATAAATACTTCAACTAATTCAAACAAACCCTTTAATAATCAAAAAGATCTAAAATCCTTAACATGTGTCCTTTCGTAAAAAAAAATCCAAAAATTCCTACTACTTGAACAAGGGTCTGCGATCAAGATACCATTCTACATAAAACGAAAAGGTGCCGGGCATAGCACGGACCCGCGACAAGGAAGATTTACCGTACCAAGGGAGATGATTTACGCGTGGAAATAAAAAAAAAGGTTTACAAGCAGGACAGTTTCTGGCGCCTGGGAGAGTTCCGGGTCCTCGCGAGCGATAATTTCGATTGAAGTCACGGGGGCGAGATTTCCTGTTTCCGTGATTCACGACCCCGACGCGTGACGGGTGCTTCCTGGCGCCCACGACACCACGTATCCCACGCCGTCATGTCCAGGATATCCAGGAGCCAGCCAGATATCGGCGCGACGCGTGTCTCGACGCCCATCATCGTTTTCCAACGATTCGTATGCAACCTGACCAGCGTCACCAATTCATTAATAAATGGTTTATTGCGCGGCAGCTCGTATTCACTCCTGTCGCGGGCATCGATGCGACGAAGATTCGACGCTTCAGGAAGTCGTGTTTTACAGGGGTCGTAGCTCAGACTACCGACCGCGACATGGTCGGACTGAAGATGAAGAGAAGTTGACTAATTGGAAGTCTGTAAACGTACTTAGGATTTGGGAGTGGTTTGGGTGAAGCTTTGAGAAGCGTTGAAGATGATTTAAAAGAATTTAGAAGAAGATGATTGTTGTATTGTGTAAGTAGTATTGCCTATCCGAATTAATAAGAAGAAGAAAATGTTCGAATGACCAAATATTTGGATAATATTTCGGATAATAAAACAATTACTTTTCTAATATCAAATTTCAAAATTTCTATTCAAAATATTCCCTTGAAAACCTTGAAACATCCTTCTTCACCCAACTTCTCGCGTCAGATCGCATTTTTTACGTTTCAGAAGCCGCCTTCTATTCGCATCCATCCAGAATGTTCGGTTGGCCAGTCGAGCAAGGCCTAGTTATAAATATTCTTTTACAACTTCCTATCGTCTTCCTATAAATCTCCATGCAACGGCCTTCTTGAAACCTATCCTACCACCATCTTTCGCAGGTTTCGAGGAGGACGGGGGCCCTATATTGGCCAGCCATTTACCCGGTGTAAACGTCTCTCGGGACGGTAGATGGGGGAGGAAAGGTGCGAGAGGCAGCCAGGCTCGTTGGAAAGGGGCGTAAAAGGGTCGGGGGCGCAGGGGAGCGCCCGCGGGTGCGGGTGTCATTGTTGATATACAACGCGGTAAGTACGCGATAAGTAGACCCCATAAATTCAGCCAATCAGACGAGCCGCCTCGCGCCAAGCCCTGGCCACCCCGTTTCCCCACGTCCCCTCTGCCACCCTGGCACACGTGGCAGCCGCGTTACTTATGTGTAGGCAGCCGTGTACAGTGTACAGGTCGATCCACATTACGCGCGTGCACCACACCACGCGCACCAACCGCGACCGCGACTCCCACGCGAAAACCAGTCGAACACCAACGGGAATATTTACCTCGGCCGCGAATCGGTTCTATACACAGGGCTCCCATCTTGATAACCTGTATGCTAGAAGTTGCGGTTGAATGCAACTCGACCAGTCTTTAACTCACCGATTACGTTATCGCTCGTGTTTAATGAGCGCAGCGGAATTGTGACTGGATGAGCCGAGGATGGGAAGAGTTCAGTTGAGAATACTAGCGATCATTCACAAATATCGTTCTAATAGAATTTGCGGAACTGGATAATTGTAGATGCAATAATAGAAAAAACGCTGCTAGGGTACAGCTTTAACCATTTCGTGAATATTGGGATAATACGTTTCAAGCTAATATGTACCTTTTGTATGTCTTGGGATATACGCTCTTGAAAATCTTGATCATCCTGGGAGTCTTGAGAATTTATATAGGTTTCGGAAGCTTGACGAGTATTCAATATTTTACAATCGTTCAGATTACTTTTATCTAGTATCATTGACATTAAATATTAAAGTCTGGAAAGTTCGGGTTATCATCAAGACTAGTCATGACTTTGAACAACTTGGAATGTTCACTGTGATTCCAATTTATCGTCGTATATATATACAAGATTCGAAACGATCAAAATAGTTTCAGATCTAATGATCACCTATATGTAATCTTCAAATGACTTTGACCGTCAATGAAATGACCTTTATGACTTCTCATGATCTTTAAACGATCTTCACTCCCAATGACACGACCTCAATGACCTCACAACCTCTAAATTGGTCTCCAATTACAGCATCTCAACAGCCTCTCATGAAATCCATCAAATCCTAACCTCTAGACTCGTTAGAAACGAATTTCGCTAGTAGAAATTCATCTATATAAAGCAGACATTCTCACCTCCGTTCACAAAAATCTTTCTGATTCCCATGCGTTATGGTCATGTAGCACTCTTTATTCCATAATTAATGCAAAAAGGGCAGAGGTGGCTCGAAAAGATTCTATTCCTCGTTCACGTAACCGCGATAACTCAACATAGTTAATCCTGTCGCGTCGGCGTATTAGTAATCCTTAGTTCGCACGTGACCCCGCGCCGTAATATCTCTCCTCATTAATTGCAATTAAGTAAATCCCCGTGGGCACGATCGTGCTGGCGCGTTATATCGCACACATCTTCGCGCGCTGCATCATCCTCTCCACGAGACTCTTCCGATCGAGATGCGCACACGAGAGTGCATTGCACTCCCTGCACTCGAGCAGGGTGCATTATATCGTCGGTCGTGCGTTAATTACGCCGCCGAGAGAACGTTTATCGCGAATTATTTTGGATAAGGCGACTCGAATTCGTGACGCGGCCACATTTGCAAACTTCGCGTAGGAAGCACCTGTTGAAACAACAAACCCTATCACAGCAATAAACTTTGTAAATAAGCTCGCATGGAGATAATAGACCACTACTTTGTATCTTTATTTTTATTTAATTTGTATTTGTATTTGTATTTAATACATTCACTACCAAGCATATTTCCACAATCTTTCCGTTTACGCCTCTTACGCACTCACTTAAAAGTCTTGAGGAGAATTATCACATATATTTGCCGCAAAATTAGAAAAAATACATAGTTAGGGACGAAAGTATTTGTACAGATGAAATGTAGGAATAAAACGATTAATATATATTTTCTGTATTGTTAAATATGTATATAGGAATATTATAAATAATGTCAATGTTTGTGTATGCTTATTAATACAAGTCTTTGTTATAATTTATAATACACAATTCCATATATTTGAATGTATCTAATAATAAGTGTAGAAAATATTGCTCCTTTTATCTCTATATTGTAACTGTGTGAAGACTTTTGTCTTTCACTGTATAGATGAATTATTATTAACATAAATGAGCTATATTATTAGTACTATAATTAATATTATAATAACAGTATATTAATAATAATTAATACTACATGATCAAAAATAATAATAACCTTGAGAACGTATAAATAATTACGTCGATAGAGGATGTAAACAAAAAACTCAGAGATGGTTAATGGTGACTGTCATGGCAATGAGTATACATATGAATCATATTTCTTTGATCCTTATTTCTTTGATAAACCTGAATAATCAGTGGAAATTTCAATCGAAAGATTTGCGAATTAGTTTGAGCAATTTAAGAATTGATTAAGTAAGAATTTAAATAAGATATTGTTAGAGTCATAAACTTTAGAATAACTAGATGTATAATTAGTTATTGAAATATTAGAATATAATAAATGCTAAATCTGTTCTTATTTTCTTTTAAGAATTAGATAATACAGCTTATAGAAATTGGACCATTAATTTGCATTTGCACATACAATGATTACTACTACGAAACTGATACTACGAAAAGTATTTGCTGTGTTAATGTATAGAGAGGATTCGGAGAGAACAAAAAGTTAAAATTTATTTACAAATTATCTAAATTTAGCTCTACATGTAGGCTACTCTCTGAAGGACTCGACAACACACTCGCTTGCTTGTTTGTTTTCTTCTAATCGCTTCTAATCGTCTTTGTCTCAACTGAAACCTGGACGTCCTGCGACGTTCACATACACTCTAGGGAGGGGATGCATACATGTGCTGCTCACTCTTCGCTCCCTCAGTCTCACACGTACAATATAAATGTACTATCTATTTAACATGTACATACTTTTATTTTCTAGTTAAGTGCTTTTTTATCAAGTTACACGTCTCATTTCCATAGTATCAAATTTTTGCAATCGTATGGAAGTACTATTGAATGGTACGAAACTTTAATATTTTTCGACCCAATTAATTAATTATATCTTTTTAATCTAATATCTAAAATCTTTTAATATCTAACTACTATAATAAATACAATGGTGTGTAAATACTTTTTGTAGCCACTATAAATGAAACTAAGTAATCTCAGCAACTGTACGTTTATCTTTTATACACGCGCACCTTAAATCTTCAAGATTTTACTTTTACCTTTTAATTAAATTTCGAAATATTCAAGTTGAGTATTATACATCGCTTGTCCAAATTGCCTATAACAATAAAAAGAGCTTCATATGCAAGAATCGTCTTGATTTGACAATCGAATTACAAACCTAACCATGTTTTCAGAGAATCGTTACGAGGAAGCGATTTTTCATTCTTCATTCGTTTCTCGATCGCTCGGAGGCAACAGCTTTGTATAACTTATTGCTAGAAGAGAGGGGCACTGATCGAGTGCATTTTAACTGGCCGTAAACGGCTTCTTTTTCACTGTCAGCTTGAGAGACTACAGATAGAAGGGAAATCACATGGCTTCGAGCGAGCAGTTAGCAGACTACAAAAAATTTTTTCGTAACGCCCGAGAACAAACGCGATTAATCAGCTCGTTAAATCGACGTATATTGAAATAATCAATTTTATTTGCTTCTCTTATCGCACTTGAGTATTTTGACCACGATCGATAAATCTCTACGCCGATTCCTTAGGTTTCCTTAAATTCTTTTTTCTACCGCATCGTCGATATTTGCTAACAAATATTGGCAGGAAATTCGGGAAAGCTAACAGATTCGACATTCCGCAGACAGAATTTTCGATGGTGCTTAATCTAAACGCGGCGGATAATCCGGATAAAAAGTGTCGTAGACGGAACAACTGTTCGCCTAGTTGTCGTAAAAACTGTGTTCAGGAAGTATAGTGTAGCAAACACCTGGCAGTACGCAAACATTCAAGAAATAGGAAATGCAAATCTGTCGATAGATAATTGCGTGTACGAACGGTCGAGCCGTGCGTCCATACGTTCGCTGTTATACTCTCGTTTGTTTTCCCTGCGCCTGGTCTCTAATCCTCGGCCACGGTGTGTACACTACACCGCTGTAAATTATACGAATACCAAAAATTTTTAAACACATCTAATCACGTAGTTTCAAAAAAAATCAGTCTGAGATAAACGTTGAATAAATTCTCGATATTCGGTAGATCATTACAATGAAAAGAACAATGTTTCATTTTATTTTTATAAGACTATGGAGTGACAAATAATCCTAATATTCAATCTTATCCAATTATTATCCAATATTATACATGTATTTCCTTGGATAGGAAGGAAATTGAAGAACTGAATACATTGTTTAGTGCATTAATTTTTTCAACCTACCATTAAATTTGATAAAGTTCAGTATTTTAGGCTCTAAAAAAATAAAATATTACTAACCAGCTACTAGTAACTTTTCTAGTTTTCTAAACTTAAACTTAAATCATCTCAACTTTCAGAACGAAATCGAACGAATCACTAGACTGTTTAATAAGTTAATTCCTTCAATCGTGTCCCACTAATTTTGTTATCCGATCTCCATAAAAATAAATAATGTTTGCAGCTCTTTTTAATTTATCCGAATCGTTGGACGAGATATCTCGAGTTCTAATGAACAGATATGAGAGATACAGTCGGGGACAAAAATAAATGGACAGATAATGGAAATAGGTGTGAATGAAGTTTAATGGAACCAGTACTAGCGTTGTATGTCTAAATTTTATTTATTATATATTGTTATAGTATACAGATTATTTAGTGAGTAATTGAAATTAATATTTACGTTTTTGTGTAAACAGACTGTACTTAACGAAACTCCATTGATGCTTATTACCATTATCTGTACACTGTACACTTATTTTTGTTGCCACTTACAGCTCGTCCAAAGCATCATGTCAACGACATTGCATTACAAGATATCTCGTTCCAAGCGTATCACAAAGTGCCATAAACGATATTGCATGGCGAGATATTTTACCGATAGATGCGAAAACATTAATCATATCCCATCAAGTTCATTACTTCAATCCCTATAAGAACAAAGAAATGATCAACCACCTACCAACTATCTTCCTATCTTCCTAAACTGAAAGCTTAACCACCCTAACAGAAAAAAGAAACGAAAGAAAGCAGGTCGCCTAATGGGTTAATTCCTCGTACTCTTTCCACGTGTAATGGATTACGCGGCGCGGTTATCAGGCTGTCGTTGAGCATATCGAGTGTCCCGACGCAACGGCCTTACCTGTCACCCTGTGCATAGAAGTTGCGTGCAACACGCAGTAATCTACGGGCCATTAGCCACGATGCCCTATAAGCGGCACACGCGATACACGCTTGGAATATCGAGTGACCATACGACAGGAGAAGCGGAGAAAGAAGCAAGCAATCGGGACACACGAGACACTTCCTCGTGTTGAGCGGCGAGTCGCATCCTTTCATCAGTCTTTCCCCATCCCTTCTCTTTAACCCGAAAAATTCTCTGCGAGCGAGACGCTCTTTCTTCGGGCCGGCAGCCACTGCACCAAGGAGCAAGCAACGACAACCGAGAGACGAGCTGCATGTGGCAGCTGTGACGGCCCTCGTCACGTGGCGCACGTGCAAGTGCAACGAAAACTAAAAAGGAGGGAATCTCGCAGCTTGAAACGAGAGACCGACTCCAGCCGCCGCCGCTGAGCCTTGGCTCCAATATTGTCTACTATCACAAAAAAGTATGCCGACTTGCGCAATTAATGACTGTTACGCGGTATTGATTGAGTTTCATCAAGGTATTCGTCCGTTTTTCGGTGTTGGCATCGTCGCGTCCTGTACAAATGATTGACAAGAATTTTTTGCGACAGGTACTTCTTGAATCTTGAATCGAGGAATTTTAATAAAGGTAATTTTGAATACTTCTTTGTAGGACAAAAAGGTTAATTGTAAAAGTAATTTTTCAGTAAATTAATGCGGATTTTGTATATTGTTTTAATATCTTCTTGCGTCTTTTTCATGATTTAACATCTTCTTAGGAAGTATCGTAGAAATAAAATAAGATACAAGTCAGTGTATTTGCCAATTCGGTTTCCATATTCGTATTTAGTGTTTTATTTCATTCTCAATTTTATCTCAATTCTCTGTGAACACTGGTCGATGTATATTAATAGTATACAAAAAATACTAAAATACAGTGGCTACAAAAAGGAATGGCACATATCCTTATTTTCCAATAAAACGTGTTTCTCTACCAAGCTTTTAACCACATTTCGTCTTTATAGCATGAAGTTTTGATAGTCATACGAATATACCACTAAATGATACGGAATTTAATATACTTGGATCTATTTAATTATCATACAAATGCTATGATGAATACAATGGTACGCGAATATGTACTTTTGTAGTTACTAATATATTAATGGCAAAATGAAATTTAGATCGGGACTGTTCGATGATTACTTCATCGTTTTGATATCACACTGCCGTAAATAGCTACGATAGATTCCGAAAAGCTATAAAATCATCGCGGTAAGAAATACCACCCACGGATCGTACAAACCTTATTTCCTCAATACCAGAATATATTAATGAAATCATACACACACGAGGAAGCATAACAAAATATTAAGAAAATGTTATTTCCTTGCGAGTTCAGAATTTTCTGTCAGAGATTGTGTATTTTTGATCGGCAGTATATGTGGTTTTTTAATAATAAATGTACTTATACGATTTTCCTATCTCGTAGGTATATCATTCTCTTAAAGGAATATCTATCGACTGCCGCCGATATTTCGCGTGGTTCACCCCGGCAGCCTCGGTTTGCCACTTTTTCCTCTCGCGATGCCCGCCGGTCGAAATATATAAATTAACGCACTTATGTAGCACCCTGCGGCTATTCGCTGTTACCCTGGTGCTACACCTGCGTTTGGGGCGCTGAGCGCTGACAATTACCCGGCGATCGATGTATGGCCCCAGGGGTGAAGCTCGGCACACCGAAAACAGCCACGAAAACGAGGAACAGCCGTGCTATTGTCGGCTGGAACGCGAGGGGGAGGCTACGGCGCCGCACCGGTATACATATATGGCAAATTGCAGATAATCGCCAGCCATTTGTTTGCAAGAGTGCATAGTCTTCTCTCGTAAGGTCTCCTCCACCATCCACTTCCACCATCCCCTTTTTTTTCATCCAACTCTTGTTTCTTCTTCTTTCCTGATACCGTTTCTCTTCCTGCGCTCCATACGCCTACGAAATTGCAACGTACATGCATCATTCTTACGCGATTTCACCCTTTCCGGACTAACGGGACAACATAAATTTATGTAAATTTATCTCTATGGACATAACTGAAGGAGAATGTTTCTTTCACTAAATATTACAGCAAGTACTTTACTTTGAGTATTTTATATACATATTTTATTTAACTGCATTAGCATCCACAGTCTAATTATTACAATTTTTCTGTCATCCAGTTGTGAGGTTTATTAGGGAAATAAGATTCTACTATAAATGGGACTACATATCCTATTTGAAAGATTATACTTAATCTATCTGTTCTAAATTTAAGTATACCATAGTTGCTATTATTGTATGACTGCGTTCGTTGTTGAAAGAAAAATTGATCTCAAAATGGTTTTCTATGGAAGAACGTCGGTGATTTGCTTGTGATAGCTCTCTAGATATTCGTAAACCATCTTCTTTCACCCTACTTCCTGCTGGATGCTCGTTTCATTCGCTCGTAATAGGTCGCCTATGCTTGTAACTCCTTTTTCTGTAAGCAAATTGCCGGTCAGACACGGGAACCGAGAATAGTCCAACGTATCACACAAGCGCCGAGTTTTACTTTTACAATGACAAAAATGATTCGTATATTGACGGTTCTTGCGATGCGACGAGCTACATTGGCAGAATATGCTCTGAACCTAAGTTGAAGATGAAGGTTTCTGGCAATAATACGTTTATAATCTTTACTATATCTATCGGTATCTATTGATAGATAACTTCAGCAAAAAAAAATTTGAACCGGTTCTAAATATGTACATACGTATACATATAGAAATTACAAGATAATTATTGGAAGTATACAGTTCGCAAAGTATTTGAACAATCAATGATTCACTATATTAATGAGCCACGATATTTAATGAGATCCTCTTCAACGCTAATTGTGTTTTTAAGTGATTATTCATTTAGCATACTAACTTTTCGCTAACCGTTTGTTTACGATAAATGTCTTATAACTTGTACATAGATTTTCTGATTGCTTTCAAATTTTCCTATTATAATCACGATGGTCCTGTCTCGTAACGGTACTAAGGAAATTTCAAAAAGTTTCGTATAGTATAATGCACGTGATTCAGAAAAGCCTTTTTTGCTAACTATTCGAATACTTTTGCGAGTCACTGTATATTTTCAGATTCATTTCAAGTTTTACCAATATGTATATTCATGATAGCTGTGTCTTGTTATAGTGCTAATGAGATTTCAAAATATCTCATACAACACACATCATATATTCATACAAAAGTGTTTATAACTAGGTACATTCAAATACTTTCATGTTTCAAGATGTATTTTTATTAACCTATTTGCATAAATATAAGAGAAAAAAATACAAATTTGGATAAACAGTAGACTACGGACAAGTTGCTCACAAAAAGTGTTACGGGTCGAATTTTATTTCGCGAAATTTAGTGACGCAACGAGGAGTTCGTTTATCGGACCCGGACACGTCTTTGCACTCGAGCGGATCGCGAACTTGAGGAATCACTTAAGAGAGATCCTCTCAAGGCGTACGCTTTGCATATTACATTGTAATATCTCTTCCGACGCGGCGTGGTGTCGCGTCACGGAGAATGTTGAACGTTCCAAGGGAAGGAAAGAAAAAAACCGCAGCGAAGATCGAATTTCTGCCAGGAGATCGTCGTCTTGACGGCGACGCGACGATATTTTACCCCTTATCCGCGGTAAAGCGACAGGAGCGAATCGGCCGTGACTTTATTATCGTCGCGTGGGTGTACCTTGGTCATTCTGACAACTATTCGCGTGCACGCGAACAAATACAGCGTGGCTTACACGGCTTCTAGAGGATTCGATTCCCGTAGCTGTAACGACGCTCGAATCGCCCGATCTTGATCCAATAATCGTTTCACGGAAATTAATACTAGGTAGGTGTTACATTTGTTTGGTTACCTTGATTTTATCCGAATTTACTGACAATGAGCTCGCCACTATCAGATTTCCGACGGAAAGATCTTCCGAGTGGAATATCTTATTGAATGATAAATTCGTTGAAATGTCACGATAAATTTTTCTTCTATTTTATACAATCGTGCAATGAACTTACATATCTACATACATTACATTAATGTTCGAACGCAGCACTGTATTTATTGCTTCGTATAAAAAGGATGATTTAAGTAGTGTGCTGTTTATTTTACGAGAATATGGATTATTTATCAGATCTTAAAAATAAGCAAACATCATCTTTCTAACAATAAGATTTAATTGTACGGTAGATTTTTCAAATATCGTCGTATTTTCATATCACGCTAATATTTCGATACTTGTTTACGTTCTACGATCTGGCAATCCTTAGAAACAGTTCGAGCAATGAAACATGATTAATTTATATAATAAAGGCCAGAAAAAATTAACACCGATAGTTTTATGATACTCCAAGAAATTTAATGCTACGAAAAGGAAGAGTATTAGTTTTGATTGAAGATAACTTAAAATTTATCGTAGGGAAAGGGTAAAAGTTATCGTGAAATTGCACATTTATTAGTATTAATCGTCGTAGATATTACGAGAATATATTGGAAGCTATAAGGAAGACCGCACAGAATTTAAGAAACAAAGAGGATAACCCCTTCTTCCTTAAAGATCCATTGTGCAATTAGACATTATTATTAGGAAGAAATTGTTTACGTATTTTCAAGTTACAATAAATGGTACATATTCTCGTAAAATGAGCTACACGATATTTTATCCCCTCTTGTATAAATCAACGAATACAAGGACAGTACTGTATTCGAATATTAACCTAACTGTAAGTAAGTGTATGACTCGATTGTCTATATTTTCCTCAATTTCTCAAGTTTATTGGCCAAAAATATAATTATTGTTCAATTTAAAAAAAAATGCATATTTCTCTCCCACGAAACTATTCGTCGAAAGAAGGTCGTATAGACAATCATAAATTCCAATGTGAACTTTAAAAAGTAACATTTCTAATGTTGTCACTTTTTCTGTCTTTTACGATAGTTTATGGAATTGATCGATGTCCAAGTTTCGTTTCATCACTGAAACTTGGGATGAATATATTGATACTTATTGCTTATATTTTCATTTAGAAGCATTCGTATTTTTTGTAGCTAAATATTCATAGTTGGAGGAAAACGTATTACATCGGTAGAATTTGAAACCAATCTGAGAATGTATATAGAAATTACAAGATATTTCTTTCAAACATATGTTTAGTAAAAAATTAGTACACAGGATGAATAGGTATTTTGAAGATATTAAATAATTGACTGTCTAAATACCTTTCTAATGTCTGCAAAGAGCACATGTACATACTTGTGCTAAATATCTCGTAATTTCTACATTTATTTTGAAATTTCTTCCAAATTTTATCAATATAATCGCGATAGTGAAATCTTGTAACAGTGCCAGTAAAATTTCAAAATGGTTCGTATAACACACGTAACATATTCATAAAAGGTGTCTGCAAGCGTTCGAATACTTCCGCTAGCCTGTGTATTTACATTTTGATTCCTCTCTCACAAACACAACTCTTTTCACGACAAAAATCCACACAACCAGTGTAAAATAATAACTATACTACTCCCAATTCTTTGTTGAATCTCCTGGAAAGGTGACCGCAAGCAGTACGACTCCGTAGGGTGCGTATATCTGTCAGAGACACTGCCAGAAGCAAGAAACAAAATACAATCCAAGAAAAAAGAAGATGAAGCGAAAGAGAAGTAACCGAAGAAGGAAGAATTTGACGAGGTTGGCTCGCTAAACAAAGTACCAAACTTATTGTTACGTTTTCCCTTTCGTAAATTCGTGGCAGCTTGGGTTGGTCGCATGGCAGCAGGACGATTTACAAAGCTGGACGCGTGCCTTTTCGTGCAGAGCAACCGACCGTGGATTCGGTCGCAGCCCATTGGGTAGAGTGGAACGACGATGCCCACGCAATGGGCATCCATCAAGGGTCCCAAACGGGCAAAGGACTTTGTCGAGTAATGGCGACTCTACAAAAAGTTTGGAGCACGCGCGGGGCAAGGGGGAAAGGCGCGCGGACAACGAGACCAAGAGCGAACGAACTGTCGCGTCCCGTCGTATCGAAGAAAGAGCAAAGGAGAGGGAGGTACGGGCCCTGGGACGATTCTTAAGGGCCTCATAAAACCGGCAAAGTGCCACGCCGCCACCCACGTGCCTTCTCGAGAAGCGAGAAAATACGTCCAAGCTATGGTGCGGCGAGACGAAGCAGCTGGTGCATCGAGCGTGCCGGTCTATTTGACTTTTTTTAATTTCGACGATATACCGACGGACGTACCACTGGCTGTCAGTGTGGAGAGGAAGATTGCACAGCGGGACGTACGACCAAGAGGGATGAACGTCGAGTAACGAGCGCTTTTCGACGCGAGAACAGCGAAATTAGCGGGTATCGCTGTGCTGAGGGAGATCGGCCAGTGTTTGGTCGAGTGATTGAATATGCTGAAGTCGGGTAAGTTTGGAAATTTAATATGCATGCTTCTTGTAGTTCTAGAAGGCGTGTAGGCAGTCACGGAAGCGTTCCTACCTTTTTAATTATTAATTCGGTAGGTGGCGAATGTTTGATGTATCAAATTGGTAGTTTCAAACAGATTTTTGTATTCGCTGCAGGATATTTTATGTAATAAACAAATACGAGAGAAGAGGTTCAGAATGGCGAAGCTTATCGTGAATTATGAGCATAAACAAAATTTTAATGTACATATAACGATGAAAAACATTTTGATTTATCCAACGTTTTATTAAAACTGCTGGAAAAGAAAAACATTTTCGTTTATTCTATTGATTCAAAATGGTATTCGCAATTCATCATGATAATTAAAGAATGTATGTGACAAAAGTTATCCCAAGCCGTCATAAATAACAGAAAGTTTCTCAAAGAACAGTATAAGAGTGCATAAACTCATAATTTGCTAATAAATAATAATAATAAAGAAATAAACATAAATGATAAAAATAAGTAAATAAACATAATTCGATAAAATATCATACATCCCTGTAAGAAAGATTTTCCTAATTTTATTCAAAGAATGCTTCATTCTTATAAAACATTTTCTATAAAAAGTAAAAATCGTTTAATAAAGCTACCTAAATTTATTAAAATCTCCATTGATATCGTTTCTGCCGTCTTTAGCGAAGTTTCTTTAAATGAGATTACAAAGAGATACTTAAAACATCGTGAATAAATTCGACGGCCATTGGAAACTCTTCGTTTCTCAGCAAAACGGCGGTTTGGTTACTTCAGCCTCGAGCAACTTATTGTTTGGTCCTTCTATTTAACGCTTGGAGCAGACCGTCTGAGCGAACTGACCATTGATCATCTATCTCTTTCAGACCCTCGAGAAATTCGCAAAGAGCACTGAAGCGCATCAAATTTTCAGAAAATAGTGAATGAATTGCCACTACAAAGTGGGTCGCTCGACTCTTCATAAGAAGAGTCCCTTGCAAAGGTTCATTGATGGCGATATCTCGCATCTTGAATGAATTTCGCGTTTTTCTTCGTCAGTCAGTCACAACGCTACGCGATATGATCGGTCAAAAAAAGATACGCAGAGACGGAAACATGAAACGATTATGCATCGGTCAGATGCAGATGCAACTTTAGATAAGTTTAAGATGTGTTTGAATGAAAATTAATTACAAATATGAAAGTGATTAAAGAATATAAGGGAAATAGTATTTAAGATAACTCGAGAAATGAATTAGAAAATTTTAGAACGTGTAATTTCTAAAAACTTCAGATAATAATAATTTCAAACTGGGATAATTTAGATAATCCAGATATTTGAAAATTTGAAAATTCAAATATTCGAAACTGAAAATTTTGTTATTTAAATATCCGATATATCGGAAATTTCAAAATGCAATAGCACAAAGATTTACAAATGGAAGTATTTAAAAATTCGAGTCGTGTATCGAAAAATTCGAAACAAGAGAGAGTGAAAATTCAAATAATATTATGTAATTCGAAATCTGCATCATTTAAATAAGAATGTGAATCTTTGAAAATTAAAAAATTTAAATATCTGATGACTATTTGGAAAATATGAAAATGTATACTTTTCCCTGAACATTTTTGCTCTAAAATATCATAAAAAATATAAATTTTCTAAACTTTTTATTTAGACCTTTACGATCTTTTCTACGTTTCACTGGAAGATCATGGTTCTGCTATACAAGTATCTGTATATATCACTCTCAATAGGCTCTAAAGCATAATATATAAGATCGGCAGAAGTGCCTTTAGAAGAGGAAAACTTCACTTCCCAATAGGATATTCAGAGGATGTCAATGAAAACAGCAATAACCTTCGCCCATTTCTGGAAAAGCCGCAAAATAGGAGAAGAAGCGATTCTCGAGGTACTAGGCTCGACAATTACTTAGCCAATAAAAGAACGATGGGAGTCGATTCACTTCGAATTATTCTACAATATCCCCGCTATGGGTTGCAACGAGAAAGCAGCAACATGGTTGGCTGCAGATGGTCCATTCCGCCAAAGATGAAGTTTAAGCATCAATGAACTCCAAAACCGTGGGCGAGTCTTATCCTGAATGACTTTTCATTCAGAACTCTTGTTCTGTTCTATTCAAAACGATCCTCAACCTTTTCGCAAAACGGAAATCAAACAACATTCACTGCGACTTCCACTTTGTAAGGTAAGTTTCGAACGAATGAAATTTTGAACAATGTTAAATATACGTAACTGAATCGCTTAGATATTGAAATACCTTGGCCCAGCCTTGGGAAAATGTTATTCGGAATGAAATAAAAAATAACAATTTGAAGTAATGAATTCTTTCAATTAATTTATTATTTGAATCTTAGAAATAACATAGAAAAAGTAACTTTATTTTGTGGAAACTCAAATAAGTTATTTTCAAATAATATCTAATTTGAGTTGATTATATTATTCAAATAAAATAAGAGATTTTAACGATCATGTTTGAATCATTTTTCAAATATATTGACTTTAACTGTGAATTATATTATTAACTGCGAATGCAGATCACCTTCGTTCTTAATCCTCTAAGCTAAATCAAAATTTCGTCTTTCAATCTTTTCGAGAAATATTTCTATATTTATTCCATGTTTTAAATGTTATATTTAACCAAACGATTTATATTTATATTTATATGATAAGGTTTTTTGCGTGTATAAAAAAGAGAACCACTGGGTTTGGGAGATGCAAAGGCCGAACCAAGAAGTATAATGTCTTTCATAGCGGCAAGCAATTTGAAAGTGCGACAATGGGAGGAACCGGAACGCCTTCTCGACTTCACTGAAATTCGAGTGCACTCAACTTGGAGTTTCGTGACAATGCAAAAGGTATATGACCGTGCTAAAATCGTCGTTTGCTATACATGTCACAGTCGACATACAATGCATCCAAATACAATGTATTTGAATGGAAGCCGTCCAATAAAAACCAACTGAAATTACGACACAGGAAAAACGTAACATCCGTCATCAATTTCCATCCCAATTACCAATGTTTGTAAATTTTCATAAAACGAATAAAAAAACTATTCAATACAATTTATTACAAATTCTAAAATTAATCAGAATATATAAAAATGAAATATTAAATTTTCAAACTGACTAGAAGTACAAAATATTTGACCACACCCGACTACTTTCCAAGAATAGACAGAAACGTTCAAAGAAAGAAAGAAAGAAAGAAAGAGAGAAAGAAAGAACGAAAGAAGTCGGATACAGAAAACAATGGCTCGATTTTTGCGAGAGCGGCGAAAAAAGAGGAGGAATAAAAAATTTCTATTCTCTCTACTCCCCTAAGCGAAGATGTTTGGCATATTTGTCACATTCGAGTAATTCTACGGTGGTGTGCACCTGCCTCGGCACGAACCGACAACAAGACACAGGGAGGATTCATGGTGAATGTAGAGAATAGTAGGTAGCCGGCCACGCTTGTTCTTATTTGTTTGTTTCGGCCTCGTATCTTCGAGCCTAATCGCTTGGAACCAAAAACTCGGCGAATCTCGCTGGAATTTTTGGGGCAGAAGTGAATCCTGATAAAAATCGTTCCGACGTGTTTGGCTGCCTCTCTCTCTCGCGTCACTTTTGTCCACGTGGAGGAACGAAACTGGTGAAACCGCTCGTCATGAAACAATTTCTCGCGATGTAATCGTCCGTGGAAAGCACTCGAAAAATATAAGAGAATAATGGCTGGATACCAACGCTTTTTAATCGTCTCTAGCTTTATAGTTCGTTTAACAAAAATTATGAAATATTAGGCTATTTAGGAATAGTTCGTATGGAAATGTAGCCTTTTTATGGAATTAGTATTTACTGAACTACAGTACCAGTATAATCCATTGAACATCGTAAGCAAAATATTAATCGTTGTTTATCTTATAATCTTTCTTTCGAAAAACTTTTCTTTTTTAGTCATGAATTCATTGGAGTAATTTCTAAAGAACTCAATTTTATGACATTGGAAGATTTTGTGAAAACCGAAATAAATGGGATTTCTACTAAATAAATGAGATGTCTACCTAAGAGTAAATGAAACAAAACATTCCAACCAAGGTTTAACATTTTTTTGTATAACTTTATTTAGGCAAAATAAATACTTCCATCCTTTCATTTTAGACTTTTCAAATTATCTTGTATATAAGACGTCATCTAGACATCAAATTAACTCAGCTCAAATGCAAATACTCTTTCTAAGCAGAGAATAAGCTTTAGCTAATCGATAATTACAAATTTACCCATTCTTCCACTCCGAACTTCGCAGATACATAAAATGCCACCCAAACAAACTCGGTCCACCTCAAATTCCCCTAATCAATTTCAAATTCTTTCCCAACTTTAATCCACCTGCAAGAAACATCCCTAACTCCGCCATATTTATCACAATTTATCCTTCAACGATCCTCGGGAAGAACTCTCTCCTCCATTTCTTTCTCACACGATCATGCGGCATCGGTTGCTCGCTCGTCGCGTCGGCAAGAAGAATGCGCAGGCTCGCCGTTTAAGGACGCCGATTAGTCTCGTTGCCCTAATCGGTCGTGACGCGCGCGTGTAAAATAATCGCCGCCTGACGAATGCGCGGAATCCTCCGCCGCGCCGCGTCATCCATGATTATCCGGCGTGCCGCGGTTTTATCGTCACAAACGCGAGTTTCTCCTTCGGTCAACGAACGAGTCACCCGGTATTATGGAGCCTAAATCTCTGGCAACGAGCGAAGCAAATTATTCGGAATTCTCCGACCGAAGATGCCTGCCAAGATATACGTCGTGGCCGTTTCGCTGGCCTGTCTCCATGGTCAATCCGATAAATGCATTTACGGTCGCATTGTGCGATAACATACTACGCATACTGTATGCGGCTCTGACTGGGGGAAAAAGAGCTCGTGATTCAACCACCGAAGCACCAGAGGCAAGATGAAAGCTTTCGACGACGCGACTTTTGTACTCTATGGCCTTTCTGAATATACGGTATGGGACGCAATTATAAATTATAAGACATTTGCATATACGTATGTTTCGTATATAGCGTATAATCATTTCACTGCTCAAACCGTACTAACACATTGTGTTAGTTATAACATGTTATATATAATTAGTTAAAATTAAGTAAAGCGTTACTTGTATTTCTTAGAATTTTATTTTGTAAAGTAAAGATCGTAAACATTTCTTCTATGCTATTTTTCATACCAATCTGCTAAGGTAAGTAGGGACGAAATTGATATAATTGTGGCACATTGTTATATCTCGTGAATTGTGCCATAACCGCTGCATCGGAGGTCGTAACGAGTTTCCTCTTTTTCTTCTTCTTCCCTCGATCACCGAGCGATTCAAACATATACCTATAAAGTGTGAAATGCATAGACTGCCGATCATATTTTATCATTATTTTTTCTTATCTGTACTGATACATTAGCGTAGAAAAAGTTCAAGTGGAAACGGAAAATTCAAATCTGGCAGAGACCCATATTATTGTGCCTTAGAATACTTACGATTGTTTTGGTT
Organism: Bombus flavifrons; assembly: GCF_040668555.2. Lineage (NCBI taxonomy): Eukaryota > Metazoa > Arthropoda > Insecta > Hymenoptera > Apidae > Bombus > Bombus flavifrons. The sequence goes on along the minus strand of NC_138453.1, from coordinate 3,094,063 downwards.
TACAAGGTCTAGAGGCAAATGAACTTTGAACAGATTGTTATTGCTGTTTCTTGAAATCTTCAGCCAGAGTTACATAATAAGGTTAACTTTTTGTGGTAACGTCCGTCAATATAAATATATGAACGCGCTCCCTAAGGTAGAATATTATTATCCTTTCTTCGATCGGCATAGTAACATTGAGCGAACGACGATTACCACTGGCATGCATTATCTCTGTACTTATTTTAATACTCGTTTCTTTATCAAACAAACCTATACGTTTAATCCACCTCATATTTATTTTATTTTTAAAATTTATTATTTTTAAAATTACACATTTATTTTTATCATATTTGTTACTATTTTATTGAATTATGTATGATCTATTTTATTTTATTAAGATAAAGACCACAACATTTGACAGAATAGGTTTCATGTTTGTATAAAGTTGCATTGTGGTAAAAGATACCTTTGTAAAAGAAAGACTATTAGGACATCGGCTGATATTTAGTAGAAACTATATTTTCATTGCTTTTATTTTCCAAGTATCTTATTATAAATTTGTTACTTCATTCGTACTATACGTATCTTTCAATGTAGATTATAATATCAAATCCCGAATGAAGTAAATTTGTTAGAGGTTTTCAATGAACGTAACGAAAATGTATGACCTGCGGTGTACATTGAAAAACATTGAAAACATACGAAACACTCCTTTTTGCCTGCTAAATTACTATATAATCTCCAATATTTATCCTTAAAGTGCACAACTTCATCCATCGATTACAAATCTTTTCTCAACCCTTCTCTAATCAAAAACCAATCAACATCTTATTCCCTGTAAACCCGCCCCTTCCGCGTCTAATTTAACGCATCACAATTTATCCCACATTGATTACTCACCGAGAGCAAGAATTTCATCCTTTCTAAATCAAAAGCGATCCGTCCACCTCCCACGGGGTTCTCTTTGGCTCAGGATGGAGGCGAGAGGGAGCAAAATAAAAACGAGCGGGTTTCCTGAGAGCCGTGTTCGATCTCGTCTACCCCGGTAGGTCCTTAATGACTTGTACAAATGAAGTTTCGGTAAAAAGGAAGAGGAACTGTTCTGGCGCCCACGGTGCAAACGGCAGCCACTTATCACGGCCATGATGGAGGCCTCGGGAGGGAGTCAAGAATGGGAAGAGGACTGAAATTCAACATCGTTTCCATCGACGAGACTCCATTTCACGGTATAACGCAACGTGCATCCACGCCAAGATAAAAGCCTCCAACTGGCTAACGAGATATAGCGTTCGTTTATTTTCCCACTTAGACCGTCCAACGGTATATAGGTAACCTGTCGGTATTGATACGGAAACGATTCGACGGACTCTTGATGAAGACCTTAACGCCAAAGAGAAGCCACGTCTTTCAGAGTCAATCAACTGTTTCCAAAGGAGCGTTACCGCCGCGTCGTGTGCTTTAGAAGCTGATAAGTGGGAATGGATATTCTTACGCGGCTATGATCTTTGTTCGACTGTAAATTTTGATTCTCTTATTCATTTCAAGAATGGAGAAGATATCGCGGGTGTATTTTGATTCTATAATTACTGAAGATTATGAAATAACAGTATCGTAATTTCACACTCCATAAAATACATTGCAAAAATGTTATCTATCAAAGTTATACAAGTTACGAAAGTAATGGAAGAGGTTACAATATTTGAGATACCAAAGGAAATATGTTCAACAGCGACTACTTGCTTGCCCGTGAAATAGTAAATAATAAAGAATAGCAAAAAAAGAAAAAAGAAAACATTCTGGTTTTATAAAAGACAGTATTCGTAAGGAAACAACAGACAATTTAAAAAAATATTGCATATCATGAAATAATCAGAAAGAAACCCGAGTCGAAAAATAAAGAGATAAAAGAGTACGTGAAGCAACGAGTTAAACGAAAGTTCGATCGAAACAAAAATGACCGAAGATCGTTATACGTTATTAAAACTGAATGAGAAAGTCTTCGAATTCCTAGGTAGGGAATAAAGAAGATGGACTTTCGCTGGAATGCATAAGAATCGAGAGAGGCTGACATGTGTCTACAAGAGCGAAACATCTTCATAAACTTCAATCTCTTCTTCCGAAGTCGATCGGTTTGCCGAAAAACTCAGGGTCTCCGTGTGCGCGTTAATCCAATACTAGTTTTTATCAAGGGCCAGGTTTCAACGACGCGGACGATCGCTCATTGTAAATCGATAGGTTGCTGCTCGATGAGTCCGTGACTTCGCGCAAAAACCAATTCTGGCTCCTTTCGTCGAGCAAGCAGACCGCCGAACGAAGAAATATTTCCCAGGCTCCTCTGATATTACGGAATTCGCCGGGACAACATCATTCGTGCAGCTGCACCGTATCTTGGAATGGAAGCCGAGAACAAATTTTGTCTCGTACGCGGCTAGCGATGGGATCAAGTTCCATTTGCGCGCGTGATAGAAAATATTATTACGATACATATGTTATTCGTTTATTATATCTAGACTGTGAGTTCTGATGCATTTATGGAAAATTCGAAGATGCAAAGATGCACGAAATGTACAAAAATATCGAAATATCGAATTATGCAAAAATATATAAAATATGAAAGATATAGTACTCGTTATAGTATTTAATAGATGAATAATTACATTCCGAAAAATATGGATTTGCATAAATAATCCAATAATATTCCCATAAATATCAGCAGTCTAATTATATTATTATTCATGGATAATGCTTTTAATAGATTCATCAAGGCATTTTCTTATGGAAATCTATATATTCACTGGAGATAATAATCCTGTTTCTTGTTTGTATATTTAATTAATTGAAACAGGTACAATTAAAGTGAAAATAAAATGTTGCTTTTGTTACGAATTATAATTGAAGTCGGAATATCGAAGAATTTTGAAAGAAAAGGAACCGAATTTAAATATTAATATTTTAGAATCACCAAACTTCATAAGTTATGAAGTAAGTAATAAAATATTTTATGTAACCTCACAATTTGCTAAATGAAGAACAAATATTAAAAACGAATTCAGTGTAGCGAATTTTCCCCATGTTGAAATCAATTTTCAAATTATATAAAATGCATTAAGCTTTGATTCCACTCACGGTACACTCGATTCCATCGCTTCAGTGTACCTACGTGATTTTTTTCAATCGTTCCTTAGATATTTCGTCGAGCTTACCGACCGCCACTGATCGATGAAACGACGAAGTCCAGATTGTTATTGTTAACCACCACAGCCGAACTCTCTGTTGCAGTTTTTATTTATACGAATCCTGAAAAATTCGAGTCGAATCTTCTCTGCCTCTTGCTTCCGTTTCTTCTGGTTAAAAACGACGTTCAGTCGCGATCTTCCCTTCTCACGCGTCAAGTTAAACGACGATATAATGTGATTGGAGCTTGAAAGAACGGGGGGAGTTCCGATCCAGAACCGCAAGCGAGCAATTCGCATACAAATGCGATACTTAAGTGGCGACACTTCATAACAAGGCGATTCGAAAACTGGTCCGGAAGCGAGCTCCCCTATCTCATTTCGCCCCAAGTGGCGCACAAACTGACAACTAGGGGGACTTGCTGTTTTCGTTTCTTTTCTCCTCTTTCCTTCATTGTGTTACCACTAACAGCAAGTGTAACGGATTCGATGTACGCTGCACTCGAGGGGTTCAACTATTATATCTGGTGAAATGTACTCTCATTGTCCCTTTGTCAACGAAGGGGGGGGCAAATCAACGATCCCGAGCTGTCTGTAGTTATTTTAGATATTTTGCTTTTGCTTTATTCTATCCGATGGTCGATTGTTCCAGTGAATCTGTCAAACATGTGTGATCAGTCGTATTCGATTTTTTGAAGGATAGCTACATATACTAACGTTCAAAAGTATACGCACATTTGCTTTTTTTAAAGCAATATGATTTAGTTACAAAAGCAATGACAAAAAGACTCAAGATGACTTTATACTTTGTTAGATCTTATATTATTTTTGATTTGGATTTATTTTTGAGAGTTGAGCATCTGTAAATGTCAAGCATTATCATACAGTTTTGTCATTTAAGGGGTTGCCTTTAGTTCGTTTACTTGTCAATGTACCTATATAAAATAGAGAAGAATTTTTCGAACTGATAGAAGGATTATTCTGAGTAATTCTAAAAATAATATTTCAAATATGTCAACACTTGGATGACATTAGTTTAACATACCAATGATAAACAATTAAAATAAACAATTACTATTTCATATGATATAGATATTGTGTCTAACTACAAGGAGATAGTAAGTTGCTTTTGATCTATATAGTAGAATGCGGATATCTATGCAAATTCATATTTCTATGAAAATCATTACAGAAATAGGACCTAGACAGAGATTTGTTTTAGCCAATAAATATTATAACGTGTATTTTGGATATTTTATACATTTTTGTCCCTTATGTGCATTCTATGCATTTTTGTACATCTACATTTCTCACAATTGCACAAAAATCTGCAATACAATCATTTGCTATTAATTCATATATTTTACCATTTATATACATATATAAATTATATATACTTCATCATTTATTTTATACTTATATTTATATAATATTTATGCATATAAATATAAATCGAATCAATATAAATCGAGCAAACTTTTATGAGCGACACTGTATTAAAACAAGACATAAAGATATAAAGATATTAAGACACAATTGTTAGATGCATATTATTTTTCGCACAGACTTCAAGATATTGTTTAGTAATACGTAATCATTATTATCTTTGTTTGCTTATAATAAAATCATTCTTGAAGAATATAAATAGAAGATAAAGAATAAATACTTAAATATACGTTTCTGTAGGGTATGTCCAAGTTGTCTCCTAAAAGGGGATGTAAGAGCTGGATATTAAAATATTCAAATAAAATGACAAGGCTCTGTTTCAAACGAGGCACATATTTTGCTCGGTGCTCCCAACTTCCAACACGTTTCGTCACGAATCGAGAATTGTCACGTGCTCCGTGAAAGAAGATTACCCCACTCGAAGAACGAGTTTCATCCAGGTAATTTCACGTTTGATAAATGACTCGTATATTCAAATAATTTCAACCCCAATTGAACCAGCTGGCTGCTGTTTACCATCATCCTTTTTTACCTTTTTTCAGCAAGTGTAACGGATGCGAATACATTGACCACATTTCCTTTCATCAAAAGTGTCACGTACATGTACTGATAAAAACTTTGTCTTCGTCGTAAATTCGTACACTTCGTGTTCTTCGTACTCTTCATACTTTCGGACATTAACAGCGGAAATGTAAAATGACATACAGAAACATTTAAATATTAATCCTGTTTCATTAAAGTTTCATATAGCAAATAATTCGTCATTATAGAATTCGAAAAGGAATAATCTAGAATTTGAAGAATTTATAACTGCAAAACTGAAAAAGATATATTGAAAATAAACTAAGATAACGAAGAAAATATCTCTTAGATTGTAAGTTGTAACATGAAATATAGGTTTTTTAACATCAATTTTACAAATCTTTTTCCTGTAGTTAATAATAAAAGTATTTTAATTTTTCTAGAAATCTTACGTATCATTTCGAAGTTTCACAGTAGAATTTTCTTTGTGTTATAAGTAATTTTCATCATGTAACATTTACGTATATGAAAGATTAATCGTCAGTGCTAGTATATTTTATGTGATATCTACAATTTAACTACATACATATCTACAATCTAAATCTTGAACTCAAACTTCAGAATTCTACGCAAATAAAATTATTCGAAACTTTATCGTAAAATTCGGAGCATTCTTGAAATGTTACACAACAATTACTTTGTATTTCTGCGTTTTTCCAAACTCTTCGGATATCTCATATAACTAGAAAGGTAACTAGCCAGTCAAATCACGAAACGAAAGCACGCACGTTCGTTAAACAAATAAACCTATCCGGTATATTAATTGCGATAGCGAAACTCATTCTGTTGGCGACACGTTCCCTTCCTTTACGGCGAAACGCTGAAAAATGACCTTGCGACGTCGGCGTCATTAAGCTTCATTTACAATCCACACCTCATTATAATACAGCGGCGTGGTTGGACTGGAAGGGATACCCCTTGAGATTAGTTCGGAAAAAGCAGCTAACGACTGGCGGCGTCGACGACACCGAGAAAAAATTGCTTTTGCAGCCAGCAGCGGCGAAAGGAGCGGAGAGATGCGTGCTGCCGCTCCAGCCTGAGCAATCGCTCATGATTTCGTTGGTTTTTGCTCATCAATTTAAGCCACACCGCTCCTTTTCCAACCCTCTTACCGTGCCTTTCCGACGATAGTCGCCAACTACGCTCACCAACATTCGAAACACTCCGCTTTTTGCACGCCACATCTATTGTTACGTCCTATTTGTGACCGATACGTAACGTTGCCTGAGGCTACTTGAATTACGAACAACTTACATTTTGGTTATACAGGCTGTAACCACGGAACGACAGACAAAGAGGTGATTTCACGAGAAAAAATAACTCCAGGATATGGTCAAAATAACATTTTTTCATGCAAATACGCTTTGCTTTCGGGAAAATCGAATTAAAAAATTTGCTTGGCTAATTACCGGCCGATTGCCGGTAAACAATCAGAAGGAGGTTTATGCTACATGAAATAAATAAGCCTTAGGAAATAAGCCCTAAAATGTGGAACATAATTTTTCCATTTAAGGCTTCATCTTTAAGAAGATAGAGTTTGGATGTATTATTTATAGCGACTACAAAAAGTATTTGCACACCATCGTATTTATTATGGTATTTAGATTAATGATGTCTAAGTATATTAAATTTATCGTGTATCATTTAGTGTTATTCTCATGACATTACAAAAATTTAATATTAGGCTATTTATTAGGTTAATATTAGGTTAATAACTAACTTCAGGAAAATAACTTGCACAATCTGATAAAAGACGCTTCATTAGAAGATAAGGGATTATGCCAATACCTTTTGTAGCTACCATAGTTAAAAATTACTATATCTAATCCTGTGTACTATGATCTTATATACGCGTACTCGATTTTTCAAATTTCATTTTCTCGGAAACAAGGCGTTCTAGTTAAGTTCAAATACAAGTACTCATACTTGTATAAGCTTATATATTTGACAAATTCTCAAGCTCGACTTTTTTGAGAACGAAACGTTATATAAAAATATGGTACTTTATATTTTCGATTTGTTTTATCATCCATAATTAATGGAACACCTTCTATAGTCATTAGACTATCAATGTTTCAAAATTCTAATGAAAATTTTCATTAACTGAACTAAATTCAATATTCTAAATGATCTACTATCGATTATATTATCCAAAACTCATCGAATAAATCAATGCAAAATTGCTGAGAAATATAATTAATGAAAAATTAAAATCTAATAAGGCTAATGTAGCGATCTAAATTTTAAAAAATCTGTATTTAAACTTGTACATATACCTAAATAAAACAAATATCTACCACTTTCTTCAATTTATAAATGAAATATCAACGTAGCGATAAACAAAAATTTTTGTTGATTCAAATCTTAATTTTCTCGTTAAATTTGACAACCCTTGACTTCGTAAACACCTGACGGCTCAAAGCTAGAGTTTTTCAATAGTAGAAACCACACATGATGCAACGAGAGTGCGTTACGTAACAAAAACGCACAGCTACCCTTCCAAGAGTTCAGGTGGCTGAAAACGATTGTCGCAAGGGCATTCACATTACACCCCGAACGAACGATATTCAAGGATATTCATAAGTCTTTCTGGACATGTGTCCTTTCTCACAACACCGTGAAGCGATCACTCTGTATTCTGATTTCTTATTCAGATACGCCGTTGTCCCTTGGTACACCGGTTATGACCCCCCGTCGATTCGGATAAACCCGTTTAATTGAGATCATCCTTACGCGTCAAACAGCCGATCTTCGGTCGAATTGAAAGCCGAAAAGGGGCGGAACAGGAGAAAAATGGTCGCAGAGGTTAAGGGTGAAATCTAGAAAGATTTCATCTAAATATTATATAGAAATTCGTTATTATACCAACATATATAAGAACAAATTCCAAAATAGCTAATACAGTGAAATCGATGTGAAAAATTCCTATCAAAGTACTACGTTTAACATTTTTAAATGAATGAAACACTTAAAATTTTATTTTGGGAAATAATCAAAAAATTGTTTCTATAGTCTTTGTACTTTCTGGTAGTATAAATTCCTGGGAATACTCCATAAAAAAATTGATGCTTTAAAAACTGATAACCTTTAATAGCACAGAAATATCGATACGTTCGCGTTATGTTTTCGCTCTCCTCACGGATTTCAATAAAACCATAAAATTAAGTTAAATTAAATATCGATGGATAGAGCCTGTAAAATATCATAAAAAAGAATCGCACTCAATTAGTCCAAAGGCTAACGTTTTACTTTGGTTTCTGTACACATATTACATTGCATCAACGATAGCGTAAAGCGAATCTATTATTCCTCGAGTTTATTCGCAAGATCGTGATCATTCCTATCGATCTTCGTCCTTCTACGAGGCTGACGCGCTACTCTCGTAAACCCAGTCCGAAATAAACATATCGGACGGTAAGAACGGCATGTCACGTAGGAACGTATCATTCTTAAACGACGTCATGAAAGAGCAAGCGAAATTGAAGATGTCAGCCACGTCTAGACGCTGTCTCGTCAAGCTACCCGTGTCGACCCTTTATCCAATTGCCAATAATAAGTGTCCTTGCCGATGTCAACGACGGAAATGCATATTATCCTACAACAAAACGTTTATATGTTTAACGCGCGTATGAAGCCGCGAACTTTCCCGATCAACGTTTCAACTGATTTCGACGGGAAATAATAATTTGATTGAAAATTATTTTCCGAACGATAAGATATCTTTCTTTAGTCTTTACAATTTATTAGATTTTTCTGATACACTGGGTTATAGTGAACATGTCTTATTCAGATATCTTCGTCACATCTAGTGAAAATTGTGACGAAAAATTTCTAAATTTATCTCGACTGATGAAAAATAATCAAAATTTTGATCAATCAGTAGTGAATGGCACATACTTTAGTTTACTATCTACATCTTCTTCAAAAATTCTTTAATTTTACAACCTATTATATATTATAATATTATTATAACATACTCAAGGTGTAATTATTTATATTTCTAACGACGATCAAATAGATAATGAATGCCTGTTTCAAAAATTTTATGGAAAATCGTATTTCCGAAACTTTCACTGCGACCATAATTTTTTCACGGTCGTCGTATAAGTACCATTACGAGAATTCCGGAGCTCGTTTAGGGTCAATAAAGTCACCGAGGTTCCAGTATCGCAATTAAACGTCGTTCTGACCAGTGCGTCATCCCTTTACTATCCAGTCCTGTGCATTGCCATAACGGTTTATGGTCCTTCATACGACTTTATGCGAGTCAACGTGCTCTCACATAATCCTAACTATTATTAACACACGTATGACAGACACGTTAGAGTCGGATATGGGATTCGAGAATAAAATATCCTGTACAAGCTATCAGGAAGCGTAAAGTGTTTATCCATGACCAGTATGGTGGCTGACGGAGGAGCCTAATACGGAATAGAAAATGGCACGTTCAACGGCCAGGTTTCTGTAAAAAGTGACCATCCTCGTAGACTCAATAGCAGGTCCCATGAGGATTATTTTTCTGGAATGATTTCCGTAGCGGGAAACACGTCGGCTAATGCAATAAAACTATGAAACGAAAAAGAATGGAACTATACCTTTGGCAATTCACATACAATCGGAAACTTCAAATAAGAAGAATAGTTTTGTTATGCCATGGGAATTAAGTTATGTATAAATTACAAAGTTACTTTGTTATATGCAATTTAATTGTTTCAATTTTTTCGGACGAATATTAATATGCTTATTTTAAAGAATATTCTAAGTATATTTAATTCAGAGTTTTATTTAAAAAATTTGTATTCTTTTACGATTTTAACTTTATTATAAGTCTTCGTGTTTCGATATCACTTTCAAGAAATAAGAATACTTTTAATATTCGAGGAAAAATTTTAACATAAAGTTGGAACGAAAAATCATGATCCTTGCATATATTCTTCAAACTAAAAAATCGTTTTAACGATAGAAAACAGGATAGAGTAAAAAATGATCCGCAAGACGTACATAGTAAATTAATGAAACATTCAAGTCACAAAATACTAAAATCAATTTTTTCCAGCACTTTTATATCTTAAGGAAAATTGCGGCATAAAGTTGAAACAAGATTATCTTATATTTTCTCCAAACTTAAGAACCTTTTTAACGATAAAAGGAAACGTACTGGTATCCATTTATTATTATAAATGATCTGAAGAATATAGTATAGTTAACGAAACCTTTAAGTTGCAAAATATTAGTACGAATTTCCTTCAACATGAATCTTCAAACGAAAAAGACATCGCTATATAAACCGTTCATTTTTCCTTTCACCCTAAAGAACCAAGCCACATATCGTCATTATCAAACTATAGATGATTATGCAAATTTATATTTTTATGGACACGACTAAAAAATGCAACTTAAACGGAGGACTCATGTTACTTATTAAAAATTACGAATACTTTTGGATGTTTCTTCTTACTTTGGATGTTTCCTATATTTTTGTATATTATAGGCATTCTGTCCAGTTTTGCATCATTGAATTCCATATAAATGCATAAAAATTGGCAATCTAATTATTATAATAGCAGCCCACGTGTATATTATAATAATTAGATAAGATATAGGGGATGTTGCAGGAGACATCTCTTGAATCGAATTATCCTCTAAAAACGTAGGCACCTGTCGTGATTTACAGTCACCAAATTATAGTTACACGACCGGCAATGATACAGCTCAAACCCGCGCTCAGCGTCATTATCCGTCATGATTGAAACCGCGAGATATACGATCGGTCGCGAACTCGAGCACGGATCGCAGACACAAATGTTTGCCGCACAGCGAGTAACAGGAGAATTTGACAAACTCCCGCTGAAAAATAAGGGGCCTTGTGACATGCTTCATCTCGCGCGAGCACACTCACTATTATTATTTGTTGAGCCGCGTGTTGGCTCGATGTCTCGAGCTGCTGGCTTGATTTATTACGTGGTTGCTGTTGCGGATGTGCCTGCTCCGAGTGTGAACTTGACTGAGAATTGCGAGAGATCATATGGATATGGATACATTTTTTTTTTAGTAGAGGCTTTTGAAATGTTTGATTGATTTTTGGTGTTTGATTGGACGTGTTGATGGTTGGTAAGCAATCTAATGGTTAGAAGTATTGGAAATGTTTGTCCAATTAACAACGATTTGGTTTTATTAACTCTTAGTTTAGATTAAATTTAGATTAAAGTACTAAAATGACGATATGTCGCGACAATTGAATATTTGAATTCTTAGCATAGAAAAATTCTACGTTTATATTGTCTATGTTGTGTACGTTTTGAAAATCCATTAGCACCGTAATGACATAATTACTACTGTCATGATCATATTGGTCACGTCTGAAGTCAATCTGAAAATACATGTAGAAGTTATAACACATAAAAAGTTAGTATAGAGCCGCTACATATAATAAATGTTAAATATGGTTATACTGAATATTGCGATACATAATTTGAAACTTTTTAAACAATATAATCATGATAGTCGGGTGTAATAATAGCGCTAATGGAATTCCAAAATGTTCCGTATAACATATGTAATAAATTCGTCCGAATGTCCGAATACTTTTATGAGCCTGTGTATATTTTATATATTTATCTAAGTTTAATATGTAGGTCACATAGTAAATTGTATATTAGACTTTAAGATAGAGAAAATACAATTGTTGATCACAACTATTTTAGGTTTTACCATAGGTATTCCTTTAAGTATTCCATAAGAATAGAATGCACGATCCACGCAGTGTAGAAATCAAGTATTAACAAACTTGGCTCGGATACTCGATCGAACACTCGATCGAACACTCGACCGACAAAAGAGACCAAATAACGGCCAATACGAGTCAGCTGACAATGGACCGCATATCTGCCTACATATAACTTTAACGAAGCGAAAAAACTTAACTATGCGCAATCTAAACATTTCTTTACAACCAGAAGATTACCATGTATATTTCTTTTAAAAAGGTTGTTGGTGAAACAGAAAATAGAAATACCAGTAAACAGAACTAGAAATATTCCATATACAAATGAAACATGAAAAATATTGTATGATCAATTGGTAATTGGCACAGTTTTGTATGCACTTTAATCTTAAATGTTTGTGTGTATGCGTGTACATGTATACTTCAATAAAAGTATGCTAATAAATCTATATTTTTTACGAATTATACAAAATGTTTCAAAATATGTTCATTTTTTAAATCCGTTTAAACCACATATCAAAATTCTCAAGTAATAAAACACTAATAATTAACTAATAATTAAAAAATTCTACTTGAATTAATCGCAATATTGAATACAACAATGCTATACATATACGTATATTCAAATTCATCAAATCTACCCACTAGAAACCCAAAATTACGATTATATTACGATTTACTAAGAAAAAGTATGTTTATCCAACAATTAATAACATGTTAACAAATATAAAGTCGCATTAACAAGACTGGATGACCGTATAGTTAAGAGCGGACTTTATCCGAAAAAGTCACCCCTTCTCGAATTACGTTCCACTTGGCGATTTATCAATTCTGAGTGCGTGGAAAACCGTGTGATCGCAAAATCTCGCAAGGGATATCCCCTTCCTTGAACACACAACTGCAACATTCCTATGGCTTTTTCGATGGAGACGTAATGGAAAAATAACGACGCCTTCCTACGCGCGACGCGTAACCGCAGGCTTAATAAATAACCTCGGTAACAGGTTGCGCGGGCCGAGCTTGCGCACGCGAGCCGGAATTTAGCATACCGCGTAACAACGTGTAACTCGTGGCCGAAAAGCCAGCGGAATCGAGCCCGCAATCACCTAAACGAGAAACAGGAAGATGAAGAAGAAACGAGACAAGAAAAGGAGCAAAAAGAAAGAAGAGAAAAAAAGGGAGAGTCAAAACAGTGGGTAAAAAAGACGAGCAAGGCTAAAACAGAAACAAGAGGAACCGCGTATATCTCTCCCAAAAACGAGAAAAACCGATGATTTTATCACCGTCGTTCCGACTGGCACGCGGTATACGAATACTGACATTTTTTCAATGATATCTTCTTACTCCTCCCAATTTGTAATGCAAGTCTTAATAAATAAAGTCCTCCGTGCCCGGGGTCCACCTCGCTTGTAAACCGAGAAGATACGCGGACTAAGATTAACAGAAGCAAACAGAAGAGGAAGGGGTTGGAGCCGCTTGGTTGCTTGATGGAAGAGAGGGACGCAAGAGCACCGAAAGAGGAGAAGATATCCTGGTTCGAGGCAACAGAGGCCCCTGTGGGACCAAGAGAAAACGAGACGAAGACGAGGACGAGAACGCAAGGAGGCAGAGAGTAGGGAAAGAGAAAGAGAGTGAGAGGGAGAGGGAGGGAGAAGGAGCAAGGAGAACGGCCGCGTAATCTACGTTTCCATCTCGTGGCGCGCGCGTGTCCGTCGAGATTCTCATCCTCGCCGGGACTCCATGGATGGGGCCCCGTGGATGGGGGCCCCGTGGATGGGGGCCCCGTGAGACAAGGCCACCTGCCGGCTCAGGGAGCCCCATCACCTTTCCCTCACCCTGTACCCTCACTCTTCGCTCTCCCTTCGTCCTCTACCGCTCGCCAGCGAGAAGAAGCTACGGTGGTGGGGACAGCTCTACGGGGTCTTACATTACAGGATACTGCCGCCTTAACCCCTTCCCAAGCGAACGCACCGCTATACAGCATTCTCGCGTTATGCTTCTCAAGCCCGGTGATCCTCGCGAATGATTACGCGGTACGAATTTCTGTCGGCCCGCCGGGAATCTCCGAGAACGACCCCGTGCTTCGCTGGACAGACTTCACTTGATGATTCTTCAGAGAATCAATGTTACTGTGAATCAGAGAGACAATGTAAATTCGATTGCAGATCGAATGGATTTGAATGATTTGTTTAGAATTGGCGAAAAAAGATCGACACGTTGCTTCAAGTGGAATTTACTTTGGAACACTCCTCGAATGGTTAGAAGATCGTTATCTGTGTCACTCTAATTTTTGCACCTGCTACTTCACATGTCTTCATGTTTCTTTTAACGATTGTTTCGAAGTCAAATCCTATTAGAGAACCTACTATATGAATAACACGTCGAACTATCTATGTAATACTAGCTTTTGCCCGCAACTTCCTTCGCATAGACTACTAGCATACAGAACAATATTTAAACAAATGACTGATCATGAATGAAATACCTACATATTTTTTATATTAACAGTTGGGGTATTCTCTGAAGTAAAAAATATTAATCTATAAGAAAGTTCGATTTCAGAATATACATGACGTAAACAGTAACCATTGTTGGTTGACTTCTACATGCACATTCGTATGCACATGCGTATACAATTCAAATACCAGACAAAAATTCCAAAAATTAGATTTTTTTAACTCCATAGCTGATGAGCTGCTCCTGGATGACTTTTTTATTTCTTTTTATTCAATGTACAGACAACCTTCCTGCTGTTTTATTACACGGATAAATATAGATTCCTTTACTTCTGTTTGCTTAGTTAATTTTTTACAGAGATCCTTGAATTAATCCAGGATACTTATATATATTGCTTGGTTGTGATGTTATGTACATTTTGAGTGGCAACATACGTAATTAGGTATTTTTTAGAATCTCAACAGCATCAAAACAGAATTGTTTTTCTCTATTTCTTTCAAAAATATATATCTCAACTTTGAACAATTGTTGGTCAAATTTTACTAATACCAATTTAGTTATCCCAGTATTAGGAATCATCTCTTTGTAATTTCAATTTTCCGTATTTCAATCCGACGCATTCGTCTCTTCGTTTCGAGATTCCGGCTATCACAACTAGCTGCTATTATGCAACTAAGAAATCCTCGCGAATAAAGCAGTCTACGAGGCACATTCAGTAGCGCGATTTCACCGAGAAGCCGATCGAAATGGCAGCGCCAGTTGGCGCGATAGGTTCTCCGGCGGGTAACGATCAATTTGCTAATGTCGACGTGTACGGAGAAAGGAGCAGCTGGTCGAGAGAGCCGACCACTCGCTACAGTCAGAGACTCCATCGATTATATAGCCCTTGGTAATACTCCGATAATTCGTGTCGGCAATTTCCTGGCACAGGTGATAATCTCCCACAACGATAACCTGCGAGAACATGACACGGCTCGCAGCCCCTCGCGTAACCGTGTTTCCTCTTATCTTCTCTTCTTCTCCTCTCGCGTGGAGCATAGTTCGGAAGATGATCGACTCTCGGTTTCGAAGGCTCGTTGAAAATCAGAAGAGGGGGGGGGGGTCCAGAGCGTGTAATCGCGGCAGGGGAACCCCCGCTAAGGTGACCCCGGGCACCCAACGCAGTAAATCCCTGTAGTGGTTCGAGAAATGCGAGACCCGTAAATTACATACTTTTCTCATGCAGAAAGGATCGCGTTCAGGTGCAAAGGTCGGCAGAAATAATGACGGCGTGCCCGTGGAGATGATCTATCCTGCAATATCTTATGGCGTAGCTCGCGGTCATCACGTGGCGCTCAACCGGCCAGCTCGCGAGCTTCTTTAAATGAGCTTCCTGTCTTTTCGTGGTTCCGCGCAAGCGTCTCAGCTCTGATTAAAGCGTAGTGGATAGCAGAGTAGGTATGTTGTACACATGAGAAATGGCGAGATATAAAGCGAATGAATCCGTGAGGAAATTGATTCAGATTGGAATTAGAATGGTGAGGTTTGTGTCAATTTCTATTATTGTATATATTATTCGTATCGTAATATAACAGATAAAACGAAACGCCTAGTATGGTTTTAGTTGATACACGGCTATTCGCATTTATTCGGACAAAGTGTTGTGCGAGACATTATTCATGACATGTATACATTTGTTTATAATAATTGTAATAATAACTAACTGATTATTATTTGATATATAAAAACAGGTATTGTATTTTATATGTCAATGAAATGCCTGAATATATATTATTGCAAGTTGATATATGTATTTCATATTTCACATTTCCATGTCTGAATCGCCCGAAAGTCGATATAAGAAGGAGAGCCCCGATTAAAATTTACCGATATAAACTTTTATAAAACTAAACTTCTTTTACTGTATAATATTCATAACCCTCCACTATTTCCATTGAAAATATCGGAGTACATATGTGCATAGATCTTGAGGATCGTTTATATAACTGCAGCCTTGAATGGGTTACGCCTTTCCCATTAGCTACAAAGTGTTAAACCCTCTCGCCTCGAAGTGATCGGAGTATCGAACGATCGTGACGCGTTTACATCCATTCACCGTAAGGCAAAAGCGCGTTGGTTGATCGTCGACGAGCGAGCACAGCCGGTTTTCGTGACTCGAATGCGTACCAATCTATTTCTCCAGTTTTTCCTCGGCGAAAGAACGAAGCACACGTCCCGTCTCTAACAAAGCGACGTTACTTCCCGTCGCGTGGGTCCGCGCCGTGACCGTGGTGTATCGATGCACTGCGAGAACCGAGTGCATTCACACGCGGCTTCCTCTTCGACGCGGCACGAATGAATGAAATCGCGTAAATATTTATGGAACGTCGAGACACGACGAGGGCCGGTACGAGCGGATGCCGCGCCAATTGCTCGTTTTGTCCTGTGTTTACAATTCGATTACAACCGTGTCGACGAGCCCTCGGCGCCACGGATATGCTCGAAGGCTTCCGAAAATTTACGATAGATCGACGAATTTACTTGACGAGCTCTTGATAGATTAGAAAATAAACCTTCAAAGTAATTTAAATTGCTATTTACTGCATTCCTTTTTTGGATTGGAAGTGTAGGTTTATAGTAATCAATCGAACTACATATATATATATATGATAGAAAATATGTATGTTTTAATCGCTTTAGAAATTTTATTTTACAGTCGTTTAAGTAAATATCGATTTTTTATAAATGCTTATTTAATAAATCTATACGTTCGACATTTACTTCTCCAATAAATAAAACAAACTTCATTGATTGTGATATCCAATCTGATATTTGAAACTATATTTTTTCTTTCCATTAAAAGCTTCAATTACATTCCAAGTTCCAATTACATTCCAAATTTTCAAATACAGTAAAATGACATGGTGCTGCTATAACACGGATTCGCTTCAACACGGTTACACGGATCCTAACTACTGTGTTACTCAGGGGATGCATGTCTTATACATGTCCTAAATACAAATCGTTCCAGAAATGTTTAAAATTTGTTAACTAAGTAATAACTAAGTAAATTAAAACTGTAAAAAAAGAAAAAGAAATTCCATAATCGTATCTCATTATGACTTCCCCTTTGGCATAACCTCGCATTGCTTTCAACACATGATCGCGATACGGAAGAACCACATTAGGGTCAGACACGAAGAAAAAGAAAGGAACGATACGAAAAGAACTCTTTCGGAAGCATTTTACGCTAAAAGAAAAAGCGTATCATCACTCAGCTCGTGACACTCGCCACTTTCCACAGCTATGAACCTCGACGTTTAATAATAAGGCAAAAGTGAACTGGCAGTTTGAGGCCAGTTTCTTTCGGCACGTATCTCTGCGGTTACCGTGCCAGCTTAACAGTTGGTTCGCGTGAATATTTTTTTCCTTGGCCGTCCGCCTCGTGCCTCATCTGATGACGTGACATCGCGATTACATGGGAAGAAGGGCACCATAGGTGATCACGAAGGTTCTTTCTCATGAAACGTGCGCCAGTATAGATTGCAACCTTAATATTCTTCGAACTGCGCGACAAACGTTTCGCACGACTTGCCCGAAGCGCTTCTACTTGAATACTTCGACCAGTCTTTAACTCATAAATGCACAGCGTTGCAGCATAACTTGCATTTTCTGATACAGTAAATCGATAACACTTGTTGTACTTTCAGTATACGTAATTAGTTGCAATTTATTTGTTAAATTGATACGTTAATCAAAGTGAAAGCCGATAAATAAAATAAAACAAATAATAATAATGAATATAATAATGTGAATAAACAAATATACATAATAAAATAGATGACAGTCTGAATTGATGCCTTTTCGTCATCGTATAAATTTGTCGATTCCAGATTCGTAACATGATTTAAGCTTTACTGTAAATGCTGAAAGTTCAGCGACTTGTCTCGTTTCACATCTGTTCTAACTGTATTTAAAAACTTAATTCGAACTTCAGGATGAATATCGTTGCGAAACAAATTGACACCAGTGATAAAAATATGACATTCGCTAAGCTCTTCAAAAAGCAATAACGAACGATAAAAAAAATATTTGCATTCCGCTGAAGAGGATTTCGTATTCATTTACCATCGCGTATGAAAAGGCTGTGTGAAGAAAGGCCGGGTGGTGAGGAAATATGTAAATCCTTTTTTAGAAAAGAAAAGGTCTATCCTAATCCTTCCGCCATTGACTGATTGGAGTATGCAAATTTCTTAATGACGGATCAGCCAGAATACCGCTGAGACCTGTGACGTCATGCTGCGTCCAGGAGGTATCAAAATGATTTTGATAAATTCGAACGTTAGATCCCCCTTTTTCGTGGCACCGAGGAGGCTGCGGCTCATCTATCAATATTATACGACCCGTGAGAAGAAGACACAGCGTAACTCCTTTATTTATGCCTCTAATCGATTAGAATCGGCCGACGAGAAGTTGTTCAAGTCAAGAGACACGCAACCGATCGTGCTCGGCATTTGCAATCCGAATATTCATTAGCCAAAGCGAGAAAAACCTCCATTTAATCTTTCAGAATTGGATTACGGATTAGCTTTGAAACAAGACAGCACAAAAATTAAATATTTTATAATAATTCTTCATTTTAATTAGAGGAATTAGCAAAAATGATAAATATAGATATCTATAAAACTATAAGTACTATTTTTTCTTCTTGATCTTGATTTTTTCTAACTCTTTAAGGATTATTTGTAGCTTTTCTTCGATGAATTTTGATTACATTACTGCTCTTTATGGATACGATTTTTAATTTTCTTTTTTACTTCTATAATCGTATTATACAGCGCGTCCCTGCAATTATGGTACAATTGCCAATAAGGTAATTCTACGTAAAAAATCAAGTCGACAATATGCAATATAATTTTTTCGTATGATGCCTCATCTTCGAGAAAGGCGGGCTTGAAAAAGATCAAGTAGCAGTTGATATACCTGATTTTTGTCCAGGTCTTAATATGTGTAATCCTTTTTAATAATATGGCAAACGATTTTGCTCATTTCTATTGGCTCGGTGAACGTTCGTAAATCCGTAAAACAACACCGATCGTCACGCTGTGAAGTCGCGAATTTTCTGACATACCACACGCCGAAAAGAGGAAAGATAATGTTCGGAGGGACATTATATTGCCTCGCTGTATCGTGGCAGCGGCAGCGATTCCAACCAGACACGAAGCAGGCCGCTGTTGCGTTGTGAATATCCGTAAACTGTTTCTGGTTCATATTTTCGACTCGTGCTTCTTTTAATCATAGATTAATATTTCACATACCTAAACCTTACTAGGCAAGTGCTCTTTAAAATGGTAATAATCGCATCAAAATCCGTTTAATGATTTTCGAGATTAGCCCAAACATACAGACGCTTACAGGGAACTTTATTTTATACCATGTGTAAATAGGTAGACAGGTGATAGTGAACTTGGCTAACGCTGGACTGAACAGGAGTAATGTAACCGACAAGAGCTTAATTGTAAATATAAACACAAATCAAAAATATCAAATGAAATTTTGTATACCAAGCCAATTACTATTACTTAACTGAATATGTTTAAATTCTATTGTGTTGAAAATGTGACATTAAATGGAAAAATTTTGTTTCTCACTTTGTAGAATAATCTCCTGCTAATTGTTCGCTAATTCCTAGTCGATAATTAGTCAAGATCAAGTATATTCGAAGAATTCTCAAACTTGATTTTGTGGAAAATGACGTACGAAAAAGCTTTATTCTATATTTTCAACTTGCTTTTTCACATCGGATGTTAATTATCTCCTTCTAGTCAATTGCATCTTCGTTGCTCTGACACGTTGTGTTTAGAAACTCGTCAGTGGGTGATGAAATTATTAAAGCCGCAATGTCGAAATAACAAAATACCATCCATGTAAAAGATAATGTTACCTACAGTGTTGTCAAGTGTATATCTAGAATCTGTGAACGTCTCTACTTCATAAAAAAGTAATAAAAATTCAGGTCAAATAGGTTTTCGTTTAAAAATTAATCGTTCTAATGTGAAATCGACAATTTATGTAGGTGGCTTTAATAATTAAAAAACAACACGGCATAAATTAATAACTAAAAATCTTCAGAGTCACCCCTGGAAAACCCGATTTGTATCACGCGTGATAAAACGCTGAATCATTCAAAAAACGCCAATGCAAGGTCCGCTAACAAATGACCATCCACTAACAATTAGATCAACACGATAGTATGCATAAATCATTCCATATAATCAGTTCTCGATCAACCTCCCCTTTGCTTCCAGATCTTTCAACGACAGCTGAATCGATTAAAGACAAATACGCGTGTTGAACCGTTAGAGAGCCCGGCAACATCTACGGATCGAGGAATCGTGCGCCAATCGAATCGATCCAGACGACCAACAAGAATCTGGAGCGATCCCCGCTTTTATCCTCGGGTAAGAGTATAAATACCGCTGCTGTTTTGCATCAACCGAGAAGAGAGCACACGACACGACTGTGAAAGATCGACATTGATATTCTAGGGAGCCTCGTACGTGACAGTGATTTACATTTGAATAAGGTGGTTGGCCCAGAACTGGAGGAAAACGAGCTCGGGACTCGCGATAGAAAAATAAAGGGGGCGAGAAAAGAGAAGGGGAGAAAAATATATATGGGGGAAGGGAGGATTGAAGGATCGGTTCGAAGTCATCGCAAACTAATAGACGTCTGATTGCGGTTACCGCGAGTTTTGACTCGTCAGTACAAATATTTATCTTCATCCCTGCGTGCATTCACGCACGCCGTGGAACGGTCTAAGGCGCCGATCGTGCTATCGATGCATATAAATGCATTAATCTTGATCGGCGAGCCTTCGAGCGCGCTCCGTGCACGCACTACGCGCGTATTCATACGGCGTACCACCGTACGTACGTAGGGGGCTCGGTCAATATTTAAATTATTGCTATTGATCGGTGGGGTGATTAATGGACACCGTCGCCGTAGAAAATCTCGCCCTTCTATCAATTCGAGCCTCGTCGATTTCGAGATTCCGCGTTATCGTGCTTTCGAGCTGGTGGAATTTCAAAAGAAATAGCGAAGAATAGAAGAACGAGAAAAGAAAACGCGTTAGGAATTTGACGGTTTGCTTTGAAAAAAAAAAAAAAATAAAAATGGTAACGACGTTCGAGGCGAGATCGTTCGTCAAGGTGTCAATGACTCGTCAGAAGATGCGATCAATTCGAGATTCAATAGAATGAACGGTGACGAGCGAAGAGACGATTTAATTGAACCTCATTGGAAAAGCTTTGATGCAAGATATTTTGGACAGTTTTTAATACGATGAGTTTCGAAGAACCCAATACAAAATTTGAATCACTTATCTCCATTCCATTTAATACATTGATGAAGATTATATGATAAAGATATGTTCTATAAAAAGCAGCAAGCGTAATATTCGGTATTTTACGGTATTTAAGTTTGAGGTTTTTTTAAAAGACAGCTCATTTTTTGCATATCCCAGGATCTCAACGAATAAAATGCATAAACGGACACGAAATGATTCCTTATGAAAAAATTGAAAGAAGATACATAGTAATAAACTTTTTCATGCGGTCTTTCGTTTTCGAATAAATCGAGTTTGAAAATTTATCTAGTATACTTGAACATGGTTAATTTTGTACTGGACGGAAGTAAATAATCGACCGGAGGTACTCCGCGTGTGAAAATGAATGTGTAAATAAAATTTGAACGCAACACTTTTTGTTTCCAAGGAAAATAAATTTCAAAATTTATCATATGCCTGTGCACTTGCTTAATTCTTAACTAAACATGCTAAAACTCTACTTCCTTGGATGTGAGGCCTTAAACGAAAAAATAGTATTCCGCATTTTTCACCTATTTCGCGTATAGAATAACCTCTTTCTAGTCATTTACCATACCTAATCGGTAATTAATCAAGATCAATTATACTTGAGAAACCAACTTATTTGGTCAGATTCTGTATATTGTGGCTTAAAATATTATCCTTCATAGGTATGTCCAAAATAAACGGGCCTTTCACATTCTGACTCTAAAATTCCAACTTGTCAACTCATTCCGCATTCGTGAACATCCTCATTGGTCCAACCAAGAGGAACTCCGAGTATTCTCCCGCAGCAAGCCGACCGAACGGCTGCCATAATCGCATTTCAGATCACTCACTGTCAGCCTGCCGTTATCTGTTAAGACAACAAAATATTTCTATAAGCTCGCCCACGCGAATATTTCCAAGTGTCAGACGGTGATCTTAACGCTCTCGAGAGACAATCGTTCGACAAGACGTTCACAACGATATTCTCTGAAAACGTATATGCCATAGTACGAGTGTGGTGCACACGTGTACGTGTACGTAGTTGCTTTCGTGCTCGTATATCCGCGACGTTCCGCGGGCGAAACTGCACGGTGAACACGGAACTTTATCGTCTGCCGTGCACAAGCCCATGGTGACCGCCCGCACCCTTGCCGTTTATAAATATATAGTCGGTTGATCTTCTTTTTTCAGTTTTCGTTCTTTCTGTTTCTTCCTCGACGCGACGAGGTCAGCCACGAGAGAACAGAACGTATTCGAATGATCACAGTATGCATACACGCGGGCATGCACGCGGGTATGCACGCGGGTATGCACGCGGCCATGTTACGCGGTAGCAAGCAAGGGCCATGTCCGGGTCAATGTTGCATAGCTGCAGGATGCACGTCGATGCACATGTATGCACTGGCGAGCTGCCCTCGCGCAGATACGCGAGGAGAATCGTTGGAATGCGCGGGGAAATTTGCCCATTTATAGATCGCTACCTGTCTTTATTATGTATATCGCAGTTATTGCAAGTTTGAATGCACAGCTGTACACATACTCGCATCGGCGATTTGCCTTTGCGTTCTTTCATTTGCTGCTTTTTTTATTCTAGTTCAATACGGAAGATTTCTTTGACACGCGATGCTGAAACAGATATGGTGAAATATGCTGGCGCTGGATAGGTCGCGTCATTATATTGGAGTAGGATTTTGATTAACACGTTCAGTTTCAAATCGATACATATACAATGTATCTCGAGGAGAAGGAAACTCTTCAGTGCCGATGTCGATACATGTATCGACATTGCATTTTGTTTATTTAATATTTCTCAACAATCTGACCTGTGCATTAGCCATTTTTTAAGGAAAACCAAATGAAAAGAAAATTATTTTCAGTTCATTTCAATATGAAATGTAGGAATACTAGAATAATCGGGAAATGAATAACTTGAGAAAATTTATTCTTTATTCTTAGAAGATCTATTTTCTTTTAGAATATAAACATAAGCAAAGGTATACGTTTGGTAGGTATATGTTTATACATATGCGTTTGTTTTAATTCATGTAATAGAGAATCTGCCTATTTTGATTAGTATAAAGGAAATCGTTTTGAAAATTCTATGAGGAAAACTGGAAAATCATACTGAGAAATTTTTGTTTCTTATCTGTTTTCGAGTTCACTTACGAGACTACATTTGTTCCTTTGTATGAAATTGACACAGTGGTAGGTAAATTTAAAATTTCCACATTTATAGAATACGTCGATCCGTACTTTGAAGATTGGGGATAATAAACTTTTAAAGAATAAATAGACACCCTTGCAAAGTCACTGTGAAGATTATTTAATCATCTAATATTACCTAAATCAAACTTTTTCATCTCCCTGTACCCCTTTTGTCCAGCAACTATCTCTATCTTTAGTACCTCCAAGTTTTGTTCCTTTGATTCAACTCTTCCAATCTCACCTTAACTCAGAAAAACTTCCATTTTCTACAATGTAAACACACGATATCCAATGAAACATTGGAAAGGCCGGCAAAATGTCAGAGTCATTCCTCGTATGTCTCAGCAGACGTTTTCACACCACTCGAAAAGGAGAGAAACTATCAACGGATGTAGAAGAATCCGATGAGCGTACGCCACTGGATCGGTGTCTCTTGAGGATTCAACGAGATCTTTGAAAATCAGCTCTCGAAGAGAAGAAGACACGGTCGGTCGGCTGGAAACGATCGAAGGAAGGATCGGCTGGAGCTGACTCGAGCAGAAAAAGCGTGCATTGTCGATGCGTTGCAGGGACCGCATGGACCCTGTCAGCCATAACAAATTGTGACTTCGGTAGCCGGACGCGGTGTTGCGGCCGTAGCACGGTCACGTGATTAATTGTAACGTCGTGGCCGCATGGCTCGCTCGATTTTTTCCACGAAATTATTTGCATGTCAAGGCGGATTGATGGAAACGCAGGAAAGGCGAGCAGAGCACGAACGTGCATAGCGCGGATTCGAATTCAACGTGCAACCACGCCAACGTGTGTTTGTGTTACACACAAAGCCATGATGCAGAGGAAGAGCGCAAGAAATCCCCATTCCTGCCAGAACATTTAACTTTCAAATGGGCCGCCCGATCAAACGCGCCACGGCGACGTGCGCACCACGAAGGCCGGATTTTCGAGAGCGTATAATTTCCGCTTGAAATGCGAATTTCCGCGATGTCGCTGCTCGATAAGTGGTGCAGTCGACGATGTTGCCGAGAATGGCGAATTAATCGACGAGAAGAACATGGACACTGAAAAACTTGGTCGGGGAAAAACTTCCCAAGACGAAAGGTTTCGACTATCTTCGTTTGCTCGTTTGCTTCGTTTGCGGAGAAAACGAGAGGAATGTCTAAGTTATATACATAGTGTGAAATACTATCAGCGAATTATTCGGTAAGATCGCTGGAAACCTGCGAACTTTGTCTCTTAAGTTCGGCTATAACTTGGAGAGCTAACAATTTGCACGTAGCAATTAGAATAAATCTTTGACACCTATATATAGCAGCTCCAAAAAGTACTTATAAATACTCTCATTTTCCAATGAATTCCATTTTCATTCAGTCGCGCAACTTTCAACTATCTTTTAGAAAGTTAGTATTCGCTGACAAAGTTGTTCGTCAAACAATTGTAATTGCTTAAGTTGCATCGCATCTTGTCGGTTGTTTGTGAATGATTTCTAAGAAAGAGATACTCAACCAACAAAATATTATAGAAAATGCAGAAACCTTTCATTCTCCACCATAGATTATATTCTAAATAGCTCGATACGACGAAATTTCCATTTAAATCAGTTCCTCAAAAACTCAACCAAATAACTCTCTCCAAATAACTAAAAAACTCTCTCATGCATTCATAAAATAGCCAACGAACGAATGTTCGAGCAAAGAAATAGCGAGCAGAGTTGATTTGCATCAACGAAAGCTAAGAAAATGAAGAGCCATCGATGCAGAGCCATTGGTCCACGCGACTGTAAACAGAGAGAGAGAAGCACGTACGCTTCTGCCCTTCGATTTCTTGCGCTATTGGCGCGCAGTCCAAGATTCGGGGCCCATAAAGAACGGCCGGAAGACAATGCAACGACACAACTCACAAAGAGACAAAGCCCCCAACTGGCGGTCGGCCACGAAGATGATATCACATGCTTTACGATCGTTCCATGGATACTTTATGCCCCACTCCGCCCTCTTCCAATGCTTTTCGACGTTTGCTTTGCGTTTCCTTTCGACTTTTTCTCTCTTTCTCTCTTTCAACACTCGCCAGTGCTTCTTGATATAAGAATATGCAGATGTCGCGTGATGAAATATCCACGCCGGTTGTCCCTTCTTTTCTTCTATCGTTGCCCTTGCCCCTTACTTCGCAACTTCGTCTTCTTGTTTTAGCTTCTTGGCCTCTCTTCCGAAGGCAAGAGGAGTTACACGATCCCCTCGACCGCCCTAACCTTCTCCATGGACCTGACGTTTCTATTTATAAGAGAGGTTCGCGGCCACTCATCACCGTGACTCTGTAGAACACGATTTACGAATGTACAAACCTCGAGTTATATAATTACGCTCCACGACAGTGATACTTTGTATGGAAATGTAGAAAGATGAACTACTGTTCACAAGGAACATGTCAGATTCATGAATACATCCTGTCGATTTGTGTACGAGGGTTTTGGAGCTTGGAAGATACGAGAAGAATTACATAAGTATTGGAAGACTATGGAGATATAGGAAATTGAAATATAACTTTGAAAAGGACAATAAATGGTCAATGAAGAGTAATCGTATTTAAGATAACTAATTCAACAAACTCGAGTAGTATGACGAAACTTGGCCTAAGAATATTTTCAGATCAGTGACAAGATGTCGTGTCAAGCTATAATAATCGATAATACGGGAAATGGAAAACATAACACACAAGATGAAAATGCACTGGAACACGAGCATAAATAAGATAATTATATGTGTGAATTTACATAAAGATTTGTCGTCTACCATAATCTATTATATAATTCGTTAATAAAATCTCCAAAAACGATAACTCTAATAACTCTTCGAAAATCTATTGTAAAGTCAGAGACAAAACAAGCATCGCCTGTTTGAAAGTATCATCCTGCGTAACAGAGATGAAACTATCCGGTCTAAAAACCGGCGATAACGAGTAGAAACGACATAGTGCACATTAATTTGCACACGGTCGTACGTACAGCGTGAATCATCGGCCCTTTGATAGCCGCCGTTCATGTTCCCCGACAGAAAGATTCGCGGCTCTGCGATCCCTCAATCGATTCTTGAATAATGAAATTCCACGATGACGTTATCGTGTAGGAAATGAGTTACGTGATTGTCATACGTCCCGGGAGTACTATGGCGAGATGTCGAACGTCCTTTCGAGGTTGCTGCTGGCTGCTGGCTGCTGCCTATTGTAAGCTGTCCAGACACAGAGCGCTTGGGAATAAGATTCGTGATGGAATTCATCGCGACTGTCATTGTTCGAAACGTTTGATCGGGAAGACAATGGTGGAGGGATGGGTTTTAGTCAGCCAGTGGTTCTCTCTAATTTTTTATCCTGCTATATTAGTATAATTTGCAGGATATTATTTAGATCTCATATATTATATTTCTTTAGATATTTATATATTTAGATGTCTTACAAAGATTCATTAGTTTATTGACATATTATCAAGTAGTACAAAAATTTTCTGTAGTCCCTGGTATGAAAATAAACAGGGTTGTAATGCTTTGATGTAACGATCGATACCTATTGAAAGATCGAATCAATTGTAAAAAAGTATAAAATTAACAAAATACACTACGACTTTTAGTTCGTAGTTAACGAACTAAATAACTTTGTTGGGCATATTGAAAGACTATTTTGAAGATTATTCTCTGATTCATCACTTTTAAAAAATTGTATTTGTCGAATGTATAGTGTGATTAATTACTTTTAGTATGTTAGACGGAACGATAAATCGATTATGAACAATTATATTTTGAAATAAATTGAGATGTTCTAAAAGAAAATGATGGAAATTTTTATCCTAACAAAGAAAGTAATGTTATCAAAATTTCTTCAAAAGTGGTTCAAATTTACAGCTGAGTCCATATATCCACATCGCCCCAAAATAACTCTCAGCCATACCTACTCTACCAGTATCGAGCAGAATGTTTCGTGTAACCCTAATTACTTGCACGACATCTGCTCCGTCCCAGATGTGTCTCTAATTTTACCGTCCAAACATGATAAATTGGAAAAGCGTGTGTTATCCGATTTTTCACATTCATACGTAAAAATGCTCACACCAAACGCTTCTAATGAACGAAACTTGATATCTATCGGACATATCGAGCAGCAGAACAATCGACATTGTCGCGTTACTCTGCAAAGCCAAGAATAACAAACATTTTCTTTCGACCGAAGTAGCCGAAAGCCCACTCGAAAAGATCCATTTAACGAATAATCGAGACTACGCTTCTTTCTCGAGTGCGGCGAAAGAGAGGCGTCTCAAAGGTCTGGCAACAATGGATACTCATCGTTCTCCCTTGTGATTCGATATGCGTTTGATGGACGTGAAGATGGTCCGGGCTTTCTTTAACTTGAGCCCCTCACATCGAGAACGAGAACCCCTTTTTTGCCGACTATCAATGAGATATCACCTGCTGTTTGGAAAGCCAACCTCGAAATACATATTGAGGCACACTGTTCGATCCTGATGCGGCACACGCGTCACTTCTCGAGTAGAATCATCTGGAAGGTGAAATAGAGGATCGACTTAATCATCTCGCATCATTGATACCAGCAGAATAATTCTTTCGGAATTTTTTAAAATTTGTTTGGATAAAATCATTCAAGTAGTATTGCGTTCTTCGTTTAGTAAATGAGGAGATGACTCACAGTCAGTAAATCACTTTGGTCGTAGATGAAACCAATCGTTATATTCCACATATATCTACATACCGTAAGTTGCGTCGAATGAGTTTATATCGAACCTGAAAAATTATTCCGGTATTATACAAATACAAGATACTAAATAAAATAAACAATTACTTCATGCGGTACCTAAACAAAAAAGTAAATCGAAGAGAATTATCCGCCTACTCGAATAAACTAACGCATAATTATTTCAATATAACGTTTATAGTCACGCGGATGATATATTTTATTATTTAAATTCTTAACGTATGATTTTCCAATCTATCTAATCGGTCAAAAATACATTTTTTTTTTTTTAGCGAAATTGTTTTTTACTGTATAATATATTTTTTGTAATTCTAGTGCTATATCTTCCTTTTTTAATATGATAATATACAGAACGAAAGAAAGCAAATGTTTCTATAAATACGAAAATGTGATTGTTTGTTCGTACGAAAAAATAAATTAAAAATGGATGATTGTCTATGCCTGTGTTTCACACGGACATAAACGTTAACACGTTAACCGCCACTGTGGTCATCGGTAAACAGTGTTAGTAAACTGTTTAGAGTAAATAAACTCAGATAAATTTCATGGAGAAAAAAATTGTAAAAAATACAAGGTATAGGTAATCTTTGATAAAAGACGTGTGTAAAATTGGGTGCAAAACATTAAATATTATAATGTAGCGTATATCAAGCTATTACATGCTTTTCTGAATGCGGATTTCTCCAATTCTTGAACCGTGTTAAAGCAACACTGTGTTGTACCAGGATTTCGCGAATTCTCAAGTCCTGTTAGTACGAATCCATATTGCAAATTGTAAGACGTAACAGTACGACATTATACGGGAAATGTCTCTATATAAAATTCGCGTGACAGTTAACATGTTAAAGAGTCAAACAATCATCTTATCATCTTTAAAACTAACATCTTCGAAGCAACTAACGGAGATGGTTCATCATCGTACGATTGAGCCATACAATCGCACGCCGAGCAGCTTGCTTCCGGTTGCAGAAACGAACCGAAATATACTCGTAAGTCAGCCGAAGAGCTCTGGCTGTCGCACGTCGTCCGCGGTTGAATTTATTAAACTACTCTTAATGCAGTGCGCCTAGTAACGCGGAATAAACGACCGTGACCGGCTACTCGATACTCGTTCGTACACCCACGCGACCTAACCGCCGCTTGCTCGACTCAGCACCAAGTTGATTTTGCAGCCTCGCGCGACAAGGCGCGGCGAAGTGAGATATCTAAGATAGCTGGGGCAAGATCGACCCTCGATCGACCACCATCATTATTCTTTAGTCCGTAAAAGGCACGAAGCCACCGCGCCAGGAAATACAGAAGCTGTCGCCGCTAACAATAAGTAGATCGCCCACGCTAACTCTCATTCAAATCCTTCCTATGTACCTAACCGTCTAACGATCTAGCGATTGTGAAATTTCTGATCGATTTCGTGTAGCATTTCATCGTGAAGATAACGATGCCATATTTTGATTAGGGGCACCGAGATCAGGTTGACATAGTTTAAAATTCTGAGATGGGTAGGTTGTCATTGTGAGGAAAATTATTTCTTGTTGCAACATGAGTATGTTGTTTATGAAATAAATTGATGAAATGATACTCCTTCTTATAGCTACTATAGTTTGGAAGTATTCTACGTTTGAGTATACAGTGGAATTTCATTTATCTGAATCCATTAGGGAACACAGATAGTTTCCGTAGATACGAAACTCTAGTTTCTTCAAATAGTTTGTATAATATAAGTCCATCGCTTCTCTCGTTATTCATAATTTTTCATTTGAATGGTAGGTATTCACAATCAGATAAGAGGTATTTAAACTACGGAAATATTGCGACGACAAAAGCAATCTACGAATTACATAAAAATTTTTAAAAAATAAATAAGCATCCTCGCAAAATCCTAGTATTGTAAATATTATAAATAACTGTTTCGTCTGTTTATAATAAATAATATAAATAATTATCTAATTTTAAATGAATAAAATTTTCTAGCCATGTAAGCCGTAAATATTAAAAATAATCCAACACTTTTGAATAGTAATATACAGTGGAGCGCGAAACTATTTGAACACTTTTAGAAACCTTTTATGTATATTGTATATTATGCAAAACATTTTGAAATTTCAATAGCACCGTAACGAGACACGACTGCCGTGATCCTATTGCTAAAATTTGAAACAGATCTGAAAATTTAGTATTTAAAAGTTACAAGACATTTATTGGAAGCAATACGCTTCGTAAAGATCACCGAAGTATTTGAACAGGAAATCATTCGCTATGTTAACAGGTCACAATATTTAATGAAATCATCTTTAGTGCTAATTATATATTAAGACTATTACTTATACCGTATATCAATTTTTCACCAAGTCTACTTATGTTTCCAATAAATGTCTTGTAATTTATTGTAATATTTTATATACATATATCTTTCGATTAGTTTCAAATTATACTACTGTAATCACGATAGTCATGTCTCGTTACGGTTCTAATGAAATTTCAAAAAATTCGTATAATGAACATAATATATTTAAAAAAAAATTCTGTAATAAGTGTTTGAATACTTTCTTGAGTCACTGTATATATATAATTGTAAGTAACCAAAAAATAAATACGAGAAGAAGATATGACAAATATAAATGTACAAGTCAGGAAGTGCATACGGATAAGTTCTTCCAAGATTTGTTTTCTGCGATTTATATCTCGCAGCGATGACAGTGGAAAAGAACGAAGGAGCGAAAGTTGACGAGTCGAGCCGGCCGACAGGGGTCCGTAAAAACGAGAAGTAAAAACGGGGCCATAGAAAAAAAGGGGGAAACGGAGGTGCTAGTCGTGTTCCTCGGCGTAAACCGCCTTAATAACCGGGCCCATCGGGTCTAAAGTCAAGTTCAGCGACTTTCTGTCGCTAGGGGTCGACGCAACGTGGAACACCAACGACGACAACTGGCAGCAGCGCGATAACAGAGAACGGGAAGCCGGCCTGCCGAGGCTGAACGTGTTCGTCAAAGAGTTTCATTCATCCGCGCGGCGAACTTCACTCGCGTGGACACGTGTGCCTTGCAGACCACCATTGCATTGTAAACGGGGATTTATGCTCTTTCGGCGACACTCGAGCCTCTATTTTACGCACTTCCTTCTCTTCCTCTGTTTTTCTCGTCGCAAGTAAGGGAGCTTTAAGTCAGAAACTAGTGTCTTTCAGTAAATTTTGAAGAGTTTTCGTTCTAAATTTAAAGACTTTGCATACAGAGACCTATATTATCGTGCGTAAGTATGTATGTATTTGGCCATCTTATACGATCCAGTCGGAAGATCGATATTTTTATTATATTTTCCGCTTTCTGATCGAAATTGAAACCGAAACAAGGAATATACATGCTTGCATCAATCAAGTTCCATATCTATTTGTAATATGCGAATAGCTGATGGATATTTCATAAAATCTGTACAAACTATTAGAATGTGATTGGAAATACATAATCCAATCATTCGAAGACTTCAACATTGAACACATACTCTTAAAGTCACTTAACTTAGGTATTTCCGTAGAAACAATTTTCATCCACCTTCGATTAATCCTCTTCTATTTACAATAATTAATATCAACTATGTAATGTCTTTGTAATATATACTAACTGTATACATACATATGATTACCTAAGATAAGATCAGAAGCGAAGATTAGATTAAAGAGCTTTATTTAAAGTGTATTTTATTGCAAATGTCCAAATAGGTACTTATGCACGATAATATATTCGTTCTTTGGTAATGTCTTTGTAATATTAGGTATGTTGCAGAGTTCTGTTCGTTTAACGCACATTTATTTTAAGCAAGTGGAAAATTTTTATACCGCAGATTTATGACTCGTTCGTCTTGCTTGTAGCTATTACCATGAATAAATGCAATAAAATATGTCGAATAATAGATAATACAGGAAAGATGTCTGTCGATACAGTTCATTTACGGCACTGTAAACTTTATGAGTATCAACAAAGAATAAATGCTGCCAAATAAAGGAAGAAACATAGGGGAATTTGTCAAATTTTTTTTAGACAAACGCAGTTCCTAAAAGGATGTGCAGGATGTGGTTCGGGAAATTTAAGACTGCAGACTGGCTTTAAAAACGGGCAACACTCTGGAAAGACCTTCGGCGATCAATGATGACACACAACACTTGGTCGTTTTGGAGGAAGTCCCATGTTTATCAACATCAAACATAACGGAAAAGTTCGATTTAGCTTAATGAAAAAATAGTACTTTTGGTGCAAAGATCGATACATCTTTGAATTTTTCTTCGAAAAATAACAATTGTATCTATTGGATAAGGATATTATATTAAAGATACTATATTATAAAAGATTATAATGTAAGAAAAAATATTTTATTCTAGTGATATTAGGTACTATATGTACAATACATTATATATTACGGATACTGTTGTAATATCATAATGGATATGATATTATAATAATATGGAGGGTATAGAATACTCTAGAATTATATAAGATTATATACTTTCACACATGGAAAGATTTAAAACGATCCAACAAGTTTCCGTCTTCTTGACAACCAGCATTCTATTACGAAATGTGAAACATTATTAATCCTGCTACGGTCTCTGAATTTTTATGACCCTTGCTCTCTTTTTACCAAACGAGCAAAGGCTTCCAGTATTTTAAGAAGAACTTCAACATAAAATTTGAACAAGAAATCACATACATTACACACACATAAAATGTACAAACTCTGTATTTCATGCTGCTATTATTGCTGCTTTCATATCACGGTAATCCAAAATCCGATTACAGACCATAGTTATGAGCGCAAAATAAAAATTCCCAAATGTCTACACTTAACTAAATTGACAATCTATCTTTTCGACTATTCCTATAGAACAAAATTTAAATTTTGTTTCCCATTTCAAAGCATCAGTTCTGACATCCAAAATGAGGGAATTAATGGGAATAATCGATATAATCGAAGAACGAATACTCCTCGTAAGAAAACAGTAGAACAGATAAGATCTGGCGTATTTAATGGATTTGAGCGGAAGCATTTTCACCGTAACTCCACGAGCCAATTCGAGTCCTTTTAGTCTAGACTACAGACTGGACAAAGGGACACTTTCGATTCTACGCTCCGAGCATTGACATGCTCTTATCGATCGGCCACATATTTGGGGCCTCGTGTCTCGATTCTCTCGCTTTCACACCGTATCCGAGAACAGTCAGTGACAATGGACTCGAATTCTCGCTGCCTTATCGTGCTTTCTATCACCGCGCCGCAGCCTCGTCGGGACAAAAGTCTATAATTTATTTCTATCTCTAGAGCGATTTCTATCTCTGCGACTTTTGACAACCGTTTGAGGGATTATGTTTAATTATTGTTTTAATCAAATCAAATTGTTTCCTTGTTTCAAACCTCTCTTTAACGAGTTGAAAAGTAATTGTATTAATAGAGTACTGGGATACCCTTGTAGACGTTTGAAAATTATAGAAACATTATATTTAGATAAAAATTTTAAAAATCGTGTATATATATAAAATCCTCCTCTGCATCTCCAAGAACAGATTATTGTAAAAATTATTCAACAAAAACGAAGCAAAGGGAAAATTAAATCTTAATATTACATAGCACATATAAATACTCGAGACTCGTATGAAATACTGAACGACGTACTGAATGATCGAATAGGATCTCGATTAACCGGCTTAATCAAACGATAAACCAAGATAAATCAAGGCCTGAGGAGAAATAAGTAAAAACGTATTTTCTATACTAATATAAACTCTTTATTCTTAGATCTATTTTTTTTTATAATTTAGTCATAACCAAACGTATATCTCCGTTTAAGTTTTACCTATTTTTCCAATTTTATATAGATTAATTTATATATATATATATATATATATATATATATATATATATATTGTGCGTATAATACATTCATTTAGAAATAGAAGACGATTATAAGTTATATGTACAAGCGTTTGTTGTTAACAAATAGAAGACTCCGGATAACTGAAGCCGACAATAACCAATATCTCGATTGATCGAGACCGTGGAAAATTAAGACCTGATTAACCGAAGTTCTACTGTAACTTCAAGTATCCTTAACGTACTTTCCTCTACCAAACTCCTCACATCTTCAAGAACAACTCCTTCAAAGAGATCACTCAAACTCATTTCACATGACCAATTTTCGAAACGCTCCATCAACGCAAATGGACCGCGCGTTTCGTTAAGGCTCATCACCCAAAACGCGTACCGTGCGGAGTGCGGAGGTCTCGTTTCACGTAGCCGCGCGACCGGTGCACGCCAGAATTCGTATTATGTGGTGAAGCGCATCGAGTCGCCCACGCGTTCTTCTCCCTCCCTTTTTCACGAAAGGTGTCTCGCGTTACCGCTTAAATTCCAACCGGCGCGGCGCAAACGCACACCAGCACTGGGAACGTTAATGAGTAAGCGATGCTGCCGGCTCAGCATCTTTTATTCATTTCACGAAGAGAAGCGAAACATCGGCTGCCGCTTTTACGCGATGGCCTCTGCCCGCTGTTCACCTCCTATCTCTACATGTATGGCTGCCCACGTGCGCCGCGCCGGCCATATTGCATTTCCGGTTCGTGAAATGTTATAAAGTTGGCACTATCACCGTTTCCTGTCTATGATCTGTTGCTCCCACGGCGAACCTTCGCTACAAAGCGTAAACCGGTCAGTTTTTTCTCCTCCTATCGGCTTCTATAATTCCGCAACTTTTACGAATCCGACATTGAGCGATTTCGAGATCGAGTTTGCTAGAACTGCTATAGAAGGATGTAATATCTGCTATAGTGTCCTAATGTTGTTCACTTAATCGTTCGTCGCTATCTCCACCCATTCTTGGAAATGGAACCTCGGAATGAGTTTCGAGCGTGCCGAATGAGATGAGGTGACGAACATAATTTGACGCCGATCCCGATCGATTGTTTCGGGCACATATCGATTAACACTCGAGTCCGCGTTTCCACGTTTTGGGTATCTCACTCAACACGTCCTTTTTCCTTTCTTCAGTTGAATTCGCAGAAGTCACTTCTCCAAATAATCGTCCGGATTCGATCCAACCTGCAGACGCTAATCTGGCCACTACATAATAGGTTGAATAGAGTGTATATCGGCTTAAAATTGAGTTTCGTAATTTTTTTTACCGTTAACATGGCATAACTGGTGATTCTGGCTATCACTTTATCATATTATCATTTGTTATGAAAGATTAAAGCATTCTTTAAACTTGGAGAGAGTAGTATAAAATAAATGGAAAACACGAATTTAGCAATACAGAATGCCAAAGCTGCGATTACACGTGTCACTTTTGGCCTGCAAAGACATCCTTGGAAAAAGAAGCTCAAGTTTCAAGACAGGTGATTGGAAAAAAAT
This sequence comes from Bombus flavifrons, assembly GCF_040668555.2. NCBI lineage: Eukaryota > Metazoa > Arthropoda > Insecta > Hymenoptera > Apidae > Bombus > Bombus flavifrons. The sequence continues at coordinate 3,058,020 of NC_138453.1, read as the reverse complement.
TGCGGTATTTTCATCTTCAATCAAACTTACGACTCATCAGCCGCCTAAAATTATTTAATCATCAGAGTCAAAGTACATTATCTTTTAATTTTAACATCCAAGCTATTATAAATTGCACCATGGGATCAAAGTGAAAAGAACGAAAAAATCGAGAATGACTAGCAGAAGATGGCTTCCACAAGGCAGGTTTTTGTCTTACCTCTTTGCCAATTGGAATTAAACACCCCGATAGATTCGATTACTCGAATTATACACGGATGTTTCAAGCGTGTGGAGTGGCAGGATCCATTAGCCGAACTCGAGGGGGATCATCGATTTCTCCGCCTACCTACGTGTTCTCCTATTTCACCTGAAGCGAACTGCGGCTCAATTCATTCTTCGTGTTCCCATAAATACGCGTTCCGAGCTTCGAGTCGTGACAAATCCACCAGCAATTAAAGACTAACTACATACTTCAATCCAAGATTAAACGAATCGAAGACCTTTTCCAAAATCGAACGAATCACGGCTAGTCAATTCTTAATAATCGACGATCGTTAAATATATACTAATGTCCAGAATATTTGAACAAACTAAAAGCACCGAGGATTAAGAAAGTGATGTATTGTTTCCGCTAAAATGGAGCTTCGCTACGAAAATAAAATACACGTGAAAAGACATACAAAAAATTATCGTTGAATGGCTGGTACGACGATTTTTACACAAAGATGTTTAACCTCTTAACCCGTGTGTCTGATTTTTGGACGTTTTACAAGAAATCGGTACATCGTGTAGGAATCGTCGAGGGGAAGGAAAAAAAAACTGTCTGGTTCAATCGAATACAGATGGGATAAGTCCGCGCACAAAAGCTTCTTTGTATGTTGAATTTTTATAAGAACTCTCGAGACGATGCGACCTATTGTGCGAAAATTGAGGGTTTATGTTAGACGGAAATTGCGGAGGCGGAAAGGGATAGCGAAACGAGTTTTTCGACCATAAAAATGTAAAAAAAGTTGATTCTCTGTCAACGCTAACGAAGACCTAAGGAATTATGTTCGAATGCAAGAATTCTAATCTCGTACATAATGATATCGGAGATCAAACGTACTTATTCCTTTTCAACTATAATTCCGTTTTTTCAATTTCTCAATTTTTCATTGCAATTCTCTACTCATACTTCTTTTTACAATTATATTAATTCATTTTAAATTTGTTCTTTTTTACTATACTGTTTTTAATAATAAGATGCAGGAGCTATCGACGAAAAAATAAAAATTTTGTTCTAATACTCATTATCGAAGGAGCTAATTAGAACATCTTTGAACAACGCGATCAAAGGCGATCAATATTTAGACCGGTCTAGATCAAACAACGGACCAATATTTCCAAATAATCGGCCAACCGAGAAAAGATCTCAGCTTTCCAACCCTATTTCTCGAAAAACTAGAGGAAGGGAGAAATCCTTTCGAGACTCGACAATGGCGTCTCCACGAACCCCCGTGTGTCACTTCATATCGTACAAAGCAGCATTGACGGGACGTATAATATAGAATTTCCAGAAATTTCGATTCCTCGCGAGAAAAAAGAATCGAGATTGGGGTTCCTTAAGGGTTCGTTGCTTTTCTCGGTGAAATAAAACGGCGGATAGCTAGACTTTATCCTACGCACCACCTGCAGGGAAGTTTTCGTGAACAAGATCGACGTTACGTGAACTTTCTCACGCGTTCACGGGAAAACACCATCTGCCTTCTGGATCAACCCTTATCGAAACTTTTAGTTCGAACATAGCGTAAATGAAATTAAAACGCTGACGAATTCTAATATACAGTGAGAGCCAAAAGTGAATAGGTATATATCTACATTGTACATCTTACAAAACTAAATTCGTATATTGATTTACCTACAAACTCTTACCTATACACAAGTTTCCTATATACAATATAGAGATGTTCCCCTATACATAGGCAATCGGAGATAAAAATAAATGGACAGGTAGTGGAAATAGGTATCAATAAAGTTTCATTAAATATAGCTTGTTTATACGAAAATGTAAATATTAATTTCGATTATTTACTAAATAATATCTATACAGGATGTTTCATAATAAGTGAGAAATGTTTAAGGAATGGATTTAATAGCAATAAAAATAACTTAAAAATGTTCGTATCAACATATGTCCTGTTTGATTTTGTTTACGAGATATGGCGAGCTTCGTGTCAAATAATTTCGTATCTTCATAGAAGATGCTCAAAATGACTTCCTTGCATTGCACGCGTGGAAACGATGTAATCACTCTTTCAATATCCCCTGATATCCCCTGAATCTGCTGAAACCCGCGTTCACTTTTATGGTAATGTATTTCAACACTTTCAGTACGTGTTGAGTACACGATGAATTTCAAGTAATCCCACAAATAAAAATCCAATCGATGCATACACTGAAGCGCAAGGAAGTTATTTTGTGCATCCCTTATGAAAACAGTCTGATACGAAATTATTGAACAGAAAGGATATATGTCGATATGAACATTTTTTATTGTTTTTAGATGCTGAATCCGTCCTTTAAATATTATTCACTTATTATGAAACATTCTGTACACCACTACCTATCTCCTTATTTTTGTCCTAGACTTTATTTAATATCTTTTCGGTCAATTTTTCATCTATGCAATATACATGTATGTGTAAAACCTTTTGAGTAAATTTCGTGCCTTCAAGACGTATGGTCACTTTTGATTCCCACCCCGCTTATATTAACATACAATTCTACATTATAAGGAGAAGATAAGCAACTTTCTAGACAGTACTTTCAATAAATTTACAACCATCATATAAATTTCAAACGTTGCCACAAATATTATCATTATACTGCAGATTTTTATGCAAATTCATATTTTTAGGAATATAATTAAAGAAATAGAATGTATAATAGTTTGGATACTTAATATATTTTTTCATATTGTATACATTTTGTGCAATTTTACACTTTGAAATTTCCTGTAAATGCATAAAAATCTAATTATTATTCAGCTAAATTACTAATCACGAAAATTAATCTATTAGTCGAGTTATCCCTTAACTAAAAATGATTATAATATTTAAGCTAAAAGTTGATAAAAACAAATCAGTTCCACACAGCATACTAACATTTAGCAGCATAATAACTGCTAAAGTTAGAAACCGTATACATATTTCTGTGTCACCGTGTATAACATTTATAGTTGAACGACCCTCGAGTAGCAGAGACACGAAACCACAGTTCCAAGATAAAAATGTTCGTGAATTGTCGATGGCACTCTAGGGGGATGCGTATAAAAGCGATACGAAATTCTTCCTCTTGAGCTTTCAGTTTCGCGATGTTCGTCGCGTCGCAATAAAAATTAATCCGATCGTTAAGAACCGTCGTAACTGTCAAAATATACGACCCACTGTACCAGCTGAGTGAAATCTCCACGACATGGGACAACGCAAAGTAATTACCAGCAGTTTCAGGATCTTGGATACCGCGTATAGGGTGAAATGTGTCGATGAAACCTTCCACTTGCGCCGGTTAATGAATGAACCGAACATAAATGTCTACGGCACAGCAACCATTCCGTTCACGGTAAAAAACATCATGGAATCAGCCGAGTAATTGGTCCTCCTGTCGAGGAACATTAAAATGTTAAAATCTTCGATGTACCTTTAGGAACGATGATCGACTATTGAATTTATTCGTATTCGCGGTAACATCTTCTTAACGGTGTTTACGGACACTATAAAACACGATTCGCTGCTGCGATGCCTTCCGTTTTATCGCACCCGCTGGTAGATCGAGGATTTAAAGCGCTGTGAAAATTTGTGGCGTGGTTTTAATTGAGTTGAAACAAAGCTCCGTCTTCTATGAGAAGAGTTAATTGAGGATATGAGGAAAAAGAGAAATTCAAATAGGAATTGTCAGATACTATTGAATATAAGGAAATGGGATGTCTTAATGTTGCATAAAATAGTCATGTTTCATTGCTCGATTTACTTCCAGAAATATCTAACTTTTTGTATAGTTTGATTCTTCCAGAGAGACCGCTCTTCCTCGAATGAACTCTCGAATTAACTCGAAAGAAGCTAGTTTTGTCCATAGTTTAATCACATGCTGGAAGCATCAATTGTATTAGGTTATCTGAAAAGTTTCTTTCGTTTTATAAGATGATAATAGACGAACGACAATTTCTGTTTTATATTATTTTATTCCATTTCGTTCTATTTCTATTATTACGTTCGTGCATAATTCAATAAACTAATATAAAACAAAAAACATTGTGCGTCTATTATTTCCTTGTAAAACGAAAGAAACTTTTCGGACAACTTAATAAAAAAATTTGTTATCCGAACAGTCTACTATATAAAAGATCGATCTAAAGCGATTCATATACAACGCTCCTTACTAGGACCTTAGCATTGTAATCGGTCACAACAGAGCGTAATGTCGCCGTGATGAGAACGAGTGCGCGTGATGCTAATTATCAGAACAAAACACAAAATAATTCTTTAATTGAGCATAATGCTAGCGTTATGTATGCTTCGAATAACGAATTGAAATAAATATAATATAATTGTAATAATGACATTCTTCAATATTATGAAGCATTTGAGACTTTGGAAACAAAAGTAAAATGGTATGAGACACTAAAGGAACGTAACTTCATCGAATTGAAGTTTTTAAAAATATTGTGTGAATCATATTTAATTTTTTTTTGTGATTGCTATTATTAATACTTATATTTTCTTTCGAAATATGTGCGTGTTTGAAGATAAACATCAAGAAAATAGCTGTTCTATTATCCAAAAATTCCCTTATACAAATTATACTTCATGCAAACAGACAAGATTTTTACATGAATGCCAATGAAGTTAGAATTCGTTGCACCTAAACATTCCACCTTCCCTCTGCCTAAGTATAACTATAAAATCCAAATCCTATTCAGGTTATTCCGAACTTAAAATTCGCAGACGATTTAAGAACTAACAGAACTTTAAGTACATTTTTACGATGGAACGTTAGAGTAGTTAAAAGTTTCCATTAGACATAGGCAACGATGTATCCTCAGTCGTCAACAACAAACCCTCGCGATCCATCAATAAAATCTAGCGACATAATTCACTGATATCTTCCGCCGTGTGAACTGAAAACCGTCCTTGCCTTAAAACCTTGAATCGACCACCGACTTTGAAACACTTTTGCTACGAAATTGATACTGTGAAAGGTGGCGGTTGCAAAGGGTCACGTCTAACCGAAGAACCTTATGATTTATAGTCTGAAGGAAGGAAAGATGGAAGAAAGGATGGAAGGATGGAAGGATGAAAACGAACAGGGAACATACACGCGTTTCGAACTACCATATATTTCCATCTCGTAAACCGAGAGACGCTCTAACCTGCTGTGGATCTCGATTCAGCCTGGTTACGAATTAAATCGATTTAACCCACACGTTGCCGGTTGCGTGAGGCTCAAGGACCCGTGCGCGATCGTAAAAGGCTACAAAGGGAATAATAAGGCAGCGGAGGTTATAAAGGCCGTTTGCAAAAGCCGGTGTATTCGATGAAGGCTTCACACGCGCCATAAACTACCCTCCGTGCGACGAATTTGTAACATTTTATTAGCCAACCTGGCGTCGATGTCCACGACTAGTAGAGGGTTCGCTTCTGTGTATGTGTGTGTGTGTGTGTAGAGCTACTTTGTTGAGGAGAGAACGTTTTAATGGCCAGACTTTGTTCTGACTGGAGGCCCTGTTAGGCGGTTATGCCCTACTGGTTACATTCATCCAAGGAGATTTATGCTTGATGCTCATACGAGAGGAAGGACCATTTTTATGATTTTTATGATCGGTTCTGTTACAATGTTTCTTTATATCGGCTTCTCTTTGTCACAAAGACGAAAAAGAGTCAAGTAAGAAGAGCCTCAAATCCTTTGAAAAAAGATTCCAGATGAATTTGCCTTAATGCGAGAACAAAAATATTCGTGCTTTTACTGTGGGATTCGCTAGAAAGTGAGATCGATGATTTTGCGATGGAATCTGGAATGGCGGTGAAAAATATCACAGATAAATGCACATAGTTCGATTAGCTATTATTCCTCCTAAGAAATCAGTTATTTCAATAAATCGCGAATATCAATTGCGATATTCGATCATTCTCTCGGGGACATTCGATTTTGATACCTCACTATCTGAATTAGGCGAAAAGTTGTTGAATAAAATAGATCCAAACTTCTCTTTGTCACAAAGAGGAAGAAGAATCGAGTAAGAAGAGTGTGAACAAGTCCTTTAAAACGTTATGCGTTAGTGCGAGAACAACAAATTCGTGCTTTCCATTGTGATCGATTTGTGATGGAACTTGTAACAAGTATGGTGGAAATAAGGCTTTATAGGTCGCAAATGGAAATCCATAGTTCAATTGACAGATACTATTTTCACTATTTCCTCCTTAAAAATCAAGTTCACATTTAATTTAATCCGTAATATCGGGTACACGTAGCTGCTTGACAGAACAAACATCTTATATGAAAATGGTGAAATTACTGTGCGGAAAACTGATAAAATCGGAGTAAACGACTTGCAGAAAATTACAAAAAAAAGCTGCCCATTATGTGATACCAATTTCGTACTCACGACGTGAAACGAGGGGATCAGTAGCTCCGTTTATCCGGACCACCACGTGCAACATTCCTAATTGACATTTCAGGAATGCAGGCGCCCGCTAATGAGACTCGATCAGCGTCGGAACGATTCGACAATTAAACGTTGTATTTACCTCGAGCACGGCCAACAGCCGCCATATAATATCATAATACCCATCTGCCTTTCTTTCTCTCTCTGCAAGAATTTCTACGATATTCCTCGTTGGGCTAACTAACCGAACTACAATCAGTTACGCGTCATTGCCGGTGATCCCACGCGATTCCAGTCCAGTCGATCGTTGGAAAGGAGCACGAGGGCGTGGACGAGAGCAAAGAGTGAGAGAAAGAGGAAGGAACGTGGTTAACGGCCGATTTACGTGCGATAAAGTCGTACAGTAAAGGCAGGAGAAGGGTAACTCGATATATATTTATGCTCGATCCGTTTAGGGGCAATTACGGGCTAATTCGCGCCTTCGTAAATCAGCTCTCAAACCACAAGAGGGCTCGCGTTTAGAGCAACCAGCCATTTGGTCGAGTTCGTTTTGCGCTTTCGATGTACGTGACCAGGTTGATGAGATATTACGATGATACGCCCTTGCCTGTTCTCGAAGCCCTCTTATCTGATTAACGACACGTTTCCATCTGCGGCGACGATACGTTAACGATCGTACCTCGTACCCGGTCGCCCTATAGAGATCACCGATCGATGCGACGCGACGCTTTAAAATGCCGCCGCGATTTAATGGTCGACAATCTGCTTGAATTTTATAGCGTTACGGCTGACTACTCGCTGTTTCAATTATCATCAAGCGAACACATATACACGCTACTAAAGTGAAAATAGGGATCCGCTTTGGAAATCGAAGGAAAAATTAAAGGATCGTGTGAAGGTGATGGGACGTACACGTTCGTGGAAAGAGAGTGAAATTTCTAACGTCTCTGTCAAGAAATATTCTTGCTCTATTGCTGATTTGTTGAAAACGTGCAATTCGAGGGGTCAAGCGAATATGTTAAGTTACGTGATTAAGTAAAAGATTGATACCTATTTAGTGTATCACATATTATTCTACTTGGCAGATAGGACACTTGGATAATTGTGAAAGGTAAATTGATAATTGGAGAAATGAGTTCCATTTAATAATCGAAACATCTTTCATTATACACATATGTATTCAATGTAGCATCTAATCTCAATTAGAAATAAGAAAATATGTAGTAAAGAAATTTGTCCAATTAACCCCTTACTTTACAACTTCTTAGTAGCTATAGCACTATGTCAAATGCAACTGTTGTAATATTATAATATATATTAAGTATCCTCGTAGAAATATCAAAGAAGAAGTTAATATTAACCCCTTAACCTACAAATGCGGGCATAGCCCGCAGTACGATGATCGGACCAAACGTAAATATTACGGGCACAGCCTGCAGTAGATGGCCGGACCAAGCGTAAATATTACGGGCATAGCCCGTAGTACGATGATCGGGCCAAGTGTAATATACAGGGTGGTTGGTAACTAGTGGTACAAGCGGAAAGGGGATGATTCTACGCGAAAAAAGAAGTCGAAAATATAGAATAAAAATTTTTCGTTTGAGGCTTTTTTTCGAGAAAATCGACTTTGAATTTTCGCTCGGTACGCGTGCACTTTATCACGTCTCGTTATAACGGATCTCACTGTAGATCGTTGTCTCGATGGAAAAATTTAAAAAAAAAAAGAAAAAAAAATTTTTATTCTATATTTTCGACTTCTTTTTTCGCATAGAATCATCCCCTTTCCGCTTGTACCACTAGTTACCAACCACCCTGTATAATAGCTTGTTTACGTTTTCAACCCAAAATTCTCCAACGTAAATCGTAGGTTAAGGGGTTAAAGTCAAGTTTTATTTCTAAAATCTAAATTTTGATATCCCGAAAACCTGAGAAAAGGTTATGTTGTCTAATTGATCGCAATATCAATGGATCAACCAACGAAAGCATTAATTAAGTCTTTTAACGATTTCAAAAACACAATGATATTCATTTGTAAAATGTTTTATACCCTTCAATAAAAAAATCTCTTAACATACTCAACTGTCTGTCGTCAACGCTTCATTTTGTGAAACAAACGAGCTCTCACACGAAAAATATCTGTTCGAAAAAAAGCTTCTCGGACATTGTCAATCCGTCACGTCACGACTTACGCGAAGCATGATTACACACCACCTATCTCCAAATTTATTGAGTTCGCCATGAGCCAATCGCGGTTCTTTCGCGGGCTTAACACGTGGAAAAAACCCCTAATTAACCGCAGTTTCTTCCCTGTGGAGGCCGGGTAAGAAAGCCAGCGTTTAACAGGCTGGCCACTCTTGGGCGAGCTCGTTTCGTTGCATCCTTGTTAACGTTTGCCAAAGCAGCGCGTCTCAATAAGCGGCGCGGCCCGATCGTAAAGTTCGATTGCAGAAAGGAATTCTTTTCTGTGGGCAATAATTTATGATAAGCCCGCACGGCCGCGTATATAGCAACGAGAGAGCTCGTGTCAAGTCGTAACCGGATATATCGACTCGATGTAATTATTTCTTTTCAACGGGAGAAAAGGAATCTACATTCTTGATCATAATCATAAGTCACTGAATATATTTGCTATATACAGTATCGTACAAAGGTATTGCAACATTCTTAAAAACTTTTTATGTACATGTGATACAAGACATTTTGCAATCTAGTTAGCAATGTAACGAGACACGACATATATTAATATAAAATTAAAAAATAATTAATATAAAATTTGAGACGGATTTGTATATGCATATACAAGTTGCAAGATATTTATTGGAAGCATAAACTTCGCGAAGATTACCAAAATATTTGAACGATCTATTATTCGCTATATTAATAAGTCGCAATATATCGTGGGTCCACTCTTGGCACTAATTGTATGTTTAACCCCACTGCAATCCTCAAATTTTTACATTTCAATCTTGCTTATTTTAGCAAATAAAACAGGTTTCTAATATTTTAAGAGAACGTTTAACATGAAACGAAAGATTCATATGTGCATGATGTATACCAATAACAATTTGCTCAAATTTGAGATATTTTTTAACATTAGAAAAATGCAATTGATCGAAAATGATTGAAACAATGCAGCAGGACTAAGGTTACTATTCATGCTGTATACTAATTTTTCACTAAATATTTCGAATAAATGTCTTGTAACGTCTTTATTTTCAGATTCGTTAGAATTTTACTATTACAATAACGACAGTAGTATACCACTACAGTGTTATTGAAGTAGATATCCAAAACTTCTGCATAATACACACAAAAGAAATAAAAAAATTCTGTGGCAAATATTCGAACATCTTTTTAAGTCACTGTATGTACCTAGGTTCAAGATTATGCTGATAGATAAAGAATGTAAAGAAGATTGCAGTTGATGATACGAATTGCAATGAACTGTGACTTAATATCATGACTACATTACAGATGTTTATAGGTATATTATAAAATATTCAAAAATCATATGATATTTATGCACACAAAATATGCAAACATGAACGGTAGATATGCGTATACACGAAAAATATATGCAATTTGTGAGTAATATATCCAATACACGTTTATCACATAGATACAACGTTATTTAAACTGCTACAAAATTATATTTAGCAATTTTGTTTTAATTATCAATTTATTTATAGTGAAATTACAAAATTGGCATTAAGGTAAATTTATAAGTAACTTCTCTATATTTGTAGCATTCGAATACACACGATGTAACGGATATATATTTATATTTGCTTCTGATACTGTTGTGGTTTACACAATTACAACTTGATTGTTCTTTTTTAAAACTGCATCTTATTTTCAAGTGAACTTGTTCACCGCAACTAATGCGTGCGTTGCATAGATATATACCTAATACAGTATATTACGTATAACTATATATGTACGATACAGAGCCGTCTATAATCACAACCAAATACGATGAGATAGATATGAAATATTTAATGAAATATATATATATATATATATATATATTTGCATTTTAACTAATTGTAAGATAATATACGAAACATATGTAATGTGCAGAATAGTACATATCAAAATACGCTTTTGCATAAACACTGGCAATCTAATTATGACACATATGTGTATATACAGGGTGTCCAATTTTTGCACCATACCTAAATATAAATTACCTATTGGCAAATTACTCGTTGTAAAAAACACGTTTAGACAAAAATTGAATGGTTTTAAGGAAGACATAATCAAGTACTATTAGTATTTCCGTAAGTGAACAAAGAGAGATTATACGAAGGTGACATAAGTTTCCTGACGTGAATCATATAATTTCTAATGCACAGCCAATTCGTCTTGGTATTCTTTATAAAAAATTATACCTACTTGTGTCAATAAATCATTAGTGTAGTATGAGAGACTATCGTATGAAAGACGTAGGACTCTCCTATTTTGTATTATATCGCCCCCGATACTATCTAATTCCTTTATGAACATTTTTTGTAGAGCAGCTTAGATATAGAAGCTAGTTTAGCAGTATGTAATTCGCATTTGTGGATTAAAATTTGTAGATTAAAATGATACGTTGTACATATGTTTGTAAAACAATAAAAATAATTGGTATGATCGTTAATCGCAAGTTAATGGAATATGAATGAACTGAGCATAATCATGAGACAATTTTATCACACAATAATTTGGAATGATTCTAGATGAGGAATAGATGAGGAATGATATGAGAGATGCAAAAGTGACAAAATCCCTAGAAAACTGTTAACACATGACTACACATGACTAACATAGAAATTTGAAAACTTGTAATAAAGCACTCGAACAAAATATCTGCAAATCCTGTGTATTGTTTCTTGCAATCACTTAGGTATGTCGCGTCATTTTCCCTCACATGACTTACAGATAAATCCATGCCCAATGATATATTTCTATACCGCTCGTTACATAAATTCTATGCTGGGTCAGTCCAAGAACTATATTATTTGTCCACCGTAAACAAACGTAAATGTATGAAACGTGGCCAAATAAAGAAATCAAGAAATAAGTAATTAAGCAAATTAGAAAAAGGAAGTAAATATAAAATAAAAGAAAAAAGAGATATAAAACAGAGAGAAGAATCCGAAGGCGAGGACGAGCGCGAAATTTCGCGCTTTAACCCATAATTACGCGATACTAGGAATTTATTAGCACGTTAACCAGATGTGGGCATTGACCGACTGACAATGGAAAGCGGCTCGAAAGCTCACCTTCACTCAACCTTCTCGAGAGAAGATAAATCCTATCAGATTAACCGGTTCATTATAATTACTTATGTAAGCGTTAACACAGCTTCCATAATCAAGCGGATACGCGAACAAAATGGGCGTCCCTTCTTCACCCTTTTTCCTTCCTTTACGGGACTGGAATTCGTAGTACGAAGCTCGCGATACACCGGATTAATTAGGTACCTCCTTTCATCATCGTGTGGCGTGTGGAACGACCATGCTATTAGCTATCGAACGCTATATTTCAATCGAGCGAGCATTAAAATAATCTCACGCTTGTTTGTTACGTCGAGACCAGTACGCGGATCGAGCCACGAAGAATAAAATGTTAATTTACGACAGCCGAAATTTGGACGGAGTTAATAAGCTTTCGTGGAGGTTCAGCCTCGACCTTCGACAGCAACAGTCAGATATTAAAGGGTGGAGAAACTTAGATCGTCGGTTTTGATTGCGAGAGAAAATCGAACGGTACCTCCTGAAGAAACCAGGAGAAAAGGTGTGAAAGATTATAACGGAGGATAATTAAGCTTCGAAGACTCGGTATAAATTAGTAGTTGATTTATCGCGCTGCTGTTGCTTTCGCTTTCCGAACTTGCTTTCCTCCGAAATTAAATTTTGAACGAAAGAATTTTTTCTATTTTTTCAACTTGGACAGTGTAGGATGGTAAGATGAGAATTTTTGTAACATTATATTAGTGAACATTAATATACCTTTCAATACCTAAGTAGCGATATATTAGCTTCGCGGGATTCGCGTAAAATACCTTGAGCCGATATTTAGACTTTTTGTCATCAATAAAATTTTAACACGTCTGATGATGTGTTAATCTAATGATATGAGCTTTATTCTTATAAAATATATATTTCAGAGTATATCTAAGATTAGGCTCGACGCAACAGTAGCAATACCGAGGGTTGGGATACGATCAGTTTGAAATGGAACAGCGGACAGTGCAATTATACGATAGTTCGTAATAAAATTTATACGTTTTTTTAAAAACATGGCTGAATCCTTGTATGAAGATACAAAGAACGATTCATCTCATCTCAAAGATTCTGATACAGATACTGACGAAAGTATAATTATCCTGTCATCTAGGAATCGTTGAATTATAAATTTAAGTAAAAAGGAGGAAAGTATGACATTTCCATTATTTAGGAATCGTCTGATTACAGGATCGAGCAGAAGTGACGAAGAAATTGATACATGCAACGAATTGGAATGGACAAAAGTGAGTGTAGAAGAAGCTGAACCTAACAGTTTTAGAACATACTAGACCAAAAGATATTCCATTAACTGCTAATGTACCTATTGATTATTTTAATTTATTTTTCACAACATCGCTTCTACCATTATTCCCCACGGAGACGAATAAATATGCAAGGGAATTTTCCGATAAATATGCAACCGAACAGCAAATTCCCGAAAATCTTCGGAATTTTGAGAAGACAACGATCGATGAAATGAAGATACTTATTAGATGCGTCAAATACGGGTTTGTAGAAAAAGCCAACCATCTAATCATATTAGACAAAGATAAGCAGTCAGCAAACCCCTTGATTCAATCAAATGATGATAAGAAAGTGATTTCAAATATTGATGAAATTCTTCCATATCGTAGATGATCATCAGTTAGTGGTACCGGATATAATAGTTAGACAGAATGATCTTTGTTGGAAAGTTCAACTGTTTGTCGCTCATTCGAATAGAATTTTTCAACATTATTACGTGCCACATATGGAACTGAGCATTGATGAAAATTTAGTTGATACTAAAAACTACAATATTTACCAAATAAACAACAAATGGAGAATATAAATGTAGATGATACGTGACCCTAAAGTAAACTAATATCTGGGATTTTACGTTTATAAAGGCGGTAAGAGCCAAGAGGACAAGCAAGAAATAGAAGACAAAGGTCTGGGTCATACAGTAATACTCAAATTGCTTGTTTGTACTTGGCAATTACCTCAATACGGGATATCACGTGTTTATTGCTAACTTTTTCAGTTCAGTCCCACTCGTTTAAGATCTTTATCGTTTGTATATATACAGGGTGGTTGGTAACTGGTGGTACAAGCGGAAAGGGGATGATTCTATGCGAAAAAAGAAGTCGAAAATATAGAATAAAAATTTTTTTTTCTTTTTTTTTTTTAATTTTTCCATCGAGACAACGATCTACAGTGAGATCCGTTATAACGAGACGTGATAAAGTGCATGCGTACCGAGCGAAAATTCAAAGTCGATTTTCTCAAAAACAAAGCCTCAAACGAAAAATTTTTATTCTATATTTTCGACTTCTTTTTTCGCGTAAAATCACCCCCTTTCCGCTTGTACCACCAGTTACCATCCACCCTGTATATTACAGGAGTTACGTAAATTTTACGTTGTTATCTATTTTAGAAATAATAAAGTTTTAGCTTCAACATATCGAAAAAAAAAGCACACAAAAACAGTCAATAATTCTTCTTTCAAGTCACGCTTTCGCTAGAAGCTAGAAAATAACAACAATTCATTATGGAACAGAAATAAGAGTCGAGAATCCGGAAATTATTGCCCAATGTAATAAATATATGGGTGGCATTGATACTAATGATCAAATGCTTTACACTTACATAAATGAGAGCAGGAGCTCGAGATACTGGAAAAAAGTTACTTTCAATATCATTTCGCGAATGGTCCTAAACTGCTACATCTTATACACAGAAAACCCAAATATCAAAACACCAACTAAATATGAATTTACTGTAAATATAATTGAGAAGTTGAGTGAAAATTGAATGAAAGGGAAACATCTCAGCATTTCAATCGCTCGTTTTTGAACTGGTTCTTCGACAATATACACTCGAAAACTACCTGAAAAAAGAGAGTAACTGTGTGGTGTGTAGCACGGAAACTAACGATCAAAATCAAGAACTGTAATGTTCTGAAGAGTGGTTTCACTGTCATTTGCACAAAACATAGAACATTTATTTATTTATATTTCATTTAGGAGATGTATACTATTATTTAAAAAATGTAAAGCCTTTTGTATTTCATAAAATGTAATTGTTTTATTTTTCTCAAAAATATTTCTTTAATTTAACTTTAATTTATGCAAAATAATTTTTTATCATGCAAACTACATATATTTTGTAATAAAATAAACAATATTTCCGAAGATATCTTCATTTTTAAGAAAAATATGTTAATTTTAATAATTGTCTCCGCATATTTTTCCAGGTATTTCTAGCTGGTATTTACAAAATTCATAGGGTACTGAAAGGGTTAAACAATAAAATGGATGCAACCGTGGAACCAGCCTGTGGTACGTAAGAAACTACCTAGCAACGCGATATTCGCGGAACAAGTCGTGGCTACACGGACTCATAAATCCGAATTCGTCTCGGTCGATCGCGTTCCTCCCATCCCGGCGAATTTTCAGCTCGCGGCGGAATAAAGAGTTTAGCGATCGATTGGCTTTTTATCGTGCGATTCGGACGCGGTTCTGGTCTCGGAAGGAATCAGAGAGTGGTTGGTGCTCGTGCGAGAGCGAAGGCTTGGCTAGCGGGGACCGACGATTTATGCCCGCAGACTTATTTGGCATCATTGTTTACGGGCCAGGAAGCAGTTTGTCCCGAACACTCGGCTCCTTTTTTGCGATATAATTGCAGATTCTGCGCGTCCACGCAGCCAGGGCGGTCCTTTTTTGTGGCGGATCTTTCTGTCCCACCGCGCCGTAAGAAACTCGGCAGGCTGCGACCGTGCCTCTCACTCTCACTCATCCACCCCATTCACCGACATCGAACCCGTCGCTCATCTTCTTCCTGCCCCCGTCTTGTCTCTTCTTGTCGTACTTTATCACGACGCGACGCCCTCCTTTTTCTACCATCTTCTTCCTTTCTCCCTTCCCTTCTACTCTTTGCCACTCAACTACTACGGTAGCCCGATCCAACGTGTCTCGATTTTTTCTCCCGGATCTCTTCCTCTATGTCTCTCCCCTCTTCTTTTCGCGTCTTTTAACCTCGCCCCTTTCACCGAGCGATCCAATCGATCCAACTGCCTGGAAAAAGCTGGAGAAAGTATATATGTACGTGGCGGAGAATCACAAGCGACTTCGATTTTCTTAATAGCTGTCCTGTCAAGAACATGGTAATAAAGAACTAAAGCTGTTTGCGCGGATTTAAAGACTCGAGAAATTCGTTAAAGCCACTCTTGAATACGACGTCACTCGTCGCTCAGCTGCTGTATGGTTTATTCCATATAAATCTATATAGTTCTGATTTATTTTCTGCTTTTACAATCAGCCGTCACTTGTTTCGTCGTTTTACCGCTTATCGCTTACTGCTTGCCGCTTATCGCTTTTCTATATACTCACGGCCTAAGAGATATCATCATTTAATCCTCACCGCGCCGCGCTGCGCCGCGCCGAGTCGACTCACTTTCGCGATGACGCGATAAAACAAAATACTATTTCCTGTACAAACTGCAACTGAATAAAAAATCAGAAATTTACAGAATGCTTACCCATACTTTTTTCCTTTCCTTCATATGATATAAGTGTTACTAAATATTTAGTACCTAAAACTTCAATATACCCGGTCAGTCAAGAAACCCGACTCGTTTAGCTGCCTCACTGTTCTTGGTCGATGGTTCGAAAGTTACGAAATCCTACGAAAGATCTGAATTTTTTTTCATGTAATGTTTCTTTTCTTAAGGTAAAAGAAATAGGACTGAGAAAGAAGTGCTTTATTAATTCGTTACAAATGTCCTGAAAGATATAAAAAATAACTATAAAGATTCTCTGTAATGGAATAAAATTAATCTAATCTACTCACCATATTTTTAAAATTGCAATGCAAGGAACTCGAATAAATATTTGATTCTAACTAAGTATCTAAAATTAATCAATAAATAAAAGGTATAAATTACGTGTAATTTGATTTCCATATCTTCCTTCCATTTTCAAAGCGTCGAAGCGACCCTTTTCGATATCTTATCAGGGCATTTACAAACTTGATCGTTTTACTGAAACAAATTTGCACATTAAATGGTTGTCAGTATGTTAATAAGGGTATTCGAATATCGTCGTTCGAAGGACTAACGTGAATTGACGTGATCTGATATACAAAGATGCTTCGAGTTTCAAATCACCATCGTCTAACATTACGCTAATTAAGGACCGTATTCTACAGAGATGACATATCTTCCGCATGTAATTGGAGCAAGATGTATTTACGTGATGGAACCTATCATCTTCTCGCCGTTCACGGGATCCGATCGACCCGATGATAATTGATGCACACTTAATAACGAACGACCCGCGCAAAGTAATTAAGAGCATGCACGCAAATTTATCAAGATCCACCACGGAACATGCTATTAACGTCAAGATGTCCCAAGTCGAGATATGTAAACTCGTCTTTAGCGACGATTGCTCGGAAACGAGTACGCGTAACCGAGCCCTCTTAGATTGTATTACCTTTAAGCTCCATTATTTTGATCGTATCTGCTTCAACCGATATTATTTAAAAAATTTATGAATCTAGATTTCCAGGTTGGTTAGGTATGTCAAATCGAACGTATAATATAAATAATTCTGAATTGCAACAAATTTCGATGTAATTATCAAAACTTTCACAGACTCGTATCATTGTAAGAAGATAACTATTCTAGAAAAATAACGCAATAAATTAATTTAGACGGTTAGTTGAAATCATTTTTTTCCGATAATGTTATCAATAGACGAATGTTTCTATGTTTCATGAACCTATGTGACCAAAACCAATAAATTATTCGAGTATCATTCCTTAATATCTGTGTATCATACCATCTGCAATAGAGTAAAGCAAACATCTTCGATAATCTAACATACTAAAAATCTAACATGCTAAAATAAATAAACAACCGAAACCTTTGCTCCGTTATTTAAAATCATATCGAAATATATTTGAATGTTTTACTATTCGAATGTATGTATAATACATTATAATAAACTGTTATCCGAACAAAATATCTGCTAGTAAGAAATTCTTCTTTTCTATTACAAATGCAATTATTATATGCATTAGAGTATAAACTGCAAATGAGAATGATGAGCATGTACTTTCTTATGTACGAAAAAATGTAGTTTTCTAGCGGTCAAAAAAATATAGACCCCTTACACGTTAAAACAAACTGACGCTTCTTTGATTTCTATTTGGACAAATGAAACATTAATATCAAAAAAGTGATTATTCTATTACCTAAAAATTCCATTATCAGAATACTTCTGATCTCCCTATTCATATGAGCAGAATACATATTAGCAGAAGTACCACAATATCTTCTTTCGTTCATTTTAGCATACTTCAAATTACAAACTAAAATTCTCAAAATATTCTCAACAAACCTTGTTTCACCATTCTTTCTATACGAATCTTAAAAATGAAATCTACCGTATAATATTATCGCTCTTATATGTATGTATACGAGAGTTAAAAGCTTACCGAAGAATTCGAGAGTGAAGATAAAAAAATTCCGAACATTTCCCCTGTGCAAATGGATTAGTGGTCCGGGGAAGTGTTCTGGTTGCATGGAAACCTCGAGGGGGAACAGATAATCGATGAGGGGAACCAAATGTCTTGACCATAGCGAGGAATTGACGGACAAGGCGCTATCCTAAAGGGAATTCTCGAGCAGAGATCGTGCTTTCCCGCCTCTGCGGAGAAACCGAGCAATAAATTCGCGGATACGTCGCCGACAGAAGGATCTGATAGCGGCGAAACTTGCCCGTGCAAAACCCTTCTCTTCACCGTCCGTGTCCACCGAATATGGAAACACGCGACCCTTCGTTAAAACCATTCGAATATCCATACGTCTATGTCATCAATTTTATTAAATTACGAAACGTGTCGCAAAAATAAATTTCTCGAAGCAATTGGGGTATGTTTTATATCTATGTCCCGTTTCAATTGTAACTTTCGTGATTTAAATTAAATAGAATTTTTATTTTGTTTGCAACAATTTGAATCTGCTTTAAATCTAGCAGTTACAACTATACATATATAATGACCATAAATTTTCATGGCCACAATAATACTACAATAATAACAAAAAGTTACTACATATGTATATATAAATAAATTATTTTATTATTAAATGTGTACATTTTTAATGTTACGCAATGATATCTTGTTCTCTACATTCTTTTAACTTATGTATGATGCTGTAAAATAAGAAAATTGCAACGTTTTCCGCATTATACCGTGACTATAATTTTTTTAATACATTATGTGAAACATAATACATAATGTGATTGTACAAGAATGTAGTATATTACTTTAAGTTTTGAACCTTAGGCTGTGATTATACAGAAAAACGATAATCGATAAGCAGTAAGCGATAAGCAGCAGAGAGGCAAAACAACTGATGGCTAAGCAACAAAAAATAAATCGAACCCATAGATTTCAATGTATATTGCAAATAATTCGTCACTCGTTGCTCAGCTGCTGTATGGCATATGACATGTCAATCTATAAATTCGTTGTATTTTCTGTCGCTCAGCAGTCTCTTGTTTTATCCTTCTACTGCTTATCGCTCTTTTGTATAATTACGGCTATCGTATCATTGACTAAGAATACGATAGATTTCTGAAAAAGTGTCTGTAGAAAAGTATTCCACAGCCCGGTGCTGCGTAGCCCTTTACACTATTTTCATGTCATATGCGACATTATAGCTGCAGTATAGAATAAGATATCAGCAGTACTAGAAGGGTAGGAATTATATTTAAGTCAACGGTCGACATAATTACAATTGGGAATGATCTATATTCTGCACAAATCATTCAGATTTAGTTAGAGTAGTGCGTATATACAGATATATACAGAGAGAAAATAAAAATGCTCGCGCTCGTAGCCTAGTTCTCTCACAGTACAGGTGCTGCACCATGCGACAAAGTGTTGAAGGTGGCACACATTAGCATGTACAAGAACCTATAAAATTAGGGATCTGCACTGTTTAGTTGCACACTGTTATTAAATAGGTTTTGGAGTTCGATATTTAATTGATTCACACACATTCAGTTTTTATATTGTGTATTTCACCACCATGTACAGCCATATGAACACACCGGATACACTCAGATAATTAACACGTGGCGGACGCCAAAACAAAAGGGCGTCGTTAGAAGTCGTACCAACTTTGCATGTAGGAACTAGTGATCATACCAACCTAATATTTTCCTCAACATTCCCCTTTGATTATAGTTTCTACAAGCCCCATAGCTTTGATAAAATGTTGAGTCTTGACCCTATTTAAACCTTTGGTAAGAATATCAGCAACATTCTCAGAACTTGGCACATAAACATAATCTAATATACCTTTTGACACGCAATTTTTAACGTAGAAATAATGGACTTGAACGTGCTTAGAACTCTCAGTACAGTAGCGGTATAAATTATATGCCCAACAGCCTATCTGTACAACTTATTGTCAAAGGGTTCCCAACATCAAAACCAGCTTCATATTCCTTAGCTAGTGGTGTTGACACTCCAGTCTCATGAGTAATGTCAAACAGATCCAGCATTTGGCCTATCTGCACAGATTGATCAAACACGACAGTAGTGCTGTTTGGCTTACTCAGATGGATGGACAAAAATTGAATGTCAGTACCTAGCACCCTAACATTTAGTTTCGCCTTAATATTAGTCTTGAACATACAAATCGCAGTCTTTGTTCCAAATGCAAGAATATCATCCACATACACTGCTATAATTAGATCTTTGGATGCATTCACATACACACATGGGTCACACACACATGGGTCACTCATACATGGGTTTAAATTCATACCCTTCAAAATATTATAAATATGTTTGAACCACATTCTCCCAGATTGCTTCAGTCCACACAGGCTCTTCTTAATTTTACGCACATATTGAGTCCTGTCTTTTCCTGGAACTTCAAAGAGTTCAGGTTGCTCCAGGTATATGTCCTCATCCAAAGGACTATTGAGGTATGCACACTCTACATCAATGTGTTTATAAATTTTCAGCACACAGAGCAAGCAAAATTCTCAGAGTTCTGCGTTTCACAATTGGGTTGAAGATCTCCGAATAGTCTACCCCAGATCTTTGCCAGAATCCCCGAACTACAAGCCTAGCCTTATATCTATCAGAATCCCTTTTGACAACAAGGACCCACTTACAGTCAATGACGTTTTTACCCAATGGTCTTAGCACTATGTCCAACACATCTTTGTTCACAAGATTGTCCAATTATTCATTATTGCCTCCGTCCACTTTTGAGCATCAGATCCCCTCGGGGCTTCGTACATATTAACAGACACACAAACTTTTAAGTTTTGCAAACCGTTGCAACATAAGCACAACTGCTGCAACTCTTTGGCTTATGCAGTCTTGCTGACCTCCTAGGTACAATAAGTACACTTACAGTCCCCTCCTGATTATTTTCATTAACTAAATTGTCCATGAAAAGATTACTTTCCCCCTCATCATTTTCACCATCACTTTAGACCTCAATATCAATTTGCTCAATTCCCTTTTTAAGTTCAAAATCTTCAACATCCCATATCTAGTCAGAAAATTTCTTCTTGATATCACTTGTGTCCATACTAATACCCTTGTAGGGAAACACATTTTCTTCGAACCGAACATGACGAGATTATTTACCTGGTCTTTGGTAGGTAGATCCTGTAACCCTTGACTCATCAGTCGTAACCTACAAAAATCCCCTCATCTGCCCTACTATCAAATTTTTTTCCACTTGGGCTTATCAGGTACCAAACTTTGCATCCAAATACCTCTTAGTCTATTTATCTCCCCTTGGATGTCACATCCCTCACCATATCCAATGGAATTTTATCTCCGATAGTAGCAGGTGGGCATAAATTCCTTATGTGGCACTCGGTATTTACAGCTTCTCCCCACTGATAGGGAGCCCTAACTGGATAAGCAAACACCTAGACATCTCAACCAAGGTTCTATTGATTCATTCTGAAACGCCATTTTGCTCAGGGTTCCTAGGAACAGCCTTCCTGTGCAGAATACATTTCTTCTTCAGGTAGCTCTCAAAATTGATCCTTGTGTACTCACCGCCATTATCAGTTTGGATGGCACTTATCTTGGACTGATGCAGGGCCTTCACATCCATCTGATATTCTTTGAAGCACTTGAATACTTCGCTTTTCCTACTGATGATTCTAACATGCATGAAACAAGAGAAATCATCAATGAAAGTTACGAAGTAATTTCCTCCACCTAACAATTTGCACTGAGCTCTGCCACTGACATCACTGTGAACGATTTCCAAGGACGTTGACACATATGATGAGCTGTCCTCGGGAATGGCACCTTTGTCATTTTTCCCTTCACACAGACTCCGCACAGTTCATCACATTTCTTGGAATCTTCTTTCACGCCCAGTACAGGAATTTTCATACAGATGACCCAACCTCTCATGCCATGATACAGTAGTCCTTAATGCCTTTGCCTCAATGACTTCAATATCCTCGTCACTGTGGCCAGCCCCCCTCTGATCATCGTTCACAGAGACATTTGCAACGTGTCTTTCATTGCGGATAGTCTCCAAGTAGTATACATCATCTCCTACTTTTGAGGTGAACACAATGTCGCCATCATCATGCGTTGCAATAGCCTCATCCTTTTTACACATGGTAGTAACACCCTTCTTTGTCAACTGCCTGATCGAGATTAGATTTACATCTCACTCAGGTACTCACAGAGCGTTTGACAAAGAGAAGGTCCAACCCCCACAGGACTCAGCCATTTTCACAATGATCGTTTCCTTTCCCTTAACTTCCAGATGTCCCTTACCAATCCTGATATGTCCGATCGCAGGTGCAAAGTCCACAAAGTCATATGGTTTGAGGCACCCAAGTCAAGGTAACTGATCTCCCTCTTTCCAAACAGCTGACGGAGGATAAGGTCAATGTTGAGATGGTCCTTTGGACCTTGACTGGTGTTCTGGTCCCCTCTCCTTCTTGTTTCTTCTTCTCCTTGGGGTTCTTCTCCTCTCTATCTAGTACACTGGTACAAAATATAGCCCCATTTTCCACATTTGTAACACTTCTGGTTATGTGTGACTCTGTTTTGATGTGGCTTGGGCTTCCATTGTCTTCTAGTCGCAATTGCGCTGCCTTGCTCGGACGACTCCGCAGCCGCATCGATTCTTCTTTCTTCGAGTAGAAGATCGGCCTTCACCATCCTCGAGGTCAGATCCTTAGTAATCTTTGTTACTTTGACATACGTCGAGTAATTTGGATCTGTCACGAGGCCAACCAAAATGAATAATGCCACAACGTGATCCTCAAATTTGATACCAGCTTTCGATAACTTGTCACACAGGACTTGGATTTTCCCACAGTACATGGAGATATCCATGCTAGGGGTCTTCTCGATAGTGCCCAGTTCCCGCAGCCACAAGACAATGTCCATCGATGTGAATCTCCATGGTGTTCTTCTAGTGCTTTCCAGCACTCCTTCGCCGTTTTCAGACCGCTGATATCCGTGAGATACTCAGGGCAGACATGCCGGAAAATGTATGCACGTGCTTTGTTATTCATTTTAACATACTCGGGTCTTACCCTTTCTGCTGCCGTCAATCCTGGATCCACCGCATCCCAGCAGTCCAGGAAAACCATCGAAGCTTCCGTCATCGTCTTCCAGTACTTATAGTTGTCCTTATTGAGAATTGGATTCATATCTTTGTCCACATCGCTCATTTTCTCCTGGTGGGCCATGGCGTAGTCTTTTCTCGGATATTTACAGAAACAAAAAACTCAACAATAAATATCTTCACTATCGCAGTTCACTGTCCTGGGCCCATAACCTGTTATTAAATAGGTTTTGGAGTTCGATATTTAATTGATTCACACAGAATCAGTTTTTATATTGTGTATTTCACCACCTGTAAAGCCATATGAACACACCGGATACACTCAGATAATTAACACGTGGCGGACACCAAAACAAAAAAGCGTCGTTAGAAGTCGTACCAACTATGCATGTAGGAACTAGTGATCATACCAACCTAGTATTTTCCTCAATACACACTACATACACTGCATACACAAGAATCTATTTAATTGTACGGTTCTGCGGAAAAATTCATATCTATTTTTCTATCCCACACCATCCTGAATAAACGCGGCGTATCGGATAAATTAGGATATGTTTATATAAATAATAAATTACATTCCTTTGAAATTCGTGTTTCGTGTCATTTTAATTTGAAAAATATCGCGGACATTGATGAAAGTTTCATGAAAACAGGGCCAATAATATAAAAGTTTTATTGTTGCATTGTTGCCTCGTCGATATAATATCTTGGATCGAGTAATGTTGCTCGCCATTATCTGTGTAGTCGGTAGTAGATGCTCAATAAAGAAAAACTACGTAATTGTTTTATCGTAGATCCTAAAATATCATCAAAATGCTAAAATATCTCTACCGTGAGTATTTTTTAATTGAAAAAAATGGCAAAACTTCGTCTCTCGATGCAATTTTTCCGCAGCTATTATTTCGTACTGTTTTGATAACACAGGAAATACTCGATAATTCTACAAAAATCAGAACTCAAATATTGCATTAATGGAGATGTAGAAACGATTCTATTTCTGGAAATTGAGATCTTAGACGTGTCAAATGTAGAAAAGGATAATGCGAGTGAAAGAGAAAGAAGGACTGAGAATCGAAGCGATCGACAAATATTAAAGCGTTGCGATAAGTTGACTTTTAACTCAAAAATCAAATTTTTTTATTTTAATTTTTGATCAATAAAACTTTTACCAATATGCTTCCTATATTTTTCTATTAAAATAACACTAAATACGATATAATTTGGTTCCATTTTTAAATTAGTACCCAGGTACATTGTCTCAGCGATATCCGATATTGGATCATGTCATACTACACTATCGCGGCGGGCCGTCGAGCTTTTCGGTGCGTCAGGGGAACCTTCTCTTCATAGTGGGAATGACGAGTGTGCAACCAAGATTCCTCTTTAGTTGTTAAATAGTTTTTTGCAAAAACTAATAAACATTTGAACATGAGATTTTGCACACTTTTCAGAATGACCAAAACTATATTTTCATAAATAATTGAATGATAATTGAAAATAATGCGATTTTGGATAGTTTTTATTTATTTACGACTTAATCATTCTTAACGTGTGATGCCTCATTTGATAGATATCTTTAATACCTACAATTTTTAGAGCAAACTTTTTATGATCCTATTATTAGAATTATTGTTATATGCAAACAATCTGTTCTCGATAACTTTAAAGGTAATTTACAAAATCTGTGTCAGAAATTTTGAGTGGCAAACATATAGGATTTGTTCCTGAATATAATTTTGCGAACATAAAAACTGACAAATGACAGATCGGTTTGTTCTGTATCTTTGGATTACATTTTGATACGCAATACATCAAAGGAATGATACGCAAGGGCTTTTAAGCAATAAGTACACTACGTCCACCTTTAGAGTTAGAAATAATTAATTAAATAATTAATAAAATAAATAATTAATATTAAAATGGCGAAAAGATTTTCTACCACAAAATGTCACACATACATAAATACGTTGGCTATTAATATCTAACAGAAATCAAGAATTTAATGATATTATTTATGTTCTTGAACTCTACCAAAAATTCTTTTGTTTGGTACTTGTTCGACCGTTTGCAGAGAGACGCGTTCGCCGTAGATCGCATCAACGGGAGTTGTAAATTCCCGTTACGATTATCTAATCGACGCTACGAAATGATCGATCCCCTATTTCGTTTAGAATAGTAGAGGTGGTTGAACCGATTATAACACTGCAGTAACAGGTTACAATGTATACTTTATTTCAACAACTTAATGGATTTAACATTCAATAGAACGGTGAATATGTCAACAGACAGAATACAAGTTAAGACGGAGTATATGATACACGTGAGTACAGTGACTGATCAGAGAACAAATTGAAGACTAAAACTAAAAACTCCTGTTCTGTGACGGAAGTATTTACACCATAGGTCAGTTACGAGTGGAAATCCCGGGATAAATAGGAAAACCCGCGTTTCCCCGATTTTTTATTGGTTGGAATAATGGCCCTAAGGAACGTCTCGAATCGACCTCTACTTTGCTGCAATTGAGGGCCATGAAGTTAAAACATAAAATGATATTTCGTTTTATGACTGTGCCTTAGGATTACTGCGGGCCGACCTATGATGTTTGCACCGCTAGCGGACGTCCCGACCGAAGGACAGACTTCAGCCCGTACCAGATAACAGGACGTAACAGTACTAATAGTTTTTGGATATAAATACAGAAAGAATAGCTTTCTATAGGAAATATCATGACAGATTGTTTAATGTATTAATAACTGTATAGTTTCATAAAAAAAAAACTGAAATTGCCCTTTTTTGGATCTCTGAACAATTCTTTACGACGTCTCGATAAACAGCATATGTTACGTCGCCTAAAACATCGGCGCTGCAGCTCTCGCGACCGGGCAGCCGATGGCCTGCGTAACGTCATTTCGACCCTCAATAAACCTGAGGACCAACCATAACTTTCTCTTTCATTATGTACACATGTATCTTCATTCAATCCGTCGTCCTGAAAGATTTCTTAAGGCTAAAAATATTTGCGACGCACATCAGGTTTTTAGAGAGGTCCTTGGGTTTATTAGGCGCAATTAAAAACACGGAAAAAGCGGGTACGCGCCCATTAGGAAAAACCGAACATCTGTCTAATAGAACAGGCTGGGTTTTCCCATGCACAAGGTCACTCACGAACCACGTTGGTCGGAGGCTTCCTACTCATCACTTCTCCTACGACTCTAGGAGAGTCAAGTCGAATACTTCTCCTACGACTCTAGGAGGGTCAAGTCGCAGACTTCTCCTGCTACATCAGGAGGGTCAAGTCAACTTATTTCGTCAACATCGCTAGGTCAAGTCAACTTACTTCTACATACTACAACGTCGAAGTCTAACATCACAATCTCACGTCTATCAAGTATCCTCAAGTGCTACGTCCACTAACATACGAAATTCGACTGTACGAGCCTTGCTCTACTATTCATATCTATCTCGTCTTCGTGCGACAAGCTGTTATCGACGATTTGTATCTACTCAACAGTGTAGTTTAAGTGTTGGAAATATATATTTTATAATTCTGTGAATCACAGTGTTATATAAACTTAATCACCCCTATTATCTTAACGGAAATCAGGGGATCGATCAACTCGTGGTGTCGATTAGTATAATCGTAACGGGAATTTACGACTCCCGTTGACGTCTCTACTCGCGATTGCGTCTCCCCGCGATTGGTCGAAATTACAGCATATATTTTCAAATTTTCTACTTTCCTTGCCACAATATTAAATACCGAATCATAAATCTGATCATCGCACAGCGGGAGCGACATATAGTATAAATTGACTGCGAGTGCATGTCTGCCGACAATTGTCAATGTAGACTAGGCTTTTATACGCAAACGGTCCCTGGAATTTTCCCTCTAAAATAGGCTAAAAACTGTTATATTTCAGATGTGGTCACGCGTCGTGTGACGTATAACGTGTCATAATCCCTATTCATCGAGTACTTTCAGAAAATGCAAAACAAGTTAAAAAAGATTAGTGCCCGGAAACGAAGTTTAATAAAAAAATTAAAGCACCAAACAAAATAAAATAAAACTATCATACAAATATTTACTACTCCAACACTTCGATTGAAGTATGTCAACTGTAGTGCATTTTCACGAGTCAGTAATTTTGTTTGGTAATTTAAGAAGCATCATAACAAATAAGAAATTCGATATTTATTTACAGCGTTTATAGCAACCTAATAGGTAATAGCTAGCGACTTTGACTCACTTGATTTTTTAGGGACTGACGAATTTGTAACATGTTACAGCAGTAAATGATTTCATATGCAGGGTCGTTGAATTAGTCTTAACAAACGTCATCTTCATTCTCATCATACGTACTAAAGAAAAACAATATGTAGTTCCATGCGATGATGAAAAATTATTCACGCCAATAGAATTGACATGTCGAGTGCCAAGAATTAATGTTAAATCTAAATGGTGTATGGAAAATATATTTAAATTATTGGACCTGTAGCGGCACTCGACACCAACCAGTGTCGGACGACGGCAGCGCAGTGGTTAGCGCCTTAGGTTACGAACGTTCGGGACCCGGGTTCTCAAATCCCGGTAACCGTTTTTCTTTCTATTTATTTATTTAAATGTTACAATTTGTCCAGTAGGACATTTGGTAAAATGTTATATCTTGGTGTCGTAATAATATAGCATGTGGGTGGTTACCCAGCGGGGTACCATCTTCGTGTTTGTTAGGTTGTGTCCTTTGTGAGATCTGTTGGGTGTTTCCTTTTGAGTCTTCTTTTTATGTTTGATGTGTTGATCGTTTCCGCTGCTAGCCGATTCGGGTGCGTTGCTACGCTTTCTCTGTACCTTCTTGCGTATCTGCTAATCTCCTCCTTGACCGTTGGTATTCCAAGGTCTTTCCGTATATCTTCGTTTCTGACGTACCATGGTGCGTTTAGTATTGTTCTGAGGATTTTAGCTTGGATTATCTCTATTTTGTTTATATGGCTCATTGCTGCTGTTCCCCATAGTGGTATTCCGTACGTCCAGACTGGTTTTATAATTGTTTTGTATATTTTTAATTTGTTTTCTATGCTTAGTTTGGATTTTCGACTTGTTAACCATTGCATTTGTCTCCTTGCTGTCTGTATTTTGTATATTATTGATTTAATATGTTGTTTCCATGTAAATCGTGTATCTAGGTGGAGTCCTAGGTATTTGACTTTCCTTGTTTGTGTTATTTCCGTGCCGTTTAGTATAATGTTTGGTGGTATCTGTTTTCGCAGTGTGAATGTAATGTGGTTGCATTTATCTGGGTTTGCTTTAATTTGTTTATCTTGAAGCCACTTTTCTATTTTTGTGATATGTTCTTGTAGTAATGTGACTGCTGTTACAGGGTTCGTGTGCCTGACTAGTACAGCTGTGTCATCCGCAAATGTCAATATTTTGCTATTGGTAGTTGTTGGTATGTTGGCCGTGTATAGTATGTATAGCATTGGTCCTAGGACGCTTCCTTGCGGAACCCCTGCCTTGATATCTTTAACTTCAGAGCATGAATCTTTAATTTTTACTATAAAGGTTCTGCTGCTTAGGTACGAATATAATAAATGGTATATTTGTTCCGGGAATTGTTTCCTGATTGTTTGTAGAAGGCTTTCGTGGTTTATTTTATCGAATGCCTTCTCTATGTCCATAAAGAGTGCTGTACAGTATTCTTTGCCTTCTAATGCTGTTATTACTCCATTAGTGAGTCTGTGCATTTGCTCTATCGTAGAGTGTTTGTTTCTGAATCCAAATTGGTGATCTGGTATCAGTTTTTCCTTATCTATTATTTGTTTTAAGCGGGCGTAAATTATTTTTTCTAGTATTTTGGATAGTACAGGAAGTAGTGAAATTGGTCTGTATGATGCTGTTTGGTGTGGGTCTTTGCCTGGCTTAGGTAGCATTTTGATCTGTACTAGTTTCCATAGTTTAGGATAGTATTGGATTCTTAATATTGCATTGTAAATTATTGTGATTAGTCGTACCGCTTTTGGAGGTAGGTCTTTTAGTATTTTACCATTGATTAGGTCGATTCCTGGTGCTTTATTGTTTTTTGTTTTTTCGATTATGTTTCTAATTTCTTGTGCTGTTGTTTTAGGTATGATGTAGTGTTTGTCAGTTGAGGTACTAGTGGTTACTGCATCCTCGTCGGTATAACAATTGAGGTTGCTGTTATTGATATTATGGGGTGTGAATGTGTTGCTTAGGTGGTTGGCAAATTCTTCCGCTTGTTCTTCATTGCTTCTTGCCCATGTGTTATCTGCTTTTCTGATTGCTGGGATTAGTTTTATTGGCTTCTTTATTTTTTTTATTGTTTGCCATAGGGAGTAGTTGGTGTTCTCGTGTGCGGATAGTGACTCTATGAATTTTGTGAACTCGTTGTTGTTGTGTTATTTTATTTTGTTTTTTATTTCTTTTGCAAGTTTGTTTAGATGTTTTTTTGTTTTCTTTTGTTCTATGTTTTTGCCTATTTTTGCCTATTTGTTCTATGTCTTTGTTCTATGATTTTTTCGAGGATGTCTGGCGGAATGATTTTTGTTTGTCTATTTGTTGATTCAGGTATGGTGGTTGCCCATGCTGCTTCCTGAATAGTTTCTGTAAGTGTTGTTACTGCTTGTTCGATGTGTTCAGGTGTTTTCAATGGGATGTTGCAGTTGATTTTGCTCTCAATTATTTCTTTAAATGTTTGCCAATTGGTTATTTTATTGTATAGTGTCTCTGAATTGTTTTGAAGTTTTGGTTTTTTTCTATATGTAATTATTATGGGTGTATGGTCGGAGCTAAGCTCGAGGCTGGGTGCTATATTTAGTTTATTTGCGTTTAGTCCCTTTGTAACTGCAAAATCAAGTAGGTCAGGTGTTTTGCTCAGGTCTGTCGGCCAGTATGTTGGTCTTCCTGTGGATAATATATTGAGGCTATTGTTTCTAATGTATTTTTCCAAGGTTCTACCTCGAGGTGTAGTGATTCTTGATCCCCATATTGTGTGCTTTGCATTGTAGTCTCCCGCTGCGATAAACTTGTAACCTAATTGTTGAAAGTACTCTTTCCACTTTTGAGGTGTAATTTTGTTTCTCGGCGGTACGTATACTGCTGACAACTGAAAATGGTTGCTGCTAGTTGGTACTGTAACGGTGGTTGCTTGTATATGTTCCTTACTGACTTGGCTGTGTAGGTGATGTTTAATGTCGTTTTTTATTATTACTGCGGTCCCTCCGTGTGCTTTTCCTGAGGGATGTTTGGTGTCATAAATGGTGTAGTACGGAATTTTTAAATAGCTTTTTGTAGTGAAGTGCGTTTCTGATACGAGTAGTATATCTATGTTGTTACTCTACAGGTATGTTTTGGTTTCTAGGGCCCTTTGTTGTAGGCCGTTAGAGTTCCAGGCTGTTATTTTAAGCGTGTCCATTTTTATTTCTTATTTTTTGCTCAGCATGTTTGTGAGTAGTTGTAGCATAAGTGTTATTTGTTCCGTTTGCTGTCTGAGGGTTGCGTTTTGTTCGATTATCATTTTTGTAAGTATATCAGTATTTTTAATTAATTGTTTTAGTAGTTATGTGATTTCTGTAGTGTCTTCGGTGTTGTTGCTTTGACTCTGATTGTTAATGGGCGTTTCTTGTCTGATATTTTGTGTTACTTGTGCATAACTTCGGTTTACTTGGATGTCTGTGTTTCTGATTGTAGATTTTATTTCATTTTGAATTTTCAATGTTGCTTTGTTTTCCGTTGTATTTTGTTGTTGTTGGTAGTTATCAACTGATCTATTGCGAAGTGGTGGAAACAGTTTACGTTGTAGTTGTTTCCTGATTTCACATCCTTTATAGCTGGCTGGGTGGTTTCCGTTACAATTGTAACATCTAAGTTCCTCAATTTTTCCTGTGTATGGGCAGCGTATTGTTAAATGGTTTTTTGCACATTTAACACATACCGGGCTTCTATTGCAATAGTTTTTTGTGTGTCCGTATTGTTGGCACCGCATGCATTGAGGTATTTCTTTTTTGTAGCGTGGTGGTTCCACTGTTACTATTGTGTTTAGGATTTTTTTGACTTCATATATTGCTTTATTGTTGGTTCCCGGTTCTAGTTCAATTAGGAATAATGATAGTGGTTGTTTGGTGTCATACCTGGTTATATTATTGATTGTTCTTGTTTTGTGTCTTATTTTTTTTAGTTGCTCACTTAATTTTTCTATGTTGGTTTTTGGATGTAGTTCTCTTATCACTACTTTGTAGCTCCTTTCTGTTTTGAGCTGATACGTGTGGTATATAGCATTTTTCTCCTTAAGTTCATTTATTACTTTTTTATAGCTTTCTGGGGAGTTTGTTTGGATTTTTACCTGTTCCAGTTTTACTTGTTTCATTGTGTAATTTTCCTTCCCAGCTATGTTGTTTAATCTATCAATAAGCGGGTCTATTATTTGCGCCTTAACAAATATTGGTGGTGGTTTTGTAACTTGTGTTGGTTGAGTTGTGATTTTGCTTGTTGGGTCATCGTCAATTTTTTCCGTTAGCGAGCTGAAGGAATTTCTTAATGGTAATTCTTGCAGCCATCGCTGCTTTTCTGATTCTATATTACCTATAATTTTTCTTTTTTTATTATAGGTCGCCACCTTCCAGCTTCCATCCTGTTGTGTTGTTTCTTTGTTTGTTTCCATTTCCACTTCAGTTGTATCTGAGCAGTCCTGATCTTGATTTATTTGTTGACTTGGTTTTGTTGTGTCTGTTGTTTTGTTTATATAATATTGTTCGTCTTTATTAATTATCTTTATTGGTGTAACTTTCATTTTGTTTTTTTTTATAGCCTTCTTAATGGAAAACACAGGTTTCCAACATTTAGCTATGGGCGTAGCCGTTCGTGTATTTATTTTAGTCACTTGCCGCACTTTTATGACGCACTGTACCACCGCTGCTTCACGTCCTCTCAGCTCGGCTGCTCGGGCAGAACTGTCCGGTAACCGTAGTCCGATTTTTCTTCCACGATACAAAAATGAGAAGAAAAGCAGCAGTACCCCAGCAGCGACGTCTACACCAGCAGCAGAACCTATCTCGGCCTCTACACCAGCAGTAGCGCACTATCGCCACTATTACAGTTCACCTCAGACCATTCCACTAATTCATTATCCTTTTTTTCATTATCCTTATTTGAAAGAAAATATCCCTTTTTCTTCTTTAACAAAAATATAGTAAACATTTAATTTCCCTTTCTAAATTTACAATTAGTTTAATTGTTACGCGATTTTGTTACTCTCATATGTCATGTCAATGTTATTGTCATTCGCAGGACAAATTAGATTATGTTATTTTACTATCTAAAGTTACGTATATTATGTTACTTTGAACTTTCGATCCCTTATTCTCAATTGTTTATACGATATCTATAATGGCTTTTTCATTCCAAAAATGTCGCTTACAGTTTTAGAAGAGCAGCCAAATGTGTTACATATCCAAGTTAATTTTTCCCGAATTCATTTCTTACACAGTGTATTTATATTTATTCTGTAGTTTATATTCTGATATTCCTCGTCCTTATTTTGTTTCTGATAGTGAAATATTATAGTTTGTACATAATTTAATTATGCATTGTATATATTACTTTTTTTTTAAATAAATAAACAAATGTTGAAGAAATAATGAGTTTTGACATTCTTCTCTGAAATTTACTTATGTAAAATAATCGCCACGATTCTCTAAGCATTTCCGCTAAATTGTTAAAAAAGTTATTAGACAAAAGTTAGTCGATATTCAGTTAATAATAAATTGCAATAATGTAAATGTGCAAAAAACTTGTTATTAAATAAAAAAAACAGGATTATCACAATTTTTTGAATGATAACGTATATTTTTCTATACATTACTCGATGTAGCTTTATATATTTTTTTAAAAGGTATTAGGGTACTTAGGTCGATTAGTCTAGAAGTTATTAATTTTGTTCTGAGTGCCCGTACAGTTGACACGCGCCGGAAATGGGAAGTATCGGAGTATCTATAACAACTCGAAGAAGTTTAAAAATCCTCTTCAAGACATTCAGTGCGAAGTCAAAACATACATCAAGGAGAACGAATCTCTTCAATTATGATATCCACACATGTATATATTGACATTACATGTTAAGTATGCCAACACACGGTGGTACACTTTTCATTTAAACTACGACAAAACAATAAAAAAGATCATACATTAACTTTTTAGAGGTTGTTGTAAAGGGAAAAGAAAAATGAATTCTGAAAAAGTTGGTTAAAAAGTAGAAAGCAACTACCATGAATCAGATAATGGACACAGGATGTTGATTCGATCAGCGTGGCAATGAAACCCTTGCCTTGCTCAAAATGTTGAATTTTACAACATATTCCAAAATTATCGAAATCCAATATGACGGCTACTTTCTAAATAATTACCATGTTTTATCTTGTTTGAACAGAAAGATCTCGCAACGACATTAGTAAAAGTTTAAGTAAACAAAGAATTTCATCATTATATTAGTACTGTCACGTCTATATTTGAGTTCCTCCAGTGGTCTCACAGAGTGGCGTCACATGTGCCACAGAACCTTCTAGTAGCTTCTCGACGTGCCCATCGAGAATGTTCCATTCATATCTTTACGCTTCTTCCGCCGAATTCTCGAAAGAGCATGCACGTGCTAGCCGGCGCGGTACATCTCACGAATGCACGCTAGTGGGGATATCGCTGGACAACAAAGGAAAGAATCCGTTCGATTAATCACTTCATCTGTATGCGATTAATATCGTTGTATTCCAACAAGAAATAATTAATCTAAAGAAAGGTAAACAAATTTGAAAAACAACAAAGCATACTATTTTGTCTGTTGTTGGAAAAGAAGTAAATTTAATTTAATTGTCTATCTTCAGTAAGCGCTAACTTTATTCGTTACGAACATTCGAACAAGTGTCTCGAAACTGATTTGGCATTTGGTTTGCTGATACATAGTATTGAAGTTTTTCGTCCGTGAAAAACAAATGATGCAAAAAAAAATACTAACGCTACATGTCCAAAGTAAGATACTTGATGTGCAATAACTCCAGTCGCTCATCATATGTACAATACGCGGCATCTTACGCAGAGCGATTATAGTCGCTCGTAATATGTCAGTGGCATTTTATGGAGAGCGACTGTAGTCGCCCGTAGTAAATAGAGGGTTGATAAGTACTCAAATCACGTCGGCACCGCCTTTCGGCATTACTTAAGCATGTTTTTCTATACTTCTTTATTCAATTTATGACCTAGTTATCTAGTTTAAATCTTCTTCCTTTGCTTTCAAAATTTTATTTATTAATTACTAATAATTATTTTATTTTTATTGGGTAATAAGGGACTATTACATAGTTAGTCCTTATTTCCCCCTGTATTTCACCCGTTATTCATCAATACTATCTACTATGTTTGTAATACTTATTATTGTCGTCGACGGGATACCCGGCCAAAGCCGGCATAGCGTCAATAAAAACGATCATCGGCGAATCAATGTACCACAACTCCCCGCAGAATCCCCGGACGTAACGGGAACTGGCACTGTGTAAAACGTCACATCAAAACGACACTAGGATCACCGGTCTACAGCAAGCCACGACATGCCTCAAACAGGTGAAGGCGGAATTCGAAATGATGTTAGAACAAGGAGTGATTAGGCCATGAGAGTCACCCCTGCACGTTATCCTCAAAGAAAACGGAGGACTACGACTCTGCGGCGACAACCGGGCGCTGAACGCCCGTACCATACCCAATAGGTATTCGCCGCTGCATATCGAAGATTTCGCGTAACAACTGCATGGTAAGCGAATCTTTTCAAAAATCGACCTCATCCGCACATACCATCAAATTCCGATAGCACCCGAGGACATCGAAAAGACAGCGATCGCAACCCCGTTCGGGCTATTCGAAGCAGTAAATACCATGTTTGGACTTCGTAACGCGGCACAAACATATCAAAGATTCGTCGACGAAATTACACGCGAATTAAATTTACGACGCGAATCGTTTACGACGATTTCCTGATAGCCTCGAAAGACGAGGAGCAACACCGCGAACATTAGCTAACGCTGTTTAAATTTCTAAACGATGGAATAAAACCGCTAGACGAACGCGTGGATGCAATAGTAAAAGGTATGATTAATTTCTGCCGACGTTCCCGAGGCCGCGAATATTTTTCACCCGCTAAACGAAATGCTAAAAGGCGTAAAGAAGGGCAACGCGCCCATCACGTAGTTCGAGCAGGCCAAAGATGCCTTCCGCGAGTCAGAACGCGACCTCGCAGACGCCACGATATTAGTCCATCCGATACCAGGTGCGCCAGTCAGCCTCGCGGTAGACGCGTCCGATTATACCGTGGGGACGGTCTTGCAGCATCGTGTGAACGACACAAGGCAGCCGCTGGGATTCGTTACGAAATCTCTGACTCCCACGTAGCGAAAGTACAGCGCGTATGATCGCGAAGTACTTGCAATGTACACCGCGTTAAACGGTTTAGACACGCCATGGAAGGGAGAAATTTTATGATTTTTATAGACCACAAACCTCTCATATACACGCCGCCTCTACCATCCGCGGCGGTGCCGACGGCGGCGACGACATGCGGAGGGACGAAGTGAGGACCGGACCGGTCGACAAACAAGCGACCGTGAAAGAAGCGGAACCGACCCACGATCGGGAAGAGGAGGACGTCGCATACCTGCGAAGGAGGGTGCGTTTTCTGGAGGGAGAGGTCAGTCGTCTTCAAGAAACGGTGGAACGGCTGACCAGGGATCGCGCGGAGAGGACAGCCAAAGTTGGTAACAACGACGGCAAAGGACAAGAGGTGGGGATCACCCCTACGAGGAGGACGAAAGAAAATGCTCCTCGGGCCCCAGCGGGAATGGCCATGAGTCCTCCTCCCCCACCTCCCCCACACCCCTGGTCAGCGTCGCGCCGTCTCCGCTGTCCCGACGGGTCGGGGAGTAATACACGTGATGCACGTAAAACGCTTACCGAGGGAACGGATAGATTCGGTGGTTCAGGACCTCGAGACCCACTAGAAGATTTCAAGATCCTGTTCCTCCGCAAGTTGGAGGAATGTCGGCAAAAAATAATGCCAGGGGTGGCAATTCCCCCGGCTACGGATGCTGGAGTCGCCACAGGAATCGTACAAGCACGATTGCGGTCGGCGAGAGACACCTCGCGGTCGACCATGGAGTCGTCGGTCGACGAGGCAGGATTCACCACTGTGGTAGGAGAAAGAAGAGGAAGAGCGAGGCGGAAGAACAGGAAGCCCACGGTGCAACCTCTTCCAACGGTCCATGCGCCGACCGAGGACGCAAGAACCAAGGGAAGGGTATCGTCGTCCCTTCCGTCGTTGACATTGCGAATAGGGGCCTTGGCGCCCTGGACGGCGACCGGAAGCAACGAAACGAGGGCAAGGACTTTCGCGGAGGCGGCCGCTCGGCCACCGGTGCGCCCCCGCACGGGAAGGGAATCCATGCGAGCAGCAGGCAGCGGCAATGGACTCGGAGCTATCGGAGCAGGAAAGAAACGCAACGCTAGCGGGCGGGACGCGCACAGCGAGAAAGTGCCGGGCCTTCCCCGACCCCCACGGTGTGCCGCGGTATCGCTCACCGTGAGGGACGGCTCGGGCTTCACGTACAGGGATGCGATGTCAGTGGTGAAGAGAGAAGTCAAGCTCTCCGAACTCGACATCACGGAGTTAAGACCGAGGAGGGCGATCACGGGGGCGCTGCTGTTCGAAATCCCATCTCGACTGGCCGAGCGGATGGCGGCCACGCTGAAGGATTTGCCCGCCAAGGTAACCGTCCCGCGAAGGACGGCCGAACTAAGAGTGACCGGACTGGAGGACTCGGTCACCGCAGAGGAGGTGGCAGCCGCCGTTGCTGAGACCGGGGGCTGCCACGCCGAAGAGGTCAACGTGGGGGTTATACGTTCCGCTCCTCGGGGCCTCGGGTCGGTATGGCTACGCTGCCCGCTGACAGCGGCCAGGAGAATCAGCAGAGGAAGAGATGCCGGACCAGGAGGTAGGATCAACATAGGTTGGTCAGCGGCGAGGGTTTCCCCTCTCCCTGCGCGCCGACTCCAATGCTTCAGGTGCATGGAGTCGGGTCACGTGCGCCGGGGCTGCACATCGACGGCCGACCGGTCGGAGCGCTGCTACCGGTGCGGGGCGGAAGGACATCGCGCCAGGGACTGCTCGGCGCGAGTACCCACGTGTCCGGTGTGCGCGGACCTGGGACTCCCCGCGTCGCACCGTATGGGATCACCGGCATGCAAACCGCCTGCCCGTAAGAGGAGGGCCGCACAGGAAGCAAGGACCGTTCCAGGCGACGGTGGGGATGCGGTGACGAGGAAAGAAATAATACCGCCGTCAACTGACCCCACGAAGGACGGAAGAGAGGATGGAGAAGTCAGACACAACGACTGCGAGGAGAACGGCCCGGAGGAGGCTATGGAGACGGAGCCTTCCCCGACGTGAGCGGAAGAAGAGGAGGAGGACAACTGCTCCTGCAGTGCAATCTTAACCGCTCCCGCCGTGCTCAGGACTTAATGTTTCAGAGCCTGACGGAGCAGCGGATTGCTCTGGCGGCAGTGGCCGAGCCGTACTGCATTCCCGACGCGTCGCGAGGCGCTGGAGATCTGACCGGCTCGGTCGCCATATTCTGGACTGGGATTGCGGGAAGCCCTTCCTGCTCGGTAATTGAGCGGGGACGGGGCTTCGTGGCCGTGAAATGGGGCGACCTGGCCGTGGTAGCCGTCTACGTGTCGCCCAACATCAGCCGGGCAGAATACGCCTCCTTTCTGGACGGACTCGCGGCTTGCACGAAACGTTTGGGCGCCTGCCCGTCACTGGTCCTCGGGGACATCAACGCCCACTCAACGGCGTGGGGCTCCCGCCGGACTAACAGAAGGGGGCGCGACGTACAGGATTGGGCGGCCGCACTCGACCTCCGGCTTATGAACCGGGGGTCGTTCAGCACGTGCGTGGCGTGGCGCGGCGAGTCCATAGTGGACCTCACATGGGCAAACCCCGCCGCATCCCGCCGCGTTTCATGTTGGGAGGTCTCCCCGGAGGAGACCCTCTCGGACCATCTCTACATCTTGATGAAGGTGGCGGTTGGCGGTGCGATGGGCTACCGTTCGTCGGGTGCGCGCAGGCCTATCGGCTCACCGGGAAGGAGAAGAAAATTCCCGCGGTGGGCGGTGACCCGCCGCGACGAGGACTTCATGGCGGCGGCCGCTATAGCCGTGGCTTGGTTGGAAGAATCCCCGACCGACGAGGACGCGGAAGCGGGAGCGACCCGGCTGAGACGCGACATGCAGGCGATCTATGATTCGTGTATGCCACGGTCTGGAACGCCGCGCCGCGCCGGCGCTGTGTACTGGTGGTCCGAGAGGATCGCTCGTCACCGCGAGGCGTGTATCCACGCTCGGCGCCAGTACACCAGATCCCGCCGCAGACGGCGGGAGGACGAAGGCACAGTGGCTCGCCTGTACGAGGCCTACCGCGAAGCGCGGAGGCCCCTCCAACGAGCCATCAAGGAGGCGAAGAGGCGGGCCTGGGACGAGCTTCTGGCCAGCCTCGACTCTGATCCCTGGGGGCGCCCTTACAAGATGGTATTGAACAAACTCTGTTCATGGGCGCCTCCCTTAACAGAGAGCATGGACCCTCGGTTCCTGGAGGAGGTCGTCGGCACCCTGTTTCCGGGAGCAGCGAACGAGGGAGCTGGCACCTTTACCGAAGAGGAGGAGCAGGAGTCTCAACCGCTGGAAGAGGAACCACGGGTCACTGCGGGGAGTTGGAGCCCGGAATCGAGGGTCACCGAGGAAGAACTGGCCGGGGCCGTCGAGAGGATCGGAGCACGGAAAGCTCCGGGTCCTGATGGAGTCCATGCCCGCCTGTGGAGGGACGTCGCCGGGGTCTTGGCCCCGAGACTAATGCGTCTGTTTGACGGATGCCTGTCTAAAGGTGAATTCCCCACTTCGTGGAAGGAGGGGCGGATGGTCCTGCTGCCGAAGCCGGGGCGCTCTCCGGACTCGCCTTCCGCCTTTCGGCCGGTGTGCCTTTTGGACGAGGCGGGCAAGCTGCTGGAGAGAGTGGTAGCTGCCCGCCTGGAGTCGCATTTGTCCCGGAGCGTGCCCGGGTTGCACGATGGCCAGTTCGGTTTCCGGAGGGGGCGGCCTACGACCGACGCTGTCGCCCGTGTCCGCTCCCTTGTCGAGGGGGCCGAGCGGCGTGGTTACGTGGCGTTGGCCGTATCGCTGGACGTAGTCAACGCCTTCAACAGCATCCCGTGGGACAGAATATGCCGGGCCCTCGAATTTCATCGGGTACCCGCGTATCTGCGGGATGTGGTCCGGGCTTTCCTCCGGGACCGGAGTATCGTCTACTCTGTCCGGGGCGGAGGGGTGACCGGGAGGGCTGTACACCGCGGGGTCCCGCAAGGTTCGGTGTTGGGCCCGTTGCTGTGGAACATCGCGTACGACGCGGTGCTTCGGACGCCGATGCCTCCGAACTCGGCACTGGCGTGCTACGCCGACGACACGTTGGTGCTGGTCTGGGGCACGGCATGGGGTAGAACCGTCCGCCTGGCGGAGTTGGCGGTGGCCTGCGTGGTCGCCGAAATCAAGCGATTGGGCCTGAGGGTGTTCCCTGAGAAGTCCGAGACAATGTGATTTTGCCGCAAGGCCGATCACGGGACGCCTCCAGCGGGTTACCGCCTGAGGTTGGAAGGGACTGAGATCGGGGTTGGAACCAGCATGAAGTATCTGGGCCTGACCCTCGACAGCCACTGGACCTTCGGCGTATCGTTCCCCTAGATTATATATCGTTCCCCTAGATTCGCGATGGCGATGTTAAATTTCGTTTTGTCCCTCTCCATGCGCGCGGACTCGAACTGCGCGTTCTAACAGGATAAACAACAATACGACTTCTTGCAGTCAAAATTATGGTATGCGGAATTATTGCCCACCGTGTTCACACTGTCAGTGGCATTCGTCGCTGACACTTCCTCGCCGACACTTTCGCCTAACATCGCCTAACACATTCACCTCTTTCGCTTGAGATCACGTTGGGACCACCAATTTGAGGTGTAGAACGTGAAAAGTGCCAAAGGACTGCTCGGCGTATTAATTTAAAGGTGCGTTTATTAATGTTACTAGCACGTGTTGCCTGGGCCGTATTCGGACTGTTGCCCCAAACTCGTTGTCGACTTAACTGATTACTTACAAATACTGAACTTCTCGCAACTAACTCTTGATTAACAACCGACCTGTCAGCACTTACCCTTTATTGCAACACTGTATATATTTCGTTGGTCTTTCTTAAACGATCTTTCCGCGATACTGCAGTAAAGACCAAAGAAGCTGCTGGAAAAAGAATCGTTGTGCCAGGGCCACGAAACGCGTCGCGTTTGTAACATCAACCAAATCTCAATCCACATCCAAGACTAGGTACACACCGCGGGCAAGATGGCATCCAGGTGTCTACTTATCCTTACTGTGTAGTAAGGTCAATAGTCTTAAGAACCCACCATAAATCTTGGCATTTTCATAGTTAAGATCCTTTAGACCAAACAAGTATCTTTTATTTCAAGTGTCCTTTACATTTATTGTTTACTACGGGTTAGTTTTTCTCACGTATGATGCTTCCCACTAGCAACTCTCTATCGAGGGCGGCTAAGACCCTTCCTAGTCCACCAACCTTCTTATTATCCAATCAGAAGCAATGTCTACTGCCCTCACTTTCCTAACCAAAATTGTCATCAACAAAATCCGATGGTCCCGTGTACTAGACACACCCATCACTAGCTTTCCTCAGACACAGCATCATCACTGAACTTCACTTATTCTCTATCTTTAGAATAGTCAACATCTTTTTAACGAATTTCTACCCTTAGACCAGTCGGGTACTTAATTTATATATACGCATCAATGTAATTAGGTTCTATATAATAATTGTGATTATTGATTGTGATCCTATATAGTGATTGTGATTATTGAATTCATAATAAAGTTTGATAAAAAGAAAGTTAATAGTTGTGTTAAGGCTCAACCTTCTTATTTTTAGTATCTAAGTCTCAAGTTTACGTGACACGTTCGTCCTTAGTTACAGTTTTAGCAAGATGACAGTTCCTTGTTGGAGAGTCGCGAAACTGGTGCTGCTCAAGAAGGAAGGAAGACCGCCGGACTCCCCATCGGGATATAGACCAATATGTCTCCTGGACGAGGTGGGCAAATTACTCGAAAGAATCATCGCCGCCCGTCTGGAGACACATATGAGGCAGAGGGAGTTCGGCTGGCACGATGGACAGTATGGATTCCGCCAGGGTCGCTCGACCATCGATGCGATAAAGCATGCCAGGAAAGCCACGCAGGAGATGGTGTCCGGTCAGGGAGTGGCAATGGCAGTCTCCCTAGATATCTCCAACGCATTCAACACGATTCCCTGGTATAGGATCGTGGAGGCTTTGCGTCGCTACCAAGTACCGAAGTACCTGGTGGAAGTGATCAAGACCTACCTCAGCGACCGCTGGGTACAGTTCAGCAGCCAGAAAGGGATAGAGTGGAGACCGGTCGAGAGGGGGGTCCCGCAAGGATCAGTGCTGGGACCGATCCTCTGGATAACAGCGTACGACCGGGTGCTGCGCTGCCCGAGACCACTGGGTACGGAAGTGGTCTGCTACGCAGATGACACTCTAGTCCTTGCCGGGGGTCGGTGGTAGAACGAGACTGCCAACCTGACTGAAGATGCAGTGGCATGCGTAATAAAAGAGATCAAACGGCTGGAACTATGTGTATCGCCTACCAAGTCGGAAGTGCTGGGGTTCTATGACAACCGACATAGAGGCCCCCTGCCACCAGGATTGGCTATAAGTATAGATAAAGGAAAGGTGATGGTGGGACAAAGAATGAAATACCTGGGTCTCACCATCGACGGCCAATGGACCTTCGAGCCGCATTTCGAGTAACTCGCGCCGAAGGTAACCACAGCGGCCAACGCGCTGTGCGGCCTGCTGCCAAACCTGGGAGGCGCGGGACTAGGAGTACGACGCCTCTATGAAGGCGTGGTGCATTCCTGGGTCCTGTATGGAGACCCTGTATGGGCAAGGGAGTTGAGTGCGAGCCGGCGTAGCTTGGCCCTGGTGAGGGGGCTACATAGGATGACAGCTATAAGGATCATCAGAGGATACAGGACGGTGTCGTACACATCAGCGACCGTCCTGGCTGCATCCCCCCCCCTTTTGAGCTGCAGGCCCTCGCACTCAAAGAGAGATATGAGAGCAAGAGAATAATGCAACAGGAGGGACCCGAGGAGACACCCAGGCACGTCGACTTGGGGGAAATACAGCTGAACATATGGAGACGCTGGCACGCATGGTTAGAAGAAGAAACCCGGACCAG
Source organism: Bombus flavifrons (assembly GCF_040668555.2). Classification (NCBI taxonomy): domain Eukaryota; kingdom Metazoa; phylum Arthropoda; class Insecta; order Hymenoptera; family Apidae; genus Bombus; species Bombus flavifrons. Next base: position 3,015,079 of record NC_138453.1, on the reverse strand, counting down.
ACCACACCGGGCAGTATGCGCCGTGCTTCCCAACTGGGAGGAGTGGAGGAATAAAAATGGAACCCCACTAACGTTCACGATGACCCAAATACTAACTGGACACGGGGTGTTTGGGGAATTCCTGCAACGCATAGGAAAAGGAACAACGTCCATATGCCATCATTGCGGAACGAGGGAGGACACGGCGCAGCACACACTAACAGCTTGCCCGGCGCGGGAAGAACCAAGGAGGGTATTGAGGATGGAGGTGGGTGAAGATCTGGCCCCAGAGACACTGATTAGGGCAGTCCTCGGGGGTCGCCAGAGTCACTCTGCCGTCCGTTCCTTTTGCGAGCAGATAATGCTGGCAAAGGAGCGGGCGGAAAGAGAAAGGGTGAGGGCTGGCCACCCGGCGAGGATTGACAGAGAAGAGAGGAGGACGCGAAGAGGAGGACCTCAAGCGGGAGTATTTAACCAGGAGTAAGGGTTAAGGAGTAAGGGGAGTGGTCCCCCTGGTGATCCAACAACAAGGTCGTTTCTAGGAAAGAACAAGACGGGGGATGTCGATCGATAGAAATTCGTAAGAGAACTCGGGGCATCCCCACAGGCGTCAGGAGGCCACCGTGGAGTTTTAGTCGGTAAGAGTCCGACACTACTCAGCTGTTGCTCTGCCGCAGCGAGTGTCCATGAGGATTTCTCCACGTAAAAAAAAGAAGAAAAAAAAAGATGACAGTTCCTTAGGATTATTGCGGGTCCTGGGACGTAACAGCAACCTTGTGCCGTTACGTCCCAGGCCTACGTTAGTTCTTATTATCTCCTATTATTCCCTCAACATTATACTTCTTGTTTAATAATTATATTTGCTTCAAATTTTCCTTTTATTTTATTTTATTTCACTTTATTTCATTTTATTTTGTTCTATTTTATTTTATTTTAGTTTAGTTTATTTTATTTTATTTAATTTCATTTTGGATTTAAGTTTGCTTCAGTTCTATTGTTAATTGTAATTTCATATTTATTTTGATTATATTTTAATGTACTTTAAGCTTGAAGTTACGTTAATTATTGAGATTGCTTTATTTTACTTTAATTTAATTTTTATTTTAATTTTATTCTTAATTTTACTCTAAATTTAATTTAATTATACTTATTTTTTATTGGAATATAGTTAATTATTACAAATTTCTTTCTTTGTTTTTTCAGGAATAAAATATCTACTGCCTCATGCTACACTATATATTATTTAGTTTATCAATCTAATTAGTTAACTGTACTTGGATGAAAAATTCAATTTATTTCTCCTTTCTGAAGGCCGATTCCCATGAACTTCTAAGAGTCCTGTTTCTCTGTATATGATGTATTATATTACATTAATTCATATTATCTATATTTTCTTTTTCTTACTACATCCGTCCATGTGGAGTTAACACTTCCTTTGTTTAATTACTATCTCACTAGATACCATCTTATGGTTAAAATACAATTCACTTCGCAACATGTAATATTTACTTTATGTACGCATCGATTATCATTGCCTTCAAGGTGGCCGCTTGTGTACTGTTACCAGTATATTTTAGTCTCGTGTCTTATAATTCTTGATTAGTACTGTGTTAATTATTTATCTACTTCTTATTTCTAATTCCCTTTTAATGAGTAACGTGCAACTGAAATAACTGTAATATCATTTTAGTGTTTTATTATAATGTGTATATTTATAGTGTGTTAATTTAATATCACGTGCATTGTATTGCTGTTAGAGTCTATAAATTATTAATAGCACAGCCTCCCAACTAGACTGTGATTAGGTTATTAACCATCTATTATTCTTTATTTAGTATTTTGTTTAATTTGTTTAATTTAATACGTCAATGGTGTATATTACTAACAATTGCTGTCATCATGTAATTTAAAATATAGTGTTAATTATAGATTATTTCAATTCGTCAGGTAGTTATAAAACTTATTTCTCTAAATAAAATTTAATATAATAATACCATATATGTCATAGCAGTATAATAACCTTTTATTTCAGTCGTGTTTGTCGATATTCTGTTAACATATCTTGATTATTTTCTAACCTCTTTCTATGTTTATTAGCTGTTTCTACTTCTTTCTCTTTCCTTTGTTTTTGCTTCATAATTGCATGACACAGTTTTTGAAAACTATTCTATATGTTGTCGTTAGTTAAAATTTTGCTCATTAAATTATTGCTATTTATAGTTTCTTGAACTTTATTCTCGAGTTCAGTATGCTGTGTCGCCCATTTAGGACATACACAGTGCATGTGCGTGCATCGTCTGGTTCTTCATTACATTTCCAACATTTATTATAACTTCCTTTATTTATTCTGCTTCTATATGCATTAAAAATGTATGTATCTGCATAGTATAATAATCTATATCTTTTTTTTTTATTAGTGAAGATCACTACATCATCAATTAATTTTCTTGTCCACTTCTCTTTTTTGTAATGTAATCATCCTTTTTTTCAGTCTTCTGTAGCTTTTTCAACCATGCTTTTAATTTCCTCTTCCAAGGAGTTTAACTCTCTACCAGTAGTATCAGCTTCCATGGTCTATAAGTATTTACTTTTTATCTGGTATATCTTTGCTTGCATTTGTGCTTTTATGTATATCGGCATGTTACCTGTCAGCATGTACAGTGCTGCATATGATACAGTTCTGTATGGTATTTATTTATTTTATTTATTTATTATTGTTTTGTCCGTGCCTTTCAGCTTTGGACGAACTTTCGGTTTTACATCTCTTACATCTAATTTTCTTCTTATATGTCTACCTCCCCTCTTTTCCACTCTATTCTATTGCACTACCTTGCTTATTCTACCTCTAAAAACTAAGCATTAGGAACTATAAATTATCAACTAATGACTAAAAACTATTGCAACTTTGGTCTTTAGTCTCCTTGTTGTGCCTTGTTCTTGTCGTTTGCCCTTCTCTTCTCTATTATTGCTTTCAGTTCTGCTAAACCTTCTCCAGTCTCGTTTAGCGTTTTTCCTATGTCTTTTGGTCTTCTCATTATTTCACATTCTTCTATTACATGTCTTAGGTCTTCTTCTTTCCTTCTGCATAGTCTGCATCTTTCTTCCCCCTCTTCTTTCTAGTATTCCCTTGCTTTGGTCTCGTTTCCGCATCTGAATCTGGCCGGTATTCTTCTGTCCTTCCACTTCATCCTCCCTTCTAAGTACTTTGGTAATTTCTCTTTGGCTATGTTTCTGTAATGTATATTATACTTGGATTCCCTTATCCTTTTCCCCCTCTCTTCTGTTTCTCTCTTTCTTCTTTCTTCCATAATTTGGTCTGCTGTCATCCTTTCTTGCTCCTCTCTTGTTTCTATCTGCGTCCCTCCTTTTCTCACCTCTTCTAGTCCCTTTTTTCTCTTTCTTGCTCTTTTCTCTTCCTGACCATTCCCCCATTCTCTCTTTCTTTCCTTTATGCACTCCTTTAGTAATTCCTTTTTTGATTCTAGGGCTTTCTCTTTGTACCTCGCTGCTCTTTTTAATGCTTTTTCTTTCATTTGCATTAATTTGCATTCCTCTACCAATATATAGTAAGTTGTCATATCTAAGTCTAATATTCATTTCACATATCCCCTTTGAACTCTTTCCAGTCTTTCTTCCATGTTCCATCCCCATACCTCTGCTCCAAACAGCGCCATGCTTTCTACCAGTGCTCCAAACATCTTCATTCCTCTTTTGTAGTACTGTTTGAATATTCTTTCTCCCACGCTCCATGTTTTCTTCATTGTAATTGTTACTCTCTTTTTCCTGTTTTGTATGTGCTTCTCATCACTTCCGTTTTTCTGCAGTATATACCCTAGGTATCTTATCTCGTCCACCTCTTCTAATTCTTGCTCTCCCCACTTCCATTTTCTTTGCCTCTTTTTGTTCCTTCTTTTTTCAAAGATTACTATTTTAGTCTTTTCCGTGCTCAGTTCCAAATCGGCTTCCTTCAAAAATTTTTTGAGTCTCTTCAACATCTCCTTTAGCTCCTCTTCTCTATCCGCCACCAGCACAATATCGTCTGCGTATGTCAATGACCATATCTTTTTTTCTCCTACCACTATGCCCTTGGCTTGTCCTTTCCTTAATTCTTCTTCTAGTCCTGCCATGTAGATGTTGAATAACGTCGGACTCAGTGGGCATCCTTGTTTGACTCCCCTCACAGTCCAAAATTCTCTTGTGTTGTGGTTCTTGATTCTCACTATATTCCTCGTTTCTTCGTATATTTGTTCTGTATGGTATCTAAGTTCCAGTTAATGCTGCTCTTTGCTCTCTTGCCTTTGTTCTGTATTGTGGCCGTTTTATTTAAATCCGCCTTGTCTTTTGCACATCTCGGTGCAATTGGTATACTGTAGTTACTGCATTTGGAATCGCCCAGTGTGTCACTCTCGATTTCACTGATTGCAGTTATTTTATTTTTGTTTCTTTCAATAGGACTCCTCGCCATAATTCTTTTTAGAATAAACGGGTCCGTTTCCTTTCTTGTACCCTTCTTTAGGTATGGCAATATTTTGGACGTTACCTTTGGTTTCCCCTTTCTTGTGGTTCTCCGTATTGAGTTCCCAGTTTCCTCACCAAAGTCGTTTGGACTGGTGTCTTCTTCTTCCTCCGTTTCCCAAGTAGCCATTTCCAATCGTAAGGGGACCTCGGGATCAACCTCCCCCATGTCGTTTCTCCAGTCATATGATGACCGTCGAGTCGAGCGTAATGAAATTTCCACTATGTGACAGATATAACTCTACTCTCTCTAATGTGTTATTTAAATTTTCATTAGAGGTTCAGATAAAAAGATTGTAAGAAGTGACCTTTTCTATTTTCTTCGTGATTCCGAACGCTTGCAATACTCTCAATACATTATCTAGTAAACTATTCCTCCTAACTTCCCCCAAAAAACTCGTTGTTTGGCCAAGTTTTAAAAAAGTTATTTTTTGAAGGACGTTCGAATACTTTTGTGAGCCACTGTACCAGGTATGTAAATATGAAACCGGAATTTTTGTATAGAAAATACACGTTTATTGTATGAAAATGATTAAAAATATTTTATTCGAAGTATTGCCCATCGCTAGCTATACATTTTTCCCACATGTCTGGCAATTGGTGGATGCCACGCCAAAAAAACTGTCGCTCTTTTGAGGCAAACCAGTCATCGAGCCATTTTCGTACATTTTCGTAAGAGGTGAAATGCTGGTCAGAAAGTGCGTGTCCCATCGATGCAAATAAATAGTAATCGGATGGAGCCAAGTCTGGTGAGTAAGCCGCGTGCGAAAGTATTTCCCAACTGAATGCTTCGATCGATTCCTTGACCGGTTTTGCTGTATGTGATGGTGCATTATCACGAAGCAAAATTACTTTGTGTTGCCTTTTTTGATATTCTGGTCGTTTTTCACGCAAAGCTTGATTCAAATCGATCATTTGTTGTCGGTAGCGCTCAGTATTAACGGTTTCGCCAGGTTTTAACAGCTCGGTGGTCTTTTTCGGTGGTCTTCCACGTTCTTCGTTCCTCACGTCAAAATTGCCACTTCTGAATTTTTTAAACCACTCAAAGCACTGTGATTTACCAAGAGCATGCTCATCGTAAGCTTCGACAAGCATTCGATGCGATTCTGCAGCAGTTTTCTTCAAATGGTAACAGAAAATCAATGCTGTCCGCAAATCGTAGTTTCCAGGCACAAAATTTGACATGTTCAACGCTATTACAAACTATGCTGTTGTATGAAACTTGTATTATTCTGAGTCGAAAATGTTTGTGAGATGTCAACAAAGACTTTTGGCATCAATGACGCAGTTTAGTGATAACTACATTATCAGCTAGGGCCATCTATAGGCAAATTCCGGTTTCATAGTTACAGACCTGATATATATATCCTTCGGATGAAAGTTTCATGCACAAGTGCATATACGATAGTGTAAGAAATGTCTGCTTTAATTCAATTACAAATGGATATTATGATTGTCTGGGTTAACTTTTTCAATGCCTTGGTGCAAGGCGGCCAGCAGCGCTTGCGTGTTGTGAATTATTTTTCGTTTAATTAAATACTATATCAACTAATCGTAATTATTACATGAACTTAAAGATTCATATAATTTCATTATGGTTACATTTCTCAACTTTTTAACGACTTTAATGTAGGTACAGGATAACTGAGAGATTCGGAGACGCAAATATCGAATATCTCGGAAATATCTAGGGCCGAATGGCAATTATATGCATGTATAGAAAAAAGTTGTTCAGAATCATGCCCCCAATAACATATCCAAAAATCGTCGACATCGTTGTGTGATAACGACAAACTTCTAAATAATTACCAAAAACTAGTCACATGAAATTATGTCTCTCTTAAAACCATTCAAATTTTATCTGAAACATTTTTCATAAAAATCGTTATTTATGCAGTAATTCAGATGGTTTCATTTATTCGTACCCCATACTGTATACATATTTGTACTTTTCCTTTTCATTAAATCTTCATAAAATCATCAAAGCTTATTGTTCGTGTTAAATAAACAATTATTATGATAATATGGATAAATAAGGGTTGTTTTAGTGAGATCGCGTCAACCGTTTCGCGGGGAGACGCATTAACGGTGTAACGCGCCAACGAGAGTCGTAAATTCCCGTTACAATACGATAATCAACACCACGAATCAGCCGATCCCCTATTTCGATTAAGATAATAGGGGTGATTGAAATGATTATAACACTGGTTAACACGTTCAATATACACTTTTATTTCCAACAACTTAAGAATACGATTAATGCGTAGTGAAGTATTTTTCACGAAGATAACAATTTGAGATGTTGACTGATTGAAGATATATTAACCAACTTTCAATTCGTTCTCAACTCGCTCTCAACTCGCTCACAACTCTCTCTCGACTCAACTGACGATTCGCGACTAGACTCTTGACTAACAACTGACTGTTAATCGATTTTCTCCCTCAAGCATCCCTTTGTTGTCTTTTCATACCCCCACCACGCACATGTTCCGTAACCGTCCGCGATCATGGTCACATACGCCTTCTTCCGAGTAACTATCTGACTGAAGGACCGAAGGCATATTGATGGGTCATTAGGTTTAAGGATGAGAGTAATCAGTGACATTTTCCAAGATTTAGGATAGTATTCAAGGCGAAGGATTGCGTTAAAAATTGATGTGATGAGTGCAATCCCTTTTGTGGGAAGTTCCTTGATTGCTTTATTACACATTTCGTCATGCCCCGATACTTTCCTGGGATTTAGGCGACGGATTATTTCTGTAACTTCTACAGAAGTGAAGGGTTCAATAGGAGGAGACATTTGGAAGGGAGAGTGCAGGTATTCAGTTATTTCCGCGGCAATTTTGGAGGAGTAAGGTTTAAATGGATAGGTTAGATAGGTGATCAACAAACAGGTTGGTTCTTTCTACAGAGCTACGCGCCCATGCACCTTGCGGACTGCGGATTGGAGGGATTATTTGCGGGGGACGCGTGAGTTTCCTGGAAGCCTTCCATAGTGAGTAGTTGGAGTCAGTTGTGGGAGACAGATTGGCGAGATATTTCTGGAAACAGTCATTTTTATAGTTTTTAATGATTTTGGTTAAATTCCTAGTTGCGTTATTTAGTTTGCGTTTGTCATCAGGTGTTCTATGGGTCTGCCATACTCTTCTAAGTTTACGTTTTTCTGCGATTTTTTTTAATATGTAATGGGGGTATTCATGTTTGTTGATAGAAGTCTTAGTAGGTGTGGAGGAGTGGATAGCGTTTATTATGCTGTTGTTTAAGTATTCCGTGGCTGTTTCGATATCTTCATTTGTTTTTAGGGAAATTAAGGCTGATGTTGAATGATTAAAGACTTTTCTAAAGAGCTGCCAGTTGGTGAGTTGGTTATGAATAAAGTCATTAGGTGGATTTTCGAATATTGTTGAGCTAATTGTTGCAATAACGGGGGAATGGTCTGAAGAGAGTTCCGCCGAGGAGTTGATTTGGACATATCTTGGCGAGATATTTTTAGTTATAAAGAAGTCAAGTAAATTAAGTATTTTGTTAGTGTCAGTGGGCCAGTAAGTGGATTCATATGTGGTGAGGTAGTTGAGTCTGTTGGTGTTTATGCTATTCAAGAGATTTTTGTCTCTTACTGTGATAAGTCTGCTGCCCCATTGGGTATGTTTGGCGTTATAGTCTTCTCCAGCTATGAATATATTGCCCGGAGCATCAAGGAAGTTATCAAAGTCTTTTTTAGAAATGGAGTGTCTAGGACGATAATATACTGCTGAAGTGGTGATTGTACCATGGCAATTTTCTATCGCTACGTTTGTAGCTTGGAGGTAGTCCTTCTGAAACGATGAAAGCTCATAATGCTTAATGCTGGCTTTGATAATAATTCCGGTGCCGCCGTGGGCCTTTCCACTAGGATGTTGGGTATGGTAGAAGTTATATCCGTTTATTTTCAGGTAATTTTTGTCGGTGAAGTGAGTTTCAGATATGAGAATTACGTCGATTTGCTGTTATTTTAAGAAGAGTTCTAGTTCGTATTTGTGTTGAGCTAGACCATTCCAAAGATCTATGCGTCCTGGTTTTATTTTGCGTCGGGGCGTATTAATTTATCCATGATGAGTGTTAATAGTGATAGTAAGTTATTAATTTGTTCTGGTTGTTTCTCGATTAATTTTTCGAGTCTAGAGAAGTTATCCGTGTTTTGTGAACTGGGGACACTATTTTGAGAATGGTCACTATGGATTTTCGGATTGTTTTGATTTCCTTGAACTACCTGGGCATAGGAGATTGAAGGAGTAGAGAATTTTTGAGGACTGAGTACTTGGTTGGTTATCTCTTTGACTCTGGGTTTAGGATACTTGTTTGTATACAAGGTTTTGTAGGCTGAGTAACCTTTATAGTTCGCAGGATGCTCTCCTTGACAGAGGATGCACTTCGCAGGGGTTTCTGGAGATTTAGTGTACTGATCAGTGGGGTGAATACCTGCACATTTAACGCAGCGGAAATTATGGTTGCAATATTTCTGCGTGTAACCGTACCTTTGGCACTTTTTACATTGCACTATCTCTTTTTTTTATAAAAGGAGGTTCGAATTTTACTACTGAGTTCATTAGTCGATTGATGTTGTAAATTTGTTTATTGTTTGACTTTTGTTTTAAGTCAATGAAGAAAAAGGATAGCTTATGTTGTTAATGTTTGTTACTTCATGGCCATGTTTTAGGAGTTCGAGCTTCAGTTCGTCTAAGTTAGTGGAGTTAGTGAGTGGTGGATGTTGCGTAGTACCAGACGAAAAGGTCTTTCTTGTTTGAGTTGATATGTGTGGAAGTTTGCGTTCAAGGTTTTTAGTAACTTTGTTAGTTTTCTATACGAGTCTGGGTTAGTCGGCAGAATTTTAACTAGGTTATTATTTATTTTTAGTTTGTAATCCTCTTTGTTAATATCTTTCTCAATGGACTTTATCATTGTTTGAATGTCGACGACATCATCAATGAAGATAGGTGGGGAAGGGGATTTTTTTGTGTATGTTGATTAGTGTTTCAGCTATGTCCATGGAGTCGTTTGTGGATTCTAATATTGCGAATCTATTGTAAGTGGTTACACAGCTTGTTGACTGCTCGTTCTGGCTAGTGTTTGCGTTTATTTTAACTGTTTCTAGCTTACGTTTTTTTATGTTTTTAGTGTCAATTGAGAGGAGGGATATATTGTCCTTTTGGCACGGTGGAGGTAGAGCGGTGCAGTTATGGTTTTGCTCAAGAGAGCCTGATCGAGATACTTGGGCCATCTTCGAGCTAGTTAATTCAATTTGAAATAACTAGTCGAGAGGCTATGATTCGGGTCAGAGATTAAGAGCGTTGGATTTTCCACTAGTAAGTTTAGAAACACTTGGTTCATGTCTGTTTCGGTTCACTTTTGACGGATGGACGTTACGTGTTGTATTGTGAACTTCACAGAGCACTACGTACACGTCTGCACGCTTCGGGACTCAAAAAAATTTCATTTTCGGCTTTGTTTTTTAATTATGGTACTGACAATTAATAATCCGCCAAAATACCCCTGCATGTGAGCAAACCTCCTTACACGAACGAAAAGAGATCAATCCAAACAGCGGAGCGCTCAGTGATACTCAATCCAAATGTTAATTTGACATTTTGTAGGAGCTGTTGAAAAATTGACTTTAGGTTTTTCGATAAATATTCACTTCACATCACAAAATGTCAAATTAATATTTTATATTGTAATATCGGAATATATTAAAGGTATAGTTTTGTCCGATTAATTATAGTTTATTAATAATGGATTGAAAATACAGATATTAGTTAGACAGAAAAACGATGTTTGATTAACAGGAAAACTAAATACAACTCTACAACACTAACAACTCAATTCTAACGACTCTATGCTTCGACGTCTCGATCAACTCTGCTCTTCGCAACACACTCGCTTTTCGACTCGCATACTCTGACCTCTCCGTCACCTCTCCTTGAAAACCGAAATCGTCTTTTGTTCTAACGCTGTTTATCGTTTTTCTCATACCTCTGCAAGAACTAGGTCACTTTAGTCACATAGGCGCTCTTAGATGTAAACAAACCACAAAGGACGACGTACACGGTGTTTTCTAATTTCAGCCGATCTCCAATCAAAGCTATTCTACGATATTACAATATTACTCCACGAATATAGTTACAATATTTGCTTCAAAATAAATAATAAATGCGATAGTTGTGCTTCTTTCCTATGTTAGAACTTTTTCAGAACATATTTCTAATCTTTTTCTTTCCACGCTTAAAATATGTTACGATCATAAAAAGAAGAATGAGATGTTTCCGAAACCCATCTGGTAAAGGGAAAGTTTACTTATCTAATGACCATCTATAATAAATCTCTAGTTATGTAAAGTTTGCAGATTGTGCAAAATAAGTTTGCGCTTTTTTTAAACACATCTGGACCACAGCCTATTCGCTTCCTCCATGCCATATCCTTGCTTTCAAAAAGAACTTCTCAAATATCATGACCATTCTGAGATATGACGAAGGTGAAAGCATTGGCAAAGAGTATCGTAAATTTTTCTTTCAGAATAAACTCTCCAACACTACAATGCCGTGTTTTAGACATTTTGAAGCAAAAGGCTAGAACAATTTTGACTAGACAGTCGACTAGACAGTCGACGAGAAACTTCCAAAAAAGTGAAAATAATAAGTTAGTTATTTGGGCGTATTGTGTGTGCAATCTGTGTAGTGCGTGTATTATGTGGGTAGTGAGTATTGTATATAGTGTAGCAATATTTATATTGTAGCCATATTTATTACAATATATATAAATTTGGAGAACTTTCGAACATGCACTTTTGCTACGTTGCGACGGACGGCAATAGCACAAAAGCGCGAAGTTTCTACGCCGAAAAATATCCCAATAGGACTATACCCAGCGCAAATATATTTTGCAAAATAGAACAACGATTGCGGGATACCGGTACATTAAAACCTGCTAAACTTAGCGGACGAATTCAGCACGATGATCCGGATCTGGGAAATAGAATACTGCATTGTATGCAAGAAAATTCAAGAAGAAAGAATTTTTGCGAATGAATATATCTATTTATGATGCAATATGTAATAAATGTGGAATAACAAATATACGTAACGAACATTTCTGGGCATGTGAAAATCCACACGCATTAAAAGATGGCTCATGCAGGATGGTGCACCGTCACATTTTACCAATGCAGTACAACAGTACTTGACCAACTGTTTTGGAAACGGGTGGATGAATCGAAGAGGACGTGCGCTTTGACTGCTCGGTCTCCAGATTTAAATCCTCTCGACGTTTACTACTGGGGAGACATTTTCAAGTGTCAGATACAATACAGTAAAATTTTAAGAGAAGAGCCAAGTTCTGTTTACAAGAAAGCGGAGGACATATCAAACATCTATTGTAATTTGTTGTATTTTTTGTGGTCACTCGCGGCTGGGACAATCGCGGTGCAAGTGTAATTTTGTTGTAGACACTCGCAAAGGCAAAGGATTAGAAGAAACATTAATCCCTCCTATTCGAAAATTTTATAGGACGATTTTCGATATGCTCTTATAGATTTCTACGAGTAAGCAGGTTTAATGTCCATCTACCATTTCTTTTGTGAAACGTCGTGCGGGATTGTTTACGTCTCTGAATACCATGGTTTTCTTCTCTACAATTTATATGAGGTAAGCGGCCGCCCATGTGTGACCTTCGTTTGTCTAAGGTTTATGTGCAGGGGTATTTTTAATTGTCAATAATTAAAAGACAAAGCTGAAAACACAATTTTTTTACTTTTGATTTTCATTTTATTTCGATGTCAAGAATCACCCCTCAAATTTCCTGATACCTGTAGCCAAACACCCTGTATGCATAATTGAACTTATACGAAAATTTAACTGCTGCCGTCAAATTGTTCAATATTCCAAAAGGCAATGTAATATATACATATACATATATCATTTCTAGTGTAACCGCGTAACCATGTGTAATGCATAATTAGAGGGGTATTTTTATCACAAATTTTTATTTCTATTAATTTTACCACACTCATCTGTGACTTTACCAACTTTATTATTTGGATTGAATATAATTCCTATACTGACTGCTATAAATCGCAGAGGGCGTGAGAAATACTCTGCTTTTTTACGCGATCAGTATTTGAGAATATGGGACATGAAGTTCGATAAGATGCAAGGTCTATGTTGTATACTCTGGTTTAGTTCATATTCTTTACCTTCAACACTTTCACCGAAGGATGGCGTTAAACATCGTAGTATTCTACATATGTATAACGGCTGATTTATAAAACAAAACTCCTAGCACACAGTGGGATGAATTAACAATTATGTAGGCACTTATTTCATTCTTTACGTATTTCATCATTTATTGATTGTAATTCAAGATTATAGATAATACTATTACTATTCATCTAAATCTGTGATAAAAATATATTAAAAAAATAAGAGGCTTTATTATGTATATGAGTCAGTATCTATACCTCCTGTATCTTCAAATACCTCCTCGTCTAGCAAATACATATAATTTGTCCAACTGTGTCCTGTCTACCAAAAACAAATCACTAATCGACTCACAAGTCAATAGTGGTAAATAGGATACTCGCGAGATAGACATGTATAATAATTTAGTTAAGGGGCAAAAGATATTAGCTAAGGACTAGCGAACGATAGACAATCGTTAAAGTCAAGAGTGGATTTACCAAAGTCATTTTCAGGGATGTCATTAGTTGTAACGAAAGTTATAATTAAAAGGAAAAAAGTTGCAGTATAAGAATGAAGGGTGCATGTGCACTTTATGACACACATGTGCCCTGATACATCGAGGTGTCGGCGACCAAGCCTATGCGACTATGCTTTGATTCCGTTATCTCGACCGACAAAACCATTTCGCGTTGTTTGGTTTACGATCTGTGAGATCACCGAAACCGGCAATCGAAAATGCGCGCGCGCGCGCACGTGTGTGCGAGTGTGAACACGTGTGCGTGAATTAAGGAAATAAAAGAGACGATCCTGACTGTGACCAGACAGTCCAAAGCAATCCCGAACCGAGTGCCTTATTAAACTCACTTCTACAAAATGCCCTTACAAGAATTACTAGATTAATTTAAACAATTTTAGTTGCAAATAACTATCATAAACGATCAAATTGTTTTTGGCCATCGATATTATAATTATAACTGTTATGGTCCCTGATCATTTCACCTATCTTCCACCCACTTTTGTTGTAAGAAAAAAGTCAATTCCTCAATGCGTTGGATGCGGATGAATATAAATAACTAAATTTTGGGAATTTGAATTTATCCAGAATAACGAGGTGTGCTTGAATTTACAAATACAAACAATTTCTTTAACTTAAACAAATTTGAGAATAATAACAAAATATGTTATGTTGATAGTAGAATAATGGTCATATAATATATATATGTTTATAATTTTCGTTGTAAGAAGAAAGCTAACTAAAACCATTTCAATAAAATTTATGCAGCTGACTGCTTTTTAGAAACAGAAATCTAAAAAATATTTTAGGACAACTTTAAGTTTAAGACAATATTTAGCAGATTATGAAAAAAATATGCATTATTCATAAAACTTGGCTGCATATTTGTTTTATAGCAATAGAAGAATTAAAAAATTAACATTTTAATACAGAAACAAAAAATTTTGTTTGTGAAATGTATTTTACAATATCAATCCACTGTGCGGCATTAACAACCTTTCCCCATCCATTGTAGTTTCCAGACCTTTATATATGACAGTGGTTTCGGCACTCGCTAGACAAAATTGAGTAGTATCTAGTCGTAAAAAGCCACCATGGGAAGTCAACAAAATTCGCATTCTTGTGAGACAGACAGAGATAAATAAAATTCTGTCTCTGTCTGATATATGTTTAGCACGTCACGCATGCGCAGAACCAGACCCTTCTTTTCTTTCATTTTGATTTGTCACAACTGGTCATGATTCAATTTACGAACGGTTTTCCCTAAGCTTCGGTAATAATAGGTGTCGAGACTTATTTGTGTAATCGTGGTCCTTACTAACCAAATCTGAATGATTTATATAGGATATAAATCGGCACCTTTTGTAATTATCGATCATTGATTTTATTCCTACTTTTTACTTTTTACTTTTCCTGATTTTAATTCCTACCATTCCAGTAGCGCTGGTATCTTATTCTTGTTACGTTTGTGCCGATTAATAATGTTCTAGTTGTTTCTTAGATGGTACGAGCGATCCTAATTTACAGTTCATGAGAAGACAAACGCCTTAAATTACTGGAGTATTAAACTCTCCAGCTGGGACTTTTATCTGTTATCGACATAAGTAGAGTTAAATAGATCTGATGATTGCTCTATATTTTATTAGTTTATAATATATTTTATAAGTGATTCTGAGGATTCTCTGCTCTTTCGTTATAATTCCTTATTTAGCAAAATGTAAAATTCGATGGAGGTTCACGAGGTCCAAATCCGAAAGGTAGCTCCCTCCTCTAAGGAGGCGTCGGGATTCCAACGGATGCAGTGGACGCTCATCTTCAAGTTCCCAGGATGGTCCAAGAAAAAGCGGTGTAGAAGTGCACACGTGAGCACTGTGCATGATATGGTCCTAAAATCATTGTTGTTAAGGAAAGCTTTGTAAAGAGGTCCTTTTCTCTTCGCGGTCCCCGCTTAAAAGTACTACAAAATTTATAAATTTTGAGAACCTATTCGGGATCTCTCAGTTGTCTCTTTTTATTATATCTAGTTACATTCTCATTTATGGACTGTTCCTTATTCGAATGACCAGCTAATTTATTCGAGTATTTCACCAAGGGTGTTTTTATTAAGGTGTTAAGGTAAGGTCTTAGGTACGATACGCCACTATAGTGGCTTTCGCGGATGTCATTTTATGTTACGACGTGTCACTATAGTGGCTTTCGCGGATGTCATCTTATATTACGATGCGCCACTATAGTGGCTCACTTTACTGACTCATTCGCTTACCGTTTGAACCGTTAGATCTTTTTCATTTGTTTTGCTTCACACTGTTTTTGCCCTCACAACATTTTATAACAGTGTTAACAATATACAGATAGAATATATGGTCTTTTTTTTTTTGTTACGCCAGTGTCAGGAATCAATTGTTTATCATTAAAATAAATATACCATTATTAGATGCTCTTTTTAATATGCCGATCCGTATCCTTATAATTTTTTAGAATCTTCAACCTCAAAATGTCGCTTCAAAACAGAAAATTAAAAGCAATTTGACATACACTATCGCGCTATGAGTGTGAAAATTGTGACGTACTGTGCTCTAAAATATATCACACTCAATTGTAATATTAATTATTAAAGTAAATTATTAGAGTTAAAGTATATGCTTCATACTTTTAAGAAAAATTATAATTTAGTTATCAAAAACTTCGTTCCAATGTGCTTGCGTAGAGAACAGCATTATCCGTCACACATTGCAGTGCTGTATCGATTACGCGTAATTCGCGTCAAACTCTGTCGTACAGAGAAACAGCCCCGCACAAAATTCAGTCGCTCCTATGAGGTAAAGGGTGTTACGTCAAAAGGTGAAAGCGATTCTCACGCTCTTCGAATATTTAGCTAACGCGCATGAGATCGACCGCTTTGTAAATAATTACCATTTTACTTTATAGAAGAACCAAAATCAAATCTGTTTAAGCTTCTTAATGATAAAATTAGCAAGAAAAAACAAAATACAAGTCGCACAGAAAATAACTTCATTGAAGTAACGACATATTTCGTAGAAAATAATATACGTGGAAGTAACAATATTACAAATTGATGGCAAAAATATTGTAAGAGATTTCTTATATTATCGAACATAGCACAACAAAACATGGCTAAACCCACCATCCAACAATTACCGATTCTGTTCCCCGCGACTTGTAATTATCGATCGAGCTATATATAAAGATTTCGTGCTGGTTTATTATTTAGTAAGTTTTGCCAGAGGTTTACTTACTGTACGTAAATCTAATATTTTTAGACTTAGAATTTTTAATTCATATTAGGTCAGTTTGTTATATTTTCGAATATAGTATGCTTAATCATCAAAACAGTTTTTCCGTTTATGTACTTTGCAATTTTGATTTAAAAATATTTGCTATGCTATAGTAATGTTATATGTGTAAACAATCTTAAAATATGAACTTTCAATTGCGCAATTACATTATTTATCAATTACATTATTAACCAACTCAGTTCTGGAAATTATTGTTGTTTTGTGATTTTTATGATAACAAAAATATAAGATACCTATGTTTTCAATAAATTTCATTTTTTCTCAAAAATTACTGTCTTCTACAATCAAAACTTGTTATCCCTTTCAACAATCCACATTATATTGATGTAACTCCACACTATATTGATATAAGTTAAATGTAATCATCCCATTAATATACGAATGCATTATAAAAAGAAATACCATAAAGGAAAATATTATTTAGTATAGAGATGATACAAACAATTAACTAAATGACGTTAGCTATTGAAAAATAATATGGTTTATATACATACGTACATATCAGAAAGCACAAGAATTTGTTACGTTATATATGATATAATACATATATACAAGAAACACAATTTAAACATAAAAAAATATTTTTTGAAAATAATTATAGGTGTAAAGAATTGTTTATTTTATCTTTGGCACAAAGATGATATACTTACGATATATTACCTTTTTGTTTAGCAAAAAAAAGTATTTTAAAAATATTTAAATAAAACGCCATTTGCTTTTCATATTAAGCAGTGCTGGTTTTTATGCAGTTGCATCGGTTATATGGTTATCTGTAGTTGGAAGAATGTTTCTGATGTGATATTTATATACATAAATCGTATGTGCTTGATGTTGGACGTAAGGGCGAAATTGTTTAAATTTTATGAACTGTTATATAGTTGAGAAATACATATTAATACGTATTAATCGTTTCTGTCAAGTAGTAGATAACATCGTTAGGTTAGAACAAAATTATAAGATTTTATTTTAATTATATTTAATTATATTATGTGGAAACTACAGAATCTAGTTATATATAAGATTAATTTTATGTAAAACAATTACTTTGTGTAAATACTGTAAATTAAATTGTATTCTCACGTTTGTGTGTAAACAATAGTTGTTATAACCAATGAAAGGTTTCTATTAAGATATAGATTTTCAAATTATATTTGAATTGGAAAGTGATAGAAAGATATTTTAAGATAAACGAGTTTTTTTTTACGACAAAATTAGGTTAGGAATGTTGAATATTGACATGTGAAAGTTAATTTTATGTCCCTTTTTCTTTCAATATGAGTACAGTTTATAGCATAAAAATAATAAAATAGTTTAAAAAGTTAAAAACAAATAATTTATTTCAATAAGTGAAAGAATATTTTTATACAATTTTCTTTAACCAATTGTTTAATTGCTCAATACCCGCAGAAGTTTCGGAATCTTTATTATATGCACTACATTCAGCAAACTCAATGTTTGTATCCAAATGGGAGAAGTCAAAATCTTTCCCCTGCTTGCCAAGGAAAACATTTGTTGCTGATGCATCTGTAGCTTCTAACTGACTAGTTTTTGTCATACGTAATAAATTCATTTCTTTCTCTAATAGAGTCTTTATAACAGCTGCACCTTTTGCCATAGTCTGATCTTGTTTATTGCATAATACAAGTATAGATTTCTTATGTATAGCAGGATCACAGAGTAAGTTATATAAAAATCTGAAATTCAGAAATTATTATTTTCATTGCAGGATGTGATGACTTACCACTTGTGTGTACTTACTCTGCTACATCTCGGATATCTTTTTGGAAAGTCACTGAATCGATCACATAAACAAGACCTTTTGCGGATAACTTGAATTGATCAAAAAATTTATAACGCAGACGTTCATGTCCAGGTATATCAACAATCTTTAAGGACCGCTAAATAAATTGATACTTTAGAGGCCTATGTTTCTGGTATGTCAAAATTCATGCTTCAAGAAACAATGAAGATATATGTAAAAACTTACGTTATTGATTATGATGTCTCCTGTATTTTCTTTTACAGATGTGTGTGTCTTAACAAATTTAGAACAAAGTAGACGTGCATATATCAGTGTTTTACCAGCATCACTAAGACCAGTTAATAATATACTGTTTCCTATAGACCTCCTCCTGTGCCATATGGCAAATAACACTAAGCAAAGGAATAGAATAGAAATTTATATAAGTAGTAGTAATGTTTAAGATTGAGCTGTTAATACCAAATAAATGGCTCTACAGACGTAGGCTTATGAATTTTAGGATAAAAGCCTAAGCAAATATTTACACAAAAATGTACCTATTTTTATATTATGTATACAATTACAATGGTATGTTTGTTTCATTACTTGCAGCTATATCTATAATGTTCATTAATTACTGTGGCTATAATGATATACATTTTTTTTAAACAAATGAATGTGATGTCCGTAGAATGTTAGAAATGAAACTATGAGACTGTTCATGTTATTCATGGACATCATTAAAATATAACAAAAACTATTTAATAATACATGTGCAAATTTAAAGAGAGATATGCTCTGTTACTCTATATCTGTGAATTTCAAGTTGTGTATATAATTTAGGAATATAATTTATCAAAAGCATTTAGACAGATATATTTTTCGTTTTACTTGCTACAAAAAAAGAAAACTGTGATGTTATTTTGAATAATGTGATAATAAAATCAGAAAACCTATTTCTCATGCAGATTATGAGTCAATTATAATGTTTTATTTAACTTTTAATACATAACCACAGATGTTGGATACAAAACATAAGGAATTCATAACCTATGAGTATTATATATAATTACCTATAGTTACAATAATTGCAATTATTGCAGCTAACACAGCCAGGAACTGAGAATCCACATTGTGATTTGTCAAAGGTTTTATATTCTTTTCCATTGCAAAAGATTTTTTTCTATGTTTATCATAAATCACTTCGTGAATACACCAATCCTTGTAAAATATATTAGTAATTGTATGTGCTATACTATCATTTCATATTGTATATACATATAACACGTAGATAGAAAGAAAGTACAAGCTATGTTAAAAATGGTTAAACTTAAAGAAGCGCCACCTATTGTAATAAGATATCCATTTAAATTACCGTAGTCAGTTGTAGTATTTATATAGACACATTCCTATATCCATGAGTATTTATGATTCGTAAAAAGATAATAGAAGATTTTGGGAGTTCTGTTTCAAGTTTTTAAATGGATATATGAAAAGCAATAAGGACTCGAATGGAGACAAGGGAAAGATCGCTTCTTCCTCTAAATATACGCTTATTTCAACATTCAGAAAAAATTGATGGATTTGAGACTTGCATGTAATTGGATGTAATTAGTTTTGGGCTGAATTTTACCTTAGTGGACTTCCTCTCTTCCAATGTGTGGAACCTATGGAGTCACTGGCTGCAAATGAGTGACGGCCATTTTGGCGGGTTAAGTCAAGTGTGTTCTATACTCGCTTGGTTTTCCGCCCTAACATGACTTAAGGCTTGCAAGTAATAGATTTTCCAAAGCGTTCGAAGTATTCATTTGTGCTCTTTTCGACCGTTACGCATGTTTTTGTTTCATTTTCTTTTTTGATCGCTTTATTGTAGTTTTTTATTTTTTGTCTCTTTTCTTTTTCATTTATTACTTGTTTTATTATATTACTGTGTTGCTGTCAAAAAATAGAATCTACGAGATGGAATTCAACCTGCTTCAAAGAAACAGCTATTGCTTGGACTCGTGAGTATGGGCTCTTACACGCTGATAAATACTGTTGTTATCATCGGAAACCGATTACGTTATGTGATGAGGCAAAGCACAGGTTTGGTTGATTTCGATATCCTCTTGGCCATCAAAAAAGCAGACTATATAATATGTAACCACGATTAATTTTTTGAGGAAATTCCCTTGCCTTTTGACAAAGCGGTGATGTAAGTTTTAAACTTATCTTTGTAAGTTTAACATATTATCCAAGTTATTTTAAAAATTATTCAATTTTTCAGATCGATATACTGTTCTGCTCGAGACTTTTCATGCACGGATACCATTCATGAATTGAGCGATTTCACATTAGGCAACGACTTTGTGGTACTACTATCATTTGCAACAATTGCTGTGTGGTTCTATTATTACCGAGAGATGATAGTGGGACACTTTTTAAATATAATGTGGGGAAACCAAAATTACAGGAGGATTTCGGGAGCTGGATCTTCAACCATTGCTCAGGTACTTTATGTAACAGTTCAATATTTCAATTTTTCTATTACTTATTTCTTTGTACTATTTCCATTTGAATACTGCTTCTATTTTCATACTATTTCATAGATCGACCAAGCCAAATTGGACAAACAAAAATATAATCGTGGCAGCAGAGTTGTAAGTCATTGAATTTTGGGTCTGGTAAATACCCCTCTGCCCAAAAAAAAAGAAAAAAAAAACAGATGGTATTAGTGTTAAATGCTAAGGTGAAGACATTAGTTTTAGCAATAAAAGGAAATGTTGTCGTCGATTTAAAATTGATTTTAGTTTGGGTTAGTATTTACTTCTCAGCCGCCATGAATTGGCTGGTTATGTTAGTACAAACAAATTTTTGGTCAATTCAACTATAGTTCTTGATGATATGATTATGTATACAAAAAAAAAAAAAGAAAGAAAAAAAATAGAATCCAATTGGTGGCCAGCTAAAGATTGGATGAGATAAAGAGGTCGCTTACATGAATTTGCCGATCGCTTGTGCCAATTTTTGTAGCGCCGATTTTGTCGTCATAACAACATCGATTTGATGGCATCGTTGATAGAAGCGATCCGAAGACAGTAAGTCTAAAGTATGTAATTCCTCATTTGTAAGGATCAATCAGATGTCATCTGTGCAGTCCACTCTTTGGACGAAGAATGAATAGAAGTCAATATGGCGTCAGACTAACGTGTAAAATACGCTAAAAACACTCAACTTTACATAGCCATAACTTCTGAACCAGTAAATTTTGTAACTTCAAACTTGTATTTTTGGATTCTATGCATCAAAAACTATTTTTCAACCTAGTTTTGTAGTATTTCAATTAAGTAGTAGCATCTCCATATTGGTGCTAATATAAAAACGCTTACATAGATATTTTTAAATTCGCAATGAAAAGAAAATTTGTTCTTTCACTTCCAGATAACAAGAGTGCACTGCATGAGCTTCATAATGCTCAACTCACGAAATGCTATATAGTATTCTACATCTATGTACTTCCATGGTGGTGTCATGTAAACTTGTGACTTAGATTATAAAAAAAGAAAGTTGAGTCGTAGCCCAACTCTTAATTTTCTTTTATCAAACTTTATTATAAATTCAATGATTACAATAGTCTTACAGAGGTAGTATAATATACTGAATCAGAGAAAGACTGAACAAGAACTGTCTGAGCTTGCTGAAGTCTCGACTTATATATGTTTTGGTTTGGGGATGTTGAGAGGCTCGGTGTAAGTTATGATGATAAGGTAGTGCCATGTGCAAAAGAGACCGAAGGTAGGGAAGGAAGTCTTATCTCTGATGTAGATTAAGGTGTGGTCGATGTCACATACCCCCCTCCTTAGATTGAATTTGGTCCTACAAAATCTTAGCGTTTCTTCAGTATGGAGCGGTGGAATTGGACTCTGGCTGGCTCAGTCTCTATTTGTTCTTCTTCGTCGTGGTATCTTATGCTTTTGAGCTTTGTTGATGTCTGTGGTACTTTTGTATAAATATTTAGGGGTGTAGCGTTTGTCACAATGTTTTGACAGCATAGTAGGTGGATACATAGTTTCGTTGGTAAACATTTCTTCAATAAGTCGAATATTCCTATTTTGTTAAGAAGATAAATTCCTGTTAATCTTAAGGCAGTGTAACCTGCTATTTGCAGAAGTAAAAAACCCCATGATTTAATTGATTGTATTCAGAGAGAATACGTTAATTGATTGATTTGATCAGATATTTGGTCCAAATTCTTTTGATATTCTGGAATATGACTAAAGATTCTAGGTATTCTCTCAATCTTGTCTAACAAGTAGTTTATTCTAGTATCGTTTTCAAAAGGAATCGTTTTAAGTTTATACTCAAACGTTACGTTGTCTTTAGATTGTTTTATTTTCATTATACTATCGTTAAATATTAAATTACATTGTTCATCTGGAAATTGAATTATAGAGGGTCTGCCTATCTTAATTTGTTTTTGACTGGCGTCGCAAAGTACGTGAATTTCAATTTCTTTTTGTGGTATGGCTATGTATTGGTTCTAGCAAATTTTATAGCAAATTTACAAATATCTATCTTTCTGCTAAAGTTAATGATTTCTGACGCACAATCGTGAATGGATTTCTTATCGTGTATGGTTTGTGTTTGTTTGCACATTGTGATTCCTATTTTCGTGTTACAATTTTCATCAAGGTATTCATTGTCAACATTCATATATGCAAATTGATGCGTTAAGAATATTGGATGTTCAATTACGGGTGCCAGAAATGCATGGCTGCTTTTAGTCGGTATAGGGCATACTCGCACTATATCCCATGCCGAATCTGTTTGCAAAGGTACGGTTATTTTAAAGAAAACTTTAGTATCGACAGTGAATACCGTTAGTCTTGATATATCTAGAATGAATTGATAATTTTCGTATTTTGGTTCTAATGCTGTGTTATAAAGGCGATGGCCTAATGCTTTCTTATAATTTTCGATAAACAGTACGTGATCAATAATCTGAGGGCTAAGGATTCCTGCTTTTCCCATGCTTATGGCATTAAAGATTTCGTTAAATTGGAAATTGCACTTTCTGCTTGAATTATTAAATCTGTTATTAGTCTCTCCCTTGTATTATTAACGATGTATTCGTCAAATTTAACTCCCATTTCGTCGATTTGTTTTATACTTTCGGATTTTATGATTTTACGTATGAGCGCGGTTTGATTTGCAACTATAGTTTTTAATTCGTTTCCTTCTTTAAATAATTTGTCAATGTTAGTATTTATTAGGTCATCGGTGTCAAGAGTTCCGAATAGATTTTTCGATATAGATTCAACAATATTCAACAATCCTCTCTTAGTGTGTGATTGTGTGTTAAAAGTCGTAATTGGTATGCTAAAGTTTCTAATTTTTCTATGTGTCGGTTTAGAGATATTATTTCGTTATGAAGTTCGCATTTGTTTTTACATACTTTCTCGATGAACATGACATTCGCTTTCATATCATTCAGTTTTTCGTATACATCGTTTATATCTGTCCCTATATACATATAAATTTCGTCGAAATATAAGTATGCTTGCTTAATCTTTTCATGAAATACCTCACTGCCATCTAATTGTAAAACGTTAATTCCTTCCCCAAACTTACCGTAAATTAGTGTCTTCGTCAGCTCATCGTGAATTGATAGAATAAATTGGTTTCCTCGCTTAGTCTTTGTCATTGGTCCTATAATGTCTATGGTTATTTTATTGTTGGGGTTTAAAGGTGTGTCTGAAATTACTGGTTCTTCTTTAAAACGTCACAATTTTTAATAAAATCTTCGATTCTACTCATTAAATTTGGGATCTTATATTGTTCTTTGATTCTTTGGTATGTCTTTTGGATTCCTAAATGTGCTATCGTACCGTTATGATTTTCCTGAATTATTTTTTCTATTTCTTCCTCAGTTAATTCTTGGATTGGGTCCCATGCTAAAGTGACAGGGTGTCGGGTATCGTTGAAATATAAAAGCATAAGTTTAATTTGGTTCTTCTCTAGCTCTGCAAAACGTTTTGTCTCCTATGCCTATTTTCTTGTTATTTCGTAGGATGTCATTAATTTTCCGTAACCATATGGCCTCGTCAAACTCCCCTAATTCTGTTTTAGTCAATTGGTAGAAGGATTGATCGTTGGGTCTCATTTCTAATCGTTTTGGGATTTCTGACTTCCTTTTCCATTTCGTAAAATGTTGTAAGAAATCTAAGACTACTGTTCCTTCAGGGGTTTCTACCTTTTGAATAGCGTGGATTCTAGACAAACTGTCTGCGACTGGGTTGTCTTTGCCTTTAACGTATTCGACTGTGTATTCGTACTCTTCTAATTTTAATCTCCATCGCATTACTCTAGATGATGGGTCTTTGCAATTATTTAACCATTTCAAAGCTTGATGATCTGTTCTAATAATAAATTTTTGTTCTAACAAGTATTGTTGTAATCGTTTCAATGCCAAACTATCGCTAATAGTTCTTTCTCAAGAGAGATCGTTGTCTCGATGGAAAAATTTAAAAAAGAAAAAAAAATTAAAAAAAAAATTTTTATTCTATATTTTCAACTTCCTCTTTCGCGTAATATCACCCCTTTTTCGCTTGTACCACCAGTTACCAACCACCCTGTATATAGGATATACAACATAAAAATATTAAAAACACATTATACCATTGTGGCGGATCGATGCCAACAGGACGCCGACAGGTCAAGGCATCAACGCGGTCGTAACACTTCCCGGGCGATTCGCGGGAACCAACCGCCAACACCAGAGGACTACTACAACGACAACGAATCTGTCTGTCTCGCTAGCGGTCGAATATACGGTGTTACGATACAAATACCGCACCTAGCGAGAGTCCCTCTACGTCTAAGGCAGGGACTACCGGGCATAGCCTTACTGACAAGTCCACCGGTAGTCCCGGGACGAAACGCGAATTCTCTTTTTACCTGGCAGCAACCACCAATTACTACACTTCCTACACCATACTTTTTATTAATTTATATTCTGGATAATATCTTATATTATTCTATATCGCATGATATTTGTTAAAACATTCCAAACACATTTGGGGTGATTTTGGGCACTTCGACCAATAGTTGTAGACTCCGTCATCACTACTTTCCTCACTTTCAAATATATTTTCACACTGCTTACTGAACTTTTTGAGGATGAAAAAATCACTGATGTACGTCTCACAAGTATGCTTCTCGACTAAATGAAAGGTCTCAGATATCTGCCATGAGATCCCTCGGAATACTCTAGCTGGAAAGCTTATCGCTTTCTCCATTTCAGAACTAAATAATCTTTTTTTTACAATGCGGCAATGAAGGCGACAAACAATGAATTACCGCTTGTCGCTCTATTTACATTCTACGTACCGGCGGTCGGATTTGGACCCCGCAGGAAACTTAGCCGAATCACGCTGGGCAACGAACGTGTTAATTAATTACTAACTACCTCCTTCTACAACTTGCAAAATATAACCTGTGAGCAATTTAGATGTATAATATAATATATATGTCGGAGATGAAAGGACATCGGAGCCTTCCCTTTGGAACTTCGGGAAAATCCCTTAACACCGTAATCTAGATTCTATCATAGGCGTAATTAAACAATTGTCGTCATTAGATCCGATTGTATTTGTTCGAGATTTGTGATAATGAGCTTGGGCTCGAGGCGCCAACCAGTCGCTGAACGTAGCCGCGGTCACGGGATGAACGCTTTGTCTAGCAGAGGCATGGAGTAATTCTATAGCTCTCCTTAAAAAGGAAATAGTTGTAACACTTAACAGTAAACATTCCAACGGTCTCTGTCCCGTAGCTTGCCACTTGCAGACCCTATTCTTCAAGTAAGATGATTGCCAGATGTCGATGCGTTTCCACAGTACACGTGCAGCTTTCCCTCGAGGGCGGCTAGCATCTTTTTCTAACCACCAACATGGAAATTGACCAATTAACAGCAACGTCAATTTCCCTCACCTTCTGAACGAAGGTTATCCTCGACGAATCCGATGATCTCGTGTCCTTAGACACACCCCATCATAGTTCTGCTCTGCAGCATCATCGCGACGGAAAGTCATTCTCTCGTGAGGTCGTATTAGCGAGTTACTTAGTGTCTGTACGCTCGGTACATATTCCACGTTTTAACAAAGAGCCCGACTTAGATTTTGCGAGCATGTTCATCTATCATCCCGTTGATCGCGGATTGGTTATTGAACCTAGGATCATTGTCATTAGCATCTCGAGTATCTAATTACCACGGTTACTTGTCAAATTCTGCAATAATCATATTTGCACTAGTCAATATCTTCTCTATTGCATAACAACAATGTCTGATCCAAACGAAACATGAAACGAATTTTCATTCAAACGATTCGACATTGTTATTATGCAATAGAGAAGATATTGACTAGTGCAAATATGATTATTGCAGAATTTGACAAGTAACCGTGGTAATTAGATACTCGAGATGCTAATGACAATGATCCTAGGTTCAATAACGAATTCACGGTCAACGGGATAACAGAATGCGCTTTCATCCAAAGCCCAAGTTGTACCCGACTTGCTTGTCTACGGTACAAGTATTACTAAACTAACTCTTTGTTATAACGTGGAATATCCACCGAGCGTAAAGACGCTAAGTAACTCGCTAATACGACCTCACGAAAGAATGACTTTCCGTCGCGATGATGCTGCAGAGGAGAACTATGATGGGGTGTGTCTAAGGCCACGAAATCATCGGATTCGTCGAGAAAAGTCTTCGTTCGGAAAGTGAGGGAAATTGACGTTGCTGTTAATTGATCAATTTCTATGACAAAGACTGTTTGTCTGTTTGAAGGACTTTAGTTAACTAAATCTTAAGATTAGTAACGGGTCCTCAGGCTAGCTGAACATGTTCTGTGAAGATGCATCGACATCTGGTAATCATCTTGCCCGAAGAATAGAGTCTGTGTGTGGCAAGCTACGGGACAGAAATCGTTGCAATGTTTACTGTCTTGTGCCGCTACAACTATTTCTTTTAAGGAGAGCTATAGAATTACTCCATACCTCTGTTAAGTAAAAACGATCATCCCGTGACTGCAGCTACGTTCGGCAACTTGTTGTCGCTTCGAACCTAAGCTCACTATCACAAATCCCGGACAATTATAATCGAGTTAAATTATAGAGACTAAAATATTGGGGGTTTTCCGAAGAACTCCAAAGGGGAGGCCCCGGTGTCCTTTCATCTCCGACATATAATATAAAACACTTGTTCTCATCCGATTACGAAAGTTAAGCAGCGCTGGGCACGGATAGTACTTTAGATGGATGCCGCTTGAGAACTCCGTGTGATGTTGGCTCTTTTTTTATTTTTTTTAATTTCTTTTACTTTTTTAAAATAATCTATGGTTATATACATCGAATCAGAAATATATTTTTAGTACTACATAATAATTATCATATATTATATCATTTTCTCGTACATCACGCTTCTTGATACGCAGAAACCTTACGATAATACACTTCATGAAATTTTACTTGATTTGTTTAAATTTTTAATATAAAATCAGATAAAAACATTGTAAAAAGTTACCTTTACTATTTTTTTGCAATTATGAACAATTTCAATTTCTCAACATTTTTTACGCATTATCCAGTAAACTAATCCTTCTAACTTCTCAAAAATAAAAAAGAACTCAAGCCGTTTGGTTCTATTTTAAAGAAGTTCGAATTCTTTCGTGAGCCGTTATATCTCTTTCATCATTAGTACATCTAATTTTGTAAGATTTTGCATTCTATTTGTTATGTATGAGTTCTAGAAACAAGTTTGCAAATGAGATTCAACATTTTTAATATCTTGTCGAATTTTCTGACTCATTAATAAGTTTCTTGATAGGGTTTAGAGAAGTCTTAAAGTTTATGAAGAAAAAAATTTCATTTGATAATATTATTAAAGATTTTGGAATGGTGAATGATCTGGTGCATAGATAGACTCACAAAAGTATTCGAATATGCTTAGAAACTTTTTATGCCACAAAAATATTCGGACACTTCTAGAAACTTTTTATGTCCAAGTTCTAAAGAGGATGGTAACGTGATTCTACACCTTTAATGGTCTTTACACCTCCTACACTATAGGATACCTTTGTCGTAGATGTAGTATGGTTGTAGTCTGTTGGGGAATGACAGAAATTAACGTATTTAAGAAAAATAATTAAAACATAATGAATGCATAGAAAAATATGTCCATAAACATGTGCTTATAAGAAAACAAATAGTAGTAATAATAAGGGAAAAGAGAAATAATAAAAAAGAAAAAGTAAATAAAAAGGATAAGAAAGGAAGAAAAAATAAATAAATGAATATTGCTGCTGAAAAAAACGAAGAAAAGCCGAAATAAAGTAAACCAAATCGCAAAATAAGAAGGACAGAAAGAATAGTGACCATTAAGGAACAAGAGGGTGCAATCGTCATAGAAGTCGCCATGGATAAATAAACCTCAAACACTCCTCTTAGAAGAGAGTATAGCAGAAAGCTGGAGGAAATTTTAAAGGGATCTTGATTTATTCATGGTAGTGAGGGAGGCGAAAAAAAGCCATGACGATACAGGCAGTAGCATTGTTCTACCTTATGGAGTGTGAGGAAATGAAAGTATTTGAAACTTGTAACTTAGAATAGGGCGACGAAGAAGAATCTGAAAAAATAATAAAAGCTTTCTAAGACTACATTGAGTTACAAAGATATGAGATATGTGAGAAGGAAGAAAAGGAGAGTCACTGGAACACTATGTGGCTGAACTAAAGAAGATGGGAAAAAAATTGTAATTATGGCATTCTAATAAACTCAATGGTAAGAGACAATACAATTTATCATACGACAGACACAACATTGCAACAGTTAGTATTAAAAAATCAGGATCTACAACTAAAAACCTTAATTAAGTAGATTGAAACGTATGAAGTCACTAAAAGACAAACCACTGAAGTACAAGGAGGAAATCTTGCAGAAGATATATACAGTACAGATATATATACATCAGTTTACGGCAGAACGGAAGGACACTACTGAAAGAAAAATTTTTTTATGACTGATATCTTGAATCATGTTTATCTGAATAGTAATTACAATGTAATTTTTTTTATTCAAAATTGCATTCAACTGCCAGAGTTAGCAAATCACAATGCAATATTTCATATTGTTACAAACATCGTGGCCCTTTTTCTATTTTGTTCGGTAATTATTACTTTTAACGTATTTTCTTTTAGATCGTAATTTGAGATTTGTTAACGATCACTTTTTGAAAACTGACTGCTATTACTTGTTTACTCCCGGAGCACTCCTGCGTCTCCTCCCATACGGGGTCAGTCGTTCTTAAGCTAGTTCGGACATTTGGAGGGATCACTCCTTTTAACGCTATCCCCTGGGCCGTCGTGCAAGTCTGAGGAGATCCCAGAATCTACTCAGCGTGTCAACCTCTATGACTATCTAGGGCGGCGCAGGGGCGCTCTTCTGTGCAGAACCCTACAAGGGTGGGATGTTCTTACCCTCTCTCGCTCTGTCCACTCCTTTACGAGCATTACTCCTTTGAAATAGAAGCGGGTCGCGAGGAACTCTTGTTGCCCCCTCAGCATCGCTTTCACAATTGACGAGGGGTCTATTTCGCCAATCGCTAGTCGCAAAGTACGACAGGGGGCCTCTCACGCCGGACAAAACTCCAGCGTGTGCTGGGCAGTGTCCTCGCATTCTCCGCAGTGGTGACAGGTGTTTGTCACCTTTCTTCCGATTTTATGCAAGTATTCCCCGAATATTCCATGTCCTGCGAGCACCTGCGTCATCCGGAAGGATAGCGGGAGCCCGCCGCGGTTCCTCCAAGCCTCCCAATTTGAGAGGACTGATCTAACGGCCCTGTGGTCACGGACCTGATCTTTGGCGAGTAGGTCGGAGGGCCACCGCCCTCACACCTCTCGCTTAGCTTCCCCCGAATGTCTCAAGCCGCCTGGCCGACGGGAGGGAGGAGTCCCCGCCTGAGTCCAGACCCCTCCGGTTTTTGTACACCCGTCGGAGCGCCAAGGCCTGAAGCTCGAACGGAGGAGACGCCGCCAGAACACTCGCCGACGCATACGGTATCGTCCGGTATCGTCCATCCCAGGGAACCATTGCCCGCGACATCATCCCGTAGCCGGTTCACTGCATCCATCGTCGAGCAGCCCCGCCGAAAGCCGTACTGGCTTTCGTGCCAACTGGGCACTTACCCCGACATGTGGCCCTCCAGACGGGTGGCAATGACTCTTTCGAAGAGCTTGCCACTTCATCCAATAGGTACACCGAACGATACGCGGACGACGAGTCCGGTGATCGTCCATCCTTCCGAAGCAGAACCAGCCTCGCTATGTGCCATATCCGAGGTTAAGCTCCCTCCATCAGACACCGTGTAAATAGGTGTCGTAGTCTGGGAAGCATGACCCCTATCGTCTCCGTTCATACCCGTCCTGGGACCCCATCTCGGCGGCGCCACGTTCCACGTCGCGGGAGGTCATCCATCTCGCCGCATCCAGCATCTCTTCCTCCACAGCCCCCAGTTCCTCCCTCCAGTCCACTGTCCAAGGCGAGGAAGTGCGCTGATGCCCCGGGCTGACCTTCTGTGGCGGGAACAGTGTGCGAATGACCTCCTCAAGTAATGCCGGATCCATATCTGCCGTCAGCGGTGGGGCTCTTGGACGCAGCTTCTTCATCACCATCCTGTACGGCCGCTCCCGCGCATCAGATTCGACCGACTGGACGAGGTCCATCCAGGATCGGGCTTTAGCGATCTTGATCCTCCGCTGTAAGATGCGTCGCGTCTCGCTATATGCCTCGTAGCAGAGGGAGATCTGTTGGTTGTCACGAAGCCGCCGACGGCGGACCCTCTGGAACCGTCTGCGAGCCCACAGTCCCGTTCTGTCTAGCACCGGGCACGGAGCGCGGCATCGCTTGTCTACTCTGTATAAGAGCCCCAGTTCCAGGCCGCCAAAATGGCTGCTGCCTAGAGCATCTCACTGTTTTTATCTTTGTTTTTATGCGTCATCTTGGTGGCGGGCGGGAGCGTTCTACTGCCCGGATGCCGCGGGCATCTCCCACGGCTTCTCTCCGGCCCTATCTCCATGAATATATAGAGATGATCTGAGAGACTCTCAACCCTCTCAGCTACTTCAGCCTTTTTTGTCCCGCGAGGAGGGGAAAATGCTATTACGCATACCCAGTGACTGTGTCACCGGATTATGTCGGACTCGCAGGTGGTGACACCCATTGAAAGCCCTTCCTCTATCCGCTCCACTCGCAGTACAAGTACCAACCCCGGCACAGCCTTTCGGCATTACTTCAGGGTTGACCTTATTAGTACTCCTCCTTTAGTCCAGGTCTTCACCTCACAGACCTTCTTCTCTCAAGATTTCTCTCCTGAACTTGTCTCATCGTCATAATCTTCTTACACCAAGTTTGGAACCTAGTCCAGTTATCTTCCTTCTTTATCATCACTTCAATAAAATTATCCATCGTCAGAGGTGTGCCGATATAGTTCTGCAACTCAGTCCTTTCACGTATCCACCTAGGGCAGTGAAACAGCGTATGCTCGGCATCGTCTCCTTCATAGCCGCAGTCCCACATTTGGTATGCACTTCTTTGTTTATAGTTTTGCGATAAACGTAAAGATTCCTATCAGGATCTGCATCGTGAAGTGGTCCATTTCTCTTCTACACTTCCTAAAAGTGCAGGTGTCTGCCGCCAACCTCTTCGATCAATTGTCACTCCTATAATAATGCCACTCTTCTCTTCACTTTTCTTCAATGTGCTCTTCCTCTGTCTTAATCTCCTCTCGGAAGGCTGTGGTGTTTTCTAGTTTAGACCGCATTTCATAACGTTCCTGCTGATATTGTTTCTTCATTTGATATTGAATTTCATTTAGCGTTAATAAGAGACATTTTACGAAAATATTTCCAACGTAGAAGCATGGTAGGAGGAGGAAAGAGAAAGTTTGAGGATTTACTATTTCGTTTAATTGATAGGCATTTTCCATCAAAATGCCCTAATCGTGCCGGCACAACAAAATTATCAGGAAGAAAATGTGCTGTTTGTGTGAAAAATAAGAGAAGGACCGACACGCGATACAAATGCAGAAAATGCGATGTCGGATTATGTATCGATAATTGTTTTGAAATTTTTCACACACAATTGAATTATTAACTTGTGTTATATTTACTAAATTTAGTTTTCTAGTTTATTGTTTTCTAGTTTATTACCCAAATCCTAGTTTATTGTAAATTTCAATGTTTATAATAAATAATTAATACTAAAAAATAACGCTCTTGAATCATTTAATCCCGTGCAAAAGAATTACTAGCACTTATTACGATTTGCGCTTTGAATAGTCAATCAACAGAGTTCAGTCTAGCGAAAAAATACTCAAGTCCACAGCGATCGTCAGCGCTGGCCGCGCGCCGCCCGTACGGACTGCATAGAATTAAAATCCCGCAGACCGGACGTTGGACCTCTACCTTCGTCCGCGGAAGACAGCTCATCCATCGCTCCATCGTTGTTGATTCTGCCACCAACTCCTCTGTTCTTCATTAATGTTTTTCTCCTCCTCCTTCGTTTTCCTGAATCTTCTATTCTTATT
This sequence comes from Bombus flavifrons, assembly GCF_040668555.2. Lineage (NCBI taxonomy): Eukaryota > Metazoa > Arthropoda > Insecta > Hymenoptera > Apidae > Bombus > Bombus flavifrons. The sequence continues at coordinate 2,982,183 of NC_138453.1, read as the reverse complement.
GGTATTCGGAATCAGATAGCTACTCTAGTCCGTCAACTTCTCTTGGGAAGCAACCTTCATGTCGCTATCCTGTCCAGTTACCTCTCTTCTTACCTGACTCCTCTCCAATCTTCGTCCAGGCTTGAACGGGTCCGCCACTTTAATGGCACCCTTCTCGATATTATGGAGCCTTTGTCACGTTTACCATCAACGTCGCCGACTGGGACCGATCATCCTCTCGTCGTTCCTCACCTAGTCATTTGATGACCGTCGAGGCGAGCCTGGGGAGATACCACCTGCAACACTGATGGGGCCTGGAGGATCTGACACCTCATGAGCCGTAATTTTCTTCTTTCTCGTTAATCTATCCATGTTCTTTATCAGAATAAAGTAGTTCAAGGATATAGCGAAGTTCGTCATAAATTCGTTTTTCCCTTCTCGTTTCCATTTCCGTTGCCGAGGTCGTCATCAATTCGTTCTTCCATTCTCATGTCCATTTCCGTTGAAAAGGCGTCATAATCGTTATACCAGTTCCATGTGCATACTTCGAGAACGTATCGACGGGGCATTATTTGAATGTTTAACTTTAATATGTTGACGCCGGCGCCAATATTCATGGTTTTCGCTGCGAGGTGATGCCCGAATGCACGGCTTGCTTCGTGGAGCGGCGCTGGGTCACATTAGACTGTTCGATACGACCGCAATTTTTCAACTTTGACCTCAATTTATACAAAATTACAAAAGCTATACGATTCCTGTTGGGTTTAATGAATTCCGTGGACTTCAACTAATACATTGATACATAATAGTTCTGCAATATCAAGTTGCATATATCTATAAATGTTAAGTAAAGCTGACGGGACCAGCTTTGGCCATAATTTTGTACTCTTTTCTTAAAAAGTAGAGGTCTGACGCGAATTCTGACCATCATACGCAATTCTGTGAACATTTTTCTATAAGAAACGTTCATAGTGCGAATTAAAAAATGTTTCAGTTCCATACAGGACAAAAGAATAATCATGCATATTCGTCGGAGAACAACGGCGCGCGTAAGGAACATGCACGACGAAAATAGTATTAGGACGTAATGTAAGTTTTAGTCGTAAATTATGTTGAGTGCGAGCGACAATTCCGTCTAACCCCTGACTGACGATTTCCAGGTGACCTAACACTCGAGGCCCGAATACTTCCAAGGTGCGAGTTGATGCACTAGAGTTTTGTTTCCAGGACTGCCGAAGAATGATATACTGTCGGGCTAAGTGGCGCGATCAGGACCATCACGCGATTTTCCAGCGACCGAATTTCACTTTTAGGGCCGCTCACACAGTGAGAGAAATCAATGATTTCTGAGGGAACGAGTTCGCCCCAGCCGGCACATTTTGAATATATAATGTGTGATCTAGTAACTGGGGATGATTATTGAGAACATAACGAGTTTCCCGAGCACACATTTCTTCTAATAAGTGTAAAGGTAATCAAAATTTTCTTTTCTTCTAGATTGGTATTAGCATTTTTCTTTTTTAATTTTTGCCAACTAAATATATACCTTGGATATGGAGATCAGTGATCCTGATGAATCAATAATTGGAAGCAGGAGAATTATACAAACAGCATATATACTTTCAACTTCTTCAGACGAGGCAAGTGATGACAACGAACCATTAGCTAACGAACTAAACGACAATACCATATAATAACGAACTAAACAATAATACGAAGAAGAAGATTTCGAGTTGGATTTAGACGAAGAGGATCTTTATGAAGGATGGCAGGAAATAAGAGAAAGAGATTAAGCCATGAATGAGTATTCGCAAGAAGAAGAGTTGTTAATTGATGACACGACTGCGACGATCCTGTTTTTTTATATAAGTTATTCCTCACGGACTATATATTAGAAATGATCGTTGAGGAAACGAATAAATATGCTGTACAATGCATGGAGAACTCTGCATCTAGCAGCAGAAGACACCAACTAGCCTGGAAACCTGTTACAAAAGACGAATTGAACACTTTTATTGGTATCCTGCTTTTCATGGGTGTAGCGCTGCTACCTGAAATTAGATTATACTAGTCTCGAAAGGAGATATATTGGAACTCACGTATACAAAACGCGATGACACGCGATCGGTTTATATCGATACTTAAATATTTATATTTTTCCGACAATTCCACGGCTAGGACTGAGGACCGTTTGTATAAACTTAGAAATATTGTTGACGCATTTGTCCATACGTTCAAAAATACTGTTAAACCTGGTAAAAATATTGTAATTGACGAAATCATGGTTCCGTGGAAAGGATGCCTCAGTTTTCGCCAATATATTCCAGGCAAGCGGCATAAGTATGGGATAAAATTTTATAAACTGTGCCTTCCGGAAGTTTACACCCATAATATTCATATTTATGTCGGAAAAAATGCAACCAGAATAGTGAACACATGCGCATGAGGTAATAATTACATTGATAGGTGAATTATTATTGGAAGGCCGCATACTATTTATTGATAGCTTTTATACTAGTGTCCCTTTGGCCGAGGACCTTCTGCAAAAAAGAATATTTATTTGTGGCATTATAAAAATGAATAAAAAATCTCTACCGCCGCAGGCAAGACAAAAACAGCAACGGCGTGGCTTTATGAGTTATGAGATATGAGTCCGATCAGATGTCATTCTATTATAGTTGTTTGCGCAGAACCATAAAATGGAGAAAAATTGTAATAGAATTAATATGAGGGACTTGCCTCGGAAATGCGTGGTATGTACATAGAAAATGGGGTACTAAAAGTATCAAAGTCTTAAGATTTCGCAAAGAAATTATTGATCACCTTTTAAGTACAGTGAATCCCCATAGAGAAGAAATGCCAAATGAAAATGAAGTACTGCCCCAAAAAAATGCACATTTTCTGCAGTCGTACCAAGGGCCCGCGAGAAAAACGAGATGGCGGTGTAAACAATGCTATAAACGCATTTCTAAAAGAAAAGGTAGAGAATATGCCGCGAAAATAACAAAAAAAGTAACAACATATTGTAATCGTTGTAAGGGCCAACCGGCACTCTGTCTAACATGTTTTAAAAAATTGCATGAAAGAAAGTAAATAATTATGTTAAGTTTATAATATTGAATTGTTATGTTTTTACTATTGTAGTATCTTACTACTACAATTAATTTATTTACAATGAATGGATTGTACAGATGTTGATTAAACAGGAAACGATGGTTGTTTAGCATGAACTAATCACAATAACGTATTATAATTTAGACAACTAAATAGTTAATTTGCAACTCTCGTCACCACGGATAAAACGCTCTCTCTCACACGCGGATCACACTCTCTCAACAACGCTAACAACACTCTCTCGACAATGCAATTCGCACTCCCTGACTTCTCAATTCACACTCTCTGGCTTCTCTACCGACACTGACTGTTAATTCGTCTTTCTCCCTTAGCAGTCCTTTGTCTCTTTGTCTTAGCTCCACCACGCACGTGTCCCGCAATCACTTGTGACCAGGGTCACGTAGGCCTTTTCTATGAAACTATTCAATTGAAGGACTGACGACACATTGATGGGCTTGTCGGCACCTCGGCTCTCTCACGACATTGTTTATGATTCACCCGATATCTCTTAGGCCTTTCGTCCTCGATAATGTTGAGATGAAATAATATAAACCTATTTTGTATTACCTATTTTGTGAAATACGATTATTGTCCGTTGCACTTCTCGTTTCTCACACAGTTCATATTATATCCTCCAATTACACCACTTATTCTTGTTCAGCGAGGATATTATCACTCATAATTATATTTAAACATCTTGCAACTCACTCACTCGATTATCATCCACGTCGACTCCATTGCAACACACACCCCAACATCCACCAAATATTATTCTACTTACATCCTGTCATCTCATTCCACTTTACACCCCTTAAAATTTATCGCACTACTTCCTTGCAATTATTGCACTTCCCGCCACCTTATAACCCATTACAACCCATTGCAATCCTGCCAAAACTCACACACTCATACATCCTCGTATATTCACTTGGCTAGGGAGAGTAACCCGTCAACACGTTCGCTCTCCATCGCGTCCCGAACCGAAGTCTGCAACTCTCCAGCCTGAGACCCGTCGAAACGCGTTAGGGGTGCCCTATGCAATATGGACGACGGAACACCCCCTCCACACCACGTATGTGCTGGTCGAGCCTCTATTCAATAATAGGAGCCCGAGGTCTCCAGCTCAATTTGACAGCACCCGGCCACAAGTGTCAGTCCTGGTGTTTCCCCATTGCGAAGAGTGGGCATTAAAGTCCTCCAGGACAAGAACTTGACGGGGAAGGTATCGTCTCATGCAATCGCCAACCCCGTCCACGAACTCCCCAAATGCGACCAGGCCGCTGTTCGGGGAAACATATACGTGCACCACCATCATCCCAGCCCACTCGATCGCGACATACCCCTTGCTATGCTCGAGCAGGACCCCGGAGGCGGACTTACCCGCTGCTGACGTCCACGTTACGGTGACAAAGCCATCCAGCTCTCCGATCCAGTCACGATAGTACACGATAGGGCTCGACTACCACTGCCAAAGCAACCCTGCTCTCCCTTATGTCTGGGTCTTGTGCCCGTCTCGATCGCCCTATGTTGGTCTGGAGGAACCACGTGAATCTACTTTACTAAGTCCATATCCATGACCTCCCCTCGGTCATCTATCACACTCGTGACTCCTTCCTCGTCTTGCGGTAGGTCTATCGCCCTGCCTCCTGTCCACAGCAGGCTCCCGAATCCGGCTCGTTCTTTAAGTTTTCCAAGCACCGAGCGACTTACAAAGCGGGCACCTGGGCACGGAGGCAGGGCAGGTCTTGGCTCGGTGACCGGTGCCTCCGGACCTGTAGCATAGATGTCCCCGGTCGAGTCGCAAGTCGCTTTCACGTGTCCCAGCTCTAAGCATCTGTAGCATTGGAGGTGCCTCTTCAGGATAGCTTCGACCCTTGTCATTGATCAGCTCAGAGCAACTCTTCCCGCTTGGATTAGTTTCTGCGCTGCTGCCGTCGGACACCTTATCCAGACTGACTCAAGGCCACCTCTGGAGATCCTGATGTCTTCTACTCGAACCTCCAGTGCCCCGCATCCCCCGGCCCCAGCCAGGGTGTCCCGAAGCTTCTTCTTATCAGCAACATACTAGAATAGTCATGAACAGAGCGTCGTACCGTGTGGGTGAAATACTGGAGTCTCAACAAGATCTTACAACCGTCGTGTTCGGAACATCAAACTTTGCTCGTATGCAACAAGTGCAAATAAAGTCTCGATCTATTAACCCTTTCGCTTCGGCAGTCCAATCCGCTGAAGTACTGTCACTGAACGGAAACGCGCGCCAGAGATACGCACAGTGTGTGTGGTTGCTGTATATACGTTTTCCTAAGCCTTAAATAACAATAATCCTTGTAAGAACCGTATATGAAATATCGTTTCACTGTCAATGGATTTAATAGATTTTTTAGCATGAAACAGTATACGATCGTTTGGATGTTTAAAATATATTGCGTGAAACGTTTTGATGTTGTTTCAACAATGAGTAACTTTAAGAAGTGATTAATCCAATATGTTAATAAAATCAACAGACGATGTTCAGCTCATAACGAAAAAATATATTATTGACTACAGATAACACTTGTATATGCATCATTTGGATGCCGGATATGTGGGGTGCCGGACTTAGGAGTCGTTACGTGGTCGCTGCCTATATGCGACGTTCGTACCCACAGGTCATCTCGCGGGTGCCGCTTATAAGCGGCGCTCGAAGCGCAAGGATTAAACCTTCTCCACCTTGAGCGTTAATTCATTCAAGGTTCGCGATGATATCGACCGATCGGTTGGACCTGACCGGTCGCTCTTTAGTTGATAATTCGCAACACGTAGCATATCCTACTTATTATTCAATTAATAAGAAATTCTTGGAGTGAGATATCAGATGCTTGTGACAATAGTTTCATTTCAAACGTGGTTTATCTTCAGCCTTCTTATTTTGAATGAATGAGATAAACCGGTTATAGCCTCCCAGAACCTTTTTAGATTGAGGTTGCGGTTGGAGAGCAGGCGGACGCCGGTGTCCACTGGATAGGTGGAGGAGGAAGTCGCACAGAGGAAGTCCGCACAGAGAAGATAAGGGCCTTTTTGCAGAATCTTTTGCATTTTTGAACACGCAACGATTTAAACTATTTCGACGGGGAAGGCAAAAAGAAGCCCATAGCAGACGTGAAAGCGAAAATAATTACCGCTCGCCATTTATCACTATGACAAGTTGTTGATTTGTCGATAAATTGTGGAGTACCGAAAATTATCGAATTAGGCGTGGCGCCGGTGTTGACAATATTGGAGATTGCCGAACGTGGCTATCGATTTGTAGATGTTAGAAAAGCAGACGTTAAGGGGTAAGCGTTCAGAACGCGACAAAAATGTTGAATAGCACCTTGTTGCCGAATGGTTCTAGAATTAGAAATTCAGCCGATTTATACAGCTTTTATTACTGACCCTTGAACCTGCTAAAGTTCCTCGAAGTCAAACTCAATCACTTCCGCCGCGCTTAGGACTCGATGTCCCAGAGCCTTGCAAATATAGGGTTATTGGCGTGGCGACTAAGTCGTACGGGTTGCCTGACGACTTTCGGAGCGCGGCTAATCTTGACGGCTTGATCGCTGTCTTCTGGTTCGGTCTGCCGGGGATCTCTTCGCATGCGTGAGTTTGTCGAGGTGAGATGGGGCGATCTAGCTGTAATGGAGCGTACAGGCCCGCAACTGCAGCTGGGTGGAATGCGTCGCGCTTGGCAATTCAAATTTAAAATTAATTTAAATTTAGTGTAGAATATATGTTATGTTTGTCCAGATTTTTGATTGTTGCAATAAAGACTTGTTCTGTTTACATCGTGCGAGCTTACTGTGTGTGACTGTTTCGTTTAATCTTATCGTTCCGGCTTTGTATCAGAGCCTGATACATCGCTCGACACGAAGATGTCACGAACTCCTCAATATAGCAAATATTTGTAACACATAACACGTAAAACATAACTTGAGGATGGTCGTGGAAAAAAGTGGCCGGCTAAAAGTATTCCCAGGAATTTTAAGATGGAAACTGCGAACACGATCATTAAAATAAAGAATGCGGTGAGGTATTTGGAAGTTGAACTGAACAACTGCAGCAAATACAAGATCGATAGTGATGTCAGAGAGCGGAGAGAATAACCGGCGTTCTGGAGGGACTCCTGTTGAATATGAAGCGTCCACTTTACAGTACAGAATCCTATATTGCAACGTATGGGATTCAATGATTCTATACGTTGTTCCAATATCTGGGTATTTTACCCTTTGACGAGTATGACTGTTAGGTAGATGATACATTTACACTGTACATGTGAATGTGTGTGTAAGCGTCAGAGGGCGTCCAGGTCTCAGTTGAGACAAAAGACGATTGGAAGCTGTTAGAAGAATTTAGAGGAGTCGGTTGACAACAAGCGTGTGTAACGTAAAAATTCAACAAATGACTTAAAAGATGTCGATCTCCAAACAGGAAATCGAGTTCTTTATTTCTACTCAATTTTTTATACAATATTCAAATGGTAACTCTTTATTCGCGGTTCGCAATGATAGACTTTTTAATATGCACACTGATTCGGACTTATTCAGACTGACTTGGATGATTTTGGGAAGAATATTTATATTCTTTATTCGTTGGAGTGGGAAAAGACTTTGGTCGTACTTATCATATATTTCTGAGAACGGGTGGAGTGACCGGATGCTACCCCGGTGGTCACTCAGGGTAAAGGGTTTGGAATTTGCTATCTTGTCGCATAGTTGGTCGAATTTCACCTGTGATACGTGCGTGCAAGAAGGTTATCGAGGTCTTCAGAGTGTAATATATATGTATAACTGTTGTGTGTGAATAAAGTAAACTATTTGTATTTCTGCATCCGCTCTATACCTGAACAATTACTCATAATAAAAATTTTGTATCAAACATGAATATCACGTGTCAGACTAGCGGAATGAAAATCGGGCTAATCGAGAACATCACAAGTAGTGCTCAGAAGAGCTAATAACAAAATAGATTAGAAATATAAAAGGTGCGGGGTTATGGCTGAGACCCTGGAGTATATACTGGGGATATGCATCCACACTAAAGCTAAAAGAATAAAGAGACACGATGTAATTTGTAGTTTAATTGTGAACAAGATTCCGCAGCACTATACGGTATTTAAAACTAATGAATAAAATCAGGAATGATTATCACATCATCGATATGTTGTAGAACATAGTTTAACTTCTAAAATAACTAAAGAAATATAAATATAAAGCGATTAAATAAAATGTGTACATATGTGTACATATTGTTAGGATCTGATCTTGATCTTCGATGTTCGTAACCACTACGTGTTAGTCTAGATGTTGAATCTTAGATTTCTCGAATTATATTAGATCAAAACGGTAGTTGCTGCCACCAGAAATAGTCGTTAAACTATTTCGATTAGTTCGATTTTCGTTCCATATTTTTTTTTTAAACAAGGCAAACGATTGAATGGAATAGTTTTAAAAACTTGTCGCACCCTTCTAAAGCGCGGCACTACTTTGAATTTTCAAACCGTTGTATCCTCGATATTCCAATTCATCGTTAACTAGCGTATCAATACGACTGGTAAATAAAATTCCACGTTTCGGCTTACCCGCTATGTGCAGAAGTACTAGCACGGGAAGGATTAAAGTTTTCTTGCAATAAATAAATATTTCTGATATCTTCTTAATTGGTGATTTATTCGAATTATTTAGCCATAAGTTTATTAACAAGACTCTGATATTGATTCTTTATGTGAGTTATAAAACAGAGATAGTATTTATTACTGTGAACTACTGGCGATTGAGATTTCCATTGATGGCAAAGAATGGTTTTCCGTTTACTCTATGATTAATTCTGATTCTTTTGAAACTTTCTCTTCTCCACTTTCAATTTCGGTAGCTATTGGACGTTTAAACTAACATTCTGCATGTTTCCTACTGTTATGGATTTCATTTCTACGATTCCTTCTTGCTTTTGATATCTAACATGTATGTAACTTATCTATAATAATGCTGTTTGTGGACACCAATGTCGTTTCGCAAGTCTTGCCCAAAGATCCTTTTTTTTTATTTGGAAGAATTTTACAATCAATTCTCATTGAGAATTATAAGTAAATTATTCTGACGTGGTACTATAACTGGAATAATAAGTGTTTATCGTATGTTTGATTCTAGTTGAATCTAATGTTTAAATCTATTGCCCAAAGGTGAGCAGATATTTCTGCTAACAGTGGGAGGAGAAATGCGAAAACCCGTAGGTGCCTTCAATTGTGCGCTTTATTGTGACATTACAGTTTTTGTACGCGTCGTATCTTTTATTTCCCTTAAGTTTTCTGTTTTTAATTCCATTTCCCTAGAGTTGTGGCTCGCGCTATTCGTGAGTTATGACGTATTCTTCTTCTATCTTGCTTTACATTTTTTGTGTAGTGCGAGACGTAACAATATAATATTGTATGTAACATTTACAAAGTATAAAATGAAAAAATCATCCATGTAACAGAATATTTTGAGAACTAACAAAAAGAAATATTAAAGTTGTTGGGAAGGTTTAATAAACGCAATATGTTTTATTAAGTTTCCAAATAATTTATTTCGTGTTCTTGAATATAGTTGCTGAATAGTATTATTTAGTAATACTTGTAAAACTGTCGGCTATGTCATTAATATTTTCGATGTTACTTTATCCTGCATTTATTTTTCCATTCGTACCCAACTAGGTTTAATAACATTGAATAGAGAGTACGACGGGCACGGAGGGGTTTAATGGCAGGACTCCGGTAAGAGTAGCCAGAGAGAGGACGCCGAGAAGAAAGAGCGAGGCGATCCTTGTTAAGATCGGACAGAGTGCCAGTGGATTGACTCCTACGGGGAAGCAATGAATACAAGTGAAGTCCTTAAGGATGACGCCATGGGGAAGCAGGCGGTAGTTGTGCTGCCAGCGAGCATCGTACCCAAAGATAGGCCGATCAGTATTAAAACAGGGCTGACAATAGCGACGGCTAGGATAGTGGGATGTTATAGATGTCACATGTTGGGACATAACGCTGCCAGATGTTCAGTGGTGACCGGCGAAATGGTAGATAGCGAGGGTGGTGCTCATAACAAAACCGGTCAGAGATCCCACGATAACATCGTCTTTTCGACCGATCAGCGTGCTTCCAGCACTTAGTAAAGTCTGGGAGCACACGTTTAAGAACCTGACTGAGGAGAGTCTGGGACTGGACCCATTTCATGATGACCAGTACGGGTTCAGGAGAAGAGTGAGTACGGTGGACGCCCTGCGCTGAGTAATGGATCTTGCTGACTGGTCCAAAAGAAGAGATAGGATTTGTGTGTGGACGTGAAGAACGCGTTCAACACTCTCAGCTGGAGTAAGATCTTCGAAGAAGCAGAACCTAGAGGGATACCCAGAAAATTGGTTACGCTCCCTGAGAATTATCTCGAGGACAGAAAGATTATAGTAAGGACGACAAGAGGAACGGTAAGGAGGAATGTGTACGCGGGTGTCCCTCAGGGATCGATACTTGGACCGCTACTCTGGAATCTGGTGTATGACGGTCTACTAAAGCAGTTGAAGGCGAATCCGGAAATGAATGCTGTCGCTTTTGTCGACGACTTGGCGGTGATTCTCAACATGGCTAAGCAGGAAGAGGCGGAGAATAAATTAAGTACGGCAGTGAGAGTGATTGTGCGTTGGTGTGCCGATAAAGGATTGAAGATTGCACAGGAGAAGATCGAGTTGATACTGCTGACGGGCAAGCGGATCCCCAAGGTATTGAGATGAACGTGAAGGGGCACCTTCTGACCACGAAGCAGGAGATTAGGTACCTTGGAGTGCAGGTTGATGACTGCAGAAGGTTCGGGGATCATTTGGACAAAGTGTGCGGTAAGGCCGATGCCCTTATGGGAGCATTGAGATCGCTGCTGTCCAATGTGCCACCGGGCCTGCGAGGAAGCTTTATTATGGAGTCTGGGAGTCGGTGGTGCTCTGTATGGGCAAAGGCGGTAGAAAGGAACAAGAATAGGAATGCTCTTAAGAGGGCGCAAAGGGCCGCACTGGTAAGATCATTTACGGCATACCGCACAGTGTCCCACGCAGCACTGTGTGTGCTTACGGGCATCTTGCCCCTTTACTACACGGTCGAGCTCCGGGCCGAGAAATATCGATTCAAAAAAGAATATTTACAGACGATACCCGTTCAAGAGAAGATCCGGCCTCGGTCTTTTATAAAAGGATCAAGATAGTGGAGGAGCGTATAGGGGATAAATGGAAGGCCCCCGCTTACGTGTGTCCCATCTGGAACTGCCGAGCACGGTTAGCAGGTCGCCGGCCGGCAGTGACGTGGCCGTACATCCACACGATAGTCCCACCAATGACTAAAGTTGGTACCACGGGGGTCGAGTAAAAGCCTGGAGGAAGTTGCGACTCCTCAGCTCGGCCAATTATGGGTTTGGACTCGTGGTGGTAGTGGTTGGTGGACAAGATGCTGGCAACAGGGCCGATTTAAAGGGTATTGGCGACCCTGAATGGTCTTCGGCGGGTGAGCAACGTCCCACCTGCTCCGTAACCGTCTTAGAGATACGATAGGGCATAGAAAACGCCCCGTTCGACCTGAGACGAGTGACAACCCCTGCCAGGCTTAACTAATCCAGGTAGCAAGATATTGGGTACCTTGTGCGCTGGTTAGGCGTAACCTATGGCTCTAGGGGTGCTCGGGTCCAGTATGGCGAAAAATTTACGCTAAGGAATGAACCCGTGTCCAAAAGACAACAATATTTGTACCGAAGGATGATCAGGAAGGAAATACACGCCTGCTGCTGGGACTGCGATGGTGATGGTGACGATGCTGAACATGCGTTGTTTACTGTCCCAGGTGGACCGAGTTGGAAAATCACGTCGGTACATCACCGACAATAGACAGCTTGATCGGGTTAATGGTGAAAAAAGAAGACAACTGGACTAAGTTCCAGGCCTTGTTTAATAAAATCATGATATCTAGGCTTATACAAGAAAAGGCTAAGGGGAGGCGTTAGGAGGAGTTGGTAGAAGTGCGGTACTGATATAAGGTCAACCCTGAAGTAATGCCGTGAGGCGGTTCCGGGGTTGGTGTTTGTACGGTTAAAGGAGCGGATAGAGGAGAGGTTTTTAGTGGGTATGGTTACACCATCTGCTGAGCCTCACATAACCCAACAACCCATCACTGGGTATGTATAACAGCATTTTCCCCTTCTCACAAGAAAAAGGTGTACGGTGGTAAGGAGCTACGCAGGTGGTGTGGTGGTAAGGACCACGCCACTAATTAGTGCACCAAGGAGCCTACGTGCACTATTTGCGCCAATGAAAATACAAGTAACCTGAGGCATGTCAGCGGATCCCTGGCATACCGGCCGTGAAGGATAGAAGGAGAAACGACATAGTACATACAAGATAAAGATACTAATTAATTTGAACAGGTGCAGACCTATACAATAATTAATGTACCAATAAGCCTGCGAAGCCAGAGTGTTCATCATAGTGTTCATCACGTAGCCATATCGGCAGCAGACATACTGGTACAACGATGACAAGGGCGACGCGTCGCTATGGCTGACCCTCTCCAACCGAAAACAAGCTGACGACACTATATTGGTCTCCAAAGATGGCATCGTCGGTATCAATGTGGACGATGTATTCTCCATTGGGGGGTATTGCTTCCTCAATGTGAGCATGGAACAGTTCAATTCTTACGTAAACGAACTGGACGCATTGATACGTGCGGCTAAGAACAGTTACCCAGCGATGGTGATCGCCGGTGACTTCAATTCAAAGGCCACCGCGTGGGGTGGCAGTGTGAATGTCCGCAGGGGAACTTGCCTCCTGAATATGATAATGAAGAATGGAATTGTACCAATTAGGATGACGCGCGAGGATTACACGTTCTCTAGAAACAGGGGAATAAGTTTGAGTGACGTGATCAGTGTGAGCAAGGAACTGGCGAGGAGAGTATTTCGCGGTGGTGTGCCGATTGTGGATTAGGAATTGCTCGTGAGAAGACTGAGGTGATATTCTTAACGGGCAAACAAATCCCCAAGGTAATCGAGATGAACGTCAAGGTTTCAGGCCTTATGCAGAAAAAATCATGCTAGCAAGAATGACGCAGGAGAAATTTGAAGAGAGGAGGAGAATAAGAGGGATAAGAAAAAGAAATGAGACCCAAGTATTAAGGAGTGGTGCGTAGTTAAGCCCAACCCTGAAGTAATGCTGTAAGACGGTTTCGGGATTGATACTCGCAGAGAAGAGAAGCGGATAGAGGAGGGGATTTTAGTGGGTATAGCAACGCCATCGGCCGAGACCCACAAAGTCCAGTCTGAGCATGCGTAACAGTATTTTCCCCTCCTCGCACAAAAAAAGAAAAAGGTTTAATAACATTAATTTCTCATTCATTTGATAGGTACTGTCATATGATAAATAGATTCGTAATATATCATACCTTGATACCTTGATAGAATCTGAAATGGATAATCCTCTGGATAGATGTTCAGAAAGAGCAATTTCAAAATCGACGAGTTTTGCCGAAAGAAGTTAATTCAGGCTCAAGTCAAAATTGTACTGTCTGCTACATATACATATCTACAATAAAATTCTTCGTTATAGTTTGGTGTTACCGTGTACAACATTAATTTTTCTTGCGACTGTATTTGTGATATGTCATCTATATATGGAAATTGTTGTACATACGTTCCGGTTGATGAGTCGTATGGACTGTACTCCATTGATGACACACAATCTGGCAATACTTGTGGCTTGTATAACGTATTGAAATCGTTCCAGGTGTGTTACGTTTTAAACAATAGCTATACAAAAGCTTTGAATTGCCTCAACGTTTGGATACTAGATTGCGTTTGTGGAGAAGCGATTGTGGTGATACTTGCATCGACAGGAGACATCTAAAAAGGTAATGGTTTACTTGTCGCATCATTCGAAGATCTTCCTAGATATACTTGCACCGGTTGCGTGCTATATGTGGGTGTCCTGTGTACTTTTGTTGTTTATAAACATAAATCAAATTATTAAATTAACTTAACAAAGATGTAGAATATATAAAATGCGTAATATTCACGCAAACGTTAAATATTGTACATACCTGTTTACGTATACGAGCGGGTTCTAAATCACCGAATCTTTCCTAAACTATTTATCCGTTCTTTTCTCTGGAAAATCTAACTTGCATTCCATCTTCTTGTATAATAAAATCTTTTTCGTACCACCAGCCACCGGCATATTAGAGCGACTGAGCTCACACATCACAAGACCTGATATTACCGCTGAAATAGTTAGATATTTAAAGAATAATTAAACAATTGATTCTCTTTCAAAGCGAAATATAAAATATAATAAACTGGAACATGCTTTTATCAAATATAGGGTCAGATATCTGTTACGTCGCGTGGGATAGTCCGTGCGCGGTCCTTCACTGTCTGATCGTCAAAGGCCCACGCACCGTTATTCAGACCCTCAATAAACCTAAGGAACCACCATAAACAGAATCCTTTTAACGGAATCTTTAATTCTGCAAGTATTTTCGTACTCGTAGTTTGGCAGTCAACATACATACAATTGTATCAAATATTGAAGCTATTGTTCAAAATATATAGATTATAATCTGTTAATATCAGCGTTATACACACTCAACCACTCCCATTATCTTAATCGAAATAGGGGATCGATCGATTCGTGGCGTTGATTATTTGAATTGTAACGGGAATTTACATTACTTATTTTAAAACATTACTTATTTTATGTCAAATGTACCTAGATAAATCTACTGGATTTCAGCTTACTTCGAAAGGGATCTGTATTTTCGACCAATCGCGGGGAGACGCAATCGCGAAGAGCGACGTCAACGGGAGTCGTAAATTCCCGTTACGATTATAATAATCGACACTACGAGTTGATCGATCCCCTGATTTCCGTTAAGATAATAGGGGTGGTTAAGTTAATATAACACTGTGATTCGCAGGGTTATAAGGTTTTTATTTCCAACACTTATGAGGTACACTGTTGAGTAGGTATAAATCGTAGATGACAACTTATCGCACGAAGATAAGACAGATATGAAAAATAGAGCAAGGATCTTATAGTCGAATTTCGTATGTTAATGGCCGTAGCACTAGAGGATACTTAATAGACGTTAGATTTAGATGCTAGACTTCGACGTTGTAGTATATAGAAAAAGTAAGTTGACCTTCCTAGCGGTGTTGAAGAAGAAGTTGACTTGACCCTCCTAGTGTCGTAGGAGAAGTGAGTGACTTGACCCTCTTAGTGTCGTAGGAGAAGTGATGAGTAGGAAACCTCCTACCAACGTGGTTCATGGGTGACCTTGTGCATGGGAAAACCCAGCCTGTTTTATTAGAGAGCTATTCGGTTTTTCCCAATAGGTGCGTACCCGCTTTCTCCGTGTTTTTAAGAGCGCCTAATAAACCCAAGGACTTCTCCAAAAACCAGATGTGCGCCGAAAATACTTCTAGGCCTAAGAAATCCTTCAGGAAAAACGGATTGACTGAAGACACATGTTGAGACAATACAATGAAAAGTGAACGGTTATGGTGGGTCCTTAGATTTATTGAGGGTCAGAATGACGATACGCAGACCGTTGGCTGTTCGGTCGCGAGGGCTGGAGTGCAGATGTCTTAGGCGACATAACAGGATCTATGCGAAATTGCTCTTTTATTTTAAGTGGGTCCTCGCTATCCTTTTTTTTTATCATATTAAGTACCAAAATTTGCAAACATCACTGTCATACCTTCCGGTGGCACTTCTACTGTATAAACACCGCGTTTACATGTTCTTTTCCCAACACGATTATGAGGATGAGGTTTGTAGGGCTTATCTTTTGTTACATATGATACTATAACTTTAGCTTGACCTTTGTATCCAACTATTTGTAATAAATATTATTTATTGTTATATATCATATTGATTCCAAATATATTCTATTTTTTATTTTTATTACTTACTCTTATACTAGGAAATGTTTTGTTTTCTGGTATATTATTTACCGATATGCTACCAGCTGATCTGCCTTCACATTTATAACGAAAGCGTAAGCCTTTACTTGCCGGGTGTTCTAATATTTCAACACATAGTAATGCTGTTACAGTATCCATTCTTCTAGACTACATTACACAAACCCAGGATCAGTAATTTGGATAACTTCAACCGTATCAAAAATTTTAGAGCTTGAAAAATTGTTTGATTTTTACTGTAGGGGACCAAAAATTGTTAACCTTCTTTTTGTTATCCCGCAGTTTCCGACTTGTAGAATCCAAAAATACAAATTTTAAAAGAAGGAATTCACGGGTTCAGAATTTATGGTCACGATCGTAGAATTCGGCCTTGAATTCGGCCACCAGGACCTCAGCAACATCCTTGCGGGCCGCCACCGCTCCCTGGGCTCTTCTTCTAATTCTCAGAGTTTCGCTTCTTAGCGTAGCGAGCTCATCATTCCACCAGTAATTAGCGTTTCTCTTCGCACTCGCCGGGTATCTCTTCTTCAAGTCCACGGCACACGTATGCTCCAGACTCTTCTGCAGTCGTTCGCCGCATGCCGTCTCGTCAAATTTAAAACAATTATCTTCGTAAACTCCATCAAATTTGTTTAAAAATCTCTCTACATCCATTTCTTTCGTCAAATATTTAAAGGCGCCGCCCGCCACCCGCTTAACATTATCTCTAAACTTATATACAATATAAAAATGGTCAGAGGCTGAGTACCAATCTAGGACCCTACTCCCCCTCCAACTCAGCCTCATTCGTCTATTAAGCGGGGGGGGGGGGGGGGTAAGGTTAATTCGTACAAAAAATGGCATGTCTTTGTGAATTTTTTGTGACGACACAGTTAAAATCTCTTTTTTAAAACCAATAGTACATTAAAGTATGACATTCGAAGAATATTGTGTAAAATTTTCACGGAGAAATATTAAAAAATACGGCAATGGCAGCAATTATTCGGACGCGTCTCGGAAAAAAGTATAATTGCGGTGCTCCTGATAACTTGGTGCTGGATCATCTGAAATCAAAAAATCAAAGTTCATTCGTTAGGTAACAGTTTTCCCCAAGTAACGTTGCGAGGGTTTTTCGAAATTTCAATTTTTCACTCTTTTGGAACACTTTGAAGGGAAAACGCGATTTTGTGCGGACAAAATCGGCTAATTTGTTATCGTAAAATAAGAATAATTAACAAATTTGAAAAAACTCTACAGCGTTACCTCGTAAATTAGGTACAGAAATATTGTTCAAAATTTCAAAAGGATCGGTGTAGTAGTTTTGAAGTTCTCAGGGACACCAACTTTGAAAACGTGAGTTGTGGGGAAAACGCTTTAAAGTTTTGAACACTAAAAAATCTGTTATAAAACGTTCATAAGCGAATTTTATCGGCTTACCTCACACTGAATCATCAATGCCAGGTCCATAAAGGATGTTGCTATCATCCATGATGTCTACGTGTGTTTGAACGAATCCAATGCATTAGCAGCTGCAGCTTTTTGCCATTCGCACCACGAGCCCGCGCCGCTCGGGTATTTTTTATACTGTGGATTCTCGTCCGTCGAACTGTAGCGAAAGAACGTTGCCCAGATAGCATTCTTCATATTTTCCATGGAATCAGAGTAACGTCTAATAGCCAAACCGTAGTATACCGTCAGTTTATCAATCATTTTAGCCGTAAGCTTCCCTTTACCAGACAGGCTCTTTCTTTTGATCTTCTTTCCAGCCTTAGTTTCAGTATCGACAATGGTATTTTTGACTATTTCACGTAGTGCCCATTCTTTTTTGAACATGTCCTGCACATTCTTTTTTCACTATTGAAAAATCATCACCACAAGGTTTAGAATTCAGTAACCCGGAGTAAGCTTTAGAGTCACCGTCGGGTAGGTATTAAAATCCGACATGTATAAAAATACTCGTAACTTCGTCAATTTTGCTCCAATCGACTTGAAATTTTGACACAATATTCTTAAGATATTATGCATTCAATTAAAAAAAAAATAAAAAAAATGCAAAAAATACCTTAACCCCCCCCCCCCATAACACTAAGTATATCCGGGAAACTAGTCCTTCTATTTCTCAGGAAGGAATAGTTTCCCGTCGTCCTAATAGGTATAAGTTCATTTTTCGTTATAACGTCCAGCAGGTATGTTCCCCTACGTTCCGTCCTTCAGTCCGCCCCCCCCCACACCGAGGATTTCACCTTGAAGTCACCGGCAATCATAAGCGGCGGTGTTCTTTTCCTCCCCTCCTTTATGACCCGTTCCAGTTCCTTCAAATAATCATTAAATTGGTCCTTACTCTTATTAGCAGAACAATACCCACTGACGCAAAACACGTCGCAGACCCTGACCCCTACAATTCCTACATTTCTTGTCAGGGTCTCGCTCGCCGCATGTTTTCCATTAAACAGGGTGGCCCATATTGATGCATCCCTGCCCTCGTCATTAAACCAATAAGACAACTGCCTATAGGGCTCGGAGATGACCACTATGTCCACCCTGCTTTCGCATACGTACTGCATCATCAGGTCTTGCATAAGCCTGCATCTATTTAAACTTATTTGTAGGACCCTAATTGGGCCCCTGTCTAATATTCCTAACACCTAAGCGCACCATAGGGCACGCCAACGAACCCGTTATATGCTTTACATTAATGCCACCATGTTTCAAACACATGGCGCATCTCAGCTCTTTATTACATTCTTTCATTATATGCTCAGCGCTGCTGCACCTCCTACACAACTCTTTGCTAGGACATGCAATGGTACACCTTGCCGCCACATGCCCCAACATGTGGCACCTATAACAACGCTGATTTAACTTCTACGTCTACAATCTCCTCGATTCCCCACTGCGACCTGATATCTTCCACCAGCTCTTCCTTGCTGGTGAAGGGATCAATGTTCCTTATTTGTAGGATCGCCCTGTTCACCAGAGCGGCCACCTCCGTACTATCACTCAAGGCGGCTCTCAATTTGGCCGCCGCCTCGTTAACCATCACTGTCCTATCAACCTCGATTAGGATGTGTCCCGCTCTCGTTCTGCGGACTCCTGTGGCTCCCTCCAGTGTACTCCTGACCGCCATTATCCTTTTATATACTTGCAGCCAGTCACTCCCTTCTTCGACTTTAACGATGATGGCCTCCTTCTTTCTTCTACTCCTTGGTGCTCCCCTTCCTTCTGGAGCCACCTCTCTATTGGTACCCGGTTGCACCACCGGAATATCCTGTGCCAAGGGAGCTGTCCTCTCTCTTTTCCTTCTTTCCACCCTCGTCCATCCTTCTGAATCCTCGCTACAATCACGGTCCACCACCAGATCTCTCCTATCCTTTGTACATGCCTCCGCGTAAGTGACCTCCCCTTTCCTGGGTCTCTTATGCTCCTCCGCCCTCATTATCTCGGCCGGCGATACTACTTTCCTTTTAGGGTAACCACCTTTGTCTACCGTCATTTCTCTTGTCCCCATCACCCTGGTGACATTTCTCTCCACCTCGATAGGCTCTCTTCTCCTCTTCCTTCTTCTTGCCTTGTGCTCCCCGCACTGCTCCAGGGACGACAAAGTACCCTTTATCAGGTTTCCAATCTTCCTGATACCCTCGTCCTTGTCCTTGTCTAACTGAACTTTCTAACTATTATACAACGTTTAACATCTGGACAGCGCCAGCAAGGGGCTGTGTGAATCCTTTCAATTCCGCCCTTGAGATCATCTACATCTTCTTCGTCTATATCGCTGGCCTGAGTATCATCTCTGGCGCTGTCATTCACTTGCCCTTTCCGCTCTCGTCATCCTCAGCATACCACTTTTCTCCATAGCTCTCTTGGCCAACTGTTTGCCAGACGCCCCTCCTCTCACTACCACTGGCGTGCTGTGGTCACTATTTCTGATTCCATAGGAACCTTCAGATTCCTCGGCCACCTCAATATCTGCTCTAGCGCCAGCCGTAGGACTTCTTAACAATTTTCTACTCGGTCTGAAGGGGTCGCTTTCCTCTTCCCCTTTATTTCTCGTTATTACCGAAATTGTGACATTGTCATTCAATTTCATATCGGAAACCATCTTCGATTTCTCTCCACTTAACGCCAACTTTTTACCACTCGTCTTCTCCCCAGTCGCTCTTACCGCACAAGGGGGTGCCTGGGGTTCCACCTCCCCCCCGCCGTTCTTCCAGTAACATGATGACCGTCGGGTTGAGCCTGGTAAGCCACCCGTGTTCCCGACGGGGCCTGGGGGCTTCAAAACCCCCTGCGTCGTGAGTTTTTTTGCCTTAATCAACTTATCCATACTGTATATAAAATAGATAGTCCATAGATATCGCCAAGTCGTCAACATTCTGCCCATATACTGTCCGAAAGTATCCAATCATTGTCCATAAACTCGCCAGGTCGTCAACAAATAAGCCAATCAGATAAAAGTATAAATACGGATAAACATACATAAATAATAAACTAATAAAAAATAATATCGCGTTACATATCTAAATGTTACCTACTAATATTGTGCTATCTAAAATTCACTGGTCTATCTAGCGCCTGCATTCTGTTAAAGGCCCGATGATGCGCGCGCAAAACGCCACAATATAGGTAAATAACAAAACAATATATAATAAATAATGAACAATAAGTAATAAATAAATAAAATAAATGTAATAGTTCATTTTCATTAACATTAATAATGTACAGAATATTTTATAATAATTGTGTTTTGGAACATTGTTTACAGTTTTGCACGTTTCGTCAGAAACGTTTATGATAACATGTAAATCAATAAGGGAAACAAAACTGTCAATAAGCACTGATTGTCTACTGTTTCGCAGTTAACTGTTCCACACCATTGTTAGATTTTTTTTCAGTTTGATATGCTTAATCCAAGATGAAGCCACTTAGTGAAGATAAAAAGAACAGTATTATTTGTTTGTGTGATAAAGATTTGTCGTTGCGGCAAATTGCAGAGAAATGTGGTGTCAGTCATACGATAGTTGCAAGAATAAGAAAAAAGTATGTTAGTGCACCAATTTCTTCACAAAACGGTAGACCGCGACTTATTTCGGAAAGAGCAGCACGTGAAATTGCACACTGTATTCGGTCGGATAGTTATAAAATACCAAAAATTGCTGCTCAGGAAATCGAAATAAGTGCTAGCGAATGGACCATTCGTTGTTCTTTAATGAGAATTGGTCTACGAGCGAAGGAAAAAGAAAGTAAACCAGCTCTTTCAAACAAAAATATTAAATTACGAAAACAATTTGTTGACACCTACAAAGAATGGACGACCGAAGATTCGAAAAGAGTTATAAAGAGAAAGTGGACGAAATACTAGGTTGAAACCTTAATTCGACGAGTATAATTAAAGTGCAAAACTGCAAACATGATTTGAGATATCCATTTTTGTAAAATGTTCTGTACATTATTAATGTTAATGAAAATGAACTATTACATTTCGCTAAACAGACGTATCTTGTAGTTACTGTTACCTAATGTTTACCGATTACTTGAAAAATTAGTCGTATTATCGCCTTTTACATAAAATCAGCGGAGTGTGTTTACACTTTTGCTCGTCACTGTAGACCCTATCCTTCGGACAAAATGATTGCCAGATGTCGAAACATTTTCATAGTATACTTGCAACTAGCTTAAAGACCCGCTTATAAATCTTAGGATTTCTTTAGCTAAGGTTCTTCAAACGAACAAATAGTCTTTGTCTTAGTATTCCCTAAATTTATTATTTACTACGGAAAGATACGGGAAATCTGGTATTTCTCACGTACGATGCTTCCCGCTAGCAACTTTCTCTCGAGAGCGGTTAGCATTCTTCCTCAACAACCAACCTAGAGATTAACCAATTAACAGCAACGCCCATTTCCCTCACTTTCCTAATGAAGGCTTTCTTCCACGAATCCGATGATCTCGTATTTCGCGATCCGCGTCCCGTTGGCCGCGAACAGTTCGTACTCGCTTCTGTTCGCCGGTCCGTATATTTTGTTGTGCGGATATACGCATGAATCGGCACCGATGTCCACTAGGAAGGAGATCTTCGAGTATTTGTCCATGACGAATTTGCGGCGGGATACTAGGCCGTTGTCGCTTGCTGCGTTTAGAGACGGCTGGTCCCGTTTCCCAGATTCCAGGTGCATGGAGAACGACACTTCTTCGCGCGTTCTTGAAACGTCGCATGGTAGTAACAGAGGCCGAGCTGCTGTAGTCTGTCTCTCGAAGTTGATCTACGACGACTTCGGCTTCGTCGTCGTAAAGGACGGGCACCACCGAAGCTCAGCACTCTTATTTGCGCCCGCAGTTGGATTATCTGTTCGTTCAACGTGTTACAGCAGGCGACCCGTGGTTCGCTTGCTCTAGCATTTTGCACAGGTGGCTCAGTTATCGCAGCTATTCGGGATGCGCGCTGGTAATTCTCTGAATATGCCTTCGCTATCTGGTCCGCTGTACGCGTTAACTTTTCTGCATTGGTGTCGTCGACAGCGGCCAGGACTCGCCTGATGCGAGCTTGTAGTCGTTTTCTCCAAAGCGTGAGGATGAAATCGTTTGGCGTTGAAGGACTGACGAGTTTTTTCAGGTCCTGATAGAATTGGGATGGCTTCTTGTCGCCCATCTCTTCGCATTCCAACAACCTTTCTACCTTCGCGCTGTCTGAATAGACCAGTATGCGAATGTGCTCACTCTTTAGTTCCTCGTATCGTCCAGTGGTTGGAATCATCACAATGTCCTCGATTCGTTGTAGGTGTCGAGACATTTGGCGAGAGTCACGAAATTTACTTTGTCGTTCGTAATATCCGCTGCCTCGAATTGTGCCTCCAATAAGGCAAACCATGGCGTGGTGTTCTGGAGCTGCAGTGGAGGCATGGTGATCACTTGGTTGGCTGTGCTTTTGCTATTCACATAGGCCTCGTTGGTGTTTTGTGGCTATTGTCTCCCCAGGCGATCCTCGATGGTAATCAAGCAACTGGGGGAAAAAGGAACAAGAACTACTGGTGGAGCGAAGAGCTGAGAATATTCAGGGCGGAAGTTTTCAGGAAAAGAAGGGAAGTGCAGAGAGCCAAAACAAGAGGATTACAGGACGCGGATCAATTGATTAGCGAATTTAAAAGAAAAAGAAGCTCAGAAATAGGATTCTCGAAAACACAGAAAAAGGATGGAAGGAGTTTTGTGCTACTCTGTATATGGACCCTTGGGGGATGCTTTATCGGGTTATTATGCCCAAACCGAAAAGTCTCAACATATGGCTTCTACGTTAACAAGGTTCAAAAGATAGTGGATGAAATTTTCCAAATGAGTCCGATGGAGTAAGAGTAGCGAATGATGGCAGTAACGATAAATATGGCGATTATAATATGATAATCACTAATAAGATAATAATAAGATAAATCCTAATTAAGCTGCGGGAGTGGACGGCATACTAGGCACTCTGTCATAAGATTATTAGCGCAAAGGAGAACGGAAAAACTCCTAGGAGTGCTGCACGCTATTAACGAAAGAGGAAATATATCGGCAATGTGGAAAGTGGCAAGGGTGGTCCTCATCCCGAAACCGGGAAAAAAATCCTACACTCCTATCCTTATTTCGGCCGATCAGCGTCCTCCCAGCTCTCAGCAAAGTCTGGGAACACACGTTCAAGACCTTGATCCAGAGGTCTGGACCCTTTTACATATCAATCAATATAGATTCCGTAAAATGTGATATGCATGCTCTCAGCGATAGATATAAGAAACGCTTTTAACACTCTTAGATGGAATAAGATCCTTCAGGAGTCTGAGGCGAGAAGAATCAGCGATTGTGACTCTTTTCAGAAGCTACCTTATCCTTAATGTAAATAATTATTTTTTTTTATCTTTTGTTAGAAGAGGTCAAGCAGGAGATTAAATCAATTCTGCACTTAGTACCATCAACTGTCACCGGGTTCTTTTACGCTCCTAGAAATTATGGAGGTCTAGGATTACCGAGATTTGAACATATAGTAAAACTCGGTACCCTAAGGAGTGCGTTAAAAATTAAAGAATCAATGGATCCAGCAGCAGCAAGCTTGATCGGCGAGGACACTGATAAGAAGTTAAAGAAAATTGCCAACTCACTGAGGATTAATTGGCCAGCCACTTCAGAGGACCAGGTTTGGACTCGTGGTGGCAGTGGTTGATGACCAAGATGCTGGCAAGAGGGCCGATTTAAGGGGTATTGGTTCCCCCGAATGGCCTTCGGCAGGTGAGCAACGTCCTACCTGCTCCAAAACCGTTCTTCCGTTCCGGAGAGACGGAAGGGCTTAGAAAGCGCCCCTAAGACGAGCGACAGCCCCTGCCAAGCTTAGCTAATCCAGGTAGCAAGGCACTAGGTGCCTTGTGCGCTGGTTGGGCGTAACTCCAACCCCTATGGCCCTATGGGGTGCCCGAGTACTGTATAAGCGCAAAATTATCGCTCAGAAAAGCACCCGAAACCAAAGATGAGAATACCTCGTCCGGCTGATCCGAGCCTACCTCGACGACAGGTGGGTATGCTACGCCAGCAAGGAAGGGAAGGAAAGCCGGTCCGTCGAGCGCGGCGTTCCGCAGGGTTCGGTGTTGCGACCGATCCTGCGGAACGTCGCATACGACGAGATACTACGATGCTCGCTGCCCCCGGGCGCCGCCATGGTGTGCTATGCGGACGACACTCTGGTTCTGGTCGCGGGTCGTGGTTGGCACGAGACGCTGCGCATCAGCGAAATCACAACGGCCTGCGCGACTCGTGCTGTGCGCGGACTGGGCCTGTGGGTCTCCCCTGCCAAGTCGGAGGCCATCTGGTTTTACGATAAAAAAAAGGCGAGGGACTCAATCGCCCGGCCTAAACATAAACATGGCAGGCGAAACCGTCGGGGTGGGATCGCAGATGAAATACCTGGGCCTCGTCATCGACAGCCAGTCGACGTTCGAGCCGCACTTCGACTCCCTGATTCGGTCGTTCGGTCCCGAGTGATGTACGGGGCCCCGGTATGGGCAGACGATCTGATGGCGAGTCGTCGCAGCATCCTGCTCCTCAGGAGGCCATCAGAATCATTAGAGGATACCGGACGGTTTCCCATGCGTCGGCGGCAGCTCTAGCCGCGTCCCCCCGTGGGAGCTTAGAGCGCTGGCGCTCAAAAGGAGATACGCCCGCTGAAGAGTATGGGATCCGGGAGAAGACTTGACCGAGCAGGCGGTCCCAAACGACCTAAGCACCGCTGAGGAGGACGCGTATGACCAGTGGCGATCCCAGCTGATGAACGAGGGAGACGAACATCGAGGCGCGGAGGCGGTCCTCCCAAACTAGGAGACGTGGAGAAGCCGCCGCGGTCTCCCGCTCACCTACAGGATGACCCAGGTGCTCACTGGACACGGCGTGTTCGGCGAGTACCTGAGAAAAATGGGACGGGAGACGATGGACATTTGTCACCACTGCGGAGAGGGCAGGGACACAGCGCAGCACATGCTGGAGCTCTGTCCGGCGTAGGAGCTGCTCCGCTACACTCTGCGGCATGCCATAGGAGAAAGATTGACCCTCTCAGCGATTGTAGAAGCGATGTTGAGAGGTTTACAGGAATAGGCTGACCGCCTCTTCGCGAAGGAGCGAGTAGAAAGGTAGAGAAAGAAAAACTCTCACCCTTGTAGGATAAGACGATGGAGGAGGATGACAGTCGGGCGACCTAGAGCCGCTCCATCGCCGTCCCAACGGACCACGACTAGAAGGAGCGATAGCGCTAGGGGCAATGCCCCCTCCCCCTAACGCCAAATTAATTCATAAGAGGTTCCTGGTGCACTTCTGTCATACGCGTAGGATGGTCATCGTGGAGCTTTAGTCGGTAAGAGTCCGACACTACTCTGCTGTTACGCGATTATTAGAACAGCGGAGTATCCATGAGGATTTCTCCACATACAAAAAAAAAAGTGGAGCTAGTGGTGAAGAAGGAAGACGACTGAGCAAGATTTCAGGCCTTGTGCAGAAAAATCATGCTAGCAAAAATGGCGCGGGAGAAATTCGAAGAGAGGAGGAGAATAAGAGGAGCAAGAAGAAGAAATGCGACTCAAGTATGAGGGAGCGGTACGTAGTTAAGCCCAACCCTGAAGTAATGCCGTAAGGCGGATCTGCGGTTGATGCTTGTACAGAAGAGGAGCGGAGAGAGGAGGGGTTTTTCTAGTGGGTATGGCAACGCCATCGGCAGAGTCCCACATATCCTGTTATATCTGGCGACTCTTTGCATTACCCATCAACCACGGAAACTACATTAAGGCGATCAACTTGCTCAAAGAAAGCTACGAGTGTATTTGAGACACCGCTTTCAGTCATTGTATAGCAATGATCGATTACCCTAAGATCACCAAAGAATCTCCGAAGGAATTGAAGCACTTAGTACATACATTTAAACAACATATCTACGCATTAACACTAAACCTACCGGCGCGGTCAAATTGACCGCTCTCGCAACTTCTACACGAATTTAACCATATTTAAACTTTATGACATCACTTCATAATTTCTGACTTTTCCTGAAACATGCATACAGTATATTTTTCGGTAATTAATTTTAGTCTGCTCTTTTATTTTCTGAGAAAAAATTTATACTCTGTCTTGCCTACCGTGAGCGGTCATTTTGACTGCCCGACAAAATATGTTAGTTATTCTTAAAATAAATGCAATCAGTACAAAGAAAAGGCTATTTCAAGGTCAGATGACAAACAAAATCAGTAATAACAAATAATAACAGCTGTTACAGCCGCTATTACACAAGATAGCCACCAGCAATCAAGACATATCAACTCAGGTCCATAATAATCCCAAGGAACCGCTACAAAATTTAGCATTTTTTACAGTCTATTGTTACAAACATTTTAGAAGCCGAGAAATTTCTTAGGGTTATTGCTCATTGCTATAAAACACGGGAAAATCTTTCCCAACTCCACCCTCGAGTAACCGTTGGTGGAGAACGGCCAATACTCATCAATATTTTCGTATAAATATCGCCGTCACAGATCATATTTTTACTCGCTAATGTCTTTTCGACTAGAATACATCTCGGTTCCTAAATCGATTAGTCGACATCTAAATTTGTTATCTCTAAAACGCAGGCAGAAAGCATCTCAGAGTGTTTTGTGTAAAGTTGTTATAAAAGGATAAATAAAGCATATCAAATTTGACAATAACTTTTGTATTCCGTACATGGTATATTCTGTGATAAATATTTACCCTAGAAATGTGAAGATTTAAAAAAAAACTATAAAAAAAATGATGGACATAGAAGAAGACTGTTCAGTGTTATCGTTGACAGCAGAGAGTGAAACTGAGCCCGATGGAAGAGTTTGGAAAGAAATAGATGCAAGTCCCAAACCTGGCAGGACATCAGTTCATAATATTTTTAGGGATATGCTAAACGGCATATAATGAAATGGCAAGTAAAGACGGCATTTTATCTTATCATTGATCACCGTATAAGGGATTATATAATAAAATGTATTGGGGACTAAGTATGTATTGGGGAGTATTGGGGACTAAGAAGGAGCTAGATGCAACAAAACTAGATGCATTTATTGCTTTGCTATGTGCCCGCGGTGTATATCAGGCAAAAAATTTAGATGTCTCATATTTGTGGAATAACATTTGGAGACCTGCATTTTTTTCAAAAACAATGAGCAGGAATGACTTTGCTGAAATTATGAGGTTTATACGATTTGATAAGAAGAGTAGAAGAAGCCAACGTTTACGAACCAATAAATTTGCAATGGTATCTATAGTATGGGGCCAATTTACAGAGAATTCACAAAATTGCTATAAACATAGTGCATACATTACTTTTACATAAAGAATCGTGGGAAGAAAGGCCATGCAATAAAACTATTAACAAGTTCAGATTCATTACTACAAAAAACTTGTCAAGTAAAAAATTGTAAAGGTTACAAAATTACGAAAATTTGTTTAAGATGCGGGAAATATTTATGCCGCAAATGTACATTTGGTAATAAGATAATTTGTAAAAATTGCAACAAAGTTGAATAAGATATATCTCTATATAAATAAAAGTGTAATTCTATTTAAGTCTACAATTGAAATTAAACAAAAGTAAATTTGGATGAAATTTTATGAAGGTTCATCATTTTATATACATTTAGTTATAAATTAACCATTATCTAAGTTAAATCATAAAAACTATTACTTCTTTACTCACCGGTCATTTTGACCGTACACGGCAGGAATAGGTATACACGAAGTGTCGGTAGCTTTAGTGTTAAACAAATTAGGAGAATCTTATCCCGATACAAGTGCTATGATCAACAGTCTTCTACTATCGAAACTACCAGCGAGCATTCAGCAACAGTGGGAGATGACTCTAACCAATAAGGAATTGCCTCAATATATTCATCTATTGAATTTCCTCGAGCGATTGGCAGGAAGCACCAGATCGATCACCAAGGTCAAACAACCAAGAGGCTCATCAGATCAATCCAACCTACGTCAACGCGCACCACGCAGGCACGTATTCACCACGACATAGGCTACACCGACATGTCCGACCTATCAAGGACCACACGCCATTTGGAGATGTGAGACATTCAAAATCAAATCTCTTCGCGAGCGCCTTTAAGGAGGTCAAAAGAAAATATTTATGCGTCAACTGCCTACGCACAGGACACACCGCGCGAGATTGTCGCGCCCAGTCATGCCGTGCGTGCGGAGATCGACACCACACGATGTCACATAAAGTAAAACATCATGCAGGGTCTCGCTCCTCATCGTCTAGTACAGAATCCTTGTCATCAAATAACCGATCCACTACACCCTCTTCATTATCTCATGCATCACCTACTCGTCAAAGAAGGCACAAAACAAAGCACAGATCAAAGACTCCACGGAAAGCAACTTCTTCAAGCACATCTCTCAATCACAGACGAGCACCTAAACAATGATCGACTCCATTGACGACCGAACATATTAAACCAGCAGTATACGAATCATTATGCAACGTTATGCAACGAGCACTACTCGACACCGGATCTAGTATGAACTTCATGTCGGAATAATTAGAAAACTTGCTCGAAATAAGACAAAACAAATATTCGGTCCCAATTGGAGGTTTAGACACTTTAACGACGACCTCAAAGCGATATGTAACTGCCACGATTACTTCGACAGACAACATATACAAACGAACATTAACGTTCCTTGTCATACCTACCATATCGACCTTAATCCCAAGCCAACCCATTGATCGCTCGATGCTTGACATACCCAGGAATCTCAGATTAGTCGATCCACGATTCCACTTACCAGCCCCGATCGATGTTTTATTAAGCTCGGGTTCAACACTTGCGTCGATGTGTGTCGGACAAATTAACCTAACGCAACCGGACGAGCCTGAACTGCGTCTCCAGAAAACACGATTCGGTTGGGTAATCCGGGGGAGTCCAACTTCCCAAATCGCGACAAACTCCTTCCACGCATCCACTATGGCTCTACAAGCTGACCTCGCGCGGTTTTGTCCGCGCGAACCATGAAACCATGTCCAATGTACCAGAGAAAGGCGCTACATCGTTGCCCCGCCATTCAACGAGAGGCTTCATTCTCTAGGATCGTCTAAGTCAGTTGCAATGAACAGGCTTGCCTCTCTTCATCGTCAATTCCAGCGCGACAAACAACTCGAGACCGCATATCGTGCGGTGATTCAAGAATATTTAGATTTGGGCCACATGACAAAGATCGTCACGGATCAATCCACAAGCAACCGGTATTATTTACCGCACCACGGCGTGATGAAGGAATCGAGCAACACCACCAAACTCCGGGTAGTGTTCGACGGATCGGCGTCAAGCACCACCGGAGTTTCATTAAACGATCCTTTGCACACAGGACCAAAATTGCAGGAGGATCTGTTCGATATTCTACTGCGATTCCGCTCTCACGAATACGTACTCACAGGCGATATTGAAAAGATGTACCGGCAATGTCTCGTACGACAAGAGAACCGAAAATGTCTAAGGATAGTCTGGCGCAGCGCGAGTGGAGAAACCAAAACATATCAACTCAACACAGTAACGTTCGGTTTGTCCGCAGCCCCGTATCTAGCCATTCGGTGCCTCAAGCAATTGGCAGAAGCCGAGGGTCGTCGATTTCCGCGTGCAGCGCAAGTACTGCAGCGGGATTTCTACGTCGACAATGTTCTCACCGGAGCTGAGACCAAGAACGAAGCCCTTACACTTAGATCAGAACTCGCCGAGTTACTTCAACTAGTGGGTTTAAACATCCGGAAATGGGCATCAAACGACAAGGAATTATTACAAGGACTTTCCGCAGAGGAAACAAACCACCAATAACATTTGGACGATTCGCAAACATTGAAAACACTGGGTATATTTTGAAACTCATTCGACGATTCCATTCTTTACCCGGTCGAAGTCAGACCCACCCCGTCCCGAGTCACGAAACGAATCATCAGTTTGGAGATCGCCAAAATCTACGACCCGCTAGGTTTGCTCGAGTCGGCAATCGTTCGGACCAAGATGCTGCTCCAACGAGTATGGTCATTCAAAATCGATTGGGACGAATCAATTCCGATTACCACTGTTAAACAATATCAGATTCAAACGCAAAACAATAATTAAATCCGCGACGGAGATTGAAATGCATAGCTTCTGCGACGGTAGCGAGAAGGCTTACGGAGCCTGTGTTTATCTCTGAACCACCAACCCCAACGGCCGCGTTTGGATACAACTGTTAACCGCAAAATCAAAAGTCGCCTCGCTCAAATCCTAAGCCATTTCTCGGCTCAAGCTGAGCGGAGCACTCCTCCTCACGTTCCTAATATCGATAGTACAGCAGGTCCTATTGCACAATATTACTCGAACTATCTACTGGACCGATTCCGCCATTGTGCTCCGCTAGATAAACACATCATCTCATGCTCAAAACATTCGTCACTGACAGATTTTCCGAAATCCAAACAAAAACTAGTATCCGCGATTGGCGCCATGTTCCCACCAACGACAATCCCGCGGATCCAATATCGCGAGGCCAAACGTCCGAAGAGTTTCTACGCCCGATCATTTGGAAGCACGGTCCTGAGTTGCTCCAGCAGTCTGAAGACAGCTGGCCGACATGGACATTAACGCCGCAAATCGAATTACCGGAACAGAAAAGGGTGATTTGTCTGTCCACAACTCTCACCGATTATAGCTTGTTACAAAGATACTTATCATGGCCCAAGTTGATACGAATCATCGCTCGTTGTCTCCGTTGGAAACAAAAACAGAACCGAGCGACGCCCTTAACCGTAACCGAATTGAATCTAACACACGATGAGTTAATAAAATTATTACAGAACATCCATTTTTCCGAGGAAATCCGTACGCTCTGAAAGGATCGAAATGCGGCAATAAGAGGGAAACTCACGCGACTCAATTGGTTCATAGACAAGGAAGGAATATTGCGAATCGGGGGCCGACTTAGTCAGTCGTCAATGACCTTCGCCCAGAAACATCCCATAAATAATACTACCTAAATCGTCAGTCACAGAACGCATTATCGAACATGAACACAACGTCCACGTACACTCCGGCACGCAGGCTACGTTATATGCAGTAAGACAACGATACTGGCCGTCGACGGCCGAAGTCAAGTCTGGCGTACTATAAAATGCTGCGTCCGTTGCTGCCGCGCTCAACCACCGCCTGCGGATTACATAATGGGTGATTTTTTGGAGACTCGAGTAACGGAATTTCGCTCATTCACAAACGTCGACATTGATTATTGTGGGCCATTCCACATCAAGGAGAAACGAGGTCGTAACCGCCGTCAGATTAAGGTACGTGGCCATCTTCGTATGCCTAGCAGTTAAGGCGATGCATATTGAGCTCGCTGAAGATCTCACGAGCGAAACACTCGCCGAGGGTTTTGCTTGACTATCCACTCCGATAACGGCATAAATTTTATCGACGGTAATAATGAATTGAAAGAGCTCCATGATCTATTAAAGTCGGACGATCTTAAGGAAAAGGTAAACACATTCCTATCCGACAAGCAAATCGAATGACGCTTCATCCCCCTCATTTCCCGCATTTCGGTGAGCTATGGGAAGCAGCGGTGAAGTCATTCAAACACCACTTTAGACGCGTCGTCGGCAACGAGTTACTCACCTTTGAATAATTTAACAACCTCATCATCGAAATAGAATCAATCCTCAATTCACGACTGATAACGCCAATACCCACTAATCCAAACGATCTCCTAGTCCTCATTCCCGGCCATTTCCTCATTTAACGATTCACTAATGAGTTTGCGTTAGCGAGATTTCAAGATAGCAACACATTCAACAAATCAAACAGCATTTTTGCAGCCGCTGGCATAAGGAATATTTGAATGAGTTGACCAATTGCAATAAATAAAGCAAGGCTGGACACAGCACCCAGGAAGGCTCATTCTCAGAGAGGACAAAGTGCCCTCAATGCAGTGGCCTCTGGGTCGAGTTATCAAGGTGCATCTAGGTGCCTATGGTATCATCCGGACAGCTACAGTTCAGACGGCAAAGAGCATCTTGGATCGGAGCGTCAAAAAGCTTGTTCCACTGCTGATTCAATCCGATCTCGAGAAATCCTAATAACCAACGACCGAGACGAAATAGGATGAGAATTCAAACAACACCACATCTCGCTAACTTCGATCGGTACCCTCTCAACGGGGGGAGGATGTTACGTCTGGCGACTCTCTGTATTGACCAGGCCATACACAGTGGGCAAGATGGCAGCCAATGTCTGCATATCCTTACTGCATGCCCTCAATATTCCTAAGGACCCTCCATAAATCTCAGGAATTTTCTGTTAAGGTCCTTCAGACCACACAAATATCTTTTTACCGAATTATTCTCAAAAGTTTATTGTTTACTACGGGTTGACACGGGAAAGTTGGCTTTTCTCACGTATGATGCTTCCCACTAGCAACTTTCTCTCGGGAGCGTTAGCACCCTTTCTCACCCACCAACTTGGCAAATGACCAATTCACAGCAGAGTCTATTTCCTCACTCTACCAACGAAAACTTGTCCTAACAAATCAGCTCTTTTCGTGTCTTTAGACCCACCCATTATAAGTTTTCTTCCGCGGCATCATCTACAAAGAAATTCAGTCCTAAAACATTTTTTGAACCGCCATCATCTAAGCTTACGTCGCGTATTCCACACTTTGCTCTATAACTCGAAATTTAATCATATCTTATCTCTCTAGTCAATAAGTTGTTTGAATAAACTTTAATTTATACCTGTTAATTCAGTGTATACTCAATTGAACCACCCCTATTATCGTAACAGAAATAAGGGGATCGATCAGTTCGTGGCGTCGATCATTTAATCATAACGGGATTTTACGACTCTCATTGACCGGCTATCTTGCGATCGCGTCTCTCCGCGAACGGTCGAATCAAATCCCATGGGCGCGTGGTGCCTGCGGGTATGCGTAATTGCATTCCTCCCCTAGAAGGTGAGATATCTTGTTTGACTCAAAGCGCAATATTGGGCTCTTTTCACAAAGCATATCAGAATGAATTATGTCAAAATGAGCATGAATTTTAGATTCTCGAATCAAACAGAGGAATTGTCAAATAGTAAGGAGGAAGATTTCCGACATTTTCATCATAGCAGAAAAGGGATGTATATATTGCGAATTTGCCGTTTTAACTCTTTGCGCTCGAGAGGCTATTCTCAGTCGCCACATATGACAACACGAGTGGCGAGTGAGATGTGACAGTTTTTGTTTATACTAGATTTTGCTATCGCCAATTGATGAGAGCGCAGTATGGGTCCGTAAATAAATTCCTTAGTTCATTATGTTCTTTATTAGGAAATGTAAAGTGTTAGTCTTTAAAATGGAAATAAAATATTTAACCTCAAATTCCTCCGAAACTATGGTTCTGACAACGTTTTTGACGTTAGTTTCAATTCGACGATCATGGAAAAAGTATTATAGTTTGGAAGCCCTTAAAAAATGGATTTCGGAAGTGAAATTAGCTCAAATGAAAATGAATTTGATTTTGAACTACTGAGAAACGAGACTAATTGTATTCACGAAAGAATTATTGATAGAGAAAATGAAAGCAGCGACGGAGATAGTGACACAGTATTAGAAGTAAGAATCGAAAAATTACAATAATAGATAGTGAATCCGAAAGTGACAGTGATGTCCCATAAGGTCCTAATAATTCAGAATGGACAGTTTGTGAAAAATTTAGCAAAATAGCACCGAGAATAAAATTCATAGCCGTCCAAATACCCGCAGAGCCACAAGTATTCTCAAATGTTGAACAGTTCTGCCCGAGCAGCTGAGCCAACGGAAATGTAAAACAGTGCTTCAGAGAAAGTGCGGCAGGTGGGAAAAAGAAAGCTACGAACGTCAACGCCCATAGACAAATGGTGGAAATCCGAGTCTTCTATTAAGAAGACTATTATCAAATCTAAAATGCAAAATCACATCCCACCGATGAAAATAATTAGAAATGCTGCTAGTCAAGGGCAAACTGGACGCGGAGAGACCACCTATTATCAAGATCAAGAACATGAGTATTAGAATGGGACAAGCGATCAAATATCTGGGAGTGTACGTTGAGAACGGCCTAAAAATCAACCGGCATGTGTACGAAACAACCTTATAAGTCCCCAAAAAAATTCAACAGCCACGCAAGAGTGGCCAAGGCGAAATGGGGACTCGGACACGCAGCCATGCGTACCTTGTACAAAGGGCTGTTCGAGCCGATAACCACATACGCCGCAGCCGACTGGAGCAACTTGTTAAATGAGAAAACGAAGAACATGCTGATAGGTCACAGAGGATGGCGCTCCTCCAAGTGACGAAGGCTTACAGAACTACGTCAACAGAAACACTACAGGTCATCGCTGGGGTCATTCCCATTGACCTGTTAATCGAAGTCAGGGCGAGGATCTATAAGAAGAAAACAGGACAGGACGGTGCAAACAGCGAAAGAGCAATCGTCAGAGAAGCCATTAAGAAGTGGCAAGAACGCTGGCAGGCTACGATGAAGGGCAGAACGACTTTTGAATACTTCGACAGTATCAAGAATAGGCTTGAGAACCGCTGGGTAAGTTCCGACCACTACATGGCACAGTTCATCAGTGGCCACGGGGATTTCAACAGCAAACTCAAGACATTTCGTCTGAGTGAAGTGGATACGTGCGACTGCGGCGAGGAAGAAACCAATCATCATATCATAGAGGATTGCCCAATTTTCGTAACAAAGTTCGTAACAAAGAACGTATACTCCCACTTCCGTCAGTTCACAAGGAGCGTTCTGCAGGCAAGGAAGCAGAAGAGAAGGAGAATCCTACGAGAGATGGGGGGTACATCGTAACAGGGACGACCTCCAGAGAGAAGATCGACACAACCGAGTGGGCAGACAAGCCAGCCTCCAAGACGAAGCCAAGGCTGGCTCGATGGGCATCCGAGCAAGACAGAGAAGAAGATCCTACAACACCGGACAACAGACAGAACAACAACAGCAGCAATAACGAAGAAGACGGTAATAACTAATAGAAGAAACTTCACGAAGAAAAACTCGGAACAAACAACACAGGACTCAAGATAGGACAACAAACATGAAAGAACCAGAAACAATAGACAAAGAACCATGGAAAAGAAAAATACGATAAGCACAAGCCGGAGAGGAAACCTGTGACCGTCAGCACAGGCGGTACTCATGCAAATGAATGCCGAGACGGTGCAGGAATAATCGGCTAGAAAGACAACCTGCTGGGACCGAGTTATACGCTGGCAGCTCCGCCTCCTCGTGGCCCCCGCTGGTAACGATGCACGTGTCACAGGGAAAATTTGACTCCTATAAGATAGTTAATCCCAACCGCCTTATCATGAGTCACCGCCAGGGTAACATCCAGTCACTCTAAACATGATACATCCGTACAACCAAAGTCCAGAGTAACATCCAACCATATGATACATCCGTACGACCAAAGTCTTTCTGCCATTCCAACAAATAAAAGAATGTAAATACTCCTCCCGAAATCACCCGAGCTAGTCTGCCAGTCTGCAGTCTGCATAATTCAAAACTACCCAAAACTTTAAAAGTCTATCGTTGTGAACCTCGAACATCATAAAAAGTTTACTATCAATCATTGTATAAGTGTGTGGAAATAAAGAGCTCGATCTCCTGTTTTAAGATCGACACTTTTTCAACAATTTGTTAAATTATTACGCGACACACGCATCGCGCCGCGCCGGCTAAGCGAGCTGTCGCCCGAAAGGGTAGGTTCAACTTGTCCAATGACCCGAAAGGAGACTTTTTCCAAGTCGCGCCTATCTATGCGCGCCGTTCCCCGGGCAATGGAGGTTTGATAGCAGATGATAATGAACGAACATCTATATGAGAAGCCAGTATGAGTTCTATACTTCAGGAATGGCGCGGTCGACCCAAAAGGTCGAGCACCTATACGCACACACTACTTGCCCTGGGCGAAGACAAACCGTTGCCAGGTGCATAGACAAACCGGACCCTGAGGAAAATCTCAGACTAGCGTTGCGTGAACCTGAATGGCGCAGAGGGGATCCGACTCCACCTGACAATAGTAAAAATAGTAATGTCCAAAGGACCAATCACAGTATAGAAATAAATAAAGCAAATGGATAGAAAGAAACAGGGGTGGTAGAGAGTAGACGAGAATCGAATGTGAACATTTAGATGTGAAAGCAGTATGAATTCTATCTCGAGAAATGGCGCGTTCGACCAAAAGGTCGGGCCCTTAAACGCACACATTATTTGTCCTGGGGGAAGATTGGGGAGGTCCTGGAGTTTCACCAGGTGCCTCCTTACTCGCAGGTTTTTGCCCGGGTATATCTCCAGGACCGGTGTAATATATACACCGGCCGGGACGGGAAGGTAATAAGGAGGGGTGCACCGCGGACTCCCACAGAGGTCGGTCTTAGAACCACTCCTCTGCAACCTCACATACGACGCGATGCTCTGAACGCCGATGTCCCCGGACACGTCACTGATGTGCTACGCCGATGACACGTTGGTGGTAGTCTGGTGGTCAGGGTAGGGTCGGGGTAGGGTTGACGTAGGGTCAGACCGTCCGTTTGGCGGAAATGGCAGTGACATGCGTGGTCGCAACGATCAGGGGATTGGAGCTGGAGGTGTCCCCTGGGAAGACCAAGGCCCTGTGGTTTTGCAACAGATTTCGCAACGAGCGCCTGGTGCTGTCGGTCTACGGTGAACGCCTTAGGGCATTTGCTGTCTCGGCTGGGCGGGCTGGGCGGTGGGATGCACCGGTTATGCATCGGGGTGGTGCGATCAAAGCTCCTGCATGGAGTTCCGATTTGCACAGCGGGTCTGATAGCCAGTCGTCGCAGTCTCCTGCTGGTTAGGATGACGCATAGAGCGGTGGCCATCAGGATGTTGAGGGGTTTCCGCATTATCTCGGCTGTGGCGGCGGCGGTGCTCGCGGGATTCTTCGCTCCTTTCGAGTTGCAGGTTCTAATGTGCCGAGATACAGAGTGTTGCGCGCAATTGGAGGAGACTATTTCTCCCCCGGTAAGGCGATTCTGTCGGGAGTGACCTCTAGTTTCATAGTAAACTGGAGACTCCTGGAGGTTTCAGTCGAAAAAGGTCAAATAACCTAGACGTACGAAATGTCAAACAAAACTCAAAGCAGAACGAATAACATTATTGTCGAAATAGAAACGAAAATGGTAACGAGAGGATGTCGGACAGCTTTATTGGAGTGTCCGGTGACACCGGTCTATGAACGCCCCGCGGGGAAGGATACGCCATAGGGAATGTCTTCCGGCGTCTCAGTGACGTCGGTATCGTCGAGGTCGTCCCGCGGAGAAAGGAAGCAGGCGATGGATGGCACTTCTACGGTGTTTCCCATAGAGCTCGTGCAAGAGATGTGGATCATCTCCGTCGCCGATATTGGGGCAGAGATGATTCACCACGAGTAGTGGCACATACGTGTGAATATTGACGAACGAGGCGAGTACGATTGTCGTGAGGGCAAATGAGTTGTCAAGAAGCACAGCTTTCCTCTCTGGCTCAGGCGTCGCTTCCGAAATTTACGGGCAGGTAGAGGCATTTGAAGCCAAGAGTTAGGCACTCTGAAGGGAGTCGGACAGAAGAGTCTTCTCCACCCCACATCAGTGTCGGAGGTGGCCTGGCTCCACACCCGCCCGTTACGTAAAGGACATGAGCGGAAGATCCAGGGATCGTATGCACTATTTATGAAGTCGCTGAAGAGGCGGTTCCGAGGATTACCAGGGAGTTGAGATAAGGCGATATCTCAGCGGGTAAAAAATGTAAAAGCGGCTAGGGCCCGATGTTTGTGCTGGCGAAAGAATCGTGCGCCCAGGTAGCATGCAAAATCGTCGGTCCCTAAGAAGACGACTCCCCCGTTGGCGATTTCGCGACACGGTTTAATCCATGTCAAGTACGCACTCGACTTATCGCCATTATCAGGCGAGACTAAGTTTCGTGCCGTGTGTTGTCATTTTTTCGAGTTTCTGTTTGAATAAAGTTCAACATTGTTACAATACGTGTCGTGATTATTCTTCGTTTAGTTAAATTCTTTCCTTGGCGTATCGTTGTTGCCCTGACGATATGCCCCGAATGGCCGTGATAATTTATAATTCTCGTTGACGCGTTATACAGCGAGCGCGTCTCCCTGCGAACATGGTCGAACAGTCATCGACTTTTATATGTGAGAAAAACAGACATATATATATATATATATATATATATATATATATATATATATATATATTATATTGTATATCTAAATTGCTCACAGGTTATATTTTGCAAGTTGTAGAAGGAGGTAGTTAGTAATTAATAATTAATAGACTGTATAGATGATGCATCTTATAAGCATACGAATGGTAAGAACTTTCAATTAGTTTTAAATTAATAAGTGTATAGATACTTAGTGAGGTTAAAGGTACAAGTGCTTCGTACGTGCAATGGAGATGTGTATACGTAGTGTAACGATGAAATGGTCGAGAGAAGGGGCCCATGTGGTGCGAGTAGAGGTGATTAGGGCGATGGACAACAATTGATTGATTGAGTCTGGACAGGGAAATGAACCAAGGTATAAAAGAGGTAGGTAGAGTGATTGAGGGTATTTCGACGTACTTGAACCAATGCGTTGGTCAGACGGAGAGAAGGAGGAGGGCAAAGCCTGGCCAGGTAAATGTGGAAGGGGCCGGGCGGAAAATAGAGAAGAGGAGTTTGACTTGTAGTGAGAGAAGAGATGATGTGGACCAGAGGCTAGTGTCCGAATATCCCAAGAGGAAGTTAGTGTCCCCTGATGAAGGAAAAAAGGCAGCCGCGGTAGTGAAGAGGCCGAGGAAAGGGGAGCCGACCTATGCGGAGATGTGTGGTCGGTCGGAGACCTATGGATATTCGGATAGGGAGAGGAGTGAAGTCTCGGACGGCTGCCAGACAGTAGAGAGAAGAAAGAGCGAGAGGAGAAGATCTCAGGAGCCGCCTTCCTTAAGTGTTCGTGGTAACGAACAGGGGGAGAGAGGTAGCAGTAAAGGTATAGCAACTGGAAGGAGGAGAAAGGAGGCAATCCTGATCAAGATGGGAGAAGGTCGGGATTGGATGGAGATCTACAGAAAAATAATGACGGTCAGGGAAACGATCGTAGGGGCGATCGGCATGAGGAAGACCAGGGCTGGTCACATCCTCATTGAATTTGCCAGGAAGGTGGCTGTGGGCGAAGTGGTGGAAAAGCTCAAGGTCGCCTTGAGCGATAAAATGGAAGTGTCGGCATTGGTGAACAGAACAACGACGCAGATCAAAAATGTCGATCCCCTCACCACCAAAGAGGAACTGGTGGAGGACCTGAAAAGGGAGTGGAGGAGGTCTGTGGGCGATAGCATCGGGGTTAAGTCAATGAGGATGGCTCCTTGGGGAACGCAAGTGGCGGTAGTGGTGCTACCAACGAATGCGATTCCCAGAGAGGAGGGGTTAGGGAGATTTAGGACTGGCCTGACTACAGCATCAGCCAGGATCCTGCCGGATGTGCAGAGCTGCTATAGGTGCCATATACTAGGGTATACGGCGGCGAGATGCACCGTGATATGTCCTGGTAGGGAACTATGCAGGAGGTGTGGGAGCGGAGAACACACAATGAAGGAGTGCACGAAGGAGCCGAGATGTGCGATGTGCTCCAGGAAGGAAGGTGCAAATGTTAGGCACGATACGGGCTCGCTGGTCAGGGTGGAGACTAGGAGACGAAGAGGATAAAGGTCCTGCAGATTAACCTGAATAGATGCAGGCTAGCGCAGGATCTTTTTGCACAATATGCGTGCGAAAACAGGGTGGACATAGTGATCGTATCCGAGCCGTATAAACAGTTACCGTATTGGTACAATGATACGGTCCGGGATGCATCGCTATGGGTCACTCTTTTTAATGGACGACAAGCCTAGTGAGACGCTGATCAGCAAGGGAGGAGTGGTTGGCATCAGGGTCGAGGACACTATGTGTATCAATGGATATTGTTTCCCTAATGTGAACAGGCAGGAGTTCGACGGCTACATAGCAGAACTGGAGGAGGCCATAAAGGAGGGCAGAAGAAGAGCCCAGGCGATGCTAGTGGCTGGCGACTTCAATGCAAAGTCCACTGCCTGGGGAGGAAGGAGGGGGACGTATCTACTTGAAGCTATCACGAAGAACGAACTGATGTCGATCAGGACGACGGGAGCATACTCCTTTGTAAGGAATGGAAGAACAAGCTTCTCGGACATTTTGAGTGCGAGCAGACGAATGAGGCAGAGTTGGAAGAAGAGTGCTGTTATGAATTGGTACTCTGCCTCTGATCATAGTTATTTATTACTTGTGTTTTTAAATAATAGGAAGAGACAGGCTGGTGATAGTATCAATTTTAAATATTCGACTAAGAACGTTGACAAGGGTAAATTCCTCAGTAGATTGGACGGATATCTCAATTTTATGGACAATGACGACGCGACACACGGCGACCAATTCCAGGAACGACTGACCGACGAACTGAAGAGGATTCTACTGCCGCGTGGGAGAAGAAATAGAAACTATTAGTGGAACGATGAGTTGTCCGAGCTGAGAAGGGCAACTCTGAGATGGAGAAGAAAAGCTCAGCGGGCAGGGGCAGCTGATAGAAACAACGCTGGCTTGGTAAACGAATTTAAGGAGGCCAGGAGGAAGTTGAGAAGAACGATCGAGCGCAGCAAGAACGAGAAGTGAAGGGAGTTCTGTGCAACTCTGGAACAGAATCCCTGGAGGAGGCCGTGCCGGGTAATAAGAGCAAAAATGGCACGTAACGGCCAACCGGAGAGTCTTGGTAGGGACAGGGTTGCAAGGATTCTCGATGACCTTTTCGTCACCAGTCGAACGGAGCAGACGGAGGATGGTTATGGTTCTCGCATCCTGCAGACGCAAGAAGAGGAGTTACGGGACCTGTGCGTCGGATGCGGATGACCTGCGGTCGGCATTGGAGAAATGTAACCCGAAAAAAGCTGCGGGTGTGGAAGGGGTTTCGAGACAAGTCGTCAAGATGGTAGCGGAACAGTGGCCTGGGCGGCTCCTGGACCTTTTTAACAGCATATACAGGACTGGACGGATCCCGGCGGTGTGGAAGGTGGCGAGGGTGGTTCTTTTGCCAAAACCGGCAAGGGACCCGCTGTTGTCATCCTCGTATAGGCCGATGAGTATACTGCCGGCCATGAGTAAGGTCTGGGAGCATACATGCAAGATCCAAATAGAATGGTGCCTAGGGAGGGACCCTTTCCATAGGGGACAATATGGTTTTAGAAGACGCAGGAGTACGATCAACGCGTCGGACAGATTTTGCGCGATTGGGGATCTATGCCGGAGGAGAGGACTGGTCTGCGTTCTAGTCGCCTTGGACATCAGGAATGCCTTCAACACATTGAGTTGGAAGAGGATTCTCGTGGAGGCTGAAGAAAGGCGTTTACCGGGCCAGCTGCTGCGAATTCTAAGACGATTATCTTTCGGATAGGAAAATAGTTGCCCACTGCCGGGATGGAGTTGTCAGGAGGAGCGTATATGCGGGGGTGCCTCAAGAGTCATTTCTGGGCCCGCTGTTGTGGAACTTGGTCTACGATGGGCTCTTGAAGGCACTAGACCCGATGGAGAACGTGGACGCGATCGCGTTTGCGGATGACTTGGTCCTGATTATTACTATGCGGGAGCAACAGGAGAGTTTTTAGTGAGTAAAGACGTATCCAGCTTGCCGAGCCGCACATAACCCGGTGGCACCGCATTTGGACAATGGCGATCGCCGCTGCACACTAAATAATATCCAAAATATGCTCCAAAATAATAGGGATAATTCGCGTACGGGAGGAGACCCTGTGGGGTGTTCCGGCAGTAATTCGAAAAAGATCCCATATCTCTCTCGTTGATATCGAGGAAAATTACCCAGATTAAGAAAGCATTATCACTCTACGTTAATTTGTTGTTGATATATTGCAGGTTCCAATACTTTGAAAGCTTAAATTTAATTTTAGACGTGTTCGCAGTCAAGTTGTTACATGCTGCCATTATTCTCACTCCGCACCTGCATGCTATCTCGATTGTATAAAAGTTTATAACCTAACAGTAAGTTCACAACGCGAGTTTTATAGAAATCTGTAACCTCTACTAAAGCATACTTTCTGAAACGATTGATTCAAATACTTAGGCACAATTAGCTCGATCGATGCTCCACATTCCGCGAAATTTTCAGATCTTAATGTTGAAAATTAGAGCTATAGTGATTTTTGAACAAAAAAAATGATCTCGGCTCCAAATTGATATAGAGCAAAAGCTTTTTTGCACATTTGTATAGGAATAGCAGATATCGATTAATATTTATGCTGACTCGCTATAACAAAAATTAAAAGAGTTAAGACGGTTGTATTTAAACAAATCACAATTCTCACTTTGCGAGTCTTCTAGAAAACAAACCTTGTAGAGACTCCGTAATCTTTCGTTTACAATATACCGACTAGTCAGATTCTCTTTTTAATTCGTCTAACAGTCAGTTAGCATCTATCATCTACCAACGTGTTTTTTTAATTCTACCAATCTGTCGTTTATTAATTAAAAATTTTATTTAAAAAAAATTAATTAAAAATTTTGCACAAGAAAATCATTGCTACTGCTATGGAAGTTAAGCGTACCAGTTTGGATGATTTCACGAATGATGGTTTCTTGACCTTACACGAGATTTACCTGGATGCATCGGATTTCGTGGTAGAAACTCTTTCCCGTTTGAAGGCTACCGGCTCATCCGGTTCTGCGTCGACGCATCCACTAACAGGACGTGTCTCGCAACCCGGTGACGTTTTAGATCGACTATTTACGGTCCGTGTTCCGCAATTCTCTGGACCCATCAGTGAATGGGAAAGCTTCCGAGATTGCTTTTCATCCAAGATCATCGCTCGCCAAGACCTGCCCAACGTATCTCGCTTTTAGCCTTTGTTGCCCTGCTTACCAGGCGAGGCTAGTGACCTCGTTACAAACATCGCGATAACCGATACGGCATTTAATACCGCGTGGGATCTTCTGGTCACCAAAAGCACGCAGCTGTTAGTGACAACGCATTACATATTTTGTATGACTTTCCACAACTTCGTTCTGAATCGGTCGATCAACTTCGAAGCTATCGCGACGAAGTCAGTATGTCGTCTGACACCTTAAACAATATCGAACGTCGCGTTGACACGTGGGATGACATGCTAGTTTTCTTCGCAGCAAAAAGACTAGACTCTGCATTGCATAAAACTTCGGTGTTAAACTATGTAATAGTACGAGTTTGTCTGAAATTTAGTGATCTAGATTCGTTTTTACAATTTCGAATACGCGCGTCATAATTAATCACGCCGTCTGCGTCAGTATCAGCATCTCGGATCAAGGAATTATCTGCAACCAATCAAGTCATTTTCCTGCCACGGTGTCGTTACACGATGCCGCGGTCGCAAAGAGGACGAGTGAACGATGTAAAGCGAATCACATGATCATACAGTGTTTGTCGTTTAAAAGTAAACAGTCATGGAGTGTACAGACTCAGTTTTACACGAAACGGTGGTAAACATAGTTGATGAACAACAAGAGACCGCGTCATTATCAATTCCAGTGATACATACTGAGACGCGAGAGCGCGGGAGTCGTTGTGTTAAGCTCTTGGAAATTGTAGAAACGACCGAGCCTTGATAGAGCAGAATGCAAATCTTTTCTGAAATTCACAGTTCAATCCATCCAGTGTTGCGTTCGTTGTAGAACTACCTATTAGATCGCGTGATTACCGACGTCAAGGTCTCTCATCTAGGTTAGGTTCGCGATCTAGAATTGGCGGACGAAAAGCCCTTTAGTTCGGATCCAA
Organism: Bombus flavifrons; assembly: GCF_040668555.2. Taxonomy (NCBI): domain Eukaryota; kingdom Metazoa; phylum Arthropoda; class Insecta; order Hymenoptera; family Apidae; genus Bombus; species Bombus flavifrons. The sequence continues at coordinate 2,937,701 of NC_138453.1, read as the reverse complement.
TAGATCTAGTTACCGGTGCGGATCAGTACGAATTATTTCTTTTAGATGGTTTGCAAAAGGGTACGATGAACGTGCCTACGACTCAAAACATCATTTTGAGTTGGATCCTTTTCGTTTCCGTTCCATCGTCAGCGACTGGTTCTTCCGCTTCTATCGTAAGCGTCCATTGCAACGTCTCATTAAATCTAGATGCCGAACTTTGACGATTTTGGGAAGTTGAGGAGTTGCCGACCGGCACACGTCTCTCTCCCGCAGAACAACAGTGCGAGAAATACTTTCAACGCACGCACACTCGTGCTGCGAATAGACGATATATCGATCTGCTACTCTTCATTGAGGGATCTCCCATTGATATTGGATCTTCACTTTCCGCGGTGACGAACATGTTGCTGCGACAGGAAAATCAGCGGAATATTCTGCATTCTTATGCGAGTACGAAGCACTTGCTATATGGTTGAAGTAAAAGATTCTTCACCAGCTGCGTTACTTCAAACCGTGTACATACTGCATTACGCAGCCATTCATGAACGTAGCGCTACATCACGTCTTTGAGTAGTTTTCTACGTTTCTTCTAAAACGGGGAGCAGTAAATCGTTAAATGATCATTTATTGATCGGCCCCAATTTGCAAACAGACTTAGCCGCAGTAATTCTTCGATGTTACCGTTGTCGATACTTTATCGCACACATTGTGAAGATATACCGACAGATTTTTATAGATTTCGAGGATGTTGATTATCAATGGATTCTGTGGCGATCCTCTCTATCGAAACCATTGCGACACTATTGACTTTTGACCGTTACGCACGATACTGTTTGTGCTCCTTATCTCGCAGTGCGTGTCCTACAAGAACTCGCGAAAGATGAAGTCGAAATATTCTCTATCCGCTAGTTCTTCACAATCAAATTTACGTGGATGATTCCGCGTTCGGTGTGGACGATCCACAGTTACTACGTCAAACTCGTGATCACGTGCTTGTTCTGTTGAAAGAAGGTATGTTTAAATCGCGAATATGGACCAGTAACTGCCCTGCATTAATTGCTGATATTGATCCCTCGGATCACGGTCTTGTAGCCAGTAAAGCGTTGTTACCCGACGACAATTTAAAGGTCCTCGATATAAATTGGAATCCCGAGACGGGGTCTCTCCGTTTCGATATTGTTATTAATAACGTCATTCCAAAAATCAAATAGGAGATTCTTTCAACGATCGTAATATTTTCTGATCCACTGGTCTGGACTGCTCCTGTTATTGTCGTGTCGAAAATTCTGATGCAACATCTCTGGTTGTAGAAATATGGTCGGGTCAATATCATCCCGAACGAGCTCCGAGACACGTGAACAACGTATTGTACCCAACTTCCTCCTCTTCGTTCTATGATTCTACCTTGATGAACAGGACACGGCTTGCAAATTCTTAATACAAAGCTGCACGGCAGTTGTTTACTTTCGCGTTACAACAACGGCAATATTGTCGCCTGTCTTCTCGTTGCTAAGTTTAAAGTGGCTCCGCTAAAATCATTAACAATTCCGTGACTTTAACTATGTGCAGTTTTACTTCTTTCTCGTTTGATGGCATCCATATGAGCTTTTTTCGGCGATTTCAAATGCGAGTTGCATGGTTGGTCCCATTCCACGATTACACTCACATGGTTAAGTCAATCCGTTTTCTGCTAGAAAAAGTTTGTCGCAAACCGCGCCGTGGATATTCAGGAAACATGCCACGATGTCAATGGCACCATATTCACTCGGAGGAAAATCCCGCTGACTGTGCCTCTCGCGGAATGGACGGCCCGCATTTTATGAGTCACTCATTATGGCGAAACGGCCCTAGGTGGCTCAAGCCGTCATTGATTTCGTGGTCTTGCAGGATACTGCAGCTCGAGACAGCGGTTTCTTTGAAGGAACATGTACCCGTCGCTTTTAATACGATAAGTTCGCCAAAACCGTGGGATTTGAGGGATTCTCTAGTTGGCCCAAGCTTCTTCACGTGACTGCATATATGTTGCGTTTCATCGTAAAACTTCAGTTGTCCCATAACTATCCCAATTGTCTTTATCGGCAAAAGAGTGTCAATCGGAGAATTGTCTGAGTCTGGCATCCAGTCGAATTGCAGCATCTGCTAGATAAACTTCCTCTCCCGCGACAAAGCCCATTAATTTCTCTAAACTTGTATCTCGATCCATAAGAACTGATTTGCGTTGGAGGGCGGCTTCATTAGAAATCAAACATACTATTATACTTGCGTCTCATCCTCTAGTTTCGCTTTACATTAACCTTCTGCATATGAAGCTGCTACATGTAGGCACTCAATTAATGTCAAATTTGAGACAAGAATTATGGCTGTTACGGGCACGTTCTTCCGTTCGTCAAGTTTTATATAATTGCGTGATATGCGTGTGACAATTACGTCAGAATTGTGAGAGATCATTCGTCGGTGCGCGTTACTCGTGCAAAAAAAGTTTTCTTACATAGCGGCGCGGATTATGCGGGCCCTATCCCTGTCCGAATGAACCCTGGTCGCGTACACAAATCGACAAAATCGCATGTCGCGTCGTTTTATATGCATAGCAAATCGCGCCATGCACATGAAATTGGCGGGGTTCTATATAACGTATACACGTTTCTCGCGTGCAACGATCGTTTCAGCTCTCATCGCACTTTACTTATTGCTATATGTAGCGATAATGGAACTAGTTTCCAGGGCACCGATGAAGAAGTGACCGCTGCTTTCCGAGCCGCAACACGGGACCCGAATCTGTTCAGTAAACTCGCGAATGATCAAGTAGTATGGAACTTTATTCTACAACTTTATTCAGTTTCGCATTTCGGCGGGCTATAGGAAACTGGAATTCGAAGCACGAAGTACCATTTAAAACGAGTAATCGGTGCGCACACTCTCTCTTTTGAGCAGCTAACCACCGTTTTGTGTCAGATCGAAACATACATGAATTCCCGTCCGGTGGCCCTGTTTTCGCATAATATCGACGATTATACGACGTTGACGTCGGGTACTTTCTTATCGACACGGCGATCACTTCTCGACGTACACGATTCGCGTTTAACTAGTTGGCAACTCTTGACAAAATTATACGAAAACATTTGGAAAACGTAGCTGAATGATTATATTTACTCGTTTCAACAGCACATAAAATGACGCATCGCGAATCACCTTGATAAGTTTGGTCCTATCGTTCTTCTCCGAAACGCCCTTGCACCTCCGTGCAAGTGGGAACTTGCGCGAATAATCAAATATCATCCCAGAGCGGATAACGTAATCCGGGTGGTTACTGTTAAGATTGCCGATTCAGAGTACAAGCATCCGATCGTCAAACTGTTTTCTTCCCGTTGACACCAACGAAAGTGCTTTGCAGAATCCAAAGAATGCGACGAGACACATTTATATAAAGATATAACAATTATGTAAATTTTCTGTTTAGTCTATTATACGAAAATTAATGCTGTTCTGTCACGGCGAGCGATCATAATTGTAAATAATTTAAGGAATTGCGTGTAAATTAGATTTATATTGTTGAGTACTTCTTGCGTAGCTTCAACGTGCGAATATCAATTCTGCGGTGTACCTGTTTCTATACGCGTATATAACGTATATGCTCCACGCTGAATTATCTGTCCAAGTCATTCATTTGGAATTTTCATTATCAAACGAAGAATTAAAAAAAATTTTTTTTGAGTCACGTATCGACATCTTAATATCATGCATGCCGCGTTAATCGCATAGTGGGGCATATACGTCCCATGCGACGTGGCAGTCAAACTTTTTAGCTTCCTGAAATTCATCTATATTGGTACAAAAATCCAGCTTATGTACAAAGTCTTCCCTCTTCAATAATGTCAAGAAACCATTTCGAGTTTCTATTGCGAATATTACATTTTTGTGATAATGAAAATCAAAATGTCAACGACCGTCTGTATAAAATTAGGGTAATAATTAATATGTTAAATGAAAATTTTCAGAAGTATTGCGATTCCCTCTCGAGGTCGCATTATTCTCAGACAATATATAAAGCAAAATCATCACAAACAGAGCATACTAATATTTAAATTATGTGCGGCTCCGGAATACACAATCGCTTTTCAAATTTATTGCGGAAAGAAGCAGATGCAGAAAAAACGACGCTTACAAAGGTAGTTCTGACATTGTGCTAAAATATATTTGGTACGGGTCATTGTGTATCGATAATTGGTACACAAGTATCGAAATGGCCAAAAAATTAATTACTGAAAATATTCATCTAATTGGAGCGAAGAGATCAAAAAATTCCAATGCCAAATTCCAAAAGATCTGGTACCAAAAAATTACAGCGAGATAAGTACACTGCGAAAGAAAGTAAAGATGGATTAACTATATTAAAATGGAAAGGCAAGCGTGATGTTCTTTTATTATTAACAAAGCATTCTGATGAATCTGCGTTTATACGGAAAAGGAATTAGATCACATAAAACCAAAAATTGTCATAGATTACAATAATGGAACGTCTTATGTAGATGTCTCCTATCGAATGACGTGGTAGTGCAGTCCTTTACGAAAATCGACCAAGTAGTACAAAAAAATTATATTTGAAGTTTGCTTAAATACAGCTATTACAAATGCATGGATTGTATAGAATAATCTTACATACAATAAAACATCAAGCCCCGAATTTAGAAAAAAATTAACTATATATCTGATGTCCTGAAATAATGATACTCTACCCATAATACCAAAGAAAAATCGCCATGAAATTAAAGAAAAGGAGGCTAACTTTAATCCAACAAGAAGGCGCTGTAGAATTTTTTTAAAAATAACGTAAAAATGTTTGGTCCACAAACGGTGAAGAATTTTACCATGAAAATTGCAATATTTTGCAATAGTTGTACTGGTAAACCATATTTATGTTTACCATGTTTCAATAAAATTCACTGTAATATGCCTTTGTGATTATAAGCAAATATGTAACGTAAACAATAATATCAATTTTTAAAGTAATATGTTTATTTTAAATTTTTTTTATATGTAATATATTATTTTATTTTATATGTAATATGTTTAAATAAACGCGCAAAACGCGTCACTTTAGGGAAGGATCACCTTCCTCGCGAAACGTACGTCACAATACTCTGCTGCACAGTGACGAGCGAATACTGCAGCCGGAACAACTCCGCATCGGGAATACCCGATCGCAACATCGCAAGTATCACCTTCGTTAACGAAGTATCTTTAACACAAACAATGGCAAACGAAACAGAAATCGCCTCCTTGCGTCGGGAGCGAAGCAATCTAAGCGACCAATTCCAGTCGAGATCGCTCGACGAATACGAACAGTCTGGTCAGCACAACAAGGTCACCTTAATAACTTATCAAAAACAAGTCGACGACATTTGGAAACGGTTCAACATTGTCAATGACAAATTACTTGAGCTCGACGACATCGCACCTGTGGACTTATTTGATGCCTATTTAGATCTGGTAGTACGATTGAGCAATCTCATCGAAATTAATTCTTCCTCAACGGATGCCTCCAAGACAGTGGCGAATCCAAAACCTCCGGAATGCAGCAGCAACACTCCTAGCAGTTTCCAGAGACGTAAGAATAATTTCAATAATAACAGTAACAATGATCATACTCCGTCGATGGAGAATATTGTATCGAGTGTAGCGCCGATCCCATCGCATAACACGCGATGTTCATTGCATAATACTAGCAGCTCGTCACCTACACGCGACTTGACGACAACCAAGTTCGCATCGTCAGTACCTCAACAATCAGATTCAACGGTACCAAACGCCGTAAATCAGACAACCTCTCACATCCTCAGCTTATCGCCTACACGCGACTTGAGGAGCACGCAACCTCTCACGATCTTCTGGACCGGAAGAAACTGAGCCCCGTCCAGAACAACAGAGACGATTTCGAATCAAAACCTACAGCAGAGGTTTCGAAATCCACGATGATCCGATTATCTAGGAGCATTTCCTCCTCAATCAGCATTTCAACGTTCAATCTGTCTTATACCACGCCGCCTGCATCACCTGAGAGCAGGAGGAGTCATTTTCCTGGACATAATACGAAGACGCCACCTTCGTCACTGCCGAAAGGGGCCACACCTGCGAGTTACCCGAAGCGGAATAATCTTCACGTTATCACCACCGTGACGAATACCTCAAATGAGTTCGATAATTGTCAGAACACCCCATCAGCTCTCAACACTTGTCCACTGAATCCACAGACTGCTGCATCGGACAAGTCTCGGACCACAAGCATCTCACTGGAGTCACCCTTGGCTCCAACAACGCCGACATACTCTCCAATACCAAGGCAAGTCACAGTCACGACATTCAACGCTCATTCTCCACCATGGATCATCACTAAGAGAACGCGATTCGGGCGGGTCATCGGGAGGAGCCCTTCCAATCAACTACAAAACTCCGCGTTGTGTTGGACGAATCAGCAGCAAGCAACACCGGAGTTCCGTTCAACGATGCCTCTTGGATCGAACTGTTCCACTACATTTCCAGGACCATGACGGTCCACGATCTTCCAAGGACCAGGACATTCAACGACACTTCCTGGATCGACGTGTTCCATGACACTTCATGGGCCGAGAACTAATACTGCAAATTTCTAGGCAGCGACGAGGACCACGGCGATCGAAACTGCAAGGATTTTCCGAACAGAACATATAGAACAAACATGTCAAACTAACTAAACTGCTATTTGTCAGATGAAATTCGTACTCTCCTAATGGAATCTCGTCCATTTATCAATCTCGGGATCAATTATTGCAAACCATCCTACGTCAAAGAGCGAAGGAATCGTAACCGCCGCAAAAATCAAGGTATTCATATCTAATTTGCATGTCTTGCAGTTAAAGCAGTCCATATCGAGCTGGTCAGCGATCTCACTAGCGAGGCCTTCATTGCTGCTCTACGAACATTCATCGCTCGCCGAGGATTCTGGGTAACAACCTATTTTGACAACGCTACCAACTTCGTTGACGCCAACAACGAATTACGAGGGCTCCGAAACAATCAACAGCACCGAAGTCTGACAAAAGATCCACCTCACATCACACCATATCACTTGATCGGTACCCTCTCAACGGGGGGAGTATGTTACGCCACGAGGCGTACCACAGGCTGTATTTTCTAACCGTCGCTCGCGGTCCTACAGTGTCGCAGACAGATCGTCTTATCTGCCCGGCGGATCATATACAAAGTATCGACGAGCGTGTGACATCATTTACCTCTCAACCCCATCAGAGAAAAGACACCGACTCCCGACTGTCGGACGCCAAGTCTGCGACGCATCTTGGTCCCCATCAGAGAAAAGACATCGACTCCCGACTGTCGGACGCCAAGGCTGCGACGCATCTCAGACCCCATCAGAGATAAGGTCTCAACCCCTGACTTTCGGACCCCTTTTGAACCCACACCGAACCCCTCAACATCCCCAAGCCAGGCTGTATATAAGCTGAGGCTTCACCCAGCTCGGGGGGTTCTTGTTCTAGTTGCTGTTCTTGTACAACACCCCTTTTTCGGTTCAACTGTTGTAAGTGCCAAAATTATAATAAAGTTCGATAAAAGGAAATTAATAGTTGGGTTACGACTCAGCTTTCTTTTCTCTTACAACCCAAGTATCGATTTTACGTGACAAGCGCATAGTTGTCGCCAAGCAGCGAGCTCTAGAAACGTCGAATTTTGTCTGTTACGTTTTCCACACAAGAAGGCGGCATACGTGATCATAGGCGCGAGCGGTGGCGTGACCCGAGCATAGTGGGGGGCATCTTCCGAACAAGACAAAGAAATGATCGAAAGGAGTTCAGTTCCTTCTGACGAGTCGAACGATACATATCGAGAGGTCTGACGAGCAAAATCAAAATCACAAAGTCTAACGAATACATTCAGAGACATCATAAAGTCGAGTCAACTTTCTATAGTATATTACTTTATTCACTGTAAAACAATTTGTGGCGTGTTCATCATATTATTGTTAAATATATCATTTTATGTTAACCTGTCAATACAGTATTACAATTCATTGAACCACTTCTGTTATCCTAATCGAAACAGAGGAACGACTATTCCGCGGCGTCGATTAACAGAATCGTAGCGAGAATTTACGCCTCTCACTGACGCGTTTTCCTAGCGACCGCGTCTTTCCGCGAACGGTCGTAACAGCGATCATCATAGCGAATTATCATAGCGAGTCCTACGGTAGAATTGAGTGAGCGACGGTTATGACCGACATACACTATCTCTGTACTTATATTTAAAGTGATGTTAATATACACTGACTATTACATTTTTACCACTCGTCTCTTTAATAAACTAACACGTTAATATCACCTCATACATTAAAATTATAACATTCATTTTTTAACCTTGATACTGCCGGTCTCACGGACCGATGCTGCCCAAACGAAAAGTTCACTGTCAGTCCCAAGGGACTGACGTCACCTAAACAAGAAGTTCACCATCAGTCTCCAAGGAACGACGCCACGCTTAAGCTATTAATCTGCGTCAAGTACGTGTTCATGATTAACCAGAACTCATAATCACGCTCGGCTTATCGCAATCACAACACTAGACTAAGTTTCGTGCCGTGTATTGTCTCTTCGTTGAATTTAATAAAATTTAACATTGTTACAATGCATGTCGTGATTATTCTTCGTTTAATCTAAACTCTTTCATTGGTATATCGTCGACCCCTCGACAATACGTTCCGAATATAGATGACAAGTAAAGAGATAGAAAACTTAGCTTGATGAAGCAAAGACATAGATAGGTATAGAAAGAATTAGAAACAAGAAAGTTTAAGTTTGGGTGGAGAAAAGTAAAAGAAAATGCGTACAACGGCAAAAGCCGTTCAATAGGCTTTTAATGACCGTCTAAGCGCCGCATCTAGTTTTGTAACGACCTTGAGTATTTCACCGCACATCGACTGATTTCGGCAAACTTCGGCGGTTGGCGAGATAATCGAATATCCTGACTGTTTAGACCGCTGCGTATTTAAAAAATCTAGAATCTCGCTTTCATACTTCATTACGAACTTCTCTTCCATAATCTTGTACACTATCACGCATTACTCCCGCGCGCAAATATTAACGTTTGTTTTGATCTAAGTTTCATTTTAATAGCTATAGTAATGTAAGTTTAGTTTAAATTTCTAGTTAATAATAAACGTCATTTAAATTAATGATAAATGTAGTCGTATTTGATTATGTTTAGTCTTTAAATACATTGTTCCTTCTGTGAACTGTTGATGTTTCGACGTTTTCGCTTTAAACAAAGATAAAGGAAAAGCTTTGATTACGAAAAAGAAGAAGAAGCAAAAGTAGAAAAATGGTGAAATATAGAATGTAAAAGAAGGATGAAACAAGTTAAGATAAAGCTGAAACAAAGGAAAAAGGGGAAATAATGTAGGAAAGAATATCGGAAAGAGAAAGAAGAATATAGAATATTGATAGAGAAAAGTAAAAGAGTAGCAAGTGAGAAAATGCTAAAAGAGGTTATAGGAGAGTACTATATGTTGAGAAACGTTAAGTTGGTATGATAGCTAGTTCCTACAAGCTAAGTTGGTACGACTTTTAACGACGCTTTTTTGTCTTAGGAGTCGACCACGTGCTAATTATTTAAGTGTATCCGGCGTGTTCAGACGTTTTGTACGAGGAGGTGAAATATAGAAAGCAAAAACGGAATCTATGTGAATCAATTAAATATCAACCCCAAACCTATATTTAATAACATAATGAAGTATGGTAAAAGGAATATGTAAGTTTTAATAAAAGCAGAAGGTGAAAGAAAATATATCACATGTATTGCAAAATAAACTTTTGAAATCTACTGCTTTGTGTCACTAAAGATAGAAATTGATAGAAATTAATAAAATTTCCTATAACACATCACAAGCTGAACTATGAAAATTAAAAAATTAACCAGAAGCTGATAGGAATAGTCACAAATATATTGATGTTTAGTTTTCGTTGTAGGTATTTCTAGTTAATTGTGTACTAATATCACATATATAAAAAAGTACAGATCTATGTACTTATACAGTTATTGAAAAATGTAATTAAATTAAGATTGTAAATTATTCCTTGATACATATTACACACACGTGTATTTTTATTACGCCTTTAAAATCTGTGGTCCCTATTATTTATATCTTTAAAACGGCGTTTTAGTATAGATTAAATGACATGAAACATACTTTTTTCACATTAATATAACTCAAATACAAATAATCTATAATTATATAAACATATATAAAATACTTGAATAAATCAATCATCGATCAAATATTATATCTGTTTATGTTTGTACATTCTCTTCTACCAAAATGTAACAAATTAACTTTATAATTCATCTCTTAGCACTTACTCTTATTATCAACTGAAATACATATCGTAGGCATAAAATTATACCTTCTATTGTACATAACCACACATCTTACCACGTGTGAATCCAAAGGACGATTGCGTGATACGATTAAGGTCATCAGTTATTAGTACTGATTGCTGTTTGCTTACAATTCAGAGATACAACATAGAACCAGTGCGCGATTCTTACGCGAATGTATAATATACATGTACATTAACATTATTGACAATATGTGAATATACTTAACAACATAGAAAATATTGATCTTTTTATTTTTATAATATATTATTTTTATATTTTAATATTTTTTATATATTCTGTACGAGTAATTTTGTTTCTCGCTGTATGTAGAACATGAAAACATATGTATATAAAATATCGTATAATATTTTACATTATGAAAAAAACTTAATTACATACCATATTTTTCGTTTAAATTTAACTACTGATTGCCAAATTCAATCTAAGTGAAAATCTCATTTAAGCTAGTATGCGAATACATGAAAGAAAAATCAGAAGTTTTATATATATTACAGAATGTGATAGTTTTTCGAAAAAAATAATTCTTATGAAAAACAATAAAGTTGTTTGTATTGAATAATGAAAATGAACCAACCGATACTTGTAATACACCTTTTTTCAAAGCATCAAGATAAGAGATACAGTTCACTAAAAATGCGTCTTTTTGTTTCTTAACTCAGGATCCACACTCGCAAGAATATTGAAAATGACAACAGTTTAACATGTTACGCTTACTACTATAGTTGTAGCAGCTCGGAAAAGTTTTGAGGAGCATCTCAAGGAATAAAATGCGAGTTCAGTTTTGTACTCACATGCTTCTCTTGCGTCCACACTACTCGAGTCTCCTTTTGCAAATAATTGTTTTCTGGTTTCATACATGCACTACTTAAGAATAGATGGGAAATGAGAGTGTTCCGGACCTGGAGAGTTTACGGACCTGGTTGACTCGAGACTAGTGCTGCACCATGCGGTCAAGTGCTGAGTTCAATCAAAATTAGGATATACAAGAACCTATAAAATTAGGGATCTGTTCTGTTTGATTGTAATTTAGCATATACAAGAACCTATGTATCTAACACTGAAGTTAGGTTTGATTACACACTAAACATAGACAAGAATCTACTGACTTCTACGCTGCAAGAATCTATTTAATTGTACGGTTTTACGGAAAAGTTCATATCTCCTTTTCTATTCAAGGTAGACAAATATATGAATGACAAAATCGCGCAACAATGAAATTAATACACCCGAAGGTAACATTAATCCTCTCTACTCATAGGGCAGTTTTCGACATGCACTTATGAATTTTCGCGAGTAAGCAGGTTTAACCCTTTCGCTTCGGGTGCCGCTTATAGGCGGCGACCACGTGACGATCGGCACCCCATATATTAAGCATATACCAGTGCCATCTGTAATCAATAATATATTTTTTCATTACCGGCAGAACATTTTCTGTTGATTTTATTGATATATTGGATTAATCGCTCCGTAAAAGTTACTTATTGTTGAAACAACATCAAAACGTATTACGCAATATATTTCATATATCCAAACGATCGTATAGTGTTTCATGCTAAAAAATCTATTAAATCATTGACAGTGAAACAAAGACTGTTTCATTATTGTTTTATTCAGCACAGTTGTTATTTAAGACTTAGGAAAACATTTATACAGCAATCACGCCACTGTGCGCATTTGTGGCTCGCGCCTCCGTACAGGGAGAGCACTTAGGCGGACAGGACTGCCGAAGCGAAAGGGTTAATGTTTAATCTACCATTTATTTTGTAAAACGTCGCGCGGGGTTGTTTATATCTCTGAATGCCATAGTCTTCTTCTCTACGACTTGTACGAGATACTCCTTTCGTTTGTGCAAGGAGGTTCGCTTGCGTGCAGGGATATTTCGGCTCATCTTTATCAATTATTAAAAAATAAAACCGAAAACGTAATTTTTTAATTCTTAGTGTTTACTTTATTTTAGCTTAAAAATTATCCTTACATTTTTTTATATCTGTAACCGAATACCCTGTATATATGCAAGAGACAATGGGAAGACAGAAAGAGAAAAAGGGAAATATATGGAGAGGACCGGAAGAAGAAATTCAAAATATAGAAGGCGAGTATTGTTACGAATTATCAACTAGAGAGTGACCGGTCAGGTCCAACCGATTGGTCGATATCGCGATCCTTGAATGAATTAACGCTCAAGATGGAAGAGGTTTAATATAACAAGAGTTAGTATAGTTTGGCACTTTATTTGTACTTGTTGTATACAAGTAAAGCTTGATGTTCTGAACATGTCTGTTGTAAGATCTTGTTAAGACTCAAGTTGTTGATATTCCCCACCAGCCATTGAGTTTCGTCCGTCACGGACACCAGACCGCTTCTGGGGAAAGCGGCGTGGTAGTGTCGGACTCCAACCGACTAAAATCTCCACGATGACCGTCCCGGCTGCGATCGAGAGAGGCCCGGGAACCGGTGCGAGCGACACCCCCCCCCCCGCGCTCAATACCACCACTGATGGAGCGGTGTTTAGCTATGTCACACCGCGCCTCGTTGCCGGAGCCGCCGTGCCAGGCAGCCCGGTTCCCCTACCGGACTGCATGGCGGCCCCGAGGCGCTGAGCCGCCAGCGACCAAGCCCGAACCACCGGGGGGGGGGGGGGGCGGACGCAGCGCGCTTCGCCAACGCCACACGGAGTTCCCAGGCGACCATCCATCCAAGTACTATCCGTCCCCGACGCTGCTTAACTTTCGTGATCTGACGGGAACGAGTGCACTCAGCGCGGCATGGGCGTTGGCGGTATGTGGCGAATGGCAATCTGGGAATGAGACAGAACAATTCACCTACGTAACAAATCATCTTACGATTATGTAATTTTAAATATAGAGAGTTTAGAGGCAGTGAAGAGATTTGAGGTTGGCGATAGAGTTGAATCAGATCATCAAACGTTATGTCTGAGGTGATCGTCGGTGAAGGTGCCCACAAGAAGATACCCTTGATTTTCAACAATAACGTTTATTAGACTCTTAACAATTAACAACAAATAACGATTAACCACTATTAACGATTAACAACGATTAACGATTAACAACGGTCAACGTTTAACAACGATTAATAACAAGTAACTATTAAAACTGAACTTTCAAGAGTAGAGGACTCGTTTCTCTAATTGTGTTTGCTTCTCTTAACCTTTCGCACTTCGCAGCTCGGGGCAGAATGAATCTTTTAGTTCAAAACCAAACAGATCTTTTCCATTATTGCCCCCGATATCCCCACTACGCGCGCGTTTATTAGAAGTCCGCGACGGTTGCCGCGTATGCATTCTACCGAATATTCGGCGAAAGAATCGTAGGGATATCGATGGTACATTAGACCTGTCGGCCTTACGCTTTGAAGGTATAACGCTTTGTGGTGTTGAAATTTCCGTGGTCGAGTGCCGTCACATGTCTTTATCTGTAAAAGAACATAACAAAGAAGAGGAACAGAAAAGAAAGTAAGAAGAAAGTGGTGATTGAATTTGATGGAATGAAGATACTAGTAGTAGGATTAAAAAGTTGACAGACAAGTAAGTAAGAGGATGTTTAGATAGAGGGTGGTTGCCCAGTGTAAGAGACAACTAAGTAAGCAAGAGCGGCGAGACAAGCCGGTCAGAGAAGAGAAAAGTGAGAAGATGCTACAAAAGTTGTCCTGTTAGAAGCAGAGCTAGGGAAGAATATCTGGAGAGGAACAAAAGCTTCATGAGGATCTATAAGGAAAAGAGGGAAAAGAAAAAAAGAAGAAGAAATAAGGAATATTAGGAGGAAGTCGTGATTTTGGCAGTGTATATATAAGCATAGGAAAAAGAGACATGAACCAGGAAGAAATATAAGTATGGCGGAACGAAAAATCCATTTCACTTCTATGCTGATAAGATGCGGATGGAGCGAGCAGAAAGCATATAACGGAGATGACAGATGAAGAACAGATAGAGAAAGAGACGGTAGAATAAAAAATAGCAACATTAAAGAGAAAGAAAGCAGTCGGAGCAGGTAGGATTCCAAATGAATGCGAAAAATAATGTGAAAAGAATGCAAAAGGAAGATAAGGGAACAGCTAGGAGAATTGATAACAAGCTTTTGGCAGGGAGGAGGTTTCCGAAACATTGGAAGAATGGGATAATTGTTGCCTTAAGTAAAAAGTGGGTCACGGAAAACCTTGTCAATCACAGAGATATATCCCTGTTAAATGCAATATATAAAATATATGCGAGAATCGTAAATGAGAGATCGAAAAAAGTGATAAACGAAAAGTAAAAGGGTAAGTAAAAGTAAAAAGGATATATACGGCGAACAACGTATATATCCTACATTACGTGTAGGGAAATAAAGGAGGTAAGACCGCAGTTTTTTTCATCAACTTTAAACGCGATGTTTGACATCGTTAATAGAGGACTCTTGTGGAAAGTGATGGAAGAGGTATACAGGAAGGATTAATATAGCAAATAAAAGATATCTACGGAGAAACAAGTGATGTGGTGAAGGTGTGAAAAGAGATAACAGGGGAGTTATGGATGAGGAAGGGGCTACGGCAAGGATGTGTGTTAATTTCGACTTCATTCACTATTTTTATTGGGGATACTGGTGATATTGAGAAGGAGCTAATGAATGAGTAGAGAGTAGGACTGGTAGTGGGTACGGAATATTTATTCAATTTGCTCATTCTTGTGTGCCGATGATGTAGTGATTGTGACCAATAGAAAAAAGGAATTGCCAGCTGTTGGTAAGAAGATTGGAGAGATATCTTGATAATAGGCAACTTACACTGGATCATGACTAATTTAAAGTCATGATTTTCAAAAAGGGAGGAAGAAAAAGAAAATGGGATGGAAATAAAAAGGTAGAGAAATTGAAGCAGCAAGGGAATTTATTTATCTGGCAGTAAGATATTCGAGAAGTACTAGAGGGGTTAGGAAATGCATAAGAGGAGATAGTGATGCGTCGGCCCCAGGAGATAGGGCTCCAATGATTTAAAGGGAAGATTGTTCATGTTCGACAGGATAATAGTGTGGACAGTACTGTACGATTCAGAAGTTTTCAACTGGACAGAGTGTCAAGAAATGCAAATCGTGCTTATGAAATATATAAAATGGTGTCTAGACTTAAAACGATGTACACCAAACTATATTGTATCGGTGGAAACAAGAAGAGATAGAATAAGGATTGTGACCGGCATTAAAGCGATGGTATATGGAAGCAATATAAGACAAAGCGACGGAAGCTGGAAAGATGGGGGTTATTAAGCGGAGAGCGCGAGAGGTTCATGGGCAGAAACAATTTAACAAAATACAAAAAATCTAGATATAATGAAAGGTATAAGTACATTATAACGGTTAATGGGCCAAAATATTTATGTAAAGTAGATACTATTGGTAATTAGAAGTTTATAGTTACAGTTAGGTGTGTTAATATAGAAGAATGGTATAAATATTGGGTGGCTGAGGAAGGGAAGGTGTGTACGAGGGTTGGGGCACGTTGAAACATTTGTTAAAAGAGCGTAGGCAGGCAGAAAAATGTGATTGCTAAATAAAGTATGTAGTAGCTGGAACAGTCAATGAGGGAGGGGGGGGGTAGTAATAAGATGGTTGGCAAATGTGGTGAAGAGGAAGCACGTGTCGTGTAGGAGACACAAGAAATCACGAAAATGACAGATCACCGATCTCCTCGCGTCGCAGTTCGAACGTTTCACAAACAACATGAAGAAATTGAACTTTAGATATGTTAATAAAACTTATTATACGAATCTAACAGAGTGACGGTTCAGAGTGTTACAACAAAAAGGTGTCGAGCGCTAATTTGGGAGGGTTTTTTATACTGAGGTTTTAGTCCCTCTGGAAGGGTTATCGTCGGGTGTATATCAGAGGCGGCTATTCCGTTATTATCTGGTTATTGTTTCGATAACTGTGGCATGCAGGATATTTTGTCTACCCTATTACTGTTTCTGAGCCTGTGACAGGGACAAAGGTCAAAGTGTTCGATATTTCTGAGCATACCTACAGAACAGACTGTAAACGCGACTGCATTGAATTCGTTCGATTAATTCCATATGTAAAAGCATGAGAAAAAGAAAGAAAAAGAGGAAGAACAATGTTCTAGTGTGCTATGGTGCTATGGCTACATTTGTGACTGTGTCACAAATACATAAATATAGGCCCGACTCAATGAGCTAGCAGAGAGAAAATTTCCTCTCTGGAGCTAATAACATTTTTTTGTGAATATCTCGAAAACTAAGACGAAGCGGCAGTTACATGTATAGAACAAATGTGCTACAGAATCATTGCCCCGACAGCATATTCAAAAATCATCAAAATCGGTGATAAGGCCACATCTAAATTATCACCATACATTTTACTTAGTAATGGCAGTGAGATGGATAAAAACCGTGAATTCATAAATATTAGTTATAAACTGTTTCGTCGAACTGTACAATGAAATAGGCTTTTGTAGAGTAAAGTCACAGTGAGTATACCTCGTTTGTGGTGTAACTAAATAAGTTTTTGTATAGGCTGGTATGACACACTTTGCAGTATTTGCCTAGTAGCGGCAGCACTTGACTAGTGATGGCAACACTAGTCCTGGAAGAACTGGAGCCACAAGCATGGGGACTTTCATTTTCTCCCTGGTATAAATTACGAAAACTCCCATCGTGGGGGAAACGTGCTACCAACGTTAGCTGTTTAGTAATAAATAGAGGCGACTGACGCCGCAAAATCCTTTTTTTGGATTCACACGCGGTAAGATGCGCGTCGTGTAGAAGGGATCATTTTTGTTCCTGCAATGATTTGTATGTGAAAATTTTCAAAGATAATTTCTTAAATTTTGATAGAAGTGAATGTGTGAGTACAAAATGATGTAACATTTGATCGACCATTGATTTAATCAAGGTAAATATTTTATATGTTTATACAATTAACCACTTAACGATTACTTGTGTTTAAGTTATCCTAATCTGGAAAAGATATGTGTTACGTAATTTAACCTATACTAACAAGCAGCGTCGAAAATATGAATAATAGAGACCATAGATTTAAACGCGTAATAAAAATACACGTGTAATGTGTATTGAACAAATCGCAATGTACGTTCTTCATTTAATTGTATTTTACAATAATTCTGAACATAAATTCGTACTTTTTATTTATGTAGCGTTAATACACAACTACCTACGAATATGTACAGAAACGAACAATATTAAGCAATAAAATATATATCTACGACTATTATTGTGGGCCTATGTGACTATTCGTGACGATTAACTTTTCATTTTTTATAGTTCAGCTTGTGATGTGATATACGAAATTTTTTTTATTGACACAAAAAATTATTTTTATAATAAATCTTTTTAAATTAAAAATTAAAATTAATAAAAGGTTGCAAAAGTTTATTTTGAAATATATGTAAAATGGAATCTGAGAGTTAAACTGGCATAGTTATTTATTTTTTAAACAGTATTTTAGCAATAGTTGATGATGTTCATATTGTTTATATATCGCTGTCATAGTTCACAGATTAAAATATGAGTATAGACATAAAAGTATATTAGATATGAATTAACAGATAGGAAACCTCTAATATCCGTATGTAGATTTTGAGGCGCATATATTGAAAACGCAGTTTACCAATTAAAAATCACCTTTACATGTTAAAAATCAACTACCTCAGAATGACTATTAATAACATTAATATGTAATAAATAAGCATTGAAATATTGAGCTGCCATTGGCTCTTCTATTTTTTATCATAGTTTATAAAATAATATACATTTTCAGTAATTTTGCAAGCCTTGAGTTATCGAGAACTGTATGAAGTGCATGATTTTCTTTAATTTTGTGAACAATTGTCCTTTTTTCATAAACAGTTCTTTTATAAATATAAATATAAAATTATGAAGCATTGCTTATAAAATTATACCATAATACTTTATTCAGATTTTAAGAATCTGATCAATTTAATTGACCGATGATTGAAAAAGATCTGCTAATATCATACATCTTTAAAAAATCCATTTGAAAGCTTTAACAAGTAAGGCAAGATAGATCTTAAGAATATTTTGTGGAATCCTAAATATTATAGCTATAAATTCATTTCTAATTTCTAAGTAAAATATACTACAAAGGTAGTAACATCTTTAATTTTACTTCTGTAAGTTATTTAGTTTTTTTAAAATCTGCTTATCTAACAACATGTGATAAAATTTGAACAAATAATAACATAGTACTGCAAGATTTGGAAAATATATCGCAACATTTTAACTTAATAGTACATATTCAATATTATACTCTTACAAAATAATCATGCTACAATTTTGATATTTTCATGCAATATTTGTACATTTCGTGTAATAATATTCCATTTATTTAATTTACTCTAATTTTTTAGGCCTTCTAAAGTCTTTGGCTCTCTAGAATCTTGAGAATGGAATTTGGAATGTTTGCGTAAATCTATTCCTCTTTAAGATAAATCATTATAGATCTCCTCTTATACTTATATGGTGAGTCCCTCTTTTATTGTCTTTATTGTAGAATGCATGTAAACATGCGTTCTGTTTTTTAATAATACAAATTTATAAAGTTGAAAGGATTGAAAGACTGTTGTCACTGCACAAAAGTTTGTAAAATATTTATTTTAATCGGACAAGGATTGAACTACGATTTGCGTTCAGGAGTTGATCGCGCCGTTACGTTAAACCAGGACGGTCCAAAGTTGTTTTCAGGAAAATAAACGTCGTCCTCATCATAGTATTAATATCGTACGTTTTACTTGTTACTTTGGTAGGTTTTTTTGACCGCGAATACGTAAGCCTATTATGGTTGACATTTTAGACTTGATAAACAAATACCTTCATACGTTAATAAGGGGGAGCAGGGCCCCCTACCATGGATACCAAACGAATGTTTTTCTTTTTTTCTCCGCGTAACTGTTACCTAGTTTTTGTTTTCCTTTATATAATCCGAACGCAACCGCTACAAAGGAAATAGTATTTGGTGAAGTAAATAATAAGAAAGTCAATATTATTGTGCCTTTGAATATGGACGTTGTTTTGGATCTAGAGGTTACTATGTCTGTTATTGGTAGTACAGTGCCAATGCCATCTCGTAGGAGCGAGTGCGGATAAAGTCCAAATTTCGTGCAGTTAAACATAGAAAACAACAGTTTAAAATCTTTTAACAGATAATGTTAACACTCTGGAGACTGGAGACGTGAATTCGCGTATTTCATACTTCATTTAGTATCCTATAAAAATTTTAACTACTGTTAAATAAAACAGTAAAAAAAGCAATGGATACTATAAACGAAATGTTATGAAATGTTATTATTTTTATATTACATGCTTGAATAATAAGATTTAAGAATCTGGTCGACATAAAAAGTAATATTGAAAAGTGGTAGATGCGTGTTCGATCAAGGTTCTGGGATAAGTTTCCTGCCGTCTCTCATGGTCCACTTACTGGAAGATAAGGCATCTTCCCTACTTTGTGTAAGAAATACTAAAAGTGAATTAACCTTTTGGGCTTGACGACTTTTTCGATGATCGACTGAACTGCAGAATGTCTTACAGGTAGCATAAAATGATTTTATACACAAATTAATTTACAAAAACATTATATTTCAATAATTTATCTATATTTACATTTTTGAAAATATAATTTTGTAATATTAATTTCTGCACTTTTTGTATGATATTGTATGACAATTTATAAAGCATTCACCAAGATGCATCCTTGGTTTGGCCAAAATTCTACCTCAGTGACATTATGCCATGTTTGTCAAATGAAATATGATGACAATGTCCTCCTCCCTATCTTTTTTACATAATTGTTTCTTTCAGCTATTATTTGATTTATTAGTTTGTTGACAAAAAATATCTAAAAAGAAATCCATCGGTTGTTCAACATTTGAGGATACCTGCGGCTCTGCAGGTTTTTGGCTGCCCATGAATTTTATTCTTGGTAATTATTAGAATCCCGTAGGGCGTCACTGTCACTTTCGGAATCACCATCTATTATTATAATTTTTCGATTTCTTACATCTAATACTGTCACTACATTCATCATTGCTTTCATTTTCCCCATCATTATCTCTATATTCTTTCATGAATACAATCGATCTCATTTCTCAACAGTTCAAAATCAAATTTATCTTCATTTGAGCTAATTTCACTTCCGAAATCCATTTTTGAGGACTTTTAAATTATAATACTTTTGCCCTGGTTGTCGAATTCGAACTGACGTCGAAGATGTTAGAACCATAGTTTCGGAAGGATTTGAGATTAAATACGTCATCTTCATTTTAAAGCGTAACACTTTAGGTATACTTGCTATCAAAGAACATAAAGAGCTAAGGAACCTATTTACGAATCAACTATACTCTCATCAATTATAGATGTCGAAATCTAGCATAAACAGAGACTGTCGCCTTACTCACCACTCAAGTTAACGCATGCCATGCCGATTGAGACTCGGCTCTTAAGCACGGAGGGTTAAAGGCAGTCACGTTTACAGCACGTTCTATAAATTCGGGAATGCCGAACTCGCGTGGTTTTACATAGACGTTCGTACATGTCGACGATTGTACATCGGCGTCGTAGCTGCGGAGGAGGTCAAAACTCCCTTAGTATGTGCGCTAGCAAGAGAGAAGGTTTTGTTTTCGATACTCCCAAGTGGCTTTGCTGTCTTTTCTTAGACTCACGTTTTTAGGCATCGCAAATGTAAGACGTCGATGTCGCTGGCCTATATAAATGGCTCATACTACTAATACTCATACAAAAATGGTCACATGCGGGTGAGAGAATTTATGGCACCCTCGAGTGTTGACGTTTCTGCTGATTTCGAGTCATCGGATACACGCGCGTACCTTGGAGATTTGCAACAAAATTTTCTATCTCCGATTCGTAAACAGAAAACCGTGATTCTTAGAAGTCGCTGCATCTTCGCTACTCGACACTTTTATTTAGTAATGAGAGGACAGTAAAAAATGAGAGATCAGTCTGTTGAATATGGCGCAGAAATTTGTGCACGTGTGTTGTCAGATATACCAAGTGATACTGAAAGTGAAGATAATATTAGTGTTAATGCTATTGATGGAAATTGATTTTACTAGAAATAGAAGCATTCGTCATTTGTTGAGTGATTCAGACAGTAGTGAAGAAAATGTCGAAGACCTTCCTATATCTTACGAAACAAGTTCATGGACCAAGAAATACAAAATTCCTGTTCTGGAAGATTTTATAGGTAACCCTGGAGTAAAGCAATTTCCATCCGATCATACTAGCGTTAATTAAGTCGTAAGTTCATTCTTTGGAAGTGATTTCTTTGAAATGCTTTGCCGTGAAATCAACCTATATTATTATCAAAATGAATATAGATGGAAGTAAAATCCTAAAATACTAACGTGAGTAGATGTAGAAATGAAAAAGAAATGAAAAAATTTCTTGTTCTTGTTTTCCTTATGGGACATGTAAGAAAGGATTACAAAGTAATACTACAGTAATACTCCGATTTGCAAGGTAATACTACAGATAGACTCTTCAAAATAAAACCAATATTAGATTATTTTGTAAAAAAATGTCAACTCGTATATAAAACAAATCAAGAAATATCTTTGGATGAAGATATCATACCATGAAGAGGAAAACTAAAATTTCGAACATATAACCCGGCACAAATTATAAAATATGGTCTCCTCGTTCGAGTAATATGTGAAACCACTACAGGATATACTGAGAATATTGAAATTTATGGAGGAAAGGGGAAAAGATTAAAGGAAACAATTTTATCTCTTTCAGAACTATATCTCGATCAATGGTACCACGTCTACCAAGATAATTATTATAATAGTATAAAAATTACTGAAAATTTACTCAAGAATAAGGTAAGAATATGTAAAACTATCAGAAAAAACAGAGGGCTTCCATCAAATTTAAAGTCAGAAGAACTAAGATTGAAGAAGAAATGACCTGTAGAAGAAATGGTAAAATTTTCCTTTCATGGAAGGATATTTGAATAGTACATATGATTTCGACAATTCATGATGCACATTTCGTAAAATATGTCGAAGTGGTAAAACAAAAACAAAACCTACTTGTATCTATAAATATAATACTTTCCTGAAGGGAATGCATAGAGCAAATCAATATTTGTTCTACTATTCAATACCTCGTAAAAGAATCAAGTGGTCAAAGAAAGTAGCGTTTTGGATAATCAATTGTACTTTGTTCAGTTAAAACTACAGTATACATATTTTTTACTTCAATTGATGAAAAATTGGGCAAATAATGATTGTGAAGCAGAAGGAGAAGATGCAGTTGAAATTAAACAAACTGGAACGTCAACATGTACCAGACGTGATCCTTACGGGGATCCACCAGAAAGATTGTCTTGGAATATGTGGCAGCATATTTTAGAACAAATTGTTGACACTGGAAAATAGTATCCAAGGAGAAAATACCGCATATGTACCGCAAACAACAGGAGGGCGACACAAGATATATTTGAAAATTTTGCTTAGTACCTCCATCGGGAAGATTGTTTTCAAGCATATCAGATTAAAAAGTGTTACTAGAAGTATCTCTAAATATGCTTATTGATTTTTAACAAAACATTACACTTGTTAAATGCTATTGGGTTGCTCCGAAAGTTTGTTCCTGATCTGTAATAAAATATTACATTTGTTTTAAATACTATTAGGCCATCCTAATAATTTGGTCGACATAAAAAATCATATTAAAGTATTTCGGCGAAAAACTTGAGTGGTGCTGGAAGGATTGCAATGTTTCAGGAGCTAATTAACACAATAACACATTCAAAAGCGTTATTTTATATTTTTTCATTAAATATAATCTTAACATGTAAATTAAGTTAATTATTACCTTTTCTGATTTACAACTTATAATAATTGATCATTATAACATATTTTCTAAAACATTTGTCCACATGAAATCCAATTTCTGTTCACATGATTTATATATGTAGCAAGTCCCACTTCTTCTACCTGGTACCTTGCGATATAAACACATTACACAATCTGTATGTTGTGATTACGACTGCAAAATGATAATAATATGTAATGTTCTATCCAATCGTTGTTCCTAATCACTGAATGATAATCGTCCAATTTTGGATGTCACGCGGAAGTCATCGATCAGATCCAATAAAAGTATTTGTCTAAATTGTTTATTGCTCATGTGTTTTAAATATTGTTTTTCTGTACATGATTTTTGTAAAATATAAGCGTTGATAATAGAGGTTTCAGATCCCTTAAAAAATAGTTCTTTCCACCACTTTAGTGATTTTCGGATGAAACAATGCGTTGTAGCATATTGATGGACTAGATCCACATCGTCCATGTTTTTATTATAGTTTAATGTGACACTTGACTTGAAAACCAATCTTCCTCCACGTATGCTCCGCATACTTATCATCGATACAACCAGTTTATCTTGTCATGCAAGAACTAGAATTTGATTCTTCCGATGTGTTCCTGTTCCGCGCTGTTTATTTTTAATTAATTAGTTTTTTTTATATTTTCATGCCACTTTATGAAACCAGTGAACATTTGTTCCATCATTTAATCCGCGTGTCTTACCTTACCAACGTGTCTCGTCCCAGATGTTTCAAGACACTTTCTTTGGATGAGTGAACACTCACGTTACAACAATTAAACAACTCATTTTTCAATCACAAGACATTTACATTACTACCCTCAAACAATCAGTTACTCCGTTCAATCTTGGAACACAGTTCAGATATCCTCTGATGTTGCGATGCAGATATTTTCGTCTATTTACCATTAGCGTTCCCGTGAGATGGCAGTTCATTTCAGATAGTTCGTTTACACGAGTAATGCTTGTATAAAAACAGTCAGTAAGTAAATAATATCCTGTAGCTCTGGTATTAACTGTTGTAGATTATTGTAAAGGTGCAGCACAATTTTGTTTGTAAATATAAAAGAAAATATGACACAAATGAATATATATATCCAGATAGGGATTCAGTCATTCTGTGCAGGCTTTTTGAATCGTGTATTTTGAAGGGTAATCATCCTTTAAAACCGACAGTGGATTCATCTATGGAATTATTATTAGCCGGAACAAAGTAATTCCCAAATTTTTTTCTCAAATAATTTAGAAAATTCGTTCAGTTCTTGTTTTCACATCTTTATTGAATGTAGGCATTGTTTTCATGTAATGCTCAGAAGATATGTTAAAGTGGACGACGCGTGAATACCTTAATAAAAACTGGAATATTCAAGTAAAGCACTTTGCAATAACCGCTTATATAGTGAAGGGCTATTATTTCCATGTTGACTATTACACCTAAAAACGTTTAAACTTCTAACATTGTATCGTCTATCTAGTCATGTCATATTGAATGTTTTGCTGTCACTTTAGAGTTAATAATATTTTCCTCATATGAATTGATTTCAAAAGCTATTTTTGTAAGAAGGCCATGTATAAAAAATAATTTAAAAATTATAGAAGTGTGATACAGTGTTTTGGAACTTGGGATTCTGCTATGGGATTTTGTCCAATTGTAAACTTTATATCATTAAAATAATTATTGTTATGAGAAACATTTCTCCAACCATTTAGTTCATGCTCGTTTGTGACCTTCAAATACAGTCGTTTTAAATATAGAGTTTTATCTATGTAAGATGCGAATGTGTAGTTTGCAAGACGAAAGACAAGTTTTTTACTATTTCATACTACTTGTTTGCATTATTCCAAGAGTTTAAATGATCGCTTCACCTGTTATACTTCTTGTCGAGAAATTTACATTATTTTTGGAAGGAAAAATAAAGCTGAATCACAGTCGACGAAGGATCGGCTGGTGCGAAAAGTGATATCAATTCGGACTCGACGTAAGACTGCAAAGGGTTAAGAGTCTCTCACAGCTTCCCGAAGATTCAATCTCTAAATCATTTCTTAGAGTTACACTCGTATCGGGTAACTAAACTGAATTGAATTTTTATCGCTGCTTCGGCTCTATTTATACTTAGTAATTGTGCTCACATGGTCCCACCGTGCGTGCGCAATTGTATTGTTAATTTCCCGTAAAAATAAATAAAAAATATACATATGTTTAAGTTATAATGATTTCAATCTGCACTCAAAGACAATTACGTAACTACAAAATGTTACCTTTTTTTGATAAATAGAAGTAAAAAGAATAAAATATTTAGGAGTAAAGAGCTGTAATTCATTGGATTCCAAACAATTTCATGAGTAGATTTTTATTACTATCTCTTGTACATTTCACTTAGAGTTACACATTATGGTCTATTCTTTGCAATGTCTCTTATCTTGGATATATGTATTAACGTGCTTCTTATATTTTCCGCGTTGAAAGGAACTTAAATAAAATTTTGCGAATATCTTGACATTGTATGTTGGAATATAAAAGAGATTAATAATGTTAAATGAAGAACATGTTTTGTTTTTATAAACAAATGGTATTAATTTTTCGATACATGAAATTATTCAAACCACGATTATATCATGAAGCCATGATTACTAAAGTCACAGAATGCTAAGTGTAACTATGAGCATAATGTAAAAGCGGAATATCATGTCCAAATTGATTGATAAGCAATATTCAGTTATAAACATTGAAAAACCCATGAGTATGGCAGTTATTCTAATGGGGTTAGAGTTCTAGGTAGTTTAAGTATAGTTTTCTTGCCTCTTGGTGGGATTTTGTGTATATCGTATTGTGCTATTTTGTTTATTAGTGGATTGTTGTGATTTTTATTTAGTGTCCTACGTGTTAGTTGCGTAGTTTTCTTGTGCTGTAGTCTGTAAGTAAGTTTAAGATTTTTGTTAGGAATCTGTTTTGGACTTTTTGTGTGTTTTGAATGTGAAATTTGGGATATGTATCCTGGGCTTGTGCACCTTAGGTTACGACTGATCTAGCGTTTTTGATTATTGAGTATAGCTAATATAGAGCTAATCTTCATATGTAGTCTAGTATAGTGACTAAGTATCTAATGTTTGTTTTACATTTGATTTGTTGATCTTGAACAGTGAGGGAAAATAGTATTTGGGTGTTTTTAGTGGTGAATATTATTGCCTCTGCTTTGTAGATATTTGTGTTTAATTTCCAGATCGTTAGGAGGTTGATGACTTGTGTTAGGTGCTTTTCGAGACTTTTGATACTTTGTTTTGGTTGCCACAAGGATGTGTATTGATTGTACAGTGTAGATTGCATTGTGTACTTTTCTGTCCAAGGGAATGTCGTTGATGTATATGTTAAAGAAAGTTGGGCCAAGGATAGATCTTTGTGAGACCCCAGATAGGATAAATTTAGGGGTTGATGAGTGAGAAAGTTTTATATTATTTTGATTATTTCAATTGGGATGTGTACTTCTGTTAATTCTAGAATGATTTTATTGTGCCAAACCGTGTCGACTGCTTTCCTTTTTGTGTACTTCCAGAATAATGTGTTCTCTGATTCTGAATAATTGGTTTATTGTGGCGTGACCTGTTTTAAAATCAAACTGTTCATTTACAATTTTATTTTGTTTCTGGAGATGATTGTGAAGATATATGAGGATTATCACTTCGAAGAGTTCACTGAATAAACTTAACAGCCTGGTCTGTTTGTAGTTGGTAGGATTATTTGTCTTCTGCTGGTTTGGGGAGTTGAAATGTCCACCGATGAGGAAAAGAGAGTTAGATTGTTGCCCAGTGGGTGAGCCCAGTATGGGTGGATGTCCAGAGATTCAGGTGGGAGTTTACTTTTGTGAGATACGTATGCTGCACTTATGATTATCTGTGGTTTGGTATTGATCTTTGTGAAGACTGATTATATTTTCTTTGTGTCAGGTTGCAGGCAGCGTATCCGTAAGTATACACAGTACTGCGTAGGTATCCGCCCTGTATGCAGTAGACGTAGGCGTGTAGTAGGCGTGAATTAGTGCTGCCCTTTGCGCCCTCTTCAAAATATTTTTATTCTTTTACATTTTCAGGTCTTTAGCTCATACTGGTGTGGCATAAAGCACCACTGACTCTCACACTCCGTAATAGAGTTTCTTAACGGAGCCAGTGGGCTTGTTGACATTCGGCAATAGTGTCCTTAGTGCCCCCATCAGGGCATCCGCCTTACCACAGACCTTCTCCAGATGTTGGGTAAATTTTCTTCCGCTATCCAGCTGCACACTAAGATATTTGATTTTGTCACCAGCAAGTAATCTCCCATATTTATTTCCATTATCTTAGGAATTCGCCTTCTCGTAAACAGAATAACCTCTATTTTATCTTGGGATAGATGTAACCCTGTTTCTGCACACCATCGAATCACTGTCCCTATTGCTTCGCAGAGTCTGTTCTCGATCTCCTCCTGCCTCTTTGCTCTAATTATTAGCGTCAGGTCATCGGCGAAGGCTGTTGCGAATTACCAGCTAAAGAGCGACTGGTCAGGTCCAACCGGTCGGTCGATATCGCGAACCTTGAGTGAATTAACGCTCAAGGTGGAGGAGGTTTAATATATCCAGTGTTAGTATAGTTTGGCTCTTTATTTGTACTTGTTGTATATAAGTAGAGCTTGATGTTCTGAACACGTCTGTTCTAAGATCTTGTTAAGTCTCAAGTTATTGATACTCCCCACCAGCCGTTGAGTTTCGTTAGCATGCCTTTCTTGACTTCCGTGGTTTCCGGTTTATGTCAATTTTTTTCGTCCATCAGATGATTTAAGTATTCCTTATACTATCTGTTCTACAGATGCTGCCTCATTTGTTGTATCCGTTACCATGAAGACAGTCGGCCGGGTTTTAGGATAGTAAGATCGCACTCGGGAGTGCTGCTTATTGAATCACTTATCAGGAAGTGACCGGGTATCAATACACTGAGGTCATTGGGATCAAATGATAATGGTGTTAATGGCCTCGAGTTGAGGATACCTTCAATTTCTATCTGTATGTCGTTAGTTCTTCATATGTGAAGAGTGTCTTTCATGATGCGATTCAAGTGATGTTTCAGTGCCTGTACTGTCGCTTCCCATAATCCTCCAAAGTGTGGTGTGCAAGGTGGATTGAAATGCCATCTTACGTTATTGTTTAACAAGTAGTTTCGTATATGTATATTCTTTTCAGAACTTATTTCTGTAATGGCTTTGTGTAGTTTACGGTTTGTCCCGGTAAATGGCAGCGTTGTCACTATAAATTATCAGTGCATTTTTCGCGCCTAGCGAAGAACCTTTTTCGAGCTGCAATAAATGCTTCAGAGATGAGGTCACTGACTAATTCTAATTAAATCATAATTCTAAATCATAATTCATGATTATGATTCGATTGTTAGCCTGCTGTAGTTCCTCTATCGTTAGGTCTCCTCTGTGTTTCTATTGCTGTCTAGTATTGTTATAAAATCTTATACAATAGGCAATGACCCGTTTGAGTAATGGGAGCGACGATAATCTTTCAAGTATTTGACCTTCGGTTGATATATCCGTTTGTAGTGTTATTAAGTTTCATTTCTCAGGTATTTCTATCGGCTGTAGTCCATCATATGGCCATGTGGTTTCGACTTGATTCAATCAATGTGATCCGTGATACCAAGTCTTATGGTGTATGAGGTCTTCCAAGTCTAATCCTCGAGATAGGATATCTGCAGTATTGTCTTTTGACGGTACATGTCGCCACTGCTTTACGTGACTAACTTGAAAAATTTCGGTTGCTCTATTTGCAACAAAGGTTTAAGGGTATATGGTGGTTGTTTCAACTGCAAGATTTCAGGCCTTAGTAACGCTGCTGAATAACTTGATTAATAATACTGCCGCGCATAACTCTAATCCGGGTAGGGATTGCGTTTTCAGTGGTGCTATTCTAGATTTTGAGCATAGTAAATGGCTCCTATGTCTGTACTGCGGAGGTGGATACAAGCTCCATATGCTCGCTTACTAGCATTAACGAATCCATGTATCTGTAACGTGACGCTGTCCATAGTGACCCGCATAGGAATGATAACTCAGTGAATTTTTTGTAATTGAGATTGGAGTTTTAACCATGCTACACGAATATTACTTGGTACCTAGCATCGTTCCATTCCACGTGACATTTCCAGAGTTCTTGTAATTTTAAGTTTGCCTGGACTTGTACCGATCCTAATAGAACTGTGGCGGCACTCAACAGCAAATACCACCACTCGACACTAACTAGTGTCGGACGACGGCAGCGCAGTGGTTAGGGCCAGGCGACTGCAAAATAAAAAAAGAAGACGCAGTCACTAAGGACAAAATATTCTGCGTAATCTGCAAAAACTACGGACACCCAGCGTCATACAAGGGGTGCCCCAAACTCGTAGAACTACGCAAAAACATATCAAAAAAAATAAAAAAGACAAAGAAACAAAGGCAGAACGAATTGCCCAAATCAGCCGTAAATACGTCCCAGAACTAAAGTTCTCGGACATAGTGAAACAGCAAATAACAAAAAATAAAACAACCGAAGACACACCACAAAAAACAAAATTAGATCCACGCCCAGGCCAAAGCCCAACTACAACCGACAACACCCCCCAACTGAACATAACAAACATCATTGAAGACTTTAAAAAAAGCATACTCCAAGCGCTAAAAGAACATCAAATGCAATTAAACGACATAAAAACAACACTATCAACGCATGAGGAAAGGTTCGACGCCATCTTCAACACTTTCAATAGTATATATGACAAATAACCAAAAACCTCAAAACCAACAAGTACAGCAAAAAGCAAATAAATTAAACTTAAAAGATCTGAAAATAATTGCAATAAATGCCAACTCCCTAATTTCAAATCAAAAAAGATACAGTATGCTAACCCTAATAAATAAAGGAAACCCCCGACATCGTACTCATCTCAGAAACAAAACTAAATAAAAGACACAAAGTACACTTCAAAAACTACTCTTTGATAAGACAGACCGAACGCCAGCCAAGGAGGAGGAACAGCAATCCTCATAAAAAACCCTATAAAACACAAAATAATTCTAAATGACAAAATAACAAGTTTCAAAATCCTAGAAACAACGATCATAAAAATAAAAATAAGCGATAAGGAAAACCTATTTATCACTGCAGCCTACGCAACCTATGGAAACCGGAAGGAATTTAGCGAAGAATTCAATAAACTCTTCGAACTCTTACAGCTCAACAAACCGGAAAACTACTATTGTAGTATCGCACATTTTAAACTGCAGATGGCGCTGCCAGGTACGGCCGCTTTTCGTCTAATTTCTGTATCGTGGAAGAAAAATCGGACTCCGGTCGCCGGGATTCGAACCCGGGTCCCGAACGTTCGCAACCTAAGGCGCTAACCACTGCGATACCGTCGTCCGACACTAGTTAGTGTCGAGTGGTGGTATTCATTATCGAGCACCATCACAGGTCCTCTTTCCACGATACTACATTCGGCCATACCTGACAATCACATCTGCCCTCAGATGTGCTCGTCAGCGCCAACATGTTCCCACAAATAAATCAAATCTTCAGGCCAAAAGGACAAAACCCCATCCCACTTCTCAAATTGCCCTCAGAAAAAGCTTCCCTCATCCAAGAAGCAGGTATAACGACACGCAACACCATCAAAGACACCGAGGGTAACTTCATAATAGCCAAATCAACAGAAAAACTAGACATCATCGGCACCCACTTTTCCAAGACACACACAAAATGAACACATGGGCCGTGAACAACTAAACAGAATTATTACCGCCGAAACAAACAAACTCAAAAATGAAATGGAACAAGACATAACGCTAAACAAAACAGTCAGCACATTCTCAAACGAAAACACTGCAGACAATCCCAAACAGCCGGAACCAGAAATAAACTACTTCACAAACTACAATCAACTAAACAAAATCTTCTCCAAACTAAACAACAAAAAATCCTCCGGCTTCGACGGCATCCCAAACATCCTACTCAAGCGCCTACCGAACAAAATAAAATGGTACTACACAGTACTCTTCAACAATGCACTAAACAACACATATTTCCCCAAAAAATGGAAAAATGCCAAACTGATAGCTATAACAAAAAAAGATAAAGACGGCTCATCACCCGCAAACCTACGACCCATAAGTCTCCTCCCCAACATAAGCAAAGTATTTGAAATAATCATAAACAACCCCCTCACCTCCTTTTGCTCAAAAAATGACATAATCCCAGAAAATCAATTTAGCTTCCGACACAAACACTCCACAATTCACGCAATAAACAAACTTACGTCGGACATCTGCTGGGCGCTAAACGCAAAACAACGAGTAGCCGCCTGCTTAATAGACCTCGAAAAAGCTTTCGACACAGTCTGGATCCCAGGTCTCATATACAAATTAATCAAGAAAAACTTTCCCAAATACCTAATTAAAATAGTTTGGGACATGATCACAAGCAGAACATTCGTAATGACCGAAGGTTCACACACATCTAGCAAAGAATTCTCCATAAAAAACGGTCTGCAACAAGGCACAGTAAACTCCCCGTTACTTTTCAATATTTACAATAGTGACTAACTAAACCTCTTTAATCTCAATACATCCACCCATAAACGCTCCATAGCCTTCGCAGATGACCTAATCATATACGTAACAGGCCACAAAACCAAAACAATAAAAACAGAACTGCAAGAACTCTTTGAAAAAATTAACGATTATTACAACACATGGAAGCTAAAAACCAACACAAGCAAATGCGAAACCATACTATTTAGACCCAAGTCAAGCAAAATCGGTCCAATAGAAAGGGAACACTGCAGAAAATTTCAACTAAGGGAAAAAGCAAACGAAGGGGAGCTCATACCACATAAAAACTGCGTAAAATACCTAGGTATAAACATAGACGATAAACTAAGCTACAAACAGCACATTCAAATCCAACTCTCCAAAGCCAGTAAAGCATTCTGGAGAATAAAAAGATTATTTTACTCTAAACATCTCAACAGTCAAGTAAAAATCCTGTGCTATCAAGCACTAATCAGACCAATCATAACCTACGGCTGCCCAATCTGGTACAACATATCAGCCTCCCAAATGGAAAAAATTCGCAGATTCGAAAGAAAATGCATCAGAGCTTGCTTGAATACTTACAGATCCGAACACAGTGGATTCAAAAAATATGTCAAAAACAAAACAATCTACGACCTAGCCAACATTCACCGCATAGACTGTCACATATTAAAATTAACAAGAAACCACTTTGCGCAAGCTGCAAAGATACAAGAAAACAGTCTAATCTTCAGTTGCTTATTCCCAAATGACACATATTACAAAAACACTCTGGCAACAGGCTACATCCCCCCAGAAGCGTTCATATACCTAGACGAAAAAAACTACCTCCAAGACCAAAATAACATCCCAGTAATATACCACATAAAAAGAAAAATAGGAACCAAAACTATACTCTACGAAGAAAACTTAAACGGACAAACTGCAGACACTAGGTGGAGATACAACATGGCCCTCCCTCTGAAAGACACTAAAGACAAACACAGAAAAAACACAAAGAAATATTGGTGGATTCCAAATCTATAATAAAACAAGAGAGAAAACCAGTAAACCGACAGAACACAACTCTGACACCGCATAACACAGGTGTAATTGTAAATAATCTGTAAATATTGTAGATAAACCTATTTGGCATCCCCCTCCCCCGCCCCCTCCCTATTATCCCCCCCACCCCAAAGGCATACAGCGCCAAAATGTAAACTACCGATGCACTAACTCGGAGCAATTGTGCTTAAATGGTAAGCGGACATTGTATCGTCCGGATGAATCTCGAGTGGAGTGCTCCACGTAATGCGTTTCAAAGGCCTGGTCCTCTGGAGATAAAATTTTAGTTGAAGAGCCTTCCTCCGCGTTCCTCATAAAGAGCCTTCTTCCACGTTCTTAATGAAGAGCCTTCAGTGTTACATTACAAGTTGCTTTGGATGGTTGCTTCCTTGTGCCCGTAATCGCCCTTGACGATCCAACCTAATTTGGTATTTCGTAACTGCATGTTTTTGTCTGCTAAGTAGAAACGTCCTTCGCAACGGAGGTTCTAAAACAATGGCGGTCCAATGAGACCGTCAACGCCAGCTGCCCGATAAAACTCTGGATCGGCTAATGGAATATTTCCTGATAAATCTAACTTGCCTTGAACAATATCTTCTGATGGAACTGATTGCGAGACGTTGTCCACTATCAAAAATGTTAACTCTACCGTATTCTCACTGATTCGCGAGTGAACTTTCGCTCGAGTCATTTGATTAATGTGTCAGGTCATCTGGTTGGTGCCACATAGAGGTATGCCGATCCTTTGTGTGGTTAACCTTAGATGCCTACATGTGTCGTTAGTCAACAAATATGCCTGTGAGCAGGAGTTCAGGACTCTGCATCGTTATATTTTCCAGCTTTGATCACCGAGATTTGTAACGGCTGTAGATAAAATAACATTCGGAAACATCTTCGGTGATCGACATGCTAAATTAGTTCGATTTGGCTGCCTTGATTTATCTATATTAGCATGCAGGACAGTGTGGTGTCCTTTACATGCAGCTACCAAATATACATTCTTCCAAGGAATGTGTGTTACGCAGGCAATTGGTACAGAGATTTCTCTCTCTCACCAGTTTGGATCTCTTGGGAACTGACATCGATAGGAATTATTTGCAGTTTTGTGCTTTGTGAGATCTGTTACAAAAATTGCACGCGATTGCAGGTTAGGCGGCGAGGGTCTGGTTTAGCGTCAGATTGCGTATACCGCTCTTGGCTGTTGACACGTACATTATACGGAAGGATTGTAGGGTGTGGTGGTGTTTGATATGTGGAGTCTATCCGTTTTAATACATTGCAGCGATCGTGCAAATGGTGGAATAGTTCTCCGACGCTTGGAAAGGGTTTGTGGTCTATTCTTTCCTTCCGTCGTAACTGTGTGTCGTGATCTAGCTTGGATGTAAACAAATACAGTGGCACGGTATCCGCGGTTGGCTGGTTGAGTGCTTGCAATGCTTTGTAATGCGTTTGTAATTCGTTTACATAGGCTTCCATGTCTTGGCGCGATGGCCGCTGTAAAGGAGATACATCGAACAATACTTTCAAATCGTTGGCTCCGATTTTTGCCGGTTGGTTGTATCGCATTTCCAAAATTTCCTATGCGACAGAATAATTGAGAGCTGTATTTAATAACGATGCTATTGCATTAGCCGCTTCCTGCGTTAGGCAAGAGCGGAGATACATCAATTTCTTACAGTCTTCAATCCGTGAATTCTTGTGAACTGTGCAGCGAAATTGATCCGCAAAACCTGGCCAATCTTTGAAGGGTCCAGAAAAAGAAGGTAATTGAATTTTCCGTAGCGCAACTTCATGTGCGACTAGATCTGAATATGATGTGTCCGGTGCGTTTAGCATATTCCTATCAGTTGGCTCTCTGAACCGCCTTTTAGCGCTCTCGATTATATCCGTAGCGCGTGCTTTACTGTCCAAGAATTTATATCTTATGGCAACGCGTTCATCTTGTGCCTGATCCTCGTCTATGTCATCCAATTTGTCCTGATTTTCGCTGTGCGTAGCATATTCTGCCTCTAAGTCGTTTAAACCGTATTGAATGACGGTTACTGACCCTCCTTCTTAATATAGTTATCAAGTAACTATTGAAAATTTGCTAATTATTTCGTGAATCTTTCCCGTTGCTTCTGTAATTGCTTTAAATGTTCTTCTTAATGAGATGGCATGGTATATGCGCGTGAATTTCGATACGATAATTTTACGCCGTGTATAAGGGGAGAAGCGAATCAACAAGTGTATGTGACTTACGTCTCGATAATATTCGTCTCAATTCGTTCAAATCGATGCTTCGTCTGCTGCTCCTCGTTATGCAGCGAGATGTTGATGGTGTACTTCGCGATACTACAATATTATTAACACCATTTTCGCCATTACGGCCAACATTCGCTTCGCGTATCTACTCCATTGGTCTTAATTGGAAGAGTTCGCCCACTATGCTTTGGATCTTGTTAACGTGGAGGCCATCTATTGAGACTTTTCGGGCTATTTTGGATATAGTAGTCCGATAAGGTCTCCTCCAAGGGTCCATATTCAGCGTGGCACAAAACTCTTCCATTCTTTCTCCTTGTTTTCGACAATCTTGTTCCTGAGTTCTTTTCTCTTTATTTCAAACAACCGAATCAGTTGATTCACGTCCTGTAATCGTCTCGTTCTGGCTCTCTGCGCTTTCCTTCTTTTCCTGAAGACCTCCGCCCTAAGTGTTCTTAGCTCTCCGCTTCACCACTAGTTCTTGTTTCTTTTTCCCGTCGGAATATATATTTCTACAATTTTCTGGAAACGTTCTCCATGTGCTTCTTGGTCGTTCGAATTTTCAATAAATAAATTACTATAATTCTGGTCAAATTTTAAAATAAAATTATCGAGGTCCATTCCCTTCGCTGAATATTTAAAATTATCGATATTACGTCTCGTCTGATTAGGTTTAAAACCGTGTAGTATGTAAGAATGATCTGAGGCTTCCAACACGTTCGGCATTTTGCTACCCTTGTGCTTCCTTGCCAGTCCTCTACCCGTACTGATAATATCTAAGAAACTAGTTCTCTCATTCTTTGAAAATGTATACTTTTTGTTTACTTTAAGGGCTATCAGCCAGTTTGTTCTTACTATGCATATACAATAAAAGGTATTTTGAGCCTTTCAGAAGGAGGGTTATTATTCCATAAGAACGGGATTAGTAAAGAACAGGCTACGGAGCTCACTCGTGCGCCACTACTAGAGAGCGACGTCGCTACACCACCTGCTCCAAATATCTTACTGATTTTCCTTATAGTGGCCCTGGATATGTTTTTGTTTATACATTCTGCGTAGTTTGTGTTTCCAGGAAACGTCAGTTCGCACCTTTTTGTGGAAATATTTACTGGAACATTTTTAATGTTTATTGTGAATGTCCTATCTGCGATATGCTTTATGATTTTGTATATTTGTAGTTCTTCGTAGAATGGGCCGAGTGGCCTTGAATTGCGCCCATATGTACAAATACGTATGTATGTATAAGTCCTTCAATACGAATTCTTCCTCTGTATAGTGCGCAGGAAGAATTGGTTTAAATCTTCGTATATGTTCTCTTAGCTTGTCCTGGAATCTGTTGGTTCTTCATTGGTGTTAAGGAAATCAGAGGATTTGGAAATACAAATAACTGACTTTATTTCACACACAACAGCTATACATCTATATTACACTCTGAAGAACGTCTTGCACGCACGCTTGTCGCCAACCGACTCTTCCAGATGCTTCTTAACGACTGTGTTTTGTCTCAACTAAGACCTGGACGCCCTCTGACCCTTACACACACACTCTCATGTACAGTGTAAATGTATCACTTCCCTAACACGCCTCCTTACATTTATACTGTACACTTAATTTTATTTACATACTTGTCGAATTAACAAAATATTTAACACTTATCGCTTTATTTACATTTCTCTTATTTTACATTCATCCATGACCTAAACCTTTCAAATTTCTCTCTACACAGTGCCTTCGTAAAAATATCCGCAGTGTTTTCTTCTGTACTTACTTTTATTATGTTTATCTTATTTTCCTTTACGTACTCGTGAACGTAGTGGTAATGAACTTCAATGTGTTTCGAATTTTTTGTAAAAGTTCCGTATTTTGCTATACTCATTACTCCAGAGTTATCCTCATAAATTTTTACAGGCTTATCGTCTAGATTTACATCGAAGATTTTCATTAATTCTCTGATAGCCATTACTTCGCTCACCGCTTCCGATAGAGCTACATACTCTGCATACGTTGAGGCTTTTGTCACACACCTTTGTTTAGTAGACTTCCATCCAATTACATTTCCATACAATCTAATTACATACCCAGAAGTCGATTTCCTATCTATATGATCTCCTGCCCAATCGGCGTCCACATAACAGTCTATCGTTTCGCACTTTTCATTCCTTTTATAATGTAGCCCTAAATCTCTAGTCCGGTACAAATATTTCAATATTCGCAGGGCATATTTAAAATGTGTCTCGTTACAACAATCTTGAAATCTACTCAGATAATTCACACTATAACTTATATCGGGTCTGGTATTTACACTAATATACAGCAATGCGCCAATTAAATTCTTGTATCCAATGTCCTCTCTATTTATATCAGCTTTTTCAATTTTTAAGTTGGTCTCCATAGGTGTACAGTACAATTTGCTATTATGTAATTTATATTTGTTTGCTAATGATTCTATGTATATTTATTCCAAGATATTCTTTTACTTCACCTAAATCTTTCATTTCAAATTTATCAGTTAATAATTTTTTTTACACTTTGTATCTTCCCTTTGTTTTTACTACAAATCAGCAAATCGTCTACGTATATTAACAAATAAACAACATTTTCTCCCTCTCCATAAGTATATAGGCACAGCTCTATATTGTTCTTCTTAAAACCTAATCTCGTCACATACTTATCGAAACACTCATACCAGTCCCTCGGACTTTCTTTTAACCCATAAAGCGCTTTCGATAATTTACAAACTCTATTCGTTCCGTCCGCATATCCCTTTGGTTGATTTACATATACCTCCGAGGTTACTTCACCATTTAAAAAGGCAGTTTCTACATCCATTTGCTCAATTATTAATCCATTTTGACAACAATATGATAACAATATCTTAAAGGTCTGATTACTCGCTACTGGAGAATATATGTCATCGGCTACGTTTCTTTGTTGAAACCCCCTTACCACTAATCTAGCCTTATACCTGTCCTCTGATTTTTTCGTGTAAACCCATTTTACATCTAATACTTCTTTGCCTTTTACCCTTTCTACCAATTTCCAAGTTTTATTCTTATAGAGACATTCTATTTCCTTATCCATAGCCTGTTTCCAATCTTCATTATTTTCGCAACAAATCGCCTCCTCAAATGTACGAGGGATATCTATTTTACAATAATTTGCATGAATCTCGCAAATATTTTCCTTTTCTGGATACCTTACTGGAGTTTTCTTAATACGTGTAGATCTCCTAGGAATGTTTGAGCTTTCAGTACTACTATCATTTTCATCTTCCCTACCTTCTAACTCTTCCTTATCCATACCATCCAATGAATAATTATCTTCGCTATCATTTCTATCTGCATCTAATGAATTTTCCTCAAAACCGATACATTTAGTGTCTGTCTCTATGACCTCTACATGTCTAGCTATTGTTATTTTCCCACCTAATAAGACTCTGTATCCTACTTCACTATATCCTAATAGAATTCCCATATCTGCCTTCTTGTCCCATTTGGAAACTCTTTTTTGTTCTGGCCTTCTTACAAAAACTTTACTTCCATATAGATGTAGATTTTTAACACTTGGTTTTCTCCCGAAAAATATTTCAAAAGGTGTCTTTCTCTCTATAGTATTCGCTAATATTCGATTTTTCAAGTATACCGCTGTACAAACTATTTCCGGCCAGTACCTTTTATGTACTTTCGCTT
Source organism: Bombus flavifrons (assembly GCF_040668555.2). NCBI lineage: Eukaryota > Metazoa > Arthropoda > Insecta > Hymenoptera > Apidae > Bombus > Bombus flavifrons. Next base: position 2,898,812 of record NC_138453.1, on the reverse strand, counting down.
TCGCTAACAAGCAACGCGCCATGTCCATCACTGTTCTATTATACCTTTCCGCTGTCCCGTTTAATTCATGTACGTATGTTGGACAATTATTTATTCTTATACCTTTATCCCTAGCAAATTTATAAATTCGATTATTTAAATATTCTTTACCATTATCGCATCTTAATATTTTTAACCTCTTGCCCGTTAAATTTTCGGCTTCATTTACGAACTGTACGAAAGAATCAAAGACCTCATCTTTTGATTTTATACAATAGATCCTAGCTATTTTACTATAATCATCGATAAATGAAATAAAATATTTTTCTCCATTCAATCCGGTAGTCTTAAAGGGACCACATACGTCCGTATGAATAATTTCCATTATTTCCCTAGCCTTAGTTCGATTATTTTTGAAAGGTAAGTTATGCATTTTGCTTTCTATACACACCCTACATTTCAAAAGTTCCTTTTCAAATTCATTCGGTATGCCAGTCACTAGCTGCTCTTTACTCAAAATATTTAAGTATTTAAAATTTACGTGTCCTAGCATCCTATGCCATCTTTCCTTTTTACTCATACCACTACGTTCGGCGCTGTTTACTAAGTGCTTCTTCCCTTTCAATATACTTTTTATTCTATATGTCCCATTCTCTTTGAACGCTGCAGCTGTAAGTTTATTATCCTCATCTATTACTTTCGCAATATTTCCTTTGGAAATAACCGTATTCTTATTGTCTGTTAGTTTACCTAAACTAATCAAATTTGCGGACATTTCTTTCGCGTAAAATACTTTCCTCATATTTATTTTATTTTGTTTTCCGAAAGCTTCAAAATAACTTATAACATTCCCAACTTTTGTCGCTTTTATCGGTCTATTATCGCCTAAATATATATTTACCGGTTCTTTTAGGTCGATAGATTTATCAAAATAATTTATATCATTAATTATGTGATCGGTACAACCGCTATCTAATAGCCACACTATTTCGTTCTTACTTATTTCATTCGTCTCACTGCTGTTTGCTGCGTGCGCTGTTGCTATCCATATGCCTGCTCTTGAGTTTCCATGCTCGCCCGTGCCGGTTGTTGATTGACGATGAAAGTTTCCACGTCCCCTGCTCGTATTGCCTTTGTTCCCTCTTCCTCTGTTTCGACCACGTGTTGGCCCATGCCAATAGCCGTTACTGCTTCCCACTTGGACGCCATTTTGACACTCTCTCGCAAAGTGTCCTAATCTTCCACATCTGAAGCATCCTTCCTTTTTTGCAGAAAAGGCGTTGGTTTGCCTTTCTCCTCGATTGGATTTATTTTTCTTCTCTGCTATTTCTATTTTATTTTTCACATACGCTACCGTTTGATTCTCTTCTTTCAATGCGTCTATTATGTCCGCTATGTAGCTGTATTCTTCGGGTAACGTATTCAGCATGTAATTCAGCTTTTCCCTCTCACTTACTTGTGCGCCCGCACTTTTCAATTCATTTATTAATTTTTCGAAATCGTTAAAGAATGATGCTGAATCACTGTAGTTCTCCAGTCTTATGTTTTCCAATCTCCTTCTGCATACGATCTGCAGTGCCGTCGACTCTTTCAAGTACATTTCATCGAACCTTTTTATTATATCATACGCCGTTTTTCCTTCCCTAACATACTCCAATTGTCTGTTCGATATTGCACTATAAATTATATTTATTGCCTTCAAATCCTTTTTGTCCCAGTCTTCATTGTCTCTTTCGTTCTTCATTCTAGTTGTAACAATCTCGCATTCCTTATACTTGAGAAACATCGTGATTCTTTGCTTCCACATTCCATAATCCTCACCATCGAATATAGGTATCATGATTTCCGATCTCTCCATTTTAATTGATTCTTCTTTTTTTTTCTTTTCTTACTCAAGCGTTCCTACGTGCTCGAAGTATATTTTTTTTTTTTTCTCTGAAAGTTTTCTTTCCTTACTGAAAATTCACTCGCAAGATCGTAACCACGCACTAAATATCTTGCAAAACTAGTAACCACGCTCTGCTACCATGTTAAGGAAATCAGAGGATTTGGAAATACAAATAACTGACTTTATTTCACACACAACAGCTATACATCTATATTACACTCTGAAGAACGTCTTGCACGCACGCTTGTCGCCAACCGACTCTTCCAGATGCTTCTTAACGACTGTGTTTTGTCGCAACTAAGACCTGGACGCCCTCTGACCCTTACACACACACTCTCATGTACAGTGTAAATGTATCACTTCCCTAACAATTGGTGAAAAATTCGCCGCGTAGTCGTAGTGGATTTCCGAAGAGCATTTCTGCTGCAGAAGCTAGGATGTCAAATTTATAGCTCGTTCGTAGACCAGGAATAATTGACGATAGAGTTTCTGTCCAGTCTTTTGTGTTCTGGCATGTGATCGCGGTTTTTAATTTAATGACCTGTGCTATCTTTCTATCATACCGTTCAACGATGGACGATATGTCGTGGTACGGACTTTGTCCTAAATTGGTATTGCCTCAGGGGGGAAGGACCGATCAGTTATTGTCAAACAATACTTGTAATCTAGCGATGGAGACAGTGGACCTATGATATTCATGTGTATATGCTGGAATCTTTGATCTGGAACGGAGATGTATTCAGACGCGTTTTTCATGTGTCTGATTATCTTGTTTCGTTGGGAGAGCAAACACCCTTCCCCCTACACCTGTCCTGCTCCTTTATTACACTTCTATCCTTGAGCTGTGGCGGGTGGTTCCGGAAGAAGATGCCAATTGTATGAAGAAGACGATGTGGCGTAAAAACTCGAGGAAGAGAGCTGGGGGCATCGTGGCATAAACATCCACGCGACGCAGGTTTGACTGGGTCGTCGCGGGTTAATAACCTGCCGGACGTGCGTCAATAGCTTTGGCTCGGGAATGGACGAGAAGGGGGCATCTTACTAAAGAGCTGGGAGGATCATGGTTCTTCCCTTCTTTCTCCTTCTACCCTCCGTTTCCCTTATCGTTTTACAATCCAATCCCTCAAGGGGCTGCGGACTCGCTGGCGAGTCGCAGTACGGAAATACAATCCCGACAAACCCTAGCCTAAGTACCATATCCGATTTGTCATGTCTCAATGTGCCGGGGGTCCTGCCTTCAATGGCCAGACCGCGAGGATGATAACCTCTATAAAAAAATCCCTAGCTCTCCTAAACAGTGGTGCGGGGCGATGTATTACCTGGCAATCGAGGGTACTGTGAGGTGGCTGATGCGGCCAACCCAGGGTTCCTGGCGATCCGCGGTGGTAGCGGCCTTCCCCCGGTAAGCGGCCCTGCCGGGGGGTGACATTCTTTCCGCAGGAGTTGGTGACCCCCAGAAGCCTTGGTGGATGGGGGCCGAACGATCCAGATGATTATAACTCCAAAAAAATCAAACCAAAACCAAATGAAGAGAAGAGGAAGGAAGGAAGAGGAGTCTGGTCCTGAGCCTGCTCCTGAAGGTTGTCGGGTCTCCTGAGGAACTCGTACAGGAGACGAGAGCGTCCTCCGTTGCTCAGCGGAGCTGATATGGCAGGCTGCGGAAGTCTCCAAGATGGCGGAAACATCTAGTCACCTTAATGGTACTTATGTTAAATTACTTAGGGAGGCTGCGAGATCCACCACCACGGGCGCGACTGAACTCGCACAGAGGACAGTACCCGCCTGTGGCGTCGGAGCCTCGGTGGTGACTGCATTATCAATTATTTATAACAAAACTTCTAATATCAAAACACAAAACTAAATGATAATCCCATGTCTAATCACAGTATGCGCAGTAAGCGCAAAGAGGATTACTTACTCCAAAACATGTAAGCTAATATAACATCCTTGTAATAACATTTTAATAATAGTATAAACATTTATAGTTATTCGGCTATTGAAATATGTAATATTTACTTATTATTACTCATACAAACCATTTACTTAGCATTAATGGTTTCTAATGTATACATGGTGTAATTCTTTATTGTACAGATTACAAATTGTGCGTGATCTTCGTACAGGTCCACCTAAAATCTTACTTTCGCCCTGTCCATGTAACCCTGTAAAACGTAAGGAGATATTTTGTTATAAACAGTGTTACCTAAAACCTGTGATTACGATCTGAAACAAATCTTCCGTATTGAATTTTTATCTTACGACACTAGCGTATACATAGTATCGATATCAACATCGCGGAATATAACAAAAAGTTAAACCCATAAACAATTTTCTCAATTTGTGAAACGTCACATAGTCTCATCATCACATCACATCGTCATCATTATAAATTTATTTTGAGATATAATTCTCTCGCGATGCGAATAGTAAGGTGTCATCACATACGCAACGATATCTCGTCGTTGGTGTTACTTTCCTCAAGTGTTGCTAACGACGACATATTGTTGTTCGACGCTAAAAGGGTCAAAGATAAGTGCATCAAGTTAGAGGACACGCACGGTATGGTTGTAAAAAGGTTTCCTTCCTTAGAACGCTCACTTTACAAAAACCCTGTCTATAATATGCAGCATCAAGAATTTCTTTGCGAATACAAGAGAATAGATCACATTTGGGAAGTAGTGTTTGTTACCTTCCACACCATCCAGTAATAAAGGCAAGCAGAGTCACTTCAAAAGTACGGGTTGTACTTGTTTTTTCTGCTCGATCGTCATTAGAAATTTCATTAAATGATCATCTAATAATCGGCCCTACAATACAGGATGATTTATTCGCTCTAATTATACGATTTAAAACATACAAATATAAAATAGCTACAGATAAAATGACAATCAGCAATATCACAAAATTCTTTGGCGGAAAAACGTAAATGATCCGAGAAAAACGTATCAATAAAACACAGTGACGTACGGGACGACATCTGCACCATACCTTGTAATACGTATGTTATACCAACGAACTCAGGGCGAAGGACAGTACTACATAGTGGGGACATGAAAATTGAAAAAAGATTTTTATGTTGACGATTTGTTAGCCGAGGAGAAGTCTATTGAAGCGGCAATTACAGTACGCGACGAAATCATTGACCTGACCGCGAAGGGAGGATTCAAACTCAAACAGTGGGTATGGAACGAACCAAGAATTAATAGATAGTCGTTAGCAATACGAACAAAAACAGATGATCCTGATCGTATTGCTTCAGATCATATAGATGCAAAGAAGACTTAAGGACTATATCAGACAGCTACGCAAGATATGTTAGGTTATTCGTTAAAACAAACTACAATAACACACAAAATTACAAAAAGGAATACTCTTTACACTAGCTCGATCTATTGGGGCCTGTAATAGTTCTCACGAAACTTATATTGCAGGAATTATGGAAATGCCAAGTAAAATTAGAATGGAAAAAAATTCACCATGGTATGATTCCTAGGCGTGTTATTGTAGACAACTACATCAAACCGCAGTTGCACAGTTTCTCTGATGCAAGTAAGCGAGTGTACCGAGCATCTATGTACATCCGTAGCACAGATCCAACCAACAATCACAAGATACATTAACTAGGCTCCAAATCGCGGATAGCTCCATTGAAAACTCAAACGTTACCAAGATTATGTGCAGCAATGTTACTAAACAACTTATTTAACAATGTTATTAAAGCATTAAATGTTACATTCCAAATAATTACATTTTGGTCAGATTCGACGATAGTACTGTAGTATCGTGGACAGATTGCCTAAGAAATATTGGGTCAAATAGCGGGAAGGAACCACCTGCATCACGAAGTACACCGCACACAACCTTCTGCTGCATAGCAACCTGCGTCAACAAACAGCTGGGACAACTCCAAGCGCGGCCACCGTCGGGAAGGAAACACCTTCATCGCGAAGTGCACCGCCAATATCTCGCTGCATAACGAAGAGCAGCAGACGAAGCATCGATTCGAACGAATTGAGACGAATATTATCGAGACGTAAGTCATACACTTGTTGATTCGCTTCTCCCCTTATACACGGCGTAAAAATATCGTATCGCAACTCACGCGCATATACCATGCCATCTCATCAAGAAGAACGCTTAAAACAATTACAAAAGAAACGGGAAAGATTCACGAAATAATTAGCAAATTTTTAATAGTTACTTGATAACTATCAGGAAAGAGGGTCAGTAACCATCATTCAATACGGTTTAAATGACTTAGAGGCAGATATGCTACGCACTGCAAAAATCAAGGCAAATTGGACGACATAGACGAGGATCAGGCACGAGATGAGCGCGTTGCTATAAGATATAAATAAATAAATTCTTGGACAGTAAAGCACGCGCTATGGATATAATTGAGAGCGCTAAAAGGCGGTTCAGAGAGCCAATTGATAGGAATATGCTAAACGCACCGGACACATCATATTCAGATCTAGTCGCACATGAAGTTGCGCTACGGAAATTCGAAGATTGGCCAGGTTTTGCGGATCAATTTCGCTGCACAGTTCACAAGAATTCACGGATTGAAGACTGTAAGAAATTGATGTATCTTCGCTCTTGCCTAACGCATGAAGCGGCTAATGCAATAGCATCGTTATTAAATACAGTTCTCAATTATCCTGTCGCATGGGAAATTTTGGAAATGCGATACAACCAACCGGCAAAAATCGGAGCCAACGATTTGAAAGTATTGTTCGATGTATCTCCTTTACAGCGGCCATCGCGTCAAGACATGGAAGCCTATGTAAACGAATTACAAACGCATTACAAAGCATTGCAAGCACCCAACCAGCCAACCGCGGATACCGTGCCACTGTATTTGTTTACATCTAAGCTAGATCACGACACACAGTTACGACGGAAGGAAAGAATAGACCACAAACCCTTCCCAAGCGTCGGAGAACTATTCCACCATTTGCACGATCGCTGCAATGTATTAAGACGGATAGACTCCACATATCAAACACCACCACACCCTACAATCCTTCCGTATAATGTACGTGTCAACAGCCAAGAGCGGTATACGCAATCTGACGCTAAACCAGACCCTCGCCGCCTAACCTGCAATCGCGTGCAATTTTTGTAACAGATCTCACAAAGCACAAAACTGCAAATAATTCCTATCGATGTCAGTTCCCAAGAGATCCAAACTGGTGAGAGAGAAATCTCTGTACCAATTGCCTGCGTAACACACATTCCTTGGAAGAATGTATATTTGGTAGCTGCATGTAAAGGACACCACACTGTCCTGCATGCTAATATAGATAAATCAAGGCAGCCAAATCGAACTAATTTAGCATGTCGATCACCGAAGATGTTTCTGAATGTTATTTTATCTACAGCCGTTACAAATCTCGGTGATCAAAGCTGGAAAATATAACGATGCAGAGTCCTGAACTCCTGCTCACAGGCATATTTGTTGACTAACGACACATGTAGGCATCTAAGGTTAACCACACAAAGGATCGGCATACCTCTATGTGGCACCAACCAGATGACCTGACACATTAATCAAATGACTCGAGCGAAAGTTCACTCGCGAATCAGTGAGAATACGGCAGAGTTAACATTTTTGATAGTGGACAAGGTCTCGCAATCAGTTCCATAAGAAGATATTTATCAAGACAAGTTAGATTTATCAGAAAATATTCAATTAGTGGATCCAGAGTTCCATCGATCAGCTGGCGTTGACGGCCTCGTTGGACCTCAGCTGTTTTGGAACCTCCTTCGCAGAGGAAGGGTCAACTTAGCATATAAGCACATGCAATTACGGAACGCAGAAATAGCTTGAATCGTCACGGACGAGACAGTCATGAAGAAGCGACCACACATAATAAATGTGGTGTACGATTCGAAGTTCGCCCGGAGATAAGATTTCGGATTACGAAGGTAGTTGAAAGACTAGCGATCAGTCGCATCAACCTCGTCTCCCAACGACAAACTCGCTAGATATGATGGACCATCGACTTTCTTGAAAATTTCCAGTACGACGACACGTTCCAGAAACAAACAAAGCTTTAGGTTGGCCAATGCGAAGCGCAACAGCCCCCTGACAACTGAGTCAATGCAGGGTAGTCCGCTTTACGCGGAACAAGAAGACGATATCGCGCCGAATGCGGTGACTATATCAAGGAGCAAACCTTGGAACAATCTAATAACGAGTAAATATCGACACGGTGAACCAGAATGTCTACAAACGCCAGTAGGTGAAAGCTCAATCATCTGCGTCCAATCTACTGGGAGGAATTGAAACAGCGGAAGAAAGGCCACCTTTGATCTCGTCTTCCGTGGTTACTCTGTTCAAGAGACTCGGCACCAAAGATCGAAAGAATATCCTACGTACCAAGCCAGTACCACTGTCAAAGCGCAGAACCAAGGTGCCCAACGACACTTCCTGGGTAGTGGATTACAGCGGAGAATTTATAAGCAACGAAGAGGATGACTGCCATCCGGATTGCTTAAAATACATATAGAAAATCAGCGAATTGAACGATAATTTACGGCGACTGCACATAGGATTTACAAAAGTTAGCAACCGACTTAGTCCTTTATCTCTAGGGAGAGTAATAAAATCTGACGAGTGTTTGAAACAATTTGCAACCTTGGATTCGACTTTGAAGAAGGTCAACATCGAAATTGATAAGTATAAATATGAACGAGGTGGTCTACTCGAGGAAATCAGAAACTCTAGAGATACAACTAACCGGAAACGACGGAACTCAAAAAAGACAGGCTAATCATATTAAAGAAAGACAGCACCCATCCACTCCAGTGGCTTATGGTTCGGATAATAAATCTACACCCAGGAACTGATGGGATCACCCGAGTAATTACCATAAGAACAATTAACGGAGGATGCAATCGCAGGGTCAATAAAATAGCCCCATTACCTAACGACGACGATAAACAGGAAGATACGGAATAAATATACATCATTACCAGCAACTTTTGAACGGGACCGTTTAAGGGGGGGGCGGTATGTTCTTCTTTGGGAAAGCCCGAATTACATGTCCTCCTCGAGCTACAAACCTGATGACTCAGAGGTTAGGGAAAAAACCCAGGGAAAACCACCGGCCGGAAAGGCACGATGGACGAACGAGACTCAACGGCTGGTAGGGAGTATCAACAAAATACGAGGACAGTCATCAACAGAGCGTCGTATCGTGCGGGTGAAATACTGGAGTCTCAACAAGATCCTACAACCGTCGTGTTCAGATCACCAAACATTGATTGTATAAAACAAGTGCAAATAAAGAGCCAAATTACACTAACACTCGATTTATTAAACCTCCTTCACCTTGAGTATTAATTCATTCAAGATATATCGACCGATCGGTTGAACCTGACCAGTCGCTCTTTAGTTGATAATGCAACATCAATCTCTGTAGAAAATAAGATTAGCAAAGACTTAGTACCTAATTGTAATATTAGTATAAAAAATTCTACAATTTAAAAAAGAAAAACAAGTAGAGTTAGGGGTGTATAATGAATCTTCACGTGAATTGGCCATCGTTGTAATGTACTATAAATGATATTTACTGATACAAATGTGCTCATTACAGAGTGTAACAAGTAATAACGGCGATTGGATGATCGAGATGTCGATGACGATGAATTTAGGTTCGATAACGAATCCACGATCAACGGGATGACGAATGCGATACACGATTCGGGTGTGATTCAACGTACAAATAGAACTTATCTGAATGAACTGCCCTGCAGTCCAAGTGGAACTGCTCTTATATACTCCCCTCCGTACCTCTCGGCTCAATCTTTGTTTTTAAGGAAAGCTATATAATTACTCCATACCTCTGTTAGTACACGTCCCTCCCGTGACCGTGGCTACGTTCAGCGACCCGTTATATCACTTCGTGCCCAAGCCCACTGTCACAAATCTCGGACCTCCATACCCGGATTAAATCATGAACAACAATTTTTCAGTTTTATTATTTATGTACAGCTATAATAAAAAGTCTGGACTAAAGTATCGGGGACCTACCCAAACATTCCAAAAGAAAGGCCCCAATGTCCTTTCATCTCCGACATATATATATGTCGGGTCGTCGTTATAATAAGGGTTAGGGGCGTGTAAAAAATCTTCACTGGAATTATGCATCGTCGTTATACAATCGAAGTAGCGTTTATTAACACTTGTGTAGATATTACAGAATTGACAAATGAAAGTCATTCTCTCGTGAAGTCGTATTAGCGAGTTACTTATTGTCTTTACGCTCGGTGGATGTTCCACGTTTTCACAAAGGTTAGTTTAGTAATACTTGTACCTTGGCCAAGCAAGTCGAGTACGACTTGGGCTTTGGAAGAAAGCGCATTCTGTTATCCCATTGACCGCGGATTCGTTATTGAACCTAGGATCATTGTCATTAGCTTCTCGAGTATCTAATTACCACGGTTACTTGTCAAATTCTGCAATAACCGTACTTGCACTAGTCTATGTCTTCTTTATTGCATAACAACAATGTGTAATCCAAATGAAGATTCATTTCACGCCCCTAACCCTAATCATAATGTGAACCTGACATATATGTTAGATTTTCAGACACTCATTATACATTCGCACGTGTGTAAAATACATATCTGATCAGCACATGTATTATATGCGAGCATATAGATTTTACTTTTTTTTGAACGTGACCGTTTGAGAGTGGCAGCATGTGTTGGGTATTATCAAAGTTTACGATATGGGCAGCACATCTGATATTTTTTGAGAAGGAAATTCTCACATTGCACGTTATAAAGTATACACATTGGAGTTCACATTAAAGTTCATACATTACAAAGTTTGCACATTAAAGTAAACTTGGACCACTTTAATAACTTAATGAGCATTTTGAAGCGTTCGACGATCCCGTTCAATAGCAAGCGACGTATCATAAACTTCGATATTAGATGAGAATTCGACAATAGACCACCGGTCGATGTCGCTAACCGGACTTTACGCCACGCAGCTAACCCCGGCCAGGTACACGCAATATGCACCACTTGCAAGAATCAGACGACAGTTTGAAAGTCACAGAATTGGACAGACATAGACTCCCACGTCGCAGAAATCGTTGACGAAAACATACTCCCTAGACTGACTACCTATCAAATAAGCGCCAGACATACTACATGACAAATCATGCTAACTACATCATATAAGACACTTCAAGAGACACTTCAAACCACACTTTAACTACTTACAAATCACAGTCATGAAACTCTTCAAAACAAACATTCGAAATCGCAATCACACTAGAACTCTTTAATCAACCCTCCACTTTGAGCGTCAATATCGTTCAAAATTCGCGACTCGAACCGGATAGTTACAATTGAACTGATCGCCCACTGTAAAAAAATGTCTGCAAGATTAAAATCAGGTGATTGAGGGGGGGGGAGATAAAACTGGTCCACCGCGTCCAATCCATTATTCTCGGAAATTATGATTTAAATATCGCCGAACGTTAAATGAGTTAAGCACCATCATGCATGATGAACCACCGATCCAGTCTATCAAGAAGGGGCATATGATACAAAATCTGTTATAGCATGTTAGTCAGGAAATCATATTATGCCACGTACGATATTTACCGGTTTGGTAAAATAGAAGATCTAAGTAGCTAGTCGCTTATTATGTCATATCGCGTATGTCAATATCTCATCCATATGTTTAATGAAAAGCAACATTGGCGATTTCCCTAGAAGGAATCTTGTGTACGATACTGCAACTGTCGAGCTGGTGTTTTGCGAAGGACCACATTTCGTGAACTTCGCAGCTTCCTGTATCGTGTTGAGTATCTCTGGTGTGAACTATTTTTATTTGTTTCTCAAAAGACTGCCTCCCACGTCGTCCGAGAGAAATAACACGAAATTGGAGACATCAGGAAAGAAATAAGAGGTATGTGATAGTTTCTGCAATCCTAGCATCTGTCCAGTGCAGAAGATGTAGTGGGAGTGAGAGAGAGAGAGAGGCCCAAGTGCATGCATATACTTTCTTCCTGCGCTTCCTCAAGGTTAGAGTTTGCGGCACACGTGAGCCTAATGTAGACTTCCTTTACAATCTGATTGTGTTGGATCTCCGTTCCGATATCTTTTCCTGTCAATTCCCATCTATTTCCATGTCACTATTCGCTCTTCCCGCTTTTTCCATCGTATCCCCTACCTCCTCCATCTTTGCCATTCACCGCTCTTCACCTTCCTCTTCACTCAACATTCCTTAACTACTTCATACCAGCCTCTCTTTTTCTTCCTTTGCACCTTTCCTATACGTGTGCCCACGTTTCTTCTTGCCCTCTTACACAGTCTATATTTCCTCTCCTCTTCCTCCCAATACTTCCTCTTTTTCTCTCAACCCTCCTCTCTGATCGTTCTCTAATCTGAATATTGCAACGCTCTTCCATCTGCTTTTTATCAAACCTTCTTCTGTTATCCATTTGTACCAATTACTATATTTTGATTGCCTTATTCTTTCTCTTCTTTCTGTTATTCCTCCGTAACCTGCCCCCCCCCATTCTCTCTTTTCCTCTTCAGTTCTTCTTCTTTCTTCTTCTTCCTTCTCTTCTCGCCTCCGTTCAGCATCTCCTTGCCAGTTCATTTCTCCCATCCTTCCCTTAACCGTTCTTCAAAATCCATTACCTTTCTTTCCGCTCTTTCCTTAACTTCGCTCTTAGAGTTCCACTCTAATTGTGATTAGATGTCCAGACTTAGATGTCATCCATTTCACTCCTACGGTTTATACCTGATACCTCTCTGTAACTTTTTTATTCTCTTTTTTCCGTCTATTCCCAAATTTCTGATCCATACTGCATCGTTGACCAAACTAACCTATCAAACATTCATGCTTTCCTTCCCTAATCCTGTCTGAATGTCCTTTTCTCATCCCCCAAACTTGCTCCAGTATCACCACTTCTATCCTTGTCTTATCCTTTAAGTGCTCCTCCTGTCTTCTATTCTTTTGAATATTATGCCCCGCATGTTTAATCGGTCTGGCTTCTGCCAAATTCTTTCACTTCCATCTCCAATCCACTTCTTTAACTTTTCCCTCTTTTCTTTTAAACCCATATATATAAAATAATGCGTGTTTTTTTTTCTAGCGTGATTTTTCCCCCACCCATCCCATCCCCACCCGCATAAATATTTACCGCATCTTAAACAAATTTTCGTAATTTTGTAACCTTTACCATTTTTTACTTGACAAGTTTTTTGTAGCAATGAATCTGAACTTGTTGATAGTTTTATTGCATGGTTTTTTCCACGATTCTTTATATTAAAGTAATGTATGCATCATGTTTATAACAATTTTGTGAATTCTCTGTAAATTGGCCCCATATTGTAGATACCATTGCAAATTTATTGGTTCGTAAAAGTTGGCTTCTTTCGCTCTTCTTATCAAATCGTATAAATCTCATAACTTCAGCAAAGTCATTCCTGCTCATTGCTTCTGAAAAAAATGCAGGTCCCCAAATTTTATTCCACAAATATAAGACATCTAAATTTTTTGCCTGACATGCACCGCGGGCATATAGCAGAGCAATAAATGCAACTAGTTTTGTTGCATCTAGCTCCCTCTTAGTCCCCAATACTCTAAATGCTTCTGCTTCCGTACATTTTATTATATGATCCCTTATACGGTGATCAATGGTAAGATAAAATGCCGTCTTTGCTTGTCCTTTTATTATATGCCGTTTAGCATATCGCTAAAAATAATATGAACCGATATCCAGCCAGGTTTGGGACTTGCATCTATCTCTTTTCAAACTGTTCCATCGGTCCCAGTCTCACTCTCTGCTGTCAACGATAATTTCTTTCCTTTTTACCCTTACGTAAACGCTTATTTATAATATTCAACTCTGATTCGGTTGTAAGTAGCTTTTCATGTGTTTCCATGCCATTTTCAGTTACTGAAGTTTCTTGTTCATCGCACACTGAACTGTCTTCTTCTATGTGCGTTATTTTTTTTTATAATTTTATTTTGAGAGGTCTCGACATTTTTAGGGTAAATATTTATCCCAGAATAACAGAATGTACGGAATACAAAATTATTGTCAAATTTGATATGTTTTACTTATCCTTTTATAACAACTTTACACAAAACGCTCTGAAATGCTTTCTGTTTGAGTTTTAGAGATAACAAGTTTAGATATCGACTGATTGACTAACAAACTGAGATGTATTCTGGTCAAAAGGAAAATAGCAAGTAAGAATGTGGTCTGTGATGACGATATTTATACGAAAATATTGACGAGTATTGGCCGTTCTCCACCAAAGGTTACTCGAGGGTGGAGTTTGAAGAAACCTGCTTTTTCCGTGATTTTATCGCAATGAGCAATAACCCTGAGAAACTTCTCGACTTTTAAAATGTTTGGAACAATAGACTGTAAAAAATGCTAAATTTTATGGCCATTTCATAGGATTATTGTGGGCCTGAGTTGATATGTCTTGACAGCTGGTGGCCATCTTGATCAAGGGATGGATTATGTTTTATGACAAAATTACGGGTGTAACTGCTGTTATTATTTGTTTTTACTGTTTTTGTTTGTCATTTAGCCTTGAGATAGCCTGTTCTTTGTACTGATTGTATCTATTTTAAGAGTAACTAAAATATTTTGTCGGCCGTCATTTCATAGAAAATAAAAGAGCAAACTAAAAGTAAATACCGAAAGAGATATTGTATGCATGTTTTAAGAAAAATCAGGAATTATGAAGGGATATGATAACGTTTAAATATGGTTAAATTTGTGTAGAAGTTCGAGAGCGGTTAACTTGACAGGCGCTGATAGGTTTAGTGTTAAGGACTGCTGCCACCTACGAATAATTTCTTCCATTTGGCTGCATTATCGTTAGTTTGGGGGATGTGAATCAACTAACCTTCTTTTTGTAAGAAAAAGGTTTCTGCAGACACAATATATCCAGCTGTTCTCTTCCGTTAAAATTTAATTTTTTATTTGAGCAATCCTTAATCCTATTTCATTTCACTTTTGTATAGCTCTAATTGTCTTATATACTCGAGACATTCTTATTTATGAATCACGCGTCGTGTGAGTAGATAGGGACAATACTCGTTAATGCATTTATGCGCATTATGGATTAGATGGCGACGAATTTTGGCTATATCTATATTAGCATTTTTGAGTGGGAACATTGTTTTCTCGAAGTACAATGCCCTTCATAGGTATAACGATAAATTAACAATATCAGCAATAAAAATTAATCCAAGGTGGAATCGTCAATTACTTAGCGGCCCATCCAGTTCTTGAAAGAGTTAGTAAGGGAAACTCATACGGGAGGCTAACTTGGCTGTACATACACGTGTGCACAGGGAATACTGCGAGATGGTGTTGTCCGGACTCTACTTTCGTAGAATCCGCCGCTCGCCCTATAGTACAGTATTGCGATATAAATCGCACCGCTCGGTGTAATGAGCTTGGACGGGTGTAGTAAATGTATCAGACTTCGTCATAGTTGAGAGTTTGGTTTGAAACGAGATGGAGAGCGGCCGTGTTGGCGAGTCGCTCCTGCTAGATGATTGATATGGTAGTGGTATGCGTGTGCCTTATAATTAAAAGAATGAAGTTCAATCTTAAGTTCAAATTAATGACAACGAACATAATTATAAATATTAAATTATTAGTGAATATGAATATGTAAAGGAAAGTTCTAATTTTATGATAAAATCGTTAATAGAAACGTTAGAGTAAATTTAAAAGAAATGTTGGATTACGGTGACTCATCAGAGGAGGGTCTCTTGTGATGATACAGTAAAACTAGAAAATTTCAGAAAGATAAATTGAGGAATAGAGTTTGGTGATAATATACTGGTGGTTGTAGTGCACAACGTCGTCTTTAAACCTAAAATAAATTAAGTAATTGTAATATTGAAAGTATAGGAGCTGATGAATATATTTTAATATTGAATAATTAGATAAATTAAGAAAGAATAATTCTCACATGTGCTATTTATTACCATATGGGTATGGGCATTATGATAAATAATTGGAAAGAACGTTTGAAGGGCGGGGTTTATTGACAGTATTTTCTTGAGGAGTCATTTATTGTGCAATACCCAAAAATAAATTGATTATAAATTCGTTAATAAATGGTTAATTTCCGGAATGTTGGTAGAATGACTTTTAGGTATATAAGGGATATCAGATACATACATTGTATGAAGTACGGATAACGATAAGTATTGTTGAAAATGGTCGTTAAATAAGGTTATATGGTTATATGGTTATGTAAGATCAGAAGAATATGAAGTCAAATTATGAACAAAAAGTAAACTAAATAAAGTTTAGCTATGACTAATAAAGGTGAGATTATAAAAGCCTTTAATAACAATGACTTAACAGGTTAAGATTTATTGAGATATGTATAATTTTGTGTGCTAGAATAGATTAGCCGCGTAATATTGACACACGTATGTGACTATGAGTATGTCACGACCGGATCAGTTCAAAACCGGAGATAAAAATGTGGCGACACTCGGCAACAATGTTTATCGCCGTAGCGGGGTGCCCAATGAACCATCAACATCCCAACGGTACTTCCACCGAATGTTCGAGAGAAGGGCGTGCGTGGCAACAGTCGCGGACGCCTAACAAACTCGAGGATAGTGGGGATATTGAGGGGTGACGAAAGAAAAATAACCGAATCCGATCGGAAATCCAGTTGTAAGAGTCAGTCTTGAAAAGTCACGCTTAGAGCTCGGAAGTAAATTGTAAACCAAGTGTCAGAAAAAAATAATAGCTCTTTTTTTTTATTTTTTATCTTAACTTTCTTTTTTTATTTTTTTGTTATTTTACGTGATAAGTGTATGGACGTATGTGTGTGCACAGTGTCTCGAAAAACAGATGAATGCAACTGTTATGTTGGCAGTATGGTATGGAAGAAGGTGAGACAAAGAGAGTGCTGAGACGCGTGCAAATGTAAATATATCGACGAAGATCCTGCTGATCGTTTATTAAATAAATCTAAAACTATTTTAATATAAATTCTAGGTGTAATCTTAGTGTTCCTTTACTTTTATTTCAACGATTAAGGTCCACAATCCTCAACAAGACTGTTTATTTTTTCTTTATTTTGTTTCTTTTAGTTTAGCTGAATCCCATTGATAATATATAGTTAAGTGAATGTTAATTGGTATCATAACAAAATATAATATTGACTTCAAGATGTAGATGACAGTTAAATAATAGAGACGTAAATAATTATGTTAGTTTTATGCAATTATATACATGATGAAGTGATAAGCGAGCTGGTAGATGGCACACGCATATGATGGCACATCGACGTCAATAAAAGAAAGGTTAAAGAAGTTATTGGAGGGTACACGTTATGAATCCTTACAACGGATTACCAAAAAGATATGCGACCCTGGCAAGATTATACGGACAATGGAAATGGTATAACGACGATATGACAACCTAAACAAAATAATTGGACATGATAAAGGAATAACGGCATTATGAGGAACTTGGCTACGTCCCTGGATTATTCTAAAATTTTATAAAAATATGGATAGACCGACACGCAGGAATAAAAGTATGGCTCACGGGGTTTCGAGGCCCCCAAACCTCGTCGGTTCGGCGAATGGTGCTTCCCCAGGTTCGCCCCGACGGTCATCACACGACTGGGCGAGGAACGAGGAGAAGACAGTTGGTCCCAGGATCGCCTCTCGCTCGATAAGAGTGACCGGGGATAATGAGACGATAGCGATACAGACAGGAGACTCGAAGAGGCATCGTTGATTCCAATGGGCAAAAAGGAGAGTGCCAAGGAGTTACTAAAGGGGAAGGTGGGGCAAGACAGCGAAATGGAGGTTGACTCTCAAGCGGAGTTGACCGATCAGAGTTACTATCTGACCCCAGATACTAACAAGCTCAAGAAAGGAATAAAAGCGAAGGAAATAGAAAAGGTCCTAGTGAAAAAGAGGGCGTTGGGAACCAGAAGAGGAGGAAACAGAGAATTGGAGGAAGGCTTTTCCACTGACGAAGGTATAGATCCGTCTTCGCGACGTCACGGGACTCATGAGGAGTCTGAAGGTTCTAACAATGACCATAGAGTTATTAATGAGAAGGGTCAGAACTTCGAGCAAGGGTGATCCTATGCTCGAGAAGTTAAACACGGCGAGCGTGACACAGATAAAAAGGATCACAAGGTGGATCGAGACGAACGTTGGGCGTCGCGACAGGAGAACAGTGGCTACGCAGATGATGCCTAAGGGGTATGAGGAGTCTAGGCGTAGCAAAGTATCGGTAGCCAGCCAGACTGAGGCGGTCCAATCGGCGAAACGAAAGGTGATATTACCACTGGAGAAAAGGAATGAAAAAATGGAACTCAGTGACGCGGGTCACTGGGTATGCGTAATAGCATTCTTCCCTCCTCTTGGGAAAGAAAGGCTTCGTCATAGTTATTCTGAAATTAATCATAGTATATAAAAATGCATAAGAAATACATAAACATAAAATGTTAGCTCATGAACAGTCATTATGTAAAATCATTCATAATAAGGAACGAATGAAATAAAAAAATAAATAAATGTTTAACATGTTCACGCCGGCGCGTACCACCGCTGGCTCACCCTTGAATGTTCCGTCAGACGGTGCATGCCACCAAACATGTAGTTCGTTTAGTAACTAGAAAAAATTTCCATATAGTTGAAAATTTAAATAATAGAAATTTAAATTTAATTAATAATAGTATGTGGCCCTCAAATAATAATTCCTACAAGAACCGCTTCACGGCAAGAAACACAAATAGCAACGCCGGCGTGAACGTGTTAAGAACATAACGATCGCAAGTCAATGAATTCATTCGCCATTTTCATTCACCATTGAAGAAGCTATCAAAAAAGCCGTCAAAGCAACGCTTCTGCTGAGCCCTAGGGCTTTCAAATTCTCCAATTCTGCACCCGATAACCACTGGTAAAACTTTTGTCATCGTAGGATTAGCACATTTAATAAATTCCGCAGTGTCCTCGTATTTCATTATATTTTTTTGATACGCCTTATTTAGATTATGTCTATTCTCTTACCTTATAGCAATGTCCACTGTGTAAACTCTTTCATAGTCTTCTATGAGCATATTTATTTGCGACCATTCGGCATATCTCGTCATGTCTTTTTGTTTTCTTGAATTTCGTGGGCACCGATATGAACACAATTATGACTCACCTCTTCTGCATTTATAATCTGTTTCTCTCTTCTCTTTTCTTACAGTTACTCGGGTGCCATACGTGTCACGTAATTTTAATGCGTCTAGATATCTTTACGACCTCAGAACCTCTGGGTAATAGAGCCAGCGATTATCAACTCTACTCTCGAGAAACTCCTCTGTGCTCTCTGTTCCGTCTAAAGGAACAAAAACGTAAGAAGTTTCGTGGGTAATTAATTTATCGTAGTTTCAATAGTCAAGTGCGTCATAAACGTGGGCTTTTCCGGAGGGTAATTTAGCGGATTGTAACTGCTCGATTGTTCGAGCGCCACTCGCACAAAATATCACGATCCTTACCTAATAACATCGAAGCCTCGCACTCTTTCAGGTACCGTTTCTAAGTATCGCTTCGTACTTCGAGCGCACGGAAGGGCAGTGAGTGATACCTTACGAGCGAATATGCTGATTAGCCATTTTCTTGTGTACGGTAAAAACCAATCAACGTGCGTATTTCAAAACCTCCGTTGCAGCTCTTGTTGGACACTAGGTCGAATCCAACGTGGCATTGGCAGGCTCTTTCGTGTCTTTTAACTGCGATAATCAATCTGTAGCGGCACATGGGTCATAGGACGACGCGGATCGAAAGCGACTCATGTTGTTGTTGTGCCTCGGAACACTGACACAGCCTGGACGCTCGAAACACATCGACGGTAAAACAAAGGAATAAAATCACCGTTAAATAAATAAAATAAATAAATAAAAACAAAGGAATAAAGTCACCGTTATGGGCAATCGTCGATCTTAGACAAATTCAAATTTTCCGACTCCCCCCCCCCCCCCGACCAGTATGAATAAATAGACGCGATCGCGAGCGAGTCAGTATATACCGAGTATATTTGTTTAACTTATTCCAAATATATTTGACAGATTGCAACAGCAATCTCTTGCTCTCGTTATTTTAGTATTTGTTACGCCAGGAGGCTTACAATAGGCTATACTATATACTATACTTATTTCTAACCGTCGCTCGTGGTCATTACAGTGTAGCAGACAGATCGTCTCATCTGCCCGACGGAAAATATACAATGTATCGACGAGCGCATAGTTGTCACCAAGCAGCAAGTTGTAGAAACGTCGATTTCGGTCCGTTATTTCATACACATAAAGAAGGTGGCATACGTGATCATAGAGATCTGACGATTAAAATTAAAGTCGCTTAGTCTAACGAATTCATTAAGAGATATCGTAAAGTCGGGTCGAATTTCTGTAACATATCAACTGTATTCATCGCTAAATAATTTGTGACGTTTTTAATATTACATTCATATTGTTAAATATACAAGCTATATTAACCTGTTAATACAGTGTTAAATTCATTGAACCACCTCTGTTACCTTAATCGAAACAGGGGAACGACTGTTTCGCTGCGTCGATTAGCAGAATCGTAGTGAGAATTTACACCTCTCGCTGACGCGTTTTCCTCGCAAACAACTGGCGGACAACGAGGGACATTGGTACCCACGAGCGACGATAGTTTTACGGTGAGATTTCTACGTCGATAATGTTCTCACAGGAGTTGATACAAAGGGCCAGACACGATCATTGAGTACGGAGCTCACAGAGTTGCTGAAACTAGCCGGCTTGAACTTTCGAAAATGGGCATCGAACGACCGGAAACTGCTACGAGGACTTTCCGAACAGGACATAAACGACAAGTTACTACTAGACGAATCTTAAACCTTCAAACTCTGGGTGTTGTTTGAAATTCTTTTGACGATTCGATCCTACATTCCGTTAAAATTAGCCTTACCGCCTCTCGAATTACGAAAAGAACAACCAGCTCCGAAATCGCCAAGATCTACAACCCTCTTGGATTACTTGCACCAGTGATCGTTCGAGCTAAGATGCTGCTCCGACGACTTTGGACATTAAAAATTGATTAGGATGAATCTCTTCCGGCTGACTTACGTACAGAATGGAGCAAATACTATGCGCAGTTACTATTGTTAAACAACGTAAAGTTTCCACGTAAAACCGTAATGAAGTCTGCAGCTGAAATTGAGTTACACGGGTTCTGTGACGCCAGCGCGAGGAGGTATGGGGCATGTGTTTACCTTCGCACCATCACTCGGGATGGTCATGTCTGGACACGACTCCTCACTGCGAAGTCAAAGGTGGCTCCGCTCAAATCACAAACCATTCCAAGGTTGGAACTGAGTGGAGCACTTTTTCACACACCATTGGCCACTACAGTCCTTCAAGCCTTACCAAGCAACAATTCTCGGACCGTTTATTGGACTGATTCTACCATCGTTCTTCATTGGATTAATACATTACCTCATACGCTAAAAATCTTTGTCGCTAATCGTGTGGCAGAAATTCAAAAGAAGACTCACACCTCAGATTGGCGTCACATTCCCACCACCGACAACCCTGCGTATCTCATATCTCGAGGCCAATCACCCGAAGACTTCCTGCGACCAACCATTTGGCAACATGGACCAGAATGGCTCCAACAACCTGAAAGATACTGGTCGACGTGGAACCCAGTATCATTAATCGAAATACCGGAGCAGAAGAAGGCAACCTGTCTGTCCCTGACTCCGGCTGACCATAGTCTACTGGAGAGATTTTCTTCTTGACCCAAGCTAATAAGAATTACCGCTCGTTGCTTTCGATGGAGACAAAAACAGGATCGAGGAAGACCTCTAACCACGCATGATTTAACCAATACGCATAACAAAGTGGTCAAATTATTACAATTCTGTTACTTTTCAGGTGAAATCCGTATTCTTCGAACAGATCGAAATTCTGCAGCGAAGGGAAAACTACAACGACTCAATCCATTTCTGGACAACGACGGGATGTTGCGAGTCGGAGGCCGACTCAGTCACTCACTAATGCCTTTCAATCAGAAACATCCATTCATTCTACCCAAATCCTCAGTTACAGCGCTCATAATCGAGCATGAGTACCTCCCACACCTCCACTCCGGAACTCAAGCTACCTTATATGCCCTAAGAAGATCTTATTGGCCTATCGACGGCCGTAGTCAAGTTTGGAGCACGCTGAAGAAGTGCGTCCGTTGCTACTGAGCCAATTCACCTCCAGTGGATTACGTAATGGGCGACCTTCCAGTCGCACAAATAACGGAATCTCGGCCATTTACCAACGTCGGAATCGATTATTGCAGACTATTTTACATCAAAGAACGAAAGGATCGCAACCGACGCAAAATCAAGGTATATGTAGCAGCCTTTGTATGTCTTGCAGTTAAAACAGTCCACATCGAACTGGTCAGCGACCTCACTAGCGAAGCCTTCATCACTGCTCTGCGAAGATTCATCGCTCGCCGAGGATTCTGTGTAACAATCTACTCTGACAAACGGTACCAACTTCGTTGGCGCCAACAACGAATTACGAGAGCTCCGAAACCTCCTGCAGTCTGCCGATCATAAGGTAAAGGTTCAGTCCTTTGTAGCTGACCGACGGATCGAATGTCGCTTCATTCCTCCCAATTCACCTCACTTCGGCGGGTTGTAGGAGGCTGTAGTGAAATCCTTCAAACGACATCTCAGCTTTAACATTACGAGCTTTTAACATTAACTTCAACACAATTATCATCGAAATCGAGTCTATCCTCAACTCCCGTCCGCTGATTCCAATATCATCAGATCTAAACGATCTTCTTGTTCTTACTCCCGGACACTTCCTCAATGGAGACTCACTAACAAGTTTTCGAGAACGAGATTTCAGGGACACTCCATCCAATCGTCTCTCCAGCTGGCAACACATTCAAAAACTCAAACAACATTTCTGGCGTTGCTGGCATCGAGAGTATCGGAACGAATTGAACATCCGAAACAAATGGAGCAAGGGCAGTCACGGCATACGAGAAGGTACCATTGTCATTCTCGGAGAAGACAACGATCCCCCAATGCAATGACCATTGGGCAGAATCATCAAGGTCCAACCCGGCGCAGACGGTATCATACGAACGGCTACCGTTCGAACGGCAACGAGCACCCTGGATCGGAGCATTAAGCAGATGATACCACTACCGAACAGATCGATTCCAGATGACTCCGAAACAATCAGCAACAGCAACGAATTCTGAAAGGAGATTCACCTCACAGCATCACACCGTATTACTTGATCGGTACCCTCTCAACGGGGGGAGTATGTTACGCCACGAGGCTTACTATAGGCCGTATATCTAACCGTCGCTCGCGGTCCTACAGTGTCGCAGACAGATCATCTTATCTGCCCGACGGAAAATATACAACGTATCGACGAGCGTGTCACGTAAAACGGATATTTGGGTTGCGAGAGAAAAGAAACCTGAGTCGTAGCCCAACTATTAATTCTCTTTTATCGAACTTTATTATGACTTTGGCACTTACAATAACGTTGTACAAGAACAGCAACTGCCACGAGAACTCCCCGGGCTCGGCTTATATACACCCTGGCTTGGGGTGTTGGGGGGTTTGGTGTGGATTCTAAGGAATCCGAAGGTCGGGGCTGGGGCCTTGTCTCTGGTGGGGACTAAGATGCGTCGCGACGTTGGCGTCCGACAGTCGGGAGTCGAGGCGTCGCAGGGAATTCGGTGTGGATTCCGAAAGTCGGGGTTGGGGCCTTATCTCTGATGGGGACTAAGATGCGTTGCGGCGTTGGCGCCCGACAGTCGGGGGTCGATGTCTTGTATCTGGGAGGTAATTGGTGTCACATACCCCCCTCTTTAGATGGATTTTGGTCCTCCAAAATCTTAGTGTTTCTTCAGCATCGACGGATGAAATTTGGCCCTGGGCGGTGTCAATAGTTCGAAACTAACTCTTGGTTCGCTTCCAGGTTGTACAGGTAACATCGGCGTGTAAACGTTTATAGGGGCGGAAGGTATTGCGGTACCAACGTTGGGTGCATTATTAACGGTGTTTTTCTTAATTTTACAGCAAAATATGTGAATACACAGTTTTGACAGTCCTGTCTTATTAAGCAGATACAAGCATATGAGTCCAATGGATATATATCCTATAATTTGCAACGTGCTGAGACCCCAAGTTTTAATTTGTGTCATTCTGTGCGAAAAAGTTAATTGATTGGCTCTATCTTCTATTTGACTCAAGGTATCAGTATACCCGTTTAGGTTGCTCATTACTTTGGGAGTTTTTTCTAGGATATCAAGCATTGAGGATAGATCTACGTTATTAGTTATATTTATGGTTTTAATCTTAATATCGTAAGAAACGTTCTTGGGATTACCACTGATTCTCATATGGTTGTCTCCGTACAATATATCTACGGTTATTTTAGTTCTCAACAGGGAGGGTTGCTCCAGTTTGACAATTTGATGACCTTCTTCCGAGAATATATTGAGTTCTATTGGTTTTTCTGGTATAGCTATGTAGTGATTTTCGTTTTTGAGCGGTATAAAAGTTACTTCTACGATTTTATAGACTGTGAATTTACAAAATCTCATGGAATTGTCTACACTAATTATTTCGGATGCGCAATCGTGTTTCGAATGTCTATAATGTATGGGTTGAGTTTGTTTACAAATATATAATTCGCGTCTGATTCGACATTGCTTGTCCAAATACATCTGGTCTACATTCACATAAGTTAATCCTGAGGTAAAAAATATCGGACGTTCGACTAATGGAGCGAGAAATGCTCCGTTCTTTTGAGTCGGTATGGGGTATACCTGTTCTATATCCCAGTCTGAGTCAGTTATTGTTGGGATTGAAATTTTAAAGAAGATCTTTTCGCTTTGGACAAACAGTGTGAGTGTAGAGATGTCTAAGATGTTTTGGAAGTTACCTTCCTCTGGTAAAAATTCTTTATTCATGTTGTGCTTTCCTAAAGCCTTAGCGTACCTTTTCTAATTGCTTTAGGCTGTCGGTGTTTAGGATTTTCCTAATTAGAGCGGTTTGGTTAGTTACAATGGTTTTTAATTCGTTTCCTTCGCTAAATAGTTTGTCGATATTCTAGTCTATCAACTGTAAGTCGTCAGAATCTAGAGTTCCGAAGAGTGTTTTGCTGATTGAGCCTATAGCGTTTATCAATCCCCTCTTAACTTTAGAGTGAGTCAGTAGTCTTAAATGTGTTCCTAGCGTTTTGACGTTGTTAAACTTGTTGGTTAAGGAAAGTATTTCTGATTTTACTCGACACGAGGTGGTACAATGTTTCTGGGTCTCTTTTATGTGTTCTCCTAATGTATCGATATGGTTAGTTATATCACCTACATCTATTCCTATATATACATTAACTTCCTCATTGTACAAATAGGCTTTAGATATTTTTTCGTGGAAAATTGCATTGTTTTCGATTGGTATTAATTCTAGCCCGAGCACGAGGGTTGTGCATGAGATAAGCATCCTGAAAAATAAGTTTTTAACCTATTACCGTGAATTTTCTTAATGACCTTGTCGATTATTATTTCGTAATACGGTGTTTTGACTTGATGGATTTGATATGGCCCTAACCATTCAGTATCCAATTTGTCTTTTTTGTGATCGTTGTGAACTAGTACGAAATCTCCTTCTTTGAAAATTGTTTGGGTTCGCACGATCTTTCTTTTTTGATCTCGAGCGTATCGTTTCTTACTATTTATTAGTGTTTGTCTAGCTAACTCCAAATATTTGTTTAACTGTTTTTGCCATAGAGAGAACATATCACTATACGTTAAGTTGGTGGTTTTTGCAATTGCGGACGGTAAATTAGCTTTTCTTCCGAACGTTAATTCAAAAGGGGTAAATCCTGTTCCTTCGTGAACTGCTGTATTATACCCTAAACATATAAAATTGAGTATCTCGTCCCATTCTTTACCGTCGTTATCCCGTAAGCTGGTACGAATTAGATCTTTAACTACTGCGTGAGTACGTTCTAACGATCCGTTGGATTGCGGATGAAAGCTAGTCGTCTTGATATGTTTAATCTTAAAAGCTTCGTCAAATTTCGTTACGAGTTCGCTAATAAAATTCTGTCCTTGGTCAGTAAGAATTGTCTTGGGTGCAGAGAATATATAAATATAGTGATTCAGTAGCGCGTTAATAATGGATTCGCTTTGTTGTGTCTTTAACGGGACTAGTATTAAGTATTTCGTTAACTCGTCATGGATCGAGAGAATGAATTGGTTTCCTCGCTTGGTTTTTGTCATTGGTCCTATAATGTCCATGGCTATTTTGTCGTTGGGGTTTAAAGGGGTGTCTGAAATTACCGGTTCTTCTTTAGGTCGTATCCTAACCAGTTTTTCCTTTTGGCAAACGTCGCAATTTTTAATAAGGTCTTCGATTCTACTCATTAAATTTGGGATCTTGTGTCGTTCTTTGATTCTTTGGTATGTCTTTTGGATTCCTAAATGTCCTATCGTACCGTTATGATTCTCCTGAATTATTTCTTCTATCTCTTTTTCGGTTAACTCTTGGATTGGGTCCCATGCAAAAGTGACAGGGTATCGGGTATCGTTGAAATATAAAAGCATAAGTTTGATCTGGTTCTTTTCTAATTCTGCAAACGTGTTGTCTCCTATGCCTATTTTCTTGTTATTTCGTAATATGTCGTTAATTTTCCGCAGCCATATTGCCTCGTCAAACTCTCCTAATTCTGTTTTAGTCAATTGATAGAAAGATTGGTCGTTAGGTTTCATTTCTAACCGTTTTGGGATTTCTGATTTCTTCTTCCATTTCGTAAAATGTTGTAAGAAATCTAGGGCTACTGTTCCTTCAGGGGTTTCTACCTTTTGAATGGCGTGAATTCTAGATAAGCTATCTGCGACTGGGTTGTCTTTGCCTTTAACATATTCGATTGTGTATTCGTACTCTTCTAGCCTTAGTTTCCATCGCATTAATCTAGACGATGGGTCCTTGCAATTATTCAACCATTTCAAAGCTTGGTGATCCGTTCTAATAATAAATTTCCGTCCTAACAAGTATTGTCGTAATCGTTTCAACGCCCAAACTATTGCTAACAGTTCTTTCTCAGTTGTCGTATAATTCTTTTCGGGTGGGTTCAGTGTTCTAGAAATAAAACAGCACGGGTGTCCTTCCTGCGAAAGAACTGCCCCCAGTCCTTCGTTACTTGCGTCGGTTGTTAGCGTAAAAGTCTTAGTAAAGTCGGGGTATGTTAAGACTGGCGCTTCGCACAGTCTCTGTTTTAATGTTTCAAAGCTGTTTTGTTGTTTATCCGTCCAATGGAAGTTGACGTCCTTTTTTATCAAGTCTGTTAGAGGTTTAGCTATTTTAGAAAAATTTTTTATGAACTTACGGTAGTATCCTACCAGTCCTAAAAATGATTTGACTTCTGTGGGGTTCCTAGGTGCCCTAAAATCTGTTACTGCTTGTATTTTCTTAGGGTTAGGTTTCACTCCTTCGCCCGTTACAACATGTCCTAAGTATTCTAGCTCAGGTTTCAGGAATTCGCATTTATCGGGTTGTATCTTGAGTCCTACTTCCCTATGTCTTTGTAAAACTATTGCTAAATTCTGATTATGTTTCTGGATGGTATCTCCGAATATTATTATGTCGTCTAAGTAAGCAAAACAGTGTTTGTTGATTAAACCTCTCAAAGCTGTGTCCATCATGCGTTGGAAAGTCGCGGGCGCGTTCTTTAATCCAAACGGCATTCTGTTGTAATGAAAGTGTCCCTGCGGTGTTGAAAACGCAGTGTATTTTTTTGAATTTGAATCCATGGGTATTTGATGGAATCCTGAAGATAAATCTAGTGCGGAAAAGAACTTAGCATTCCCTAATTGACTCAGTATGTCCTCTATGTCAGGTAAAGGGTAGGCGTCTTGGTCTGTCAGCTCGTTAAGTTTTCTGAAATCTATGACTATTCTCCATTTTTGTTTTCCCGAAGCGTCTATTTTCTTTGGGACTACCCAAACTGGTGAATTGTAAGGTGAATCCGATTCCTCGATAATGTTTTTGTTTAACATTTCTTTCGTTTGTTTCTCGATTTCGGCTTTGTGACATTCTGGGGGTCTATAAGATTTGGTATTGATAATTTTGTCCTGTTTCAGTGTGATCACGTGTTTCGTCAAGTTCGTGCAAGGTAAAACGTCCGTTTCTAAATTGAATACGTCTATGTAGTGAATCAGTATTTTTTCTATAGGTTCTCTAAATTCGCGTTCGATATGATTTGTTCTCAAAATGGCTTTGAATTTTGCAATTTGATCTAAATCTTTATTGTTTTCTATATGACTGGAAATTTCGTGATTTTTCTCACCAGTGTTAAAGAAACATACTCTCGTTGGTTGTCCTTCCAAGTAAATCGTTCGAACCCTCTTTTCTCCTGGTTGAATCGCTGTGGGTTTCTGGAAGTGCAAATAGTTATCGTCTAATTTCAAAGTTTCATCTGATATGTGGTATCGGTATTTTCTTAGACACGGCAGTCCCAGTATAGCATCTTCAATTAACGGAAAATCCTTAGACACTATGAAAAATTTATGGCTTTTATCAAATATTTTTAGTAGAACGTATTTGTCGGTTCTGTATTTACTCCGTCCCATATAAAATGTTTGCGGTTCGTTCGTGTTATAAATAGTCGATTTCACCCGATTTTCTTTAATAAGGTTGATCCCGGCTCCTGTGTCGACTAAGTGCGTCATTGGTCCGTCATTCCTCCTGAATCGTACAGTAAGCAATCTTCCTGTGGTCGCGTTGATCCTTGGTATTCCTCGGGGTTCGTACTCTCTTCGTCCGTCATTATAGGATAATTTCTCGGAGGCGGTAAGTTTCTTTGGCTGGCTGATGGAAAATTTCGCTGTTGGGTACAGGCGTTGGCTAAATGTCCCACTTGACTACACTTGAAACATTTGGGCGGTGATCGTTCCATCATCGCTCTCCTTTCCGTGAGTGGATTCATTGGTTTCGGCCGTGTGGTGTTCTCAAGCGTGATATTTCTTCTCGCGTTAGGTGTACCTTGGAATTGGGCGTCGGCTCTCGCAATTGGTCGATTCATTATTCTTCCTCTTGCTATGGTTTTGTTGCGTTCGATTTCCCCTATAAGTAACTCTGCCTCGAAAGCTGCATCCTGTGCTTGTTGGAGATTCTTTGGTCCTTTAGATGACGTGCGTATTTCTATTTCAGGTTTCAAGTTTACGGTGAAAATCTTGGTGGCTCGTTCGTTTTCAAGATCTATAGCGACTGCACGACGTATCGGATCGCGAATTTCGTGTTGGAGTGCGTATAGTAGTTCGTTGAGGTTGTGTCGGAACCTCTTCACATAACTGTGTACCGATTCGTTGAAGTTTTGTCGTGTACGTTGCAGTTTGTCGCGGGCTCCGTTGGATGTGATAATTACGGATACAAATTTTCTGAGGCTATCGAACAGGTCTTCATAGCTTTCGATTACAGAGTGGCGGATACTACGTTCTGCTTCTCCGATGATTCTTTGTGTTAAAATGAGGCGTAATAGCGCGCGTTTTTCTCGACATTCGGCTTGAGCTTCTTTTACCCGCTTAATAAACCCTTCTACTCCTATATCGTCTTGCCCATTGAGCATAGGGATGAAGTCTAAGCAGGTTTTTGCACTGTACGTAGGATTGTCGTAATCTATAGTTTCTTCTTCA
The DNA here is from genome assembly GCF_040668555.2 of Bombus flavifrons. NCBI lineage: Eukaryota > Metazoa > Arthropoda > Insecta > Hymenoptera > Apidae > Bombus > Bombus flavifrons. The sequence continues at coordinate 2,869,188 of NC_138453.1, read as the reverse complement.
CTGTCTATACGGTCTGTTTCGTTTTTCGTCTCGGTCCTTTTAGGAACATGTGGTTGATTTTTTCGAATAGTGCTGGCACTAGCATCTTCGGTTATAATAGAGTTGAATTCAGATGTAGCGATTGACTGAACTCCTAATCGTAGTTCAGCGTAATTCCTACCTAAGAGTTCGATTTCTTTAACGCGTTGTTGACTTTCGTCTTGTATTAATTTACGCAAATTATTAAAAGCTAGTTCGTTTCTTTCGTTCTGCTTCTGCATAGCGTCTAGTATGGCCCGAATATTTGGATCCATACCAGTAGCCATAGAGCTAACAGAAGATGTGTCTTCTGATTTTTTGCTCATAGTGGTTATTGTACTGTTGTTGGAGTCTGTACTAGCGAAGCTGTTGCGACGAGTACGATAATATTTAAAAGAATCCAGTTCTTTACCTGAATATTCTTCTTTTCGTGACCAGTTTCAGTTTTGGTGATGACCGTAGTCCGCTTTCCGTAGAAGTCGTTTTCACGCAAAGTGAGCTGATCTGCAGAGGTCCGCTGATCCCTCAATCTTCAATGATGCACGTATGCCGAAATGCGTAATTTCGTTTTCTCGAAGTTGATGGATCCTGGCAGGATCGCCAAAATGTCACGTAAAACGGATATTTGGGTTGCGAGAGAAAAGAAACCTGAGTCGTAGCCCAACTATTAATTCTCTTTTATCGAACTTTATTATGACTTTGGCACTTACAATAACGTTGTACAAGAACAGCAACTGCCACGAGAACTCCCCGGGCTCGGCTTATATACACCCTGGCTTGGGGTGTTGGGGGGTTTGGTGTGGATTCTAAGGAATCCGAAGGTCGGGGCTGGGGCCTTGTCTCTGGTGGGGACTAAGATGCGTCGCGACGTTGGCGTCCGACAGTCGGGAGTCGAGGCGTCGCAGGGAATTCGGTGTGGATTCCGAAAGTCGGGGTTGGGGCCTTATCTCTGATGGGGACTAAGATGCGTTGCGGCGTTGGCGCCCGACAGTCGGGGGTCGATGTCTTGTATCTGGGAGGTAATTGGTGTCACAAGCGCATAGTTGTCACCAAGCAGCAAGTTTTAGAAACGTCAATTTCGGTCCGTTATTTCATACACATAAAGGAGGTGACATACGTGGTCATAGGCGCGAACGGTGGCGTGATCCGAGCGTAGTGGGGGTCGTCTCCCAGAGAAGACAACGAAAAGGATCGAAGGGCAATGAAACCCTTCTGAAGAGTCAAACGTATATATCGAGAGGTCTGACGATTAAAATTAAAGTCGCTTAGTCTAATGAATTCATTGAGGGATATCGTAAAGTCGGGTCGAATTTCTGTAACATATTAACTGTATTCATCGCTAAATAATTTGTGACGTTTTTATTATTACATTCATTATTGTTAAATATAAAAGCTATATTAACCTGTTAATACAGTGTTAAATTCATTGAACCACCTCTGTTATTTTAATCGAAACAGGGGAACGACTATTTCGCGGCGTCGATTAGCAGAATCGTAGCGAGAATTTACGCCTCTTGCTGACACGTTTTCCTCGCGACCGCGTCTCTCCGCGAACGGTCCTAAAAGTATTATCGATCCTCAACCAATCCTCTACAAATCAAAGACTCAATCTCGCCATTAGGAATGACTAGTGTAGTCTCGTCCGTGTGTTCGAATCGTTTACATCTTCTCCACCACATGGAGTAAGAGTAGTCCAAAATTCTCAATAGTTCACAGAATTTTTCTCGGATTAATTTCCGTTAAACTTGAACAACGTTCTCTTATTCTTTGGCCGCAATAAAATTCCGAGGTATTAAATATTTTTCGGTTTTTGTAGCGCGTTTTTATATTTTTACCTCTGTATCCGAACTCTCTGGTAATTGCAGAACCTGATGACTGTTCCGATGCATCGCAGATTATATCTCTACTCCTCCATAATTGGGTCACAATTTATGTAAATTTACTAGTCTTTATTTGAAAAAACACAACACAAGAAGCTGGTGCCAGACTTAACAATACGTCATTTCAATTGTTCAGAGCTCAATTGATTTAACAGAAGAATAACGTCTATAGACGGTGTCTATTACGAACAAGCATTTCAAAGAGGGTGCATATAGCGTTGTCCGCTAGAAGCAAGATTTTCGTGTGGCCTCATTTTTCACTAGGAGGACTTTTCTGATTCTGTCAACTCCATCTGCCGTACAAGCCTTTATTTTCCTTAGCTTCCAGACTAAAGTCCCGTAATTGGCAGAATTGTGAATTTTGAGAGTAACACGTTCACAGATTGAGATTACATGTTCCTGGGAGATCCACGTACAGCTGGAGTACCGATAGGCGATCAGGAGACTCCATGATAGCATCACCTCCTCCAACTCCACCTAACACGTCCAGGTCTATTAATTTCTTTGGACATGTATTATGTACGTCTGGCATTTCGCAAATTCGGCGTTGTATTTGTATCGGCTTCATTTCGGTTATGATTGGGCTTGGCTGATCCATCATCTTCCGCAATCCTCGTACTAGCAACGAATGTTTGTACAGGAGTGTTACTTTTTCTTCTGTCACGGAGTTTTAACCAGCCAAACTCAGGACTTTTTTCTCAACATTATTGAAAACATAAATATTATCTAACTGGCTGGTCATAATAGTCTGCCGAAACCAGTCTTTCCAGCTACCATTATCGTTAACTGCCGGGGAGGTCTTCACCGTATATTCCACAACTGACTCACATTCACTATCTGTAAACGAATTGGTCCATTTCGGCCATGGCTTCCACCATCTTCCCGCAGAATCCTGCTTTTATCGTTGATTTATTCTAGTGATTTGCCAAGTAAATATTTACTGCCTCGTTCGTGAATTTATAATTTATTATTATTTATAATTTATTATAATATATAATTTATTATATATAATTTATAATATTATATATTTATATATATAATTTATATAATTTATTATATTATTTATAATTTATAACTTATAATTTTTTAATTTGTTCATTGAACTGAATGGAGAGGACCATATTCTGTGTGGACCGAAATTTCATTGACTGGTTCCCTGTTGCTCTGGCTTGTGCCTACCATACGCGTTGCATTCCTCATTTTCGGGTGCCTACATAATTCATGCCTGATAGGACATTCGTAATTTTAAATAGTTCCGTATGGAAACCGTACTTAAATTCTCCAACACCCGCTGAATTCAGACTTGAATATGTTTTAGTTAGTATTCCTTTGCATGTAGTGAGGAGATATTTGCAACCATGGGACTTTCTAATTCCCTTTTGGCACCCAGCGAACTGATATATTATTACAATTTCTGGGTGCTATTTTTCTATATGATCATTAAGTTACGACTTTCGTAGGAATTCCAAATTTATCCAATTTCTTGACACACTTCATATAGTACTTTCTCGTACCCAAATTTATGCAATGGTTATCATTTATCTTCGACCCTCCAGTCCGCCACATGGGCCCCAGGGCCGGAAATAAGCGTTCGCAGCCATCTGAACCATTCTTCCTTCAAAACCAAACATTTCTAGTTAATCCTTTTATTAGTCAGTTATGGGTGCACGGACACAAGACTGCCAGATACAATCACTACTATCCGCCACAATAGGTCGCAATCCATCAGAGACTGGATGGCAGGATATAAAGTCACTCTAAGATACACCTTCTTCGGAAACTTTCCGTAGTAGTTACGCGACTGGCTGCCGACAGACCGCTCGGTTAATTAGTTCGGTTAGATGGGATTGCCGCTTCCTAACGGTATGCATCTAATCGTTTTACCTTGTATTTAACTCTGTATCAGCCGTCATGGCAGTTAATTAGCCATAATGATTGCATGCGTATGGCATTAAGGATCAAGTCATGCAGCCGTAAGTTGCTATCTCATTTATGAAGAGCCATATATTAGGGCCACTTGTTGAGAAACACCAACTCGTGGCTTTGCAATATGTACAAGGTGTAAAGTTGCCTACTCTATTTTACAGGCAGCCACCCAAGATGTGGGGAGAACCTAACTTCCTTCGTGGCCTTTCTACTACACTGAATAAACCTAGGTGAAGAGACTCAAATCCCACACTCAATGCAGGGCTACCACAAGTAGGGTCCTTACTCTACGGTCCCGTTTAAATCACTTTCACTTAGTCGAAATCTCCTTAAGTAGTACAAGACTACCGCTGATAAATATTAGCACCACATCAGATTTTGATTTGCTTAACGTAAATCATATAAGTAATACATTTCGTTACTAGTTGCCATTATTTTCAATTATTTTTATTCAATAGAAACTAAAGTTACTTATAAATTAATGGTGCTAATATACAGTAATATTAATATAAACCATAAACTAATATATTATAAACTGAAAATATTTTTTATTTTAAAAAGAAACAGTATTTCAGTTAATAAATAATTAAGTTTGATGATATTTATGTTTACCAATCGTGAGATGAACCCTTTTTCTACAGTGCACACAAATTAAATGAGCTCTTTTTCTCCTAATTTTTTTGCTGCAAACAAAGCATTCTCGCGAATTGCGATCTAGCACTTTTACTAAACCAAACGTTTTTCCCCCTTATCAACACGTTGAAAGGTTGCTTCTTCTTTTCATCCATCCACTCGCATTCAATTCCGAAAGTAACTTTCGAAATGAATTGTAATCGAGCCATTGATTTTACACCAACTATTTTTTTGTAAATGAAAGCCATGCGGCCGATTACGTTCAATGCCACCTTTTTCCAGTACTTCACTGTTTTTCGTTCATCGAGATAGATACTCAGGGAAATCACGTTGTACATAAACTTCTTCGGCAATTCATGGTAATGTGAAAATGTTTGTTGCGCGTCGAATTTGAAAAACATCACTATCATTATCTGAAGTATCCAAAATGCATTAATTTATTTCAATCTTTGTATAAACAATCGATAATCAGATGAAGAATAACAAAAAGGCGGGTACCAAGAGACAGTTAAATAGAAAAAAGATACGAAAGAATAAAGACCATTTGAACAGAGAAAATTATAATTCCTTGCTTCTATGTGTTATCCAAAGTTGCGTTTTACGAAGCAATTTTCTCAGGCATTATTTTCGAAAATAGTTGTTGAACATAATATGATCAACGAAAATGTTGAGGGAAGAAGAAGATAGCGATTCATCAAGTGAGTTATTTTTACAATCTAAATGTCGCCGTATAATACGATAATTGTTGGCATCATCTGAAGATGGTAATTCCTCAGACAAAATAGCAAAAAAATCTGATAAAGATAGTTCTCACTGTTCTGATAGTTCGATAAGTAATACTGGAACTAGTTATCGAAATGAGTGCTTCTCAATGCAACCAGTTGAATATTGTGCTTCCTACGAGTATCTACGGTGCCAAAACAACGCGAAAGTGCTAAAGTGTAACGAAGTGGAAGATTTTTATAGATGATTATTCGTTACGGATGAAATTTTTTAAACATCAGTGAATAAACAAATCTTTATGCTTTACAAGCAAGAATGGCTTCCAAACGTTTATATAAATGGATACCAACGAACAAAAATGAAATAAAGCGTCAATTTAGACTGATTTTATGGATCGGATTGATAAAACTCTCATAACGTAAAAATTATGGACACACATATAGTTTCCATGTCTGTACGCGAAAAGCTCTGGCGAAACAAAATACAGCATCATCAAATATCGTGATGGATTTATGTAAGGGTGTGTTTCATAAAGGCCATACCATATGTACTGATAAGTGATACAGTAGTGTGGACTTCGCGAATAAACTAATAAAGAAAAATATGCACTTGATTGGTACACTACGAATAAATCGTAAACAAAACCTAAATGAAATGACAACAACTAAATTGAAACGCGGAGAAATTATTGCGAAAGAAAATAGTAATGAAATTATAGTCTTGAAATGGAAAAATAAAAGAAATGTTTTGGTCCTTTCTAAGAAAAATTCTAGCGAAATGGTAAATATAAAAACAAAAAGATGATTTTGTTGCAAACCAAAAATGGTCGTTGAATACAATATAGGAAACACCGCTTGTAATTTCGACCAATCGCGGGGAGACGCAATCGCGAGGAGAGACGTCAACGGGAGTCGTAAATTCCCGTTACGATTATACTAATCGACACCACGAGTTGATCGATCCCCTGATTTTCGTTAGGATAATAGGGGTGATTAAGTTTATATAACACTGTGATTCACAGAATTATAAAAATATATATTTCCAACACTTAAACTACACTGTTGAGTAGATATAAATCGTCGATAACAACTTGTCGCACGAAGATGAGATAGATATGAATAGTAGAGCAAGGTTCGTACAGTCGAATTTCGTATGTTAGTGGACGTAGCACTCGAGGATACTTAATAGTCGTGAGATTTTGATGTTAGACTTCGACGTTGTAGTATGTAGACGAAGTAAGTTGACTTGACCTAGCGGTGTTGACGAAATAAGTTGACTTGACCCTCCTGATGTAGCAGGAGAAGTCTGCGACTTGACCCTCCTAGAGTCGTAGGAGAAGTGATGAGTAGGAAGCCTCCGACCAACGTGGTTCGTGACCCAGCCTGTTCTATTAGATAGATGTTCGGTTTTTCCTAATGGGTGCGTACCCGCTTTCTCCGTGTTTTTAATTGCGCCTAATAAACCCAAGGACCTCTCTAAAAACCTGATGTGCGTCGCAAATATTTTTAGCCTTAAGAAATCTTTCAGGATAACGGATTGAATGAAGATACATGTGTACACAATGAAAGAGAAAAGTTATGGTTGGTCCTTAGGTTTATTGAGGGTCGAAATGACGTTACGCAGGCCATCGGCTGCCCGGTCGCGAGAGCTGCAGCGCCGATGTTTTAGGCGACGTAACACCGCTATTGATCTTTCTGATCAAAGAAGTACATATTGCTGTCCGTTGAGAAAGACAATAAAATGGTACAGACAGTTAGCTTTCGAGCTCTTTTTAAATGCAGCTGTTGTGAATGCCTTGTTTATGTTCCAAGATGTGACAAGAAGAAAAGTGCCAATATGACAAACAATTGGCAGAGATGCGTTCACGTACCATTCAGATGAAAACATACTAATCCGACTGTTTAAGCGTCGCGTTTGTTTTTCTAACGGCTTCGAGCAATTGAGCGCATATTGTCCGACTTCGGCAAATTTCAACAGTGCGCAAGACAATCGAATATAAATACAATACAAAACCATCTTTCGATACAAAAACAATCGACAGCGAGCTCCGATTGTACGCGCAGAAACCTTTATTAACTTTGAACGACTTGTTGTAAACAGTCCAAAATTAATGAATTTATGCGATCGTTATTGTTTTGGGTGTATTCATCTAAACATCTTGCTGACAAATTGCTTAAAGTCACGTCTTCATATATTGGCCGGATAATTTTTGGAACCTTTTGGTTCAAAGATAGTAGTTTGTGTTTATAACTCACAAGTCTGTTTTTCGTCTTTACATGTTGCCAAGTACATCTTTTAGCAGAGCAATAGTCAGGCTACAAATCTTTATCTGTCGAGAGTTTATGAAAGTATGATACCCAGACATCATTGCTTATGTACTTTATTAAATCAGGACTCGTCCTAATAACCAAGCCGTAATAACTTGTCAATTTTTCTATCACTTTGCTCGTCAATTTTTCAATTTTCTTAACTACATTTTTTTTACATATTTAAGCCACGTATACATTCATTTTTATATGTGTGCAACGCATTCTTTTTTTAGTACAGTTGTCTCATTTCCATACGGACTTCCTTCTAAAAGCTGCTTGAATGTTTTTGAACCTCCGTCTCCGATGTAATATTTCACACTAAATCTGTATTCGGATCGCAGAAACATTTCCTTTGCAGCATCAACTTCCAGGTTGTCTGCACTGACTTGATGATTTATTGTACACTGTTCTTTACGGTTCTTTAACTAGTTTCTATACTCTGTGGTAGCTACTTTGTACTTACAAACGTTGCATCCTTGTAAAGTATTTGATTTTATTACAGTATCAAGCACTTTATTACTACATGCCGAAGAATGAAGGAAATCCTTTTTTTTCACGTTCCATCGCCAGAAATAGTTACCTCTAACGGTGGCCTACCTCTTTTGATGTTTTGTCGTTTCTCACTTCCTATGGATTTTTCTGTTATTTTTCCTAAACTGCTACAAATACAGAGTGTATCTTTTTATCCCTTATCTTATCTATTGACGCTGATTTCTAATAATCTCATTCCAAACACTATTCAACAATTTATCGCATAAGATTGGCAATTTTCGACATGAACCAATTTATTCTACAGGAACATCGCACACTAATCTAGAAACTGAGACCGAGAGTACTTTTCTGGGAAAAAGTTCACTTTCTTCGTACACTGTTTATATACAACAAGCGTACTTGCAATTCGCTAATTTTACCGAATCAGTAACAGCCGAAAGCATCGTTTACACAATTTCTTATCTTCACTGAAAATCTAGCTCTCATACGTATGTTTACTTCCTTTGTTTGTTCGTTTATTCAGCTATTTGCAGTCAAACAAGATTGATGCATATACATTTTTTATTACGTTTTGAAAATATAGTCTTATATAAACGATCAACAAAAAATATTGGATATATCATATTGTAAAAAAACAGATATCAACCGGGTTCCTATCCGATTCACAAGAATGAAAGAATGAAATAGAATGTTTTAATTGTTTTCGTATATCAGTATCTACTTTTAATGACCCGTTAAAAAGAGTGGAATGGGATTTAGCTAAACAAAATACAACTATCAAAATCTTTTTCCAGTGATATATTCTTTTAATGCATCTCTGCCTCCATGTTGCTTTTCACAAATTTTTATCTTCATAAGCATTTATTTTTTTATCATATATGTAGTATTGTTGACAAAAGGCCTAAGAGATATCGGGCGAACCATAATGTCGCCACAATGTCTCGAGAAAACCTAAATGCAGACAGACACATCCATGTATCGTCGGTCCTTCAATCGAATATTCAGGCGGAAAAGGCCTGCGTGACCCTGGTAACGAGCGGTTGCGGAACACGTGCGTGGTGAAGCTAAGAGAAAAGACAAAGGGATGCTAAGAGAGAAAGACGAATTAACAGTCAGTGTTAGTTGAGAAGTCGGAGAGTGCGAATTGCGTTGTCGAGTGAGTGTGGTCTGCGTGAGAGAGAGCGTTGGAACCGTGGTGACGAGAGTTGTAAATTAACTACTTAGTTGTCTTAATTATAGTACGTTATTGTATTTAGTTCACGTTAAATAACCATCATTTCCTATTTAACCAATACATGTTTAGACCATGTTTAAATAAATTAATAAATAAAGATCCTACATATATGACGGGTTGGCGTTGGGACTAGGGTTGTGGGTGTTTGATGAATCCTCACTGGAATTAGCGTTTATCGGTGCTGTACAACAAAGGTAAAGTTTATTAGCACAAGTAGAGATATTACAGTATTGGCATTAACCGCGGTGATTAGGCACTCGCGGCACTAATGACAATGGCCTCAGGTTCGATAACGAATCCGCGGTCAACGGGATAGCGAATTTACTTTTTCGTCAAAGTCTAAGTTGGACTCTATGTTAAAACGTGAAGTAATCACTGCTCGTAAAAACGTTACTTAAATCGTTGATGAGATCGTACGAGAGAGTGTGTCTCCGTCACGGTGACGCTGTAGAAGAAAACTATGATGGAGTGTGTCTTAGGATCATCGGATAACGAGATCATCGGATTCGTAGAGAAAAGCCTTATATAATAATACATAAGACTTAGAAGTAGTTGTTTATGATTTAATCCGATTATGTGTGCCCAAGAATTATGACCATAGGCTTGGGCTCGAAGTGATACAACGGGTCGGTGAACGGTCACGGGATGGACGTTTTTACCTAACAGAGGTATGGAGTAATTGTATAGCTCTCCTCAAAAATATAGTTGACAGTAAAGAGTACGAGGGGTACAGAGAGGTACGGAGAAGAGTACGTCGGGTTTACATTAGAATTAGGGTTAGGGGCGTGAAACGAATCTTCGCTTGCATTACACATTGTCGTTATGCGATAGAGAAGACATTGACTAGTGCAAATACGATTATTACAGAATTTGACAAGTAACCGTGGTAATTAGATACTCGAGAAGCTAATGGCAATGATCTTCGTTCAATAACGAATCCGCGGTCAACGGGATGATAGATGAAGGTGCTCACAAAATCTAGGTCTGACTCTTTGTTGGTAAAATATGAAATAATCACTAGTCGGAAAGACGTTATTCTTTAGTCGATGAAATCGCGAGAGAGAAAAACTTTCCCGTCCCGATGATGCCACAGAGGAAAACTACAATGGGGTGTGTCTATGGACACGAGATCATCGGATTCGTCGAGGATAGCCTTCGTTCAGAAAGTGAGGGAAATTGACGTTGCTGTTAATTGGTCAATTTCCATGTTGGTGGTTAGAAAATGATGCTAGCCGCCCGCGAGGGAAAGCTGCACATGTACTGCGGAAACGTATCGACATCTGGCAATCATCTTACTTGAAGAATAGGGTCTACAAGTGGCGAGCTACGGGACAGAAACCGTTGGAATGTTTACTGTCGAGTGTTACAACTATTTCCTTTTTAAGGAGAGCTGTAGAATTACTCCCTGCCTCTGCCAGACAAAGCGTTCATCCCGTGACCCGGGCTACGTTCGGCGACTGGTTGGCGCCTCGAGCCCAAGCTCATTATCACAAATCTCGCGCAAATACAATTGGGCGGAATGACGGCAAATTGTTTAATTACAATTGCAAACCTTAATTACAATCTTTTATGGGCTTTCCGAAGTTTCAGAGGGGAGGCCCCGGTGTCCTCTCATCTCCGACATATATAAATAGAACATCGATTATTCACCGTCTATTAATGGTCTATGTTACGTCCGGTGACTCTTTGCGTAGCACGGAATCCATCCCTTGGCCGAGACGGCCACTCGCTACGTAAATATAATTAGTTGGACCGTAATAATCATAAGGAACTGTCGTAAAACTAAGCATTTCGATTTACCGTTAAGGCCGTTAAGTGGTATAAAACACCTTCGAGTCAAGAGGTTCCTTATGGTTATTGCTCCATCAGGTAAAAAGTGGGGAAACGTGGGTCTTCCCATTTTTGCCGGAATTTCCACCCGCAAGCAGCCGGTGGTGGGGCGACCAATACCCAGCAAGAGTTTTCCTCTGCGACAGCATCGCCACCGAACTTTACTGGTTCAACAACTATAGATCAGTCAACATCTCTGCACTGGGTTCACTACATTAACTCAATCAACATTTCTTCATTATCTATATTTACCTTTGATCACTCATATAATTAACTTTAATATATACGCACCGAGCGTAGTCATCTTGTCTACATGTTGTTGGGGTTGTTAAGGTATAGAGAGGATTTGGAAAAACAAATAGTTTAAAATTTATTTACAAATTATTCAGCTCTACGTGTACGTTACTCTCTGAAGGACTCGATAACCTACTCGCTTAGTTATTTGTTTTCTTCTGATTACTTCTAATCGCTTCTAACGGCTTTTAATAACTTTTAACCGCTTTTAGTTGCTTTTGTCTCAACTGAGACCTGGACGTCCTTCAACGCTCACATACACTTTCACACGTACAGTATAAATGTACCATCTATTTAACAGGGATAAAGTGTAAATTATAACCTGTTACCTCAGCGTTATAATCCATTCATTTACCTCTATTATCTTAAACGAAATAGAGGATCGATCAGTTTCATGGCGTCGATTGTATAATCGGGAATTTACGACTCCTGTAGACGCGATTTCTTGAGATCGCGTTTCTCCGCGAGCGATCGGAAACAGTCTATGACCAACATTTTTGCACAAATAGTGGAGAAGATTTTTTGTCACAGATTTTGTTTGATTTACAGCTTCAAGAAATATTATATTCATATCAATTAAGGGATTGTGTTTTGTGAAATTCATGAATATCATGCACAATCTATACATTTGCATTCTATATAGAATTGCAACACATGTCAACCCATTATACGCCAATGAAATTCGACATACTTTACAAATTATATTTCTTTTATTCTCGGAAAGAGTAATGTAATGTCATTCGACTTTTATGGTGTGCCATAGTTCTAAAAAAAATTGTTTATATATAAAAAGTAATTAATTGTTGATAAAACTGTAGAACCATCTCATCCTCTCCAATTTCGACAATTTCTTTATATCTTATAGAAATCAACAATATAAACAACCTTTTTCTATACACGTAACCGTTGAATGTGCCTAGTTTTCAACTATTTTTGCGAAAATTTCCAGGTACGGCTACAGTGTATTTCTGTCTATAATTGTGCGTTTGTGACAGTGTATGCGTCATAATTAATTGCCTGCCATTGATTGCTTATCTTATGTATATAAACGACGGTCGAGCAAGTTTAAATAACCTGTGCTTAACGCCAACAAGTGAAACTGTAAAAAAACGTTTATCGTAACCTATAATTCAATCAAAAGGGAATGTCATCAGTATATTGGGTCTAGGTGCGGATTAGATTTCTCAATCGCTTGGGTGAAGTAATAACGATTATCCTATTTTGTAAAATAGTATCTATTATTCATCCACGTCTTATTTTCGTAAATAATTTGTTATTATTTCACGTAATTTTATGTCAAGAAGCGGACGGATTAAAATAACTGGTCCAAACCCAATACATTGGTGACAACTATTTTTCAGTAAAATGTAACAGACATTTCTTGTAGCCTCACAATAAGTTGTGCACGGAGTTTCTAAGTTCACTTAATCCACGTTTATAAACAGAAGATTAGCAACCGACGGCTGGCAATCAAACTAACGCATACGCTGCCATAAACGCGCAAACTATAAGCGGAAATACACTGTAGCGGTACCTGTAGCTTTTTGCGAATATCTTAAAAACTAAGCGAGTCCAATGGTTATCTGTTTATGAACAAGTTGTTCAAAATGTTGAGCTTTACATATTCAAAAATTATCGAAATCGGGAAGGACAGAACGGTCCTAAAAGTTCATCTAATTGTTTAATAAGTAAAAGTATTAGCAATTATTGATGGTACTAATGGCTCCTATTATGTTTATACTTTAATATCTAACAATTACGTGTTCCAGAATTTTTAAATAAATTAAATGTTTTGGAATAAAATTAATTGTACATACACATCTAAAAATTTATGGATATACCATGAATATATCGATATTATACAAATATAAAATAATGCGTCATCGAATATAACTGAACTTTCTTTGTTCTTCACAGCTTTCCTTTATTTACTTTGATTTTTCTATTAATAGTAATAATATTGTAGTATCGTGAAAAAATTATTTAAGAAAGACCCGATGTACTACAGTACAGATAGAAAGTGGAAGTGGTCATGTGGTCCACCGATATTGTTAAATCAATAATATGTAATGTTTTATTAAATATAAAATTTTTATGTAACGGAATAACTTGAAGTATTAACGTACACCGCTCTATTCTCTTATACATCTCAAACAGGAATGAATTTGTTTTATTGCACATTCAATCATTCAACACACACGCGATGCGCTCTTCTCATGGCGTTTTCCTTTTGACTTTCTCTCTTTCATCCCTCGATCGTACAATACAGATGTACACGCATCTCTTTTCTAACAGGTACGTTCGCAGTTCTTCAAAAAAGTAGTTACTTGGAAAAGGTGTACGTGACCATCTCTGATCATGGACGGCTGCGGAACACGTGCATGTGGTGGGAATACGAAAACTGTGACAAAAGCCTGTTTTAGTGGAGAAAGTCAGTTAGTTGCGAGTTAGTTGGAGTTAGTCACAGGGGAGCACGAAGAGGATCTGATATTCTCCTATAGCTGGGTGGCAGCTGGTCAGTGCCTTTGGCCCTCGTTAGCTTGCCGATCCAGTGTTGAGAATTTGGAAGAAGTTGGTGGGCTCATACCTGCCAAGGCCACTCACCTCACCTTCTTGTGGGGCTCCCCGTCACCCTGCACCGACATTGACCGGGGTAGTGACCATATCTAGCATGGACATCGGCGCTGGGTGCCCCTGGCGTCCTGCTCGATCGTGGCAGCGGCTACGTCACCGTCGAGTGAGCTAGAACGATGTTGGTGGGCGTCTCCGTTTCGCCTAACAGCGGTCTGGCCGCGTTTGGGGACTTTTTGGACGGAGTTGGAGAATGCGTCAGGAGATACCTTCCCTGCCAGGTGCTCGTCTTTGGGGACTTCAACGCCCACTCTGCGCAATGCGGCAACCTCAGATCGCGCACACGCGGGAGAATGTTGTCCAACTGGGCCGCAGGACTCGGACTCCTACTAGTTAACAGATGCGCGTACGACGGAGGAAAGCGTCGACAAGGAGGCGAAGACCACCCTTCAAGACACGAGCGCGGCGTGTGACGCCTCGATGCCGTGCTCCGTGCTCGGTGGTGGACACCATCAAGCCGTCCATTGGTGGACACACGAGATCGCGGAGCTTCGGATTCGCTGCGTCGGGGCCCGCAGAGTGTTTCAGAGGGCCCGTCGAAGACGGATTCGTAACGACCAAAAGGAAGTCTCCCACCGCTACGAGGCGTACAGGGAAGCGCGACGCACTCTACAACGGGAAATCAAGGTCGCGGAAGCCCGGTCCTGGAGGGACCTTGTTCAGGCGGTCGAATCCGATCCGTGGGAGCGACCTTACTTGATAGTAATGAAGAAGTTGCGCCCCTGGCTGCTTCCCCCACTGACCGCAAACATAGATCCGGCGCTGCTTGCTAACGTCATCAGGACGTTGTTCCTCCGACAAGACGACGACGATACGAGGGACGCACAACCATCCACCACCTGGACGGTGGAATGGAAGGGAGAGATGGATGTCGCCGGCGACGAGCTGCTGGAAGCGACAAAGAAGATGGCCTCTCGGGACGAGGCACCGGGTTTAGACGCAGTACCAGGCCGGGTTTGGGCGGAGTCAATCAACATCCTGGCTCTCCATCTGCGACGCTTCTTTACAAGATACCTGAGGGAGGGCATCTGCCCACGGGCATGCCGGACGGCGAAACTGGTTCTACTAAGTAAGGAGGGTCGTCGCTTGGACTCACCGGCGGCGTACAGGCCGGTGTGCCTTCTGGAGAAGGTGGGAAAACTTCTAGAAAGAATAATCGGCACCCATCTGAAGGTCCATATATCGGAGCGGGTGCCCGGATGGCACGATAACCAGTACGGCTTTCGACGGGGTCGCTCGTCCGTCGATGCGGTGAATCATGTTAGGGATGTGGCGGACGCCATGCTTGTCGCAGAACGGGATCGCGTTGGCGGTCTCGTTGGACGTAACAAACGCCTTCAACGCCATTCCCTGGGACGTGATAGTGGAGGCGCTGTAACACTTCGAGGTACCACCTTATCTTGTCCGTGTCATCCGGACCTATCTAAACGACAGGTGGGTCGCCTACAAGGACAACAGCGAAGAAGAGGCGCGAAGGATAGTCGAGCGAGGTGTTCCGCAGAGTTCTGTGTTGGGACCTATCCAGTTGATCACGGCGTACGACTGGGTCCTTCGCTGCCCCCTGCCTCCGGGCACGGCCATCGTCTGCTACTCCGATGACACTCTGGTCCTAGCCGGAGGACGATGGTTTAACGAAAATCTGCAACTCAGTGAGGTCGCCGTGGCATGCGCGGTGCGCGCTATCCTGGAGTTGGGTTTGAGCGCGTCAGTTGCCAAGTCCGAGGGCATGTGGTTCTTCGATCAACACCGAGGAGGGACTCCTCCTCCTGGCCTCTGTGTGAACATCTGCGGAGAGGAAGTACAGGTATCGACAGCCAATGGACTCTTATATGCTGAATAGCAATTTTGTGCGCCGATGAGCCACGTGCGCAAGTATCATGGGAAACGGGTTCTTTCTACGCAACGAAAGAAACAGTCTGCCAACGCACGCACCCGTAGGCCGATAAGAACGCATGGTCGAAAGAAACCATACGCGGAAACCGACGAAATATACCGAACGACCACTTCCACCAGTTTCAAGGCTGGAATGCCCTTATCTCTTGCTGGAATGCTTCTGTTCGTCTCGAGTTCCACCTCATTGGATTTCGTTTCTGCGATGATTCTGTGACCTCAAAACACGTTCACGTTATCACCCAGCAGAGGTACATCACTCACGTGGATGATACTCTACTTTTGTAGCAACGGTGTACGTTTTGCGGCACATTCATAAATTCACTTACCTTTCCTCGAGGCGGTGCTGCAGCTACTTTCTCCGTCCATACGAAGCTGTCCCCTCCTATGTTTGTTCTTCGCACGTATTGAGAAGCGTTGTCAGATACAGGAGCAAAAATCGGAATGCGTTATAGTTTGATCCTACGCGGACCTACGGTAGCATTGGTAACTATACAGGATTAGCTTGAACTCAGAACCCACGTTCATGAGAATATTCAGAATGGCAACAGTATAACATGTACGCTACCACTACCACCAAATATTGCAAACCATCTATAAGCTGCCGAATGCTGATGTTAAATCTGTCGTTTGGATTGTTTTCGAACTCTGACTTCTTATCGTTCTAACATAAACAAGTTCCGTCGTTTGCTAAATAGTCCAAACGGACCAAAGCACTGTAGTACAAGAATTAAATTAATTTAGGTTTTTGTAAAACTGGTCTGTCTGAATATGAATTCTGTATCTTGCTGTTTTTCGATTCCTTTTCTCGTTTCTTATTTTTAACATTCGATGTATTTACAGCAGAACGATCAGATCAGATTAGATAATAGCGGTCAATTTTTGGAAAGTGACCATTAACTAATTTAAAAGAAAATGTTGAATACGTTAAATATGAAAATTACCGAACGAAATAGAAAAAAGGTCTTAATATTTTTAAGAATGTGAACGATTTTATTGTAATTCGCTAATAACTCTGGCATTTGAATGCAATTTTAAATAAAATAAAATTACATTGCAATTACACTTCGGGTAAGTATAATATAAAATACCAATTATAAAGAAATATCGAGCGACATCAATTTTCTGTTCCTGAGTCAAGCACGGACGAAAGAAAGAGGAAGGTAGAGGACACGAGCAACAGGAAAACTCGTTGTACGTGTGGGAGCTCTAACTAATAATATTATAAAATTGAAAATATTCTCTTCTGTTTGTCGAGGATCTTCTTATTAGAAGTGCTCTATTATGGTCGACTTTTTAATATTTTGGGGGAAAAAGATTGCCATTGAAAGGGAAACAAACATATTGCATTTCTTTTGTTATAATAAAAAAAGTAGCTTTACACATTTTTCATGTAATATTGACAAAAATATTTATCTGCTACTTACCTTTGTCCTGTATTATATAATTTTTATTATTATTTATAAAGTTGTTGAGCGAGATATGCTACAATTATTCCACCATTCGTAATCTGTAATTGTTTCATGCATGTAGTTTATTTCGTTTAAAGCTAAGCAAAGTTATTTTAAAGTTTTATCAATTTACTACTGATGAACTTACAATCGTCATGTTGAATATTAGGTATCGCAAACGTAGTCGTTTACTTTCACAATGAACGACCACTAAGCGATAATGAGGATAATTGTCACAGAATATCAAAGTCAATTGTTTGGAAACTGAAATATCTCTCTGACAAACAAATGTAATGACGGGCTCCATACAGGACACGAGATTGGATACCTCCTCGTACAGTTGGCGCATTGCACTCCAACCCCGCCAATTTTCGGTAGCATGCCGCATAAAACATTGGCAGCCGCTGCCACTTTGGAGGCTAGCAGCTCGAAACACGGACCGAACGGCCACTGACTGTCAATAATGAGTCCCAGATATTTCATCTGAGACTCCATCTCGACAGCCTCCCCAGCTATATTTATGCACAGGCCGGGCGGAAGAGTCCCCCTCCAACACTTATCGTAAAACCAAATGGTGTCAGACTTGGTGGGGGAGACATTGAAGTCTAGCCCGCGTATTGCCCGTACCGTACAGGCCACAGTTAGCTCGCCGAAACGCCGTAACGGCCGCCTGAAGCAAATTGCGGTCTCTCTCCTTCAACCGCTATCTGTTTCCGTCCAGTAAACGTCCCGTTCCCCGAGTACCACAACCATTCCCTGTGGACGTTGTTTCAGACCTGGATACAGCTTCCACCTCCATAAATATATAGAGGTGGTCCGAGAGGGATCCTCAGCTACTCTTCAGCCTGAGACCCGTCGAAACGCGTTGGAGGTGTCTTATGTGATGTCCTCAACAAAACACCCCCTCCGTGTCACATATGTGCTGATTGAGCCCCTGTTTATTAGCAGGAGTCTCCGGCACGGTGCTCAGTCCGACAGCGTTCGGCCGATAACGTGTGTGCGGGAATTCCCACTATGTAAAGGATGAGCATTTAAGTCCTCCAGGACGAGCACCTGGAGGGGAAGGCATCGCCTCACCCAATTGCTAATCCCGTCTAAGAACTCCTCGAACGTAGCCACGTAACTGTTGGGTGAGACGTGCCATGCTCAAGTAGGACACGCGATTGGAAAGGAATGGGATCGGAATAAAGAAATAAGACAGGAGAAGCACCGATCACTGCTCCTAGCAAGGATATATCCTTGCGACCTGGCGGCCGACACCCTGTCATGTCTATTTCTAAGCAGGAGCTGACGCGAATCAGAAAGCCCGCGTCGTGTAGGTGTTTAGCCCACGTCATCATCCCATTTGCCTACTTGGAAAGGTGGATTTTGAGGCCTACATCGTCTTCCTAAAATGTCGGCGTCCATGCCAAGAATCGTACATCCGTGTTCAAGGATAGGTATGAGAAAAGGAGAGGAAGAAGAAAAGGATTTGGGATAGCCATTGTTCCATTAGCCACTAGCAAACCAGTGTTTACCAGGCCCCACCAACTTGAGGTGCTCCTCAGAAGCCTACCCTAGCCATCTGCGATCACGACAAACTGTAACCATTGGTGGGAATAGATAATCCCCTTTCGCAACTTATGTTGGAACTTCCTACTTCGTCATTTATGAACAGGGCAGAATTTCGTATAGTGATACATAAACATTGGCTAGTAGGAAACACATCCGATATTGGTAGATGATCAACCTGTTAATTAGACAATCCTAAAATGTACATAGTAATTTAATAATCAGCAGTTCAATGTACGCGATCATAAATGTATTTGAAGCTTACGCGCAGAAACTATAAAATATTATACACAATACAACTTCGTAAATCGAAATACAATTTCGTAATAATGACATTATCGCACAAAGATTATGTATTCACCCTTGTTACATCTGTATGCGTAATAACAGATATATCGCTCGAAGGATTGACATCTAACTGTCTGATATAATAACTATAACGATCAAGACCACCAAAGTACTAAAAAGGAGTATTACTTTCTGCTTCCATGCCCAAAACACCCGAAACAATTCCATGGCACGGTCGTCGCGGATGATTCTAGACAACAAGAAGCCCTCACCTTTCGTACCAGGACCTTCTAATTTCCCTTTTTTCTGTACTCACTATAACGTATGGCAGTGATCTGCAACCTTTTCACTATAAATATTATTCCGAATGATTAATTTTATGACATAGGGTACTTTACCTTCATTTTGACGAAGAAAAATTTATAACATTAAAATACATTCAATGTTTTCTATTTTACACGAACTTTTATACATATATTTATTACTGCAAAATATAAAATTTTATCTTCAAACTTATATACCAAAGAAAAAAAGACATTAAAGTGATATTTGACATCGCGTATTTTCAGCTAACTTACTATAATCTGGTACGTAAGTGGCATTTCCAGTTCATAGGCAGTGATCTAAATGAGGATCACTGAGTCGTATTCTATACTTGGATTTCAAATACTTTATATTTGAAAAAAGAGATTCAGACGAATATGTCGAATAACAATGCGAATGTATTTCAAGAGTACATTTTCTTATGAAAGAATAGCTATTCTTATCAACT
The DNA here is from genome assembly GCF_040668555.2 of Bombus flavifrons. Lineage (NCBI taxonomy): Eukaryota > Metazoa > Arthropoda > Insecta > Hymenoptera > Apidae > Bombus > Bombus flavifrons. The sequence continues at coordinate 2,849,266 of NC_138453.1, read as the reverse complement.
AAATTCCAGAAAGTTTCATTATTCCGATGTGATCTAAATATATCATTTCTTATATTTATAATTTCTAATTCCAAGTTTCCCGGGCTATTAATTTGGAAATAAGCCGTCATTTTAGTAGATACATCCTCGTCCGTAGAATTAAAAAGATTTATAAAAAATGTCATAAATGAAACCAATTCGGAGAACTTTTGGAATTTAATACTAAATTCTTCCATAAGTATGCCCAAATGTCATGCAAAATTATTGTTAACAACATTTCATTTTGTCCATTTCGAAATTTGGAAAATGGACTAAATTATTTCTCAGAAAATGCGAGTTTCAAAGTAACAATTTCTTTTTGAATGAATTTATTGCACTTATCACTTGAGCGGTGTAGTGACTTCTGTCTTGTTATCTTAAATTTAATTCGTTGTTTTCTCTCTCAAATCGGTGAGAAAGCCAAGATCAAATAATCATATTTTGTCTTCTAACTGTGGGCAAGATTCACCCCTCGATATTAGAAATTTCTTCACTTCAGTCAATAAATCTAAAACCTTTCGAGTCCTTTTCCTCTACTAAGCCATCGCACTTCCGTGTGAATAAGATCATTAAGTTCGACGTTCTCTTCTTGTAAGAGTAATTTGAATAATCAGTGTTGTATTGATGCAGCTCTTATCAAATTAATGTTCGTCACTATTTGTATGACATGTTGAAAAGGTATTACCTTTGTACATAATATTTTATGCTAAATTATGCAGCGATGTGGCATAAATTTTGGAACTATGTTGTTTACATAACGTGATAAGTCGTTGTTTTGGTTCTTTCATTGCTAGAGCTCCGACCTTTGTAATTGTGATAAACTTTTCTAGTGAAAAATTATTTTCTTTCAGATATTTTTTGAAAATTGGAGATATCATTTCCTCTTGTTCGTCCTCTTAAAGGCAGAATTTTGAGGAATTCTTCCTTTGTAAAAAAGTTGTCGAAAAGCATCTTCACAATAATAGCTAATGGAGAAGTGTCCGAAGCATTAGTAGACTCGTATAATTGCAAAGCTAAGTAAACGCATTTTTCTAAATACTTTTTCAATTTTGTTTCAACGTCTGTTGTAATAATTTCGGTACTTCGTGTTACTGTTTCCGCTGCTAGTTGCATTGTATCTACTGCTATTATTATTTCATTTTTATTCTTATATTCATCCAAAGGTATCTCAGAAGTTAACAACGTGGCTTCTTCTACTAAATTTTCCTGTACTAAATCACCTAGAAATGTTTTTTTTTCTTCCCTAATAAGTAAGATATTTTAAAAGAGTTTTCTTTGACTGTGAAGCTGGTTTCGTGAAAATATTTTACTGTTTAGCTATAAATTCATTTTCAGTTCACGCATCCTATTCTTTTTACTATTTACAGAATTTATTGGGAAATTTGTATTAAAGATTTTATAAGCAGTGTTGAAGTGTCTCTCTATGTTACATTTTTAGATACTGCAACACTTGCATTGCACAGCATAATAAAATATATGATTCTTTCTAAAAGTCCTTGCTGAAGCGTACAAGTAAATAAGCACTAGTAATGGAGAAAATGAGATCTGACTATAGATAATTTTAAATAGGGGAGGAAGCCCACTGACGATTCTACCATCAGCTGCACAAGTTGCATTAAGCACATTAAGTAATTTTTCATAGTCATTATCGTTGCGTAACATAGATTTGTTTAAACCGAAAGCTATATATGTTCGAAATTTATGCTGAAATCTTTCAATCGTCAAGTTGTCTTTTAAGAATTTAGAAGGCCAAATGATTAAGGCATACTCTAATTGAAGCCTAACTAAATGTTATAATACAATGAAATACAATAACTTGACCATTAAAGTACATAATTAAAGATAATAGGATAATTGTTACGAAATGATCTGATTAAATCACATTGGAATTTTGTGTGTCGCTCATACTCGAAATTCCTCTAAAAATATGGATGTCATCAGCATATAAAAGAAGTTTGCTATTAACAGAAACATCAAATAAATCACTGATAACAATATTAAAAAATAATGAGCCAAGATGTGACATCTGAGGAATTCCAAAGGTAGCTTTCATAAGCAAATATATACAATTTCTTATTTTAACAATTTGTAAGCGGTAAGGTTAATATCTTAAGGTTAATTAAGGCTTAATGCGTCAACAAGTTTCCCTTACATCCTATAGCTGAGAGATTCCATAGTAGTATTAAATGATCAAACGATTCGTAGGATTTCTTAGTCATTAAAAACACAATTAATCTGAAAATTATTTTCTAAGTTAGTGGAAATATAATTTCGAAATATAATAAGATTGGTGATTGCACAACAACCTTGAATAAAATCATGCTGTTCCCCGCAAATAATGCCAGATGAAATATTACCAATGTCACGTCTCGCACTCCACACGAGCCGTAACATAAAACAGAAAAGGAATACATCATAACTCGTGAATAGCGCGAGCCATTATTCTGAACATATGTAATTAAGAACAGAAAGCTTAAAGGAAATAAAAGATACGGCGCGATTGAATACTTTAATATCGCGATAAATCAACAAAACATACACAACAATATTATTCAACAAATTAAAACCTAACCTAAGAATATCGAAATCGAAACAAGGAACAATGAGACGCCCGCTGACACGCACCACCTTGCGAACGCTTTCCCCACCACAATACCTAGTACGATAAGCAGACAACGAAAGTTGAGAGACTATGACCTTCTCACGTAGCACTGCCGCGCATCAAGGGATCAAGTATCGGCATCACGAAGGCAACTACGTGTCAAGGAGTACGACTTATCATCAGTAAAAATTGAAACTGCAAGAGGAATGCAATAGCAAGGACTTCAAAAAAGGAAAACTTCAGAAACATTTCCACAAAAACCATATTAGCGGAGAAAAGAAACCCTAACACTTTTAAAAGAACACCAGCAAAAATGAAAATTGCAGTGTTAGCAGAAACAATTACGTGCCAACATTCCTCATATTCGCGGAATAAACCGTCACATGACAATTATCCCATGATAGTTTTTAGTATAAATAAGCATAGCCACTTAGAGTAAAGGGTCAATCAGTCAGTTCGAAGTTGAGTAAAGAATTGATCGTGAGTTAATATCGAGCTGAGTTCAGTTACAGCAGTAGTTTTTGAGAAGTTGAGGGTTTTAACAGTCAGAGTTAAGATCAAGAAGTCGGTTTTCAAACAATTATACTTGGATTGTTTAGTGCGATATTTCCAAAGTGCGATCGACAATACATATATAGCGGCACTCGACACCAACTAGTGTCGAACGACGGCAGCGCAGTGGTTAGCGCCTTAGATTACGAACATTCGGGACCCGGATTCAAATCCCGGCAACTGTAGTCCAATTTTTCTTTTACGATACAAAAATGAGAAAAAAGGCAGCAGTACCCCAGCAGCGACATCTACACCAGCAGCAGAACCTATCTCGACCTCTACACCAGCAGTAGCACTATCACCCACAACTAACTAACTGTACCTATACACCTCACATATAAACAAGAAAACTTTAATCCTTCCCATGCTAGTATTCCTGGACACAGCCAAAACGTGGAGCCTATTTACCAGTCGCATTGATACGCTAGTTGACGCTACTATTACCGTCATATTAACGAAATAAAATATCAAGAATGCAACAGTTTGGAAATTCAAAATAGTGCTGTGCTTTAGAAAGGCGCGACATGTTCTTGAATCTGTCCTATACAATTGTTCGCCTTATTTCGAAATAAGGAACGAGGGTCGAACTAATCGAAATAGTTTAACGACTATTTCTGGTAGCAGCAACTACTGTTTAGATTCAAGCGCCAATTGAGAAAGCTAAAATTCGAGATTAAGAATAATAATAAATAATAATAAAACCAAGTTTATCGGTAACGACATTTTCAAAGACCTGCGGCGGCACTCGACGACCGAACTTTCCGATCGCTTCGCGACACAAAGCATAATATCATCAAAGCGTATGGCAGGCATGCCTAATGTGCCATTGATATCCCTACATTCCTTCCGCTGAATATTCGGAAGAATGCGTACACGGCAACGGTCACGGACGTCTAACAAACGCGTGCGTAGTGGGGATATCGAGGGACAACAAAAGAAAAGAACCTGTCCAATGATTCATTCGGTTTTGAACAGCGAAACGCGAAGGGTCAAGTGTAACAGTGAAGCAAACATAGTCGAGAAGCGAGGATTGTTGATTGTTGATTGTTGATTGTTGATTGTTGATTGTTAAATAAATTATATTGTTGAACATCGAGAGTATTTCTTGGGCACCTTACATTAAACTCCACCTCAGACCATTAGACTGGGCATAGAAACGGGCTATAGTTTCCAACATCTGAAGCATTTTCTAACTTAAGAATAGGTGTAACTAAGAAAAAGTTGCAGAATTCATTTGAATTCTGGATGAGTATTCCAGAATTTGTTGAAGATAATCCAATGTAGTCCAGCTAAAATAAAACAATATTTAAAAAAGATAGGAGGAACGGAATCATATCCTGAGCTCTACGTATTATCCAAAGAATTCAGTTTAGAGAATACATCGCTGATATCAATAAGAAGGCTAGATGTATGGATAATACTTTGAATGTCATTTGAGGAAAATCAAAAGACGAAGTCAGAGACATAGACACTGTGAAAATGAACAGTAAAGATATCGGTAATACATTCGTTATTTATAACTATTTCAGGTTGAATTGGCAGTAGATGAAGTGTACAATTTGAACGACGTTGACATTAAATCCTATTGGACGTTTGGTATTGTTAACGTATGTGGAATAACATCCTGCAGTTAATTTCTTACATATACATCGTAGATTTGAAAAATTTAAATAGTAAACGAATGGGAGTCTCCTCATAATTTAGATGGGGTCCTCGTTTAGCTGTCACTAATTTAGTCAGTTGTGAAAAAAATTATTTGGGGTATTTTGAACTATCATAAGTATAATTTAACAATACATACGTCAACAGATCAGTATCAACAGATCAGTATCAACAGATAAGTAATTGTACGACATGTTCGCTTCACTATCGTCGTCTATTATGTTTTGTAATAAAATTATGATATTACTATAATACGATACAAAATCTTCATCCTAGAACATGTCTTACAATAGAGATGCTCAGTCTCTTGGTCAGTGCCATGCTGGCTCTATTACGTACACATACTCATATACTTTTTGAACAAAATAAAGAATCTTAATCTTGGCATCTTAAAATAACATAACATAACATTTGTATTTTGAGACGTAACCTTTTAAATAACTAGATGTTTTGGTTGATCTATTGCTTTTTTTGCGCTTTTCATCTTTTATTTTTACATCTGTTTGACTATTCTGAAGGCCTATCGCATTTTCTTCTTACTACCTACTCTCTGTTTAGTATCTAGTTCGCTTCTTACACTTATTATTACTAATAGATAGTGTGTTTTCATTTATTTCCTGTTTAACAATCTTGAATTTACTATAATTCGAATCGCGCATAATATGTTTCTTGTGTTGATTAACAATCCTTTCCGATTTTGTTAAAATATTACAAGATATCCCCGATTTATCAAACACTTTATTTTTCTCATTTTGTATTCTAAACTTATCATCAACTGAGAAATCCGAAAAAGCTTTTGTTTTCCTACTAAAATACTTTTTTTTGTGTGATTTGCCTACTCCACAATTTGTCTCTGTTTCATAATTATTGTCTTTCGTATTTTCATAATTCATATTGAACGTTAGTAAATATCTATATTCTAATAGGAATCGATATGGATGTTTGTTATCAAATTTCGCCTTCTTCAATATACGTTTAACAGTCTGAATATGTCCTTCGACTATTCCGTTGCTTTGTAGATATCTTGCAAACGAGGTGGTATTCTTAAAATCCCAGTTTTTTTCAAAATCACTAAATTTTCTACTTGTATATTGCGTTCCTCCATCAAACTGTATAATCTTTTATATATCGAATTTTGAAAAACTAGACTTGAATTTTGTGCAGAGCTGTTTCTTTGTACGCTAGAGTTTGACACGAATTACGCGTAAACGATACAACACTGCAATGTGTGACGGATAACGCTGCTCTGTACGCAAGCACATTGGAATGAAGTTTTTGATAATTAAATTATAATTTTTCTTAAAGATATGATGCATATACTTTAACTTTAATAATTCACTTTAATAATTAATAATACAATTGAGTGTGATGTATTTTAAAGCACGGTACGACACATAGACCCACGCCACAATTTTCACACTCACAGCGCGATAGTATTATTCAAATTGCTCTTCGGTTTCTATTTGGTAGCGATATTTTGAGGTTGAAGATTCTTCTGGAATATTTAGAATAGTGCAGCGCTTTAGAAAGGTGCAACGAATGTCTGAATCTATCCCATTCAGTCGTTCGCCTCGTTTCGAAATAACGAACGATAGTCGAACTAATCGAAATAGTTTAACGTCTATTTCTGGTGGCAGCAACTACCGCTTTGATTTAAATATAATACCAGAAATCTAAGATTCGACATCTGAAGTAATACATAACGGTTACCGAAGATCAAGACCAGGTCTTAAAAACCATATAATATAAAAACCATATAAAATCGGTACGGTATCACAATTTATCAATAATACCTCATATCATTAATATTCATTTGATATTTGTCTCATCACCAGTATCACACGAATATCAAACCACGGTAGTGTCATGACCGGCACACTTCAAAACCGATGGGCTGATGACGGATATAAAGATGTGGCGGCACTCGTCAACAATGTATATCGCCAAAGCGAAGTGTCTAATGAGCCATCAATATCCCAACAGTCCTTCCGCCGAATGTTCGAGAAGAAGGCGTGCGTGGCAACGGTCGCGGACGCCTAACAAACGCGTGGATAGTGGGGATATTGAGGGGCGACGAAGGAAAAATAATCGAATCCGATCGAAAGTCGAATTGTAAGAGCTTCAGTCCTGGAAAGTCATGGCTAGAGTTCGGAACTAAATTATCATTGTTGTAATCAAGGTGTTAGTGAATAAATTCTCTTTTTTTTATTTTCATCTTTGATTTTTTTTATTTTACGTGACATTTTGGCGATCCTGCCAGGATAGTGAAAAGTGTTTGTTCGGAAACCAAAAGACATTCATCATCTACGGATGATAGAATTATTTGGAACTACGGTCATCCACAACAACAAAGTAACTATTACGAACCAAGTGAAGTAACAATAAAAGGTAAACTGGATTCCTTTGTACGTTACCGTGAAAGAAAATTTAGCTTCAGTAGCCAGGACTCGTCTTCGTTTGAAAATAGTAAAATCAGTGCAATAATGTCTAAGGCAAATGAACCTCAAACTTCAACCTCAACTGACCCAATGTTGCGAGCAATATGGGACAGTATTCAAAAACAGAACGAGAATATTGCCCTTTTACGAGAGGAAATGTTACGTTTGTCTATGCAAAATGACGAAGAGAACAGACACAGGACAGCAGAAATCGAGAATCTCGGGAAAACCGTCGCAGCGCTACGGACTACGTTCGGATCCCTTGCGACCGAAGACTTTGCTTCCATTATCACCGAAGACAATGAATGTGCATCGACAGCAATCAATCGCACCGGGAATATGGCAAAAGCACGCAAACTGTCAGGGTTAGCAGCTCCAGACATCCCACCTGTCCACCTCGACATCGAACAACCCGAGGTGGAAGAAAGAAGCTATTTTCCGCCCGCTCCCCCCACTCTACAAGCTAAGGATGCAATACGCTACATCCCAACGCTCAACGGAAATGATGATGTAGGAGTTGAAGACATCATCAAAGAAGTGAGAAGTATATCGTTGTATGGAGCAAGATCTATTGCTAAAAGCAATAAAAGTGGAAAAGATCGTGGGGAAAGTAGCCCAAAGTTTTCGCAACATTCCTATTGAGTGTTACAGTGATCTGTACGACGCACTGAGAAATAATTTAGCAGCACAAGTGACTTTGGATGAGTACCAAGAACAATTACGAGAGTTGAGACAGGGGCGCGAGGAATCAGTGTAAAGTTTTAATATTCGGGTTAGAAGAATACTGAACCGTTTGCTGTACGCAGTAACCAATGAGTACCCACAACCACTGACATGTAAGATTATGACCGAAGAAATCACGAAGAAGACTGTTCGTGTGTACCTAAAGGGACTCAGACGCGATATAGGGCGAATACTATTAAGCAGTGAACCCTTGAATCTTCCGGAAGCTGAAAAGAAGGCAGCCGATGTAGAACGCTACTTGCGAGAAGAACGACAACCTAATTGGTCATGTAATCGCTTACCTTCCGCTAGTAATCGCCCCAACAACCAGTCAATGCAGGTGTAATTTCGGCCTATCGCGGATGGACGCGGTTGCGAGAGTGCGCGTCAACGGGAGTCGTAAATTCCCGTTACGATTGCAAGAATCGACACCGCGAATAGATCGATCCCCTTATTTCGGCTAGGATAATAGGGGTGATTGAATAAGTATAACACTGTGATTAACAGAGCTATAAACTTTATATATTTTCAACACTTTTACACTGATATGCAGTAACGTAGACGATATCCTAAGATATGACATAGTCAAGTAACGAGTAAGAGAGACAACCGAAGTAGCCTCGTAATCGACAGGATGAATGTTGTAGGAACACTGTAGTTCGTTTTCGTAGGATTACAGAAGAAAGCTCGGTGTGGGTGTTCCCCTTTTATTAAGGACGTGGATTCGTTGTTCACACCTTTCGTGAGTAGAATGAGGGCAACGATCTACGATGTCCATTGGTTTAAGTCAATGTTAAAAAATGACTAGAGGGGATGGAGCCTCCTACCAATGTTGGTAATTGATGTCTTGTTTAACGGAAAACCTGGATATTCCGGTGATTAAACATTCGTTTTTTGCTAAGTCACTACCTGCTTTCTCCGGGTTTCCTAATAGCGTGTAGTAAATCCAAGGGCCTTTCTAAACTGGCTATAAACAGAAAGCATCTCTAGGATATGGAGTTTATTCCGTAAATTGACGACATATGTCAAAACAATAGCACTAAAAGCTATCGTTTTACGGGTTCCTTGGATTTATTGAGGGTCGAAGGACGGTGCGCAGACCGTTGGCGGTCAAGCAGCGCCGAATGGCGTGCAGATGCCTTGCGCGACGTAACAGCAGGTAAGACAATCTAATGTACCATCAAGATCGCCTAACACGCCAGTAGCTCAGAAACCTGCTACATTTAACCGAATAGAAAATAGACCACCTGTTGAACGCGAGCAGATGAAGTGCTTCAAGTGCGGAAAGCTGGGACATATTGCCAACAAGTGTCAAAATTTTCTACCACCGAGCCAGCGCGACCGACCACCCGCAAGGATTCAGGCAGTCCAGGAAAGGGGCGAGATACAAGAAACAACATCGAATAAGGAGATGGACGAACCGTACGAGACATACGAGTCAACATCGCCACGGGAAGACTACTCGCAATAGCTTCGTCAACCCGAACCGCAGAGCGAGTATTTCTGGTCGACACAGGAGATGGGATAAACCTGGTGAAACGTAACAAAACTGTCAACGCGATACAAATAGGGCCTAAACAAAAATTTTCTATGGGACGAGACAAATACGAAACTAACGAATACGTAACGAAACGAATTTTTGGACAAAATCACATTTTTCACATGGTACCGAACAATTTACCTATTATCGAAGACGGAATCATTGGGCTACCATGTTTAGAGAAGTATAACTATTCAATATCCAATAACAAAATCCGATTAAACGACAAAACCATTTTATTTCAGAAACCAATACATTTGACTCCTGAAGAAAACAGAGTTCAAACAATCTATTTGGAAGGCAAACAAACTAAAGTATGTTTTATCAACACTGGTGAGCAAAACATTGAAATTTTTAGCAATATTCAAAATTCTCATGACTTTTCTAACGTATCAAAACTAAAAAGCCTAGTGAGAACAGATCACATTGAAAAACCAATCCGTGAATCCATCGAAAAGATTATTCTCCATTATATTGACATCTTTAATTTAGAAACCGATCTTTTGCCCTGTACTAATTTAACTCAGCACTCAATTTCGTTAACCAAAGACAAAATTATTAACACACGCTCGTATAGACCACCGGAATGTCACCGTGACGAGATTTCGCGACAAATAGGAGATATGTTGAAGAAAAATATTATAGGAGAATCCGAATCCCCTTATAACTCTCCGGTATGGGTAGTTCCGAAAAAATTAAACGCCTCAGGAAAACAGAAATGGAGGATAGTTATCGATTTCAGGAAACTAAATGAACTCACAGAACGAGATGCTTACCCTTTACTTGATATAGACAACATTTTAACACAACTAGGAAACGCAAAATTCTTTTCGACACTTGATTTATCCTCAGGATTCCACCAAATTCCAATGACCGAGAAATCTAAAAAATATACCGCTTTTTCGACACCGCAAGGGCATTTTCAGTTCAATCGAATGTCATTCGGACTTAAAAACGCACCCGCACCTTTCAAAGATTAATGGACAAAGCCTTAACTGGACTTGTAGGAAAATACTGCTTTGTTTATTTGGACGACATAGTGATACTCGGAAAAACGATTCAAGAACATAACGAAAACCTCGCGATAGTATTTCAGAGACTCAGAGAATTAAGACTTAAATTGCAACCGGACAAATGTGAATTCGTAAAACCAGAACTAGAATACTTAGTTCATGTAGTTTCAGCTGAAGGAGTTAAACCAAACCCCAAGACGCTGTAATTGGACGCTGTAAAAAACTTTCGATTACTCCGCAATGCCACGGACGTGAAATCACTCTTAGGTTTAGCAGGTTACTACCGCAAATTCATTCGAAACTTTTCCAAAATCGCGAAAAGCCTTACAGACTTAATAAAAAGGGACACACCAATCCATTGGACTGACAAACGCCAGACTAGCTTTGATACTTTAAGAGACAAACTCTGTAATTTCCCAATATTAGCTTATCCAGACTTTAACAAAACCTTTACCTTTAACTACCGACGCAAGTAACGAAGGACTAGGAGCAATACTGTCACAGGACGGTCATCCTTGTTGTTACATTTCAAGAACACTGAATCCACCCGAACGAAATTATACCACGACAGGAAAAGAACTTTTAGCCATCGTATGGGCCGTGAAAAGATTAAGACAATACTTGTTAGGACGACGCTTCATTATTCGAACCGACCACCAAGCTCTTAAGTGGCTACACAATTGCAAAGACTCTTCTAGCAGACTGATTCGTTGGAGACTTTAACTCGAAGAATATGACTATGAAATCGAATATACAAAGGGTAAAAATAACACAGCTGCAGACGCCTTATCTAGAGTTCACGCGATAACTCGATACCTAGTAATTGATCACACTTAGGGAGAGACCTCTCCCCGCAGGCGGTGTTCGATGCGCTGCTGGCGAACGAGAGGAGTCGGAAGGCCGTCGCCACATTCTGCGAGCAGATGATGCTGCGGAAGGAGGTGGCGGAGCGCGAGAGAGATCGGAATTCTCATCCCGAAAGGTTAGGTGGTCGGCGGCGGGGTGGGTGGCGTGGGCACGCCACTTCCAGGCTAGCTGGGACCGCTTCGCCGTCTGATGTTGCCTTAAACTCACGGAATCAAGAGAAAGCAGTGTATTTCATGAGAAGATAGGAGAAGCACACTTATATAGCGAGAACGTTAATATTATTATTGGTTTAGAACTTAGCAGTTTGCATAATGAGCTGAATTCGCTTAAGATTGAACTTTATAATATTCAAACGCATTGTAACAATTGTATGCTCAAAATCGAGATAGAATTGCTAATCGCGCACCCGTAGGAACCTTTCGACTAAATGATTATACTGAAATTCCCACAACAAGCCGGGAACCCTCAAAAGCTGATACGTTTGGCATCACACCGCAACGCCCGAGGTTCCATAGATCCATTCTACGACGATTCTAGAGGACTAAGATCAATTTAAACAGGGGGGTATGTCACAACCGGCACACTTCAAAACCGATAGACTAATGACGGAGATAAAGATGTGGCGGCAATCAACAACAATGTATATCGCCGAAGCAAAGTGTCTAATGAGCCATCAATATCCCAACGGTCCTTCCGCCGAATGTTCGACAAGGCATGCGTGGCAACGGTCGCGGATGCCTAACAAACGCGTGGAGAGTGGGGATATTGAGGGGCAACGAAGGAAAAATAATCGAATCCGATCGAAAGTCAAATTGTAAGAGCTTCAGTCTTAGAAAGTCACGGCTAGAGTTCGGAACTAAATTATCATTGTTGTAATGAAGGTGTTAGTGAATAAATTCTCTTTTTTTTATTTTCATCTTCGATTTTTTTTATTTTACGTGACAGTCGCGTCGCTATTTATCGTTACCAACGGAACGATCCGTCCTTTGAATTTTTTGTTCGAAGTATCGACCGATCCGTTTGTTTATAAACGCGATCATCATTTTCGTTCCTTTTTTTTGCGTCGTACACCGTCTTCGCGCAAGCAGCACCTGACTCGGTTATCATAGCTCCGGAAAGTGTCGCAGCGATTATCGGGTTCAAAGTGTTCGTAAAGATAATAAATTGTTAATAATGGGATTACTTTTTGTTATTCCAATCACTGTAAGTATGAAACGTATATTAATACATTAGAAGATGTATCAGATAAGTATCGATAATTTCATAAAAATAAATGTGACGTAAGAAAACGTGATATATGCATCTTAGAGTAATGCCATATGTAAAACAAATTGCTAGACAATATTCAAAATTCGAACCAGTGGATAGTTGAGATTCTTCCGATTAAAACGAGTTTAAATATGACACGTCTACTGACGATAATGGGACAAGTAATACGTACATCTTAAAAATTAAAGATATTGCGGTTTTTATATTTTGTTTTTTTTTTCCTCATTCCTTCTTACAATTCTACCGCCTAGTTCATTTACGTCACATAGTGCATTTATCAGAAAAAAATTGTTACATTGCGTTAATTTTAACACTAAACCTATCGACACTTCGTGTATATCTATTCCTACCGTGTGCAGTCAAAATAACCGGTGATTAAAGAAGTAATAATTTTTATGATTTAACTTAGATAATGATTAATTTATAACTGAATGTATATAAAATGATAAACTTTCAGAAAATTTCGTCCAAATTTACTTTTGTTTAATTTCAATTATAGACTTAGACAAAATTACTTTTATTTATATAGATTTATTTATATCTTATTCAAATCTGCTGCATTTTTTACAAATTATCTTATTATCAAAGGTACATTTGCCGCATATATATTTCTCGTATCTTGAACAGATTTTCGTAGTTTTGTAACCTTTACAATTTTTTGCACGACAAGTTTCTTGTAGTAATGAATCTGAACTTGTTGATAATTTTATTGCGTGATCTTTTCCCGCGATTCTTTATATAACACTAATGTATGCACCAGGTATATAACAATTTTGTGAATTCTCTATAGATCGGTCCCATACTGTAGATACCATTGCAAATTTTTGGTTCGTAAACGTTGACTTCTTTCGCTCTTCTTATCAAATCGTATAAACCTCATAATTTCAGCAAAGTCATTCCTGTTCATTGCTTTTGAAAAAAGTGCAGGTCCCCAAATTTTATTCCACGAATATAAGACATCTAAATTCTTTTTACACAGGGTGGTTGGTAACTGGTGGTACAATCGGAAGGGGGCGATTCTACGCGAAAAAAGAAGTCGAAAATATAGAATAAAAATTTTTTGTTTGAGGCTTCGTTTTCGAGAAAATCGACTTTGAATTTTCGCTCAATACGCGTGCACTTTGTCACGTCTCGTTATAACGGATCTCACTGTAGATCGTTGTCTCGATGGAAAAATTTAAAAAAAGAGAAAAAAAAATTAAAAAAAATTTTTATTCTATATTTTCGACTTCTATTTTCGCGTAAAATCACCTCCTTTCCGCTTGTACCACCAGTTACCAACCACCCAGTATAAGACATCTGGTTTTGTTGTATCTAGCTCGCACTTAGTCCCCAATACTCTAAATGCTTCTTTTTCTGTGCATCCTATTATGTGATCTCTTATACGGCGATCAATGATAAGATAAAATGCCGTCTTTACATGTCCTTTCATTATATGACGTTTGGCATATCTCTAAAAATATTATGAACTGATGTCCTGTCAGATTTGAGACTTGCGTCTATTACGCATACGTTGGTTCTCTACATCTACATCAGTCTCACTCTCTGGTGTCAACGATACATTGCACATTGAACAGTCTTCTACTATGTCCGTTGTTTTTTAAGTAATCTTTTTTTAAGTCTTGACACTTTTAGGCTAAATATTTATCACAAAATAATACCATATATCCTTTACTTTTCCTTTTATAACAACGTTACACAAAACGCCCTGAGATGCTTCCTGTGTGAGTTTTAGGGATAACAAGTTTAGATCGGCTGATTGACTACAAACTGAGATGGATTTTGAACGAAAGGACGATAGAAAGTAAGAAATGGTCTGTGACGGCGATATTTATACGAAAATATTGATGGGTGCTGTCCCATCTCTATCAACGGTTGCTCAAGGATGGAATTGACCTTTGAACATGGGAAAACCCCGCTTTTCCCGTGTTTTATCGGAATGAGCAATAATTCTAAGAAACTTCTCGACTTTTAAAATGTTCGTAACAATTGACCGTAAAAATGCTAAATTTTATGACGGTTCCTTAGGATTATTATAGGTTTAATATAGTTAATATGCTTTGACACCTGGCGGCCATCTTGATCGAGGGATGGATTATGGTTTATAACAGGATTACGGGCATAGCGGTTGCTATTATTTATTATTACTGACTTTGTTTGTCATCTGACCTTGAGATAGGCTTTTGTACTTATTTTATTTATTTTAAGAGTAAATGAAATATTTTATCGACCGGTCAAATTAACCGCCCGCGGTAGGCAGGATAGAATACAATTTTTTCTTAGAAAAAGAAAAGCAAACTAGAGGTAAATACCGAAAAATATATTGTATGCATGTTTTATGAAAAGTCATAAATTATGAAGCGATATGATAACGTTTAAATATGATTAAATTTGTGTAGAAATTTGAAAACGGACAATTTGACCAATACTGATAGGTTTAGTGTTAAAAGCGAGCGATACTGTAAATAAACCTGAACTTCTCATCCTGTTGCTTACCACAAACCCTCTTCAAGTAATTTTTTGTCGTCGCAGATAACCAAGATGAAACTCAAAATATAAATCCTATAATTTAAATGTTCCAAATATATATTTAGATCATTCATCCACAACCTTCAAATTTGGAGGAAAGAGATTTATTACAGATATATAAATATACACACTAAATATTTGTTATTCGAATTACACAATAATGACTTACCTGTGGGTTAAGAACCACTGAAGTAAACAATTGTTTCAAGCGAAATTGAATTTTTCAGGAATATGGCAATTGCGCGAGAGATGTAACAGTCTTCTGATATGCGATTTGATAACTGTGCTTTTGGGCAGTATTTCTACCATACTGTATATACCATATTTCTACTTCTATTGACTTTATCAATCTTGGCCTGAAAATAATTGGGTTAAAAATAATTCCTAAATTAACCACTGTAAATCGCAGAGGGTAGGGCAAAAGCTTTCTCTTTTATACGTTCGGTATTTCAGAAAGTACGACAAAAAGTTCTATAAGGTGATACGTCTATTCTGTACCTCGTCGATTATTCAGGATTTGGGTGATTCTCAGTTTTCGACACGGACAGCACATCTGCTTTTTGGGGGAAGTTAGAAATTCTCACCTCGCAAGTTGTAAGATTTACAATGCGAACCTCGTCAAGAGGCTAAGTGGCACCATAAGTGCTCGACGACCCCGCTCTAAAGTAAACCTTTTGTCCAAATCATCAACACCCGACGAGAACGCGACACTAGAACAGGACGTTACTCTACACACCCTCGACCATGTACGCACAAGACGGACCACATGAGATACGCCCACGATGGTTCGAAAATTACAGGATTGGATAGAAATAGATTCTCACCTCGCAGGACAAAGGACACTCCCTGGACGGAGAGCTAGAATGTAAGCACAAGTTAGTTATCAAGCACGAACCATCAGGCAAAGATCTAAGTTAAACTCCGTTACGTGCAGTATATACTCTTCCGTGTATTACTAAATAATGCAAATAAATCAACTAAACACAAGATTACTCTGCGTCTTTAATCTATCTCCACTTTGAGCGATAATATCGTTCAAGGTCCTTGACCGCAACCGAACAGTTGCACCTGATTGATTGCTGCCTAGTTGATAGGTCGCAACATTGATGGTATTATCGGACTCGTTCCATTATATAAGATAACAAATGTTCAGTTCAATTAATCGTTTTTTGGTGAAGTAGGTCTAATAGCAATTTATGTCAAACCATTAAAATATCTAATTGTTTTATTATTATCATTGGCATTCCGCAGTTCTAGCTTGAGTTTATTGAAATAAGTCCGTTGTTTTATTGTTCAATCCTGAACGATTCTGAAGAGGCTCTATATCCTCGTGTTGTTTAGTATTAATTTCGGTATATCGGGGGATGCAAAAAATAAACAAGCTGGACGAAGAAAATCAGCAGTCCTTTCTTCTACTTTTAATACGAAAATTACCAAAGTCTACAGTAATTAATTAATTAATTTGTATTTTTTATTAATTAATTAATCAGTTAATTTTTATTAATTTATTTAATTAATTTTACTAGTTAATTTTTACAAGCACAGCTTCTTCATTGAAGTTCATAGCAGATTCCAATTTAGAAACTCTATTATTAACATTAATCAGTCCATTGTTTAACATTTCTAGATTTGATTAGAAGACTTGTAATCCCTTCCCCAGGTTCGAAAAGTTCAAAGAAATCCTTAATCTTCACAAACAAATCGTCGTTATCGGTAATTTTTCGCTACATGTAAGAAGTCAACTAACATCCCATAAGAGAGAACAGTGTTGTGGACAAAAACTTTCCGAGTGTGATATACTGCAAGCAACTAGTTCAGAAACCGCAGAGTTGTCCTTCACAGATGACTTTTTTAGACATACTATATGACATACTTTAAGCGGAAAAATGATGAGAAAAGGTACAAAATCACAAAGTCCGTTGATTGACATTGAGCATTACTCCAGTGTCAGTGAAAACAATTGGCGCACATGCACAAATTCAAGGTGTAGGAAAGTAAACACAGCGCTGTAACCGGCAATATACAGAAAAATTAGAACAGAAACTGGAGCAAACAAAAATGTAAATAAAATTCTTATGTTATGTTTTATTATATATAAATGAATAACAATTAGAGTGATGTATGACATTAGAATAATGTACTGTCAGTTAAATAAAATGTTACATAGAGATAAATTGAAAACATTAAAAATATTTTTCATAACTATTATTCCATATGAATATGCACTCACTATGTCCACATGCTTATTTTTTCTTTCTACTCCTTTTTTGGGTTTTCATCTCAATCCTATTTGCTTGTCTTTCGTATTTTCTTTTTAATTTTTCTTATTCTGCCAATTCCCTTTTTTCTTGTTGTAATATTGTTTCCATTTTTTCGTATGTAACAGCAAATGGGACTGTTTCTTTATCTCTAATTGCTGGAGCGACCATTTGTGGGCAAAGCACATGTTCATGCCAGGAATCATCCAGATTAAAACGATCTTGCCATTTTGCCTGCATTCTGATGTAGGTACTATTTACCATCGTATTATTATGCTCGTCAATATCAATGTTATTATTTTTATCTATTAGTACAAGATTACGTTTTTTATATATGTTAATTACATAAACTACTACACTCAATTACTTCCTCATTTTTTAGTACAGAATCATTAATAAAATGATTTACCATCAAGTTTCGATCCCAAGGGATCGAGCAAGCCGGCCATGAGCGCGAACAATATAACCACTAGTGATCATGGTAGAACGAGTCAGAAGTCTTTGCTAGCCAACCAATGAAATATTCCGTATGCAAAGGTGAGCACGCACTGCAACGTTGTGCAAAAATGCTAGTTTAGCATGAAAAAATCACGCATATCCATGTTTGTTTCAATCGATTCGGAACGCGATTACTGTTAGCTTCTAGGATACTTACATCAATAACCTAAAGGATTGTCATAGGGCTTGTCACGCCGAGGAGATTCTGGTTAGATTCCCTAACACCCGAATTAGATATGAGAATTGGCTTCCTCAGGAAGGAAGAAGATGCAGGAGTGCTCCGGCAACAATTCGAAAGAGGTCCCGAGGCACTCCTGTTAAGCATTAGATAGGCGATCGTAAGATTTTAGTCGTTAAGAGTCCGACATTACCCCGCCGATTCCGGATGAGCGGCGGGGTGTCCATGAGGATTTCTCCACGTAAAAAAAAAAAAAGAAAAGAGAAACGTTGGGGCTAGATTGGGGAGCACGAGACGAGTATGGGTTCTCGCGGCGTAGTACCACGCCGTGGGAAACCCTGATGAATCTGATATTGTCCTATAGCCGGGTGGCGGCCGGTCGGTGCCTTTGCACATCCGCCGATTTGCCGATCCGGTGCGGAGAATTTCGGAGAAGTTGGTGGACCCATGCCTGTCAAGACCACTCACCTCACCTTCTCGTTGGGGCTCCCCGTCACACTACACCGGCTTTAACCGGGGTAGGGTGCGGAAGAGTGAGTGGCACTAGGACTGGAACTGATGGTGACGACCTCGGCGAAATTTAAATAAATAATATGAATATCAATCGTAACAAGAATACAGTTTACGGTGCAGGGGAGGGAGACCCCAGTACCGGCGCAGTAGAGGGTTGTCAAGCGGGCCCCTCTGCGTCGACATCGTGCAACCGCGGCCGTCCGGGGGTGGACCGCCAGGCCCTTGGACGCTCCTCTGCGTCTGGTGATGAGGAAGGGAGTGTGGATAGTAGGAGGACGCCCACAGATTCTAGCATGTCGTGTGCCGAAGTGAGCGAGTCTGAAGACTTTTGGAACGAGTTACCATTGGGGCATAGCTCCAATGATAAAACATCGTCGCTTGATAAACCTCCCTCGTCGGCGAAGTTGAAGAAGCGCCCGAATCGAAGGATCGCCGCATTTGACGACGATAGCACGGACGAGAATTCGGATCTTGTAACCGCGTCAGCTCCTGGGAAGAGGAAAAGAAGTACTGCCCAATCGTTGGAGTCGGATAGTTATAGTCGGGAACCAGTGGTCGGCCAGACAGCCGCCGAACTTGACGCGTACATAACACGCGAAATGGAGGAAGTGGAGTGGATTGCGTCCATCTCCAAGAACTTGGAGTCCCCGCATGCCAAGCGATTGATAATTGCATCCCGTAGGACGCGGGTAGCCAGCACTATCCTTCGGGAGCACATAGACCCCATTTGCAGAACTACCCTTTGTTTCAATAGCGACGACAGGGGGGCGAAAGAAGAGGAAGAAGAGGACTCTGAGGTGAGCGCACGCACGTTGGAGAGGCTGTCCAACCTCGAGAGCAAGGTGGGCTGCCTCCAAGAGACGGTGACGCGACTGACGCAGAGGACAGAGATGGAAAGAAGCAAAGATAAAAAAGAGAGGGCGGAGGACCCGACGGTGACAAGGACGACAACGACAACAAAAATGACACCCGGGGCCCGAACGGCTGACATGGGCCTACCTCGTCAATTGGCGTCGAGCCATCCCTCCTTTCACGGCGAGGCGTGTGATGACGACGAAGAAAGAAGCAGAAGATCCGGTCGTTTGGGGCATCAAGAACTGCTGCAGGGACTCGAGGATCTGCTCCGCTTTATTATTACGGAAGTGCGGCAGGCGCTGTTGCCGTTGCAGTCGCCGTTGCCAACTAAAAACAAGGGAGTGGTACCCTCAGGTGCGTGCGCCCGTCCCGTCGCGAAATTCGTGAGGTCGCGGTCGGGAATGGATTCCTCGCGATCGACCATGGATACGTCGGAAAACGAGGTGGACGACTCGAAAGTGGGCAGAAGAAGAGGCAGAAAAAATAAAAACATCAGGAGAGGAGCGGCCGCAGCGGGGAGCACGGAAAAGACCTTAGCCCAGGTGGCCGCCCGCCTCTCGAAATTCGCGATAGTAGCAGGGAATTCCAGCAGTGAAGAAAGAATAGGAAAGAATAGGAGAAGGAGAAGAAGACGTCGCGGACGTAAGAAGAAGAAAAAAGATGGAGGGTTGGAGGAGCCGGTTGAGAGGAACGAGGGGGCGGGCGCAATCGCGCGCAGAAATGTTATAGTTAACCTCCCCCTACCCCCCTTCGCTCACGCGGAGGGGATATTGAGAGATCCGAGGGAGATGTCCAATCTGAACGTCGCCGAACGTCTACCGTACTATTCCAACCGATGTTACCGGTGCGGCGAGCTGGGGCACTCGGCCGTAAATTGCTCGACGTTTTGCACCGGATAGTACCGCCAACGTGTAAGCCGCCAGCCCGGTCTCTACGTAAAAAAAGAAAACAAAAGAAAGAATAATGCTGTAATTCATAGTGGAAAGAAAGATAAAACCAAACTAGTAGATGACGAGAATGCAATGATTATAAAAGTAGGTGAGCTGAAACATTTAACCTAAATATTGATGGATGCAGTGGAAAGTATCTGCAGCCTAAAAAGACGAATACATCTGGTTTCAAAAAAGGACTCGGAGATAGCTAAAATTGAAGGAATGATGGATGGATATACTACGTCACTGATTGAATGGACTAACAAGCCAAGGAAAAGAAAGATAACGAGTGGTAGGACGGACAAGAGAGTAATCTCTGACAGCAGAATTTCAATGACACAGACGTTTCCACGCTATACAGACGAAATGAGCAACAGCAAGGAAACCCACTCATTAGAGTAGGAGGGGAAAAATGATCGAAGCGACAAAAAGAAAGCAAATCTCACCAGCCGAGGAGAAGAAAGAAGAAAATAGAAAAGGGGTGAAGCCACGTATGTCGATGTATGTAGAGCAAACACTGGAAATTAGATAACGCAAGAAGATGATAACGGGGTTTGGAAAATAGACGAAAGAAAGAGAAGAAAAAGGAAAGAAATATAGATTTCTGGAATAATATAGGTAATTAGTATTTGAAAAGTAAAAAAGAAAATAGCAAAAAAGTAGAACTGCTCAGTGGATCGAAACATACAAAATTTTAATGAAGGCCAGGGTGGCACTGAGGGAGTCTACAGGTGTCAGGAAAACCAAGCAGGGGGATATTTTAATTGATTTAAAATACAGAATATTAGCGGCAAAGATGATAGAGGACATAAGAAGAATGGCTGAAGAAAGACTTCAACTGATAGCACTACAGAGCAGAACATCCTTAGAGATAAAAAATATAGATCCACTGTTAACCAAGAAGGAATTAATAAAGGAGCTCAGTAATGAGTTGAAAATTGAGGAAGACAATTGAGTCGACATAAAAACGATCCGAACAACAAAATGGGGGACACAGCAAGTGATTGCGTCATGTATGCCTGATGACGATAAAATAATAAAAATTAGAACAGGATTAACAATCGCTACAGCAAGGATAATATCAAAAATTAAGAAATGTTATAGATGTCATATGACCGGACATAAGACTAACCATTGTAGGGCTATATATCTGGATAAGGAATTGTGCAGGAAATGTGGTAGCAGCGAACATAATATCTCGAAATGCAAAAATGGACCACGTTGTGCAATGTGCAATGAGAGAGGGATAGTCAACATAAAACACGTGATAGGTTCACTGGTATTCCCTACATATAGGTACATCTGATGTGGCGTACTGGCATAACGATACTAAGGGCGATGTGTTCATCTGGGTCACGCACTTTAACGGTGCTCATCCCAATAATAGGACAACAATGCAAGACGAAGGCATGGTGGGCGTAGAAATAGCTGACTGGTACTGCGTGAGTGGTTATTGCTCCCCAACATCAAGATTGACAGTTCTTACACTTTTACTAACAATTTAGAAAAATTAATAATTTCAATCCGAAACGAACAAAATAATGTCATCATCGCCGGCGACTTTTACACCAAATCCACAGCGTGGGTCTGTGATAAAATATTAGGTTGTCCGATAAATTTCTTTCGTTTTATAAGGAAAACATGGGCGCATAATGTTTTGTTGTTTTATATTACTTTACTGAATTATGCACGAATATAATAATAGAAATAGAACGAAATGGATTATACATAATTCAATAAAATATTATAAAAGAATCATTATTGTTGATCTATTATCACTATATGAAACGAAAGAAACTTTTCGGACAACCTAATAGATAAAAGGGGCAGAACCTTCATGGAGATGCTGATCAAAAAGAATATCATACCCGTAAATGTTGATAAGAAGTATACATACGAAAAAGGAAAGAAAAGAAGCTTCCTAGATAATGAACGTGAGCTGCAAATTAATTAAGTTTTATAAGAAAACGGAAATCCCACTAATTTTTAACTCATCGAACCATACATATTTAATACATGAATTTTACAGGAAATGAAGGTATAACAATAGAGGACATTTTAAGTATACGAGGGAGACCCTGGATCCAGATAATTTTATTAAAAACTACGACGAGAACAAAAGTAATTTATTAAAGTCTTTGTTAGCCGACGGGAGAAACCAGGAGGAATTTCTCCAAAATGTAATAGAAGCTACCTGCAAAAACGTACTAAAGAAAGTTTACTCACCTAAGGGTTTGAAGAACGCTCACTATTGGTGAAACGACGAAATTGCCAATCTGAAAAGAGCCGTACAGAAATATAGAAGGACAGCACAAAGCGCCAACAAGAGATCAGACGATAATGAAAAAGAGCTAACCATAAAATATAAAGACAAGAAAAACGAACTGAAAAGGATGATACTTAAAAGTAAAAACCAGGCGTGGAAGGAATTCACCCTACCTTAGAGCTAGTCCCATGGGGAAATCCTATAAAAGCATGATTGGCAATTTAAAAAAAAACAAAAAACCAATTGATAACCTAAACACTGAACAAAGGAGTAAAATAATAGACGTTCTTCATCACCAAAAGAGATGAGAAAACCGATAGTGGAATATCGATGGGCAGATGCGATGAAGGTGAAGGAGCCGATGACAGTTCCACCGTCCTCATGTCAGAATTGGCAATAATCGTAGACAGATTTAATACGAAGAAAGTGGCAGATATAGACAGTGTCCCTGGAAACATAATAAAATTAATATACAAATATAGACCACGCGACCTACTTAATAAGAATAACAATATCTACAATCTAGGTAAAATGCCAGAAAGTGGAAGACAGGTAGGGTAATCTTGTTAACAAAGCCAGGAAAAGAACCCCTCCTCCCAAATCGTATAGGCCTATTAGTATTTTACCATCAATGAGCGAAATATGAAAAAATACATACAAAAATACAATATAAAACATTTGCGACAGGACCCATATCATAGTAAATAATATGACTTCCTTAGAGGCAGAAGTATGGTGGACAGGATCATACAAGTTAATAAGTTTGCTCATTTATGCAAGAAAAAAAATCTAAAATGCATCGTGATATCAATCTACGTCAAAAACGTGTTCAATACCCTTAGGTGGAAAACAATATTAAGTAAAGTGAAATATAGGCAACTGACATTTAAATTAATGAGATTACTACATGACTCGAAAGACAAAGTCGGAATTAAAGTGAATGAAAGAGAAGTAAAAAAGAAAATATTCCTTGTGATTGTAAAACAGGTTATGTACAAGACCTAATAGTTTATGCTGGAAAGTCAACGATTATAGAAAGTGAAAACTTGGGAATTGGAAAATCGGGGGAAATAGTTTTGTCACTTTTGAAACCGTACGTAGGGAAAGGTCATACACTCTACATTGATAATTTTTATTCAAGTCCCGAGTTATTTACCTTTTTACACAACAATTATACCAATGTATGCGGGACCGTGAAAAAACGACGAAAAGGTATGCTGAAGATTGAAGAGAAATTAAAAAAAGGAGAGGCATGTTGTCAGTCTTCAAAAAGTTTGTTAGCCATGAAGTGGATAGATAGAAGAGAAGTTTACATGATTTCGAGTATGCATAGTACAGATTTTGCAACAGCATCAAAATATGAAGGGAAACACAGTATGCAGAAGCCTGTTTGCGTTATGGAGTACAATAAGTCAATGGGCATAGTAGATAAGGTGGATATAGTGATAAGTACCGTCAATTCAACACGAAAATCATTGAAATGATATTGTAAATTTTTCCTCCACCTCATCGACATTTGTGTGTGGGATGCATATTGTTTACAAATATATTAATGGATTTTACAACCGACGGGAAGAACTAGGAGGAACTTCTTCAAAATACGATCGAATACAAATGTGACACTGTCTTAAAAAAAGTCTACCCACCTAGGGGTAAAAAGAACGCTAATTATTGGTGGAACGAAGATATAGCATATCTTAGAAAAATAGCGCACAAGCATAGAAGAAAAGAGTCCAAAGAGTCCGCAAGAAAGCAGATAACAAGGTAAATGACCTCATTAAAGAATATAACCTAAAAAAAAACCGAGTTAAAAATAGCAATCCTCGAAAGTAAAAAGCGGGCATGGAATGAATTCGTGACAACTCTTGAATGGGACCCATGAGCCTATAAAAGTGTTAATGGAAAGATAAATAATAAGAAATCAATTGAAAACTTAAAATTAAATAAAATAAAAAACATAACAGATGTATTATTTACCATCAAAAGAATCGTGGATGCAGAAAGTAAAGAAAGGATAGGCAGCTGCGAGGAAGGAGCAAGAGAAGACGTCTGTGTTGTCACCGAGCCATAAATTAACGATAGAAAAACCAAGGTGGCCTAACGAACATTCCGCAGGCCATCAAGACGACAAGGCAGAGACTGTTCCAGTGTCAGAAAACAATAACAGAGTGGCCATCTCTGACCTGGGTCCCAGCGACACCTCGGCGACTCTCCGGCGACATCCCCTCCATAGGAGCCAGACGCATAGTATATAAACCCTTCTAAAATCAGCTTTCGACATTTTCTGTTCTAACATTCTTAACTGTCACTCTGTTAGATTCACGTAATAAACTCTACCAGTATATCTAAAGCCTGAATTTTTCCTTACTTTGCTCGTGAAACGCTTAAACTTCCGCGAAATCATTCGAAAGACCCGAGGAAACGACCAGTGATTTTCTTAATTTCACCACTCCCCGTGTCTCCGACGTGACTGTGTCGCCGTCCGAATGGAGGACTTAGCGAAAGCCGTTGGAAGATTAAATTCTAAAAAGGTGACTGGCGTGGATGGGGTACCTGGTACATAAATTAAATTAATATTCGAGCACAGAGCACACGATGTACTGAATATGATTAATTTTATATACAAAATAGGCAAAATATCTAAAAAATTGCCGGAGTAATCTTGCTGGCAAAACCAGGAAAGGATCCCCTCCTTTCAACTTCATATCGGCCCATTATTATCTTACCTGCAATCTGGAAAGTATGGGAGAATACTTTTAAAATACCTGAAATACCTGAGACAGGACCTATACCACAATAACCAGTTTGGTTTCTGTAGAGGCAGGAGTACAGTTCTAGATGCCATCATGCAGGCTAGTAAATTCGCTGACTTCTGCAAAAAGAACAATTTAGTATGCACCTTGATGGCCATAGACATTAAAGATGCACTCAATACTCTTAGATGGGAGACCATAATTAACGAAGCCAAATATAGGAAGCTTCCTGGTATCCTAATAAATTTATTAAATGACTACCTGAATGACGGAGAAGTCGTAATTAATGGCAACAACGGAATAGTCAAAAGCAAGGTCTGTGCAATAGTCCGACACGGTTCCGTAGTGAGACCTCTACTATGGAACCTTGTTTATAATGGATCCCTCGATAAATTTAACAATATTAAAAACCTAAAAACTATAGGCTCCGCTGATGAAAGAAAGTATAGAATATAAATTAAACAATTTCATGAATAAAATTGTAAATTGGTGCAATAATGTAGGATTGCAAATAGCTACGGATAAAACTGAAATAATAATACTGACTGGTATGCGAATCCCCAAAGTAATAAATGTAAACATTGGAAATAAGACAATTATCACAAGTAAAAATATTAAAGACCTGGATATAATAATTGACAATGCGAGAAGGTATACTACTCATATGGAAGCAATATACGGCAAAGCAGATGCCTTGGTCGCAGCAGTAAGGTGCCTGCTACCAAATATACCTCTCCAGGTAAATGCTACCTCTCCAGTATGTGCAGGAGCCCTAAAGGTGACTAACAATAAGAAAATTCTCAAAAAAGCGCAAAGATCAGCATTAATTCATACATCGACAGCGTACAGAACTTTCATGCGTCTTTCATGCAACTCTGTGTGTCTATATATATTAAAGCGTAAATACGGGCAAAGATGTAAGAGATTAATAAAAGTGTTAAGGAAATCAGAGGATTTGGAAATACAAATAACTGACTTTATTTCACACACAACAGCTATACATCTATATTACACTCTGAAGAACGTCTTGCACGCACGCTTGTCGCCAACCGACTCTCCAGAATCTTCTAACGGCAGTGTTTTGTCTCAACTAAGACCTGGACGCCCTCTGACCCTTACACACACACTCTCATGTACAGTGTAAATGTATCACTTCCCTAACAAAAAGATATTCGCGGAGCAGCAACCGGTCAGCCAGATTGACATATTGATACCAGATGGACTTCATTGACCTGCGGAGGACTTTCCGCGAGGAGACCCATGATGATGCTTTTAGCGACTCCAGGACCCCTTCCTTTTGCGCTGGGGATGGCCATCTTGGAGTTTTTAGCCGGTAAGAATTGGGCACTACGCTTGACTCGTCTGGGGGGAAGGACACGGGGTGCCTATGAAAGTTTTCTCTTCATTGAAAAAAAAAAAAAAAAGAAACAGAAAAAAGGTCCAGCAGTGCAAAGCGATTTCATGAGCATCCTAATTTGTTTCCGAAAACATAGAATCATCAACAACATTTCGAAAACAGGTTCGCGTGCGGGTGTAACAACATTGGTTTCAACGCATGCTTCGGCGCCTGTACGAGAATGCTCCCATTAGCGTCTGCCAATTAAACAAAATTACTTACGGTATGTCCTCGACCTCTTTCCTGATGACTGGCGTTCTTAGGCAGATTAACCGAAGAATATAGGCAATCATCCATCACCGATCATCTTTACATCGACGATTTTCTAAGAGTCATCGAAACACATTCTGGGGCACTTTTACTGAAACACGCGTTAACATGTCTATTGTCCATGGTCAACATGCCGTTCAACGAGTGGATGACCAACGACATTCAAACACATACCTGTGAAAGGGAATTCCAAAACCCCTAATAGATCAGAGATTAGGACTCCCGATAATGATTTAAAAACGTTAGGTCTGTATTGGTCATTTTAAATCGATCAGCTTATTTCTGAGTATCTAAATATCAAATTTCTGAATTACGAAACATAACATTCTATCCGAGACCTTCAACTTGCTTGGCCTTATCGATCCGTGATAACCCCCTCAAAGATGCTTATGCAGCAGCTTTGGAAAATACAGTAGGGTTGGAGTGACAGTCTCCCACAACAATTACATGGAATTACATTCCGCGGCATGTATTATCGACGAACGCGCGGAAGGTTCAGTTACATGGCTTCTTGAATGCGTCTGAGGAGCTATACGAAGCTGTCCGCGTGCAAACACAGACGGAAGCATATAGGAGCCACGAATATAATGTGTAAAATCATGTGTTGTGCCATTAAAAATCGTGTCCCTCATCAAAGGTGTTGCACATTGAGTTCGCTCGCGAATATTATTGGACCGATTCGATCATAGTATTAGCCTAGTTGAAGGGCCAGCTATTCCAGTAGAGGACATTCGTCGCGAACCACATTTTTTAAATGCAACAGCTTAGTTTGTTGATAATTGGCACTGTATGTGTCAGTGTCACGTCCCGCAACCAACATGATCCGTAGCGAAAGTAAAATTGATAATTACATTCAAATCAAGGTAATTTAAAACGTTTATTTGAAACTGTATTTACAGTATTTGAAGTGAAAGGCAGTTAAAGCCGCTAAAAGCTATATCTTGCGAAAACTTATCTAACTATGTCTTTATATTTACTTAATGTTTTTATAATGATATTAAGACAATTTAAATTGTAAACAAAGTCGACAATTGAAAAAACGTTGGGGATCTTCCCAAACATTTTCAAAAGAAAGATCCCGACGTTTTTTCACCTCCGACAGATACAAATAAGTGTAGCGATTCAGAGAAGTAAGGATAATAATTACCGTTCGTCTATCGAGTAATAATTATTATCGTTCGTCTACGGAGTATATTAATTACCGTTCGTCTATCGAATATTATTAATTAAATACCTATCGAAGAGTTAGTTATCATTTTCGTCTACCGAAAAGTTAGTTATCATTTTGTCTATCGAAGAATCATCATTTTGTCAACCGGAGAATCATCATTTTGTCAACCGAAAAAGCATCATTTTGTCAAGCGAAGAATTACCATTTTGTCAACCGAAGAATTTTGTATCCGTCAGTCTGTCAGTCAATTGCCAATATCGAAACCGAGTAAGATTTGAATAAATCATTACATACTGTTAATTTACTTTCGCGCAACTTTAATCCTCTCCCGTGCCAGTATTCCCGCACATAGCAGGTTAGCCGAAAGTGGAGTTTACTGGCAGTTGCATTAAACGTCAGTTAAGGCTACCTTCTCCTCGGCAACTAAATAAAACGTAACATTAGCGTGCAGAAGTAGTTCGATAGCTATAAAAGATAGCGATCTTTAGTGGCAAGGGCTGCGATTGCTTTTTTGGAACGTGGACTGATGGCTACTCTCGGAGCAGATCGCCCTCAACGTTCCGGAACAGCGGGATTCAATTGTAACACATTTGAGTGCTTCGAACACGTCCGGTTCGTTGTTATTTGATTTGTTCTTTGCGGCACTCCTTGTATTCGAAATTACTTCGTATATTTACTTACTGCCTGCGGTTTCTCGAAAATAATCGCGTGAAAAACTTCATTACGCGTATTCAAGACATTAGTCGTCAGCTGTGCCCTCTCCCCACCGCGGAGATCGCTCGCATTAAAAAGGCGATTATTACGGCCACGCAAAGAGCTCAGTTTCGTAATGAGATGGAAAGCTTGACAAAGGAAAATTATCTAGATAAATGCAATCCATTCGTGTCGCTTAACTCATTCATCGATGAATACGACGAGCACCTCAGAATAAGCGGACATCTTTCGGACGCTCAATTACCTTTCGATCAGGAACATCCGGCAATTCTATCCATTTCCAGATCGCTCATCATCTATACATGTTTTAAAACTTACGCAAATTGAAACCTGCCTGAACTCATGTCCCCTATCTCGCCTTTCTAGCGATCTTAAAGTTATCACCTTTTTGACCCATGATCACTTTTCCAGCTAGACGTTACTAATCTTATCGAAAATAGATTAAGCAGATTCCACTGTACCCAGCAAATGGCTCAACATTTGTGGAAGTGGTGGATATGACGTGAATATTTGCATACTTACCAGGAAAGATCAAGGTCAATGTTACGTCGGGCGACACTCTACCTAGACCAGGCCACACACCGCGGGCAAGATGGTAACCAGATGTCCGCTCGTCCTTACTGCCTATCCTCAATATTCTCAAGTACCCTCCATAAATCTCAGCAATTTCCTAGTCGAGGTCCTTCGAACCGAACAGATATTCTTTCGCTGTATCGTTTCCTAAAGTTTATTGCCCACCACGGATTGACACGGGAAAGTTTCCGTTTCTCACGTATGAGGCCTCCCACTAACGACTTTATCTCGAGGGTGGTGAGCATCCTTCCTCACCCACCACCATAGCAAATAACCAACTAACAACGAAGCCTATTTCCCTCACTCTATTAGCCAAAATCGTCACCAACAAATCCGATGGTCCCGTGCGCTAGACACATCCATCCTTAGTTTTCCTCCGTCACAGCTTCATCACCGAAACTGACTGATCTTCCATCTTTCAAGCAGTCAACATCCTTTGACCGGGTTTACACCCGTAGATCAGTCACTTACTTATCTTATACATACGCACCAGTGTAACTATCTTCTTTACAAAGTTGTTGGAATAAACTGTGATTTATAACTTATTATATCAGTGTCATATTCAATTAACCACCTCTATTATCCTAATCGAAATAGGGGATCGATCATTTCGTGGTGTCGATTATCTAATCGTAATGATTAGATAATCCTCGCGATCGCCTCTCTCCGCGGGTGATCGAACAGTCAAGGTACGGTAGTTTTGATCAAAGAACACAATCTACCTCCTATGAAATACCTACCGGACGCAGAGAATGCTGATAAGCATTCTCCCCTGATTCGGCTACTTCGGCTATTCCCTCACCATAGCTGTATATAACTGTACGTATTTCCTCATGGAGTCACATAGCGTTATATGTATAATTGTATTATGCACTAAAATCAGCACTTAGTATAAACAATTCTAACAACTTAATAATTAAGACCTTCAGGATCAACTATCACTAAACTATAACTACCAAACCTTTTCCTGTAAATATGGCATCTCCATATCATTTTGTGTAAATATTATACCTTGTTTTATCATGTAATTGCCGTCTTACTAAGGTCTGTATACTATAGATTTAAGTTACGACATATTGAACGCGTGTTCAAGGTATATTACGAACGGCAACATTTATGATACGATGAAGCTTCGTGTATTTTTGTTTACTGCTCACGAAATTTTTTTAGTAGGCTGGCTTGAAGCCCACGTGCTGGACTTTATGTGCTAGATATATAGGGGACCGGTCGATTGATCGGTTCCATGTTTTGCAAGTATCATAATGTTATATCCCATAGGATCGTCTGCAATCCAGATGCTTGGTGCCGAGTCTAACAGTTCTCGGTGCTTCCTGGTCGTCGGTGGCTAATCTCATCACCCATGTCTCAAGTATGCAACGTACATGGGCAAGTATGCACGTGGGTGCATTGGAAGGGAAAGACTTGGGACTATCTCATAGAAATAGATTAGTTAAGAAACCTGCACCACGGTTTCGCTCTTAACATTAACTAAATTCTGAAAAGTGGGAGGAAGTCGAATCATTTAGCTTTTTCTAGTGTTTCGTCTAGTCGAGTATATACATCTCAGCCAATGTAGAGGTCATTTCTTGAAGCATCCTAGTTTGTAAAGATTATCTTATAAACTATCATTCTAGTAGTCTGTTCTTGGATAGCTCGGATAGATTTTGAGCTGAGTAGACAGTTTTCACTTAGTTGACACACGATGTGCAAACTCCAACCTCCAAGGAATTACACCTTGTGAAAGCTTGCAATTCGACGTGCTTCTGAGCAGCTAAGTATCCATGCCAAAATCGAGTCCCGGTTGGAGACACACACAACGCCTTTGCTCACAGCAACACCTAACTTATAACAAAGAACGTGGACGCAAGACTTGCTTCAGTGTTGGTTACTGTATTATAGCGTAGCAGCACTCGACAGAAAACTTTTCATCGGTTTCTGTCCCGTGGCTCGCTACACAAAGACCCTATCCTTCGGACAGGATGATTACCAGTTGTCGATACATACTTTCAGAATATTTTCAGGTAACCTAAGGACCCGCTATAAATCTTAGGATTTATTTAGCTAAGGTCCTCCAAAGGATCAAATTGCCTTTGTCTTAACAGACCCTATACCTACCGCCCACTACGAGAAGATACTGGAAATCTGCTTTCCCCACGTACGACGCTTCCTGCTAGCAACTTTCTCTCAAGGGTGGTTAACATCCTTTTCCAATCAACGACCCAAAATTTAGCCAATTAACACCGACGTCCATTTCCCTCACTTTCCGCACCAACGCTTTCCTCAACGAATTTGATGATCTCGTCTCCTTAGACACACCGCATCATAGTTTTTTCCTATGCAGCATTATCGTGATGGAAAGTCTGTCGCTAGACGCCTGTCCGAATTGATAACTGATAGTTGGCAGCAATCACTGATCCGAGTTGCTCGACATCTCAGACAATCATCGTCCAAACTCGTAGCGCATATCGAATCGTATCTACCCGAGTTTGAACTTGTAACCGCGAACCGCGAACCGAAATTAATAACCGCGAGTTTTACGCCAAGTGTACTCATCGAATATAGTTGTTAATAAATATTTATTGTTAAACAAATTCTAGTGTTCCTTCAATCACCATCACGTCCTATCACCTCAAATTGGTGACCACCCTACGAGATTACAGCGAAAAAGAGGTGTGTGACCGTGATTAGCGCCTTGGGTTACGAACGTTCGGGACTCGGGTTCGAATCCCGGCGCCCGTAGTTCTATTTTTCTTCCACGCATCTAAATTAGAAGAAAATAGCAGTACCCCAGCAGCGACATCTATAGCCAGCAGCTACAATTATTACGGACAACACCTACACCTCACTAGCATAGTCCAGAATCATCGTACGCCTCAGTGACGAGTTTGTCCCATTTTATCATTACTCATCTATATGTCGGAGTAGGTTGGAATTTAGAATTAGGGGCGTGAAACGAATCTTCGTTTGGATTACACAGTGTCGTTATGCAATAGAGAAGACATTGACTAGTGCAAATGCGATTATTATAAGATTGGTCAAGTAACCGTGTTAATTAGATACTCGAGAAACCAATGACAATGATCCTAGGTTCAATAACGAATCCGCGGTCAACGGGATGATGGATGAACATGCTCACAAAATCTAAGTCGGATTCTTTGTTAAAACGTGGAATATCCATCGAGCGTGCAGTCGCTAAGTAACTCGCTAATACGACCTCACGGGAGAATGACTTTCCGTCGCGATGATGCTGCAGAGGAAAACTATGATAGGGTGTGTCTAAGGACACGAGATCCTTGGATTCGTCGAGGATAGCCTTCGTTCGGAAAGTGAGGGAAATTGACGTTGCCGTTACTTGGTCCATTTCGATTTTGGTGGTTAGAGAAGGATGCTTGAGGGAAAGTTGCTAACGGGAAGCGTCGTTCGTTGAAAAAATAGATTTCACCTATCTTCCCGTAGTTAGCCCAAAGACTGTTTGTGTTGTGTTTACTGTCGAGTGCCGTTACAACTACTTCTTTTTAAAGAGAGCTTAAATTTTCCCAAAGTTCCAAAGAGAAGGCTTCGGTGTCCTTCCATCTCCGACATATATATACGAAGCAGAATGATTGGACAACGTCTTTTTAAAATGACATTATTCTATTATATTTTAAGCCATTACGGTTGAGATGTATAAACACTGACCTGAAAATTAAAAAAAGTATATAAAGCTTACTAGAAGTTTCGTTGCATTCCTGGAGGGTTATAGGTAATTATGTAGATGGTGAATTATTTTATAAAATTTAAAGCGCGAAGCCGAACCACTCCAACAAGCACAACTGCAACTACCTAATAAATACTAATAATAAAGGTTTCATAATACACAACACACACACATAATTGAGAAAGCATGAAGTAAAGTACAAATACAGGAAGTTAACTAATTACTTCAATCAAAATCTACTAGGTTTAGAATATAATGGCTGTGGGAGGCAATCAGAAGTATGGCCTCCCGCGACGTGGTGCTGGGCCCGGACGGAATCCCGGGTCGGATCTAGGGGGAAGTGATGGGAGTCGTGACTCCAAAACTTCGCCGCTTCTACACGAGATGTCTGAGAGGGAGTTTACCCCCGGGCATAGCGGAAGGCAAGGCTGGTCTTGCTCCGTAAAGAGGACCGACCGACGACTTCCCCGTCGGCGTACCGGCCGATATGCCTGCTGGACGAGGTCGGCAAGCTCCTCGAGAGAGTGGTTGCTGCCCGTTTGGAGCGACACATGGCGAGACGGGTGCCGGGTTGGCATGAAAGCCAATACGGGTTCCGGAAGGGACGCTCGACGATTGACATGGTCAGACGCGTGCGAAAACTCACGGAGGTCATGGTTTCCCGCGACGGCGAGGCGCTGGCGGTCTCTTTGGACACCGTCAACGCATTCAACTCCATGACATGGAACAAGATAGTGGCGGCCCTGGAGCACTTCGAGGTTCCCATCTACCTCGTCCGGCTTCCCGCAGGGAGGACTTGCTTATGTAAGTCTATGGGGACTGGCAAATCCACGTTCCCGCAGCCAGGGAGGACCGTCGGGACAAGTGTCCCGCTTACGTGAGTCCTCCATGTACACCGCAGGGAAGGTCGCCGGGAGTGTAAGGCGTTTAAGTACGGTTACACTCTCTCTACGTGGTCTTGGGTAGTAGCGCAGCCACGATCCTGATACCAAGGATGGGACCGTCGGGATAAGTTCCCGGGTACTCTGTACCTTGAGGCCCCCGCTTACGTGAGTCCCATCTGGAACTGCCGAACACGGTTAGCAGGTCGCCGGCCGGTAGTGACGTGGCCATACATCCACACGATAGTCCCACCAATGACATAGGATGGTACCACGGGGGTCGAGTGTTAGCCCGGAGGGAGTAACGACCCCTCTGCTCGAGCAATTATGGGTTTGGACTCGTGGTGGCAGTGGTTGATGGACAAGATGCTGCCAAGAGGGCCGATTTAAGGGGTATTGGAGTGAGCAGCGTCCCACCTGCTCCGAAACCGTTCTGGAGAGACGGAAGGGCTTAGAATGCGCCCCGTTCGAGCTGAGACGAGCGACAGCACCTGGCAGGCTTGGCTGATCCAGGTAGCAAGGCAATGGGTGCTTTGTGCGCTGGTTGGGCGTAACCCCAACCCCTATGGCCCTATGGGGTGCCAGGGTACTGTATAGCACTAAATTTACACTCAGAAAAACACCCGAAACCAAAGATGAGAATACTTACCTCGTTCGGCTGATTCGCGTCTACCTCGACAACATGTGGGTATGCTACGCCAGCAGGAAAGTGGAGGAAGGACGGCCCGTTGGGACCGATCCTGCGGATCATCGCATACGACGAGGTACTGCGTTGCCCGCTGCCTCCGGGTGCGGCCATGGTATGCTACGCGGACGACAATCTGGTCTTGATCGGAAGTTGCGGGTAGCACGAGACGTTGCGCTTCGGCAAAATCGCAACGGCCTGCGCCATTCGTGTTCTGCGCGGACTGGGCCTGAGGGTCTCCTCTGCGAAGTAGGAAGCCATCTGGTTCTACGACAAGAACAGGCGAGGGACTTCTCCGCCCAGTCTGAGCATAAACACGGCTGGTGAAACCGTCGGGGTGGGACTGCGTATGAAATATCTGGGTTTCGTCATCGACAGCCAGTGGACGTTCGAGCCGCACTTCGACTCCCTGATTCCGAAGGTGCCGGCGGCTGCCAATGCCTTCTGCGGCCTGCTGCCGAACATCGGCGGGGTGGGAGTCGCGGTGCGCCGACTATACGAGGGCGTTGTTCGGTCCCGAGTGATGTACGAGGCCCCGGTATGAGCGGACGATCTGATGGTGAGTCGTCGTAGCATCCTGCTCCTCAGGAAGCTGCACAGGGTAGCCGCCATCAGAATCGTCAGAGAATCCCGAACGGTGCCCTACGCGTCGACGACCGTTCTGGCCGCGTCTCCCCCGTGGGAGCTTCGGGAACTGGCGCTCAAGAGTATGGCCCATGTGAGAGTATGGGACCCTGGACAGCACTCGACCGAACAGGCGACAACAAACGACCTAGGAATGCCGAGAAGGACGCGTGTGACCAGAGGCGATCCCAGCTTATCAACGAGGGAGGCGAACATCGAGGTGCGGAGGCAGTCCTCCCAAACTGGGAGACATGGAGAAGCCGCCGCGGCCTCCCGCTCACCTACAGAATGACCCAGGTGCTTACGGGATACGGCGTGTTCAGCGAGTACTTGATGAAAATCAGAGGAGAGACGACGGACATCTGTCACCACTGCGGGCAGGGCAGGGACACGGCGCAGCACACGCTGGAGTTTTGTCCGGCGTGGGAGCTGTCCCACTACACCCTGCGGCACATCATAGGCGAAAGACTGACCCTCTCGGCGATCGGCGGCCACAGGAATATGAGGCTGTCCGCCTCTTCTGCGAGCGAGTTATGCTCGGAAAGGAGCGAGCGGGAAGGGAGAGAAAAAAAAACTCTCACCCTTGTAGCATAACGCGATGGAGGGGGGATGGCGGTCAGGCGGCTTAGAGCCGCTTCATTGCGGTCCCCCCTAACACCAAATTCAATAGTCAGGGAATTGTTAGTACTGGCTCGAACAAGAGGACGCAGGAAAGGGGTGCAACGGGAAGATAAGTCATAGGAGGTTCCTGGAGCACTCCTGTCATACGCGTAGGATGGTCATCGTGGAGTTTTAGTCGGTAAGAGTCCGACACTACTCTGCTGTTACCGATTATTAACAGCAGCGGAGTGTCCATGAGAATTTCTCCACGTACAAAAAAGAAGGTTCGAAAATTTATCAAGTATACTTAAACTTGGCTAGCAGTAAGTATCGATTAGATATGAGTAAACGATCAGCTAAAGGTTATTACACATAAAAACATATGCAAAGATGAATCAAAAATAAAATTTGAACATTTTAGTTGCGAGGAAGCAACATCTTGTGAAAAAATTTTATTTTATATTTTTTAATTTCCACATATATGTGATAACTTATATGGGTCTTAGAGTAAGGACAAGTAATGATGTTTTATTTGGAGTTAAGTTTAGTTTAACAAATAACATTCAATACAAAAAACTGATTACAATATCGTCGTGCGTCTTATTATCATACTCGGTTCTCAACTTCCTGATTCATACTCTCCGACACTCCACTTACACTGTGCGACTTCTCTACTGACTCTTTCTGACTTATCAATTCACACTCTGCGGCTTCTAAACTCACATTCCGGCCGTTCTAGCATCCCTTTGTCTTTTTTAGGCCCACCACGCACGTGTTCCGCAGACGCTCGTTGCCAGGGTCACGAAGACCTTTTCTACAAAACTATACAATTGATAGACATTGATGGCGTCTCGGCTCTCGCGACATTGTTCATGGTTAACTTGATGTTTCTTAGGCTCTTTTCCACGATACTACATATAGAATAATGCTCTGTCGATTTTTTACTTTTGGCCAGTTTGCTATTATTGGCCATGTTTAGGTACGTGTGATAATTTTTAAATTCAACAAATTTTGTATATTTTTTGTATATTTTTCCCTTTTTCATAAGGAATAACCTCTTATTCACCTACATGTTATTCAGCCGAATCTTGTTTGTCGTAGTTAATAAAAGAAATCCCTGGAAAGCATCTCAATTGAAAAGACTTCGTAACATCTTTTTCTTCATACATACACTACCATTCGAAAGTATACGGGCACTTGCTTATCTTTAACAAGATGTACATTAAGGAAAAAGGTACTATTAAATTGACCTGCAATAATTTCATTCTTTATAATTGTCATAGTTGTTCTTAGCAATACATAATATCTACGAAATAGAGTCATTCTAATTGATTTTTAAGAACCAACATAGAATAATACAACTGGCGTTTGTTATTGTAAAACATTATAGATTTATTTTGTTACGCTACTGGCCTGGTTACTAGTACTTGTTTATAACTCGTCATATTCCTTAATTTCTAAATTAAAGGTTAAGTTGACAAGATTTTTCTAAACTGATAGGAAGATTACCGATCTTTATAAAAAACTTATAATGAATGTTACGTCGCGTAAGATGGTCCGTGCGACGTCCCTCGTTGTCTAACCCCTAAGGGTCCGCGTACTATTATTCAGACCATCAATAAACCTAAGGAGCCACCATAAACTTAATCTTATTAACTTGAAGGAATTTTAATCCTGCAAATGATTTCGGTTTATGGCTGGTCCTTAGAACAGTCCTTAGATTAGAAGAAGCGGGTAGTTACCTAACGGGAAAAGCGAGTATTTGCCTAACGGGAAAAGCGAGTATTTGCCCAACGGGAAAAGCGAGTATTTATCTAACGGGAAAAGCGGGGTTTTTCCATGAACAAGTCACCCACGAGCCACGTTGGTAGGAGGCTTCCTGCTCCTATCTTCATTCATTAACGTTGGCTATAACCAATGGGCACCGCGGATCGTTACTCTCACTTTTCCTAACGTAAAGTGTGAACAACGAATCCGCTTTCTTCATTCAAAAAGCACACCCACACCGAGCTTTCCTCCGTAATTACATGAGAGGGGACAGAGTGAAAGCTCAACTCGCAAGAGTAAAAGCTCAACTCGCAAGAGTAAAAGCTCAACTCGCACAAGTGAAGGCTCAGCTCGCAAAAGCCCGGCAACAACTCGCAAGAAGTCCAAAAGTTTGGCACCAACTCGCAAGAAGTCTAACGCCAACTCGACAGGAGTCAAGCACCAACTCGAAAGGAGTCAAACACCAACTCGGAAAGTGTCAACATTCAAACACCAACTCGAAAAGAGTCAGAACTTAGTCGCCACTCGACAAGTTGCTAATACTTATACGAGTCGAAAACATTGAATCCGATTGTAAAAGGGATTCATTATATGAATTATAATTCGACATCGCAGCCTACTCAACTAGTATCTCCGAATATTTATATGTTGGATTTACATTAGAATTAGGGTTAGGGGCGTGAAACGAATCTTCGTTTGGGTTACACATTGTCGTTATGCAATAGAGAAGATATTGACTAGTGCAAGTACGATTATTACAGAATTTGACAAGTAACTGTGGTAATTAGATACTCGAGAAGCTAATGACAACGATCCTAGGTTCAATAACGAATCCGCGGTCAACGGGATAACGGGACGCGCTTTCTTCCAAAGCCCAAATCGTACTCGACTTGCTTGGCTACAATGGGAGTATAACTAAACTAACTCTTTGTTAAAACGTGGAATATCCACCGAGCGTACAGACGCTAAGTAACTCCTAATACGACCTCACGAGAGAATGACTTTCCGTCGCGATAATGCTGCAGAGGAAAACTATGATGGGGTGTGTCTATGGACACGAGATCATCGGGTTCGTCGAGGATAGCCTTCGTTCAGAAAGTGAGGGAAATTGACGTTGCTGTTAATTGGTCAATTTCCATGTTGGTGGTTAGAAAATGATGCTAGCCGCCCGCGAGGGAAAGCTGCACGTGTACTGCGGAAACGCATCGACATCTGGCAATCATCTTACTTGAAGAATAGGGTCTGCAAGTGGCGAGCTACGGGACAGAGACCGTTGGAATGTTTACTGTCGTCGAGTGTTACAACTATTTCCTTTTTAAGGAGAGCTGTAGAATTACTCCCTGCCTCTGCCAGACAAAGCGTTCATCCCGTGACCCGGGCTACGTTCGGCGACTGGTTGGCGCCTCGAGCCCAAGCTCATTATCACAAATCTCGAACAAATACAATCGGATCGAGGCCATCGGTACACATGATGATGGGTATGTGATATTTAATTCAAAGGTAGGAGACAATGTTATTTAATAAGGTTTTGGGTTTATAAAATAACGATTCACTCAGATTCGTTTTATCCAATATATTTAGTCTAACAGTTCAGTCTTATAACACGTCTTACCACACAGGAGTCTTCAAGTCAATAGAACAACGTGGACGACTTCTAAGACAAAAGAGCGTCGTTAGAAGTCGTACCAACTTAGTTTGTAGTAACCAGCGATCATACCAACTTAACATTTCTCAACACTCCCCTTTGATCGCTAATTTCTACAAGCCCCATAGCTTTGGTAAATTGCTGAGTCTTAATCCTATTTAACCCTTTGGTAAGAATGTCAGCGACATTCTCCGGACTAGGTGCATAAATATATTCTAGTATCCCCCTCGATACGCAGTTCTTAACGTAAAAGTATCGCACTTGGACGTGCTTAGAACTCTCGGCAACTATTTCGTCCCTTGACCATGAAATAGCTCCGATATTATCGCAGAATATTTTACAGGGGCGAGGGCAATATGACAGTTGACCCAATTCCTTTAACAGTAAAGAAATCCACACTGTTTCCCTTGCTGCTTCCTGCATTGCCACGAATTCCGCTTCGCACGTCGATTGAGCTATAATCGGTTGTTTTTTGGATAGCCAGGATATCGCCGCGCCAGCGAGTATGAACACATATCCGCTCCTGGATTTCCTGTCTACCGTACAACCCGCAAAATCCGAGTCGCAAAATACTTTCAGAGGTTGCCCGGTCCTCTGGTATACTAACGTTAAGTCTTTGGTCTTTAATAAATACCTGAATACCCACTTCACTGCTTTCCAGTCGGATATAGTCGGGTTCGCGCATCTTTGGCTCAATTTTCCTATTGCACACGCAACATCAGGACGACTTACAGTAGCGACATACATAATGTGCCCCACAGCTTGTTCATATAATTTGCTGTCGAAAGGCTCATCGCGTTCAATATCAAAACCAGCCTCACATTCCCTAGCTAGCGGTGTCGACACTCCCACCACCCCAGCCTCGTGAGTAATGTCAAACAGATCCAGTATTTGACCTATCTGTACAGATTGATCGAATACTACCGTGGTGCTGTTTGGCTTACTCAGGTGGATGGACAGAAATTGAGTGTCTACACCTAGCATTCTAACATCTAGTTTGTCCTTAAACCTAGTTTTGAATATCTCAATCCACTCATTCGTCCCAAACACAAGGATGTCGTCCACATACACAGCTACAATCAACCTTTTTGACGCATCCACATACACACATGGGTCACTCACGCATGGGCTCAGACTCATACCCCTTAAAATGCTATTGATGTGCCTAAACCACATTCTTCCAGCTTGTTTTAGTCCATACAGGCTCCTTTTGAGCTTACACACAAATTTAGTTTTGTCTTTGCCTGGAACTCTAAAGAGTTCTGGTTGCTCCATGTATATATCCTCATCCAGAGGGCTGTTGAGATATGCACATTCCACATCGATGTGCTCGTAAACCCACTCATTCTCCGCACATAGAGCAAGCAGAATTCTTAGAGTTCTGCGTTTTACTATCGGACTAAAGGTTTCTGAATAATCTACTCCAGGCCTCTTCCAGAATCCCCGAGCTACTAACCTAGCCTCATATCTATCAGGGTCTCTCTTTATCGCAAGCACCCACTTACAGTCTATAACGTTTTTATCTAAGGGTCTTTGCACGATGTCCCACACATCCTTACTTTTTAGATTGTCTAGTTCCTTTTTTATTGCATCAGTCCACTTTTGAGCGTCTGGCCCTCTCAGGGCTTCATGCACATTCACAGGTACACACATGTTCTGAGATTTACAAACAATCGCAGTGCGAGCACAACAATCACATGTTCTTGGCTTGTGTAGCCTTGCCGACCTCCTAGGCACAAACGGTACACTCACAGTATCCACTGGATCGTCCTCACACGTTAAACTATCCATAAAGTAGTCGGCTTCCCCTTCGTCGTTTTCTCCGTCACTCTGTGTCTCGACGTCAGCTTGACCGGCTTCTCCCCTATGTTCAAAGGTTTCTACATCCCATATCCATTCCGAGGACTTATCCTTTATATGGTTCGTTTCCACCTTAGCGCTCTTGTAGGGGAACGTGTTCTCTTCGAATCTGACGTGACAGGATATTATCACCTTTTGGGTCTTCGGTAGGTAAATCCTATAACCCTTGACCTGTCTGTCATATCCCACAAATATCCCCTCATCCGCTCTGCTCTCGAATTTTCCTCCGCTTGGACTCTTTAGATACCAGACTCTGCATCCAAACACTCGCAGTCTGTTTATCTCCCCTTGGAGGTCACATCTCTTACCCCTCCATAATTCCAGTGGGATCTTGTCTCCGATGGCAGCGGATGGGCATAGGTTCCTTATGTGGCATGCCGTGTTCACAGCCTCCCCCCACAGATAGTCAGGGAGTCCAGATTGGATGAGTAAACATCTGGACATCTCGACCAGAGTTCTGTTCGCTCGTTCGGAGACCCCATTTTGTTCAGGGTTTTAGGAACAGTTTTCCT
Source organism: Bombus flavifrons (assembly GCF_040668555.2). Taxonomy (NCBI): domain Eukaryota; kingdom Metazoa; phylum Arthropoda; class Insecta; order Hymenoptera; family Apidae; genus Bombus; species Bombus flavifrons. The sequence goes on along the minus strand of NC_138453.1, from coordinate 2,807,405 downwards.
GTGTAAGATACCTTTCTCCTTTAGGTAGTTCTCAAAGTTTTCTCCAGTGTACTCACCCCCGTTATCTGTTTGAAGTGCACTTATCTTATATTGATGTAAGGCCTCCACCTCCGCCTGGTACTCCTTGAAACACTTGAGTACTTCATTCTTCTTACTGATGATCCTGACGTGCGTGAAACGGGAAAAATCATCTATGAACGTTACGAAATAATTACCTCCGCCCAGCGACTTGCATTGTGTTCTGCCACTAATATCGCTGTGAATTATTTCTAAAGGACGCCGACACATGTGGTGGGCGGTCTTCGGAAAAGGTACTCTCGTCATTTTCCCTTTCACGCAGACCCCGCATGGTTCCTCGTGCATCCTAGAATCCTCCTTCACGCTCCTTACAGGGATTTTTCTCATCGCATTCCCATGTAGATGACCTAACCTCTCATGCCATGATACGATACCTTTGTACGCCTTAGCTTCAATAATCTCGGCGTGGTCATTGTCATTTCCAGGCTCTTCTTGATCGTTCCCCATGGAGACGTTTGCTGCATGCCTCTCAGGTGGTATTGTCTCTAGGTAGTACACGTTGTCTCCTACCCAAAGGTTGAAACTCAAAAGTTGAATACCATGTCCCCATCATCATGTGTGCCGACGGCCTCATCCTTCGTACATACAGTGGTGACGCCTTTCACTGCCAATTGCCTGATCGATATTAGATTTACATCTAAATCGGGTACCCACAGGGCGTTCGACAAGGATAGACTCCACCCGCCGCAAGCCTTGGTCATCTTCACGACGATCGTGCCTTTTCCTTTGACTTCCAGGTACCCCTTACCAATCCGAATCTGTCCGGCCGCAGGCTCGAAGTCCACGAACCGATATCTATCCGGAGTCATATGGTTTGAGGCTCCCGAGTCGAGATAGCTGATCCTATCCCTTTCCACGTGGTTGATAGATGATAAAGCCAGTGTGGAGATAAGTCCCTTGGATCTCGGTTTATCTTCCACCTTGTTTTCTGGGTCTTTCCCTTCCTTGTCTTCCTTTCCCTCTTGGCAGTTGTACGATATGTGGCCTCGTTTTCCACATTTGTAGCATTTTTTATCTTTTGGGTTTTTCTGCTTCTTCTTAGCGCCATCTTGACCTTGTTGGGGCTTGGTCTGCGATTGCCTGCAAGCCGCCATTGCACTATTCCTTTCGGATGGACCCATAGCCGCTTCCATTCTCCTTTCCTCAAGTAGGAGATCGGACTTCACGGCCCTCGATGTTAGATTCTTATCGAGCCTTACCGTCCTCAGGTATGTCGCGTAGTTTGGGTCCGACACGAGGCCGGCTAAGATGAAGCACGCCATCACGTGATCATCGATTCTTAGACCTGCGTTGGAAATTTTTTCACATAGATCGTGTATCTTACCGCAATATTTTCCGATCTTCATATCGGGGGTTTTTTCCATAGTACCCAGTTCTCGTATGTATAGGACAGTGTCCATCGACGTGGACCTCCCATGGACATCCTCCAGCGCCTTCCAGCAATCCCTCGCTGTCTTCAAGGACTTAATATCTCCGATAAATTCGGGGCGAACATGTCGGAAAAGATACGCACGTGCCATGCTGTCCTTCCTCATGCATTCTGGGTCCAGCTTTTGCGCTGCCGTAAATCCTGGTTCTATTGCCTCCCAGCAACCCAGGAAAACCAGCGAGGCTTCCGTCATTGTCTTCCAATACTCGTAATTGTCACTTTTTAGGACCGGCTTCATATCGCTGTCCACATCACTTAGTCTGTCGTGATCGGCCATGGCGTGGTCTCTTCTCGGATTATCTCGTAAAACACAAAAAAACTCAAAAATAATAACTTTTTTCCCCGCAGTTTACTGCCCTGGGCCCATAACCTGTTATTTAATAAGGTTTTGGGTTTATAAAATAACGATTCACTCAGATTCGTTTTATCCAATATATTTAGTCTAACAGTTCAGTCTTATAACACGTCTTACCACACAGGAGTCTTCAAGTCAATAGAACAACGTGGACGACTTCTAAGACAAAAGAGCGTCGTTAGAAGTCGTACCAACTTAGTTTGTAGTAACCAGCGATCATACCAACTTAACATTTCTCAACAGACAATGTGTACTACCTAGATAATACAATACCATCTGAAGGGCATATAGCAAACGTTTCCGTGGAGAACGATCAGGAGAGACCTGAGAAGGATGACGAAAACATTGAGGTCATTGAAGCGAAGGCTTACAAAAGTGTCGTATCATGGCATGAGAGGTTAGGTCACTTGCATGGAAATGCGATGAGGAAAATCCCTGTAAGCAGTGTGAAAGAGGACTTGAGGAAACATGAGGAACTATGCGGAGTCTGCGTGAAAGGAAAGATGACCAAAGTACCATTTCCGAGGACAGCTCACCACATGTGTCAGCGCCCCTTAGAGATTGTTCACAGCGACATTAATGGCAGAACTCAATGCAAGTCGCTGGACGGAGGTAATTATTTTGTGACTTTCATTGATGATTTCTCTCGTTTCATGTACGTTAGGATCATCAGTAGGAAGAGTGAAGTACTTAAGTGCTTCGAAGAATACCAGGTAGAAGTGGATGCTTTACACCAGTCCAAATAAGTGCTCTCCAAACTGATAACAGAGGTGACTACACAGGGGAAAACTTTGAAAACTATCTGAAAGAGAAAGGCATCTTACACAGGAAGACCGTCCCTAGAAACCCTGAGCAAAATGGGCATCCAAGGACAAATGACATCCAAGGGCAGATCAACAGACTGAGAGTATTTGGGTGCAGAGTCTGGTACCTGAGAAGTCCAAGCGGAGGAAAATTCGATAGCAAGGCAGATGAGGGGATATTTGTAGGATACGACAGACAGGTCAAGGGCTATAGGATTTACCTGCCGAAGACCAAGAAAGTGATAATATCCTGTCCTGTCAGGTTCGAGGAGAACACGTTTCCATACAAGAGTGTTAAGTTGGAAACGAGCAACATAAAAAGGAGATCCTCAGAATGGATATGGAATGTAGAAGAGTTTAAACTTGGAAGGGGAGTTGGCCAGACTGACGTCGAAACACAAAGCGATGGCGAAAACAATGAAGGGGGGACTGACTACTTCATAGACAATTTAGCGAGTGAGAATAATCCGGGGGAGGCTGTGAGTGTACCGATTGTGCCCAGGAGGTCGGCAAGATTACACAAACCAAAGACATGTGATAGTTGTGCTCATACTGCGATCGTTTGTAAAGCTCAAAGCATGTGTATGCCTGTGAATGTGTACGAACCCCTGAGGGGGCCAGATGCTCAAAGGTGGACTGATGCAATAATGAAGGAGTTAGACAATCTAAAAAATAAAGATGTGTGGGACATTGTGCAAAGGTCCTTAAATAGAAACGTTATAGACTGTAAGTGGGTGCTTGTGATAAAGAGAGATCCTGATAGGTATAAGGCCAGACTTGTAGCTCGGGGATTCTGGCAGAGACCTGGAGTAGATTACTCAGAAACCTTCAGTCCAATAGTGAAACGCAGAATTCTAAAAATTCTGCTTGCTTTGTGTGCGAAGAATGAGTGGGTTTACGAGCATATTGATGTGGAATGTGTATATCTCAACAATCCTCTGGATGAGGATATATGCATGGAGCAACCAGAATTTTTTAAGTTCCAGGAAAAGACAGAACTCAATTTGTGTGCAAACTTAAAAAGAGCCTGTATGGACTGAAGCAAACTGGGAGAATGTGGTTTAGGTACATAAATAGTATCTTGAAAGGTATGAGTCTGAACCCATGTATGAGTGATCCGTGTGTGTATGTAAATGCGTCCAAAGATCTGATTGTAGCTGTGTATGTGGATGACATTCTTGTATTTGATACGAAGGATTGGGTTGAAGTGTTTAAGACTAGAATTAAGGACAAATTAGACGTTAGGATGCTAGGTACAGACACTCAATTTTTATCCATCCACCTGAGTAAGCCAAACAGTACCACTGTTGTATTTGATCAATCCGTACAGATAGGTCAAATGCTGGATCTGTTTGACATTACTCATGAGGTTGGGGTGTCGACACCGTGTGGCGAAGGAATGTGAAGCCGGTTTCGACATTGAGTGTGATGAGCCCTTCGATAATAAGTTGTACGAACAAGCTGTGGGGCATATAATGTATACCGCAACTGCTAGTCGCCCTGATGTCGCATGTGCAATAGGAAAATTAAGCCAAAGATGTGCAAATCCGACTGTATCCGATTGGAAAGCAATGAGGCGGATCTTCAAGTACCTGTTGAAAACCAAAGACTTAAGGCTAGTATACCAAAGCACAGGACAACCTTTGAAGGTGTTCTGCAATTCGGATTTTACGGGCTGTACGGTAGATAGGAAATCCAGGAGCGGGTATGCTTTCATACTCGCTGGTGGTGCAATATCCTCGTTGTCTAAGAAACAACCAATCATAGCTCAATCGACGTGCGTGCGGAGTTCGTGGTGATGCAGGAGGCAGCAAGGGAAACTATCCATATGGATTTCCTTAGTTTTAAGGGAGTTGGGTCAATTGTCTTATTACCCTCGCCCTTGCAAAATTTTCTGTGTTAATATCGGGGCTATTTCATGGTCAAAGGATGAAGTAGTTGCCGAAAGCTCTAAACATGTCCAAGTGCGTTACTTTTATGTTAAGAACTGCGAGTCGAAGGAGATATTAGATTATACATATATACCTAGTCCTGAGAATGTCGCCGACATTCTCACCAAAGGTTTAAATAAAGTTAAGACTCAGTATTTCACCAAAGCTATGGGGCTTGTAGAAACTACGATCAAAGGGGAGTGTTGAGAAAAGTTAGGTTGGTATGATCGCTAGTTACTACAAGCTAAGTTGGTACGACTTCTAGCGACGCTCTTTTGTCTTAGAAGTCGACCACGTGTTAATTGACCAAGTATATTCTGTGAGTTAAGACGTGTTGTACGAGGCGAAGAAATATACCTACTGGAGAAAATCGAATCTGTGTGAATCGATTAATTATCAACCCCAAACCCACATCAATTAACGAATTAATCATACACATGTAAGTACTAGATCGATTCTTATTTAAACATGTTCGAACTTTACTTTTTTGAAAATAGAGCCTTAAATGGAAAAGTTTTATTATATATTTTTTACATACTTTCGCTTCTATCATACCATTGATTGTTTACTCATATTCAGTCAGTAATTAGCCATGTTCTAGTATGTTTGATAAATTCTCAAACTCGATTTTCTCGAAAACTAAACTTTAAATGAAAAGATTCTATTGTACATTTTATTTTTATTTTTTTCATAAGGAATAACTTCGCGCCCGCTTATACATGTTATTCGGATGTACCCTGTATATTCTACATCTTCCTTTCTTCCTTCCTTTTATCCCCTTCCTCTCTTCCTGTTCCTGAACTCGCATTTCTACATTTCCGTCAAATCCCCCCTCCCAAGATTACGTATTGCTTTGTATGGTAAAAACCACATTGAATCGGATGTTATAACTGTTCAACGGATACGATCTGTTTATTCGAACTATAAACAATTACTTCTCTCAAAGAAAAACATTCAGATCTCATGTATTGAAACCTGCTCTTCTCGTGAGGAGCACGTTGGCATCCTATCTTTTCTTTTCTTTTCTCGCGTGGAGGGGAAAATGCATTACGCATGCCCAGTGGCCCGCGTCACCAGGTTATGTGGGGCTCGGCAGATGGCAACGCCATACCCACTGAAAACCCATTCTCGTCCGAAGCCATCGTAATAGCGAAGAGTCTCGCCGGAACCGCTAAATAAGCATATTTCGGCGAGACCCCACGGCGCATCGACTTCTTGTATAATTAAGCTCATGGCATTCTCTTCAGTAGTTGCTTCTCGCAGTCACATTTCCCCTTCTCCTACTAGCCCGATTATTTGCGATTTCCTGGGCTTTCCTGGACATCATCACCATCCCACAAAATTTCCGGAACTCCCGTGTGGTCAGTGTCTTACCTGCAACTGTGACATTAAAGATCTTAGGAACTCTCATCCTCGTCAATAATAAAATTTCGGTCTTCTCCATTGCTATCTGTAGACTCGAATTCTCACACCAGCTGATGATCGTTCTCGTGTGGAGATTCAGAGCGCTCCTCACACTCTCCTTTTTATTCAGGCCCACCACTATAACAAGGTCGTCCGCAAAAGCAATGGCTCTTAAATTAAATTAGTTCGATTGTCAAATCTGGCCAACAGGCCATCGTAAACTATGTTCCACAATAACGGGTCCACCATTGAGGCCTGGGGAACTCCCGCAAAGATCTTTCTCTCTACAACTCGGTCCTTCAGGTAGTTCCCCTCGTCAATTTATAAGAGAGACTCCTACGCCTCGCCTCAATAAATGACCTCCCATCACAACGTGTTGAAAGCATTCTTAACATCGATGCACATCATTATGCAAATTAGGTCCTTCTTCCTGCACGTATCGACAAACTTGCTGACGTGCGAATTGGCATCGATGGTACTTTTCCTCCTACGGAAGCCTCGCTGATCCCGGTCGAGAGTGGCCGTGAACTCCTTCTAGGCCAACCTCTTACTCCTGAAGATGGCTAGCCTGAGCTCTTTCCTGCTTTTCTTATAACTCAAACTCATTTGTTCGGCGCACTCCTCGCTTCTTAGTCTAGCTTTCTGTGCTAATCTCCTCTTCTTGAGGGTCTCTTCTTTTCCACCAGTAGTTCGGGTTCCTGCTCCCCTGGGGCGAAAGACTTTCTTGTGCGATACTTCGCAGGTTTTCTCTGTAATCCTCTGCAGGGAGTCCTCCTGATTTTCCTGTCCGAGCTCCAAAAAATTAACTTTCATATCGTCAAAGTTCTTTATAAACATCTCAGGCACTATGGTTATGCCCTACTCTTGGGCATAACCAATCCCTTGAATTCATATAACACGTACCTGTGATCTGAGGCGCTATAATCCGTTTATGTCTCTTAAGGAGGCTCCCACTAACGCCCATAATATCTAGGAAACTCCTCCTGGTACTTTCCTGTAAGGTGGTTCCTATCTTGAACCTCCGACAGCATCCTTCCCCTTTTCCCAGTCTTGGTACCATCCCATGACATTGATGTAGCATTAAAGTCACCTGAGATGATAACGTTCTTATATCTCCTCATGGCTTCCCCTATGGGTATGTTTCTCCTGGTATTCGTCAGAGATGTTCAGACTGACGTTTGGTGAGCAGTATCCACTCACGCAGTACGCTTCCCCGATCTTGATTCCGACATATCGCTCCTCTTCAGCCAGCGTATCTTCGCTGGGGTGGAGGCTATTGAACCTTGTGTCCCAGATGGACGCGTCCCCCTCGTATCATTATACTAGAAGGGGAGCTGTCGATTAGGTTCTGAGATAATCACGACGTCGACTAGACGCTCCCAGGCAAACTACTGCATCAGGTCCTGTGCGAGTTTACTTCTATTAAGGTTGATCTGCAATATTTTCAGGGTGTCTGTCCTCTGGCGGTCCCTTCTTTAAACAGTTTCCTATACGTGATGCACGCTGACGACCCTGTAACGTGTCTAGTCCGTGTCTCAGACCCCTTATTACACATCGCACACCCTGGATCGTTGCCGCAGTTTGCGATCGTGTGGTTCCTCACGCCGCATTTGCCAGGACTGATCAGCGTGCACTTATTAGAAGTCTGCCCAATCTCGTGGAGCTTAAAAGTATCACACTACCTTTAGGAGGACCCGCATTGCGGCTATAGTGAGGCCAGTTCTTACCTTCATGTGCCCATTTTTGCCGGTGATATAAGATGCCGGCACCACAGCAATCGCCGTCTGCGTGCCTCACGGTGCCGTTCTCAACTATTTAACTTCGACCTCGTTGGCATTCTTAATCTTCAGCCCATTATCGATATCCTGTCTCAGGCCATCCCTAGTTTCCAGCGTGTCGATGTCCCCAATTTCCACCGATGCCCTACTCTGCAGAAGGTAAACAAGGACCTTGCCCCCTCTTGACTCCTTTATTTTGAAGGCAGTGTCGTCCCCTTTAACTCCCACTTTCAATTACACGAGGATACCCCCGCTCTTAGCGCGTCTGACGTCCGTACTCTCGCACAGCGCCTCCTTCGCTACCATAAGCTCCTTGTACGCCTGAAGCTATTCCTCACTCTCCCGGACTTACACTAAGAGGGCCTCAGATCTGTTTCGAGTTCTCGTCAACTTTTCTCTCCGGCCTTCGTTAGCCGGTGGCCTCCTTCCCTCGTTAATACTCTTCTTTCTCTCACGTCTTCTTTCTCTCCTACTCGTCTGGACGATCCACTCATCTCCAGAGTCGTTAGATTCTTTATCCCTAGCTTCCCCGTCGCCCTTTTCTCTCTTCTTACATACCCCCGCGTACGAGTTATCCTCTCTCTTTGCCCTTTTCTTCCTGTCAACCTTCCTATCCTCGAGCGATGGCACGGTTTTTCTCTTGTTGCTCAGTTCGACAGGCATCTTGTTTCTCAAGTCGCCGTTTCTTTTCCCGATCTAATCCGTCGGAGGGGAAATTTGCGTAGAGACATTAACCTCTCCGGGCCTTCCCACCTGTCGCCTAACTTTGCATCCCTTCTTGTTCATTTGTTTATCCAGTCTCTCCCAGTCGCTGTTCTTTTTACTATTGAACGAGTCGGCTAACTTTCTGATCTTTGGGTCCTTTTTGGAAAGTAAATGAAGTCTCTCCACAATATCTTTCATATTCAGAAAGACCCCTTAATGATGCCATTCACTGATCCTGACTATCACACAGTCTTCTTTGTTTTGTTCCGCGCTCGTTGTACTCTTTTGCTTCTTCAGCGCCGATTTGATAAACGGCTCCTTTTAACGCCTATTTCTGTTTACCATCCGAGTACTGTAACAGCTACTATCCGATACGGAAACCTCTCCTTCGGATGTGCTGACCTCCTCGTCGATGGCTTTGCTAACCGAGCTTTCCCAGTTATACTCAACCAAGTTACAAAGGAGTTTTCCTCCACTGCCGGAGCCATATACCCCTCCTTGACGGTGATGACGGTGACAATACTCGGCGCTATCCCTCCGTCATTGCCGCTTACTTCTAGGCTGCCGAGTTCTTTTCCCTTCACCACTTCTCGAATGTCATACAAATTCGAGAAGTTTCGTATTCTTCTTCGAGGTAGGGGGCGAGTACCTGACGCCCTTTTCTTTATTGTTCTTCTACGCCTTTCTTTGCCTCCTCCAACTTCGCTCTAGCTATCTTCAAAACTCTGGTCCCTGGTCGCATTTACCAAACGAGAGGGGACCACGGTACCCAGCCTCCTCTCGTCGTTTGGCCAGTCGCAGGATGACCGTCGGGTGGAATGTAGAACACCACGCAAAACACCGACGGGGCCTGGGGGCTCCGAAACCCCCTGTGCCGTAACCTTAATACTCTTATGTGTGTTATGCATAATTATCTTATCAAAAAAGAAAAGGCAGCATTGTCCAGGGACAGAGCCGCGTTTGTCATAATTGAGTTATACCAATGTCGTGTCCTTAAAACGTAGCCAAATTCGTTACCAATCAGTCCAAGTGAGTCTTCTCAAGTCCGTCAATACGTGCGGTCCTTGGCCCTGTATTCCCTTATTTCATCGCGATATATCTAAAGGCAAATACGAGCCACAACCCTAACCCTGTCCGTGGAACAGGCTAAATACCACAATAGAAAGCTAAATCACGAAATCAACGCGTCGAAGATCACCCAGGGTACAAGCTCTACACCTGTAGGGGAAATCTTCACGCTTATACCGCAGCAACATTGCACAACAGTGACCCGGCTCCTCTCACTTCACGAAATAAAAGTGTGACGATCCCCTAGAAGAGTCCAGTAACTTGGCGATAAGAACAGAGCATCGCTCGTAGCATCCAAGACTTTCAAATATATCCTACTGCCACGTATAGCCAATAGGAAGCTCTTTCTGTATATGCATCATTAAACTATGTTTTCATCTTCGACAATGTTTCCAATCAACCAAAAAATTTAAGAGAAAACCGCGCTTGCCGCCTTTATAAATGAAATATCAAAATGGAACTTTCAGGCAGCCGACTATATCAGGCTGACTTTCTCAGGGTTCCAATGTAATTTCCCGTGCTTTCAGATTTTTTCTTGAAACGTGACTTGGCAAATAGATAGCTGCTACTGTAAGCCATTATTTAAAATAGATTTGAACCGCGAGAAAATTTCAGAAATACCCAAAAACATCTCCAAAGTAACGGCTCAACAACGGTGGAACTCAATTAAAGCAGACTCTACTTCTGTCAACAAACAAGAGGTCCGTAATGTGGCGACCTCTACTCGAGGTTGCAAGTGGATAACGAACACCGCGCCTGGAAACATACTGACCCGTACAACAACATGGCGTCTCGAGAACGAAACTTCGCAAACCACCATTTTGTTGGGAACTTTCGCTTAGTAAATTCCTCCCATTCCAGCTAATTCCATGTAATTAACTCTTGTGATTGGAATAGACCTACTCTCCCAATCTTAAACTAAAAGGGGCGATAGGCCAATAACAAAGAGTGAAGAGAATAAATACTCTTAACAATGCAGCTTATCACATGGCTCTCGATACACCGTAGTATGCGCCCAGCTCCTATTCGGTGCTCGAATACCTAACTGTCGTGACTAGCAATAGTCCCCAGATGGCACGACAAGTTCCGGGTACTCGTTTAATGCTACGTATCGTAACTTGTACGTACAGGTGGCACCATCAATTCGTACATCGGCACCAGGCTAACGATGATTCTATAACCCTGCCCTGAGTAACGGGGTCTCCATACCAAGATGGTGACCGCCTGCAGACCCGTGCGGTTTCTTAATATCGATAACGTTTGCTATCGCGATAAGAAGACCTGCCGTGCCAAGTAAGTGCTACCCTCCACGTTGGCATCCTATCTACAGTGATCGAAACTTTCGTTCAAAAACTTTTCGTTGGGGTATCGGTGGGCTGTTGTGAAGTGGAGGATCATTGTGCATAAAATAGAGGAAGTGATGACTCTGCTGTGGTATAATTTCACGTAATTTGTTTAGAAGATGACATTATAAAATGAGAGTGTAAAAATCGCAATTAGGTTTCACTTGTTATCAATGTTATAGAGGCGAAAACATAGGGACATGAATATAGTTTCGGACAGTTCCTGTCCATACATTTATGGTAAATTGTCCTGGGTTAAATCTCTCAACCGTTGCATGTTGATTTCTGTAAGCTCAAATCCTGGCATTTTGTCGATCGAGGATACTGCAATTTGAGAAACTACCTCCATCCGTAAATATTACACGCTCGAAAAAGTGTGAATCGTGTTACAACTTATGTAGCATTCAATATCAGAAACTCCGTCGAATACCATACTAGTTGGATCTATCATGTGATTGATTTTCATTTGTACAATCTGTTCTTCTTTAATTCATGCAGGGTCGACCTGCAGTCAGACGTCGCAATATTAATTTATGATCAATATTCTTATATATTTTACGAGCTAATCTCTAATTTCCTGTTGCTTTGTAAATAGTACGCTACTTCCTCATTAAATGTGAAATATAAACATATTATGAATAAAGCCAGTCTAAGAATTATTAAAACTTTAATATTCTTTTCCGGGAGATGAAGTCACTTGCGACCTCTGGTTCCTTTGAAACTTTTGTTAATAACTTTGATCATGTTAATAACCTTATAAAATAAATTTGTTGCAATAAAAAAATGTTGATTTTAAAAATCATGTCCAAGATTAGGTTTGCACGAACTATTTTTTACAAATGTCCATCGATCCAGAGGTGCAGAATTATGCAGAATCATGCTACGGTGGTTTTTATACCTACTTTTTATACACCTTGTACTGACAATTTGTTCTCATTATTAACTACAGTGGGTCACAAAATTATTCGTATACTTGTCGACACTTTTTCTCGACCTATTATGTATGTTATATAAAACATTTTGAAATTGATACGGCAGCCAATTGTCACGATTATATTGGAGAATAAACGATTCTGAAAATGTATAATGTAGTTATAATTGCATAAAGGTATTTAGTATAAGTATACATTTTGCAGACAGGACAAAAGAATTTAAACAGGCAATCATTTACAATAAGTCTGAATATTCAGTAGGTACTCATAGTACTCAGTATTATTTCATATTTGACACCTATTACATGCTTCAGGTAATTATTCATACTATTTACCGACTTTTCACGAAATATGAATTTGCAGTAAATATCTTGTAATTGTAATATATATTTCTAATATATATATGTAAATTCTATAGAATTTAGAACACCAACCAACGGGTTCACTTTCCCTGTGTTTACTGGGAGTCGGTCGAACAATATAAATAGAGAAGGACGGGGACGTAGGAGAGAGAATAAAACAGAATTTCAAGAAGCGAAGATTGAACAAAGAAGAAGAAAGGCAAGTTAAGAGTTAGAAGGAGAAAGAGAAGAGAGATTAGAAGCAGAGAGTTTTTAGGAGATACGGAAGAAGACTTAGAAAATCGATTCTTGAGTTTTCACGAATCGATCGCCTGATTTTCAAAAATATTACACCATTACACATATATATTTTTAAATTCAAGTTATGTCTGATATAATATATCATTATAATGCTAATGAAATTTCAACATGTTTTATATAACATGGAAAAATACACATAACGATTCTCTATTTTAACTGTACGAATCCTTTGCAGTGTAAATATATTGCCACACAATGGTCTGGGAACCGGAATACGGAGGTCAAGATTAAAAACGCTTTCATAGCGACTTTCTTCAGCACATATCAATACTATGTGAAGATTAATGTCTAATTTACAAAAGTTAATCCTAACAACATTTAAGATTTAGACAATGAAAACATCTCACTAATTGATATTCTGCTCCTTTATCAAGAATTCATCAATTTCATTCAATTCCTGATCTTTATGAAACGTTTGTTTCATGACGAAGAAATAGATGTATTAGAAATCCGCAAAAGCTACTTTAAGGTATTTATGGTCAAGGAAGAGTAGTTTTTCAAGAAAGCAATAGTGGGGCAAAAAATTATCGAAAGAATCGATATATATACATATGTATTGCTTAATGCTTTGCTAATTTTATAAAGACACGATACTTTCTAGTATTCAAACTGCAAGCGCGCCGAGCGCGTAGCGAACAAACGACGAGCCTGTCGTAACATAACCGTACGCTGCTATTAACTACTAGCATTGCATAACACTGCCGCCATCGCATGTCTTGCCAATCTGTTTCGTTTTTACAATAGGAATAGCATATGATTTTGATTTTTTAGTTGATCTTGATGCTTTTCTTTACACAGATATCCTCTCTATCGCGAGCTACCGGTAGATTTTCTCTTAGACTTAGCTTTAATAAATTAGAAAATGTAAGCAAAAATTGTGTCCCTTTTACATTTAATAATTATTTAAACATATATAAATGTTTATACAATTACAGTTAACAAATGCTCATGCAACTCGATAATTGCTACTGTAAAAGCATTAAACATCTCCAAAGTTGAAATTTTGCAATTTTTTCGAAATTTACGAATATAAGAAAAAACGGTATTGCACATTCTCTTTTAACCCACAAAAATCTACATAAATTTTATTGAAGTTTGTAAAGACGGAAAAGAGTTAAAATTTATTAAATCTGAGCATTCTGTTATCTTAGTACGAATTAGTACGAGTTAGCACAAATATAGGTTTCACTATGCTATAAATAAATATAGTTCTTAAATAAAATAAAATATAATTTTGCATGTGTCATGAAATTATAGAAAATCATTAATTCGTTAGAATGTAATTAAGTGAAGTGGAATTGAATTTCCCGAAAATAAGTTACTTATATTAGTAGCTTTTATTTCTTGACCGCTGTTGGGTCTGAATTTGTGCAGGTATAATTCGCACATTAATTCGAATCCGTCTGGTTCAATTTAAAATACTTCTGTAATAAAATATTATTTTGATTTCTCATACACAACTTTGTTTTCGTAATAAACCAGTGTAATGAACTCATCTCTGTTAATAAAATGAACTTTTATGTTTTGCAGGTGGGTCTATTTTTATCATTTTTAAATATTTAATTTTATAGATAATGTAAATAGGATTAGTTTCTTTTCTCTTATCGGAAATCTTGTTTCTATTGAATAAACATTTTTGAAATGATTTTGTGTAAGATTTCGCAAACATTGTGTATTAATATAAAAAGAAATTGTTAACTCTCAAAATTATAACTTTTTACGTTTTCATTTCCGTAGAAGCTTGAAGTATTGTAAACCCACACCTGGTACATCATATTATTAAAGAATCTATATAAATAATTATACTCCTTCGAGTTTTTAACGTACGTATTCAATTCTATAGTAACTTTATAATAACAGTAAGTTTAGTAAATATATAGTAAATATATAGTAAATTTATAGTAACAAAGATTTCTTTTTTCGAAACAGGGATAAAAAGTACATATCACGTAATTACTTTTTCATATTTTGTTCATATCATTACATACCGTTTCCTGATATAATTCCATAACAGTAAAACGATTATTACATTATTGAAAATTTAACATGATTTTTAGCAATAGGATATTAATAAGTTTTACGTATAATTTGCTCCTGCTACAGACAAGTAGTCTTGTAATCAATCACAGTTTCGGGTGCTTTGCTGCATGACGGTTCCAGTTGATAAGAGGTATTTTTATTTTCTTCGGGTATATATTTGGCAAATTTCTCCTTTTTCTTTTCACATACCGCTTCATCCACAGATGCTGCCTTCTCGATTTTCTCAACGCTATTGCTGCTTAGACGCCGTGCTATTTGATTACCTTTCGCTGCTCCCTCGTCTTTCTCGAGAAAATTACTCATGCTGACGCGTCTTTCCTTCGTCAAAATTTTGCCAAGAGAAGAATTTGGCCTAGCCAGAACATCCATTCTATCAAAACGGTAAGCACTACCTATACGATCTCTCTGCAGCGGTCTGGCTAACACGTCCATTCTATCGAAGTGACAAATACTTCCACCACGATTTCTTTGCAACGGTCTGGCAAGTACCTCCATCCTGTCAAATTGGCAGACACTCAACCGGTGGTCTCGTCGCCATAATTTTGGGGAAGCATCAAATTGACAGATACTCATTCCTCTGTCTCGAAAGGAAGACATAGACGTTTCGATTCTGTTCAATTGACCGACACTAGCCTTTCGTTCGTCTCGCAACAATTTCGTGGACTCGTTGGCTGGCTTCAGGTTTTTTAAAGCATCTTGTTCGTTGGAGGTGTTGTTCTCCGAAAACATTAAAAACTGAAGATCGAGAGCGCTTTTTGTGCGACGCGGTATACCTTCACCTCCAGGGAGGAAGGACATGCTAGATCCAATGAACACACTGTTTTGCCTTGGTCTTATTTGGCGCGAAATGTAATTTAATTCGTGCCCCGCCGGATAGTCCCCGCAGAGTATGTTGCATTTCGAGAATGTGCGCCGATTCTGCGAACAAACAAATCAATGACTTATGAATAGTTTTACTTGACGATCGAAACAGAGAAATTTTTGACGGATTGAACAGATCTGTGTATCCTGCATTTAATGATAGTTATAAGAAAGAGAGTTACGATGGATGAACATTGAGAAATATGTATGGAATATGTCTCAAGATTTTGCAGCCAAACCTTGTTAGAATATTCTATGAGTATAATCAAGCAAAAGCGTTATATAAACATAGATGATTTACAGCTTTATTGAAAGCTCAAAATCATACGTTGTCTATAAAAATTGTCTCAATACTAAAATTTGTATGTTAAATTTGTATGTTAATTTTAAAAATATATTTACATTTCGCGGTTTATATTTCTCATTCTAACAAACAATGAAATTAACACCGAATGATGTTACGCTTTATGTATTTATTATTTTTGCATTCTTGTACATATGTGGACTACACAAGGTAAGATGTTCAGCTATCCTTGAAATAATTCTTGTTAATTTCACTTATTTTCATTTTACTGAAAATTAATATGACTTTTATTATACACTTGTGAGCAAAATGAAAGAAACACTCAATATTCGGCAAAGGATTGCTGATATTTAAGCTGTTATGATTTTGTAACAAGAAATAACAATCATTTTAGACTCATTTTACAAGATAAAGCATCTACTTTCAGAATCATTAGTTAGCGTTTCCTTCCAGAGGTTCCAGGAAATTTAAGGAGTGATTCTTGAAGCCGAAATAAGACGAAAATCAGGAATAAATAAAATGCGCTTTTGGCTTTGTTTTTTAGTTATTGGCAATTAAAAATTGACCAAAATATCCCTGCACGCGAGTAAACCTCCTTACGCAAACATGCGGAGTTCAGTTTAAGCAACGAGACGCACAGTGATCCTCAAACCCAACGACACATGGGCGACAGCTCATCTCGTACAAGTCGTAGAGAAGAAAACTATTATATTCAGAGACGTAAATGATTCCGCGCGATGTTTTGCAAAAGAAATGGTAGATTGAACATTAAACCTACTTGCTCATGGAAATCCATAGGAGTATATTAAAAATCGCCCTATGAAGATTCAGATTAGGGAAGATTAATATTTCCCCTAATCCTTTGCTTCCATAATTTCTAAATAAAAAAGCATATTGTCAATATTCATAAAAGGTTTACACACGCACCGCGATTATCCCGGTCGCGAGTATCGACGAAAAATACAACAAATTACAATAGCTGTTCGATATATTCTCCGTCTTCTTGTAAACAGAGCCTGACACTTCTCTTCAAATTTTGCCGCATTGTGCGAAAATTTCTCAATGTATTCTGTGCGACTTCCGCCACGGAGAAAATGCGGCGTTACAGATCAATTACCGTAGACACCGGACACAGGTCCTCTTCGATCGATCCCACATGTTTCCAAAACAGCTAGTCAAGTGCTCTTGCATTGCGTTGGTAGAATGTGGTGATATATAATATCATTCTCCATGAATCATCTCCTGATGTGTGTGAATTTTCACATGCCCAAAAATGTTCGCTAACGTATATTCATTATTCCACATTTATTAAATGTTGCCTCATTAGTAAATAATATTCTCGCGGCGAAATTAGAATTGCGTTGTCATCCATTTGTAAGAATCTTTTCCTTTGAGAACATCCACTGCTTTTAAATCCTGAACTTTCTGAAAGCTATACGAGTGTAGATTTTTCCACTTCAATACGGGCCATACGGTGTTGTTGCAGACACATTCTTCAGCAGCAATAATCCTGGTATTTAGCCTGTGATTTTTTTGAACATGGCACAGTTTCTATTTCTTAGATCCGGGTCGTCGTGCTGAATTCGTCCGCCAGATTTCGCAGGTTTTAATGTACCTGTATCCCACAATCGTTGGTCCATTTTGCAAAATATCTTTGCGCTGGGTATAGTCCTATTAGGATATTTATCGCCGTATAAACGTTGCGCTTTTGTGCTATTGCTGTCCGCCGCAGCGTTCTCCAAACGGTACATTCTCCAAATGTACTCGACATTCTGTAATAAATGTAACGATATAAATAATAAAGAACGTATAGTACTACTACACTATATATAACACTCACTACACGCACTGCACACACAATACACCCAAGTAACGCTTTCCAAAAGTGTTGTTCTAGCCTCTTGCCTCGATATGGCTAAAATATGGTAATGTAGTGATGGAAAATTCACGCAGAAGAAAAATTTGTGATGTGTGACTTGATTGGTTTTTTTTAAACTATCTACAGGGGACTGAGATTTCAATAAAAATCATATGTAATGAATTGTATTTAAAACTTTTTACTTGAAAAAGCAAATGTTTTGTCAAGGATTATCCGCAATATTTGAATATCCACTGTCATACATCAATGGTAATTGGTAAACATCCAGATTATAAACAAATTAACTACCAGCCTTGATCATTGTCAGCTAAACTTAAAAACAAATATCACTTAATTTTTAAAACTGATGAATATTTATTCCTCACATAAACAAACTAGTGATCAATCTCGCATTCTTTATTGTAAACTAAAGTAAATAAATTACATACTTTTTTTTTCTAACGTTTAAGACTGATTTATAATATTATTTAACTATTATTATATTTAATATTATTTATTTATTATTTATTATTTAATATTTATTATTTATTTATATTAAAATTTTAATAAGTACACACTAAACCTCATAATATTTTTAATTATTCTCAATGAACCGCATATTCTGAGCTCATAATGTTTTGATATTATACGTTACAGTCGACAAACTTTACATGCGACATTGAGAAATTAAAGATAACACACTTGGGTTATCTTTTTGACGACGAGTGTAATAATAGCATTTGTAACAGGAAAGAACATTTGTTATTAGGAGACATTCTTTTCTGTTCTGTTCAAGTCTATATGTAAGTGTAGTTTCGGTACATTAGGTTGTTTTTCAAAATCATTAAAAAAGGTATCAGCAGTTAATAATTCTTACATAGGATTCGATGGTGTTGAAATTTTATGAATGCCACGAATAACGAAAACGATAAGCTCAATTGTTTTCTTCTAACTTTTAGTGAAGGTACGTTGACTTCGTAAGAAATTAGATTAACCGGGCTCGCACAGTAAGCTCCGGTTCCTATCCTAGCTCCAGCATTGTTTACACCTTATAAGATTTTGGGATGCGTGGTTTAGCAGAACCATACGCCATTGATCCGTAATCTACTTTAGATAGGATTAAAGACCTTGTATGATTTAACTAAAACTTGAAATTCGGCTCTTCAATTTGTTGATACGATGATTTATAATATGTTCAGTCTTCTATAACATTCAATTTTAAGATTTCTTAGAAATGGGACCCAAGTGTGTTTCCTGTCAAAAATTAGACCAAGAATTTTAGGTGCAGCTGTTGTCATAATTTGATATTAATGCAGGTGGATCTGCGGATAATGGTTTTGAATTGCTTTAACATTCGAGAAGATGGTTACGATAGTTTTACTTTTAGAAAATTTAAAACCAATCTGTAAGGCATAATTATGGAGTTTATCCAGGCTAACTAGAAGAATTTTGTAATTAGTGCTGAAGTTCTTTCCAGTAATAAAAAATATACGATAATAAGCGAATAGAGCATATTTTACTGGTTTGGCATATGCTTCCGTGATATCATTTATTGCAATCAAGGATAAGGTTACGCTTTAAACTGACCTTCCCGGGACCTCATTTGAGATCTCGGTTTTCTTTGATGGTTTGCCATTGACACGGGCGTAAATGAATCTGCCTTTTAAAAAATTTCATACAAATTATTAAATTTATTACATACATATATATGTCGGAGAGGAAAGAACACCGGAGCCTCTGGAATGCTGGATAATCCCGCAACATTGTAACCTAGAGCCTACTATAGCTGTAATTAAACAATTGTAGTTATTCAACCTAATTGTAATTGTCCGAGATTTGTGATAGTGAGCTTGGGCTCGAGGCGACAGTCGGTCGCCAACGTGCCCGCGGTCAAGGGATGAACGTTTTGCCTAACAAAGGTATGAAGTAATTCTATAGCTCTCCTTAAAAGAAATATCTCTGGCGACACACGACAGTAAACATTCCAACGGTCTCTGTCCCGTGGCCACACGCAGTTCCTATTCTTCGAGAAAGATGATTGCCAGATGTCGATGTCTCTCCACAGTACGTGATCAGCTAGCCCGAGGGCCGTTATAAACACTAATATCTAGTTACCTAAAGTCCTTCGAACAGATAAACAGTCTTTGTCTCAACTACGGGAAGATAGGGGAGATCTATTTCTTTCAACGAACGGCGTCTCCCACTAGCAACTTTCCCTCGAGGGCGGCTAGCATCTTTTCTAACCACCGATATGGAAATTGACCAATTAGCAGCAACGCCAATTTCCCTTACTCCCTGAACGAAGACTATCCTCGACGAATCCGATGATCTCGTGCCCTTAGACACACCCCGATATAGTTTTCCTCTGTGGCATCATCGGGATGGAAAAGGCATTCTTTCACGCGATCTCATCGACTAAAGGAGTAACGTCTTCACGAATTATTATTATTCAGACTTAGACCTCGCGAGCACGTTCGTTCATCATCCCGTTGACCGCGGATTCGTTATCGAACCCGAGACCATTGTTACTAGTATCGCGGGTGCCTAATCACCACAGTCGATTGTTAAACTTGTATCATCCGTGCCTGTGCTAATAAACTGTGTCTTTATTATATCGCAACGATGGCTAATTTCAATGAAGACTCACCAAACACCCACAATCCTAACCCCAACGCCACTCCGACATATAAAATAATTATCACATACATATTTATGTTCCACTGTTTGAGTTGCATAGATCGGTGTCTCCAGGCCATGTCGTATATTTCTTCAATATCCAGACAAATCGCTATTAGATGCTATTTGTTAAGGAAGACTTCAAAAATGGTTGAGTCAAGCATAACAAGATATTGTCTAAACTCATTTTGGTCTTTTTCAATAAGGTATTGATTTCAAATTACCATCGCAGTCTCCTGTTTAATACGTTTTCTAACAGCTTGTACATACAACACGTAAGGGAGATAAATCTCTTTTTTTTTTTGCACGTGGAGATATCCTCATGGACACTCCGCTGTTGCTAATAATCGGTGACAGCAGAATAGTGTCGGACTCCTACCGACTAAAACTCCACGATGACCATCCTACGCGTATGACAGGAGTGCTCCAGGAACCTCTTATGAATTATCTTCTGTTGCAACCCCTTCCCGCATCCTCTTGTTCGAGCCAGTCCTAAGAATTCTCCGTCTGTTTAATTTGGCGTTAAAGGGGGCCATTGCCCCTAGCGTAGTCGTAGTCCGCAGGGACGGCGATGAAGCGACTCTAGGCCACCTGACTGCCATCCTCCTCCATCGTCTTATCCTACAAGGGTGAGAGTTTTTCTTTCTCTCCCTTTCTGCTCGCTACTTTGCGAGCATAACTCGCTCGCAGAAGAGGCGGACGGCCTCGTATTGCTGTGGCCCTATCAACATCGCTTCTACAATCGCCGAGGGGGTCAGTCTTTCGCCTATGACGTGCCGCAGGCTGTAGCGGGACAGCTCCCACGCCGGACAGAGCTCCAGCGTGTGCTGCGCTGTGTCCCTGCCCTTCCCTAAGTGGTGACAGATGTCCGCCGTCTCCCGTCCGATTTCCCTCAGGTACTTGCCGAACACGCCGTGTCCAGTGAGCACCTGGGTCATCCTGTAGGTGAGCGGGAGGCCGCGGCGGCTTCTCCATGTCTCCGCGCCTCGATGTTCGCCTCCCTCGTTAATCAGCTGGGATCGCCACTGGTCCCACGCGTCCTCCTCGGCGGTTCTTAGATCGTTTGAGGCCGCATGTTCGGCCGAGTCCTCTCCCGGGTCCTATACTCTCCAGCGGGCGTATCTTCTTTAAGGGAGATAAATCTGTAACTATCAGGATGAATTTTGTTTTTTTTTCAAGTTGTAATGTGTGGACGATTATCGCTTCTTGCCATTTGACGGGAAAAGATGTCCAATCGCATGCGGTTATAAATATTTAACAGATACACTAGTCCTGAGTTTGGAAGTTGTTGAATAAAAAATGTTGGGAACGATGTTAGATTCTGGACTAGAGTTCTTTGATAGATTTTATCGTAGATTAGAGTTCGCTGATCAGGATTAGTGTGTAAAGAGTGATTATTTTGCTGGTGATATGAGGATATCAAGATGCGTGTCTTGAACTTTCTTCTATACTTTTATTGATCTTAAGAAATCTTCAATCGAAATTCACATTACTTGAGTTATTCTCAAAGGTATTTGTATGTTTCCGAACACTCACAGTTGTGAGCGGGTTGACGGAGGAAAGGAGTTGCTATCTAGACAGATAGATTACAAAGTGGACTGTATAAATTTATTGGATGCGTGACTATTAAGGGACTGTCCCTTCTAGATGTGATATATATGAATTGTCATGTTGTGTCTGACGGTCAGACCGTCCTGTCAGACGGCGAATGGTTGCTCGTATGTAACTACTCTGCCATTTCCGGCGGTTGGACGACAATCGTTGAACCTCGTGAGATGGAAGAGAACAATACTTGACCACTGACTATTGGTAACAAAATATTGGAACAAATTTACTTTTAATTTCAATTATAGACTTAAATTTTTGCGTGAGGAGCGGAAAATACTGTTACGTGTGCCCAGATTGGACTATGTGGGACTCGGCCGATGGCGTTGTCATACCCACTAACAAACTCTCCTCTCTCTGCTCCTCTTCTGTGCAAGCATCAATTCAGGTTTGGGCTTAACTACGTACCGCTCCCTTATACTTGAGTCCCAATTCTTCTTCTTCTTCCCCTTGTTCTTCTCCTCTCATTGAATCTCTCCTGCATCATTCTTGATAGCATGATTTTTCTGCACAAGGCCTGAAACCTTGCCCAGTCGTCTTCCTTCTTCACCACTAGCTCCATTAAAATTTCCGTTGTTAGTAGTGTGCCGACGTAATTTTTTAGCTCTGTCCTCTCACGTATCCACCTTGGGCAGTGAAAAAGCGCATTTTCAGCGTCATTGCCTTCGCCATTGCAGTCCCAGCATCTGGAGTGGTCCTCTTTATAAATCATTTTACGATAAACATTAAAAATCCCATTGACTGTCAAGATCTGCATGGTGAAGTGATTAATATTCCTCCTATTTCTTCTAAATAATCATACATCAGCTATCAGTCGCTTCGTTCACCAGCTCTTGAACGGGTGTTATACTGCTCTTGATGATCCTCCTTAACGCAATATTTTTCAGCCCGAAGCTCATCTGTGAAGTAAATGGGCATAATGCCCATAAGCACGCACAGTGCTGCATGGGACACTGTACGGTAGGCCGTTGAATCTCTTGTCGCTGCGGCCCTTTGGGCCCTTTTCAAGGTGCTCCTATTCTTCTAAATCTTTACTACCTTGGCCCATACAGGCACCGCATATGACACCGCCGACAGAGCCGGTGGGCCCGTTGAAATTGGGGAGCAAAGATCTAAATGCTCCCGTAAGGGCGTCGGCCTTCCCGCACACCATTTCCATGTGAGCTCCGAACCTTCTTTTGCAATCCATCTGGACCCCAAGGTATCTCACTTCCTGTCTCGTCGTCAGGAGGTATTCCTCGATGTTTATCTCGATTACCTTGGAGGTCCGTTTGCCCGTCAGGAATATCATCTCAGTCTTCTCACGAGCAATTCTTAATCCACAATCGGCACACTAGCGCGAAATCACGCCCATCGCATCGGATAACTTTGTGGTCGCCCTTTCCTGCTTAGGCACGTCAAGTATGACCACTAGGTCGCCGGCAAATGCCACCGCGTTCAGATGAGGCATCGCCTTTAACTCCTTTAATAACCCGTCGTACACCAGGTTCCAAAGCAGCGGTCCCAGTATTGATCCCTGAGGGACACCCGCGTACACGTTCCTCTTAACTGTTCCTTCCATCGTTCTGAATATAATCCTTCTGACCACGAAATAATTTTCGAATAATAACGTCGAATAATAAATAATAACGTCAGCAGTTTCTTGGGTATCCTACTAACAACCACTTCTCTCAAGATCACGTTCCAACTGAGGGTATTAAACGCGTTCTTCACATCGACTGCAACCAACATAGTTATCCTGTTTGTTCTTTTGGCTTCGTCGGCAAGATCAACCACATGACACAGGGCGTCCCCAGTGCTCCTCCTCCTTCTGAACCCATATTGGTTTTCATGAAATGGGTCCAGCCCCGGACTTTCCTCGATCAGAATCTTACTCAGTGCCGGGAGCACGCTGATCGGCCAGAATGAAGATGTCAGTGGTGGGTCTTTGCCCGGTTTGGGAATGAGGACCACCCTCGCCTCCTTCCATTTTGCCGGAATCTTGCCCTCGGAGTTCACCGCGTTCAATACCCTCAGTACTTCCTCCGCTTTTTCTTCTATCAATACTCTGGTCACGGTCCCTGGTATACAGTCTACACCGACCGCCTTCTTCGGATTAATCTTCTTGCCAGCGTCCCACAAGTCTTTCACCATAATCCTGCAGCCGTCGTCATCCACGTCACTATCTTCTTTCAGATTCCTAGACCTAGCATCACTATTTCCCGTCGCCTTCGCCAGGAAGAGCTCGTCAAGTATGTCACGGGCCCTATCCACGTGACCTTCCGTCCTCGTTCTCCGAGCCATCCTGGACACGATAGCCCTGTATGGCCTCCCCAATGAATCCCGATCCAGCATCGCACAGAATTCCTTCCGATACCTTTCTTTAGAATTCTTAATCATCCTCGCCAACTTCTTCTTGTTCTCCTTAAATTCATCGCTCAATCGAGCCGCGTCGTTTGTGCCTCTTATCCAGGCTCTCTGCGCTTTTCTCCTGCTCTTCATCGTCATTCTTCTAAAATTGCCGATTTCGTCACTCCACCAACAGTTGATGCATCTGTAGCGGCACTCGACAGCAACTACTGTCGTACGACGGCAGTGGTGGTTAGCGCCTTCTGTTACGAACGTTCGCAGACGAAATACCCGGGTCTCGTCATCGACAGCCAGTGGACGTTCGAGCCGCACTTCGACTCCCTGATCCCAAAGGTGTCGGTGGCTGCCAATGCATTGTGCGGCCTGCTGCCGAACATCGGCGGGGCGGGAGTTGCAGTGCGCCAACTATACGAGAGCGTCGTTCGGTCCCGAGTGATGTACGGGGCCCCGGTATGGGCGGATGATCTGATGGCGAGTCGACGCAGCATCCTGCTCCTGAGGAGGCTGCACAGGGTAACCGCCATCAGAATCATTAGGAGATACCGGACGGTGTCCCACGGGTCGGCGACCGCTCTAGCCGCGCCCCCCCCCCCCCCTGTGGCAGCTCCGAGAGGACGCGTGGGACCAGTGGCGATCCCAGCTGATCAACGAGGGAGGCGAACATCGAGGCGCGGAGGCGGTCCTCCCAAACTGGGAGACATGGAGAAGCCGCCGCGGCCTCCCTTTCACATACAGGATGACCCAGGTGCTCACTGGACACGGCATGTTCGGGAGTTACACTCCCCTAACCCTAATCATAATGTGAACCTGACAAGTAAATACCGAAAAATATATTGTATGCAAGTTTTAGGATATGTCAGAAATTATGAAGCGATATGATAACGTTTAAATATGGTTAAATTTGTGTAGAAGTTCGAGAACGATCAATTTGACCGGCGCTAGTAGTAGTGTTAAATCTTTGACTTCTTTTAATTAGTCTTAATCGGAATAGAAAGTGATTTCTGATTTGTATAATATATTTTTAAGTTATTTTCCTTTTGACATCTGCATTTGTTGAATCATATTGCATCATGATATTATTACATCACATTATATTATGGTTGTTCAAATCTCCCACTAATAAAAATGGTTTAACGAGTTGTTTTATAAGCTTGATCAACTCAGCTTCTTCGAGTTGGTGATTGTTGAGGATATAGACATTGCAGATACATATCTCTCGTTAACTAAACTAAACTAAAATGGCAATTGCTTTAATATTAGTATTAAGCAATATTTCTGTACAATTGATGTTTTGTTTCAAATAGATTGCAACTTCGTCACTTGCAATCGGAGAGTTAGTTCTATTTCGATGAGCTACATTGAAACATTTAATGTTTATGAGCTCATTTGCTTTGAAATTTGTTTCCTGGAGACATAACATGCATGGCCGGTGATCTTGGTGTAACTTTTCTATGAATTCAAACCATGCTTTAAGGATATTCCACTGTAAAATTTTGCTTAGCATTAATATTATTTAGAATAGTATTGTATTTATGTTTACTCTACACATTCGTCTTCTGAGCAGCAGGACAAAGCTCTCTCATGAAAATTGTTAGAAATTTTACGTCGTCTGTGTACTCTGTGGCAATCTCTTTTTAGTGCTGGAAGATCCAAATGATTTTTCAAGAAAGGTTTTTAATTGGTAGAAGTTTAACATTTTACCTGGTTCTTCTAGTTTACGTTTAACTAGTTGTAGCATATCTTCCATACTTCCAATTATTTCTTCTCATACGTCTATGTTTTCAATGTTAGGTATGGATGAGACTGTTTCGGTAACTTACAAATTTGTGGAAGAATTTGTTGGAGTAATTTATTGGTAATTGTTTGTGGTATGTCTAGAGACATGGACTGATTTTCGTTATGACTTATGTTAAAAGATTGTAGATTGTCGTAATTCACTAATATCCACCATATATGTTTTCACTCAGGATTCATAAATGTATAAGCTCTCATGAATAAAACGAATTCAGTTCAGTGGAGTGTACGATACTATTACGGTATTCGAGCAACCCCGGGAGAAACTGCTTGTCCATTGGGCGACGAATGTTTCGCCCGATATGAACGGGTTAAACATATAATACCCGATACGTTCGAATAAGTTTCTATCACCATCACTTCTTGCAGATATTAGTATAAGCAGATATTAGTATAGATTTTGTAATGCTTAAACAATTCATGATATAATATTAAATATTTGTGACTGTTATGCGGTGGCTATTATTCCATAATATATGCGTTATATTCGCTTTAAGACGATATCGGAATACAGGAATCACGAATAGAAGAGGTGTTTCGCTTTAATATCACGGAAGTATGTCCTCGCGATCACGTATGGATTCTTACGAAAACATAAAACTTACGAACGAATAGTGCCGAACAGGATTCCCACTGCCATTGTCATTGGCTATAGCAGTATGATTTTATCTTATCATTATGATTGTATTGAAAATGATAGTGGAAGTAGGAAGGAATTCTTCCTCCGAAAATCGATGAGCGCATCTTTAAGATTCGTGGACGCATTATCTATGCCTCTTTGTTCCTTTAGCTGACGATTAGATGAAGCCACTGGGTATCAAGCTAGAGTGGGAGCGATTACTATTTATGTAACTGGTACAGCTATAATATAATATAAAAAGTATTATTATCAAATTATTATATATTAAATGTTAATTGCCTATTATAATCTATTTAAAAGTGTTGAGATATGTATAATTTTCTGTGTTGGACTGGGTCAAATGCGTAGTAGAGATGCTTGTATGTGAGTATCAGTGTGTGGAAGTATGTGTGTGCGCGGCGTCTGGAAAACAGATTTTTCTTTTTTTTTTATTTTATTTTATTTATTAAAATTTACAATCAATTCTCGCATTGAGAATTTTCAGTAATTTTCCTAGCGTGGCACAGTGACATGGCTAATTATTTATAATAGTTAATACTTATTATAGATAAGTATAATTTATAAGTACTTGTTATAAGTAGGTAAATATTACTTAAAAGATAAATAAATATTATTTAGTATAAGTATCTAATTAAATCTAGTGTTTAGGTCTAGCGGGTAGTGTCTCTTCAGCCTGCGGGTCTGGTCCGTCGTATCAAGTAGTTCCGTGATTAGGGGGTTTCGATGTTTGTTGACTCTTTTGCTATATCTGTCGCTATATTTTGCTATTTCCTCTTTGACTGTGGGTATCTTGAGGTCGCGATGTATTGTTTCGTTGGTAACATACCAAGGTGCATCTATTAGGGATCTTAGCATTTTCGATTGGAAGCGTTGAAGTATTTCAATGTTAGAGTTACTTGCTGTTCCCCATAGTTGGATTCCGTAGGTCCAGACAGGTTTTATTACGGTCTTGTAGAGGGTAATTTTATTCTGTATGTTTAGTTTGGAGTGTCTGCCCGTGAGCCAATAGAAATTTTTTAGTTTGTTCTTCAGTTGCTTCGTTTTGTCTGTGATGTGGTTTCGCCATGTTAGTCTCCTGTCCAGGGTCATGCCCAGATATCTGACTGAGTTCTTGGGGCCTGAGGGCAGGTTTGTTTTCGGAGCGTGAAGGTTACATGTGAGGATTTTTTTCATTAATTTGGAAGCCCCATTTATGAAACCAGTTTTCCATGGAGTCGAGGCATCGCTGGAAATTGGATGAGGCAATTACCGGGTCTGCGTGAGAAGTTAATATCGCTGTGTCGTCAGCAAATGTTGCTATTATTATCTCAGTTGATATAGGTAAATCGGCCGTGTAGATGGAGAACAGCAGGGGTCCAAGGACACTACCTTGGGTTATGCCAGATTCTATTGGAAATGTTGAGGAAGTGGCGTCTAAGCATTTGACCATGAATTGTCTATTGGTTAGGTAGGACCTTAGGGTGGAGTAGTAGGTGTGTGATACGATTTTTTTGAGTTTGTATAGCAGCCCTTCATGCCATACTTTGTCGAATGCCTGTTGAATGTCTAGGAATACCGCTGAGCAATATTTTTTCTTTTCGAGGGTTTGGCTTATCATATGGGTTATTCGGTGGATTTGCTCTATTATCAAATGTTGCTTCCGAAAACCGAATTGATGATCTGGGAGTGTTTTCAGATTCTCTAGGAGTGGAAGGAGTCGATTCGCTAGCATCTTCTCGAATAGTTTAGACAGGGTCGGTAAGAGACTGATTGGGCGATAGGAGTTAGTTTCACATATCGGTTTTTCGGGTTTAGGGATGAGGGTAATCATTGAGATTTTCCAGGCCTTAGGAAAGTATTCTAGGCGAAGAATAGCGTTAAAAATTGAGGTGATGAGTGCAATCCCTTTAATGGGAAGTTCCTTGATTGCTTTATTGCCTATTAGGTCGTGCCCTGCTGCTTTCTTGGGATTTAGGCGACTGATTGAGTTTATAATCTCTGCAGAAGTGAAGGGTTCAATAGGAAGAGACATTTGGTAGGGAGAGTGCAGATATTCAGTAGTGTCCGCGGCAGATTTGGAGGAATGGGGTTTAAATACGTTAGACAAGTATTTGGCAAACAGGTTAGCTTTCTCTATAGGGCTACGCGCCCATCCACCTTGCGGACTGCGGATTGGAGGGATTATTTGCGGGGGACGCGTGAGTTTCCTGGAAGCCTTCCATAGTGAGTAGTTGGAGTCAGTTGTGGGAGACAGATTGGCGAGATATTTCTGGAAACAGTCATTTTTATAGTTTTTAATGATTTTGGTTAAATTCCTAGTTGCGTTATTTAGTTTGCGTTTGTCATCAGGTGTTCTATGGGTCTGCCATACTCTTCTAAGTTTACGTTTTTCTGCGATTTTTTTTAATATGTAATGGGGGTATTCATGTTTGTTGATAGAAGTCTTAGTAGGTGTGGAGGAGTGGATAGCGTTTATTATGCTGTTGTTTAAGTATTCCGTGGCTGTTTCGATATCTTCATTTGTTTTTAGGGAAATTAAGGCTGATGTTGAATGATTAAAGACTTTTCTAAAGAGCTGCCAGTTGGTGAGTTGGTTATGAATAAAGTCATTAGGTGGATTTTCGAATATTGTTGAGCTAATTGTTGCAATAACGGGGGAATGGTCTGAAGAGAGTTCCGCCGAGGAGTTGATTTGGACATATCTTGGCGAGATATTTTTAGTTATAAAGAAGTCAAGTAAATTAAGTATTTTGTTAGTGTCAGTGGGCCAGTAAGTGGATTCATATGTGGTGAGGTAGTTGAGTCTGTTGGTGTTTATGCTATTCAAGAGATTTTTGTCTCTTACTGTGATAAGTCTGCTGCCCCATTGGGTATGTTTGGCGTTATAGTCTCCTCCAGCTATGAATCTATTGCCCAGGGTGCCAAGGAAGTTATCAAAGTCTTCTTTGGCGATGGAGTGTCTGAGAGGGCAGTATACTGCTGAAGTGGTGATTGTTCCCTGGCAGTCTTCTATTGCTACGTTTGTTACTTGGAGGTAGTCTTCCTGAAATGATGGAAGTTCGTAGTGCTTAATGCTGGATTTGATTATGATTCCGGTGTCGCCGTGGGCCTTTCCACTGGGATGTTGGGTATGGTAGAAGTTATAACCGTTTTTTTTCAGGTAATTTTTGTCGGTGAAGTGAGTTTCAGATATGAGCATTACGTCGATTTGTTGTTGTTTTAAGAAGAGTTGTAGTTCGTATTTGTGTTGAGCTAGACCGTTGGCATTCCAGAGAGCTATGCGTCTTGTTTTTATTTTGCGTCGGGGCGTATTAGTTTATCCATGATAAGTGTTATTAGTGATAGCAAATTATTTATTTGCTCCGATTGTTTTTCTATTAGCTTTTCAAGTCTAGAGACGTTGTCTGTGTTTTGTGAATTGGGGACACTATTTTGAGAATTTTCCCTGTGACTATTCGGGTTATTTTGAATTCCTTGTACTGCTTGGGCACAGGAGGTTGAAGTAGTGGTGAATTTAGGAGGACTGGGTATTTGATTGGTTAAAGAGCTTGAAGTAGTAGTGAATTTAGGAGGACTGGGTATTTGGTTGGTTATCTCTTTTGCTCTGAGTTTTGGGTACTTATTTGTGTACAGGGTTTTGTAGGCTGGGCAGCCTATGTAGTTAGCAGGATGGTCACCTTGACAGTGGATGCACTTCACTGGGGTTTCCGGTGATTTAACGCACTAGTCAGTGGGGTGTGTACCTGCACATTTAACATTTAACACAGCGGAAGGTATGGTTGCAGTATTTCTGCGTGTGACCGTGTCTTTGGCACCTTTTATAATGCACTATCTCTTTTTTAACAAGCGGTGGTTCGAATTTTACTATAGAATTCATTAACCGGCTGATTTGGTATATTTCCTTGTTATTCGACTTTTGTTTTAAGTCGATAATAGGGATAACGGGTCTTTCGAGATTCTATGCCTTATGTTACTGACGTTGATTACTTCGTGGCCGTGTTTTAATAGTTCGAATTTGAGTTCATCCACGTCCGCTGAGTGGTGGATGTTGCGTAGAACCACTCGGAAAGGTCTTCCTTGCTTGAGCTGACAAGTATGAAAGTTGGCGTTCATGGTCTTGAGCAGTTTGGTGAGCCTTCTGTATGCGTCAGGATTTGTCGGCAGGATTTTCACTTGATTATTTTTGATTTTAAGGTTATAGTCCTCTTTGGAGATATCTCTCTCTATGGACTTAATCATCGTTTGTATATCGATGACATCGTCAACAAATAGTGGTGGGGGGGGGGGAATTTCTTTGGGTATGTTGGTTTGTTGGCGGATCAGCGATTTCCATGGAGTCGTTTGCGGTTTCCAATATGGCGTACCTGTTGTAGGTGTTGATTGTTGGCTGTTCAAACTCGGTGGCGTTTATGTTTGTTTTTGGTACTTCTAATTTCCTTTTCTTTGGGTTTTTAGCGCCATTGGTACGGGGGGATCTGTTGCACTTTTGCCACGGAGGAGGTAGCGCGGAGCAATTATGGGTTTGCTCAGGAGAGCCTGGTCGTGATTCCTGGGCCATCATCGAGCTAGTTAATTCAGATTGAATAACTAGTCGAGAGGCTATGGGGCTAGTATTCGGGTAGAGGTTCGAAGTGTGGGATTTTTCCTCTAAAGGATAGGAAACACTTGGCTGTGTTCACTTTCGACGAATGGGCGACACGTGTTGTTTTACGAACTTCTCAGAGCACTAGACACACGTCTGCACGCTTCGGCACTCAACAGCGAACTCGGAAAACAGATGACTGTAAACTAGTCAGTCGGTGAAGAGTCGGTGAAGAGTCGGTTAAGAGTCGGGTATGGAAGAAAGTGCTGAGACGCGTGCAAGTATGTATCGATGAATATATAAGGAATCGTCCATGAAATAAATATATTACTATTTTAATATGGATCGTTAGTGTAAATTTAGTGTTCCTATAACATTATTTCGGCTTCAAAGATCCACAATTCTCAACAAAAAGCAAACATGCTGTCACAAAACATATAATTACCCATATTGTCCCAATTTCGGTAACATGCCTTAGCGAATAACGTACGATTATTGTGGCGCATATAGAGAATTTCAGTTCACCATACGAGTTGGATCGACTAGAAGAGAATTTAAAAAGAGATAATATCGAAACTAATTCATGTAAGTATCTTGCACTTATTTTATTCTCGTTTCACAAACGCTAGTTCACTATAATTTTAAATATTTTTAATATTTCCAAGGTGTTAAAGAAAATCATCGAGTTCGCTGAAGTTGGTAACCGTACCTGCAACTGTATGTTTGTATATTTGTGTGAGCGGAACAATGGCTAAGCAACTGCGTGTCCAACAATGATCGCGTGTTTGCGGGCTTGATCTACAGGCGTGGGCTCTCTCATTTCCTCTCTGGTATAACGTTGTGTTCATTAGATTTTAAATAATATAAAACATTATTCGTTCGTTCACATGCTGGATATCAATAATTCTGTAGTTTGACACTTTATTACTGATTTTTGTCTTTTTTTTAACTTTTCTTCACATTCAATTTCTTATTAGCGAACTTGTAGAAAAGTTGCCTCATCGTGGATTTTCACCAGATAACTGCGAAATTTAGTTTTAGAAATCTCTCATGGGGTTAGGTCGTGGAGTACATAAATAAATACAAGCGACGATAAGTATACACTTCAAACGCACCGAAAAAAGTTTTTGTTTCCCATGTATAATCGTCCAGTTATGATCGTTAAATCGTTAAATAGTTAAATCGCAGTTAACTGGTTAATAGAATCTACTGACGCGTATAAACAATGGGAAATATTAAAAATGTGATTGAACCTATTGTAAATATCTGTCCAATCAATATTGGTTTTGTTAGTAATATAGAATATTGTAGAATATGGAAGAATGGAATATACAATGCACACAGTGTGCCACTCGAATATTCATCATACTTGGGCATATTTTACTTGGACTGAAATAAAAAATAACAATTTGAAATAATGGATTTTTTCAATTAATTTATTGGTTTTATTTGAGAACTAATTTGGAGGAAGTAATTTTATTCGTTTAAAATTCACATAAATCATATTCAAACAATTTCTTATTTTAATGAATGTAATTAAATCGTTCAAATAAAATAGTAAATAATCTGACATAAAAGATTGTGATGAGATTACCTGTGCTTTATTTGAATGAACTTGCTTTTACTTGGCCATAATAAATCATTATTCGTAGAATCCGTAAATTTTTACAATGTAATCGTACTTGTGCTCCAAATTGATCTCGTTTCAAACATTTCACCTGAAAGACATTTATATTGTGATTTTACTTACCATTGTAATAAATGAAAACAACCTTCTCATACGAGTAGATAGTGGTAATATAATGATACACTTTACAACAATTTCCTTTATATTTGGATAGTTGTGGAACATTTTTGTTTCTCTACTTCCTATTTCTATTCCTCAAAAACATTTAAATACTCAATGCGTGTATTTCTCTTCCGAAATGTTTTTATATCATATAACGGTTGATATAAAGTGACGTTATTTTTGTCTTCAAAAATTTTAAGGTAATTATTGAGATAGGGCGACCTCATTCATTTCAATAAGCTTAAAATATATTATCAAGAACAATATTCTGAACCACTTTTTCCTATGCATATAATGGCCGTTCTTCCTTAGTTTCCAAGATAAAAACTTTAATTAAATTTTACGCTATGATTACACTTCATTGTGGAGTAGACGGCCACATTTTCATATAGCCCAACCTAAACATAACTCATTAATGAAAGTGATAACCAATCTTAATATTGTATAAATAAAGAAGAAAAATTAATGGGTTATACATTAGGCCAGAGTAGTATTTGGACGCCATTAGGCGGGCGACAACGCTTGCGTGAAATAATTTTCAATGAATCAATTGATATCTATATGGAATGTCATACTTTATTCTGATCTCCAATCGTTCAAAAAATGTAACAAATATATCTACCTTCAATGAAAAATTCTTTACAGAATGTAATTTTATTAAATAGATTGTTAAGGAATAGAAATATTATTGAACATAAATTGCTTCAAAATTTCTGAAGTGAAAAATTGAGATAAGATGTTTACTGTATGTGCACAAACTGGCATAAATTTTCAAAATGTGTTATTTAAATTTTCATTATGAAAATTTCAGATTAAAATGTTACAAAAAGTGGCATTTACTTTTTTCTTCGTAATTTCGACCAATTGATTGAAGAGTATTCAACAATTAGGCATCGTTGCAAAATCAAATATGAAAAAGATGGAACAGATACGAACAATTTATCTTAAGCAGATCGCCAATGCATCCTGGTAAATTCGAAGTGATGATATCACGAAGAATTTGAAAATTGTTTCAGCGCAAGAGAAAATAACCCGTTATTCGAAAGAGCACTATGGAAGGATAAGTATCTACAGCAAGTCAGCAATTCTATCTTGTCCTAGAAGATTAAGAAAAAAGCACATTAAACATGTAACATTAAATTAAGTGCTAATTCCACAATGGTGCGAAAAATCGTATGGTATAGAAATAAAATAGTTTCATATATTTACTTATTGTCTCATTTTAACAGATTGTAAATACAAAAGAGGAGCGTAGTTCGTGGTTTTCTATACTAGTAAACACTGGAAGGTTAAATGTGAGCTTTATTTATTCCAGACAGTCAATGATAATGATGTATTCCTAGTGGGAAAATGTGAAACATGGGTATAGTCCGACTTTTTAAACCTATAAATATATTTTGATGGTATATTTACATATATAAGTATTATATATAATTATGTATATATAAAAGGATATTTTTAATATTATTTAAGCATATTTTTCTTTCGTGTGATTCGCTTCAAAACAATAGTTTATATACGGTATTTTTGTCTTAACTTTTACGATTTTATGAGTATGTCTTGTACATAAAACTGTAATGTATATGTATGTCAGAGTTACTACAAATGTTTCCACTATTCGTAAACGATTTCTGACGTTCTCACGATATTTATTGACTTTTAAAACAATTTACACAGATTTACAAGTATTACAAGTACAAGATATTACAAGTAAAATAAATCAAAGTCGTGATATTAAAAGTATGATACGGGTGTTGCTAGTTCATATTAATGTATTTCTTATACACGCAAAACAACTTTCTGTCTTCTTCTTACTTCCCTTATTATTTAAAATAATAAAATATTTAGAAAACAAATTATTTGATAATTCATTTCTTAAATAAAATTTTGGAATTTATTAATACTTTATTTTCAAATAAATTTATTTGTTATTTTATTTTAAGTTATTAATCATCTTTTATTTAATATTTTCAGTTCAAACAAAAAGTGCTGTTTGAAATTAGTGTTTTCGAGATAATTGAAATGAATATTTTTCATGTAAATAATTTTCAAAAATTCTTCATAACAAAACTTATTAAAAATACAATTTTTGTGATATGTGATTTGTTAATAAGGATTTTGATATTGCCTCATATGATAAATACAAAAATGTAACACGTTTGTTCCCTATGATCTATAAATAAAGTATATATTACCTGGAATTGATTTTGTTCAGTCGTAGTACAGCTTTGTCTATGTTCTTGTTGAAATTTCGGTTGATATGGCTCCAACATTCTAATCTTCCGCCAGCGATTGAAAAATAACGCAATTGCCGCAGCCCAAAGAAGGAGGACCAAAATAACAATCAAAGCCTCCTCAGCTCTGACTACAACTGCATTTGGTTTCGGAATGCCTGTTGCAACATTATATTCTATTGTTATACATTTATCATTGGAGCAAGCATGGATTAATATATTTTTCATATTTTCTCTATTTAAACGTAACGTATGTAAGTTTTAAATGAACAGTGGATTACGAAAATATTTGGACACTTACCGCAGGAAATCTTAAAAAATGTATTACATGAATTATTCGAAATTTTTTGAAATTTTGTTAGCGTCGTACTGAGACATGATTATCGCTATCACATAGCAGTAATAAAATTTGGAACCAATCAAAAAATGTATATAGAAATTGCAAGACATTTATTGCAAACATATATTTACTTTTCACTAATATAATTAGTGAAAAAGTAGTATAATCTCGCTACATATTTTTGCTTACGGTATAGTGAATAAGTGACTATTCATATATTTTGATGATATCCCAAAAATATCTTGTAACGTATATAGATACAATCCGTTTAAATCCGTTTTAAATACAAATATAATCACCATAGCAGTGTCTCGTTACAGTGCTAATGAGATCTCAAAACGCTTTATATAATACAATGCACGAGAAGTTTCTGAGGGTGTCTGAATATTTTTGTGAGCCATTGCAGGTATAAAGTTTCTACGAATATTCAAGTACTTTTCTGAGTAACAGTATACACCAGATCACGCGCAATTATAATAATTAACATTGTCTAATGAAGTCTTTTTTCCATAAATTGTAACGTTTACTAATTTTTAATGGATTAAGAAAGTCTTACAAATTTTGAATCTCACTCGTAATTATTTAAAATAGTAATGAAAGAAATACGCTGGCTTACGAAAGTATTCGAACATCCTTTAAAACAGAATAGCTTTTTAAATATTGAACGTAAATTTTTGTGAAAAGTTAGGAGGATTAATTTACTAAGTAAGATATAAAAAATTGTAATTAGTTGGAGTCACGAAGAGAATAGTAATAGGAAAATTTAAACAATAATTTCTTAGATTTATATTAGTTGTGTACATGCTAGAAATTTTATCGAGTATATTATCATGACTAGACTGCGGATCTTTATGCAAATACATATTTTTATAGGAAGTAAGTACAGTTATGAAACTTGGCTAGAAATTTGTTTTGTCATTAGAAGATTCTAAAAATACAATGTTTATTCTGCATTTTTGTATATCACATATGTCATCCATAAGTGAATATTTCTTACATAAATGCATAATTTTGCATATGTACATATTTAGTTGATAATTTATCAAGCAATAATATGCAAGTCCGACTAAATCTAATAATTTATTATTATTTGTGTAATTATCTATTTGTAATAGATGGAGCAGCATCGCTCGCTCACTTCAATTACCTACCTTGTCTTTATTTCATACTGTGTTTTCCTTGTTAGTAAACTGTGCTACGAGTCGATATCATTCCGGAAGAGATTTAAATAATTTAGTTACACGAGTAATAGATTACATAGGTTACATTTAGTTAAGAGTGAAATACTCGCGATTAAGGATTTAAGTATTAATAAGATGCTTAAGTAAAAAAATTGCAAATGTGTAATAGTGTTCAACCGAATTACGTCATTATTGTAGAGGGAGAAGATGTTTATTGCAAAATATGTAACAAGCAGATTCGATGCGATAGAAAATCGCAAATAGAACAACTGCACAGGACAGATATTACACAGCATAATAAACTTATTTTTATTGCTTCAAATAACGATCCACAAAATGAGGTAGGTTCGTTAGGAAGAGAAAATAATTTTTGTACTGACATGTGCCAAGCTATGATGAAAATGTCTGAACAATAAGTTGGCGCAAAATCTATTGAACATGATTTTCAAGGTAAACAATTTTTTTTTACTGCAACCTATTCTACTCATCACAAGAACCAAATATCTCACAGGAGCCATAAGTCGCAAATGAGCTTAAACTGGCTTTATTTTCAATGTATTTACATTTACATTCACATTTAATGAGAAAGCAGCGTGTTATTTACATAGCAACCAGAAATTACAGAGTATCTTATGAAATATATCAGAATTCAGGAATAACGAAAGATCTGTACGTGTAGAAGACATTCCATGACAATGCAATTTTCAAAGGCTATGTTAACAATTTGGGGTTCAAGAATTAATATTGCGATGTCTGAATGCAGGTCAAACCCGTACCAATTGACGTAAAGAAGAACAAGTTAATTATCGCTTTTGCACGTGCTTATTCACTATTGGACTTATATGAAGTAGTTTGTCAAGTGAGAATCAATCACATGACAGTGTGACGAATAAGCCGGCTTACAACCTTACAAAATTTGTCGCATTCAAGCACTCTAACCAAATGACTATGCTACTCGGCGAAGTTCTTCTTGTTCGATACTACATATGTTGCAAGACACATTTTTGCAACACAGTTGCAGTTCCACATTTTTTTGGAGCGTGTATCATTTACGGATGATGGAAGCAGTTTCGATCGACAAAATACCAGGATTTGGGCTTACAAATATCCACATGCAATGGCTGAAAAATATAATCAAGAACCATAACCATAAACTCATTGGCAACTTTTCCTACATCGCTTTTTACGGTTTCATCTTCTAAGTGAATTACGTAAAATTATAACCACGATAGAGATATTACTTCATCTCTTTTATATACGACGGTGCTCCACTTCGTCATACCCAATCGGTACCCTAATTTTTGAAAGAAAAATTTAGATTACCGTGGATAGAATGTCGCGCAGCTCCTCACATCCAGCGTTTTCGTCCATGAGAACTGACGGCAATGGACTTCTTTCTTTACAAGAAGAAATTGTTTATAATTCGAGTGAGCAGACTGCATCCGTTGAACAACTATAACATCCAATACGATGTGGTTTTACCATACAGGGTCAATACGTAATCTTTGGGAAAGACTTGACGGAAATGTAGAAATGCGAGTTCGAGAGCAGAAAGAAAAAAAGAAAAAAAGAAAAAAGGAAGAATGAAAGAAAGGAAGATACGGGATGCATAGTTATGAATCTGGAGCATCTACGTGAAACAATAGATGCTATTGTCCCTACATCTGACTACAGAATGTAAATATATTATGAATAAAGCTAGTTTAAGAATTATTAGAACCTTAACATTTTTTCCGGGAGAAGGGGTCATTTGCGACTTTTGTTCTCCCTCATGAATAGAATACGTTCCAATAAAAAATTTTGACCTTGGATTTTAAAGTCAAGATTGCTCTTGTGCAAACACTTTTTTACAAATTTCCACCCATTCGAAAATTTAGAACCACGCTACGACACTCTTTACACTTATTTACTTTACACCCTGTACATACTATTGTTCGTGGCGAAATTTGAATTGTGCTGGATATCGTGGTTAACATACAGAACATCACGCAAATCTTATATATATTGCCGTGAAGACCGAAATAGATTGAAAAGATCTATAAAAAAGGCGACTGTATACAAGTTGACAGTTTTGTTACAAACTTTGGTCTGTCACAAATCATCCAGCATAAAGTACAGAACAATTCTCAATTTAACTTTACGAAAATAACTGACATAAAGTTAATTCAACGTACGAGTAAAGTTGATTTAAAATAAAAACATTAGTAATATTTTGTTTTAAGAGTATTAGTCTCTCATCCGAAACTAATGTTAAGTTTCATTGTTATAAAAATTACAATTATTTGTATATGCATTTAAATTTAATAATTTATATTTATTATATTCATATTTATACTGCGTGCACAAATCTGTGGCGTTCCTTATATAGCTTTACTATTAGCAATTTTGATTTTTGTAAACTTTTGTAAATTTTCATGTTGATTAAAAGAAAGAAGACAATGATACATGGAACAAAAAAGATTATAGAAGAAAAGTTTAAGCAAGAAGATAACTGTGTCATTATCGGGGATGTGGTCACAAATAGTAGCAATATTTTGGAGACAACACGTATATTAACACTTTAAGTATTTTACTTAATTTTGAAAGTTTGCTTAACTTGCATGATTAATTACTTTTAATCTACTATATGACACGTGTACGCGACAAAAGCGCCACTAGCTGTAAAATTGAAATACACTATAAAAAATGATAAACTTTTTCAGTTATCTCTTTTTGAAAAATGTATACCTTTATTGTTTAAAGATTCATTAATATTATGCACAGAATTTTAAATCTGACTAATTTGTAAACAAAACAGATAATCAGTATTTGAAACTAAATATATTTTTGTACTAAATAATCAATATTTGAAACTAAAAATGTTTTTATACTAAATAATCAAATATTTGGAAAAGAAAAAGTATAAATTAAAATTTTAATTTGTTTTTAAACAAAAGAAAAGAAAGAAGATCACGTAGTGCCATGTGTTAGAATTATGAATATGTTTCTTGGTTCACCTAAATATTACTTTAAATAGCAAAACCAAATTTTTTTTCTCTTTGACGAGTATGTCCGCTATGAAACAAAAAATTGCCATCTTAGTTAATTATTTTTATAATAAATAAAGATCAAAGTAGGTGGAAAATATATCTTTTTATTTCTGAATATGTGCACACCGGTTAAAAATTTTATTTTACTTTTTCCAATAAAAATTTGTATTAAAAAATTG
Organism: Bombus flavifrons; assembly: GCF_040668555.2. Lineage (NCBI taxonomy): Eukaryota > Metazoa > Arthropoda > Insecta > Hymenoptera > Apidae > Bombus > Bombus flavifrons. Next base: position 2,767,477 of record NC_138453.1, on the reverse strand, counting down.
TTATATTTTTCTCGAATATTCTTCATTAAATCTAATCTAATGTTTTTATAATTCAGTTTTTAGAGGGTAAAATTTGTTTATAATGTAACATTACTTTTGAAAATCAATGGATAGTACCCGACATCGTTTGTTGATTCGTATATCGAAAAGTGAAATGAGAACGTAATAATCACGATACTATCAACTAATGTAAATAAAATTATTTTAATAATAATTATTCTACCAAAGTACAAAATAAAAAGTTCTGTAACATTAAGTTGCTTGATTAACCTTAGCTACTAAATAAGCATGTGTCATGCTGTTTTTCCTAAAGTACTTAAATATACAACAAAGTCTGTTTCACTGTCTCAAGGCCGGTCTTCCTAACGATGCCAACCAATAAACACCGTGTTGATCGATCGTCTTAAGCTATGCGAGGTCGCTACGAAGCTGCTTCACCCGAAAGCTGCTTCACTTGAATTGTTTCATACTTTAACGTAGAGTGTAGCTTACGCAACACAAGTAAGCGAAGCAAGGTGAACCGCGTTTAAATTCACCGAATTTTGGGAAATAAAAAGATAAGGCAAAGATGACGGTGGTGGATCGAAGAATATTATAAGAAACAACTGCCATATAAAAATAGGTTAAATGTGGCGTTTAAATTCGACTTTTACGATATCCCCGGAAATTAGGAGTTCTCCTAATTATAAAACAAACTTAAACGATATATGGTAAGGTATATGTAAAAATATGAAATTCAGAAATAGTATTCAAGCCACATCTCTATCATAAATACTGCTTAAACCTATTTCTAACATCTTCGCGTCGTTCCATGCCAAATCAATCACTTCTTTTCATTTTTGTTCAAAATGGGATATGATGCGGTTTGCGTGAAATTAGGAAAATGGATGAAGTTAAATCATCGTTTCTAGAAACACGAGTCTTTGAATTTTACGATTTTTGTCAATTTTAGTAAAACTGGATTGTGTATTTAAATTTTTATCTCGAAAAATATTTATCGCACTGAATAAACTATTTTTTGTTTTAACCGAGTAAAATCGCTTTACTTGAATAAATTCTTATTATGTTGAGAACTGCTTTTTGAAATATTAAAAATTATAAACAAATTTTTATTTTACAAATTGCATCTCAAGGTCACACATACCTCACCTCCAATTTCATGTGAACTACACTATATTCTATTTTGAACAAAATTCGAGACTGAGAAGAAAAAATGATCAATTTGGCTGGGAATGACAAATAAATCGAGTAAGGTATGCCCTACGTGATATGATTTACCTTGAGGTATGCCCTAGACTAGATTTTATATGAGGAAAAAATGGAAGCTTGAACTCATATGACCTACTCATAAGAGTAATATTCTAAAATGTAAAATCCAAGCAATGAAATATCATTTATACGCGAAAAAAATTGTCACTATTTAAGTATAGCAGTGATATATGTTTCGATCACTCGTGGATCACTCGATCAACGGGAGTCGTAAATTCCCGTTACGATTAGACGATATGTGTATTGAAGAGCAAAACGTATCGTGTAAAAAAGAAGAAATTCTGAATCAATTGGCTGATGAGCAATATAATAATGTCGTGTTTTATCTCATTTTAATCAGAAAAATCTTACCATCTGTGTCCATGAAATTTTTATTCACTAAATATGTAACTTGAACAAATTTCATCTCACCTCACCGATATGAGAGCGAAATATACGATTCAGTCAAGTGCTCGAAACAAAATCACGGGGCAGGGATAATGCAATGATATAAACCGATGATATAAACAACAGTATCATTGTATTCTATCGGGATATCAAAACGGATATCAAAGCGGGAGACCAAAAGTGGTCATGAGGCTAGATAATATCTTCGGCAAATAAATAACATGCGTCTGTTCTAACGAAACTTACCGCTATAATACAGCAACTTTCGGTCCATTTTTATGGCTTTATATCTACGTCTTGAAGCACAAGAAATATAATCATGTTCTATTATTGAGTTCAATTAGTATTAAAAATTAGTATTACAAAATATCTTGGTCTGCCGAACTTCATCCAGCTACGACCTACTAGCGAACCATAAGCAATCTGACGATCAATTTTTTCGATCAGCTATTTACGCACACATTCGCGATACACGCCTCGCGAGGCAGCTTTGTACTGTCTCTATATAATTTAATAACTTGTGAGTTTATGAAAAAATAAGTTTAATGTTTCTTTTGATATTGTCTCTGGCCGAAATTCTGGATCTTTCCTCTTACTGCATAACAATCGGACAAACGAAACGTGCCACTTTTCGTAACGCATATGCCCTTCTATAATTTCATATCTTTCACATTATTTTACTATGAAGCTAACAGTGTAACTATTACCAAAAGACACTTAAAAATCTAGGATTTTCTGTACAACAGATATGCGTCAAACTATGCATAGAAACACATTCCCTTAGTTAACTCTTTGTCCTATCCGCTAACTTCCGATTGCTCAGGCTACAATAAACAAGAAAGTCGGTCACGCGTCGAGCTATTTAGCTGTTTAGCCGTGTGCTGCAACTTGCGCAAAATGTATGCGACTTATGACATGTATTCGACGCAACGAAATGAATTGTGAAATAATAAACACCTTTATGCACAACTAATACTTTTAAGATGTCTGGGAAGTAATTATGATCGATTCATCAGTGAACAAAAATGCTTTAATATTTGAAAATTGATAATGTATCAGTAACAATTCTTTCCTCAATACCAATCATTCCTCTGTTGTAATCAAGAATACATTCTGACTTGAAAGAAGGGTTTAGTTGACTTCCGTTTTGTTCAGTCATTTCTACAGTTTAGTTCTGCCCGAGCAGTCGAGCTACACGGTCGTGTGAATCAGTGCTTCCGTAAGTGCAACAAGTGGGAAAACAAAGTGATATATAATAGAACCAATCGCTAATTGATGGAAAACATGCAAAAAATACCACCAATAAAAATTCTAAATAAAGACGAAACATATTCTATAAACAGAGCTATAGATAAAACAAACCCAAATAAACCAACAGTTCAGGATTGCTCTGTTATTAATGAAATAGAAATGGAAATTACACAAAATAATGACGAAAAGAATAATATCAACAATGATCTATCACATCGGAACGAAAGCTGGAAGAATGTAACTCCCAGCAAAAGACGAAAAATAACTTCAAACACAAATGCTAGGAGGGCTATAGAAACAGAAAGGCAACAATGGCTACAGGAAATTCCTCTACAAAACTCCTTCAGCTCACTGCCAGAAGAGATAGATTCAGACCCAGGTGAAAAACCAATAACACACATTCCCAAACCACCACCAATCTACATAGATGCTAAAATAATAGACCCCCTCATTGATCTGCTAAACATCACGGCAGGAAAAGAAAATTACACCATCAAACAACTTAAATTGGATCAGGTAAAAGTACAAACAAAATACCCCAGAATTTTACAGGAAAGTGACAAAAGCACTAAAAGAAAAAAATGCTGGATATCATACTTACCAACCCAAAACTGATAAAAGCTACTAAGCAGTAATCAGAGGTTTACACCCTAAAACAAATACAAATAACATATGCGAGGAATTAGCCAAAATCGGACATCAGGTAAGAACGATCAATAATATAACCAGATTTGATACTAAACAACCATTACCGCTATTTTTAATAGAGCTTGAACTTAAAAATAACAACAAAGAAATTTTCGAAATTAAAAAAATTTTAAACACAATAATTACAGTCGAGCCACCCAGACACAAAAAAGACATACCACAATGTATGCGGTGTCAACAATATGGACACACAAAAAATTACTGCAACAGAAACCCGGCGTATGTCAAATGCGCAGGAAAGCACCTAACAATGAACTGCCCGCACACGGGAAAAATAAATGATGTAAAATGTTACAATTGCGGTGGAAATCACCCAGCTAGCTACAAAGGCTGTATAGTCAGAAAGCAACATCAAAACAAACTTTCTCCGCCGCTTCGTAACAGGACATATAATAATTACCACACACAACAGAATAGCACAGTAACCGAGACATCAACAAACGTACAGCATGTAATGAACATCAACCATAATAATACCAACACCTTTGGTAGCCGAAGCTACGCGCAAGTAGCCAAACAGTCAACACCATTAGATAATCAAAACCGGAACAATAACATCGACGACGCTACAGAAATCAAAGAACTGTTAAAGCAATCCATCAAAAACACGGAAATGCTAACAAAAATGATAAGCGAACAAAACGCAGTCCTTAGACAGCACACGCAACAAATTACACTTATGCTACAACTACTTACAAACATGCTAAGCAAAAAATAAAAATGGACACGTTTAAAATAGCAGCCTGGAATTCTAACGGCCTACAACAAAGGGCCCTAGAAACTAAAACATTCCTGTATAACAATAATATCGATATACTACTTGTTTCAGAAATACACTTCACTCCAAAAAGCTACATGAAAATACCGTACTACACCACATATGATACCAAACATCCTTCAGGAAAAGCACACGGAGGGACCGCAGTGATAATAAGAAACGATATTAAACATCACTTACACAGCCAAGTTAGTAAGGAATATATCCAAGCAACCACCGTTACAGTACAAACTAGCAGCAACTATTTACAGCTGTCGGCAGTATACGTACCACCGCGACACAAAATGACAACACAAATGTGAGAAGAGTACTTTCAGCACTTAGGTGACAAATATATCGCAGCGGGAGACTACAATGCAAAGCACACGCTATGGGGATCAAGAATTACCACAACTCGAGGTAGAACCCTGGAAAAATACATTAGAAACAATAACTTCAATATATTATCGACAGGAAGACCGACATACTGGCCGACAGACCTGAGCAAAATACCTGACCTACTTGATTTTGCAGTTACAAAGGGACTAAATGCAAATAAACTAAATATAGCACCCAGCCTCGAGCTTACCTCCGATCATACACCCATAATTATTACATACAGAAACAAACCAATACTTTATAACAATTCAGAGACACTATGCAATAAAACCACCAAATGGCAAACATTTAAAGAAATAATTGAGAGCAAAATCAACTGCAACATCCCACTGAAAACACCTGCACACATCGAACAAGCAGTAACAACACTTACAGAAACTATTCAGGATGCAGCATGGGCAACCACCATACCTGAATCAACAAATAGACAAACAAAATTCTAAAAATAATTCTAAATAAAAATAATTCTAAATAAAAATTCTAAATAAAAAAAAAATAGACAGACATCCTCGAAAAAATCAGAGAAAAAAGAAAAGCGAAAGCAAAATGGCAAAAACATAGAACAAAAGAAAACAAAAAACACCTAAACAAACTTGCAAAAGAAATAAAAAACAAAATAAAAGAACACAACAACAACGAGTTCACAGAATTCATAGAGTCACTATCCGCACACGAGAACACAAACTACTCCCTATGGAAAACAATAAAAAAAATAAGGAAGCCAATAAAACTAGTCCCGGCAATCAGAAAAGCAGATAACACATGGGCAAGGAGCAATGAAGAACAAGCGGAAGAATTTGCCAACCACCTAAGCAACACATTCACACCCCATTATATCAATAACAGCAACCTCAATTGTCATACCGACGAGGATGCAGTAACCACTAGTACCTCAACCGACAAACACTACATCATACCTAAAACAACAGAACAAGAAATTAGAAACATAATCGAAAAAACAAAAAACAATAAAGCACCAGGAATCGACCTAATCAATGGTAAAATCCTAAAAATCCTTCCTCCAAAAGCGATACGACTAATTACAATAATTTACAATGCAATATTAAGAATCCAATACTATCCTAAACTATGGAAACTAGCACAGATCATAATGTTACCTAAACCAGGCAAAGACCCACACCAAACAGCATCTTACAGACCAATATCACTACTTCCCGTGTTTTCTAAAATACTAGAAAAAATAATTTACGCCCGCTTAAAACCAATAATAGAGAAGGAAAAATTAATACCAGATCACCAATTTGGATTCAGAAACAAACACTTCACGATAGAGCAAATGCACAGACTCACAAATGAAATAATGCCAGCATTAGAAAACAAACAATACTGTACAGCCCTTTTTATGGACATAGAGGAGGCATTCGATAAAATAAACCACGAAAGCCTTCTACAAACAATCAGGAAACAATTTCCGAAACAAATATACCATTTATTAAAATCGTACTTAAGCAACAGAACCTTCATAGTAAAAATTAAAGATTCATACTCCGAAGTTAAAGATATCAAGGCGGGGGTTCCGCAAGGAAGCGTCCTAGGACTAATGCTATACACACTATACACGGCCAACATACCAACAACTACCAATAGCAAAATACTCTCATTTGCGGATGACACAGCTGTACTAGTCAGGCACACTAACCCGGTAACAGCAGTCACATTACTACAAGAACATATCACAAAAATAGAAAAGTGGCTTCAAGATAAACAAATTAAAGCAAACCCCGATAAATGCAACCACATTACATTCACACTGCGAAAACAGATATCACCAAACATTATACTTAACAGCATATTAAATCAATAATATACAAAATACAGACAGCAAGGCGACAAATGCACTGGTTAACAAGTCGAAAATCCAAACTAAGCATAGAAAACAAATTAAAAATTTACAAAACGATCATAAAACCAATCTGGACGTACGGAATACCACTATGGGGAACAGCAGCAATGAGCCATATAACCAAAATAGAGACAATCCAAGCAAAAATTCTTAGAACAATAGTAAACGCCCCATGGTACGTTAGAAACGAGGACATACTGAAAGACCTTGGAATACCAACGATCAAGGAAGAGATTAGCAGATGCGCAAGAAGGTACAGAGAAAGAATAGCAACGCACCCGAACCGGCTGGCAGCGGAAACGATCAACACAAGCATAGAAAGAAGACTAAAAAGGAAACACCCAGCAGATCTCATAAAGGATATATCTTAACAAACACGAAGATGGTACCCCATTGGGGGTAGCCACCCACGTGATAATCAATCAGCTAAAAAATTCTACCAAATGTCCAAATTGGACAAATTGTGAATGTGAAATATTAAATAAAAAAAAAAAAAATTTCTACAGTTTCGTACCTTTGTAGAAATAATATGGACGTCTCGTTTATTCTTCCACTTCAACGCTAATATGTCATTGCAACTTTCTATCCTGCATTCCCCTTTTTTAAATTTTGCTTTAACAAAATCTTTCGGCATATTTTTTCTATTAAAACATATTGCCCTAACAGCATTTGTTCCATTTTCAATTAAAATTAGACACAGTTTCGGCGAAGAATACCAATTACCTATATACAATGTGTGTCCTTTATATAGTACTGACTTTGATAACTCCATGACAACACTTTCATATCCACAATAACCAAGATTTGTTTTATCATTACTTGAATACATTGTAAAATTATAGCAATAGCCCGATGTTGACTCGCACAGTTTATAAAATTTTCTTTCGAACTTTGTCTTCTTCGAGGGATTAAATTGTTTATAAAACATGAGTCTCTTAAATTTCATTAACGATTCATCGATTGTGATGTTCTCTTCCATTGCGTATACTTATTTGAATTTTTTATTAAAATAGTTTATTACAGGTTTGACTTTACGTAATTTATTCATCACGTCAGTCATATCGTTATTTACAAAATGGAAAAACTCAGTGATTTGCAAAAATCTTTTCAGTGGCATAGTTTTCCTAGATATCGGTGTTTCTATATTATATATATCTTTCTTTTATTTTCATTGATTATTGCTTGTCCTACGTAGCGATTCGTTTCCGTGACAATATTATCCCAAAACACATTGTCAAACATTATATGAAAAAAGTCTAACTCTTTTACTTCCACTGATCTAAAATTGCTACTCTTATGCCAGGAATCTGTATATACTTCTAGATTTTTGGCTTGTTATTTTCTATTCTCCAAATTCATTGCTTCGATAACTGATGATTGATACTGTCTTCATCATCGGTATTCAATGGTTAATTTTTTTGGACATTTTCGTACAGGAAACACAATATTGCTACCATCACTATCGTTATAAAGAACGATCTACCGAATCACTATCCGCAATAGTAACACACTTCTCACTACTACCATCAATACTAGATTTTTTTTACTATCATGATACGTATAAGGGTTGTCTAATTCTTTTAGGGAATTATAATGCAAGCGTGTGAACGTAACGAAGAATTACACGTGACTAAAGTAAAAAAATATCGAGAGCAACTAAACCACGAGTCTAACTCGTATCGTTTATGTTTGTCCCGAATGAAGTACCACGAGCCAAGCTCGTACTTATTGTTTTTGGCCCAAATTTCTTACCACGAATCTCACTCGTTGTTGTAGAACAAGGCGTTAAATGTGGTAGTTCACTAAAACTCGAAAAAGTCTATTTTTTCATGGTAAAATTAAAAAATACGTTCGGCCCTTCAGTCTTTCTGAATCGTGGATCACGCGTGATCTTCGAATTAAGTACAAAAATTGAAAATTCGTCTTCTGCGTTTTATGTGATTTTAAACTCACCATCCGAATAGGTCGAATTGATTTCAGTGATGACGTCCAATTTGGATGGCATTGATCCGACAAGAATCATGTCTTCCGGAGCTTCCTTTAGCTCTAGTTCGATTTCTGTCACGTCTCCTAAACAAACGAAAACGATATGATATATGTACAGGGTATCAAAAATTATTTGTCGTGGCTCTGGAAGATAATCCTACACTTCCGGATCGATGGAGATCTGTTAAAAAACTGGTTCGCGAAAATTACCTCGAGCATGATTTTCATGGTCAAACATTTTTATTGTATCATATGGTAGTCATTACTGGGAACGAATGTCTGAAAAGAACCCACGAAATCATCTTCTTTGAAAAAATGTTTAAAGCTTCATTAATCATTAAACTGGTCTTATTCATTTTGAAGTAAGATATGGCACAAAATAACATCGGTGTTAGAATCTACTTACTAGTGAACGTATGATATCTATCATTCAAAATATTAAACTGACTTTATTTACATGTTACAATCAGATATGGAATAAATCAAGCCTGTCTAAGTTATCATCCCCGCGATCGGTTTTCAAGTGCGAGGAACGAAAGAACGATTTACTATATTCTCCCTGTTCGACGAGTCGGGTCGATAGAAGTAAACAGAACATTCGCGTGAAAATATAAGATGAATATGAAGAAGTAAATAGCATACACGATAAATGTAAGGGAATACAGATATTTGCTGGCTATTTATTGCAGCAAAGTGCAGAGAAGCGACACAGCAAAGAGATCGTGATAGGGCATATTGTGAGCGCAGGCACAAATCTCCTTTACGAGATTATGCGTACAACGCCACTTGGGCCCATTAGCCAACACTAAAAGGCTATTTGGGATAGTCTGGATCAGTATGAACAACTTCAAGTGCGATGAACCATTAACAGGTGAGGATAATGGAAATACGTCAGCGTAAAATCACTCGCCTTTGGGAAATACTCTGCAAACATAGAAATATTTGTTCGGTGCTTTGTGCTATTAGTGAATGGTGGTAATTATTCTTTGGCACGAGAAATATATCTGCAATTGACAAGAATTAATAGAGGATCGCAGCATCGAGTTCCAGATCGTCATGATTTCCAAAGGGTTCAGCGATCCACAATTGTGACTCTAATATCTCACTCGACGCTCCTCGTATCCATTAGCGTAAGGAAGAGCACGTTATCGTTTATGGACGTATGTACCCATTAATGTGTTTGCGAAGAATATCTCGTCAAATAGGGATTTTACACGAATCGGCGAGAAGAATAATACGTCAAGAAGGTCTATGCCTTTATAAAGTTAACCGTGTGCAAGAACTATATAGAATGGATTATGCACCGACGTATTTATCTCCGATAGTCCCTTTACATCGACAAGAACGTTGTGGATGGAATAAGTGTTATCAGCCACGGCATAGGAAGGAGTAATAATTGAACTGAATAGGAATAGAACTGAAATCATAACAACCAATAAAAAAATTTGGACTTTAATAAGAAACCTCGTGAAAATGAGTACAACACAGAATATATATGTTTTTAATGGAATATGTATGTTGCTCTAGAGTTTATCTATTTATGTTTGTAGTGTTCAATATTGCAGTATCGGAAATTTAAGATATAAATTTTTCTCGATTACTTACAATTTATTATTAGCAAATAATAATAGGACAGAAAACGACGTTTGTTTAATCGAAACTAAATGCCATATTCGTCACAACGAATACAGTACTCTCTCTCTCTCTCTCTCTCTCTTTCTCTCTCTCGACTCGATTAGCACTGCCCTTAGCAACACACTATCTTTGAAAACCGAAACCGTCTTTTGTTTCAACGCTGTTTATCGTTTTTCTCATACCTCTGCAAGAACTAAGTGACTTTAGTCACATAGGCGCTCTTAAATGTAAACGAAACACAGAAAGACGACATACACAGTTTTTCCTATTTTTGACCGATCTAAAATTAAACTCCTTTTATAATACTACAATATCGTGGATGATTATTTAAATTCCTTTGTGCTCTCTGCAAAATATATACAGACTTGTACTAAATATCTAACAAAGCCTATCATTTTTAGAATCGTGTCGGTATAATTATAATAGCTTGTCGTTATAGCGCTGGAAAATTTTGTAATAACGTATTATGTCGTATGACAGAACTACCTCTAAAATAATTTTCATTGCCAATTGTTATTCAAGAAATAGCAATTTATAAAGCGGTGCCAACTTACTTTCTGCTGCTAGCGTATATACACGGTAAGGGTACAAGTAATGACATCAAGATCTGAAACTTTCATTTTCAGATCTAGTCTGAAGAAATGAACTGGAGCGTTCATGAAACGTCGGAGCAAAGTTGCAACGCACTAATAATAACACGATTGAAGCACGTATATTTTTAGTTCTGAATTAAGAAGAATGTATTTCATAGTATATCTATGGCATGAAAATATACCATGACATTGTTTCAACTCTCCAATTCCAATACGTACCTATAAGTATCATCTTTTTTCTATTTTATGAGATAAGTAAGTTAATAATTTATATAATGGGTACACAAATTATTGGTACGCACCCTTTATTCCAATAAAGCGCTTTTTTCAAATCTTACATTTAATTTTTACAGTATAAATTTTTAGTAGTCTATTAAGGATACCATTGAACTATATGAAATTTAAATATTTAGACCTATTGAATTAGTACTTAAATGCTATAATAAGTACAATGGTGTGCCAATACTTTTTGTAGCCACTGTAGATTCGAATGCATTCTAGTTTGATATCAATTTCAATACCCATTTTCAATTGTTTCTTTTATTTTCTAATTGTTTTCAGTTGTTTTTAAAAAAAAAGTACGTATTTTATGTTGCCTGATTAGCTTTCCCGTTACAGTGTCAAGAAAATGATAAACATAAATTATGTTTTGAATTTACATTATTATACAAAGTCCACAAAACATATTTATATGTACAGTCAATACGGATGGAGAATATCTTTCTACATCCACACTTGTGAAACTCTTTTTCATAAAACATCTAAAAAACAGAAGTTGACAACTGTTAGCGGATAATATATGTAGACTGTCTGCAAACAGTGCTTCCGAATAGGGCTAAAAACCGCCCCACTTTCTTCACGTACGCCCGAGCTCGTAATCTCAAGAATATTCTTAGTGCCCACATTTAATTAAGGTCTTCAGCCGTACCTTTGAGTGAGATCGCTTTATGGAGCATATTATATATTTTTTAATTTGCTTAAAGAGAAGGAGAAAACTATTAAACGATTATAAAGAGCTAGGTTTTTAACAGAAGGTTGTCAGTAGACTGAATCTTTATGCATTTATAGGAAATTCGAAAGTATAAAATTGCACAGAATGCACATAATATGAAAAAATATGTGAAGTATATAAAGCGTAATGTTTCTCATAATACTTGGCAAGTAAAACAATTTTTTGCTGAATCGATATTTTTTAATTATATTCTCAAAATTATAAGCTCATATAGGAACCCGCAATCTATAATAGCCATGAGTATGGAAAAAATGTTTTTGCAGACGTAAGTCTAGAAGACGCTCCTGGAATTACACTCCTCGTCAAAGAGATAGTCCAGGTATGCTATCCTTAATTTCTCAATGACGCGTACAAAGTTTTTCGTCTGTAACGTATAATATCAAAACATTAGAAGCTCAGAATATGCGGTTCGTTGAAAATAATTACAAATATTATGAGGTTTAGTGTATAGTAACAAAAAACATTGTTTTATTTTAAGTACGAAATAATAGCACACTCTGTTAATATGTTTAGAAATTGCTCATTAGTTCATGATCTATCTACGAATAAAATTAAACGAGTCTGAAAAAAAGGAAATTCTTGAACTAAAATAGCAACAGTTATCAGTAGCAAAAATATCGAAGGTAATAAGATGAAGTCGTAAAGCAATACATAATTTCTTAAAAACTGTTGTAGATTATGACAAAAAGAAAAGTACTAGTCGGCCGTCGTCATTATTCTAGAAAAATCTAGTGTTAGCGCCAGTGTTTCAAGTATTCGTCGAGTTTTACTATCCTACAAAGATATTAAGAGGCTAAAATTGAAAAAGAAAACTTCGTTAACAACGAAACACAAAGCAGAACGTTTACGCTTTGCAAAAGAAAGAATGCATTGGAAAAAGAAATGGAGAAGGGTACTATTTTCAGACGAAAAATATTCAGCTTGAATGGTTATGATGGGTTCCAATATTATTTTTATGATACAAAACAAGAGACAATGTCAGCAATTCGACGACAAATAGGAGGAGGCAGCGTGATGGTTTGGGCCGGTGTCACAGATGAAATCCGACTAAACAAAGCGATAAGATAGCGAAAATCCAAGCGCCTTAGCATGAGTGACCATCGGGATAACATTCGGTCACTCTATCCGTTCTCAGAAGTATATGATAAATACGATCGAAGTCTTTTCTCACTCCCACGAATAAAAGAATTTAAATACTCCCCCTAAAATCATCCAAATCAGTCTTGAACAGTCACGCCTAGAGTTCTGAAGTGTATTGTAAACCAGAAAAAAAAGTTTCTTTTTTTAAATTTCTTTTTATTCTACGTGACACCGGCATCGGTTATTTCGGCAAGACAAGTATCAAGTTCATCGTTGGGAGAATGAATAGTGTCCGATACATAAATTTATTCAAAGAACAAATAAATAATCATGCAGAACGCATTCCTAGACCTGATTACATCTTTCAACAAGATAATGCACCTGTACACACATCAAGATTGGTCCAATCATACTTTAATGAAAATAATATATCTATTTTGTCGTGGCCTGCACGCTCCCCGGAACTTAATATTATTGAAAATTGCTGGGCAGAATTTGTTCACGGCGTATACGCGAATGGAAGGTAGTATCAACACGTACAAGAATTAAAAAATGCAATTGTACACGAATGGGATACGTGAAGTCAAAATTACATCCAGAAACTATATAAATCGATAGCAAATCGTACAATAGATGTAATAGAAAATAAAGAGGGATGTACCCATTATTAAATAAGTATATACGTTTGATAAGTAATTATTGCTAGTTACAATTTATGTTGATTATTATCTTCTTATTGTACATGTACTATCATTTCATTCTTAAAATAAAACAATTTTTTTTTGCTACACACTCATAATACTTTTAATTATTTTCATCGAATCGCATATTCTGAGCTCATAATGTTTTGATATTATACGTTACAGACGAAAAACTTTACACGCGTCATTGAGAAATTAAACATAGCACATCTGGGCTATCTCTTTGACGAGGAGTGGTGGAATTCTGTAGAGATTGGAAAGCGATATCGAAATTTTGTTACAAAAAGTTGGCTCGAAAATAGGGAGAAGTGCAAGAATCGTATTCGAAATACTTCTCTGCGGACTTACATTTTGCGGAAGCAATTTGTTATCTTCGGATTTTTTCCGACAACGTGAACTAGATTTTTATCTGCGGACTGTCTTTGGACTGAAATTTTGTATTCCGTTATCTGTAGATTTTTTATGAAAGACAGATGCGGATTGTCTGCGGTACATGTCTGGGCCCAATTGTCAGTCAGTTTAAACGATATTTTAAACCATGCGAGAGACAAAGCTGCGATTGAGGCGACCGCCGCGTCATGTGGACACCGGAGAGCACCATTTCCCAGAAAGTTTGAAGGAATTAATTCTTTCTCATACGCAAACGCAGAATAAATGGTAAACTCACGACCTATCTCACTATGAAATTTTCGGATTTTTATACTATATGCTTATATAGTATATTATGTTTATATGCTGCTTATCTGGGGAATTATGCTTCACGGACAGAACATCACAAAAAGTCTATGTGTAACTAACACATTTGTTAAAAGGCAGTATAGTGAGATCGGGATAAAAATTCTTTTAGAATTAATCCTTTTAGAAACAAACATTTGACACTGCTCTTAGTCCTTGCATTGCCAGTACGTCAAAACCGAACATCTAGGTAATATTTTACATCTATATATACTCAATTTTGCAACTGTCTCTTAATGAGAATATATATATTTGTGTTCTGGTATGAATTCGATTTAACTTATTTTAAATCCTAACATTCAAGCAGCAATCCGTACAATCTGACTGAGCGTCCTCACACGACACGATTTTATCGCTCAAATCGTGTCAACTTTCATTAATCAGAGTTACAAAGTCTGTACTAACATTTCCCCGATTTCGCATTGGGTTCGTTCACAAAGTTTTAAACTCCTGCGTTTCGCTGACCTAGTATCATGCTCGTCCGTGCATGTTTTCCGTACATCTCTAAATATCTAGAGACCCTGATTTCGCATCCAGTTTATCCTTATAAACAGTAATCCTAGCGGCTTTCTGATCTCGTGCGAGGTCCGTTTCGCATACTTGATAATATATTGGAACCGTATTTCATAAAATACTTCCATACATTGCATTAAATACTTCCATAAAATACTAGCTTGTCGGCCTCTCGCACTGCTCAAAGTGCTCGTAACATATTACATATCTAATAATATCTTTTTTTAATATTTAAAAACTAATACTACTAGCAAGTGTTTGTTTTGGGATACTACGTGGACATATTGTATGTTGATACATATTGTGAGTGTACTAAAAAAATATCGTACAAAAAATTTGTAATTACTACAATAAAACTACCAATAAATGTTTTTACATATATTTCAAAATAACGCCCTGAAACCTGTTGTTTTATGTCAATAGAGATATGAATTAACGCTTCTTTGATTGTATCATAATCTGAGGTATAAGAATTGGAGGACTAAAGATAATAACGATTCCCTTACTTTGCATTTGTAAACTTATCGTTACGTAATACTTTTTCATCTTCCTTGTGCAAATTGTTGCACAAAATAAATTTTCTTGATTAACAAACTTAAATTATTCAATTACAGTGTCATGTTATTGATTTCGCGGGAACATTCATGTCAATGTTGCACTTATACGTTGCGCGTTATACGACGTTTCATGAACATTGCATTCTATTTCTTCAGGACAGACCTGGAATTTGTTTCAATACATTTTACCATCATGAAAGCTTAAAATTTAATATTATTTTTATAAAAAAGTTCTTCCAATAAATATAGCATATTCCATTAAGAGAATCATATCGTGCTATATTTAAAGAGATGGATTGAAAACGAATGAAACTACATTAAATTCTGATCCTATAAAAGTGCTAAAATATACATATAAAGAACCAAAGGATAGACCAAATTAAAGGTTAATAGCTACTAGGAGAATCGCAACAGAATTTTTAGTACAAGTGAGGCGATCGTCGGTGAAGGTGCCCACAAGAAATACTCTTGATTTTCAACAATAACGTTTATTAAGCTCTTAACAATTAACAGCAAATAACGATTAACCACGATTAACGATTAACAACGATTAATAACAAATAACAATTAACACTAACCATCAAGAGTCAATAACCCGTTTCTCTGATTGTGTTGGCTTCGCTTAACCTTTCGCACTTCGCAGCTCGGGGCAGAATAAATCTTTTGGTTCAAAACCAAACAGATTCTTTCCTTTGTTGCCCCTCGATATCCTCACTACGCGCGCGTTTATTAGACGTCCGCGACGGTTGCCGCGTATGCATTCTTCCGAATATTCGGTGAAAGAACCGTAGGGATATCGGTGGTACATAAGACCTGTCGGCCTTACGCTTTGAAGGTATAGCGCTTTGTGTCGCGAAGCCGTTGGAAATTTCCAGGGTCGAGTGCCGTCACACAAGTAATCCTTGAGCTTTGCATTAAAATCAATCATGTATTCCATTAAGGGGGTATTTTAGTCTAGAAATTTGAAAAAATCGAATATTTTTTTTATATTTTCAAAATTTAGACATTCAATAGTATATCCTCAAAGGGATCTTTCAAAATTCCAATTATTTACAGAGTTACAATGATTTTGGTGACGCGGTAAGTAAACTGGTCCAACCGGAACAAATCGAACAATAGATGGTAGACGTTGCGAATGCATGAAAGTTTGTCTTTTTTTTTATACGTGGGGAAAGCCTCATGGACACCCCTCTCCCCCCGCTCTTGGAAGCGGCGGGGTAGTGTCGTACTATACCGACTAAAACCCCACGGTGGACCGTCCGACGCTCAGTTGGAATGCCCCGGGACCTCTTTCGAATTGCTGTCGGAGCACTCCTGCGTCTTCTCCTGCCTGAGGGAGTCGTCCCTTGGTTCGGGCATTGGGAGGGACCAGCCCTCTCAACACTATCCCCTGCTCCGTCGAGGATGTAAGTTTGTCTGCAAATACCTTATTAGAACGATGTTTGGGTTCTGAAACTCAGAATAATAACGAATCGTTAAATTCTTTGATAAGGACGTTTGCTCCGAAACACATTCATGCAGGAACGCGGATCATTGAAATTGCTACTTTTCTCGCTGTTAGTATTTTTAATGAAGGTTTTATACACATTTTAAAAATATTGGACGTTATGGGAATTACGATTGGTCCAGAACGGGACGAAACTCGGACCGAACGTTCTGAAATCCGAGCTTCGGGTGCTTCAAAGGAAGCCAGAACTGCTCGACTACATGAAAGAACTTCAGAGAGTGAACATTTTGAAGTGGAGGAAGGTCCATTGTATGGAGCAGAAATACTTTTTTCAAGCTTTCAAGAACCGATTTATTTGAAATTTTATGTGAACCTTCCCTATATATCCCTTTATATCGCTTAGCAGATTAAAGTCAAAAATTGTAATTTTTACTATTTTTAAAAAATTTGAAACTGTTAAAAAAAACGTGAAAAACTTTTTTTCAAACGGCCACCATTTTATGAAAAAAATTGTTTACTTCTCCGAGGTAGAAGCGATAGCGACATCTTTACTGATTAAGAATCCGTTGGATTTTTTGTTTCAGATGACCAGAAGGGTTGGAAACATGCACTGTTACGTCGAGCGACACTCTACCTAGACCAGGCCACACATCGCGGGCAAGATGGTAACCAGGTGTCCGCTCGTCCTCACTGCGTACCCTCAATAGTCTCAAGGACCCATCATAAATCTCAGTAATTTACTAGCTAAGATCCTTCAGACTGAACAAATATCCCTTTTCTAAATCGCCTTCTAAAGAGTATTGTCTACTACGGCTTGACACGGGAAAGTTAGTTTTTCTCACGTATGATGCTTCCCACCAGCAACATTCTATCAAGGGCGGCTAAGGCCCGTCCTAGTCCACCAACCTTCTTTTATCCAATCAGAAGCAATATCTACTGCCCTCACTTTCCTAACCAAAATTGTCATCAAGAAATCTGATGGTCCCTTGCGTTAGACACACCAACGACAAGCTTTTCTCTGATACAGTGTCACGTAAAATAACAAAAAAATAAAAAAGAAATTTGAGGTGAAAAAATAAAAAAAAGAAACTTTATTTTTTCTAACAACAATCCACTTTACAATCCACTTCCGAAGTCTAGGCGTGACTTTCCAAGACTGAAGCTCTTACAATCTGACTTTCGATCGGATCCAATTACTTTCTTTTGTCATCCCTCAACATCCCCACCGTCCAAGCATTTGCTAGGCGTCCGCGACCGTTGCCACGTGCTCTTTCTTCTAGAACCTTCGGTGGAAGGACCGTTGGAATGTTGATGGTTCATTAGGCACTTCAGCGATATACATTGTCGTTGAGTGCCGCCACATCTTTATCTCCATCGTCAGTCCATCGGATTTGAAGTGTGCCGGTCGTGACAACAGCATCGTCACTTTACCTTACTTCTTCTGCGACATCGGGGGGGGGGGGGGTCAAGTCAATTACTTCTTCTACACCGCTAGAAAAGTCAACATGTCACTATCGGGCTTCTATACTTAAAACAATTACTTACTTAACTTGTACATACGCATCAGTGTAATCATCTCTCTACAAAGTTGTTGGAATAAACATTAAGTTATTCCTGTCAATTCAGTGTAACTACTCAATTAAACCACCTCTATTATCCTAACCGAAATAGGGGATCGATCATTTCATGGCGTCGATTATCTAATCGTAACGGGAATTTACGACTCCCGTTGACGTGCTTCCTCGCGATAGCGTCTCTCCGCGAGTGGTCGAAACATGCACGTGTCACGTAAAATAACACAAAAAAATAAAAAAAAACAAATTTAAGATGAAAAATAAAAGAGGAATTTTACTTTTTTTTGTAACACTTGGTTTACAATTTGCTTCCGAGCTCTAAGCGTGACTTTTCAAGACTGACTCTTGCAACTCGACTTCCGATCGGATTCGATTATTTTTCTTTTGTCACCCCTCAATAGCCTCACTGTCCTCGAGTTTGTTAGGCGTCCGCGACTGTTGCCACGCACGCCTTCTTCTCGAACATTCGGCGGAGGTGTGACATCATTCACATCTCAATCTACATCAGGGATAAAACATCAACCGCCGAACTTCGGACTCCTTTGGACACATCACCACCTTATCGTCATCATAGCATACACCAAAGCTGTGACGCACCTTAATTCATATCAGAGATAGGATATCGACCCCCGACCTTCGGACACTTTTCTACATCATAACCTACACCTAGCCCCTCAAAATCCTAAAACCGAAACGTATATAAACCGAGACTTCACCCAGTTCGGGCAGTTCTTGTTCTAGTTGCTGTTCTTGTACAACACCCCCTTTTTCGGTTCAGCGTTATTCTACTGTTGTAAGTGCCAAAATTATAATAAAGTTCGATAAAAGGAAATTAATAGTTGGGTTACGACTCAGCTTTCTTTTCTCTTACAACCCAAGTATCGATTTTACGTGACAGAGGCACCGTTGGGATATTGATGGTTCATTAAGCATTTCGCTTCGGCGATATACAGGGTAGTTGGTAACTGGTGGTACAAGCGGAAAGGGAGTGATTCTACGCGAAAAAAAGTCGAAAATATAAAATAAAAATTTTTCGTTTGAGGCTTTGTTTTTGAGAAAATCGACTTTGAATTTTCGCTCTGTACGCGTGCACTTTATCACGTCTCGTTATAGTGGATCTCACTGTAGATCGTTGTCTCGATTGAAAAATTTAAAAAAATTAAAAAAAAAATTTTTATTCTATATTTTCGACTTCTTTTTTCGCGTAGAATCACCCCCTTTTCGCTTGTACCACCAGTTACCAACCACCCTGTATATTGTTGCCGAGTGCCGCCACATCTTTATTTCCGGTTTTGAACTGAGCCGGTCGTGACACAAGCAAAGATTCATTTTAGCCATAAAGCGGAAACGAAAGTGAAATATGCAAAAAGTTATAAATATTCAACCCGATGAATTTAATGCGATAAATTTTTATCTTGATTATACAGTATGTACCACGCGTTCTGCCCGAGCAGCCGAGCTGAGAGGACGTGAAGCAGCGGTGGTATAGTGCGTCATAAAAGTGCGAAAAGTGACTAAAATAAATACACGAACGGCTACGCCCATAGCTAAATGTTGGAAACCTGCGTTTTTCATTAAGAAGACTATAAAGAAAAACAAAATGAAAGTTACACCAATAAAGATAATTAATAAAGACGAACAATATTATATAAACAAAACAACAGACACAACAAAGCCAAGTCAACAAATAAATCAAGATCAGGACTGCTCAGATACAACTGAAGTGGAAATGAAAACGAACAAAGAAACAACACAACAGGATGGAAGCTGGAAGGTGGCGACCTATAATAAAAAAAGAAAAGTTATAGGTAATATAGAATCAGGAAAGCAGCGATGGCTGCAAGAATTACCATTAAGAAATTCCTTCAGCTCGCTAACGGAAGAAATTGACGATGACCCAACAAGCAAAATCACAACTCAACCAACACACGTTACAAAACCACCACCAATATTTGTCGAGGCGCAAATAATAGACCCGCTTATTGATAGATTAAACAACATAGCTGGGAAGGAAAATTACATAATGAAACAAGTAAAACTGGAACAGGTAAAAATCCAAACAAACTCCCCAGAAAGCTATAGAAAGGTAATAAAAGAACTTAAGGAGAAAAATGCCATATACCACACGTACCAGCTCAAAACAGAAAGGAGCTACAAAGTAGTCATAAGAGGACTACATCCAAAAACCAACTTAGAAAAATTAAGTGAGGAACTAAAAAAAATAGGACACATAACAAGAAAAATCAATAATATGACCAGGTATGACACCAAACAACCACTACCATTACTCCTAATTGAACTAGAACCGGGAACTAACAATAAAGCAATATACGAGGTCAAAAAAATCCTAAACACTATAGTAACAGTGGAACCACCACGCTACAAAAAAGAAATACCTCAATGCATGCGGTGCCAACAATACGGACACACAAAAAACTATTGCAATAGAAGCCCAGCATGTGTTAAATGTGCAAAAAACCATTTAACAAAACACTGCCCATACACAGGAAAAATTGAGGAACTTAGATGTTACAATTGTAACGGAAACCACCCAGCCAGCTATAAAGGATGTGAAATCAGGAAACAACTACAACGTAAACTGTTTCCACCACTTCGCAATAGATCAGTTGATAACTACCAACAACAACAAAATACAACGGAAAACAAAGCAACATTGAAAACTCAAAATGAAATAAAATCTACAATCAGAAACACAGACATCCAAGTAAACCGAAGTTACGCGCAAGTAACACAAAATATCAGACAAGAAACGCCCATTAACAATCAGGGTCAAACCAACAACACCGAGGACACTACAGAAATCAAAGAACTACTAAAACAATCAATTAAAAATACTGAAATACTTACAAAAATGATAATCGAACAAAACGCAGCCCTCAGACAGCAAACGGAACAAATGACACTTATGCTACAACTACTCACAAACATGCTGAGCAAAAAATAAGAAATAAAAATGGACACGCTTAAAATAACAACCTGGAACTCTAACGGCCTACAACAAAGGGCCCTAGAAACTAAAACATACCTGTACAGTAACAACATAGATATACTACTCGTATCAGAAACGCACTTCACTACAAAAAGCTATTTAAAGTTCCGTACTACACCATTTATGACACCAAGCATCCCTCAGGTAAAGCACACGGAGGGACCGCAGTAATAATAAAAAGTGACATTAAACATCACCTACATAGCCAAGTCAGTAAGGAACATATACAAGCAACCACCGTTACAGTACCAACTAGCAGCAATCATTTTCAGTTGTCAGCAGTATACGTACCGCCGAGAAACAAAATTACACCTCAAAAGTGGGAAGAGTAATTTCAACAATTAGGTTGACAATTAGGTAGGACCGACATACTGGCCGACAGACCTGAGCAAAATACCTGACCTACTTGATTTTGCAGTTACAAAGGAACTAAACGCAAATAAACTAAATATAGCACCCAGCCTCGAGCTTAGCTAAGACCATACACCCATAATAATTACATATAGAAAAAAACCAAAACTTCAAAACAATTCAGAGACACTATGCAGTAACACAACCAATTGGCAAACATTTAAAGAAATAATTGAGAGCAAAATCAACTGCAACAACCCATTGAAAACACCTGAACACATCGAACAAGCAGTAACAACACTTACAGAAACTATTCAGGAAGCAGCATGGGCAACCACCATACCTGAATCAACAAATAGACAAACAAAAATCATTCCACCAGACATCCTCGAAAAAATCAGAGAAAAAAGAAAAGCGAAAGCAAAATGGCAAAAACATAGAACAAAAGAAAACAAAAAACACCTAAACAAACTTGCAAAAGAAATAAAAAACAAAATAAAAGAACACAACAACAACGAGTTCACAAAATTCATAGAGTCACTATCCGCACACGAGAACACACACTACTCCCTATGGAAAACAATAAAGAAAATAAAGAAGCCAATAAATCTAGTCCCGGCAATCAGAAAAGCAGATAACACATGGGCAAGGAGCAATGAAGAACAAGCGGAAGAATTTGCCAACCACCTAAGCAACACATTCACACCCCATTATATCAATAACAGCAACCTCAATTGTCATACCGACGAGGATACAGTAACCACTAGTACCTCAACCGACAAACACTACATCATACCTAAAACAACAGAAAAAGAAATTAGAAACATAATCGAAAAAACAAAAAACAGTAAAGCACCAGGAATCGACCTAATCAATGGTAAAATCCTAAAAAACCTACCTCCAAAAGCGGTACGACTAATCACAATAATTTACAATGCAATATTAAGAATCCAATACTATCCTAAACTATGGAAACAGCACTCTTTATGGACATAGAGGAGGCATTCGATAAAATAAACCACAAAAGCCTTCTACAAACAATCAGGAAACAATTTCCGAAACAAATATACCATTTATTAAAATCGTACTTAAGCAGCAGAACCTTCATAGTAAAAATTAAAGATTCATGCTCTGAAGTTAAATATATCAAGGCAGGGGTTCCGCAAGGAAGCGTCCTAGGACCAATGCTATACACACTATACACGGCCAACATATCAACAACTACCAATAGCAAAATATTGACATTTGCGGATGACACAGCTGTACTAGTCAGGAACACTAACCCTGTAGCAGCAGTCACATTACTACAAGAACATATCACAAAAATAGAAAAGTGGCTTCAAGATAAACAAATTAAAGCAAACCCCGATAAATGCAACCACGTTACATTCACACTGCGAGAACAGATATCACCAAACATTATACTTAACGGCACGCAAATAACACAAACAAGGCAAGTTAAATACCTAGGACTCCACCTAGATATACGATTTACATGGAAACAACATATTAAATCAATAATATACAAAATACGGACAGCAAGGAGACAAATGCAATGGTTAACAAGTCGAAAATCCAAACTAAGCATAGAAAACAAACTAAAAATATACAAAACAATTATAAAACCAGTCTGGACGTACGGAATACCACTATGGGGAACAGCAGCAATGAGCCATATAAACAAAATAGAGATAATCCAAGCTAAAATCCTCAGAACAATACTATACGCACCATGATACATCAGAAACAAAGATATACGGAAAGACCTTGGAATACCAACGGTCAAGGAGGAGATTAGCAGATACGCAAGAAGGTACAGAGAAAGCGTAGCAACGCACCCGAACCGGCTAGCAGCGGAAACGATCTACACATCAAACATAGAAAGAAGACTAAAAAGGAAACACCCAACAGATCTCACAAAGGACACAACCTAACAAACACGAAGATGGTACCCCGCTGGAGGTAACCACCCACATGCTATATTATTACAACACCAAGATATAACATTTTACCAAATGTCCTACTGGACAAATTGTAAAATTCAAATAAATAAATAGAAAAAAAGTATGTACCACGCATCTGTGAAACAATAAATCATCATGTAATTACGCAACCCTGTAATAATAAAACATAGAAAAGAACTATATTAGACAAAATTCATCGATTTTGTGTTTATGGTAAAATGATAGTGTTTTAAAGATTTTAAAATATCTGTAAGCTAAGATAATAGCTAACATAAGCTAACCTATGCTTTTGTAAATAAAACTCTAAATTCTACTATAAAATGTTTAGTTTAAAGAACGTTTAAATTTTAATTTCACCAAATGGAAATACAGGAAAGATGAGAAAAATACAAACACACGAGTATTGCCTTGAATTTTCCCTTATTCCTCATATGCAAACTCTTACAAAGTTAAAGCTGAAATATCTTTTAAACAAATCACTCTTTGACCTAAATGTCTTATAGATTAGGCATATAAAAAGTTCGTAGTTCTATTTGCAAAAATGTAGATGATCTTAAGATATTCAAAACGCCACCACTATCGGAATGAACACACCGAAAGAGAATTGTGAACACACAATAGAATTCTTTTCTATCCTTTATTGTTTCAGGATCATAACTTGTGTAAGTGGTGTGGGATGTCCTGTATATTAACATATAATTAATTAATTGTAGTTTTAATATTGATTTAATTTATTGTCCTCTAGTTGTTAGTCTTTTTCGTTATCTTACTTTTTATTTAGTTCGATGCGATATTATACTGAATCATGACTCTGTCACGACCGGCTCATTTTAAAATCGGAGATAAAGATGTGGCGACACTCGGCGACAATGTATATCGCTGAAGTGCCTAATGAACCATCAACATCCCAACGGTCCTTCCACCGAAGGTTCTAGAAGAAAGAGCACGTGGCAACGGCCGCGGACGCCTAGCAAATGCATGGACGGTGGGGATGTTGAGGGATGACAAAAGAAAGTGATCGGATCCGATCGAAAGTCAAAAAATCATAAGAGCTTCAGTCTTAAAAGGTCACGCTTAGAGCTCGGAAGTAGATTGTAAAACCAAGTGTTAGAAGAAAAATAAAGTTTCTTTTTTTTTATTCTTTTTTTTTGTTGTTTTATGTAATTTTACGTGACAACTCCATCGAAGTACGTAACTGTCTTCCTTAGTTAAAATATTCTATGTAGCATTTTTCCATTTTTCAAGATATGTAAAAATATTTGAAGGGTTGTTTGCCACTAAAGTAATGTTGTCTAAACAGGTTTCTATGAAGTAATAACTAAATACTTTAGATTGGAAATTGAAAATCAAAGATGGCATAAAGAAAATAATAAAACTTCGTTTTTCTTTAGTTTCAAAGTGGTAAATTAAGAAAAAGTCTTCACTGAACAATTTGTAATTCGGAATATCATTCAAGTATTATTCATTGATTATATTTTCATTATTCTTCTAAATTATGTCCTTGAAATGATTAAATATTAATAGTGCCATTATAAAATGTAGAAAACAATCATACTTGAACAAAAACAAACAATCGGCATTAAACTCTGTGGATAATAGTAATGTAAACTGAAATGGTGTTTGATGTAAGGTGCCAAAGAAGTACTCGGCGATGTTCAACAATATATTTATTCAATAATCTTCGCCATCAGGTCGTTTCGTACAATTCTCGTTTACCGCTGACTTTCTCGCTTCTCGATTATCCTCGTTTCACTGTTAAAACTCGAATCTTCTCACTTCGCTGTTTAAACTCGAATGTCTCTTTTAACCGATTCGTTTCTTTTGTGCCCCTCGATATACCCACTACGCACGCGTTCGTTAGGCGTCCGCGTCCGTTGCCGCGTACGCTGTCTTCCAAATATTCGGTGGAAGGACCGTAGGGATATTGATGGCTCATTAACCATGTCGGCTTTACGCTTCGGTGATATGCTTTGTGTCGTGAAGCCGTCAGAAAGTTTCGTCGTCGAGTGTCGCCACAGGACAATATCATAATATTAAATTCTGTAAACACAATATAAATATTTTTTAACACTATATTTTACTTTCTGGCTTTTATTTTTTAAATGTTCGTTTCCTTCTACGAGTTTCTATATAAAGATGTTTAAGAAATTATTAAGCGAATAGAAATCTAATTCCCTATTGACTGCTCATATGATTAAATACTTATAACATGTCTTATTTTATATATCTTATTATTATATTATTTTATATGTCCTACCATGTCCTAAGTATCCACTATGTCTCAAAATATTCATTAAATGCAGACTATAATACAGTAACTAGTGTACTTCATTTCAATAGACTAAACTTTTTATGTTACTGCAATTTAGACTTATAGTTACGATACTTTTAACCAGTACTTTACTCGCTTCTAAATTTGAATTTTTTCTTTCTCCAGACCAATTTAAACGGCAAGAAAGACACAAAAAACAGCACGAAAGAACATTTTACTGGCTTCTATGATTGTTAAAGGTTTCATTATAATTGTCCGTTTTATAAAGATTCAGTTAGAACCGTAAAATATAATTAAATATATTTTTAATTAAAGTTGCTAATTTTATTATAATAATTATTCATCTTAGGAAAATTTTAATGTGAAGGAAAATATTGATAATCATTGTCAAATAGATCTATTAAATTAACACATCCGCGCCGAAGCAATTTACACAATATGCCGCTACTGATGACAGAGGTAAAGCAGAATTTTGCGAACGCACTTCTGCGCACGACACGTCATTTACTGGCTCATTGGCCGTCGCTCCAACTTAAGCACTCAGAGGAAAATAATGCTATATAAAGCCATACTAAAACCTGTCTGGACCTAAGGGATTCAACTATGGGGAACAGCAAGTAACTCCAACATAGAAATCCTTCAACGATTTCAATCAAAGACACTAAGATCCTTAATAGATGCACCTTGGTATGTCACCAACGAAACAATCCACCGCGACCTCAAGATGCCCACAGTCAAAGAAGAAATATACAAGTTCAGAAGCAGATATAACACAAGAGTCAACTACCACCACAACCCATTAGTCACCCAACTACTTGACATGCAGACCCGCTACTTGACCAGATCCGCAGACTAAAAAGAAAATACCCTTTAGATTGAAGCATTAGATTCAACTAGAATCAACATAATATAAATTATTATAAACCAAGCTATTGTACCACGCCAAATGAAGTTACTTAAAATTCTTAACGAGAATTGATTGTAAATAGTCTACCAAATAAAAAAAAAAACGACACGTCATGTATGTATATATAGAGGAAGAAAACAACACCCACAAATTGAATAGATTAGTAAAGAAGTAACTTAAAAATTTCAGTTTCATTTCCATTGGAACTCATCCTTTATATTTGTAAATTTCATATATATGTATATACATACCACTGTGATTGGCATCCTGATACTTGTCGACATACAGAGTGTCATATTCTTCAGATCGATTTCTTTCCTCCACACTGACAATCTACTTCTATGTTTCTCTGAAACAACAAAGAAATATATAATAAACATAAAGAAGCTTATACAAAAGATTTGTAAATCACATAAAATAACTGAATAGTGTGCTTAATAATTTATTTATTTTTTCGACGGAGTTTAGAAAGTGTCTTTGGTATCAGAAAATACCACAAAATATACAGAAAATGATTTTTCTTATCTTTTCACTGAATATATTAATTTTTATGTTTTTATGAATTCTGCTGCTAATGATCGTTGTCAAGGCTATTTCTAATGTTATATGCAAGTACATGAAATAAAAACCTTTTATGAAGTAGGCCAGAAATAGCAAACACATTTTCATATTTGTCTACGACAAGTGTTAAAAAGACTTGGAGGGAACAAATAAACACTTAGCGACTTTTTTTACGTACCATTACGTATGTTATACGAAACATTTTGAAATTTCATTAATATTGTAACGACACCTGACTATCATAATTGTATTAATAAAATATTAAATGACTATAAAAATGTACGCAGAAGTTACAAGTTATGTTTAATATAAGTACATACATGTTACAGAGAGATGACAAAAGTATTTAAATAGACAACAATTCACAATGTTAATAAATCTCAGTATTTAGTGACACGGTCTTTAATATTTATTATAGGCTTCAGATGACGATTCATAATGTATACCAATTTTTTACTAAATACGTATAAGTTCATAGGAAATGTCTTGTAATTTCTATATAATATCTTCAGACTGGGTTCAAATTTTTTCAATAGACTCACATCTCATTATGGTACAATGAAATTTCAAAATGTTTCATATAACACACACCATATACATCTCAAAGTTTTTTATGGCCGGTGTACGAATACTTTTTATACAGATCTCGGAAAAGAAGAAAGGTATCTAAGTTTGACATGTATACTTTTCTTCCTTCTTTCTTATGTACGTTTGCTGACTTCTACGAAACGGCGTCATCAATCGGGATGATTCTTTTCCCATCTTGTACGGCATCTTATTCCGTTGGTTATTTTTTAGCAAAAATCCGTTTCTTTTTTTTGCTTAAAATAAGTTTTTATGTATGTTCATCGATTACTTCGATTTGGATTATCTATTGGAATGAAACCTTGTGACAATAAAAATCATGTTACGTTGACCCTGTAATATCGATTATTTCGCTAAGAAATTTGAAATAAAAAATTTTTTACCAATTATTTTTAAACAATTTCTATTTTATTTGTATTTTATTTAGAAATGTATGCAACACAAGTTAGATTACTGATTTTGTAACTAAACAATGTATTAAATATATTGCAACCTTTTGCAACGTGGGGCAAAATTAAAAATACTTCTAATATATAATCTATTTCAATTTCTAATTGCATAAAATCACTAACGATTGAATCTTAAATTAGTGACAAGCATTTTTGTATGTATAATTCATATATATTAATACATTGAGCATAATTTGTACCCGCATGCTATTCGCACACTATCAACACATCTCTTTGGTCACTCTGTATTAAAATATATTGCAATTTAATGAAACTAAATACATATTTGCTGAAATTTAAAAATGAAAAACATTTATGACATTTTGCGTTGCCTTCGAGAAAGTTGCATATATATATTTAGTGTGCTGGTTAGTTAGTAAATGGATACTTTAACCGTTGTTGTATATGTGTCCAAACAAAATACAAATAAAATAGAAATTCTTTCATATTCTTTAGCGCTTTTCGGAGTCGATAATATTTCTTTGGCAAAAAATCTTTCTACGAACCACAATACATAGTTCAATGCAAATAGCTTCACTGAGTTGAATGGAACCTGTCTGTTTAAAGAAAGAAAGAAAACGCTTTTTTCAATATCTTATAACAGCTTTTCTGTTAAAATTTTCGTTTCCATAGAAAAACATATTCTCTATTTCGATCCGAGTTTAGACAACCCACTTAACCGCGAGAGAGGGAACGTCTAGTGAATTATAGTCTCGTACTTCTGGAACAAAGACTCACTTGTCACTAGAAGCTTGACAGATAGTGGATAAAGGTCGGAAAATCTGTGCAGAAGAAGAATAAAAGGGAGATAATTACATCAAGACGTCGTCAGCTTCTGCCATCTCTCTCACATCCTTCTTTATCCACCGGTCTGGGAACGTTTCCCTCTTTCTTGACACTTCTTCTGACAAAAATAGTGTAGTTCATTTCGAAAACTATATCGTGTCCTTGAACATTATAAACAAACTTAAACTGAAGGACACATAGAATGCCTTAACGTAAAATTACTTTTTTCATATGTATAAGGGGATTTACAGAACATTTCTCTTTAGAGACTTGTACTAAGATAATAAGCAATGCTTGTAATGCAATATTGTGTACATATATACATGCAATAATAAGTGAACTGAAAGCTGTAAATTGTCTTTACTAAAAGCAGCAACTTTCTTAAACGTTTAACCAAAACGTTTCACACTGCTGTGAATGTAATTATAGTAAAACTATTATTTATAATTATACTTGTCGGGTTTACATTGGAATTAGGATTAGGGGCGTGAAACGAATCTTCGTTTGGTTTACGCATTGTCGATAAGCAATAGTGAAGACATTGACTAGTGCAGATACGATTATTATAGAATTGGACAAGTAACCGTGGTAATTAGATACTCGAGAAACTAATGACAATGATCCTAGGTTCAATAACGAATCCGCGGTCAACGGGATAATAGATGAACATGATCACAAAATCTAAGTCGGACTCTTTGTTAAAACGTGGAATATCCCCCGAGCGTACAGACGCTAAGTAAGTCGCTAATACGATCTCGCGAGAGAATGACTTTTCGTCGCGATGATGCTGCAGAGGAAAACTATGATGGGGTGTATCTAAGGACACGAGATCATCGGATTCGTCGAGGATAGTCTTCGTTCAGAAAGTAAGGGAAATTAACGTTGCTGCTAATTGGTCAATCTCCATATCGGTGGTTAGAAAAGATGCTAGCCGCCCTCGAGGGAAAGTTGCTAGTGGGAGACGCCGTTCGTTGAAAGAAATAGATCTCCCCTATCTTCCCGTAGTTGGGACAAAGACTTTTTGTCTGTTTGAAGGACTTTAGGTAACTAGATCTTAGTGTTTATAACGGCCCTCGGGCTAGCTGATCACGTACTGTGGAGACACATCTACATCTGGCAATCATCTTACTCGAACAATAGGGACTGCGTGTGACGAGCCACGGGACAGAGACCGTTGGAATATTTACTGTCGCGTGTCGCCAGAGATATTTCTTTTAAGGAGAGCTATAGAATTACTTCATACCTTTGTTAGGCAAAGCGTTCATCCCGTGACCGCGGCTACGTTCGGCGACTGGCTATCGCCTCGAGCCTAAGCTCATTATCACAAATCTCGAACAAATACAATCGGATCGAAAGACGACAATTGTTTAATTACGCCTATGATAGAATCTAGATTACGGTGTTAAGGGATTTTCCCGAAGTTCCAAATGGAAGGCTCCGATGTCCTTTCATCTCCGACATATAATTATAATTGTAATTGTAATAAAATATAAGGTAAGGTTACGATGTCGAATTGTAATGTCGTTTACAATAAGGTTAGAAGTGTTCGACTCGAATAGTAATTAGCAAGATCATGTTGTTAATTGTAGTAGGAGTGACCTGCTAGTAGTGAGTTACAGTATCGCGAGAAATATAAATCGTAAGTAAAATCTGAACCGAGAGATGGGTTCAGCGATTTAGCGACTTAGCGATTAGTAAAGAGATTTGGCAACTTGGCGACTGGTAGAGAGATGTTGACTAATCAACGGGTGGAAAGTCAGTCAAGAGGTGTTGACTGTTCTGTAGATAGAGAATCAGTGAAGTTCGGTGACGACGCCGTGCGGAGGAAAGCTAGTGAGGGGTGTGTCTAGCGCACGAGACCATTGGATTTGTTAGTGACATTTTTAGCTAGGAAAGTGAGAGCAATAGTCATTGCTTTTGATTGGATAAGAAGAAGGTTGGTGGGTAAGGAAGGTTCCTAGCCGCTCTTGAGAGAAAGTTGCTAACGGGAGATACCGAACGTGGGAAAAATCAAGTTTCCCGTATCTTCCCGAAGTAAACAATAAATTTAATGAACACTTGAACTAAAAGATGTTTATTTAGTCTGAAGGACCTTAACTATGAAAATGCCAAGATTTAGGGTGGGTCTTTAAGACAATTGAGGGTACGCAGTAAAGATGTGTCGACATCTGGTTACCACCGTGCCCGTGTCACACGCTCAAGGCCACCCGCTCAGAAACAGTAATCAGCTAGACGAAACATCCTGCATGCCACAGCTATCGAAATAATAAGCAAATAGCAACGGAATAGCCGCCTCTGATATACATCCGACGATAATCCCTCTAAAGGGACTAAAACCTCAATATAAAAACCCTCCTAAATTAGCGCTCAAGACATTATTCTGCTGTAATACTTTAAACCGTCACTCTGTTGGATTTATATAATAAAAATTCCATCATCATATACGAAGTTCAATTTCTTCACCTTGTTCGTGAAACGTTCGAACTGCGACGCGAGAAGATTGTAACGTCAATTCACATCAGAGACCAGGCCACACACCGCGGGCAGGATGGCGTCCAGATGTCTGCACATCCTTGGCGCGTACCCTCAATAGTCCTAAGTAGCCACCTGGGGTCTTGGAATTTTCATAGTTAAGGTCCTTCAGACCAAGCGAGTATCTCTTGTCTTAGGTTTCCTTTTACGTTTATTGTTTACTATTGTTAAAACGGAAAGTTAGTTTTTCCTCACGTCTGGTATGTTTCGTTAGCAACTTTCTCACGAGGGCGGCTAAAACCCTTCCTGGTCCACCAACCGTCTTATTATCCGTAGACGGTGTCTACTACCCTCACTTCCTTAACCAAAATTTTCATCAGCAAATCCGATAGTCCCGTGTCCTTAGACACACTCACCCCTAGCTTTCCTCAGACACAGTATCGTCAGTAAAACTTCACTTATTCTGTATCCTTAGACTAGTCAACATATCTTTACCTCTCTCTTATAATAGTCACGTACTTAACGAATCGGTGTAACTAAGTTTTACATAACGTGGTTGGAGTGAATTGTGATTTATGTTAATTCAGTGTGTATTCCAGTTTGATTGCTGAATTTGTAATAAAGTTTAATTAAAACAAAATTACTATTTGTGTTACGACTCAACTATTTTTATTTTATCACCCAACCCTCAAGTTTACGTGACAAGATCACCGGCGATCTATCGGTTTCGTGGTTTCTTGTGTCTCCGACCTGAGACCCGCGGCGTGGAGCTTGGTTTGTGTAGAGTCACCGGATGTAACTCTAACAATTAAATCTAACTTAATAAAAAGCATATATTATTAAACATGTATTATTTTAATTCATATTAAGTTCCTTTTCGTTGTATAATATATTTATTATTCATTGTATAAAATATTATAATAAAACACTAACTCTACGAATTTTTCTAATGCGTTAAGCCACATATCAATAATGTTAGTTAAACGTTTTAATGATTTAAATTCCTTTTACATATATATTATAAATGATTTCGACTTTCGGTTTGGTTCGGAGCGAGGGTAACACGAGGACAGAGAGCTTGTAACGTCAATTCATATCAGAGGCCGGATGTGTGCAGGTCTTCACAGCGTACCCTCAATTAGCCCAGGGACCCACCATAAACTTAAACTTTTAGTTTATTATTTTTGTGTTATCTGTTCATGAACGGTCCTTGAAACAGTCCTTAATGGGAAAATCCCAATGCGTGACTAACGAAAAAGCTGGTATTTCCCAAAAACAATATCACCTACTAGCCACGTTGGTAGGAGGCTCCCTCCTCCTATCTTAATTTATTAACGTGGCCTATAACCAATTGGCATCGTGGATCGTTACCCTCACTTTTCCTAACGAAAGGTGCGAACAGCGAATCCGCGTTGTTATTTAAAAGGGCACAACCCCACCGAGCTTTAACTAAACTAAAGCGATATATATATCGGAGATGAAAGGACACAACAACAAATGGAGATATCGAAACAGCCACGGAAAACTTAAACACCAGCATCGCTA
Organism: Bombus flavifrons; assembly: GCF_040668555.2. NCBI lineage: Eukaryota > Metazoa > Arthropoda > Insecta > Hymenoptera > Apidae > Bombus > Bombus flavifrons. The sequence goes on along the minus strand of NC_138453.1, from coordinate 2,734,107 downwards.
TCCGCTCTTCCACACCTACTAAGAGTTCTATCAATAAACATGAATGCCCCCATCACATATTAAAAAAAATCGCAGAAAAACGTAGACTTAGAAGAGTATGGCAGAGTCATAGGACACCTGACGACAAACGCAAACCAAATAACGCAACTAGGAATTTAACCAAAATCATTAAAAACTATAAAAATGACTGTTTTCAGAAATATCTTGCCAATCTGTCTCTCACAGCTGATTCCAACTACTCACTATGGAAGGCTTCCAGGAAACTCACGCGTTCCCCGCAAATAATCTCTCCAATTCGCTATCCGCAAGGTGAATGGGCGCGTAGCTCTATAGAAAAAGCCAACCTGTTTGCTAATCACCTATCTAACGTATTCAAACCTCATTCCTCCAATATTGCCGCGGAAATAACAGAATATCTGCACTCTCCCTTCTAAATGTCTCCTCCTATTGAACTTTTCACTTCTGTAAAAGTTACAGAATTAATCCGTCGCCTAAATCCCTGGGAAGCATCGGGACATGATCAGATAAGTAGTAAAGCTATCACGGAGCTTCCCATAAAAGGGATTGCTCTCATTACCTCTATTTTTAATGCAATTCTTCGCATTGAATACTATCCTAAGTCCTGGAAAATATCATTAATTACTCTGATCCCTAAAGCTGGAAAACCAATACACGAAACTAGCTCTTATCGCCCAATTAGTCTTCTACCCACTTTGTCCAAACTATTTGAGAAGATGCTAACGAAACGACTCCTTCCACTCTTAGAGGATTTGAAAACAATGCCAGATTATCAATTCGGTTTTCGGAAGCAACATTCTACGATAGAGCAAATTGCTCTGCGGTATTCCTGGACACTCAGCAGGCGTTCGACAAAGTGTGGCATGAAGGACTTTTGTTCACACTAAAGAAAATCCTACCACACACCTACTACTCCATCTTAAAATCATATCTAACCAATAGGCTGTTCATGATTAAATACTTAGGCGCTATAACCGCAACATTCTTAATAGAATCTGACATACCCCAAGGCAGTGTCCTCGTACCTCTGCTGTTCACCATCTACACTGCCGATTTACCAAACTTAACAGAGATAACCACAGCGACATTTGCTGATAACACAGCTTTATTAGCATCCCACTCAGACCCGATAATTGCCTCCTCAACTTTTCAGCGAGTTCTCGACTCTATGGAAAAGTATTTCCACAAATGGCGCTTCAAAATAAATGAAAATAAATCCAGTCATATAAGTTTCACGCGCCGAAAACAATCCTGCACACAGGTGACCATAAATAATATTCCAATTCCAAACAAAGATACAGTCAGATATCTGGGCATGCCTCTGTACAGGAGAATGACATGGAAACAACACATCATAGACAAATCGAAGCAACTCAAGGCTAAACTTAAAAAATTCTACTGGCTCATTGGCCGACGTTCCAACTTAAGCACGCAGAGCAAAATTACGCTTTATAAGACCATAATAAAACCTGTCTGGACCTACGGAATCCAACCATGGGGAAGAGCAAGTAATTCCAACATTGAAATACTTCAACGCTTCCAATCGACAACTCTAAGATCCCTAATAGATGCACCCTGGTATGATCAGACGATAATTTTTACAACAACCATTATTAACTCATAGCTTTTATTTCTTATTGCTTTTAAACGTGACTGTTCAAGAAGGGATGATATGTTGCGTGTTATAACGCGATATACCGAGGGTTCCGTTATGCCGCGTTTATGCTACTGTCAAAAACAACCGCCATTTTTAGGAAATAGATTTTTAGCATGACGACAATCAGCACATGAGCACCTAGATGGTGCATAAGTAGGTGATTTGGCAGATTGATAATAGCATGTATTTTTAACTCAACCTATCTCGAATATTCAATAAGGCTGTGCGCTTCTCGATGTACATACTGCACTAGGCCTTAGTCACCCTTCCAAGAGCACAACGTGAGCACAACGAAGTTTTAAGGATACAGAAATGGGTAATTTTTAGACCGAATCATACAGAACTGCAGGAATCAACAAAATTGCTTCAACGAGAATTCAATCACAGAATGTCAAGAATCAACAAAATCACATTTATTTTCTATACATTATTTTAAAAAAAATAAAAAGAAATAAAAAGATAAATAAAAAAATTAAAGAATTTTCTGTAAATTACATATAAATACATGTAAATCGCAATACAATAGTTGCTAATTTCTAATTAATTCAAATTTCTTCATCCTACACTAATACCTACATCAGAATAATCTTTACTTCCTAAAATCCGAACTTAACTTAACTCACATTCAATTATCATCCTAAGATTACCATTTGTTTATCTACAATGAGTGCATAATAGATAATAAAGTGAAATTCAAGTCAAATACGCACTATGTAGCAAAGCAATATCTGATGCTATCTAGGAAGCGGGTAAGTATAGATATATCTTACGTTGAATACAAACAGGGTACTTTGAGAAAATTGCTTACAATATCGTAAGCTCCAATCTAGATTGTTTAACTACAGATCTTATGCAAATGAGCATCTTCACATTATACCATTGCAAGCAAAGCAATTCCGACTGATTGTATTACAAATTCTACTACAAAGTTTGCATATTGATCCATATTCTTCTATCGAGTATTGTAAACATGTTTTTGACAAAATAAATACTCTTAAAGTAAAGGGGTGAGATAGCTTGTAGCCGTTTGAGAGACATTTACTTGTCAGATTTTTAAAAGCTGTTCTATTCCTTATTACGTATACCATTCCATATTTGATTATTTTCCTCTAATAATAATCAATTCCTTCTCTTGGACTAAACTATATTATACATACTAGGTCCAAATGGGAAATGGAAATTATACGGGAAATAACACGCGATCCTTGTACGATAACGACATACATAAGTTCATCGATACACGGTTGTCTCCAAAGCCTCGACGGTTAACTGATTACGAAGCTGTGCACGCTTGCCATTGTCAGTGTAAGGACGTGCTCCTGCGAATATTATTATATGAATAGCGTGTTTTTTCATATTTGTAAAAAGAATTTTCTACAACACGAAATTTTAGTAAAAAAAAAAAAAATAAAATACACGATACTAATTGAACTAGTAAGAGAATATACAGGGTATAGATAAGTTGGGAACAAATAGGAACGTATAGTACTCATCAAAATAAGTAAGAAAGGTGTTAATAAACATGAGTTCTAAAATCACTATTTTCTGAGTTATAAGGTGTTCTTGCCAATAACATATGTTCTTCACAATTTTGTATTTGTATTGAATAATTTTGTATTGAACGTATTTATATTTGTTGAAGTGGTCACCACTTATAAGAAAACTCTACATCTGGTCTTTTTAGTTTCTCAAGCACTGAAGCCATCGATAGCGCGTAGACAAAAGACTGCGACGAAGTCAGACCATAAACAGTAGACAGGCGACGTTGGCTTCGGGGTTTTCAGTTATTGGGTAACACAGCTAGCGTGCGGATCTGGACCAGCTCAAATTGTATTCTTACTTATAATTACACTTATATTTAAATATATTTTCTGCCTTACAATTTATCCACTAGTTTTCTCTGATTATACATCGAATAACCTCAACAATATTCAATATGTTCAACCATACGTTCAATTCAATACAACTTCTGGACGCTTTTTTTATAGAATCATGCTCATATCGAAAGATCCCCGGCATTTGTTGTATCTCTTAACAGCAGTTTTCGCTTCGTTGTATTAATTAACTTAACTGAGCAACTGTTTTACTATGTAGTATAATCTTATATATTAAACATCTCGTAACTTCGAAACTAATAGTTTTTGAACACATGTTTATTACGATTCCTTTGCTTCTTTTGATGAATACTACATGCTTACATTTGTTCACCAACTTTTATATAATCTGTATACTCAATTCTGTTACAAATCAACATTCCGTCGTTTATAAAGTTTCTAATATAGAAGACCTTCCAGACATAATTTTTGCACAACCTAAAATAACAACAAAAATAAGGATGTTTCTTCTTATGCCGACGCATTCAAGGCATTTAGAAAAAGATTTAGATAATTTGGAGCACAAGAAGAAGGTAACTTTATAGAATTACTTGCGTAAAAAAAAAGTTATGCAACTCAGTAGGCAAAAAAATATACAATTTTTTTGATATCTTCTATTTCAATACATGATTTTTAATATCAGAAATGTGGTTGTCCTGTTATCTGAAAATTTAATTAATCAAACATTTTTGTCTACCTATTATTTCAGATATTCGCGGTTCTATTACATCAGCAGCTATTATATTGGTCGCAAACCTACTCTTGTCTTGTAGCGTAATAGCTGCAAATCTATTACTTTTTCTTTCGTACTTCGTATTTTAATTCCAACTTTTAATAAGATTTTAAACGTTAATATAACATGCTTTGCTTGATTATATTGTGTGAATATCCGTAATACCGACAAAATTTGGCCCTTAAATACCGTGAAAATTTATACAATATTAATTTGGTGCGTAAAATGTCATTTTTCTAACATTTAAATTTAAATGATCTGTAAACATTATTTTAATTTGCAAAAAGCTTCAACCTCTCGTTTTTGAGTACAGAAATCATATAAAACATACAGTCTCAGAATTTTCAACTCTCGTTTCCCTCACTGTAGTAGCGTACCAACGTGTATCAAACTCCAGGAGTTTTGCGCAAAAATTAATTTTTAACATTCCTTTAAAATGGATATGAGAGTATGGAACTGAAAGAAAGTTTTGTTGCTGTGCCAAATTCTATCTGTGTGCAAACTATAGATGCAAGCAAAAACAGCTACGTTTCCTCTCCTCTTCCAATAATAACGGATAGGAAGTATATTGGGGAAAAAAAGTTTAATCCTCAGACCGCGAAATATTTTGCAGCGATTAAAACTAATTAAAGATAACGGCTTTGTTAATAATGATTGAATCGAATCAAAAATTGGAATATTCGATGAAATTGAAGAAAAATGTTTTAAATAAATTCTAAATCTCGTTGCATAAATTTGTCACCATTTCTATCTTTTATAAGCTTCTGAATCATGTTTTAACATAGGATCAAAACGAGAAAAAATACGAAAAACAATTTTATTATATTTTCATTTGAATTAGAAAAACTTATAAAGAGAAGAGAACACGAAAAGGAAAAGTCGGCAAGAATTGCATAGGTACTAGGCATGAGATAAATAATTAACATAAAATTAATTGACATATTTCTGGTTCGTTGGGTTCCAACCTTGTTTTTATTTTTATTAGTCTGTTGCTTTGTTCCGACATTTCGTGAACCAATTTACTTCTTCAGAGAAGATTTGAAAATGTATGGTACAGTGCACCATATTAATAAAAATACAAAGCCCCAAGAACCTAGAATATGTCATCTAATCATCGTAAAAGTGTACCTAACCCCAATCTCTAAAATTTTAATTAATTGTGTTGCAAAGTAGGGGTGATGTTGTTATTAAAATTTCTGATCTTGATTTTCAATAAAGAAGTTGTTGCATCGTTGCAGCAACCGAATAGACAAACTTAAATAAGTTTCTCTCATGATAGAGTTACGGCAGCCATGTAAAATTTTTCCCATTCGTTCCATGTACTTCACCTACAATTTCTCAATCTTGGCAAATTTGAATTCACGAACAGAGTTGTTTTCAAGAAATTCTTATTTAATCTAATAATAAGGAAGCCTTATTTAATTTAATCTAGTTTGATTCCTCCGAATATAAAATCTAAATAAGATAAACATATTGCAGAATTAAAAGTAATTTAACCAACTTGTTAATATTGTAAATGTTTCTTTTTTTGCTTGTAACAAATACGAAAGTAACAAAAATTCATTGATAAATCAAAGTTCTGTTCAATGTTGTATAAACTTTGACTCACTGAGTCGAATAGACTATATAATTCAAATATAGTAATAAACGAAGCAAAGACTGAAAGTTATTATTTTATTACAATTTTATTACGTTATATAATTTTATATTTATAAATTTTTATAATTTTAGTAGACGGAATTTTATTTGACACAAGCAATGAATAGATTTAATATATATTTCAAAATAGTTAATCATTACTAATATGGTAAAAAATATTGGGTGTAAAGTTACTAATACAACTACACATGTGCAAATTCCATTTTTAAACATTCTTTTGACCACCACTGTATAAAAGATTGAACTAGTACTTGTGTAAATATCAATACACTTAATACGATGCAATTAATACAATACATATTAATATTGTTGTCTGTGAAATCCATTAGAGAAGAAAGACTATTAGAATTTTATAAATCATTATACTTGTAAGACAAGAAAAAGTTAACAAGTAAATAAGTAAGAAAACAAGAAAATTATAATTTGAGCCAAATGTACATACTATAATCTTTTTGCATGGCAAAATATTATAGAAATTCATTAAAATTTTCTCTGTTTGAAGCTCGATGCAAACGAGCCATTTTTTCTGGCGCGTTATGTCGCAATGTTAGTAAACAGACAACAAAGCATTTGTCACGACAAAATGTATATATACAGGGTGTAAAGAAAGTAAGTGTAAAGAAAATTTTAGCGTATTTCTACACCTTCGGATCAATGGAGATTTATAAAAAAAAGTTTGTGCAAAAAATGACCTTAACTTTGAAATGTAAGGTCAAATTTTTTATTACAACATATTCTGCTCATCACGAGAAACATGAGTCTCAAAGTAAACATGGGTAGCAAGTAATCCCTTCTCCCGAAAAAAATGTTAAAATTTCAATAATTCTTAAACTGGATTTATTCTTAAATATGTTTACATTCTACAGTCGGATGGAAGAAAAGTATTATAGTATTTACTGATACAGCTTAATACCCGAAATCTATCATTACATATTGCATATCTTCTTTTCTTCGCTTCTTTCTTTTTTCTATGTTCTTTTTTTTCTTGTTACTTAAACAATTCCGAACTTGCACTTCTCATTTTGGTCAGGTTGCTTCCAAAAATTGCATATCATTCTTAGTTAAATAATAAAAATCTCGTTCAATTCGATATATTCCACTCCGGCTTCCTTACCACCTATGTTTATTCTGATGGATATAATTGTATATAAAATAGTTTTATGTACAATTATATTATTTTGATTTCTTGTTTATTTTCGAACGTTCCTATGTGTTCGGAATCTTCCTATTGTCTTCGAATGTTTCTTCATTTCGTAAAACTCACTCACCAATTAGATCACTTGAACAAACCAGCATACCAACAGAATAATTAACCATGAATACATACCAAAGAGGGGATACTTGTGTGTGTTTTCGCTCTACGTTTCCTCCCTCTCGCACAATACAAATGTACTATGTATTCAACACAAGTAATTACTTCCTTTTAATTAGGCATTACTTTTAATAAGGTATGAGGAGAAGCAAATTTGAAACTTGTAATTTGCTTTAATCATCCATAATTCGGAAACTAAGGTATATATAGTGCATATACTCATATGACCTTTTTCTAATTATTTTAGTATGTAGATTCACCGCCCCCCCCCCCCAAGGATAAAGGAAGGACATGCATTTATGACTCACTCTGTATGAAGTTGTAAATTTTAATCGCGTGTGCTAGTAATAAATTTAATACTTTTCTTTCTAAATCTTTTAAGAAAAGGTTTCATAATGTTTCAATGATCATTTTCTGTCCTCTAATGTGGACATCTTCTTCCAAAATTTTTTCATTCGGCATATTCAGAAGCTTCTTAGAATTTGCAACAAAAACTTTCAGTAAAAATTATTTAAACCGCGAAGAAAAAGAGAATTAGATATAGTCACGCCTCGTATTCTACACAAGCCGTGACGTGACACAAGGAAAGGAATACGATATAACTCGTGAATAGCGCGGGCCACAACTCTGGGCAAATGGACGTAGGAACAGAAAGCTTAAGGGAAATAAAAAATACGACGCGTGCGAATACTTTAATATCGCAATAAATCAACAAATATACAAATACTTTAAGAAATATTTTATTATACTAAAGAGCATGGAAAGATACGTGTTCGAATCGATGGAACAATGAGACGTCCGCTGACATACACCATCTTGCGTGCGCTCTCCCCACCATAATACACAGTACGATAAGCAGACAACGAAAATTGAGAGACCACGACCTTCCCACGCAGCATTTGCAGAGATAAGCAATTGCTACGCGCCAAAGGATCAAGTATCGGCATCGGCAAAGGTAACCGTGTATCAAGGAGAATACGACTTATCATCAGCAGAAATTAAAACTGCAAGATTAATGCAGCAGCAAGGACTTCCTGAAATAGCTTCAACGTTTCCAAGAAAGCCACATCAACGGAGACAAGAAACCCTAATACTTTTGGAGGGACTCAGCAAGAACGATGAACGCGAGGAACGCAGCGTCCACAGAAATAATTACGTGCTAAACTCAGCGTTACCATGGAATAAACCGTCACGTGGCAATTATACCATGATGGTTTTAGTATAAATAAGCGTAGCCACTTAGAGCAAGGTTTAGTTGAGTAAATAATTGGTTTAGAAAGAGTTAATATCAAGTTAAATTGAGATTTAGTTGAGTTCAATTCAGTTAGAGAAGAGTTTAGAGTTTTAAAAGTCGGAGTAAAAAATCAAGAAGCCAGTCTTCAAACAATTATAACTAGACAGCTTAGTGCAATATTTTCAAAGTGCGATCGACAGTATATATAAGCAAGGTGAGAATTTTACACATTGTAACACTCTCTTCTCTAAAAATTTCGGACTTGTAATACATTTATCGTTTGAATAAATTGGGCGTTAACTATTACTGTCAACAATCAAGAATTATTATTGTATATTTAATCAGGCTTTCTTTAAGAACAATAAACATTTAAAGCGACCGTTCGCTGTTCTAACTTGTGCGACTGAAGGAATCGCGCAGATTACGGTATTTTTAATAATATTATAGAAGACGCCTACGGGTTTATCGCATTTCTCCTTCTACTGTTAGCGGAAATATCTGCTCGTCTTTGGGCAAGATTTGCGAAACCACATAGGTTGTCCGCAGAAATCACTGTCGTAAATAATTAACTATTTGAAATATTCATTCTTGCTTCTTACGCTTTAAATTCAAGGTATTAAGGGAAAACGGTTATTTGCTATTGTAATCAGTAATCCGTCGCGACTGAAAGAATCGCGCGGATTACGGTGCCTTCAATAATAGAAGACGCCTGCGGGTTTATCGCATTTCTCCTCCCACGGCTAGTAGAAACATCTGCCTGTCTTTGGGCAAGACTTGCAAAGCCACACTGGTTGTCACAGGGAGTATTATTGTTACAAGCAGTCTTGGTTCATGCTAAATGCCAAAAGCAAGAAGCAATCACAGAGGCGAAGACCATAATAGTAAGAGGTATGCAGAACATTGGTTTAAACGTTTGTTAGCTCCCAAAATTAAAAGAGAAGAAGAGAGGAGTCGAAAGAATTAGGATTAACGATAAACCAAACAGAAATCAGTTTTTCGCCGTCAATATAGAGAATATAGCGTTTACGATAGCGGCAATAATCCCTGTTTTATAGCCTACGTAGAGAATTAATATCAGAAATTTGTTAATAAAAATATAACTAAATTAACGATTAGGAAGATATTGAAAATCGTTATTTATTCCAAGAAAACTTTAATCTCTCCCGTGCTAATACTGCATATAACAGATAAGCCGAAACGTGGAGTTTACTTACTAGTCGCATTGATACGCTAGTTAACGCTGCTACCACCATCATATTAACGAATTAGAATATCAAGAATACAATAGTTTGGAAATTCAAAATAGCGTTATGCTTTAGAAAGGCACGACAAGTCTTTGAATCTATTCTATTCATTGTAAGTTCGAAGAATTTCGTACAGTTTCATTGTAAAGTTATCGTTGTATTTAATTGTCTGAACGTTGCGTGTATTCATCGCTGTAAATATTTCCCCGTGTAGTGTAATAAATGTCTTACCCATCGTCGGAAATGGTCGCGATTCGGTTTTGTTCCATCCGCGCAGCCTTCACAATTGTCCTGTTTAGAACAGAACAACTAAACATTCATCAAACAATCACAGTCTACTTTCAACGAAACAGTAAGATACATTGCTTATGTACGTCTATTTATTTGCATTCAATTTCAAATTAAAAATTTACACACATCTAATTTGTAATAATAGTATGTAATAAAATGCACTTTCTAAGAAACATGTACTATTCATTAATTTGTACTATTGTTTTATCGTAATTATACTATTTATAAATATATTTATAAACTTTTCTGTATAAACATTATTTTGTTCATAGCTATAGATTATGAAGTGGACACTGTTGAAACTGCAGCCACAACGCCCATCAAATTCCAAACTTGTCGCAACGTTCGCCGCCCATATGTACAAGCGAATATGATCTGATCTTTATGAAAAAAAATAAGAAGAAAATATAGAATACAATTTTCTCATCTGATTATATATATATATATATATATATATATATATATATATATATATATTTGTATATATTTATTATATATTAGATGTCGGATTAAGGTTGGAACTTTGGGCGTTCGATGAACCTTTACTCAAATTTACCATCGCGGATATAGCTGATGTTTATTGGTACAAATGTGAGTACTACAAGAGGCTATAAGTAATGGCGGCGATAGGATGGTCGAGATGTTGATGACAACGAATTCAGGTTCGATAACGAATCCATGGTCCGCGGGAAGACGAATGTGATGTGATACACGTATAACTCCACGTACAAGTAAAAGTTATCTGCATGAACTCCAAAAAAATCCAAGTGGAACTGCCCTTATATATTCCTCTCCCCACCTCTCGGGTCAATCTTTGTTTTTAAGGAGAGCCATATAATCATTCCACACCTCTGTCAGGTACACGTCCCTCCCGTGACCGTGGCTACGTCCAGTGACCCGCTATGTCACTTCGAGTCCAAACCCATCGTCATAAAATCGGATTAGAGCATTAAAACTATTTCTTATTTTTGTTTTTATTGCTTAAGTGTAGCTATAGTAATAGTCTGGACTAGGGTATTGGGAGTTTTCCCAACATTCCAGGCGGGAAGTCCCGATGTCCTTTCATCTCCGACATATATATTTAATGTATATATACACAATTAATATATGTCGGAGATGACGGGACATCGGGGCCTTTCTTTTGGAATTTTTGGGAAGATCCCCAATACTTTAGTCTAGACTATTTATTATAGCTGTACTTAAATGATAAAACTTAGAAATAGTTGTTACGATTAATCCTATTATGTTTGCCCGAGATTTGTGACGGTGGGCTTGGGCTCGTTGTGACACAACTGGTCGCCGAATGTAGCCACGGTCACGGTATGAACGTTTTTACCTAACAGAGAAGTGCCAATATTGTGGGACAATATTGTGCGTTCTATTAACAATTAAACCCCGGGCAGCAGCAATGTCAACTCCACGCGGGTCTGCCTAGCAACGGCGGTTTGAATTTTGTTGGTATCCCCGGCCAATATGCAACGAACAAACGCGATCGTAAGGAGAGGAAAATTTCCATCAGTCTTGTATTCTTGCGACCTTGAAGAGTTTGCACATCGTCTTTACGTGCAATATTATACCGAGCGTCACAGCAAACGTTACTTTGTGCTTCAAAATATATTCTACGTTTACAAAGAATTACCCCGTTGAACCTAAGAACATTATTACTATCATCTCGAGTGTTTAATCACCACGGTTATTTGTCAAACTTTGTAAAAATCAATATTTATACCAGTAATTATAATCTCTATTGTACAACAACGATGGCTAGTCCGAATGAAGATTCGTTACACGCCCATGAACCTAACGATAACCCGACATATATATAACATGGATGAATATACACAGTGTTTAGGTATACACGCAATAAGCAATAGCGTTAAAATTGTAGACGATAAAAAACATTTCATTAGAAAGAATTAAATGGTTTCGAGTGATACATCAGGTGGTGTATGTATCTCCTCGAGAAGTAGGTGCTTCAAGGTCACCTCTATTGTTTTAAATGAAACTATATACACATTTTTTTATACATCATTCGATGAATTTATCAACTGTAGAAGTGGCCACCACTTCTACGAAAACTCTACATCTAGTTTTTTTAGTTTTCTGAAGCACTGAAGCCACCAACAGGGTATAGACAATAGACTGCGACGAAGGCAGACCATAGACAGTAGACAGGCGACGAGGGTGTCACGTAAACTTGAGGGTAGAAACTGGTAAAGATATGTTGACTATTCTATGGATACAGAATAAGTGAAGTTTTACTGACGATACTGTGTCTGAGGAAAGCTAAGCGTGGGTGTGTCTAAGGACACGGGTCCATCGGATTTGTTGATAACAATTTTGGTTAGGAAAGTGAGGGCAGTAGACTCCGGCTCCGATTGGTTAATAAGAAGGTTGGTGGACCAGAAAGGGTTTTAGCAGCCCTCGAGAGAAAGTTGCTAACGGAAGATATCAAACGTGAGGAAAATTAACTTTCCCGTGTCAACTCAAAAAATAAATGTATAGCAAAAAATAAATGTAAAGGTAACCTGAAACAAAGATACTTGTTTGGTCTGAAGGACCTTAACTATAAAAATGCCAAGACCCATGGTGGGTCCTTAAAACTATTGAAGATACGCGCCAAGGATGTGCAGACATCTAACATTCGGGCTCGGGCAACCGAGGCGAACAGACGTGTGTAAGCAATCGTGCGCTCCAGCGAAGTGATTCAGAGAAGTGTTACGAATAATGATAGTGAGGGGAAGTCAAACAATGCAGCAGCAGATACCAACAATCAAGATTGCAACCAAAGGAGAAAAGTATTATATAAACAGGTCGGTAGATTTACCAGGCTTAAAGCAACAGCAGCAAAACAACAACAACCAAAATGGCTACAGAAAAAATAGAAGAGCAGCGGAGACAGGAGGAGTGCAGCCACGATAACGAAAGATGTTACCAGGATGAAAACTGGAAACCAGCAAAGACTAGCAAAAAATGTAAAATAATTCCAGGCACAAGTGCCGCAGAAAATCCAGATACAGAAAAGCAGCGATGGCTGCAATAACTACCATTAAGAAACTCAGCTCGCTAACGGAAAAAAAAGACGATGACCCAACAAGGAAAACCACAACTCAACCAACACACATTACAAAACCACCACCAATATTTGTTAAGGTGCAAATAATAGACACGCTTATTGATCGAATAAACAATATAGTTGGGAAGGATAATTACACAATAAAACAAACAAAATTAGAACAAGTAAAAATCCAAACAAACTCCCCAGAAAGTTATAGGAAAGTGATAAATGAACTAAAGGAAAAAATGCTATATACCACACGTACCAGCTCAAAACGGAAAGGAGCTACAAAATAGTTATAGGAGGATTACATCCTAAAACTAACACAGAAAAATTAAGCGAAGAACTAGCAAAAATTGGCCATAAAACAAGATCAATTGACAATATGACCAGGTATGACACTAAGCAACCACTACCATTATTCCTAATTGAACTAGAACCGAGAACCAATAATAACGAAATTTACGCAGTTAAAAAAATTCTAAACACAATAGTAACAGTGGAACCACCACGCTACAAAAAAGAAATACCTCAATGCATGCGGTGCCAACAATACGGACACACAAAAAACTACTGTAATAGAAGCCCGGCATGTGTTAAATGTGCAAAAAACCATTTAACAACACACTGCCCATACACAGGAAAAATAGAAGAAGTTAGATGTTACAATTGTAACGGAAACCACCCAGCCAGCTATGAAGGATGTGAAATCAGGAAACAACTACAACGTAAACTGTTTCCACCACTTCGCAATAGATCAGTTGATAAATACCAACAACAACAAAATACAACGGAAAGCAAAGCAACATTGAAAGCACAGAATGAAATAAAAGCTATAAACAGAAACACAGACCTCCAAGGAAACCGAAGCTACGCGCAAGTGACCCAAAACATTAGACAAGCAACGCCCATTAACAATCAGAGTCAAAGCAACAACACCGAAGACGCTACAGAAATCAAAGAACTACTAAAACAATCAATTAAAAATACTGAAATACTTACAAAAATGATAATCGAACAAAACGCAACCCTCAGACAGCAAACGGAACAAATAACACTTATGCTACAACTACTCACAAACATGCTGAGCAAAAAATAAGAAATAAAAATGGACACGCTTAAAATAACAGCCTGGAACTCTAACGGCCTAAAACAAAGGGCCCTAGAAACCAAAACATACCTGTACAGTAACAACATAGATATACTACTCGTATAAGAAACGCACTTCACTACAAAAAGCTATTTAAAGTTCCGTACTACACCATTTATGACACCAAGCATCCCTCAGGTAAAGCATACGGAGGGACCGCAGTAATAATAAAAAGTGACATTAAACATCACCTACATAGCCAAGTCAGTAAGGAACATATACAAGCAACCACCGTTACAGTACCAACTAGCAGCAACCATTTTCAGTTGTCAGCAGTATACGTACCGCCGAGAAACAAAATTCCACCTCAAAAGTGGGAAGAGTAATTTCAACAATTAGGTTGACAATTAGGTAGGACCGACATACTGGCCGACAGACCTGAGCAAAATACCTGACCTACTTGATTTTGCAGTTACAAAGGAACTAAACGCAAATAAACTAAACATAGCACCCAGCCTCGAGCTTAGCTCCGACCATACACCCATAATAATTACATACAGAAACAAACCAATAATTCATAACAATTCAGAGACACTATGCAATAAAACAATCAATTGGCAAACATTTAAAGAAATAATTGAGAGCAAAATCAACTGCAACATCCCATTGAAAACACCTGAACACATCGAACAAGCAGTAACAACACTTACAGAAACTATTCAGGAAGCAGCATGGGCAACCACCATACCTGAATCAACAAATAGACAAACAAAAATCATTCCATCAGACATCCTCGAAAAAATCAGAGAAAAAAGAAAAGCGAAAGCAAAATGGCAAAAACATAGAACAAAAGAAAACAAAAAACACCTAAACAAACTTGCAAAAGAAATAAAAAACAAAATAAAAGAACACAACAACAACGAATTCACAAAATTCATAGAGTCACTATCCGCACACGAGAACACAAACTACTCCCTATGGAAAACAATAAAAAAATAAAGAAGCCAATAAAACTAGTCCCGGCAATCAGAAAAGCAGATAACACATGGGCAAGGAGCAATGAAGAACAAGCGGAAGAATTTGCCAACCACCTAAGCAACACATTTAAACCCCATTATATCAATAACAGCAACCTCAATTGTCATACCGACGAGGATGGGCTAACAACTAGTACCTCAACTGACAAACACTACGTCATACCTAAAACAACAGCACAAGAAATTAGAAATATAATCGAGAAAACAAAAAATAATAAAGCACCAGGAATCGACCTAATCAATAGCAAAATCTTGAAAAACCTTCCTCCAAAAGCGGTACGACTAATCACAATAATTTACAATGCAATATTAAGAATCCAATACTATCCTAAACTATGGAAACTAACACAGATCAAAATGCTACCTAAGCCAGGCAAAGACCCACACCAAACAGCATCATACAGACCAATTTCACTACTTCCCGTACTATCCAAAATATTAGAAAAAATAATTTACGCCCGCTTAAAACTAATAATAGATAAGGAAAAACTGATACTAGATCACCAATTTGGATTCAGAAACAAACACTCTACGATAGAGCAAATGCACAAACTCACTAATGAAATAATAACAGCATTAGAAGGCAAACAATACTGTACAGCCCTCTTTATGGACATAGAGAAGGCATTCCATAAAAGAAATCACGAATGCCTTCTAAAAACAATCAGGAAACAATTCCCGGAACAAATTTATCATTTATTAAATTCGTACCTAAGCAGCAGAACCTTTATAATAAAAATTAAAGATACATGCTCCGAAATTAAAGATATCAAGGCAGGGGTTCCGCAAGGAAGCGTCCTAGGACTAATGCTATACACACTATACACGGCCAACATACCAACAACTACCAATAGCAAAATATTGACATTTGCGGATGACACAGCTGTACTAGTCAGGCACACTAACCCTGTAACAGCAGTCACATTACTACAGGAACATATCACAAAAATAGAAAAGTGGCTTCAAGATAAACAAATTAAAACAAACCCCGATAAATGCAACCACATTACATTCACACTGCAACAGATATCAACAGATATCACCAAACATTATACTTAAGAGCATATTAAATCAATAATATACAAAATACAGACAGCAGGGCGACAAATGTATTGGTTAACAAGTCGAAAATCCAAACTAAGCATAGAAAACAAATTAAAAATTTACAAAACGATCATAAAACTAGTCTGGACGTACGGAATACCACTATGGGGAACAGCAGCAATATGAGCCATATAAGCAAAATAGAGACAATACAAACTAAAATCCTCAGAACAATAGTAAACGCACCATGGTACGTCAGAAACGAGGATATACGGAAAGACCTTGGAATACCAACGGTCAAGGAGGAGATTAGCAGATGCGCAAGAAGGTACAGAGAAAGAATAGCAACGCACCAGAACCAGCTAGCAGCGGAAACGATCAACACATCAAGAATAGAAAGAAGACTAAAAAGGAAACACCCAACAGATCTTACCAAGGACATAACCTAACAGACATGAAGATGGTACCCCGCTGGGGGTAGCCACCCACATGTTATATTATTACACTACTAAGATATAACATTTTACCAAATGTCCTACTGGACAAATTATAAAATTTAAATAAATAAATAAAAAAAAGACATCTAGCTGCCATCTTGCCCGCTGTGTGTGCCCTGGTCCAGAGACCAGAGATGTGGATTGATGCTACAAGGACTTCGGGGTTTTCAGTTATAGGGTAACACTGCTAGCGTGCGGATCTGAACCAGCTCAAATTATATTGCTACTTGTACTTACACTTCTGTATTAAAATATATTTTCTACCTTACAATTTATCCACGTGTTGCTCTGTTTATACATCTAATAACCTCAACATCTACAAAAAAGTATTATGATACTTGGGTAAAATGATTAGTTTAAAAAATATTTTAGCTTTACTGTACAACATTTTCATGGATAAATAACTTATCGTATAAAAGACAATGTAATGTCTTTTTCTTTATGTTTTCCTTGTCTTCCATTGGAACATTGAATATCTCGTCTTAGAAGTGTTAGTGACATGAGATAAATGCATTTCTTGCTCATAAGATATATGACTATTGCTGTCTAAACGAAAATGTCCAAAAGATGACAGATATAACATAAAATTAATAAAAAGTTCTCGATAATACAAACGTGTCAATATACGCATTGGTATGCGATTGAGATATCATAAACACAATATGGATCGTACTATGATCAAGAAATCGTTATTTGAATACAATAAAATTTCAATAGAAGACTTATTATAATGCTATCAATCATAAGGCCTACTTTGCCCGTGGATTTAAATATGAAAACGCTCATAATGAAGTTCAAAGCTTAGGTAGGATTCATGCTTCGTGCGAATCGATCGCGAATATCTATTCTTATTATTCTTATTGCAGGTGTGCATGCAACAATTGTTACAATGCTTAGTACTAACGGTCTAATTGGCGGATAGGGAAGAATTGTAGAAATTAATGAAATGAAATTTAGCCGCCGAAAGTGCAAAAGAGGTCACGTAATCGTAGACCGATAGATTTTTGGTGCTTTATACATGAAGAGCAAACAACTTCATCTAGAGACGTGCTCTAATAACAGACAAGATCATGATACGTTGATTCCGATTATCAAAAAACATATTTTACTACAACGACTTTTCCCCATTGCTGAAGAACGACTGCTTAAAGAGCGAATAATAATTACTTAGAGAGAAATTAATCCGTCAATCACTCTGCTAACTTTATAAATTACGAAACTGGGGTCAATACTCAAACAATTGAATCTCGATGGAGATCGAGTCTTTATGTCTACAAAGAGGAAGAGTCAGACAAGGCGATTTAAATTATAATCTCTGTGAATATTCGTGGCGAAGGAAAGCAATAAGAAAGGCCTCGGTTTATTTGCAAAATAATTCAGTCAATCAAAGTAGTTTATCTTAAAGTCAGCTATTAAAATTACTCGTTATAAAAACCATTGTCACTATTCATTGGCAGAAAGAGTCGTAAATTCAAGTTACAATGGGTTAAGTTGAATAATTTCGAATATTTTTCGAATTTTCAATATTGCTGCCGGATTATGATATAGATCAAATTATGTGAGTTTGGGTGATTTTGGTTGGCTTTGTTCTTCGTGCGATAAATTTGACAAATTAAAATTAAAATATCTGCCAAACTAATTGATTTTCGATATACATAAGTTAATATAGCTTTCTTTATAGAATGTCTAGCTGGATCGAAAAATGTTATAAGAGATATACGGTGCTATTTAAAACACTTAAGATCACCTTGGTATCTCAGAAAATATGATATAGAAAAAAATAAAATTGTATCCAATCGATGAATTTGAACCAGATGCCACATAATTCATTTAAAACATTTTTCGATCAAACCAATAAACAATGAATTAGTTTAGACCGTACCTCTTATTGATTCACCCTTATATTTTATTTCCAATCCTTTATCGTATATCGTACGTGTTTTATAAATATTTTGAAATTTTATTGACACTGCAATGACACGATAATAATGTTGATAAAATATGAACCTGATCTGAAAATATATGTAGGAGTTACAAGATATTCGAGATAGTCTGAATACTGAGGCTTACTAATATCGTGAATGATTGTCTGTTTAAATACTTTAATAATTTCTGCAAAATATATACATATATACTTGTATTAAATATCTTGTAGCTTCGATATACATTTTTAGAATCGTTTAAAATTTTACCAGTACAGATTTAAAAAATAAAATTTTAAAATGTTTCGTATAACATACTTAATATATTCATAAAAAGTATACGAATACCTCCGTGATCACTGTTTTATTAGATTTTACATATTCTATTATATCCACAATTATTTAATGTGTTCTATTAGATTACATATATTACATGTTTGCCAATAAACAGAACAACAACGGAAGCGGTTAGTTCATCATTAAAAGAAAATCTTCTAATATTGCTCCAACTGACCTCTCAAAATTATATGAAAAAGTCCCCAATCGTTTGGAATAGCGAATGGAAAAATTTTACAGCATCATATGTATGTTACAGAAGCAGAATATTCTGCTCCATCGCTTGAAATTTCCTAAACAGCGCATAGGAGACAGCAATGCCATTTATTCACAACGTCCCTTATCTAAGCAATGAGGAGACACAGCAGCGGTTGTGCTGGGTAAAGGTGAAATTTCCTCGGCCGTACCGCCGTACGCGGCTGCGTCTGGGACAGCTATCCCGATTCATACGGGTGATACGCATTGCCCGCGTTTCATTTGTGTAACCCTAGTTCCTACATAACTGCACGGTGCAGAGCCGATAAACCGATTGCTTGGAAAACAATCGATGTCCATGCATCTGTCACGTAAAATAAAAAAAAAAAAAAAGAAATCGAAGATAAAAATAAAAAAGAGAGTTTATTTCTTAACACTTTATTTACACTAGTGACAGTTTACTTCCGAACTCCAGCTGTGACTTTCCAAGACTTTTTTTTTTTTTTTTTTTTTGTTTAACGTGGAGGAAATCCGCGCGGACACCAGGTCGCTTCTGGGGAAAAGCGGCGTGGTAGTGCCGGACTCCAACCGACTAAAACCTCCACGATGACCGTCACGGCTGCGATCGAGAGGGGCCCGGGAACCGGTGTAAGCGATACACCGGGCCCCCCTCCGCGCTCAATACGTCACATAGTGGAGCGGTGTGCGGCCACGTCACACCGCGCCTCGTCGCCGGGGCCGCTGTGCCAGGCAGTTCGGTTCCCCTACCGGGCTGCTCTGTGGCCCCGGGGGCGCTGAGCTGCCAGCGCCTAAGTTTGTACCCCGCCGGGGGACGCGGCGGACCTAGTGCTTCTCACCGAAGCGCGTCCATGACCCCTGCCGCGCCCTCGCCGGTCGTTCCTTTCAGGGTGAGAGTACCGCACCCTCACCCTCTCCGCAGCCTCTTTTCGAAGCATGACCTGTTCACAGAAGGAGGTCACGGCCCTCCTCCTTCTCTCGTTTGTCAGCAATGCTTCGAAGATCACCGGAGGCGAAAGATCCCCGCCGATTTCCACGATGAGGTCGTGGCGCGGCCGCGCCCACGCCGGACAGTATTCCAGCGTGTGCTGCGCCGAATCCACGCTCGCATCGCAGTGGTGGCAGCGCGCGGTCGCCTCCTTCCCGATTCGGTGCAGATACTCACCGAAGCAACCGTGTCCGGTGAGCACCTGCGTCACCCTGTAGGTCAGGGGAGGCCCGCCGCCGTCCAACCAAACGTCCCAGTTTGGAAGGACGGCCCCGAGGACTCTTATCCCCGGCGAACCCGCTCTCGTGTCGAGGTTGGCGCGCCATCTGTCGAGCAAAGCTCGCCGAGCCCGAACCCCGACGTCGGCGCCCCCCGGGCCCGCCCCGTCCGACAGACCACGAGTGTGGAGATAAATCTCACGGCACCTCAGGGCCTGCAATTCGAACGGGGGAAACCCGGCGAGCACCGCCGCTGCCGCTGCCGAAATGGTGCGGAAGCCCCTCGCTATCCTGATGGCCACCGTCCTGTGCATTCTCCTGACTACTAGGAGACTGCGACGATTGGTCATCAGGTCCTCCGCCCAGACCGGAGCCCCGTAGAGGAGCCTCGATCGCACCACGCCGGCGTACAGCCGGCGCACCCCGACGTCGGGCCCGCCCAGCCGAGGTAGCAGACGTCCTAAGGCGTTCGCCGTCGCCTCGACAGACGGCGTCAGGCGCTCGAAGTGAACGCCGAAGGTCCAGTGGCTGTCGAGGGTCAGGCCCAGATACTTCATGCTGGTCCCGACCCCGATCTCAGTCCCTTCCAACCTCAGGCGGTAACCCGCTGGGGGCGTCCCGTGATCGGCCTTGCGGCAAAACCACATTGCCTCGGACTTCTCAGGGGACACCCTCAGTCCCAATCGCTTGATTTCGGCGACCACGCAGGCCACCGCCAGTTCTGCCAGGCGGACGGTTCTACCCCATGCCGTGTCCCAGACCAGCACCAACGTGTCGTCGGCGTAGCACGCCAGCGCCGAGTTCGGAGGCATCGGCGTCCGAAGCACCGCGTCGTACGCGATGTTCCACAGCAACGGGCCCAACACCGAACCTTGCGGGACCCCGCGGTGTACAGCCCTCCCGGTCACCCCCCCTCCCCGGACGGTGTAGACGATACTCCGGTCCCGGAGGAAAGCCCGGATCACATCCCGCAGATACGCGGGTACCCGATGAAATTCGAGGGCCCGGCATATTCTGTCCCACGGGATGCTGTTGAAGGCGTTGACCACGTCCAGCGATACGGCCAACGCCACGTAACCACGCCGCTCGGCCCCCTCGACAAGGGAGCGGACACGGGCGATAGCGTCGGTCGTAGACCGCCCCCTCCGGAAACCGAACTGGCCATCGTGCAACCCGGGCACGCTCCGGGACAAATGCGACTCCAGGCGGGCAGCTATCACTCTCTCCAGCAGCTTGCCCGCCTCGTCCAAAAGGCACACCGGCCGGAAGGCGGAAGGCGAGTCTGGAGAGCGCCCCGGCCCCGGCAGTAGGACCATCCGCCCCTCCTTCCACGAAGTAGGGAATTCACCTCGAGACAGGCATCCGTCGAACAGACGCATTAGTCTCGGGGCCAAGACCCCGGCGACGTCCCTCCACAGGCGGGCCGGGACTCCATCAGGACCCGGAGCCTTCCGCGCTCCGATCCTCTCGACGGCCCTGGCCAGTTCTTCCTCGGTGACCCTCGATTCCGGGCTCCAACTCCCGCAGTGACCCGTGGTTCCTCTTCCAGCGGTTGGGACTCCTGCTCCTCCTCTTCGGTAAAGGTGCCCACTCCCTCGTTCGCTGCTCCCGGAAACAGGGTGCCGACGACCTCCTCCAGGAACCGAGGGTCCATGCTCTCCGTTAAGGGAGGCGCCCATGAACGGAGTTTGTTCAATACCATCTTGTAAGGACGCCCCCAGGGATCAGAGTCGAGGCTGGCCAGAAGCTCGTTCCAGGCCCGCCTCTTCGCCTCCTTGATGGCTCGTTGGAGGGGCCTCCGCGCTTCGCGGTAGGCCTCGTACAGGCGAGCCACTGTGCCTTCGTCCTCCCGCCGTCTACGGCGGGATCTGGTGTATTGGCGCCGAGCGTGGATACACGCCTCGCGGAGACGAGCGATCTCCTCGGACCACCAGTACACAGCGACGGCGCGGCGCGGCGTTCCAGACCGCGGCATACATGAATCACAGATCGCGTGCATGTCGCGTCTCAGCCGGGTCGCTCCTGCTTCCGCGTTCTCCTCGGTCGGGGATTCTTCTAACCAAGCCACGGCTATAGCGGCCGCCGCCATGAAGTCCTCGTCGCGCCGCGTCACCGCCCATCGCGGGAATTTTCTTCTCCTTCCCGGTGGGCCGGTAGGCCCGCGCGCACCCGACGAACGATAGCCCGTCGCGCCGCCAACCGCCACCTCCATCAAGATGTAGAGATGGTCCGAGAGGGTCTCCTCCGGGGAGACCTCCCAACCGGAAACGCGGCGGGATGCGGCGGGGTTTGCCCATGTGAGGTCCACTATGGACTCGCCCCGCCACGCCACGCACGTGCTGGACGACCCCCGGTTCATAAGCCGGAGGTCGAGTGCGGCCGCCCAATCCTGTACATCGCGCCCCCTTCTGTTGGTCCGGTGGGAGCCCCACGCCGTTGAGTGGGCGTTGAAGTCCCCGAGGACCAGTGACGGGCAGGCGCCCAAACGTCTCGTGCAAGCCGCGAGTCCGTCCAGAAAGGAGGCGTATTCTGCCTGGCTGATGTTGGGCGACACGTAGATGGCTACCACGGCCAGGTCGCCCCATTTCACAGCCACGAAGCCCCGTCCCCGCTCAATTACCGAGCAGGAAGGGCTTCCCGCAATCCCAGTCCAGAATATGGCGACCGAGCCGATCAGATCTCCAGCGCCTCGCGACGCGTCGGGAATGCAGTACGGCTCAGCCACTGCCGCCAGAGCAATCCGCCGCTCCGTCAAGCTCTGAAACATTAAGTCCTGAGCACGGCGGGAGCGGTTAAGATTGCACTGCAGGAGCAGTTGTCCTCCTCCTCTTCTTCCGCTCACGTTGGGGAAGGCTCCGTCTCCATAGCCTCCTCCGGGCCGTTCCCCTCGCAGTCGTTGTGTCTGACTTCGCCATCCTCTCTTCCGTCCTTCGTGGGGTCAGTTGGCGGCGGTATTGTTTCTTTCCTCGCCGCCGTATCCCCACCGTCGCCTGGAACGGTCCTTGCTTCCTGTGCGGCCCTCCTCCTACGGGCAGGCGGCTTGCATGCCGGTGATCCCATACGGTGCGACGCGGGCAGTCCCAGGTCCGCGCACACAGGACACGTGGGTACTCGCGCCGAGCAGTCCCTGGCGCGATGTCCTTCCGCCCCGCACCGGTAGCAGCGCTGTGACCGGTCGGCCGTCGATGTGCAGTCCCGGCGCACGTGACCCGACTCCATGCACCTGAAGCATTGGAGTCGGCGCGCAGGGAGGGGGGAAACCCTCGCCGCTGACCAACCTATGTTGATCCTACCTCCTGGTCCGGCATCTCTTCCTCTGCTGATTCTCCTGGCCGCTGTCAGCGGGCAGCGTAGCCATACCGACCCGTGGCCCCGAGGGGCGGAACGTATAACACCCACGTTGACCTCGTCGGCGTGGCAGCCCCCGGCCTCAGCAACGGCGGCTGCCACCTCCTCTGCGGTGACCAAGTCCTCCAGTCCGGTCACTCTTAGTTCGGCCGTCCTTCGCGGGACGGTTACCTTGGCGGGCAAATCTTTCAGCGTGGCCGCCATCCGCTCGGCCAGTCGTGATGCTTTACTTCCAGCGTCCTGGCCTGGGATTTCGAACAGCAGCGCCCCCGTGATCGTCCTCCTCGGTCTTAACTCCGTGATGTCGAGTTCGGAGAGCTTGACTTCTCTCTTCACCACTGACATCGCGTCCTTGTATGTGAAGCCCGAGCCGTCCCTCACGGTGAGCGATACCGCGGCACACCGTGGGGGTCGGGGAAGGTCCGGCACTTTCTCGCTGTGCGCGTCCCGCCCGCTAGCGTTGCGTTTCCCTCCTGCCCCGATAGCTCCGAGTCCATTGCCGCTGCCTGCTGCTCGCATGGATTCCCTTCCCGTGCGGGGGCGCACCGGTGGCCGAGCGGCCGCCTCCGCGAAAGTCCTTGCCCTCGTTTCGCTGCTTCTGGTCGCCGTCCAGGGCGCCAAGGCTCCTATTCGCGATGTCGACGTCGGAAGAGACGATAATACCCTTCTTTTGGTTCTTGCGTCCTCGGTCGGCGCATGGACCATTGGAAGAGGTTGCACCGTGGGCTTCCTGTTCTTCCGCCTTGCTCTACCTCTTCTTCCTCCTACCACAGTAGTGAATCCTGCCTCGTCGGCCGACGACTCCATAGTCGACCGTGAGGTGTCTCTCGCCGACCGCGATCGTGCTTGTACGATTCCTGTGGCGACTCCAGTATCCGTGGCCGGGGGAATTGCCGCCGCTGGCAGTATTTTTTGCCGACATTCCTCCAACTTGCGGAGGATCAGGATCTTGAAATCTTCTAGTGGGTCTCGAGGTCCTGAACCACCGAATCTATCCGTTCCCTCGGTAAGCGTTTTTCGTGCATCACGTGTACTCCCCGACCCGTCGGGACAGCGGAGACGGCACGACGCTGACCAGGGGTGTTGGGGAGGTGGGGGAGGGGGACCCATGGCCATTCCCGCTGGGGCCCGAGGAGCATTTTCTTTCGTCCTCCTCGTAGAGGTGATCCCCACCTCTTGTCCTTTGCCGTCGATGTTACCAACTTTGGCTGTCCTCTCCGCGCGATCCCTGGTCAGCCGTTCCACCGTTTCTTGGAGACGACTGACCTCTTCCTCCAGAAAACGCACCCTCCTTCGCAGGTATGCGACGTCTTCCTCTTCCCGATCGTGGGTCGGTTCCGCTTCTTTCCCGGTCGCTTGTTTGCCGACCGGCCCGGTCCTCGCTTCGTCCCTCCGCATGCCGTCGCCGCCGTCGGCACCGCCGCGGATGGTAGAGGCGGCGGCGGCGGCGGCCACGGTGACAGCCTCGGCGTCGGTATCGGTGTCGATATCCGTCCCGCGCTTCACGCCCCTCTTCTTCCTTTTACCGGGAGCCGGAAGCAGCGCGGAGTCGGGATCCCCCGCGGGCGCGTCCCCCCGCCGTGTGCGACGTCCCGCGCCTCCGCCGCGGCCGTTGGCGGCTGAGGCGATGTTTTCTGTAGACTCGGCAATCCTGCGGTACGACCGCTTGCCGAGTGTGCCCGCGACGGTCGAATAGGAAGAGCATGACGACATTTCGTCGTCGGATCTCAACCCCCCGCCGCCCCCGCGGTGCCGCCGCATCCCAGTCCGCGAAGGTCCCGGGCCGATAGCCAAAACGTCGGGTTCCTCCAACCCTCTCCGGGACTCCCCAGTTCGCGAGTCCCCTTCGCCAGACGCATGAGCGTGTCCAGGGGCCTGGCGGCTCACCCCCGGACGGCCACGGTTGCATGATGACGACGCAGCGGGGCCCGCTTTACAACCCGCGGCTGCGCCGGTACTGGGGTATCCCTCCCCTGCACCGTAAACGATTTTTAGGTTCGTTTTCTTATCCATTGTTGAATTGTAATTGTATAAAATTGCCGAGGTCGTCAACAAGGGTTTCCATCCTGGTGCCACTCACTCTTTCGCACCCTGCCCCGGTCAAGGCCGGTGCAGGGTCACGGGGAGCCCCACAAGAAGGTGAGGTGAGTGGTCTTGGCGGATACGGGCCCACCAACTTCTCCGAGGTTCTCCGCACCGGATCGGCAAACTGGCGGGGGCCAAAGGCGCCGACCAGTCACCGTCCGGCTATAGGAGAACATCAGATTCATCGGGGTTTCCCAGGGCGTGGTCCTACGCCCTGAAAACCCGCAGCCACCTCGTGCTCCCCGTGACTTTCCAAGACTGAAGTTCTTACAACTTGACTTTCGATCGGATTCGATTCTTTTTCCTTTGTCACCCCTCAATATCCCCACTATCCACGCGTTTGTTAGGCGCCCGCAACCACGTACCCCTTCTTCTCGAACATTCGGCATAAGGACTGTTGGGATATTGATGGCTCATTAGGCATTTCGCTTCGGCGATATACATTGTTGCCACATCTTTACCTCCGTCAACAGCCCATCAGTTATGAAGTGCCGGTCGTGACATATCCACAACTTCCGACGCAAAATAGAAAAGGATCGGCGACGGAGTTGTGGAGGTAGAAAAAGTCTGCCGTATGATAATTATTATGAGAAAGATTCATAAGCCTGATCACCAGCGACAGTTCCATGCTAAAATAAACATTGACATGATCCAGCTACTTGAGACGGTGTGGCAGCATGGCCTTGTCACGACCGGCATACTTCAAATCCGATGGACTGACGATGGAGATAAGGATGTCAGCGACAATGTATATCGCTGAAGTGCCTAATGAACCATCAACATCCCAACGGTCCTTCCACCGAAGGTTCTAGAAGAACAGCACGTGGCAACGGTCGCGAACGCCTAGCAAATGCATGGACGGTGGGGATGTTGAGGGATGACAAAAGAAAGTAATCGGATCCTATCGAAAGTCAAATTGTAAGAGCTTCAGTCTTGGAAAGTCACGCCTAGAGTTCGGAAGTGGATTGTAAAGTGGATTGTTGTTAGAAAAATAAAATTTCTTTTTTTATTTTTCACCTCAAATTTCTTTTTTTATTTTTTTGTTATTTTACGTGACAGCCTCATAGTGAGGTCCGTTTTCGTCTCTGCATCAGTGAGACAACACTATCGCAACGATAAGACTTTCCTATATCAAATTTTCTGTTTATAAAAGCTGGTGTTGGCGATAATCAGATACAAGCGAACTTTTCGAAACATTCTACGTCAAAAGTGTTAAAGTACAATATTAAAAAAATCAACAGTGACCGACTTCTAACAAATAAATTTTTTTAAGTACCACATGTGTGCTACAGACCAGGCTGCCAAATAAATTTCTTAATGACCAATTAATAGAACTGAAAATACACAACGCTTGATTATATCACAAAGCTATCGCTGTTTCTAACATTTCTTAAGAATGTTTAAAATAGTGCCTGGTCAACAAAATAATGCTTTTCGGAATTCTAACCGACGCGATACGCAGTGGAGCCCGATGAGTCTAAACGTGGTATACAATTCTAATTGAATTACATTAAAAACTAACACCTTGGATTTCTGAAATGCATTATTAAGGGATTGAGAGTCAGGCATGAAAATCTAAATTATGTCATGGTATATATTTATTTATTCGTATCTGTTTCAAAAGGCAATATTTTATACGCGCAACTTATCGTGCGAATAAGACTACTTACCAGGCGAATGTCACGACTGGCACACTTCAAACCCGATGGACTGATGATGGAGATACAGATGTGGCGGCATTCGGTGACAATATAATCGATATCCTAACGGTCATTCCGCCGAATGTTCTAGAAGAAGGCGTGCGTGGCAACGGTCGCGGACGCCTCACAAACGCGCGGATAGTGGGGATATTGAGGGGTTTTTTTCTATTTATTTATTTAAATTTTACAATTTGTCCAGTAGGACATTTGGTAAAATGTTATATCTTGGTGTTGTAATAATATAACATGTGGGTGGTTACCCCCAGCTGGGTACCATCTTCGTGTTTGTTAGGTTATGTCCTTTGTGAGATCTGTTGGGTGTTTCCTTTTTAGCCTTCTTTCTATGTTTGATGTGTTGATCGTTTCCGCTGCCAGCCGGTTCGGGTGCGTTGCTATTCTTTCTCTGTACCTTCTTGCGTATCTGCTAATCTCCTCCTTGCCCGTTGGTATTCCAAGGTCTTTCCGTATATCTTCGTTTCTGACGTACCATGGTGCGTTTACTATTGTTCTGAGGATTTTAGCTTGGATTATCTCTATTTTGCTTATATGGCTCATTGCTGCTGTTCCCCATAGTGGTATTCCGTATGTCCAGACTGGTTTTATGATCGTTTTGTAAATTTTTAATTTGTTTTCTATGCTTAGTTTGGATTTTCAACTTGTTAACCAATGTATTTGTCTCCTTGCTGTCTATATTTTGTATATTATTGATTTAATATGCTGTTTCCATCTGAATCGGGTATCTAGGTGGAGTCCTAGGTATTTGACTTGCCTTGTTTGTGTTATGTGCGTGCCGTTAAGTATAATGTTTGGTGATATCTGTTTTAGCAGTGTGAATGTCATGTGGTTGCATTTATCGGAGTTTGCTTTAATTTGTTTATCTTGAAGCCACTTTTCTATTTTTGTGATATGTTCTTGTAGTAATGTGACTGCTGTTACAGGGTTCGTGTGCCTGACTAGTACAGCTGTGTCATCCGCAAATGTCAATATTTTGCTTTTGCTATTTTTGTTGGTATGTTGGCCGTGTATAGTGTGTATAGCATTAGTCCTAGGACGCTTCCTTGCGGAACCCCTGCCTTGATATCTTTAATTTCGGAGCATGTATCTTTAATTTTTATTATAAAGGTTCTGCTGCTTAGGTGCGAATTTAATAAATGATAAATTTGTTCCGGGAATTGTTTCCTGATTGTTTTTAGAAGGCATTCGTGATTTCTTTTATGGAATGCCTTCTCTATGTCCATAAAGAGGGCTGTACAGTATTGTTTGCCTTCTAATGCTGTTATTATTTCATTAGTGAGTTTGTGCATTTGCTCTATCGTAGAGTGTTTGTTTCTGAATCCAAATTGGTGATCTAGTATCAGTTTTTCCTTATCTATTATTAGTTTTAAGCGGGCGTAAATTATTTTTTCTAGTATTTTGGATAGTACGGGAAGTAGTGAAATTGGTCTGTATGATGCTGTTTGGTGTGGGTCTTTGCCTGGCTTAGGTAGCATTTTGATCTGTGCTAGTTTCCATAGTTTAGGATAGTATTGGATTCTTAATATTGCATTGTAAATTATTGTGATTCGTCGTACCGCTTTTGGAGGAAGGTTTTTCAAGATTTTGCCATTGATTAGGCCGATTCCTGGTGCTTTATTGTTTTTTGTCTTCTCGATTATGTTTCTAATTTCTTGTGCTGTTGTTTTAGGTATGACGTAGTGTTTGTCAGTTGAGGTACTAGTGGTTACTGCATCCTCGTCGGTATGACAATTGAGGTTGCTGTTATTGATATTATGTGGTGTAAATGTGTTGCTTAGGTGGTTGACAAATTCTTCCGCTTGTTCTTCATTGTTTCTCGCCCATGTGTTATCTGCTTTTCTGATTCCTGGGACTAGATTTATTGGCTTCTTTATTTTTTTTATTGCTTTCCATAGGGAGTGGTTGGAGTTCTCGTGTGCGGATAGTGACTCTATGAATTTTGTGAGCTCGTTGTTGTTGTGTTCTTTTATTTTGTTTTTTATTTTCTTTGCAAGTTTATTTAGGTGTTTTTGTTTTCTTTTGATCTATGTTTTTGCCATTTTGCTCTCGTTTTTCTTTTTTCTCTAATTTTTTCGAGGATGTCATATTGAGGGGTGACAAAGAAAAAAAGAAACAGATTCAATCGAAAGTCAAATTGTAAGAGCTTCAGTCTTAGAAAGTCACGGCTGAAGTTCAGAACCAAATCGTAATGGGTGTAAACCAAGTGTTCAAAAAGAAATCCTCTTTTTATTTTTTTATATTTTATTTTTTATTTTTCTTTTCATCTGAGATTTCTTTTTTTTTATTTTACATGACACGAACATAGCTTAATTGTACTTCCTATTCTAGCCGAATTTCTTGCGTAAAAGTCCGTAAATTTGTAAACTCAATATCTCAAAAACTAATTGAAATTGGTCATGCAAATGGAACGTTAGTGAATTCATCTTAGGAAACATTATGAAATGATCTGAAGAAAAATATATAGTTCGATGTAGGAAAACGAACTTAACGTTCTTTGTTCGGAAAGTAATTATGTAAAAGCATTTGCCTTCTTCATATAAAATATTTTTTTTATCCGTAATACATTAGGAAATCAGTATGTAAATGGCTGTACAGAGTTACCGCAGATACTTTGTATAAATATATAATAAGTAATAAGGTTGAACTTTACTTTAAAGAACCAAACACAATTGACCTTTTTATGTGCGATATTGTAGTTTTCGATGCGTTGAATGTAAAAATGTAAATTGTAAGTTGCCGAATTCCTTAGTTTAAAAGTTATAACTAGAACAAAGGATAGAATCCAATTGGCGGTCAGCTAACAATATAAGGGGGAGAAGTTGTCTCTGTGCGAACTTTTTTGACATCGTTTTTATTATCATAACAACATTGATTTATCATCGTGGATGGAAGTGATTCGAAGACAGCAGGTTATTTAAGAAGATAAGCAGAAGTCGAGAACTTGTTGTGACTGCTCATTTGTGCGGACCAATTAGATGTCACTTGTACAGTCCACTCATTGAGTGAAACATGAATAATAGCCAATGTAGCGTCAAAGTAAAGTGTAAAATATCCTAAAAATTCTTAGTGTTACATAGATATAATTTTTTAATCTCTGGATTCAGCAAACTTCAAACCTGCATTTTCGGATTCTACGCATCGAAAATAATTAGATTGCACATAAAAAGGTCAATAACTTTTGGTTTCATGAAGTGAAGTTCAGCCAGTAATAATATTCTATACACAATAATGTCCGAATGTAAGTAATTTTCTCTTTTATAATCATTATAATTTAATTAATTTAATATATTATAATTTTATTATTACTAAAATGTTTATGAAAAAATAGTTTGTTAAAAAGTAATGTTCTATAATATTATGAAAATTACGCTTCTTTAATCCTGCAAAGTTCCCATATTTAGTGATGATGACATTGTCAATAATATTTAATTCCATAAAAAGGCAATTCTTTCCAATGATTATGTTAGTGAGGAGAACTTTTTAAAATAAAACAATTCTTCCAAATACTTAACAGAAATCGTGAATTGCGGTCATAAATCGTCTATACTGCTCGCCGCATATTCACACTCATAAGACTGCTAAGTGCTACGTGTTGAGTATCAATTTTGGTTACTCGAAGAAAAACTAAAAAGACAGCGTATTATAATCATGTAGGATCACAAACTGTGCGAATTTTTAGAATTTTTAAAGTTATAGATATTTAACGACTTTATTTATATAGAATCGACAATAATAACAAATATTTTCTTGCTATGCTGATAATACAAATTTCAGTTTATCTGTATTCTATAAAATTGCTTGAAGCTTATGGATGCTAATGAAAATGGAGCAATAATAACATCTTTCGGTAGGATTTAGGTATTTATTAAGAAATTGTTATGTCGGGCGACACTCTGCCTAGACCTGGCCACACACCGCGGGCAAGATGGTAACCAGATGTCCGCTCGTCCTTACTGCGTACCCTCAATATTCTCAAGTACTCTCCATAAATCTAAGGAATTTCCTAGTCGAGGTCCTTCAAACCGAACAGATATTCTTTCGCTGAATTGTTTCCTAAGGTTTATTGTCCACCACGGGTTGAGACGGGAAAGTTGGCTTTTCTCACGTAGGAGGCCTCCCACTAGCAACTTATCTCGAGGGCGGTTAGCATCCTTCCTCACCCACCACCATAGCAAATAACCAATTAACAACGAAGCTTATTTCCCTCACTCTATTAGACAAAATCGTCACCAACAAATCCCATGGTCTCGTGCGCTAGACACATCCATCCTTAGTTTTCCTCCGCCACAGTGTAACACCAATCTCATCTCAACCATAGGATATCGACCCCGAGTCTTGGACACATCACCACCTTATCATCATAGCCTACACCAAGGCTGTGACGCACCTTAGTCCACATCACAGATAAAGGCTTCGACCCCTGACCTTCGAACACTTCTCCACATCATAACCCACACCTAGCCCCTCAACATCCTAAAACCAAAACATATATAAACCGAGACTTCACCCAGCTCGGGCAGTTCTAGTTCTTGTTCTTGTTCTAGTGGCTGTACTCATACTACCTCTTTTCTCCGGTTCAGTGTCATCTCTGTAAGTGTTAAGATTTATAATAAAGCTTTATAAAGGAAAACTAGTAGATGGGTTACGACTCGAACTCCTTACTACATTCCAAGTACCCATTTTACATTGTACCCAAGTGACATTTTAGCGATCTTGCCAGGATAGTGAAAATTGTTTGTTCGGAAACCAAGACATTCATCATCTACGGAAGATAGAATTACTTGGGACTACGGTCATCCTCGACAACGAAGTAACTATCAACGAAACCGGAAGAAACACTCATAAAGGATAAAGCATCTACGAACGCTATATCCCAGGATTGTAAAACATCGCTTCGTCTAGAAAACAAGGACATCCATACCTACGGGAAGGACTAACTTGGACTACGGTCATCCCCGACGACGAATTCTTAATCCACGAAATCAGAAGGCCTTTGGAATTGGAAGCATCTACGGAAGCTAACAAATCAAGGTAAAATTTTTACATATAAAGACAAACGATTTAGCTTTGAATAATAGCTTTGATATTGAAATGACAAACCAAATACGAGAAAAAATCGCGAAAATGCGAAGAAGCATGGACCTTTTGCAACAAGCAAGAGAAGAGGGTCAACTTCTCGATAAAGAAATCGAATTTCTACGAAAAACAATTGCCGAAATCAAGTTAAGAATACAGGAGACCATTAAAGAACCGACTAGTTGGAGTTATCAGGGTAGATTAGTTTCTAATAATTTGAACAAAAGCTTGAAGAAAAAAGACGTTACTGTAGAAAATGAAGAGATGGTTTTGAAAGAATTTTCAAAAGAATTGCAGTCTAATGTAGAAAATTCTTACGAAAAGAAAGTATCAATTGACACCGCTTCACAGGATTATATTTTCATTAAAACAGACTTAATGTTTGATGCCAATAGCTCAACAGAATACCAGAAAGAGCCTTTGAAACGAAGGAAAGAAGATATTGCAGCATTGTATAATGATTTGTTACAATCTTCGTCACAAGATACTCAAAATTTACAAGAATGGTTTGATAAAAAAAGTAAAAGTTTAGAAGAAGCAGAGAAAGATCATAACAAGAAGGATAATATTTCAATAAGAAATATTTTGGACGACGATGCAAATAAAGAAACCAAAATTGAAATGCAGGAATTAGAGGTAGTTAGCAAATCAACCGCTGAAAATGATACAAAACCAACAGACAACGTTGAACAAAATATATCATTAGAATTCGTACAAAAGGCAAAAGGCAATGCTTACAGTAATGAAAATTTGCTTATAGAAGAAGACCAAATGATAACAGCGAAAAACGCTTGTGACAGTGCAGAACCAAAAACTTCAGCAGATCTTATGTCAAGAAATTTAGATACTAATACACAGGAGAAGTCTTTAGAAAATAAAGATGACAAAAGTCTATCTCCATCTATGTTAGATAGTAGTAAACGGAGCAGCCGTTATAATGTTGCTATAAAGCCTGCTACTTCGCTAAAATTTGGAGAAATTGTTTACAATCAAACAAGACAGTCAAACGCAAATAAAATTTTGCGAAGCTCTTTAAAGACGAAATTAATCGAAGACGAGCCTGAAATAATTAATAAACAAAAAGCAACGGAAAATGTAGAAAATAAATTGACTAAAGAAAAAAAAAAGATATTAAACAAAAATTAATTTCAGATAGTGAAAGCGAAACAACTGATGCTCGCCAACGAAGGGAAGTTCTTTTAACGAACACAGCTAGTGATAGCGATAGGTGTAAATCTGTAGAAAATGATAATGCAGTAACGAGAATAACAGCAATTGATGAAGCGAATTTAAACCAACGTACTAGGAATAAAATATCTCGTTTACTTATAAATATGGTATTTGATAGTCCCTTATCACGTAGTCGGCAATCGAAGAGTTGTGATGATAAAAAGCAACCAGAAGAGGACAAAAGTGCTAGTATTGCAAAGAGAGAAGCGAAACATAGAGGCAGACCTAGGAGATCGGGTAAAGTTGAAGTTAAAAAAAATGAAGATACGAGAAAAATCTTACAAAATAAAAAGAGTGGATTAGAAGAACAAAGAAAAATCGAAGAAAATACAAAAGAAGAAACTGTAGAGACAGAAGTCAATTCAAAAAGTATATTAGATAATAAGGGCGATTTACTAGATACCGAAAGAGCTATTAAAATTAATGATACTGTTCAAAATATAAATTTACTGAAGGTAGGAGCCACACTCAAAATGATATGGAAGATGTAGTAGAAGACTCACAAGAATTATCTAATGAAAGTAAGTTATCAAAAATAAGAATTGCACTTAACAAAATTGAAGATACAAAAACTATTCTATAGAATAAAAAGAATTCATTAGAAGGAGAAAAAGAAATAGGGGAAAAGAAGAAAATGTACAGACAGAAATTACTTCAAAAAATATATCAGATGATAAATGTGATTTACTTTATGAAAAAAAAAAAGAAAAAAAAATTCACAAACTGCATTAAGAATTTATCTATTTTAGTGAGGAGAAAGAGAAAGGATAGAGGAATTGATCAATAGACTGTGGATTTTGAAGCCTTTATGAAAAACTTACAGTTTTTAATAAAATGTTCGATGTAAAGTATTTGTTATAATATTCAGATAGATAGATGAGAAAAAAAGAAACTGAATTTGTATAATTACTCATATCTTATTGATCAATCAAGCGACTCATTCAGGATATTAGAGGTAACTCGATTTGTAGTAAACACGACGATTTATTAAAAATGGTATATCTGACGTACGATACATTTGCACATGTTAAATTATTTAAATAAGTAAAAAATCACGCGAATTAAAAAATCTACTGAAAATAATGTTGAAGTAGTTAATAATAATAAATCATATAGTGAAACACAAAGCTTAAAACAAGATCAAGTTCAAAAGTGAAGACACGTGGGCTTATTACTGCTAACGACCAAAAATTGAATTACGATCCCGAGCATCAACTCACTGATCTTCAAGTAGAATGTTCCAACAAAGACAGGACGACACGAGGACATGAAGGAGGAAGTGTAAAAATTGGAATTGCAACTCGGCGAGTTACATAAAAGAAAAGAATAGCAGCGCTTGAATCTTGAAAAGAGCGTTTGAAAACAGTTCAATCTTTTGGAATACAAATTGAAGAACTAACAATAAAACTAGAAGAAATAACATAAGTCACAAATATGAAGTTGACTTGCTGGAACAAGAAAAGGCCAAACTTAATTCATGTGTTAGTAATTTAATGGAGGAACGTGATAAGCTAGAGCTAAAGTTGCAAAAGAGACAAAATGTAGTTCTTGAACCACAAGGACAAATAATCTGCCCTTCAATGTGAACTAGACGAACTAAAGGGTGAATATGAAAAAGTTGTTGAAAATGTTTCGGATAAAGTGGGTGATCTTGGATATAAATATGAAGAAGAAACTAATAAATTGAAACTGGATTTTGAAAAAGAAAAAAAATGATCCTTGTCAATGAAAATGAATTTGAAATATTGCGTAGGGTAGAAATTCAAGGTAAAGTAAAAGTTATGGACGAACAAAATAATTTTCTTAGAAAAGAACTGGGAAACGTTCAAAAACTTTCCAAAGATGTTAATAATCGCTTACGCGAAGGGAACCAAGAATTAGAAGATTCACATGGAAAATACACTCTTATTTGAAAATTCAAAAAAAAAAAAAAGGAAAAAACATCAGGAAGAATTAGGTGATATAATAAAACTTCATGATGAAGAAAAATATAAACTGATACAGCATTGGTGTTCTGTAGAATGTCAAACTGCCATAAAGGCTTACATTGATGGAAAAGTGCAGTAAATATTTAAATAGACAATCCATGACTTCTTAAGTAATTGTAACAATCTTGATGTTTTACTATGGAACAACTAGATGAAGTGCACAGTGACATTAATAAAGTAGAATCATTGATAAAAGTAGATGTATCTTCTTCACTAATATCAGAATCAACGACTGATATTATAAAGAATATGAAGGATATTCCAGAAAATCAAGAAAATAAGTCACAGGAAGGTACAGATAATATAATTCAAGATGTTTTAGTAGTAAATAAATGTGATGTAACAGATTTAAATAAAAAATTTTAAAAGTAAAGAAAGTAGTGTCACAGAGAGCATAAAGAACGCTGCGATTAATGAAATAGAACAAGAAATAATAAATAAGGACCCACAAATTGATGATCAATGTAAAAAAAGATGAGAAATTTCAAGAAGAGCAAGCAGAGGATACAACCGAGAATGGAGATCATTCAAGATATGCAGGTGACACATTTTTGGATAAAGAAAGTACAAACAATGTTGAAATATTTAATACAAATGAGGGTGAACAAAACATCGAGAAACACAACGTTTGTACAGTGTTAAATATAGATACAGTTAGTGATACTAATGCTTAGTGTCAAGCATTAATTAAAACACTTGGTGAGACTTTTGATGATAAAGACCAAACATTGCATGTCACGGATACAGACACAGATTTGTCTAAACTAGTTGATAGTAGTTTAGAAGTAATGGTACTGACTGTAGAAACTATTAATGATATGAATGAAAGTACAGAAGAAAATATTGTTTTAACTGTACATGAAAAAGATGCTGCTGTAAATTCCAATGAAGAATTTAATTTGATAGATCATGCACAAGAAAGTGATGAAACAATTATAGAAGTAATCTCAACAGAAATTGTGGCTCAAGAAGTTTCCGAAAATTGTAGCCAGAAGGACAATTATGACGTATTAAATCATACAAACACGAGAAACGATTCTATAACTCCTATTACCTCAGGAGTAATTAGTGATCTAGAAACTGCAGATGACATTGATATTAAATAAAAGAATAACAAGAAACAATAAATGGAAATGGCAAGATTGATCTTTTGATAGTTCACATAAAATTAATGTAGAAAAGAAAATTATTCATAATAAAATTGTCGTACTTATACATGTTGCTAATACAGAAGGAAGGAATAAATCTATAAGTGAAGCAGATAAAGTGCGCATAACTAACAAAAGAATTATAATTCAGGATATCTTTGATGACTGGGGTGTTGAAAATGCAGAAGATGATAGCCAGTCGATATCTAAAGCTCCAGATACTGTGGAAATTGAATTGAAAAGTTTACTAAATGACACAAAACACGAACTATAGAGGAAAGCACAGTTGTACTGGTTGAAGAAAAAATTACATGTATGGAAAAAGAACCAGTTGTAGATGCTGAAAAGGCTGTAGAAGTTGCTAAACAAAACAAAGAAATACAAGTATCAAAGGAACAACTGGATAACAATCAAACTATAAAGAAACAACAAGATAGTATAAAATCATTACTCAAAGACCACTAACTCATTCTATATCACAGGTTGTTGGAAAGTCTACAAAAGATTCAACACATGATACTGCAGCATTTAGTCAAACTTCGCAAATTATCCCTATTAATCGTGATCGAAATTTAACCAGCCAACCTTCACAGGTTGAAATAGCAAAAGCATAATATACCACGACGAAGAACAAGTACAAGTCGAGCCAGTCAGAGTCCAATTTCATCGCTCCATACTGAAGAAACACTATGATTTTGAAGGACCAAAATCAATCTAAAGAGGGGGGTATGTAACACCAATTTCATCTCAACCATAGGATATCGACCCCGAGTCTTGGACACATCACCACCTTATTATCATAGCCTACACCAAAGCTGTGACGCACCTTAGTCCACATCACAGATAAAGGCTTCGACCCCTGACCTTCGAACACTTCTCCACATCACAACTCACACCTAGCCCCTCAACATCCTAAAACCAAAACATATATAAACCGAGACTTCACCCAGCTTGGGCAGTTCTAGTTCTTGTTCTAGTGGCTGTACTCATACTACCTCTTTTCTCCGGTTCAGTGTCATCTCTGTAAGTGTTAAGATTTATAATAAAGCTTTATAAAGGAAACTAGTAGTAGGTAACTAGTAGTTGGGTTACGACTCAAACTCCTTACTACATTCCAAGTACCCATTTTACGTGACAACAGCATCGTCACCGAACGGCACTAATTTTCTCTCCTTCAAACAGTCAACATCTTGTTAACCGGGTTTACACCGTAGATCAGTCACTCACGTATCTTGTACATACGCATCAGTGTAACTATCTTCTTTACAAAGTTGTTGGAATAAACTGTGATATATAACTTGTTATATCAGTGTCATATTCAATTAAACCACCTCTATTATCCTAACCGAAATAGAGGATCGATCATTTCGTGGCGTTGATTATCTAATCGTAACGGGAATTTACGACTCCCGTTGACGTACTTCATCGCGATCGCATCTCTCCGCGAGTGGTCGAAACAGAAATTATGTACACATAATTATATTGAAATTGAAAAAATTATAAAAGACAATTACAAAGAAAGGAAGAAAATTATAAAAAGTAGTAAAAACTAAACAAATGATTACAGAAGTATACTCATACTTACACTACTTCATCAATGAATATTCAACACAGCTGTAAAACATTCAGGGAACAGATTTTCCATGTTCTTTATATCTTACCGATAGCGGTAGACGCAGAAAAGTATAGCGAAGGAAAAAAAAGATTTCAATTTAAAATATCATACGAATTGTTAATTTTTTAATATGCTACCTTAACACTTTCTAACGTAGGATATTCGAAAGAATTAAAAAAAATAAGGTTGATCATCATATATCCTCTACGCATTGTCCTACAAAAGCTCTAATTACGTCAAATTATATCCCCTTCGAAATCATCCAACTTTTATTTGAAACATTTTTCATTAAAATTAATCAATTTTTCATTAATATTAAATGATCGAAGTGATGGGCTCTGTATAGACATTTTAAAAATGAGGTCAAACTCGTTATAAAGTTTTAGTTTACAGTAAATTTGATATAGAAGTATGTGGATATTGTTGCACTGTCCGATTATAAAATCTCGCCAACGTGTCGAATATTATATTAAGAAAAGATTTCAGACAAAAAAGTTTCATTGTTGCGTTAGTATGGGTTTCATTAAAACGAAGGCGAAACTGTTGACTGCGGATCCGGTGATGCGACAAAGATCAAGTTTCAAACAGTCTGAGCGATAAATATAACGTTGTTCCATCGCACAAGTACCACTTAGGACGAGTCCATTTAAAATGCTGTATTTTTTCATGTTATGTTTGTAGGCCGGTCGGTTTGTTGTTCGTGCAACGTGAGATTAGAAAGAGGTCTAAATCGTATCTGACGATCAACTGTTTCTGAAGCAGTCTAGTCTGCATTTAGCAACCGATTGTAGCGGCCAAATTTTATTAAAATGTCATTATTTTTAGAATATATTTATATTTAATAAAAATTGATAAAAACGTATCCATTTTCCAATAATAATTAATATTGTTAAATATTTTTTTATTAAAAGGTGAATTTGTAGAACTATTCTGCTTTTCCGATTTCGATGATTTCTGAATATATTGTAAAGCTTCACATTTTGAATAACTGTTTGTTATAGATATAACCGTCGGTCGGCTTTAGTTTCCTACATTATATTTACAAAAAAACTGCAAATATTACTACAGACTATTTCTGCCTATAATTGTGCGGATGTGGTAAGGTATACGTCAGTGTCGATTGCTAGTCGTTTATCTTTTGTTTACAAGTCTGACGAAGCTGCAAGAACACAACACATGTCTGTTGTAACATATATTTAATTCAATTACAAATATATATCACTAATGTATTGAGCTTGCGTTAGTGTTAGAAGATTCAATCCGGCCGTTCTGGCAATGCCATATGAAAAATATATTTTTGGTTAATAAAAATAAATAAAAATGAGAAAAGGCATCTATTTTTTATATAACAATCAATTGTTTTGTTATTAAATATTCGTATTTTACAAGCATATATTTATTTAACGGGATATTCTAATTAATATTAGAAGTGCATGCATAAGATTTTGCATACATATTTTTGAAATCATATTCTTGTAGAAAATGTAAAAAAGAAACTACTTTTTCAAACGTTCATTATAGAATTCCCCTTAATAAAATGTAATAATAATTATGTTTTTATGATGGAGCTCGATTGTAAAAATATTGCAAAATCTCATCTTTGATGTTTTATAATGAGTAATTATAACAATTAGTTTCGCTTAAAATTTTAGATTTTGTCTTCATAGCCCTATATCTAATAACAGAATTATTTGAATGGAAAAATATATGTGAATTTCGAAGCGAAGAAAAACTGCGATTTTCATCATTTTTATCCGTTTGTAGCTCATTGCAATGTTAATTGACTTCGATGAAATTTTCATTATTTAAATTTTAAGAATCGAATTTTTAAACTGTTGCAAGATTTTCTTACTCAGAAATAAGTAAGCGACATGAAACAGAATAGCCAAGGATGGTTTATGGTAAAGCATGATATGATTTTAAATTTCGAATGCTTTTTGTTATACAATTATTCCTTTTCTACAAAGATGATCTTTTTGTAACAAAACTTTTCATTTTCCATATCTTCATTGATGTATTCCTCTGTGAAATATTTCATGTTAATGTTCCTTTCTTTACAATTGCCTAGCAGCGCGATTGTACAAAAATAGCAAAACTTCCTTCGAGTGTAAAATTGTCCATTTGTCTTGTAGAAAATTAAAATATCCGAGAGTACTGTAATATTCCCTAAGGAAAGAAGAATGTTTCCAGGAACAGTTTTGTATCGTTCAAACGTACCCCAATCACCGATAAGAAATACGAAACTAAATATTTTGGATGTTAAATAAATTAGTTCCAAATTAATGTCTTATAATATACTTTAGTATTAATTCTTGTCTTATAAAAGACAACCTGATATATTTTAATTAAACATTACAATTGCCAGAATTTTTAAGACCGATATATTTTTTGTCAGAAACTATAAAACTCAACCTATGATCTTAGTTGAATTGTAACTTATTGTAATATGCGACTATAAACATTCGCGACTATAAATAAGTCATTCAAAAAGGAAGTGTACTTTTATATATGTTTAATAAATAAACTGTATAGGAATATAGGAATTTATAATATTTGTCATACACTCAATGCTAATTTTTATTTTACAAAATGTTTTCAATAGTACTAATTTTAGGAAAAAGGAAAAGAAAATAATATATCGAAGCTTACTAATATTGAATGAGTTTCACTTAAATATTTGTAGACACACGTTAATTGTTGAAATTCCATTATTTTACCTTTATTACTATTTTTGTCCTCTAAAATATTTTCCTTTCAAAATTGATAAAAATCAAGTTCAATGGAGGAAAAATGTTTTAAAAAAGCACTATAGAATTATAGAAATAATAGCATTTTGTGGAAACCATATCACGAATGTTCCGATTCATTAATACGAATATGTAAATGCATCTCTCTGCCTATTCAAGATACTCTTTAAATTAAAATCTCTGTAATAGGAATTGAACTAATAATATTAATGAAAAATATAAATCGTTTAGTATTACGTATCTTTAAAATTTAGTATTACCGTTTAGTATAATCGTTTAGTATTATGTATCTATGTCAAAGCAAGCAAAATGCAATTTAACAATTCTACTTTAATCAAAATTTACAAATTCAATGCATAACTTTTACTACGATAGTTGGATAAAATAAAAATAGAACTACATACGAATATCAATACACGAATGGGGTTCTCGTTTTAAGTTCTTTCTCATTGCGTATTAAGCTAAAACCTCTTCTTTCAAAGGCTTTTTTGTTTTTCGTTGTTCGCATAATCATTAGACATGTATCACGGTATAAATTACACGTCTTGCATACAAAAAGAGACGTATAAAATGTATTTGACAATTGACAAATTATTATTAAATAATTGAACTATATTTCGTTTATTCCCATATCACTCTTATTATTTGATCGAAATATAAAATTTTGAGATAAAAGTACATTTCAGTTACGGTACTTCTTTATATATTTACACTATTGCTTTTACACTTTAAAATATGTAAATTAAAACAGTTGAATATCATTGTCCGTTATCAAATACTTCAAAATACGCGACAAATAACATTAAAAATGTGCAATATGAACAAGCATTGATACATGAAATCCACACAAAAGTAAAATTAATGGAACAGTAAAGAATTAAGATGCCCATAAAAAAGACAATCCTTGCTACATTCGACTGTTTAGATAATAAGAGATTCTACAATAGTATTCGGAAGTGAAGCTCACATGATGAAATCGATATTATAAAAAAATAATTTATCTCTTGTTTTATTATCGAATGATCATTAACTTCTATGTATAAAAACAGATATTGCCGAGAAATCTACAACTTCATTATTTAATTAATTATAGTTCTTCTGAAATATAAATAGTTACACTCATAGCAATTGCATAATATATAGGATGAATGAAAAATGTGCAATTTTGATTGAAAAATATTGATATATCTAACGAAGAAATTAAAACTATTAGGCTCTTCGCTTGCTTTTCTAGAAAAAAACGAACGTGGACTATTATGGATATTACGAGTTCATCAATTTGAATTGCTTCTTACTTTCGTCAGATTCTGCCGGTTGTTGGGTGCCACAATTTCTTCTTTTCTTGAATCAATCAATGTCACTTGTCGTTAAACATAACACGAAAGAAAGAATCAGAGAAACGAACCGAAGCCGCGGATGTTCTCCACATGACTGATAACTGTACGTTGTCGACAAGGAAGTAAGACAGAACTCCAACCAACGCGCAAGTCCTAGCTTCGCCAATGATGTAGATATCTATACTACCGTATATTCACCAAAACAGTTTCTTCGTCCTTTCTTTGCCCCTTCCAGTCGGTTCTAACTTTCAAATTGCGTTACAAAAATAAGAGGGGAAAGTGCTCGGACAATAGGTTTAAGCACTTTTTATTTGCAAAATAATATATTTGAAACTAATAAATAAAAAGGAGAAATAATTCTTTAAAATTATTTCAACAACTAACAAGCAAATTTATTTGAAAATGAAGTTATTCGCAAAGAAATTTCAAAATCTTACTTCAGAAATAAATTATTTCCAAATAATTGATTTCAAGATAAAGAGAAATAAATAATTATCTTTAGCGTTCAAGTACTACCATTCAAAACATTTGCGTATAATTTCTTGAAACCGCCTTAAAAAATGGCTAAATGCATTTACATAATTCTATGTAAAAAAGTTGCAGTAACATTGATTTTTTGTTGAATAAG
Source organism: Bombus flavifrons (assembly GCF_040668555.2). NCBI lineage: Eukaryota > Metazoa > Arthropoda > Insecta > Hymenoptera > Apidae > Bombus > Bombus flavifrons. Next base: position 2,690,765 of record NC_138453.1, on the reverse strand, counting down.
AAGTTTTTTGGTAATCTTTACTATTGCAATTTAGAGATGACATACACTACTACTAGACACGTGACATAACATCTTAATAAACCAAAATGATGAAATACATGAATTCGAGATTTCTGAATTTAAGGTCATGTGAAGGTCATCGAATTATAGATTATTAATCTTGTCTTGACATCAGCTACTACTATTCAGTACTATCAGTACTATCAACCTTAACTTTTTATCGAAAGAAACATTTTTTGGCAATTTCGAATTTTGTAGCTAATTCGAAACTGATTAAAAACCTGCAACAGCATATATTTGACACAAATAGAATAAATGTGAACATATAATGTAAGATCATTAATAACGAACTTGAATTTGACATTTAGTTTCAAAAATTTTTTTTTTTATTTAATATTTCACATTCACTATTTGTCCAATTTGGACATTTGGTAGAATTTTTTAGCTGATTGATTATCACGTGGGTGGCTACCCCCAGCGAGATACCATCTTCGTGTTTGTTAGGTTGTGTCCTTTGTGAGGTCTGCTGGGTGTTTCCTTTTCAGACTTCTATCCATGTTTGAGGTGTTGATTGTTTCTACAGCTAGCCGGTTTGGGTGTGTTCCTATTCTTTCTTTATATTTTCCTGCGTATCTGCTAATTTCCTCTTTGACCGTTGGTATTCCCAGGTCCTTCCGTACGTCCTCGTTTCTAACGTACCATGGGGCGTTTACTATTGTTCTAAGAATTTTTGCTTGCATTGTCTCTATTTTGGTTATATGGCTCATTGCTGCTGTTCCCCATAGTGGTATTCCGTACGTCCAGATTGGTTTTATGATCGTTTTGTATATTTTTAATTTGTTTTCTATACTTAGTTTGGATTTTCGACTTGTTAACCAATACATTTGTCTCCTTGCTATCTGTATTTTGTCTATTATTGATTTAATATGCTGTTTCCATGTGAATCGTATATCTAAATGGAGTCCTAGGTATTTGACTTGCCTTGTTTGTATTATGTGCGTGCCGTTCAGTATAATGTTTGGTGGTATCTGTTTTCGCAGTGTGAATGTAATGTGGTTGCATTTATCGGGGTTTGCTTTAATTTGTTTATCTTGAAGGCACTTTTCTATTTTTGTGATATGTTCTTGTAGTAATGTGACTGCTGTTACAGGGTTCGTGTGCCTGACTAGTACAGCTGTGTCATCCGCAAATGTCAGTATTTTGCTATTGGTAGTGTTGGTATGTTGGCCGTGTATAGTGTGTATAGAATTGGTCCTAAGACGCTTCCTTGCGGAACCCCTGCTTTGATGTCTTTAACTTCTTAGTATGTGTCTTTAATTTTTACTACGAAGGTTCTGCCTGCTTAAGTAAGATTTAATTAAATGGTATATCTGCTCCGGGAATTGTTTTCTGATTGATTGAAGTAGGCTTTTGTGGTTTATTTTGTCGAATGCTTTCTCGATGTCCATAAAGAGGGCTGTGCAGTATTGTTTGTTTTCTAATGCTAGTATTATTCCATTTGTGAGTCTGTGCATTTGCTCTATCGTGGAGTGTTACGTTCCAAAATAAATCAAAATCCAATGACTTCGTGATAGAGAACTTGCGTCACTTCGTTCTCGATATTATAAAAGTGAATATCACGCCATAAATAGATTACGTAACCCTTTTTTTGATAATCACATCGCTTCTTTCATGGCCGGTGAAAAAATTCCATGAGGTGATCTTGAACATATGAAAACTCAAGTGTAAATTAACTATCCTTTTCGATGACTTGGTGTTGTGAAGTTGTAATGTAAGTATAGAAGAGAGATGAGTTGGCTAACGGAATAGCACAGAGTCAGTAGAGATACTGTTCTCTATCGCTCGTCGTCATGTACTGCTATATTGTCTCATTTGTGAGGTGTAAGTGTTGTCCGTGATAATTGTAGCTGCTGGCTGTAGATGTCGCTGCTGGGGTACTGCTATTTTTCTTCTAATTTAGATGCGTGTGAGAAAAATAGGACTACGGGCGCCGGGATTCGAATCTGAGTCCCGAACGTTCGTAACCTAAGACGCTAACCACTGCGCTACCGTTGTCCGGTGTGTTAGTGTTGAATGGCGGTATTTGTTGTCGAGTGCCGCCACATTTGTAAATGTTTATTTTCGGCCAATATGCATGCTTATCTTTATGATTGTATTGGATCTCTCAGAAATAACCAATCCGACTAACATTCCTTTGTTTAACCATCTTGTCATTTCTGTACTCATTATATAGGGTGTTCGGCTACAAATATCCAAAAATTTAAGGGGCGATTCTTGATGCCAAAATAAAATGAAAATCAAGAATAAATGTTAAGATATAGGAGGGATTCGGAAATACAAATAGTTTACTTTATTTAGCACACAACAGTTATACACATATCTTATACTCTGAAGACCTTGTAATCCTACTCGCACGCACGCTTGTTGTCAACCAACTCGTCCAGATGCTTCTTAACGACTGTCTATCGTCATTTGTCTCAACTAAGGCCTGGACGCCCTCTGACTCTTACACACACATTCACATGTACAGTGTAAATGTATCATCTTCCTAACAATAAAAAATTGCGTTTTCGGCTTTGTTTTTAATTATTGACAATTAAAAATATTTTTGCACATAAGCAAACTCTCTTACGCAAACCAAAGGAGATCAACCCGCCTATGCAGCGGGATCCTCAATCCAAACGACACATGGGCGGGCGGCAGCTTACCTTGTACAAGACGTAGAGAAGAGACCATGATATTCAGAGACGTAAACATCCCCTTGCGATGTTTTGCAAAAGAAATCGTGAATTTGAGCGTTAAATTTACTTATTCATGGAGATCCCTTTAAAATTTCCGAGTACAGAGGATTAATGTTTCCTTTGATCCTTTGTCTCCGCGAATATCCATAGCAAAATCAAACACGCATCGCGATTTGCCTATCCGCGGGCGTTCGCAGCAAAATCATACATGCACCGTGATTGTGCGGCCATGAGTGTCCACAAAAAATACAACAAAATACAACAGATAATACAATTTTATGCAAAATAGCGAACAAACTAATTAATTTAAATATAATTACAAAGTATAGATACTATACAAAATTAAATAAATTAATTTTGTATATGCTTTCACATCTTTATTAAAAGTTCCCCAAAAATCAGTGTTACTCTGGGTGTTAATTCGACCAATCGTGATAATAGGGGTGATTAAGTTTATATAACACTGTGATTCACAGAATTATAAAATATATATTTCCAACACTTAAACTACACTGTTGAGTAGATACAAATCGTCGATAACAACTTGTCGCACGAATATGAGATAGATATGAATAGTAGAGCAAGGCTCGTATAGTCGAATTTCGTATATTAGCGGACTTAGCACTAGAGGATACTTGATAGACACTAGATTTTGATGCTAGACTTCGACGTTGTCGTATGTAGAAGAAGTAAGTTGATTTGACCTAGCGATGTTGACGAAATAAGTTGACTTGACCCTCCTGATGTAGCAGGAGAAGTCTGCGACTTGACCCTCCTAGAGTCGTAGGAGAAGTATTCGACTTGACTCTCCTATGGTCGTAGGAGAAGTATTCGACTTGACTCTCCTATGGTCGTAGGAGAAGTGATGAGTAGGAAGCCTCCGACCAACGTGGTTCGTGAGTGACCTTGTGCATGGGAAAACCCAGCCTGTTCTATTAGACAGATGTTCGATTTTTCCTAATGGGCGCATACCCGCTTTCTCCGTGTTTTTAATTGCGCCTAATAAACCCAAGGACCTCTCTAAAAACCAGATGTGCGTCGCAAATATTTTTAGCCTTAAGAAATCTGTCAGGACAACGGATTGAATGAAGACACATGTGTACACAATGAAAGAGAAAAGTTATGGTTGGTCCTTAGGTTTATTGAGGGTCGAAATGACGTTACGCAGGCCATCGGCTACCCGGTCGCGAGAGCTGCAGCGACGATGTTTTAGGAGACGTAACAGTTACCATTTGTCAAATCGAAATGTTCACGCCGTCATCCTGCCAGTTTATCTGCCGAATCGAAATCAAGTTAGTAAAAATTTTATAAGTATTAACTGTCAGTTACCATTTTGTCAATTGAAGCGTTCACACCGTCACTCTGCCTGTTGTCTCTCGATTAATTGTTTCAAACGAAATTTATAAGTGTTAACTACGAAGATTGTCCAAGCGAAATAAGTGCCGAAGTTCAATTAACCGCCGAATTGTATAATAGAACACTATTGACTCCGCATACATTTAAGGTGAGAATTTTAAAGTTTGTATATTCTCTTCTCTGACAACTTCGCAGTTGTACGATATTGAAATCGGAATAAAAGTATCCGTTGGCAGTTACAATCAACGAAACAGAATATAAAGCACACGATTAACGCGGATTTTGCCCTAGACATTTTGAATTCACAACGACCGTTCGCTGTATTAACTAGTGATCTGACGTAGTTGAAACGTTGCGCTGATTACGGTGTTTTCAATCATAGAAAACACCTATGATCTTCGTGTTTCTCTTCCCACTGTTAGCACATATTGCTCATCTTTGGGCGAGACCTACGAAGCCACGCTGGTTATCCACAGAGAACACCATCGACCGTGTAACATCAATTCACATCAGAGACCAGGTCACACACCGCGGGCAGAATGGCGCCTAGATGTCTGCACATCCTTGGCTCGTACCCTCAATAGTCCTAAGTACCCACCGGGGGTCTTGGAATTTTCATAATTAAGGTCCTTCAGACCAAGCGAGTATCTCTTGTCTTAAGTTTCCTTTTACGTTTATTGTTTACTATGGGTTAACACGGAAAGTTAGTTTTTCCTCACGTCTGGTATGTTCCGTTAGCAACTTTCTCACGAGGGCGGCTAAAACCCTTCCTGGTCCACCAACCGTCTTATTATCCAATCGGAGACGGTGTCTACTGCCCTCACTTCCATAACCAAAATTATCATCAACAAGTCCGATAGACCCGTGTCCTTAGACACATCCACTCCTAGCTTTCCTCAGACACATTATCGTCAGTAAAACTTCACTTATTCTGTATCCTTAGAATAGTCAACATATCTTTACCTGTCTCTACCCTTATAACAGTCACGTACTTTAAGTATCGGTGAAACTAAGTTTTTCATAACGTGGTTGGAGTGAATTGTGATTTATCTTAATTCAGTGTGTATTCCAGTTTGATTGTTGAATTTGTAATAAAGTTTAATTAAAACAAAATTAATAGTTGTGTTACGACTCAGCTATTTTTATTTTATCACCCAACCCTCAAGTTTACGTGACAACCGATTGACATATCCGTTTTTGCTTACGATTTCACAATTTACGGTTGTTAAGGATAAAACAATTGTTTCTAAATTTTGAACTATTAAAACAAAACGATTATTCTCTGTGTGAACCTCTGACTACAGTGCTTTCAAATCATTGAAGACACTCACGGATTTTCGCACTCCTCCTCCTACTGTTAGTAGATATTGCTCATCTTTGGGCAAGGCTTGCGAAGTCACACAGGCCTCACACAGAGAGGAACATTAATTTCATTTTGATCATATTAGATGACCAAATCAAGAAAGAATCAAACAGATAAAAGTCACCTCAGCAAGAGGCGAGCCGAACGTTGGTACAAACGATTGATTGCTGCAGAAGTTAAAAGGGAAGAAAAGAGGCGCCGAGAGGAGTTAGAACTAAATAGCGAAGGTCCTGAACCTAGTTTCTCGCCCTCGAGTTCACCGATACCCGAACATTGGAGTGCGACCCACTACGAGACGCACTCTCCTCGGTCTCAAACGCCATCACCTACATCGTACGAAAGTGATTGTTATAACCCTTGCTATATTAATCACCCGGACGACTAGAGATAGATTCTGTCAATAATAAAATCGAATTAAACGAACCTTGTCACACCGAAAACACTTATAAGATCAATCCGAATAGAGGTTCGAGTGCTAACTATATTTACATATACATATTTGTCGGGTTTACATTGGAATTAGGATTAGGGGCGTGAAACGTATCTTCGTTTGAATTACACATTGTCGTTATGCAATAGAGAAAGACATTGACTAGTGCAAATACGATTATTATAGAATTGGACAAGTAACCGTGGTAATTAGATACTCGAGAAACTAATGACAATGATCCTAGGTTCAATAACGAATCCGCGGTCAACGGGATAATAGATGAACATGATCACAAAATCTAAGTCGGACTCTTTGTTAAAACGTGGAATATCCCCCGAGCGTACAGACGCTAAGTAAGTCGCTAATACGATCTCGCGAGAGAATGACTTTTCGTCGCGATGATGCTGCAGAGGAAAACTATGATGGGGTGTATCTAAGGACACGAGATCATCGGATTCGTCGAGGATAGTCTTCGTTCAGAAAGTAAGGGAAATTAACGTTGCTGCTAATTGGTCAATCTCCATATCGGTGGTTAGAAAAGATGCTAGCCGCCCTCGAGGGAAAGTTGCTAGTGGGAGACGCCGTTCGTTGAAAGAAATAGATCTCCCCTATCTTCCCGTAGTTGGGACAAAGACTGTTTGTCTGTTTGAAGGACTTTAGGTAACTAGATCTTAGTGTTTATAACGGCCCTCGGGCTAGCTGATCACGTACTGCGGAGACGCATCGACATCTGACAATCATCTTACTCGAAGAATAGGGACTGCGTGTGACGAGCCACGGGACAGAGACCGTTGGAATGTTTACTGTCGCGTGTCGCCAGAGATATTTCTTTTAAGGAGAGCTATAGAATTACTTCATACCTTTGTTAGGCAAAGCGTTCATCCCGTGACCGCGGCTACGTTCGGCGACTGGCTATCGCCTCGAGCCCAAGCTCATTATCACAAATCTCGAACAAATACAATCGGATCGAAAGACGACAATTGTTTAATTACGCCTATGATAGAATCTAGATTACGGTGTTAAGGGATTTTCCCGAAGTTCTAAAGGGAAGGCTCCGATGTCCTTTTATCTCCGACATATTTATATGTTATAACATTTATAATCGACACTGTAACAATTATAATCGAGTAAAATCTGAATAAATCATAACAAATCGGTACCAACATAACCCAGTCGAACCGAATAAATCCGTATGTCAATACCAATTATTTATTCCGAACAACTTTAATCCTCTCCCGTGTCAGTACTCCTGCACATAGCAGGTTACCCGAAAAGTGGAATTTATTTGCCAGTCCTATTAAACGCTAGTTAATGCTACCCACTAACATACGAGTTATTGAATAAAAGAGCACGACGCTTTGGGTTACGTCCTATCAGTCGTAAGGTACAACGATTTGGAATCCTTCAGACGGGAGTGCGCACCGAATGGGCGATACCAGTTTGGGATTTCATTCAAGTTGTTACTGAGAGCCGACGCTTTGGATTAACTCGAGATTGCACTGCGCTTATGGCAAGCCAATTCCATTAACTCCTACTAGTCGCCAGTTGCAACAGCACTCATAATATATCAGCACCCTTAATATATATAAAAAGAAAAGAAAAAATGATTTTGAAATAGTCCTTATACTATTTCTGGTGGTAGCAGCTACCGTATCAATCGGGAATTTCAAATTTATACTTCAAATATTATCATTCCTTTCAATTAAATAAACAGCAGTACATTGAAAAAATAACACAGGAATGCCTATGCATTCGGCGAGTAAAATGGAGTAAAAGTAGCGTTTAAACATCGAAATATCTCCAACAGGAACGAAATAACAGCGTTTCACAGGCAAACTCTTCAAATGATTGCATTTTGCGCACGATTGGGCTTGTTTCGAAGATGAAACAGGCGTGCACAGCTATCGGCGAGTAAAATTTCAAAATCAATCAGGAACAAAGAACGACTGTACGCGACGTAATAGCAAGGAAAATTAACGGAACATTAGAAACATGGACCAATTAATAAACCGGGACTCGATACTATATAATATTATACAAGGTGGTTGGTAACTGGTGGTACAAGCGGAAAGGAGGTGATTCTACGCGAAAAAAAGAAGTCGAAAATATAGAATAAAAATTTTGATTTCGAGAAAATCGACTTTGCATTTTCGCTCGGTACGCGTGCACTTTATCACGTCTCGTGATAACGTTTTCTGGATGGAAAAATTAAAAAAAAAAAAAATGGAAAAAAAATTTTTATTCTATATTTTCGACTTCTTTTTTCGCATAGAATCACCCCTTTCCGCTTGTACCACCAGTTACCAACCACACTGTATAACGTAATATTCAATCAAGAAATAACCTAAGACTCGACAACTCAATCCGTAAAACCAATTAATCTAAAGCGACTCGCTATTTGAACAAATTAATTAATAACCCACGACTCGATACTATATAATGTAATACTACATAATATTATATTCAACCAAGAATAACCTATGATTTGATAACTTGACTAAGGATAAACTATGATTTGAAAAACCATTCAATCAAAAGGAATTCGCGATTCGAAAAATTGACTAGGAGACATGCTAGCAAGGGAAAACAAATGGAACAACAGGAAGACACGCCTCAATTAATATATGAAATAAAAAATAAAATAAATATAACCGATTAATAAACTGAACTAGCCACGAACAGATCAAATAAATCAAGAATGAGAAGAATTATATACGACGAATTAGCAAAACAAAATAAATGGAACGGCAGGAAGATATACTACAATCAATTAACAAAGATGGAATATGTAAAATACAAAATAAAAATAAAATCATTAAATAAAATCAACTAATAAATCGAACGAGCCGCGAATCGACCAAACAAATCAAGAAATAAGAACGATCATATACAACATAATAGTAAGGGAGAATAAATGGAACAAAAAACAATGGGACGATACACTTTAATTAATCAACAAGTATAAAACATATAAAATTATTGAATAAAACTAATTAATAAACTGAACGAGCTGCGAACTGACCTGATGAATCAAAAATAAGAACGATTACATACGACATAATAGCGATAGGGAAATAATTGAAACAGTAGGAATACATATTTTAATTAATTAACAAATACAAGAAATAAAATAGATAAAATATATACAACTAAATAAACCTGTTAACAAGACAAGTGATTAAGAACAGTTAACATTTTAACAAGTTTCAAGAATATCACATTACAAAATATATATGTATATATGAAATCAACAATCTAATGAATATAAAAGTTAAAAATGTACAATATTACATTATTAAAATTACTCCTATAGGAAACTACATCGTGGGAAAAAAATATATATATAATAATGTAGAACATATATATATATATTATTAAACCGAACATCCAATAATCTAATAAATATAAAAATAAAATACACGAAATTACATTATTGGGATTAACCAACATTGAAAGAATTCTATACGAAATTACATTGTGAAACACACACGTACACACACACAATCTTTTTTTTTTGTACGTAGAGAAATCCTCATGGACACTCCGCTGTTCTAATAATCGCGTAACAGCAGAGTAGTGTCGGACTCCTACCGACTAAAACTCCAAGATGATCATCCTACGCGTATGACAGGAGTGCTCCAGGAACTTCCGATATATATATATAATCTAACAAACATAAAAGAAATAAAATGTATGATATTACATTATTAAAACTAATTAACATTTGGATAAACTTAAGGAATTTTATATAAAAATGACATTGTGAAATATATACATATATGTTATTAAACTGAACAACGAATAATCTAATAAACATAAAGAAATAAATATACGAAACTACACGTTAACAAACAAAATTGTGTATGAAAATTACATTGTAAAATATATATATATATATATATATATATATATATATATATATATATATATATATATATATATATATATATGTCGGAGATGAAAGGACATCGGAGCCTTCCCTTTGGAACTTCGGGGAAATCCCTTAACACCGTAATCTGGATTCTATCATAGGCGTAATTAAACAATTGTCGTCATTCGATCCGATTGCATTTATTCGAGATTTGTGATAATGATAACTAGATAAACCAGATGCTGACGCATCTCCACAGTACGTGTTCATATGCTAGCCCGAGGCCCGTTATAAATATTAAGATTTGGTTATTTAAAGTCCTGCGAACAGACAAACAGTCTTTGTCCCAACTATGGGAAGATAGGGAAGATCTATTTTTTCAACGAACGACGCTTTCCGCTAGCAACCTTCCCTCAGGGACGGCTAGCATCCTCTTCTAACCACCAATATGGAAATTGACCAATTAACAGCAACGTCAATTTCCCTCATTTCCGGAGATACTTCCGTGTCCATGACTTAATATAACGTGTATTCACCAAAGAAAACATAAAAACCACAATAAATTAAAATACCGAAATTAGCGATCGTATAATAAAAACCACTGATTGAAATCCGTATACAGATAATAAATAACTAAAACACATAACACGCCATTACGAATACAAGAAACCTCAAATTGTAAAACTATATACCTTATATCGAATGAAACCGTCACACAATACAGACAAACAATTCACAATATTTCTCATAAACAAATAATTAAAACTCTCTATAAATTACGCAAAGAAACCCCACTTTATTGAAGAGCACATATTAACGCGTGCTTCACATACAAAGACTCGGCGGAAAAATGAGACGCCCACCACCGTTCCCACTGGCATCAGTAAGGAAGGGCCCGGAAGCATCGCAGACGCAACCTCAGCAAAATACGAGCCACTACAATAACTACATTTTATCACATACCTTGCATGTCCCTAACACCAAATGGAATATGAGAAATTAAGAAATAGCGTAAACAAGAAGACGAAGCTTCAGCAGGACCAGCGTGTCTTAGTAATATGAGAAATTAAGATAAGGCGTAAACAAGATAACCAAGAAACGGAAACCTAGCTTAGACTAGCAACTACGATATTCATACTTTATCACGTAGCAACGTTATGCGTTTCACGTTATACGTGAAATCAAAAATCAACTGTCAGAGTTCGATTAATCATCAAGTTATACAACAATACCTGATTGACTTCGCATATATTCGAGGTAAGAAATTTAAATTTGTATACCCTCTTCTCTTTTAACTTCGCAGTCGTACAAGGTTTAGTATCTGAACAAAGGTATCCGTCGGCAGTTATAGTTGACAAATAAAAATATCAAACATATACGATTTACGTGATTTTATTCGAAATATCTTGAATTCACAATAACCGTTCGCTGTATCAACTAGTGATTACGATGTTTTCGAACGCACAAAACATCTATGGTTTTCGTGTTTCTCTTCCCACTGCTAGCAGATTGCTCATCTTTGGGCGAGACTTACGAAGCCACACTAGTTGTCCACAGAGAACACCGTTGCCAATTAAAATAATCGTTCTTGCTTACGACTCCACAAATTGCCTAGAATAAAACAACTGTTTCAAATTTCGAACCATTTCATTTAACAATCGTTCGCCGTATCAACCAGTGATTACGGTGTTTTCAAACGCAGAAAACATCTATGGTTTTCGTGTTTCTCTTCCCACTGCTAGCAGATTGCTCATCTTTGGGTGAGACCTACGAAGCCACACTGATTGTCCACAGAGAACGCTGTTGCCAATTAAAATAATCATTTTTGCTTACGACTCCACAAGTTGTCAAGAACGAACAATTGTTTCTAACTTGAATTATCAAATTTAACCGATTATTCGCTGTGTTAAACCTGTGATTACGGTGCTTTCAATCTTCGAAAACACTTACGGATCTTCGCTCTCCTTTCTCACTGTTAGCTAATATCGCTCATCTTTGGGCAAGGCTTGCGAAGTCACACAGGCCTCACACAGAGAGAAACATTAACTTTATTTTGATCATATTAGATGACAAAACCAAGAAGGAATCGTAAAGATAAAAGTCGCTTCAGCAAGAGGCGAGCTGAACGCGGGTACAAATGACTGATCGCTGCAGAAGTTAAAAGGGAAGAAAAGAAGCGCCGAGAGGAGTTAGAACTAAATAGTGAAGGTCCTGCGCCTAGTTTTTCGCCCTTAAGTTCACCAATTCCCGAATATTGCGAGACGCACTCTCTCCAACCTCGGTCGCCATCACCTACATCATACGATAGCGATTGTTATAAACCGTATTATATTAATCGCCCGAACGAGTAAAATTAGCTTTCACCATTAATCAAATCGAAATAATTAAATCTTGTCTTACCAAAAACGTTTGTAAAACTTATCCGATCAGAGGTTCGAGTACTTACTATATTTAGATATACAATATTTGTATGCGATGATATTTATAATCGACACTGTAATAACTATAATCAAGTAAACTCTGAGTAAGCCATAACATATCGATACTAATATCACCCAGTCAGATCGAATAAATTCAAGTGTCTATATCAATTACATATACCGAATAACTTTAATCCTCTCCCGTGCCATTATTCCTGCGCAAAGCAGGTTAGCCGAAAAGTGGAATTTATTTGCCAGTCGCATTAAACGCTAGTTAACGCTACCTATGAACTTCCAAGTTAATAAATAAAACCAACAGTGTAAGAAACAAACTGAACAATAAATAGGACACACTGATAATAAAATCTTTTTTGTTTGCACAGAATGGGCGTTGAATCTGATAATCAAAGGAACCGATTGTTACCCTATTGTTGCGCCCAGTTAATTCGTCCTGCATACCACTTCAATAATTATTTCCTTTGCCAATACTGCTACAACATTTTGGATTCAAATCGTCAAGACCTGTACGAGATTCAGCCAGTTCACTTCCTGTGCGGGGTTCCAGGGCGAATTAGAGCAATGCACTGCTGCCTATGCGATGTATACTTGTCAGAACTACAACCTGCGGCATCCTGTCCCCAATGTACAGACACTTGCATTAATTTAACCCAGACCGAAAGAAATCTCTTAACCCAAGGAAAAATAACTCGCCCCGTCACTCGCTAATTAACCACACATATACACACAGTGAAACAATGACATACTATTGACAACTTAACCACAAAGATATATACATATATATACATATATATATATATACATACTAATGGACACTAGAGTGTAAGAACACATTGAATAAATTGTTGACAGGAAAATGAGTTACTTGGTCATCTTATTCACTCTCTACGGAACAACACTCGGCATAACAGGATACAACTGCAACGACTTGGAGTTCTTCAGACGCAAGTGCGCACCGAATAGGCGACACAGGTCTGGAATTTCATTGACGTTGTTACTGTAGCGGCACTCGACAGTAAACTTTCCAACGGTTTCTGTCTCGTGGCCCGCTACACAAAGATCCTATCTTTCGGACAAGATGATTGCCAAATGTCGGCACATCCTCACGGAATATTTTCAGCTAGCCCAAGGACCCGCTATAAATCTTACGATTTGTTTAGCTAAGATTCTCCAAAGGAACAAATAGTCTTTGTCCTTCACATACCACGGAAAATACGGGAAGTCTGTTTTCCGCACGTACGATGCTCCCCGCTAGCAACTTTCTCTCAAGGGCGGTCAGCACCCTTCTCCAACTACCAAACAGAAATTAACCAATTAACAACAACACCCACTTCCCTCACTTTCCGAACCAAGGCACTCCTCGACGAATCCGATGATCTGGTATCCTCGGACACATCCCAGGAGAGTTTCCCTCTGCAGCATCATCGTGACGGAGAGTCAGTTAATAATCGGTTAGAGTCCCGCTACGCATCGTGAGCAATCATCGTCCGAACCGACACCACACGTCAACGAGAGTCGAACTATTAGCCGCGAATCACGAACCGATAATTGTAACCACGCGTCGTACGCCAAGTGTACGCATCGAATATAAGTGTGAATAAATATCTTGGTTGTTAAACATATTCGAGTGTTCCTTCAGTATCTGTCACGACCTATCCACGTCATTACTAAAACACGACACTTTGAGTTAATTTCTATTTGTCTGTTAGGTGCAACGATTTGGAGTTCTTCAGACGCAAGTGCGCACCGAAAGGGCGACACAGGTCTGGAATTTCATTGACGTTATTGTTAAACACGTTTTGGGTAATTTCGACCAGTTGACAGACGTAACAGCACCCATAATACACCAGCATTCTTAATATAAAGACAAAAAAAAAAATTTTTTTCGAAATAGTCCTTAGACTATTTCTGGTGGCAGCAACTATCGTACCGATCGGAAATCTTAAATTTATATTTCGAATACTATCATTCCTTTCCTTTCAATTAAATTTAACGACAATCAAATTGAAAACGAAATTGAAAATCAAACTGAAAACGTGACAGAAAAAATTTTTGGTGGTAGCGGTGGGATGCGCTCCACGGAGGATTAAAGTTTCATTGGTATTGACAGAAAATGTATATATATATATAAATTCAAAAAACATGGCTGTCGCACGAGACTCAATTGAAAGAGGACACGCTTTTTGCGTTGTCAGAAAAATTGAAAGCATGGGATGAAAATTTACGCGTATTAACCGACATGAGAGTAAGATTAGATAAATTAAAAGAAGACCTGCGTCTAAGTAGAGAATCGGAAAAAACCGAAATACCAGCATCAACGTCAATAATTCCGCGAGAAATAAGATCGGCAGATACTAACTCGCAACCGATTAAGTTAAAAGACGCGATCGAGACAGTGCCAGTGTTCGATGGCCATCGACCGTCGATATTTCAATTTTTAAGGGCATGCGAACGAGTCCGAGGTATGGTGCCAAGAAATCAAGAACCTCAATTAGTGAAATTATTGATGAATAAACTTTACGGATACGCGTTTCTCACCGTAGAAGACAGTGAAGTGTTGACGTTTAGTGACTTCGAAAATAAATTAAGAAATATGTTCGGTCCAGGAAAAACAGTTAACGAGTATAAAGGTGAATTAGCAACGGTGTTTGAACGACCGGGAGAAGAGATATTAGAATATATAGATCGCGTCCCGTATTCCAAGATAGAATAGATCGAGACACGAGGGAGGCTTTCGTTAAGGAGCTCCCAAACGAGATGTATTTACGAGTAAAGATAGCAAGATACCAATCCTTGGACAATGCATACCGCCAAGCCGTGAAAGCAACACGAGAATTAAAACAAGTAAACGATAAAATACGATACCAACGTCCGACACCTCCGAATAATTATAACCGAAACAACGCTCGTCCTCTATGCAATAGTAACAACATCAGAAACAACCGCCAGGATCAGAGATTTGTACCCCCGTCGCGTAAACGTCTAAACGACCCGGGAATAGAGAAAGATGTCAGGAAAAGAGCAAGAGCAATAACCTGGGAAGAAAAATGCGTGCGTAAATACCCCGATAGAGATCTAAGTCAAAAGAGGGATGCTGATCATTTGAAACAATCAACTTTTCAATACAAACACCATTCCGTTGCTGTGATAAAGGATAATGTTACTTTAAATAGTAAAGAGGACGCACGACACCACAGACAGGATCATGAGTGAGAAATCTTCCGAGTTCCCAAACAAGATAAACGATACTAATGCCAAAGAACTTTCAGAAGAGGCAGAAACTAGGAAATTGAACGACGAGACGATAGGCGACGCTTATCCACTGCCTAATATCACGGAGATATTGGACCCGCTGGGAAGTGCGAAGCGCCTCTCCACGTTCAACTTGGCAAGGAAACAAAACCAAGGTTCCACGAATTTCGTGAATGTTTCAAATATAATAGGAAAAGAGATAGCGAGTGTATCTCACTCAAAAACTTCTATAAAACCACCAGAAAGTAACTTTATCGAACTCAAAGCCAAGTCATTAAATTGCAAGAAAGATCAGACTACAGAGAATAAAAGTATAGCTATCCCCTAAACCCAAAACAGAATCTGTAAGCAAAAAGGTTTGTAATAAAAATTCAAAGAATAATCCTAAATCTACCGAAAATATTCCTAAACGTCCCATACAAATAAATAATAATTTAAATATAATAAGCACTTCCAGTGAAACTATTCATTCTGAAAAAGTAGAAAAAAATCAACGTGTTGTGAATAAAGTAAATAAAGAAGAAAAAAGGATAACTAAGGAAAAGGATTCTAAACATTTTCAGGCTGAAAAAACACAAGTTAAACGGGCTCAACGAAATCGAAAAGGAGAAAATAGGGAATCACCAGTCAAAGATATATATATATATAGACTTGAATAAATACGCTAGCCATTGGATTACAATTGGATTAAAAATACTTCATTGGTTACTACATCTAGTATTTGATGTAGATAGCATGAGTGCTGATCTTATGATTCCTCTCGGAAAATATAGATGGTATCACACTATACTATATCCAAAATATTTATGGGTTAATATGGCTATGACATTTTCAAAAATTCGTATTTTGAATGCTATTGGCAAGTAATTGGATAATTGGCACGGTGATAGTAAACTTGCGTCTTGGCACAAAATAAAAACTAAAATGAAGAAAAGGAAGAAAATAGTAATTGGATACATGGTAGTCTTGAAGCCAATATTGCAAAAGTTTAGTAGCTTGCAAGGAAAACGAATACGTACTAACGATTCAAGATTTACACGAAGGAACGAAATTCTCCCTGCACGAATTAAACCTTGGGCACTTGGCCAGAGAACCCACTGGTGAAGTAATAATTGAAGAGGACATGGAACCAACGTACGCAGAATATCTCAGAGACCTGTTTGATAAAATCAACACTGTGCAGCAAATGGCAAGAGAAAATTCGATGATATCCAAGTTAAAGTCAAAAGAGTACTACGACAGACGAATCAACCCGCAAAATTTCAAAGTAGGAGATCTAGTATATCCAATAAAGAAACCTAGCAAAGAAAAATTTTCTAATCAATATATAGGACTGCATAAAGTGTTAGAAATTTTAAAGAATCAAAACGTCAAGATCGAAGTGAAAGAGATTCCGCGAACAGTGCACTTGAGCAAGTTGAAACTAACGCATAACCGAAATAAACAATAAACGAACCGATTTCAGAAGGCAACATAGTGCAGTAGTGTGTAGTTTAGTGCTGCTTGTCGAATAATGCAGATAGTGGGAACCTAAAAGAAAAAAGGAAAATTACTATGTATGTTCTAACCATTATCTAAATATAAAATGTGTTAATTCAATAAAATAATTAAAAACAGTGGAAGTGAAAGGTACCTTGTGAACAATTAATCATCGTAGAAGGAAGTGTATGTGCAAAGACAGGTTATGGATCCATATTCGTAGAACATAATGTATGACGGCCAGCTGAAACAAATGGATGAATTAACTTCAATTGTCTCAATGCAAAATATAATACTACTAGATGTTTATAACAATATTGTGGCTAAACCAAAGGAAGTGTGACACTGCTTGTCGAATAATGCAGATAGTGGAAACCTAAAAGAAAAGGGAAAATTACTATGTGTATGTTCTAACCATTATTTAAATACACAACACGGTAATTCAATAAAATAATTAAAAGCAGTGATAGTTGAAAGTACCTAGTGCACGATTAATCATCATAGAAGGAAGCGTACATGCAGGGATTCCACAGAAACAAATTGTGGACCCACTTCATAGAACATAGCTGAAACGAATGGATAAACTAACCTCAATTGCCTTGATATATATGAAAGAAAATAATACTATCAAAAATTTACAACAATATCACAATTAAATTAAAAGAAGCAAGGATAATGGTCAATAATTGATGCTCGACAACAGACTTATAGTTAATGGAAAATAAAACCGGAAAACCAAGGAAAATAGTGACATTATAACGACACAGCGGTCTTCAATAAGAAGAAATAAAACCAGTTAATAAGTGCAGGAAGAGTTAAGAAATAACTAAGATAGGTTAAGTGAATGACAACAATAATTCACTACTCACATCGAAGAGGTTTATACAGGAGTCAATGCAGTTATTAGAAACCAACTACCAAATTCGAGTAAATGTGTACGAAGAATCGAAGTTGATACTACTGGAATGGTCAAGGAGACGTGAGAAAACTGAAAAATCAAAAAATTAGTGACATTATAACAAACAATTCAACATCAACGGAATGGTCTTAGCAAATAAGAAAGGGTACCTTATAAGTTAACAAGGTTTACATGCGACTAATCATCGTAGAAGGAAGTGTACATGCAGGAAGTCCACAAGGATTGATTATGGATCCATTTTTGGCAAAACAAATGGATAAGTTAACCTCAACTGCACTAATACTAAATATTTATAACAACACTAAAGCTGAATTAAAAGAAACAAGGATAACGGACAATAATTGATGCCAGTCGACAACATTTACAACATAACAAGACTTACGGTTGACCACTGGAAAATTTTAAGAGCATTCTACTTACAGGTATGAAAATACCGAAGGCAATAAATACCGAGGTAACCAACCATAACCTAAAAAGGGGAAGAATGTTGTAAACCATCTTGGAATAGAAATTGATAATAATAAGAAGCTCGTTACTCACATCAAAAGATATACATTAAAGCCGACGCAGTTACAAGAAGCATACTACCAAATTTAAATGAATACTTATGGAATATTGAATCAGATACTACCGAAACATTCACAATGGCAACAGAAAACTGGAAAATCAAGGAAAAATTGTGACACTATAACAAAACAATTCGATGATAACGAAGCGGTCTTAGCAAACAAGATAGTGGACGGACTATTTTACTATGCAGATATTTACAAAATATAGTGTTTTATATATATCTATATACATACTTACAATTCTAGGATAAGTAAAAGTAGTCATAATAAATGTTGGAAATGTAACAAAGAACCAGATGAAGGAATAGCATTGGAGAACCTACAAACAATAATAACTGAATAAACAAGTTTTAATTAACAATATACAGATTAGCTCCAAAATTATACCATACAGATGTGAAATAACAGCAAAATCACAAGTATAAAGTAACGACAAACTAATAAGAAAGTAGAAACAGCCAATAAATATAGGTTAGAATAGGAATAGGTTAGAAATTAATCAAGACCGATAAACCGAATATCAACGACAAATGCAATTAAAATAAGAAATTATTATATTGTACTAAGTTAATATAGCATAATTGTATTAAGTCTGGCGTAGGGAAATAAGGTTGTGTTACGCAGTAGAATTGGTAATAACACACTATGCACATATTAGTATTAAATTAATTAAGCGAACACTCTATAAAATAAACTACGCAAAACACAACAATAAAACAGTACTATTGATAAATTATAAAATTTAACAATAACACAATCCATATACTATTATATTAAAATAACACATGAAATACATACACGTTATAATGAATACACAAACAATACCATCGTCATTTAAAAAAAAAATTTCTAACTACGCAAAAATAGGGGAAAATAAGCAACGGACGAATAATTATTCCATTATTAAACAAATTAAGGACGCGCCACCATACTTTTACTGGAGACATTCATGAGCAACCATCTTGGATTGTTATGAGCATGAAATAGCCCTTACGCATGTGCATTAGAATACATGCAAATAATTATACACATTAAATAAATACAAAATAATATTATTCCCACTTCAATTATACGCCAACTAGTAAAATGAAGCTACAAGTAATTAATAGATAAATAACAGATTCGACATTAATAAAAGTCACTATATACTAGGGACATTCACAAGCAGCCATTTTGGATAATCAACACGTGCTGATCGACTTCGCACCTATTCAAGGTAAGAAATTTAAAATTGTATATCTTCTTCTCTTTTAATTTCGCAGTCGTACAAAGTTGTCTCTGAACAAAAGTATCCGTCGGCAGCTATAGTTGACAAACAAAATTATCAAGCACACGATTTACGTGGATTTTATTCGAAATATCTTGAATTCGCAACAATTGTTCGCTGTATCAACCAGTGATTACGGTGTTTTCAAACGCAGGAAACATCTATAGTTTTCGTTTTCCTCTTCCCATCGTTAGCAAATTGTTCACCCTTGGGCGAGGCATACGAAGCCACACTGATTGTCCACAGAGAACATAGTTGCAAAATCAAAGTAATCGTTCTTGCTCATGATTTAACGAATTGTCTGGAATAAAACAACCCTTTCAATTTTCGAACTACCTCGTTTACAATTGTTCGCAGTATCAACCAGTGATTACGGTGTTTTCGAACGCTGGAAACATCTATGGTTTTCGTTATCCTCTTCCCATCGTTAGCAGATTGCTCGTCTTTGGGCGAGGCCTACGAAGCCACACTGATTGTTCACAGTGAACCCCGTTGCCAATTAAAATAATCATTTTTCGCTTACGACTCCATTAGTTGCCAAGAACGAATTATATTTTCTAAATTATTAAATCTAACTGATTATTCGTTGTGTTAAACCTGTGTTAACGGTGTTTTCAATTGTCGGAAACACTTATTGATCTTCGTATTCCTCCCCGCATCGTTGGCAAATATTGCTCGTCCTTGGGTAAGGATTGCGAAATCGCACAAGTCACACACAGAAAGTGATATTTACTTCACCTTGATCATATTAGATGACCAAATCAAGAAAGAATCAAAAAGATAAAAGTCACCTCAGCAAGAGGCGAGCCGAACGTTGGTACAAACGATTGATTGCTGCAGAAGTTAAAAGGGAAGAAAAGAGGCGCCGAGAGGAGTTAGAACTAAATAGCGAAGGTCCTGCACCTAGTTTTTCGCCCTCAAGTTCACCTATTCCCGAACATTGCGAGACGCATTCTCTCCGACCTCGATTGCCGTCGCCTACATCATACGATAGCGTTTGTCATAAACCGCATTATTTTAATCGCCCGAACGAGTAAAAATTAGCTTTCGCCATTAATCCTGTCGAAATAAATAAATCTTACCCTACCAAACATTTGTAAAACTTATCCGATCAGAAGCTCGAATATTTACTATATCTACATACGTACTTACTATATACTACCATATAATATATATGTCGGAGATGAAAGGAAAGCCGAAGCCGTTCCTTGGAAATTTTGGGAACATCTTCTAGTAGTCTAGCCCGGATTTTATCATAGCTGTAATTGTTAGAGATTTGTGATATCAAGATTGGGTTCGAGGCGACAATTGGTCGCCGAACGTAGCCACGGTCACGGGATGGATGTTTTATCTAACGGAGGTCTGGAGTGGTTGTATGTGTTCTCCGAGAAATGTGGTTGTGGCGGCATGCGACCTCGAGAGCGGGCCTAGCCACGTGTGATGTTGCCTCGGAGGTGCCGATGCAATGGGACATACATTGTATTAGTAATCAAAACTCCAGGCAGAAACTGCCTAGCAACGGCGTTTGGAACTTTCTCGATGCTTCCAACGAGTGTGCCTAGCAACGGCGTTTGGAACCTTCTCGATGCTTCCAAACGGGCATAGAAAACAAAATGCAATCGTACGGGGAGAAAAATCTCCACGAGACTGGCATTTCGTCTTGTGACTGCTTTAGAGAGTGACACGTCGTGTTTCTGTGCTTAAGATCAGTCTGCGCTTAGTAAGGAGTCATCCCGTTGATCGTGGATTCGTTTGAACTCAAATTATTGTTTATAACGATTATTAACTTATTGTTTGTAAACCATATTATTCATTGCACTTACTATCCGTTAAACGTATTACTCATTAGCTTTATTATCTGTTAGACTTACTAACCGTTCAACTTATTATCCACTAACTTTATTATTTGTCTAATTTATTATTCGTTCAATATATTTTTCGCTAACTTCATTATTTGTTAAGTTTATTATTCTCTAGACTTATTATTTGTTAATCTTTGTAACAGACTTGTGTATAAGTGAAAATATAATCTTAAGTTGTGTCAAACAATGGATAACTCACGTGAAGAATTGTCACGCGCCCAAAATTCCAATCTCACCCCGACATATATATATATTTGCATCCAACGACATTTATAACCGACATTCTAATATTTTTAATCGACTAAAATCGAATAAATCATAACATATTTATTTTAATATAACCCAGTCGGATGAAATAAATATGTTTGTCAGTACCAATTGTCTATTCCGAGTAACTTTAAACCTCTCCCGTGCCAGTACTTTTGCGTATAGCAGGTTAGCCGAAAAGAGGAATTCATTTGACAGTTGCATTGAACGTTAGTTAACGCTACCCATTAAACATAAATTAGCGGATAAAACTCTCATGACGTTTGAAAGAAAAAAAAAATAATCACGACGGACGAAGGAACAAGGATTTGTTTTCCAACTGCCGAGACAGTGCTACAGACGCACATCCAGATGTGGAATTCAAACTAGCAGTTACCAAAAACCCACGACGGACGAAGGTACAAAGATTTGTTTTCCTACAGCCAAGAAGGAGCTACACATGCACATCTAGGCTGTGAATTCAATCTAGTAGTTACCAAAAAACCACAATAGGCAAAGGTACAAAGATTTATTTTCCTACAGCCAAGACGGTGCCACAGCTGCACTACTAGGCTGGGAATTCAATTTAGTATTTAACAAGAAACCACGACACACGAAGGTGGAGTGGTTTGTTTAACTATAGCCAAGATGGTGCCTCAGATGCACTTCCAGGCTGGGAATTCAATCTAGTAGTTACCAAAAAACCACGACAGGCGAAGGTACAAAGATCTATTTTCCTACAGCCAAGACGGTGCTATTGATGCACTTCCAGGCTGGGAATTCAATGTAGTAGTTACCAAAAAGAACACAATAGGCAAAGGTACAAAGATTTATTTTACTACAGCCAAGACGGTGCTACAGCTGCACTTCCAGGCTGGGATTTCAATCTAGTATTTAACAAAAAACCACGACACACGAAGGTGGAGTGGTTTGTTTTCCTGCAGCGAAGATGGCGCTACGGATGCACTTCCAGGCTGGGAATTGAATCTAGCAGTTACCAAAAATAACAACGGCAGACGAGGGCACAACGATTTGTTTTCGTACAGCCAAGAAGATGTTGCACATGCACTTCCAGGCTGGGAATCCAATCTAGCAGTTACCAAAAAACCACGACAAACGAAGGTGCAAAGATTCGTTTCCCTACAGCCCAAGACGGTGCTACAGCTGCACTACCAGGCTGGGATTTCAATCTAGTATTTAACAAACTCCAACTTCGTGTGTTGTGGTTTGTTTTCCTATAGCCAAGATGGTGCCTCAGATGCACTTCCAGGCTGGGAATTCAATCTAGTAGTTACCAAAAAACCACGATACGCGAAGGTACAAAGATTTATTTTCCTACAGCCAAGACGGTGCTATTGATGCACTTCCAGGCTGGGAATTCAATGTGGTAGTTACCAAAAAAACACAATAGGTAAAGGTAGAAAGATTTATTTTCCTACAGCCAAGATTGTGCAACAGATGCACTTCCAGGCTGGGATTTCAATCTAGTATTTAACAAAAAACCACGACACACGAAGGTGGAGTGGTTTGTTTTCCTACAGCGAAGATGGCGCTACAGATGCACTTCCAGGCTGGGATTTGAATCTGGTAGTTACCAAAAAAAAAAACAACGGCAGACGAGGGCACAACGATTTGTTTTCGTACAGCCAAGAAGATGCTGCACATGCACTTCCAGGCTGGGAATCCAATCTAGCAGTTACCAAAAAACTACGACAAACGAAGGTACAACGATTTGTTTCCCTACAGCCAAGATGGTGCTACAGATGCACTCCCAGGCTGGGAATTCAATCTAGTAGTTACCAAAATACCACGACAGACGAAGGTGCAAAGATTCGTTTCCCTACAGCCAACAAGGTGCTACAGATGCACGCCCGGGCTAGGAATTCAATCTAGTAGTTACCAAAAAACCACAATAGACAAAGGTTCAAAGATTTGTTTTCCTACAGCCAAGATGGTGCTACAGATGCACTCCCAGGCTGTGAATTCAATCTAGTAGTTACCAAAAAACCACAATAGACAAAGGTTCAAGGATTTGTTTTCCTACAGCCAAGATTGTGCTACAGATGCACTTCCAGGCTGGGAATTCAATCTATTAGTTAACAAAAAACCACGACAGGCGAAGGTATAAAGATATGCTGTCCTACAGCCAAGAAGGTGCTACAGATGCACTGCCAGGCTGAGAATTCAATCTATTAGTTAACAAAAAACCTCGGCAGCCGAACGTACAAAGGTTTTTTTTCCTACAGTCAAGAATAAGCTACAGTTGCACCAGGCCGGGAATTCAATCTAGTAGTTACTAAACAACCACGACAGACGACTTAATACAGATTTGTTTCCCTACAGCCAAGAAGGTAATATAGATGCACTTACAGGCTGGAAATTCAATCTAGTAGTTATCAAAAACCACGACAGATGAAGATACAAAGATTTGTTATACTACTACCAAGAAGAAGCTACAGATGCACTTCCAGGCTGGGAATTCAATCTAGTAGTTACCAAAAAACCACAATAGACAAAGGTTCAAAGATTTGTTTTCCTACAGCTAAGATGGTGCTACAGATGCACTCCCAGGCTGGGAATTTAATCTAGTAGTTACCAAAAAACCACAATAGACAAAGGTTCAAAGATATGTTTTCCTACAGCCAAGATTGTGCAACAGATGCACTTCCAGGCTGGGTATTCAATCTATTAGTTAACAAAAATCCACGGCAGCCGAACGTACAAAGGTTTGTTTTCCTACAGCCAAGAATAAGCTACAGATGCACCAGGCCGGGAATTCAATCTAGTAGTTACCAAAAAGCCACAATAGACAAAGGTTCAAAGATTTGATTCCTTACAGCCAAGAACGTAATACAGATGCACTTACAGGCTGGAAATTCAATCTAGTAGTTATCAAAAACCACGACAGTCGAAGGTACAATGATTTGACTTTCCTACAGCCAGGAAAGTGCTACAGATACACTACCAGGCTGGGAAGTCAATCTAGTAGTTACCAAAAAACCACAACAGACGAAGGTACAAAGATTTGTATTCCTACAACTAAGAATGTGCAACAGATGGACCATGCTGGGAATTCAATCTAGTAGTTACCAAAATACCACGATAGACGAAGGTGCAAATATTTGTTTTCCTACAGCCAATAAGGTGAAACAGATGCACTTCCAGGCTTTGAATTCAATGTAGTAGTGATGAAAAAGGAAAGGAAATAGTCGCGATAGACGAAGAATACTCATCACACACTAACACCCCTAACATAAAGGGAAATGTAATAATATTTATAAAAAGGAGAGAAAATAAAAGAAAAAGTATAAGAAATAACAAAAGAAAAAAAATTTATTTTTTTTTAAATAGTACTTAGGCTATTTCTGGTGGCATCAACTACCGTATTAATCGGAAATCTTGAATCAATATTTCATATACAATCATATCATCTCAAATTTTCCTTCCGATTAAATTAAATTAATCAAAAACAGCAAGTTAAATACGTAACGACAATAAATTTTTGGTGGCACCAAAGAGCAAGATATGCTCTTGACATTGTCGGAAAAACTAAGAGCGAGGGATGCAAATTTTCGATTAATAGCCGATATGAGTACAGACATCAATGAATTACAAGACGACATGAGTTCACTCAAGACAAAAAAGGAAATCGAGACACCCGTATCACCGCCGGTAATTCTCCAGGAGACAATACCGACAGAAGGCAATCCCCAACCAATTAAGTTAAAACATGCGATCGAGTTAGTACCAGTATTCGACGGACATCGACCCTCAGTATTTCAATTTTTAAGAACATGCCAGCGCGCACGAAACATGATTCCGCGGCATCAAGAGCCTCAATTGGTAAAATTATTAATGAATAAGCTTCGCGGGCACGCGTTCCTCGCCGTAGAGGACAGTCAGCTAAACAGTTTGAACGATTTCGGGAACAAATTAAAGGATATGTTCGACCCAGGGAAATCCCTTAACTAATATAAGGGAGAATTAGGAACAATATTCCAACGACCGGGGGAAGACATACTGGATTATTTGGATCGCGTCAGAGATCTCAGACTGGCGATAATAGACGAGGGAAGATACGAGTACGGCACCGTATTCCAAGATAGGATAGTTCGAGACACGAGGGAGGCTTTCGTTAAAGGGCTCCCAAACGAGGTGTATTTACGAGTAAAGATAGCAGGATGCCAATCCTTGGACGATGCGTACCGCCAAGCCGTGAAAGCAACACGAGAATTAAAACAAGCAATCAATGGAAGACGATACCAACATCCGACACCTCCGAATAATTATAAGCGAAACAACGCTCATCTCCCATACAATAATAACAACATCGGAAACAATCGCTAGGACTGGAGATTTGTACCGCCGTCGCGGAAACATCTAAACAATCCGGGAATACAGGAAGATGTTAGGAAAGGAGCAAGAGTAATAACCTGGGAAGAAAAATGCATAAGTAAATACCTCGATAGAGATCTAAATCGAAAGAGAGATGCTGACCATTTGAAACAATCAACTTTTCAATGCAAACACCATTCCGTTGCTGTGCTAAAGGATAATGTTACTTTAAATAGTAAGAGGACGCACGGCACCACAGACAGGATCATCAGTGAGAAATTTTCCGAGTTCATGAACAATATACACAATACTAATGTCAAAGAACTTTCAGAAGAAGCAGAAACTAGGAAATTGGACGACGAGATGATAGGCAACGCTTATCCACTGCCTCATATCACGGAGATATTGGACCCGCTGGAAAGTGCAAAGTGCCTCTCCACGTTCGACTTGGCAAGGATACAAAGGCAAGGTTCCACGAATTTCGTAAATGTTCAAATATAATAGGAAAAGGGGTAGCGAGTGTATCTCACTCAAAAACTTCTATAAAACCATCAGAAAGTAACTTTATCGAACTCGAAGCCAAGTCATTAAATTGCAAGGAAGATCAGACTACAGAGAATAAAAGTATAGCTCTCCCTAAATCCAAAACAGAATCTATAAGCAAATAGGTTTGTAATAAGAATTCAAAGAATAATTTTAAATCTACCGAAAATATTCCTAAACGTTCCATACAAATAAATAATAATTTAATTATAATAAGCACTTCCAGTGAAACTGTTCATCCTGAAAAGGTAGAGAAAAATCAACGTGTTGTGAATAAAAGTTAATAAAGAAGAAAAAAGGGTAACTAAGGAAAAAGATTCCAAACATTTTCAAGCTGAAGAAATGCAAGTTCAACGGGCTCAAAGAAATCAAAAGGGAGAAAAGAGGGAATCACCAGCCGAAGATATATATATATATATAAACTTGAATAAATACGCTAGCCATTGGATTACAACTGGATTAAAAATACTTCATTGGTTACTACATCTAGTATTTGACGTAGATAAAATGAGTACTGATCTTACGATTCCTTTTGGAAAATATAGGTGGTATCACACTATACTTTATCCAAAATATTTTTGGGTTAATTGGTATTTTCAAAAATTTGTATTTTGAATGTTATTGACAAGCAATTGGATAATTGGATCGGTGTTAGTAAACTTGCGTCTTGGCGTAAAATAAAAACTAAAATGAAGAAAAGGAAGAAAATAGTAATTGGATACATGGAAGTCCTGAAGCCAATATTGCAAAGTTTAGTAGCTTGCAAGGGAAACGAATATATATAAACCCAAACGATTCCCCAAATACTCCAACTGCACAAATAGTCTCCCCAGATTTAAAAACTAAAACAAATTTACTATTAGACTCCGGATCATAAATCAACATCAAGAAATCTGCCTTACCCGATTCAGCAACCATCAACGAGCTAGAATCAATCGAAGTTCGAGGAATTACGGCAACGAGCCTGGTCACCCTAGGGCAGACAATAATACAGGTTGCGGGCCATCCAGTTACTTTTCATGCAGTTGATGTGTCATTGCTGATCGATCAAGACGGAAACTTAGGATCCGAATTTTTTGCAGAATGCAAAGCTCGTCTGGATTACGAACAAAAACACATTAAATGGGTAAATATTTACATCCCGTTCGATACAATAATTGTGACGAAACGAAGTTCGGTACCATGTACAATAAATATTGCAAATCCAGAGGCAAACGAGGGATTCATCCCCAAAATCGAACCGATTAAGGGAGTCTATTTCGGAAATGCGGTTGTGAGAAACCATAAGGGACGGGGTTATCTAAGAGTAATTAATACCACATCGAGGGATTATGAATTTACCATACGTACAATGGTAATTGGTAAATGGTAAAGAATTTACAATTCCCACTTCGCTCTCTCGTACTACGTGCAATGTTATTTCAGTATCTAAAGAAACAAGGTTCGACGAAATAGTGGAATTGTTGCGACTCGAATATTTAAACGTAGAAGAAAGGAGAAACGTTGAAGCACTGATACAGAAAAATCAAGACAGATTTCATCTTCCAGGCGAGACTCTGGAAGGAACAGATAACTTACGGCATGAAATTATTACTACAGACGAGAAACCAATTAATGTTAAACAGTACCGGTATCCACCCGTACATCGAGAAGAGATAAATCGCCAAATTCAAAAATTACTAGAAACAGACGTCGTGGAACCATTGACGTCTCCGTACCACTCTCCGTTATAGATCGTACCGAAGAAGCCGGATTCCCAAGGTAATAAACAATGGAGATTGGTTATCGATTACAGGAAATTGAACGACAAAACAATAGGCGACGCTTATCCGCTGCCTAACATTATCGAAATATTGGACCAATTGGGAAGTGCAAAGTATTTCTCCACGTTCAACTTAACATCTGGATTCCACCAGATCCGAATGGCATCGAAAGATGCCCACAAGACAGCATTCTCGACGCCGTATGGTCATTTTCAGTTTAAACGAATGCCTTTTGGACTGAAAAACGCATCAGCAACGTTCCAACGGTTGATGAATTCGATATTATCAGGATTGCAAGGAATAGAATTGTTTGTTTACTTGGACGATATAGTGATTTATTCTACATCCCTTCGTGAACATGAAATTAAATTCAATCAACTTATGGATAGATTACGGAAAGCTAAATTGCAATTGCAACCAGACAAGTGTGAATTCTTACGACATGAAGTGAAATATTTGGGACATGTGATCAGTGAAAATGGAGTTAAACCAGACTCAAAGAAAATCGAGGCAGTTTCAAATTTTCCACGCCCAAAGAAACCAAAGAATATTAAACAATTTTTGGGACTAGATGGATATTACCGAAGATTCGTATCTAATTTTTCCAAAGTTGCGAAACCATTGACACAATTACTAAAAAAGGACGTTGCGTTCAAATGGGAAGGAAGTCAAGAAGACGCGTTTAACACCTTGAAAACGGCACTTACAACAGAACCCATCCTGCAATATTCAGACTTTTCTCAACCGTTCAATCTCACAACAGACACATCTGGATACGCCGTGGGCGGCGTATTAAGTCAAGGACCAATCGGAAAAGACCTACCGATTGCATACGCCTCGAGATTACTAAACCCCGCAGAACAAAACTACTCCACGATAGAAAAAGAATGTCAATCGTTTACAGTACAATGCATTTCCGACTGTATCTATACGGAAGAAAATTTACTATAATAACCGACCATAAACCTTTAGTGTGGATGCATTCTATCAAAGATCCTACCTCAAGAATCTGGAAGTGGAAATTAAGATTGTCGGACTTTGAATTCGATATTGTATACAAGGAAGGCAGGACGAACGCGAATGCGGACGCATTGTCTAGAAACCCCCCGGAGGTTTGCCTACCAATCAGGAAGAGAGAAGCAGTCTCACCGATTCGTTATCATGTCTCAAAAAGATTTGAACTGGATACGTCAACCGAGGACTCTCCCATATTCGAAGCTAAACCACGCGTCTTGCCTCAGTCCCATGATTCTAGAAAACAAGGAAAAGTTTTTGCCCGAAAGCATTTTACCATAGAAGAAACACCCGTAAAATATTTTGACCAAGCATTAGCTGAAATCGATGTAAACACAGACGAAGAAATAGCCAATCGAGAAAAGGAGGACACTGATACAACAAGCGAAGAAGAGCCCTCCACTGCAACCCCAGAACCAATTCAACAACGAGAAATGGACACGAGACCTACAGTGCGTGCGGAACTAAAAATTTCGGAAACTCGAGACTCAATTACGAGAGTAAATGATCATAAAGTACTATTCGTAGATATACATGGCACTCCGATAGATAAAGGAGTCTTAGAAATGAAGGAGACAGGGAAATTGCCTCGTTATGAAATTTAATGTTGGAAAGAGCAAGATTGAATCACGATTCCGGGAAATACATCGTATCCCTACCAATAAAGGAAGATCGAAATATTTCTAGAACACCTGAAAATTAATTAAATTCATTAGCATTAGCAAAGGAAACCCGGAGGAAATACCCTGGCGACATACAATCAGGAAATTGAAGGAAGTATTTACGGAAACAACCATAACCATCGCCATTTGCACTGGGGATGTAATCACCCCGCCAGTGGAAGCGCGAAACAACATAATACGAGAGAAACACGAATCATGCGTAACAGAACACAAAGGAATAACAAAAACTTATCAAAGAATACGACAACACTATTATTGGGAAAACATGAAGAAAGAAATTCAAGATTACGTAAGAACATGCAAGGAATACCAATTGATGAAGCTCACAAAGATAAAAACAAAGACACACAGACAAAGCGTTCGACAAAATTAGTATGGATATCGTCGGTCCATTGCCAAAAACTCAAAAAGGAAATGAATATATATTAGCTATCCAAGATTTATTGACAAAGTATTCAATCGGGATTCCGATAGGAGGAATCTCTTCAGCTGAGATAGCGGATGTTTTTGTAAAATGATTTATTTGCCGATTCGGGTCATCGAAAGCTATTCTCACTGATCAGGGAGCGAACTTTACATCCTCACTAATGAAGAAAGTAGCAAAGAGATTCCGCATTAAACAATATACCATGTTGGCATACCACCCACAAAGTAACGGTGTTACGTCGCCTAAAACATCTGCGCTGCAGCTCTCGCGACCGGGCAGCCGATGGCCTGCGTAACGTCATTTCGACCCTCAATAAACCTGAGGACCAACCATAACTTTCTCTTTCATTGTGTACATGTATCTTCGTTCAATCCGTCGTCCTGAAAGATTTTTAAGGCTAAAAATATTTTTGACGCACATCTGGTTTTTAGAGAGGTCACTCACGAACCACGTTGGTCGGAGGCTTCCTACTCTTCACTTCTCCTACGATTCTCGGAGAGTCAAGTCGCAGACTTCTCCTGCTACATCAGGAGGGTCAAGTCAACTTACTTCTTCTACATACGACAACGTCGAAGTTTAACATCAAAATCTAGTGTCTATCAAGTATCCTCTAGTGCTACGTCCACTAACATACGAAATTCGACTGTACGAACCTTGCTCTATCATTCGTGTCTATCTCATATTCGTGCGATAAGTTGTTATTGACGATTTGTATCTACTCAACAGTGTAGTTTAAGTGTTGGAAATATATATTTTATAATTCTGTGAATCACAGTGTTATATAAACTTAATCACCCCTATTATCTTAACGGAAATCAGGGGATCGATCAATTCGTGGTGTCGATTAATATAATCGTAACGGGAATTTACGACTCCCGTTGACGTCTCTCCTCGCGATTGCGTCTCCCCGCGATTGGCCGAATTAACATGGTCCTTCGAGCCGGATTTTGCGCCATTAAAAAGTGCATTGACCAGTGACTATACAGTGTCGCGTGAAATCCACATTCCAACGACTTAGGCAACTAACCAAAGGAGCTGCCCTCGGAAAGGAACTCCTTCCTCGCTCAGCACATACGCGAGCCCACACCGCACTGTAACGAGTAGCTACAGGTTCCTAGATCAACGTCCATTTGATTAAGGTAAACTCGTTCCTGCCATTAAACTCAAATATGGCCCACGCTGAACCGATCAGCACACTGCGGCGGAGACGAAGCATCTTAGTCCGCCGACTCGCGACCACGAAGCGTCAACTCGACGAATATGAAGCGTCTGGACGGGTAGAAAAGAACTCCCTCATAGCATGCCGTAACTTCTTCGACGAGAATTGGAGGAAGATAATCGAGGTTCAGGACGAGCTGGAAGCGTTAGATGAGGGGGAAATTGCTCATGCAGACTCTTTATTGCGAGAGCATCTTAAGATTGAAGTACGGATCCTGGACCTCTTTGACCTACTACCATCAACAACCCCTTCGACATTAAAAGCACGCGATTCATGCGTGAAACACCAGCCGACGGAGAATATCGCATCGACTCGAACGCCGATCCCGTCGCACGACATGCGGAGCTCATCGCGTGACACTCACAACGTGTCCCCCATACGCGACCTGACGACGACCACGTTCACATCGTCAACATCACAACAATCTGATTCAACGACACAAAACGCCTTGAATCAGCAAACCGCTCAAGATACTCTGGACCAGAAGGAACTCAATCCCGTCCAGGACAACAGCGGCCATACTCCGTCGGCAGAAAACAACGCGTCGAATCCAACGTCGATATCGTCGCCTGACACGCGGATCTCATCGCCTAATCCGCGCGGCACATTGCGTGAAACTCGCACCTCATCGCCTACACGCGTCCTGAAGACAACACTTCACGATTCTCTGGATCAACAGAGAGAGAAAACCTCACCAGGCGACAAGATGTCGCAAACATTCTTTCCGAAGCTGTTACAGGATGGGCGATGCCCTGCAACTGTAATTCAAAACGACGAGAGTAGCGGGTCAAATCCCGTCAAGGATACCGAAGCCAATCTAGAAGCGAAACCTACAGAAGACTCTCCGAAATTCACGATGATAGAATTATCTGGGAACAGACATTCCTTTATCAACACTTCGACGGTTAATAACCTGTCCTGCATACCGTCACACGCAACATTTGGCATAAACATCGTATCGGAGACTCTCATTCATTCTCCGGGACATTCCGTGAAGAGTCCTCACTCTCCATGGCCGACAGGGGCCACAGCTGCGAATAACCCGAAGCGAAATAATATCTACGTTATTGCTACCGTGAATAATTACGTAATTGATATTGATAGTTTTCAGAACACTCCTTCGGATCCCAATACCCGGCCACAGATCGCTGCCTCGAACAAGTCTCTGATTTTGCCTTTTGCGGATAATTGGTCCACGCCGGTCCAACCACCACGCATCATCAAGACGGCGCGACACGAATGGGTCAGCGGGGGGAGCCCTGTTCCCCAATCAACCATAGATCTTCTTCACGTCTCCACAACGCATCTACATGCGAATTTCACTTTCCGTTGTGAAATCGGAGAGATATATAACGACACCTCCTGGGACGAGGTGTTCCACGACACTTCATGGGCCGAGCTGTTTCACGACACGTCCTGGTTCGTGAACTTCAACAGAAACTATCTAGGCAATGCCAAGGACCACGACGATCCAGAACGCAAGGAAGACAACATATCCTCAACGCAACGGCCTCTCGGCCGTATCATCGAATACATTCGGGCGAAGACGGCCTCATCCAGACAATCACAATCCACACGACAACAAGCCTCGCGGATCGAGGTGCCACGCAGCACGTCCTACGCTCGAGCTGACCCCATCCAGCAGACCACGGACAATCAGCAATCAACAAAGCGTTGGGCGGCAGCTCCAAGTAACTCTACCTACCAGAACTTTTGATCGGTACCCTCTCAACGGGGGGAGGATGTTACGTCGCCTAAAACATCTGCGCTGCAGCTCTCGCGACCGGGCAGCCGATGGCCTGCGTAACGTCATTTCGACCCTCAATAAACCTGAGGACCAACCATAACTTTCTCTTTCATTGTGTACATGTATCTTCGTTCAATCCGTCGTCCTGAAAGATTTTTAAGGCTAAAAATATTTTTGACGCACATCTGGTTTTTAGAGAGGTCACTCACGAACCACGTTGGTCGGAGGCTTCCTACTCTTCACTTCTCCTACGATTCTCGGAGAGTCAAGTCGCAGACTTCTCCTGCTACATCAGGAGGGTCAAGTCAACTTACTTCTTCTACATACGACAACGTCGAAGTTTAACATCAAAATCTAGTGTCTATCAAGTATCCTCTAGTGCTACGTCCACTAACATACGAAATTCGACTGTACGAACCTTGCTCTATCATTCGTGTCTATCTCATATTCGTGCGATAAGTTGTTATTGACGATTTGTATCTACTCAACAGTGTAGTTTAAGTGTTGGAAATATATATTTTATAATTCTGTGAATCACAGTGTTATATAAACTTAATCACCCCTATTATCTTAACGGAAATCAGGGGATCGATCAATTCGTGGTGTCGATTAATATAATCGTAACGGGAATTTACGACTCCCGTTGACGTCTCTCCTCGCGATTGCGTCTCCCCGCGATTGGCCGAATTAACAAACGGTTCAATCGAAAGATTTCACCATGTATTGACTGAATATCTCAAGTTATACATCGAAAATTCCAGAAACTGGGATGAATGGGTGGAATTGGCCATTTTTTCCTATAATACCTCTGTACACGAAGGAACGAAATTCTCCCCGCACGAATTAGTCTTTGGACACTTGGCCAGAGAACCTACTGGTGAAATGATAATTGAAGAGAACATGGAACCAACATACGCAGAATATCTCAGAGACCTGTTCGATAAAATCAACACCGTGCAACAAATGGCAAGAGAAAATTTGATAAAATCTAAATTAAGGTCAAAAGAATATTACGACCGACGAATCAACCCACAAAATTTCAAAATAGGAGATTTGATATATCTAATAAAGGAACCTAACAAAGGAAAATTTTCTGATCAATATACCGGACCATATGAAGTATTAGAAATTTTGCAAAATCAAAACCTCAAAATTGAAGTAAAAGGAGTACCGCGAACAGTACACTTAAATAAGTTAAAACTAGCACATCATCGAAATAGACCACCAGAATGATTTCAAGAGGCAATGTAGCACAGTGGTATATGGCGTAATATTGCTTGTCAAATACTGCAGACATTGGTAACCTAAAAGAAAAAAGAAGACAATGTAAGGTGCAAATTACGCGAACGATATACTATTGCGGCATGCACTCCCGCACGTCAGCAGTACATAACGGATTTGCCGAATACTTCCACGAGACAAAGGCCCAACAATGCACAAGGATGCATCAAGATGGCACGTTTCCCTCGGACCTGAAATTTTCATAGTAGGCCTAAAAGATAATTTGACGATGACAAACTCCCTCGTCCTAGCTGGAAAACTAACAAACGATGGTAGCTGCCAAGGAACACAATACGCAGATCCCTACGGGAGCTGGGAAGGAGTTGTCGTACAAGCCACGGTAAAGATAAGCCTAAGATCAGGAATAGTACCAGTGTGGATCGAAGCAAATAACTAAGGTCAGGAACAGCATGCGCTTTTAATAAAGGAACCTGTTTGGATTCAGAAGATGGATACACCCATTGGCAACCACATCCACCATCCCTATGTAAGTTCGATCAATGCGACGTCTTGTACGAAGGAATCGCCACAAAAATTCAAGAGATAAAAACCAATAGCAAACCGACGCTACCGGTTTTTGCTTTGACGACTCAAGAAATAACCTTTATGCTAACCAAGACTGGAGAACAGCCTCTGTGCGGATACACCCTGTTATCCACAAAACACCCCAAGCTCTTTCTCCTAGAAACGACTAAAAGAAATACATTTATACCCAAACGTAAAACAGCAGTCGAAAATTTGGATATATTCGCATATGTTAACACAAAATTCATTTACGTAGAAAAACATATCAGAAGACAAATAACTGCACTCGATCAGGATATACTGGCACAAAGATGCATCTCGGAAAAGAAAATAGAGAATGCATTAAATCTAGCAACTATATTACCTGATGAATTTGCGTATGCAATAACCAAAACTCCAGGTCACATGGCCTTGGTCGAAGGAGAAGTAGTACACATAGTTAAATGCATTCCAGTTCAAGTGAAAGTATGTCACACGACTGAATGCTACATGGAACTACCCGTTTGGCAAGGAAACAACACGGCATACTTAATGCCTAAGACTCACATCGTAACAAAACACGGAAACCACAGAGAGTGTAGCGCGATATTGCCAACATTATCACATCGATAGGATATGGCACAAGCTCACGCCAAAACCAATAGAAGCAATGTCACCACTCCGCCAAAACCTATACCAAGCGTGGCAATACTCTGCGCCATCGCCGATAGCCACAAGTGAAATATACACTCAAAACGACCTGGATGCACTCCGAGACAATGTTATGTTTTCAGCAAAAAAATCCACAGTCTTGAATACCATAGCTAGAGGAGCAGCAGGAAAGGCAATTGTACCGGGAACGGTAAACGTTCTAGGTATTATGGATAAAACCACATTGCCAACAATAGCAAAGAATACAGCGTCAAAACTATGGAACGGCTTTATTGAATTTGGAACAATTAGCGCAGCAATACTTGGAATCTTCATAATACTAAAGGTAATAAAGACAATAGTGGACATAGTTATACAGTACCAATTATGCTAGACTTACGGATGTGGAATCGTCCTACTCGGAGCAATATGCGGCTCAGTCACCCACCTACTATTGTACATCAAAGGAAAACGTAACACCGATGATCAGACAACACAACCACAAGGAATATCAATCATATCAAACAATATAATAGATCAACAACCAACACCCACTACGTCCGTTCTAAATGAACTGAGGGACACGATCAGTCAAATTTGGCATGATCAGATTTGACATGATGACAATGATCCTAGGTTCAATAACGAATCCGCGGTCAACGGGATGATGGATGAACATGCTCACAAAATCTAAGTCGGACTCTTTGTTAAAACGTGGAATATCCACCGAGCGTACAGACATTAAGTAACTCGCCTAATACGACCTCACGAGAGAATGACTTTTCGTCGCGAAGATGCTGCAGAGGAAAACTATGACGGGGTGTGTCTAAGGACACGAGATCATCGGATTCGTCGAGGATAGTCTTCGTTCAGAAAGTAAGGGAAATTAACGTTGCTGCTAATTGGTCAATCTCCATATCGGTGGTTAGAAAAGATGCTAGCCGCCCTCGAGGGAAAGTTGCTAGTGGGAGACGCCGTTCGTTGAAAGAAATAGATCTCCCCTATCTTCCCGTAGTTGGGACAAAGACTGTTTATCTGTTTGAAGGACTTTAGGTAACTAGATCTTAGTGTTTATAACGGCCCTCGGGCTAGCTGATCACGTACTACGGAGACGCATCGGCCTCTGGCAATCATCTTACTCGAAGAATAGGGACTGCGTGTGACGAGCCACGGGACAGAGACTGTTGGAATGTTTACTGTCGCGTGTTGCCAGAGATATTTCTTTTAAGGAGAGCTATAGAATTACTTCATACCTTTGTTAGGCAAGGCGTTCATACCGTGACCGCGGCTACGTTCGGCGACTGGCTATCGCCTCGAGCCCAAGCTCATTATCACAAATCTCGAACAAATACAATCGGATCGAAAGACGACAATTGTTTAATTACGCCTATGATAGAATCTAGATTACGGTGTTAAGGGATTTTCCCGAAGTTCCAAAGGGAAAGCTCCGATGTCCTTTCATCTCCGACATATATAATCAGTGAAATCAGTTGTTGGAAATAAAATATATATTATAACCTGTTAACCGCAGTGTTATACCAACTCAACTATCTCTATTATCCCAACAGAAATAAGGGGGTCCGATCTGTTCGTGGCGTCGATTATTCTAATCGCAACAGGAATTTACGACTCCCGTTGACGCTCTTCCTCGCGATCGCGACTGGTTGAATTTACAATGAATAATAAAATATGTCATTACTATATCTTCTAAAATATATAATTTAAAGTTATAGTCTGCTGATTTCAAAAACGGTAACGAATGCTGCTTATAGTTATTAATTCACCATTAACGCTGCTACGTTCGTTCGGTAATTATTGACCTAATTATACTAATACTTTATTAACGTTAAAAAATATCATCACACCTTGGACAAAATATATTAGGAGTCATATTGGTATGATGTTTAACATCTTCCTCAAGTTTACAATCTCTTTGTTTGTTAAAATGAAATCAAAATAAAAAAATAAAATTTCGGATGTCGTAGTTATGTTAATTTAAAAGATGTGATCATAAATCGACGGAAGTGTCTGCATATTTATGAATGGCAGTATATATTCTTCAAATTTTCATTCAAATTCAATAATGGAAATTTTAATATTGTTTGGCATATATGATTATACGAAGATTCTAAATAAATTTTATTTAAAAATAATTTAATTTATATAAAGAGAACCTCTTTTCGATGCATAACCTTCTCACAGAAGGAGGTCACGGGCCTCCTCCATCTCTCGTCTACCAACAATGCCTCGAGGATCGTCGGCGGCGAGAGGTCCCAACCGATTTCCACGAGGAGGTCACGGCGCGGTCGCACCCACGCTGGGCAGTATTCCAGCATGTGCTGCGCCGAATCCACGCTCGCATCGCAGTGATGGCAGAGCACGGTCGCCTCCTTCCCGATTCGGTGAAGATACTCACGGAAGCAACCGTGTCGGGTGGGCACCTGCGTCACCCTGTAGGTCAGGGAAGGCCCGTCGCCGTCCAACCAAACGTCCCAAGTTGGAAGGACAGCGTCGAGGACTCTTAACCCCGCCGCACCCGCTCTCGCGTCATCAGGTCCTCCGCCCAGATCGGAGCTCCGTAGAGGAGCCTCGATCGCACAACGCCGGCGTACAGCCGGCGCACTCTGACGTCAGGCCCGCCCAGCCGAGGCAGCAAACGTCCTAAGGCGTTCGCCGTCGCCTCAACTGACGGCGCCAGGCGCTCTAAGTTGGCGCCGAAGGTCCAACGGCTGTCGAGTGTCAGGCCCAGATACTTCATGCTGGTTGCGAACTCGATCTCAGCCCCCTCCAACCTCAGGCGACAACCCGCTGGAGGCGTCCAGTGATCGGCCTTGCGGCAGAACCACATTGCCTCAGACTTCTCAGGGGACACCCTCAGTCCCAATCCCTTGATCTCAGCGACCACGCAGGCCACCGCCATCTCCGCCAGTCGGACGGTTCTACCCCATGCCGTGCCCCAGACCAGCACCAACGTGTCGTCGGCGCAGCACGCCAGCGACGAATTCGGAGGCATCGGTGTCCGAAGCACCGCGTCGTACGCGATGTTCCACAGCAACGGGTGCAACATCGAACCTTGCGGGACTCCGCGGTGTACAGCCCTCCCGGTCAGCCCTCCACCCCGGACGGTGTAGACGATACTACGGTCCCGGAGGAACGCCCGGACCACAACCCGCAGGTACGCGGGTTCCCGATGAAATTTGAGGACCCGGCATATCATGTCCCAGGGGATGCTGTTAAAGGCGTTGACCACGTCCAGCGATACGGCCAACACCACGTGACCACGCCGCTCGGCCCCCTCGACAAGGGAGCGGACACGGGCGACAGCGTCGGTCGTAGACCGCCCTCTCCGGAAACCGAACTGGCCGTCGTGCAGTCCGGGAACACTCCGAGACAAATGCGACACCAGGGGGGCAACCACCACTCTCTCCAGCAGCTTGCCCGCCTCGTCCAAAAGGCACACCAGCCGGGAAGCGAAAGGCGAGTCCGGAGAGCGCCTCGGCTTCAGCAGCAGGACCATCCGCCCCTCCTTCCGCGAAGCGGGGAATTCAGGGGAGACAAGCATCCGTCGAACAGACGCATTGGTCTCGGGGCCAAGACCCTGGCGACGTCCTTCCACAGGCGGGCCGGGACTCCATCAGGACCCGGAGCTTTCCGCGCTCCGATTCTCCCGACGGCCCCGGTCAGTTCTTCCTCGATGATTCTCGATTCCGGGCTCCAAATTCCCGTGGTGACACGTGGTTCTTCTTCCGGCGATTGAGGCTCCTGCTCCTCCTCTTCGGTAAAGCTGCCATCCCCATGGGGAACAGGGTGCCGACGACCTCCTCCAGGAACCGAAGGTCCATTCTCTCCGTTAAGGGAGGCACCCATGGACGGAGTTTGTTCAATACCATCTTGTAAGGGCGCCCCAGGGATCAGAGTCGAGGCTGGCCAGAAGCTCGTCCCAGACCAGCCTCTTCGCCTCCTTGATGGCTCGTTGCAGCAGCCTCCGCGCTTCGCGGTAGACCTCGTACAGACGAGCCAACGTTGCTTCGTCCACCCGCCGACTACGGCGGGATCTGGTGTACTGGCACCGAGCGTGGATACACGCCTCGCGGAGACGAGCGATCTTCCCGGACCACCAGTACACAGCGCCGGCGCTGCGCGGGGCTCCAGACCGTGCCATACACGAATCGCAGATCGCGTGCATGTCGCGCCTCAGCCGGGTCGCTCTCGCTTCCGCGTAATCGTCGGTCGGAGATTCTTCCAACCAAGCGACGGCTATAGCGGCCGCCGCCATGAAGTCCTCGTCGCGGCGGGTCACCGCCCACCGCGGGAATTTCTTCTCCTTCCCGGAGGGCCGACGGGCCCGCGCGCACCCAACGAGCGGTCGCCCATCGCGCCGCCAACCGTCACCTCCATCAAGATGTAGAGGTGTTCCGAGAGGGTCTTCTCCGGGGAGACCACCCAACCGGAAACACGGCGGGATGCGGCGGGGTTTGCCCATGTGAGGTCCACTATGGACTCGCCCCGCCACGCCGTTGGGTGGGCATTGAAGTCCCCGAGGACCAATGACGGGCAGGCGCCCAAACGTCTCGCGCAAGCCGCGAGTTCGTCCAGGAAGGAGGCGTATTCTGTCCGGCTGATGTTGGACGACACGTAGACGGCCACCACGGCCAGGTCGCCCCATTTCACGGCCACGAAGCCCTGTCCCCGCTCGATCACCGAGCAGGAAAGGCTTCTCGCGATTCCAGTCCAGAATATGGCGATCGAACCGATCAGATCCCCAGCGCCTCGTGACGCGTCGGGAATGCTGTACGGCTCGGCCACTGCCGCCAGAGCAATCCGCCGCTTCGCCAGGCTCTGGAACATTAAGTCCTGAGCCCGGCGGGAGCGGTTAAGATTGCACTGCAGGAGCAGTTGTCCTCCTTCTCTTGTTCCTCTCACGCCGGGGATGGCTCCGTCTCCACGGCCTCCTCCTGGCCGTTCCCCTCGTAGTCGTTGTGTCCGATTTCTCTGTCCTCTCTTCTGTTCTTCGTGGGGTTAGTTGACGGTGGTATCGTTTCCTTCCTCTTCACCGCATCCCCACCGTCGCCTGGTACGGTTCTTCTTTCCTGTGTGGCTCTCTTCTTACGGGCAGGCGGTTTGCATGCCGGTGATCCCATACGGTGCGACGCGGGCAGTCCCAGGTCTGCGCACACCGGACACGTGGGTACTCATGCCGAGCAGTCCCTGGCGCGATGTCCTTCCGCCCTGCACCGGTAGCAGCCCGCCAACCGGTCGGTCGTCGATGTGCAGTCCCGGCGCACGTGACCCGACTCCTGAAGTATTGGAGTCGGCGCGCAGGGAGAGGGGAAACCCTCGCCGCTGACCAACCTATGTTGTTACTACCTCCTGGTCGGGCATTTCTTCCCCTGCTGATTCTCCTGGCCGCTGTCAGCGGGCAGCGTAGCCATACCGACCCGAGGCCCCGAGGAGCGGAGCATATGACTCCCACGTTGACCTCGTCGGCGTGGCAGCCCCCGACCTCAGCAGCGGCAGCTGCAACCTCCTCCGCGGTAACCGAGTCCTCCAGTAAGGTCACTTTTAGCTCGGCCGTCCTTCGCAGCACGGTTACCTTGGCGGGCAAATCCTTCAGCGTGGCCGCCATCCTGGCTTGGGATTTCGAACAGCAGCGTCCCCGTGATCGCCCTTCTCGGTCTTAACTCCATGATGTCGAGTTCGGAGAGCTTGACTTCTCTCTTCACCACCGACATCGCATCCCTGTACGGGAAGCCCGAGCCGTCGCTCACGGTGAGCGATACCGGGGCACACCGTGGGGGTCGGGGAAGGCCCGCACTTTCTCGCTGTGCGCGTCCCGCCCACTAGCGTTGCGTCTCTTTCCTGCCCCGATAGCTCCGAGTCCATCGCCGCTAGCCGCTGCTCGCATAGATTCCCTTCCCGTGCGGGGAAATTGAAAGCATCCTGTTCGTTGGAGGTGTTGTTCTCCGAAAACATTAAAAACTGAAGATCGAGAGCGCTTTTCGTGCGACGCGGTATACCTTCACCTCCAGGGAGGAAGGACATGCTAGATCCAATGAACACACTGTCTTGCCTTGGTTGCATTCGGCGCGAAATGTAATTTAATTCGTGCCCCGCCGGATAGTCCCCGCAGAGTATGTTGCATTTCGAGAATGTGCGCCGATTCCGCGAACAAACAAATCAATGACTTATGAATAGTTTTACTTGACGATCG
Source organism: Bombus flavifrons (assembly GCF_040668555.2). Classification (NCBI taxonomy): domain Eukaryota; kingdom Metazoa; phylum Arthropoda; class Insecta; order Hymenoptera; family Apidae; genus Bombus; species Bombus flavifrons. The sequence goes on along the minus strand of NC_138453.1, from coordinate 2,648,594 downwards.
AAACAGAGAAATTTTTAACGGATTAAACAGATCTGTGTATCCTGCATTTAATAATAGTTATAAGGAAGAGAGTTACGATGGATGAACATTGAGAAATATGTATGGAATATGTCTCAAGATTTTGCAGCCAAACCTTGTTAGTATATTCTATGAGTATCAAGCAAAAGCGTTATATAAACATAGATGATTTACAGCTTTATTGAAAGCTCAAAATCATACGTTGTCTATAAAAATTGTCTCAATACTAAAATTTGTATGTTAATTTTAAAAATATATTTACATTTCGCGGTTTATATTTCTCATTCTAACAAACAATGAAATTAACACCGAATGATGTTACGCTTTATGTATTTATTATTTTTGCATTCTTGTACATATGTGGACTACACAAGATAAGATGTTCAGCTATCCTTGAAATAATTCTTGTTAATTTCACTTATTTTCATTTTACTGAAAATTAATATGACTTTTATTATACACTTGTGAGCAAAATGAAAGAAACACTCAATATTCGGCAAAGGATTGCTGATATTTAAGCTGTTATGATTTTGTAACAAGAAATAATCATTTTAGACTCATTTTACAAGATAAAGCATCTACTTTCAGAATCATTAGTTAGCGTTTCCTTCCAGAGGTTCCAGGAAATTTAAGGAGTGATTCTTGAAGCCGAAATAAGACGAAAATCAGGAATAAATAAAATGCGCTTTTGGCTTTGTTTTTTAGTTATTGGCAATTAAAAATTGACCAAAATATCCCTGCACGCGAGTAAACCTCCTTACGCAAACATGCGGAGTTCAGTTTAAGCAACGAGACGCACAGTGATCCTCAAACCCAACGACACATGGGCGACAGCTCATCTCGTACAAGTCGTAGAGAAGAAAACTATTATATTCAGAGACGTAAATGATTCCGCGCGATGTTTTGCAAAAGAAATGGTAGATTGAACATTAAACCTACTTGCTCATGGAAATCCATAGGAGTATATTAAAAATCGCCCTATGAAGATTCAGATTAGGGAAGATTAATATTTCCCCTAATCCTTTGCTTCCATAATTTCTAAATAAAAAAGCATATTGTCAATATTCATGAAATGTTTACACACGCACCGCGATTATCCCGGTCGCGAGTATCGACGAAAAATACAACAAATTACAATAGCTGTTCGATATATTCTCCGTCTTCTTGTAAACAGAGCCTGACACTTCTCTTCAAATTTTGCCGCATTGTGCGAAAATTTCTCAATGTATTCTGTGCGACTTCCGCCACGGAGAAAATGCGGCGTTACAGATCAATTACCGTAGACACCGAACACAGGTCCTCTTCGATCGATCCCACATGTTTCCAAAAGAGCTAGTCAAGTGCTCTTGCATTGCGTTGGTAGAATGTGGTGATATATAATATCATTCTCCATGAATCATCTCCTGATGTGTGTGAATTTTCACATGCCCAAAAATGTTCGCTAACGTATATTCATTATTCCACATTTATTAAATGTTGCCTCATTAGTAAATAATATTCTCGCGGCGAAATTAGAATTGCGTTGTCATCCATTTGTAAGAATCTTTTCCTTTGAGAACATCCACTGCTTTTAAATCCTGAACTTTCTGAAAGCTATACGAGTGTAGATTTTTCCACTTCAATACGGGCCATACGGTGTTGTTGCAGACACATTCTTCAGCAGCAATAATCCTGGTATTTAGCCTGTGATTTTTTTGAACATGGCACAGTTTCTATTTCTTAGATCCGGATCGTCGTGCTGAATTCGTCCGCCAGATTTCGCAGGTTTTAATGTACCTGTATCCCACAATCGTTGGTCCATTTTGCAAAATATCTTTGCGCTGGGTATAGTCCTATTAGGATATTTATCGCCGTATAAACGTTGCGCTTTTGTGCTATTGCTGTCCGCCGCAGCGTTCTCCAAACGGTACATTCTCCAAATGTACTCGACATTCTGTAATAAATGTAACGATATAAATAATAAAGAACGTATAGTACTACTACACTATATATAACACTCACTACACGCACTGCACACACAATACACCCAAGTAACGCTTTCCAAAAGTGTTGTTCTAGCCTCTTGCCTCGATATGGCTAAAATATGGTAATGTAGTGATGGAAAATTCACGCAGAAGAAAAATTTGTGATGTGTGACTTGATTGGTTTTTTTTAAACTATCTACAGGGGACTGAGATTTCAATAAAAATCATATGTAATGAACTGTATTTAAAACTTTTTACTTGAAAAAGCAAATGTTTTGTCAAGGATTATCCGCAATATTTGAATATCCACTGTCATACATCAATGGTAATTGGTAAACATCCAGATTATAAACAAATTAACTACCAGCCTTGATCATTGTCAGCTAAACTTAAAAACAAATATCACTTAATTTTTAAAACTGATGAATATTTATTCCTCACATAAACAAACTAGTGATCAATCTCGCATTCTTTATTGTAAACTAAAGTAAATAAATTACATACTTTTTTTTCTAACGTTTAAGACTGATTTATAATATTATTTAACTATTATTATATTTAATATTATTTATTTATTATTTATTATTTATTATTTAATATTTATTATTTATTTATATTAAAATTTTAATAAGTACACACTAAACCTCATAATATTTTTAATTATTCTCAATGAACCGCATATTCTGAGCTCATAATGTTTTGATATTATACGTTACAGTCGACAAACTTTACATGCGACATTGAGAAATTAAAGATAACACACTTGGGTTATCTTTTTGACGACGAGTGTAATAATAGCATTTGTAACAGGAAAGAACATTTGTTATTAGGAGACATTCTTTTCTGTTCTGTTCAAGTCTATATGTAAGTGTAGTTTTGGTACATTAGGTTGTTTTTCAAAATCATTAAAAAAGGTATCAGCAGTTAATAATTCTTACATAGGATTCGATGGTGTTGAAATTTTATGAATGCCACGAATAACGAAAACGATAAGTTCAATTGTTTTCTTCTAACTTTTAGTGAAGGTACGTTGACTTCGTAAGAAATTAGATTAACCGGGCTCGCACAGTAAGCTCCGGTTCCTATCCTAGCTCCAGCATTGTTTACACCTTATAAGATTTTAGGATGCGTGGTTTAGCAGAACCATACGCCATTGATCCGTAATCTACTTTAGATAGGATTAAAGACCTTGTATGATTTAACTAAAGCTTGAAATTCGGCTCTTCAATTTGTTGATACGATGATTCATAATATGTTCAGTCTTCTATAACATTCAATTTTAAGATTTCTTAGAAATGGGACCCAAGTGTGTTTCCTGTCAAAAATTAGACCAAGAATTTTAGGTGCAGCTGTTGTCATAATTTGATATTAATGCAGGTGGATCTGCGGATAATGGTTTTGAATTGTTTTAACATTCGAGAAGATGGTTACGATAGTTTTACTTTTAGAAATTTTAAAACCAATCTGTAAGGCATAATTTTGGAGTTTATCCAGGCTAACTAGAAGAATTTTGTAACTAGTGCTGAAGTTCTTTCCAGTAATAAAAAATATACGATAATAAGCGAATAGAGCATATTTTACTGGTTTGGCAAATGCTTCCGTGATATCATTTATTGCAATCAAGGATAAGGTTACGCTTTAAACTGACCTTCCCGGGACCTCATTTGAGATCTCGGTTTTCTTTGATGGTTTGCCATTGACACGGGCGTAAATGAATCTGCCTTTTAAAAAATTTCATACAAATTATTAAATTTATTACATACATATATATGTCGGAGAGGAAAGAACACCGGAGCCTCTGGAATGCTGGATAATCCCGCAACATTGTAACCTAGAGCCTACTATAGCTGTAATTAAACAATTGTAGTTATTCAACCTAATTGTAATTGTCCGAGATTTGTGATAGTGAGCTTGGGCTCGAGGCGACAGTCGGTCGCCAACGTGCCCGCGGTCAAGGGATGAACGTTTTGCCTAACAAAGGTATGAAGTAATTCTATAGCTCTCCTTAAAAGAAATATCTCTGGCGACACACGACAGTAAACATTCCAACGGTCTCTGTCCCGTGGCCACACGCAGTTCCTATTCTTCGAGAAAGATGATTGCCAGATGTCGATGTCTCTCCACAGTACGTGATCAGCTAGCCCGAGGGCCGTTATAAACACTAATATCTAGTTACCTAAAGTCCTTCGAACAGATAAACAGTCTTTGTCTCAACTACGGGAAGATAGGGGAGATCTATTTCTTTCAACGAACGGCGTCTCCCACTAGCAACTTTCCCTCGAGGGCGGCTAGCATCTTTTCTAACCACCGATATGGAAATTGACCAATTAGCAGCAACGCCAATTTCCCTTACTCCCTGAACGAAGACTATCCTCGACGAATCCGATGATCTCGTGCCCTTAGACACACCCCGATATAGTTTTCCTCTGTGGCATCATCGGGATGGAAAAGGCATTCTTTCACGCGATCTCATCGACTAAAGGAGTAACGTCTTCACGAATTATTATTATTCAGACTTAGACCTCGCGAGCACGTTCGTTCATCATCCCGTTGACCGCGGATTCGTTATCGAACCCGAGACCATTGTTACTAGTATCGCGGGTGCCTAATCACCACAGTCGATTGTTAAACTTGTATCATCCGTGCCTGTGCTAATAAACTGTGTCTTTATTATATCGCAACGATGGCTAATTTCAATGAAGACTCACCAAACACCCACAATCCTAACCCCAACGCCACTCCGACATATAAAATAATTATCACATACATATTTATGTTCCACTGTTTGAGTTGCATAGATCGGTGTCTCCAGGCCATGTCGTATATTTCTTCAATATCCAGACAAATCGCTATTAGATGCTATTTGTTAAGGAAGACTTCAAAAATGGTTGAGTCAAGCATAACAAGATATTGTCTAAACTCATTTTGGTCTTTTTCAATAAGGTATTGATTTCAAATTACCATCGCAGTCTCCTGTTTAATACGTTTTCTAACAGCTTGTACATACAACACGTAAGGGAGATAAATCTCTTTTTTTTTTGCACGTGGAGATATCCTCATGGACACTCCGCTGTTGCTAATAATCGGTGACAGCAGAATAGTGTCGGACTCCTACCGACTAAAACTCCACGATGACCATCCTACGCGTATGACAGGAGTGCTCCAGGAACCTCTTATGAATTATCTTCTGTTGCAACCCCTTCCCGCATCCTCTTGTTCGAGCCAGTCCTAAGAATTCTCCGTCTGTTTAATTTGGCGTTAAAGGGGGCCATTGCCCCTAGCGTAGTCGTAGTCCGCAGGGACGGCGATGAAGCGACTCTAGGCCACCTGACTGCCATCCTCCTCCATCGTCTTATCCTACAAGGGTGAGAGTTTTTCTTTCTCTCCCTTTCTGCTCGCTACTTTGCGAGCATAACTCGCTCGCAGAAGAGGCGGACGGCCTCGTATTGCTGTGGCCCTATCAACATCGCTTCTACAATCGCCGAGGGGGTCAGTCTTTCGCCTATGACGTGCCGCAGGCTGTAGCGGGACAGCTCCCACGCCGGACAGAGCTCCAGCGTGTGCTGCGCTGTGTCCCTGCCCTTCCCTAAGTGGTGACAGATGTCCGCCGTCTCCCGTCCGATTTCCCTCAGGTACTTGCCGAACACGCCGTGTCCAGTGAGCACCTGGGTCATCCTGTAGGTGAGCGGGAGGCCGCGGCGGCTTCTCCATGTCTCCGCGCCTCGATGTTCGTCTCCCTCGTTAATCAGCTGGGATCGCCACTGGTCCCACGCGTCCTCCTCGGCGGTTCTTAGATCGTTTGAGGCCGCATGTTCGGCCGAGTCCTCTCCCGGGTCCTATACTCTCCAGCGAGCGTATCTTCTTTAAGGGAGATAAATCTGTAACTATCAGGATGAATTTTGTTTTTTTTTCAAGTTGTAATGTGTGGACGATTATCGCTTCTTGCCATTTGACGGGAAAAGATGTCCAATCGCATGCGGTTATAAATATTTAACAGATACACTAGTCCTGAGTTTGGAAGTTGTTGAATAAAAAATGTTGGGAACGATGTTAGATTCTGGACTAGAGTTCTTTGATAGATTTTATCGTAGATTAGAGTTCGCTGATCAGGATTAGTGTGTAAAGAGTGATTATTTTGCTGGTGATATGAGGATATCAAGATGCGTGTCTTGAACTTTCTTCTATACTTTTATTGATCTTAAGAAATCTCCAATCGAAATTCACATTACTTGAGTTATTCTCAAAGGTATTTGTATGTTTCCGAACACTCACAGTTGTGAGCGGGTTGACGGAGGAAAGGAGTTGCTATCTAGACAGATAGATTACAAAGTGGACTGTATAAATTTATTGGATGCGTGACTATTAAGGGACTGTCCCTTCTAGATGTGATATATATGAATTGTCATGTTGTGTCTGACGGTCAGACCGTCCTGTCAGACGGCGAATGGTTGCTCGTATGTAACTACTCTGCCATTTCCGGCAGTTGGACGACAATCGTTGAACCTCGTGAGATGGAAGAGAACAATACTTGACCACTGACTATTGGTAACAAAATATTGGAACAAATTTACTTTTAATTTCAATTATAGACTTAAATTTTTGCGTGAGGAGCGGAAAATACTGTTACGTGTGCCCAGATTGGACTATGTGGGACTCGGCCGATGGCGTTGTCATACCCACTAACAAACTCTCCTCTCTCTGCTCCTCTTCTGTGCAAGCATCAATTCAGGTTTGGGCTTAACTACGTACCGCTCCCTTATACTTGAGTCCCAATTCTTCTTCTTCTTCCCCTTGTTCTTCTCCTCTCATTGAATCTCTCCTGCATCATTCTTGATAGCATGATTTTTCTGCACAAGGCCTGAAACCTTGCCCAGTCGTCTTCCTTCTTCACCACTAGCTCCATTAAAATTTCCGTTGTTGGTAGTGTGCCGACGTAATTTTTTAGCTCTGTCCTCTCACGTATCCACCTTGGGCAGCGAAAAAGCGCATTTTCAGCGTCATTGCCTTCGCCATTGCAGTCCCAGCATCTGGAGTGGTCCTCTTTATAAATCATTTTACGATAAACATTAAAAATCCCATTGACTGTCAAGATCTGCATGGTGAAGTGATCAATATTCCTCCTATTTCTTCTAAATAATCATACATCAGCTATCAGTCGCTTCGTTCACCAGCTCTTGAACGGGTGTTATACTGCTCTTGATGATCCTCCTTAACGCAATATTTTTCAGCCCGAAGCTCATCTGCGAAGTAAATGGGCATAATGCCCATAAGCACGCACAGTGCTGCATGGGACACTGTACGGTAGGCCGTTGAATCTCTTGTCGCTGCGGCCCTTTGAGCCCTTTTCAAGGTGCTCCTATTCTTCTTAATTTTTACTACCTTGGCCCATACAGGCACCGCATATGACACCGCCGACAGAGCCGGTGGGCCCGTTGAAATTGGGGAGCAAAGATCTAAATGCTCCCGTAAGGGCGTCGGCCTTCCCGCACACCATTTCCATGTGAGCTCCGAACCTTCTTTTGCAATCCATCTGGACCCCAAGGTATCTCATTTCCTGTCTCGTCGTCAGGAGGTATTCCTCGATGTTTATCTCGATTACCTTGGAGGTCCGTTTGCCCGTCAGGAATATCATCTCAGTCTTCTCACGAGCAATTCTTAATCCACAATCGGCACACTAGCGCGAAATCACGCCCATCGCATCGGATAACTTTGTGGTCGCCCTTTCCTGCTTAGGCACGTCAAGTATGACCACTAGGTCGCCGGCAAATGCCACCGCGTTCAGATGAGGCATCGCCTTTAACTCCTTTAATAACCCGTCGTACGCCAGGTTCCAAAGCAGCGGTCCCAGTATTGATCCCTGAGGGACACCCGCGTACACGTTCCTCTTAACTGTTCCTCCCATCGTTCTGAATATAATCCTTCTGACCACGAAATAATTTTCGAATAATAACGTCGAATAATAAATAATAACGTCAGCAGTTTCTTGGGTATCCTACTAACAACCACTTCTCTCAAGATCACGTTCCAACTGAGGGTATTAAACGCGTTCTTCACATCGACTGCATCCAACATAGTTATCCTGTTTGTTCTTTTGGCTTCGTCGGCAAGATCAACCACATGACACAGGGCGTCCCCAGTGCTCCTCCTCCTTCTGAACCCATATTGGTTTTCATGAAATGGGTCCAGCCCCGGACTTTCCTCGATCAGAATCTTACTCAGTGCCGGGAGCACGCTGATCGGCCAGAATGAAGATGTCAGTGGTGGGTCTTTGCCCGGTTTGGGAATGAGGACCACCCTCGCCTCCTTCCATTTTGCCGGAATCTTGCCCTCGGAGTTCACCGCGTTCAATACCCTCAGTACTTCCTCCGCTTTTTCTTCTATCAATACTCTGGTCACCGTCCCTGGTATACAGTCTACACCGACCGCCTTCTTCGGATTAATCTTCTTGCCAGCGTCCCACAAGTCTTTCACCATAATCCTGCAGCCGTCGTCATCCACGTCACTATCTTCTTTCAGATTCCTAGACCTAGCATCACTATTTCCCGTCGCCTTCGCCAGGAAGAGCTCGTCAAGTATGTCACGGGCCCTATCCACGTGACCTTCCGTCCTCGTTCTCCGAGCCATCCTGGACACGATAGCCCTGTATGGCCTCCCCAATGAATCCCGATCCAGCATCGCACAGAATTCCTTCCGATACCTTTCTTTAGAATTCTTAATCATCCTCGCCAACTTCTTCTTGTTCTCCTTAAATTCATCGCTCAATCGAGCCGCGTCGTTTGTGCCTCTTATCCAGGCTCTCTGCGCTTTTCTCCTGCTCTTCATCGTCATTCTTCTAAAATTGCCGATTTCGTCACTCCACCAACAGTTGATGCATCTGTAGCGGCACTCGACAGCAACTACTGTCGTACGACGGCAGTGGTGGTTAGCGCCTTCTGTTACGAACGTTCGCAGACGAAATACCCGGGTCTCGTCATCGACAGCCAGTGGACGTTCGAGCCGCACTTCGACTCCCTGATCCCAAAGGTGTCGGTGGCTGCCAATGCATTGTGCGGCCTGCTGCCGAACATCGGCGGGGCGGGAGTTGCAGTGCGCCAACTATACGAGAGCGTCGTTCGGTCCCGAGTGATGTACGGGGCCCCGGTATGGGCGGATGATCTGATGGCGAGTCGACGCAGCATCCTGCTCCTGAGGAGGCTGCACAGGGTAACCGCCATCAGAATCATTAGGAGATACCGGACGGTGTCCCACGGGTCGGCGACCGCTCTAGCCGCGCCCCCCCCCCCCCCCTGTGGCAGCTCCGAGAGGACGCGTGGGACCAGTGGCGATCCCAGCTGATCAACGAGGGAGGCGAACATCGAGGCGCGGAGGCGGTCCTCCCAAACTGGGAGACATGGAGAAGCCGCCGCGGCCTCCCTTTCACATACAGGATGACCCAGGTGCTCACTGGACACGGCATGTTCGGGAGTTACACTCCCCTAACCCTAATCATAATGTGAACCTGACAAGTAAATACCGAAAAATATATTGTATGCAAGTTTTAGGATATGTCAGAAATTATGAAGCGATATGATAACGTTTAAATATGGTTAAATTTGTGTAGAAGTTCGAGAACGATCAATTTGACCGGCGCTAGTAGTAGTGTTAAATCTTTGACTTCTTTTAATTAGTCTTAATCGGAATAGAAAGTGATTTCTGATTTGTATAATATATTTTTAAGTTATTTTCCTTTTGACATCTGCATTTGTTGAATCATATTGCATCATGATATTATTACATCACATTATATTATGGTTGTTCAAATCTCCCACTAATAAAAATGGTTTAACGAGTTGTTTTATAAGCTTGATCAACTCAGCTTCTTCGAGTTGGTGATTGTTGAGGATATAGACATTGCAGATACATATCTCTCGTTAACTAAACTAAACTAAAATGGCAATTGCTTTAATATTAGTATTAAGCAATATTTCTGTACAATTGATGTTTTGTTTCAAATAGATTGCAACTTCGTCACTTGCAATCGGAGAGTTAGTTCTATTTCGATGAGCTACATTGAAACATTTAATGTTTATGAGCTCATTTGCTTTGAAATTTGTTTCCTGGAGACATAACATGCATGGCCGGTGATCTTGGTGTAACTTTTCTATGAATTCAAACCATGCTTTAAGGATATTCCACTGTAAAATTTTGCTTAGCATTAATATTATTTAGAATAGTATTGTATTTATGTTTACTCTACACATTCGTCTTCTGAGCAGCAGGACAAAGCTCTCTCATGAAAATTGTTAGAAATTTTACGTCGTCTGTGTACTCTGTGGCAATCTCTTTTTAGTGCTGGAAGATCCAAATGATTTTTCAAGAAAGGTTTTTAATTGGTAGAAGTTTAACATTTTACCTGGTTCTTCTAGTTTACGTTTAACTAGTTGTAGCATATCTTCCATACTTCCAATTATTTCTTCTCATACGTCTATGTTTTCAATGTTAGGTATGGATGAGACTGTTTCGGTAACTTACAAATTTGTGGAAGAATTTGTTGGAGTAATTTATTGGTAATTGTTTGTGGTATGTCTAGAGACATGGACTGATTTTCGTTATGACTTATGTTAAAAGATTGTAGATTGTCGTAATTCACTAATATCCACCATATATGTTTTCACTCAGGATTCATAAATGTATAAGCTCTCATGAATAAAACGAATTCAGTTCAGTGGAGTGTACGATACTATTACGGTATTCGAGCAACCCCGGGAGAAACTGCTTGTCCATTGGGCGACGAATGTTTCGCCCGATATGAACGGGTTAAACATATAATACCCGATACGTTCGAATAAGTTTCTATCACCATCACTTCTTGCAGATATTAGTATAAGCAGATATTAGTATAGATTTTGTAATGCTTAAACAATTCATGATATAATATTAAATATTTGTGACTGTTATGCGGTGGCTATTATTCCATAATATATGCGTTATATTCGCTTTAAGACGATATCGGAATACAGGAATCACGAATAGAAGTGGTGTTTCGCTTTAATATCACGGAAGTATGTCCTCGCGATCACGTATGGATTCTTACGAAAACATAAAACTTACGAACGAATAGTGCCGAACAGGATTCCTACTGCCATTGTCATTGGCTATAGCAGTATGATTTTATCTTATCTTTATGATTGTATTGAAAATGATAGTGGGAATAGGAAGGAATTCTTCCTCCGAAAATCGATGAGCGCATCTTTAGGATTCGTGGACGCATTATCTATGCCTCTTTGTTCCTTTAGCTGATGATTAGATGAAGCTACTGGGTATCAAGCTAGAGTGGGAGCGATTACTTCCTCACTATATTTATAGGCGATTACTATTTATGTAACTGGTACAGCTATAATATAATATAAAAAGCATTATTATCAAATTATTATATATTAAATGTTAATTGCCTATTATAATCTATTTAAAAGTGTTGAGATATGTATAATTTTCTGTGCTGGACTGGGTCAAATGCGTAGTAGAGATGCTTGTATGTGAGTATCAGTGTGTGGAAGTATGTGTGTGCGCGGCGTCTGGAAAACAGATTTTTCTTTTTTTTTTATTTTATTTTATTTATTAAAATTTACAATCAATTCTCGCATTGAGAATTTTCAGTAATTTTCCTAGCGTGGCACAGTGACATGGCTAATTATTTATAATAGTTAATACTTATTATAGATAAGTATAATTTATAAGTACTTGTTATAAGTAGGTAAATATTACTTAAAAGATAAATAAATATTATTTAGTATAAGTATCTAATTAAATCTAGTGTTTAGGTCTAGCGGGTAGTGTCTCTTCAGCCTGCGGGTCTGGTCCGTCGTATCAAGTAGTTCCGTGATTAGGGGGTTTCGATGTTTGTTGACTCTTTTGCTATATCTGTCGCTATATTTTGCTATTTCCTCTTTGACTGTGGGTATCTTGAGGTCGCGATGTATTGTTTCGTTGGTAACATACCAAGGTGCATCTATTAGGGATCTTAGCTTTTTCGATTGGAAGCGTTGAAGTATTTCAATGTTAGAGATACTTGCTGTTCCCCATAGTTGGATTCCGTAGGTCCAGACAGATTTTATTACGGTCTTGTAGAGGGTAATTTTATTCTGTATGTTTAGTTTGGAGTGTCTGCCCGTGAGCCAATAGAATTTTTTTAGTTTGTTCTTCAGTTGCTTCGTTTTGTCTGTGATGTGGTTTCGCCATGTTAGTCTCCTGTCCAGGGTCATGCCCAGGTATCTGACTGAGTTCTTGGGGCCTGGGGGCAGGTTTGTTTTCGGAGCGTGAAGGTTACATGTGAGGATTTTTTTTCATTAATTTGGAAGCCCCATTTATGAAACCAGTTTTCCATGGAGTCGAGGCATCGCTGGAAATTGGATGAGGCAATTACCGGGTCTGCGTGGGAAGTTAATATCGCTGTGTCGTCAGCAAATGTTGCTATTGTTATCTCAGTTGATATAGGTAAATCGGCCGTGTAGATGGAGAACAGCAGGGGTCCAAGGACACTACCTTGGGGTATGCCGGATTCTATTGGAAATATTGAAGAAGTGGCGTCTAAGCATTTGACCATGAATTGTCTATTGGTTAGGTAGGACCTTAGGGTGGAGTAGTAGGTGTGTGATACGATTTTTTTGAGTTTGTATAGCAGCCCTTCATACCATACTTTGTCGAATGCCTGTTGAATGTCTAGGAATACCGCTGAGCAATATTTTTTCTTTTCGAGGGTTTGGCTTATCATATGGGTTATTCGGTGGATTTGCTCTATTATCGAATGTTGCTTCCGAAAACCGAATTGATGATCTGGGAGTGTTTTCAGATTCTCTAGGAGTGGAAGGAGTCGATTCGCTAGCATCTTCTCGAATAGTTTAGACAGGGTCGGTAAGAGACTGATTGGGCGATAGGAGTTAGTTTCACATATCGGTTTTTCGGGTTTAGGGATGAGGGTAATCATTGAGATTTTCCAGGCCTTAGGAAAGTAATCTAGGCGAAGAATAGCGTTAAAAATTGAGGTGATGAGTGCAATCCCTTTAATGGGAAGTTCCTTGATTGCTTTATTGCCTATTAGGTCGTGCCCTGCTGCTTTCTTGGGATTTAGGCGACTGATTGAGTTTATAATCTCTGCAGAAGTGAAGGGTTCAATAGGAAGAGACATTTGGTAGGGAGAGTGCAGATATTCAGTAGTGTCCGCGGCAGATTTGGAGGAATGGGGTTTAAATACGTTAGACAAGTATTTGGCAAACAGGTTAGCTTTTTCTATAGGGCTACGCGCCTATCCACCTTGCGGACGGCGAATTGGAGGGATTATTTGCGGGGGGGTGCGTGAGTTTCCTGGAGGCCTTCCATAGTGAGTAGTTGGAGTCAGCTGTGGGGGACAGATTGGCGAGATACTTCTGAAAACAGTCGTTTTTATAATTTTTTCTGATTTTGGTTAACTTTCTAGTTGCGTTGTTTAGTTTGCGTTTGTCATCCGGTGTTCTATGGGTCTGCCATACTCTTCTTAGTCTACGTTTTTCTACTATTTTTTTAGTATGTAATGGGGATATTCGTGTTTACTGGTGGAAGTCTTAGTTGGTGTGGAGGAGCGGATAGCGTTTATTATGCTCATGTTTAAGTAATTCGTGGCTGCTTCGATATCTTCATTAGTTTTTAGTGCAGTTAGGGCCGAAGTTGAGTGGTTAAAGACTTCTCTAAAGAGCTGCCAGTTGGTGAGTTGGTTATGAATAAAACCATTAGGTGTATTCTCGATAATTGTTGTACTGACTGTTGCTATCACGGGGGAATGATCAGAAGAGAGATCAGCCGAGGAGTTGATTTGGACGTATCTTGGCGAGATATTTTTAGTTACGAAGAAGTCAAGTAGGTCGGGTATTTTGTTAGTGTCAGTGGGCCAGTATGTGGGTTCGTATGTGGTGAGGTAACTGAAATTGTTGGTCATTATGCTGTTTAAGAGATTTTGCCTCTTACTGTGACCAGTCTGCTGCCCCATTGGGTATGTTTGGCGTTATAGTCTCCTCCAGCTATGAATCTATTGCCCAGGGTGCCAAGGAAGTTATCAAAGTCTTCTTTGGCGATGTGTCTGGGAGGTACCGCCGCCAACGGCCGCGGCGGAGGCGCGGGACGTCGCACACGGCGGGGGGACGCGCCCGCGGGGAATCCCGACTCCACGCTACTTCCGGCTCCCGGTAAAACGAAGAAGAGGGGCGTGAGGCGCGGGACGGATACCGACACCGATACCGACGCCGAGGCTGCCACCGTGGCCGCCGCCGCCGCCGCCTCTACCATCCGCGGCGGTGCCGACGGCGGCGAGGACATGCGGAGGGACGAAGTGAGGACCGGACCGGTCGACAAACAAGCGACCGTGAAAGAAGCGGAACCGACCCACGATCGGGAAGAGGAGGACGTCGCATACCTGCGAAGGAGGGTGCGTTTTCTGGAGGAAGAGGTCAGTCGTCTCCAAGAAACGGTGGAACGGCTGACCAGGGATCGCGCGGAGAGGACAGCCAAAGTTGGTAACAACGACGGCAAAGGACAAGAGGTGGGGATCACGCCTACGAGGAGGACGAAAGAAAATGCTCCTCGGGCCCCAGCGGGAATGGCCATGGGTCCCCCTCCCCCACCTCCCCCGCACCCCTGGTCAGCGTCGCGCCGTCTCCGCCGTCCCGACGGGTCGGGGAGTAATACACGTGATGCACGTAAAACGCTTACCGAGGGAACGGATAGATTCGGTGGTTCTGGATCTCGAGACCCACTAGAAGATTTCAAGATCCTGTTCCTCCGCAAGTTGGAGGAATGTCGGCAAAAAATAATGCCAGGGGTGGCAATTCCCCAGGCTACGGATGCTGGAGTCGCCACAGGAATCGTACAAGCACGATTGCGGTCGGCGAGAGACACCTCGCGGTCGACCATGGAGTCGTCGGCCGACGAGGCAGGATTCACCACTGTGGTAGGAGGAAGAAGGGGAAGAGCGAGGCGGAAGAACAGGAAGCCCACGGTGCATCCTCTTCCAACGGTCCATGCGCCGACCGAGGACGCAAGAACCACGGGAAGGGTATCGTCGTCTCTTCCGTCGTCGACATTGCGAATAGGGGCCTTGGCGCCCTGGACGGCGACCGGAAGCAGCGAAACGAGGGCAAGGACTTTCGCGGAGGCGGCCGTTCGGCCACCGGTGCGCCCTCACACGGGAAGGGAATCCATGCGAGCAGCAGGCAGCGGCAATGGATTCGGAGCTATCGGGGCAGGAAAGAAACGCAACGCTAGCGGGCGGGACGCGCACAGCGAGAAAGTGCCGGGCCTTACCCGACCCCCACGGTGTGCCGCGGTATCGCTCACCGTGAGGGACGGCTCGGCTTCACGTACAGGGATGCGATGTCAGTGGTGAAGAGAGAAGTCAAGCTCTCCGAACTCGACATCACGGAGTTAAGACCGAGGAGGGCGATCACGGGGGCGCTGCTGTTCGAAATCCCAGGCCAGGACGCTGGAAGTAAAGCATCACGACTGGCCGAGCGGATGGCGGCCACGCTGAAGGATTTGCCCGCCAAGGTAACCGTCCCGCGAAGGACGGCCGAACTAAGAGTGACCCGACTGGAGGACTCGGTCACCGCAGAGGAGGTGGCAGCCGCCGTTGCTGAGGCCGGGGGCTGCCACGCCGACGAGGTCAACGTGAGTGTTATACGTTCCGCCCCTTGGGGCCTCGGGTCGGTATGGCTACGCTGCCCGCTGACAGCGGCCAGGAGAATCAGCAGAGGAAGAGATGCCGGACCAGGAGGTAGGATCAACATAGGTTGGTCAGCGGCGAGGGTTTCCCCTCTCCCTGCGCGCCGATTCCAATGCTTCAGGTGCATGGAGTCGGGTCACGTGCGCCGGGACTGCACATCGACGGCCGACCGGTCGGAGCGCTGCTACCGGTGCGGGGCGGAAGGACATCGAGCCAGGGACTGCTCGGCACGAGTACCCACGTGTCCGGTGTGCGCGGACCTGGGACTGCCCGCGTCGCACCGTATGGGACCACCGGCATGCAAACCGCCTGCCCGTAAGAGGAGGGCCGCACAGGAAGCAAGGACCGTTCCAGGCGACGGTGGGGATGCGGTGACGAGGAAAGAAACAATACCGCCGTCAACTGACCCCACGAAGGACGGAAGAGAGGATGGTGAAGTCAGACACAACGACTGCGAGGGGAACGGCCCGGAGGAGGCTATGGAGACGGAGCCTTCCCCGACGTGAGCGGAAGAAGAGGAGGAGGACAACTGCTCCTGCAGTGCAATCTTAACCTCTCCCGCCGTGCTCAGGACTTAATGTTTCAGAGCCTGATGGAGCGGCGGATTGCTCTGGCGGCAGTGGCCGAGCCGTACTGCATTCCCGACGCGTCGCGAGGAGCTGGAGATCTGACCGGCTCGGTCGCCATATTCTGGACTGGGATTGCAGGTAGCCCTTCCTGCTCGTTAACTGAGCGGGGACGGGGCTTCGTGGCCGTGACATGGGGCGACCTGGCCGTGGTAGCCGTCTACGTGTCGCCCAACATCAGCCGGGCAGAATACGCCTCCTTTCTGGACGGACTCGCGGCTTGCACGAGACGTTTGGGCGCCTGCCCGTCACTGGTCCTCGGGGACTTTAACGCCCACTCAACACCGTGGGGCTCCCGCCGGACTAATAGAACGGCGCGCCGTACAGGATTGGGCTAGTCCATAGTGGACCTCACATGGGCAAACCACGCCGCATCCCGCCGCGTTTCCGGCTGGGAGGTCTCCCCGGAGGAGACCCTCTCGGACCATCTCTACATCTTGATGGAGGTGGCGGTTGGCGGCGCGATGGGCTACCGTTCGTCGGGTGCGCGCGGGCCTATCGGCCCACCGGGAAGGAGAAGAAAATTCCCGCGGTGGGCGGTGAACCGCCGCGACGCGGACTTCATGGCGGCGGCCGCTATAGCCGTGGCTTGGTTGGAAGAATCCCCGACCGACGAAGATGCGGAAGCGGGAGCGACCCGGGTGAGACGCGACATGCACGCGATCTGTGATTCGTGTATGCCTCGGTCTGGAACGCCGCGCCGCGCCGGCGCTGTGTACTGGTGGTCCGAGGGGATCGCTCGTCTCCGCGAGGCGTGTATCCACGCTCGGCGCCAGTACACCAGATCCCGCCGCAGACGGCGGGAGGACGAAGGCACAGTGGCTCGCCTGTACGAGGCCTACCGCGAAGCGCGGAGGCCCCTCCAACGAGCCATCAAGGAGGCGAAGAGGCGGGCCTGGGACGAGCTTCTGGCCAGCCTCGAATCTGCTCCCTGGGGGCGCCCTTACAAGATGGTATTGAACAAACTCCGTCCATGGGCCCCTCCGCTAACGGAGAGCATGGACCCTCCCGGGGGCGCCGACGTCAGGGTTCGGGCTCGGTGAGCTTTGCTCGACAGATGGCGCGCCAGCCTCGACACGAGAGCGGGTGCGCCGGGGATAAGGGTCCTGGGGGCCGTCCTTCCAAACTGGGACGTTTGGTTGGACGGCGGTGGGCCTCCCCTGACCTACAGGGTGACGCAGGTGCTCACCGGACACGGTTGCTTCGGTGAGTATCTGCACCGAATCGAGAAGGAGGCGACCGCGCTCTGCCACCACTGCGATGCGAGCGTGGATTCGGCGCAGCACACGCTGGAATACTATCCGGCGTGGGCGCGGCCGCGCCACGACCTCATCGTGGAAATCGGTTGGGATCTTTCGGCTCCGGCGATCTTCGAGGCATTGTTGATAAGCGAGAGAAGGAGGAGGGCCGTGACCTCCTTCTGTGAACAAGTCATGCTTCGAAAAGAGGCTGCGGAGAGGGTGAGGGTGCGGTACTCTCACCCTGAGAGGACCGACCGGCGAGGGCGCGGCAGGGGCCATGGACGCGCTTCGGTGAGACGCACTAGGTCCGCCGCGTCCCCCGGTGGGGTACAAACTTAGGCGCTGGCAACTCAGCGCCCCCGGGGCCGCAGAGCAGCCTGGTAGGGGAACCGGACTGCCTGGCACGGTGGCCCCGGCGACGAGGTGCGGTGTGACGTGGCCGCACACCGCTCCATTAGGTGACTTATTGAGCGCGGGGGGGGGGGCGGTGTATCGCTTACACCGGTTCCCGGGCCCCTCTCGATCGCAGCCGGGACGGTCATCGTGGAGGTTTTAGTCGGTTGGAGTCCGGCACTACCACGCCGCTTTTCCCCAAAAGCGACCTGGTGTCCGTGCGGATTTCCTCCACGTTAATAAAAAAAAAGATACAATCCGTTTAAGTCCGTTTTAAATACAAATATAATCACCATAGCAGTGTCTCGTTACAGTGCTAATGAGATCTCAAAACGCTTTATATAATACAATGCACGAGAAGTTTCTGAGGGTGTCTGAATATTTTTGTGAGCCATTGCAGGTATAAAGTTTCTACGAATATTCAAGTACTTTTCTGGGTAACAGTATACACCAGATCACGCGCAATTATAATAATTAACATTGTCTAATGAAGTCTTTTTTCCATAAATTTTAACGTTTACTAATTTTTAATGGATTAAGAAAGTCTTACAAATTTTGAATCTCACTCGTAATTATTTAAAATAGTAATGAAAGAAATACGCTGGCTTACGAAAGTATTCGAACATCCTTTAAAACAGAATAGCTTTTTAAATATTGAACGTAAATTTTTGTGAAAAGTTAGGAGGATTAATTTACTAAGTAAGATATAAAAAATTGTAATTAGTTGGAGTCACGAAGAGAATAGTAATAGGAAAATTTAAACAATAATTTCTTAGATTTATATTAGTTGTGTACATGCTAGAAATTTTATCGAGTATATTATCATGACTAGACTGCGGATCTTTATGCAAATACATATTTTTATAGGAAGTAAGTACAGTTATGAAACTTGCTAGAAATTTGTTTTGTCATTAGAAGATTCTAAAAATACAATGTTTATTCTGCATTTTTGTATATCACATATGTCATCCATAAGTGAATATTTCTTACATAAATGCATAATTTTGCATATGTACATATTTAGTTGATAATTTATCAAGCAATAATATGCAAGTCCGACTAAATCTAATAATTTATTATTATTTGTGTAATTATCTATTTGTAATAGATGGAGCAGCATCGCTCGCTCACTTCAATTACCTACCTTGTCTTTATTTCATACTGTGTTTTCCTTGTTAGTAAACTGTGCTACGAGTCGATATCATTCCGGAAGAGATTTAAATAATTTAGTTACACGAGTAATAGATTACATAGGTTACATTTAGTTAAGAGTGAAATACACGCGATTAAGGATTTAAGTATTAATAAGATGCTTAAGTAAAAAAATTGCAAATGTGTAATAGTGTTCAACCGAATTACGTCATTATTGTAGAGGGAGAAGATGTTTATTGCAAAATATGTAACAAGCAGATTCGATGCGATAGAAAATCGCAAATAGAACAACTGCACAGGACAGATATTACACAGCATAATAAACTTATTTTTATTGCTTCAAATAACGATCCACAAAATGAGGTAGGTTCGTTAGGAAGAGAAAATAATTTTTGTACTGACATGTGCCAAGCTATGATGTAAATGTCTGAACAATAAGTTGGCGCAAAATCTATTGAACATGATTTTCAAGGTAAACAATTTTTTTTACTGCAACCTATTCTACTCATCACAAGAACCAAATATCTCACAGGAGCCATAAGTCGCAAATGAGCTTAAACTGGCTTTATTTTCAATGTATTTACATGTCGGGGTGTGATTGGAATTTTGGGCGCGTGACAATTCTTCACGTGAGTTATCCATTGTTTAACACAACTAAGATTATATTTTCACGTATACACAAGTCTATTACAAAGATTAACAAATAATAAGTCTAGAGAATAATAAACTTAACAAATAATGAAGTTAGCGGAAAATATATTGAACGAATAATAAATTAAGCAATTAATAAAGTTAGTGGATAATAAGTTGAACGGTTAGTAAGTCTAACAGATAATAAAGCTAATGAATAATTACGTTTAACGGATAGTAAGTTCAATGAATAATATGGTTTACAAACAATAAGTTAATAATCGTTATAAACAATAATTTGAGTTCAAAAGAATCCACGATCAACGGGATGACTCCTTACTAAGCGTAGACTGATCTTAAGCACAGAAACACGACGTGTCACTCTCTAAAGCAGTCACAAGACGAATGCCAGTCTCGTGGAGATTTTTCTCCCTGTACGATTACATTTTGTTTTCTATACCCGTTTGGAAGCATCGAGAAGGTTCCAAACGCCGTTGCTAGGTACACTCGTTGGAAGCATCGAGAAGGTTCCAAACGCCGTTGCTAGGCAGTTTCTGCCTGGAGTTTTGATTACTAATACAATGTATGTCCCATTGCATCGGCACCTCCGAGGCAACATCACACGTGGCTAGGCCCGCTCTCGAGGTCGCATGCCGCCACAACCACATTTCTCGGAGAACACATACAACCACTCCAGACCTCCGTTAGATAAAACATCCATCCCGTGACCGTGGCTACGTTCGGCGACCAATTGTCGCCTCGAACCCAATCTTGATATCACAAATCTCGAACAATTACAGCTATGATAAAATCCAGGTTAGACTACTAGAAGATGTTCCCAAAGTTTCCAAGGAACGGCTTCGGCTTTCCTTTCATCTCCGACATACATTTACATTCACATTTAATGAGAAAGCAGCGTGTTATTTACATAGCAACCAGAAATTACAGAGTATCTTATGAAATATATCAGAATTCAGGAATAACGAAAGATCTGTACGTGTAGAAGACATTCCATGACAATGCAATTTTCAAAGGCTATGTTAACAATTTGGGGTTCAAGAATTAATATTGCGATGTCTGAATGCAGGTCAAACCCGTACCAATTGACGTAAAGAAGAACAAGTTAATTATCGCTTTTGCACGTGCTTATTCACTATTGGACTTATATGAAGTAGTTTGTCAAGTGAGAATCAATCACATGACAGTGTGACGAATAAGCCGGCTTACAACCTTACAAAATTTGTCGCATTCAAGCACTCTAACCAAATGACTATGCTACTCGGCGAAGTTCTTCTTGTTCGATACTACATATGTTGCAAGACACATTTTTGCAACACAGTTGCAGTTCCACATTTTTTTGGAGCGTGTATCATTTACGGATGATGGAAGCAGTTTCGATCGACAAAATACCAGGATTTGGGCTTACAAATATCCACATGCAATGGCTGAAAAATATAATCAAGAACCATAACCATAAACTCATTGGCAACTTTTCCTACATCGCTTTTTACGGTTTCATCTTCTAAGTGAATTACGTAAAATTATAACCACGATAGAGATATTACTTCATCTCTTTTATATACGACGGTGCTCCACTTCGTCATACCCAATCGGTACCCTAATTTTTGAAAGAAAAATTTAGATTACCGTGGATAGAATGTCGCGCAGCTCCTCACATCCAGCGTTTTCGTCCATGAGAACTGACGGCAATGGACTTCTTTCTTTACAAGAAGAAATTGTTTATAATTCGAGTGAGCAGACTGCATCCGTTGAACAACTATAACATCCAATACGATGTGGTTTTACCATACAGGGTCAATACGTAATCTTTGGGAAAGACTTGACGGAAATGTAGAAATGCGAGTTCGAGAGCAGAAAGAAAAAAAGAAAAAAAGAAAAAAGGAAGAATGAAAGAAAGGAAGATACGGGATGCATAGTTATGAATCTGGAGCATCTACGTGAAACAATAGATGCTATTGTCCCTACATCTGACTACAGAATGTAAATATATTATGAATAAAGCTAGTTTAAGAATTATTAGAACCTTAACATTTTTTCCGGGAGAAGGGGTCATTTGCGACTTTTGTTCTCCCTCATGAATAGAATACGTTCCAATAAAAAATTTTGACCTTGGATTTTAAAGTCAAGATTGCTCTTGTGCAAACACTTTTTTACAAATTTCCACCCATTCGAAAATTTAGAACCACGCTACGACACTCTTTACACTTATTTACTTTACACCCTGTACATACTATTGTTCGTGGCGAAATTTGAATTGTGCTGGATATCGTGGTTAACATACAGAACATCACGCAAATCTTATATATATTGCCGTGAAGACCGAAATAGATTGAAAAGATCTATAAAAAAGGCGACTGTATACAAGTTGACAGTTTTGTTACAAACTTTGGTCTGTCACAAATCATCCAGCATAAAGTACAGAACAATTCTCAATTTAACTTTACGAAAATAACTGACATAAAGTTAATTCAACGTACGAGTAAAGTTGATTTAAAATAAAAACATTAGTAATATTTTGTTTTAAGAGTATTAGTCTCTCATCCGAAACTAATGTTAAGTTTCATTGTTATAAAAATTACAATTATTTGTATATGCATTTAAATTTAATAATTTATATTTATTATATTCATATTTATACTGCGTGCACAAATCTGTGGCGTTCCTTATATAGCTTTACTATTAGCAATTTTGATTTTTGTAAACTTTTGTAAATTTTCATGTTGATTAAAAGAAAGAAGACAATGATACATGGAACAAAAAAGATTATAGAAGAAAAGTTTAAGCAAGAAGATAACTGTGTCATTATCGGGGATGTGGTCACAAATAGTAGCAATATTTTGGAGACAACACGTATATTAACACTTTAAGTATTTTACTTAATTTTGAAAGTTTGCTTAACTTGCATGATTAATTACTTTTAATCTACTATATGACACGTGTACGCGACAAAAGCGCCACTAGCTGTAAAATTGAAATACACTATAAAAAATGATAAACTTTTTCAGTTATCTCTTTTTGAAAAATGTATACCTTTATTGTTTAAAGATTCATTAATATTATGCACAGAATTTTAAATCTGACTAATTTGTAAACAAAACAGATAATCAGTATTTGAAACTAAATATATTTTTGTACTAAATAATCAATATTTGAAACTAAAAATGTTTTTATACTAAATAATCAAATATTTGGAAAAGAAAAAGTATAAATTAAAATTTTAATTTGTTTTTAAACAAAAGAAAAGAAAGAAGATCACGTAGTGCCATGTGTTAGAATTATGAATATGTTTCTTGGTTCACCTAAATATTACTTTAAATAGCAAAACCAAATTTTTTTTCTCTTTGACGAGTATGTCCGCTATGAAACAAAAAATTGCCATCTTAGTTAATTATTTTTATAATAAATAAAGATCAAAGTAGGTGGAAAATATATCTTTTTATTTCTGAATATGTGCACACCGGTTAAAAATTTTATTTTACTTTTTCCAATAAAAATTTGTATTAAAAAATTGTTATATTTTTCTCGAATATTCTTCATTAAATCTAATCTAATGTTTTTATAATTCAGTTTTTAGAGGGTAAAATTTGTTTATAATGTAACATTACTTTTGAAAATCAATGGATAGTACCCGACATCGTTTGTTGATTCGTATATCGAAAAGTGAAATGAGAACGTAATAATCACGATACTATCAACTAATGTAAATAAAATTATTTTAATAATAATTATTCTACCAAAGTACAAAATAAAAAGTTCTGTAACATTAAGTTGCTTGATTAACCTTAGCTACTAAATAAGCATGTGTCATGCTGTTTTTCCTAAAGTACTTAAATATACAACAAAGTCTGTTTCACTGTCTCAAGGCCGACCTTCCTAACGATGCCAACCAATAAACACCGTGTTGATCGAACTAATACTTTTAAGATGTCTGGGAAGTAATTATGATCGATTCATCAGTGAACAAAAATGCTTTAATATTTGAAAATTGATAATGTATCAGTAACAATTCGTAAATTAATACCTAATTTAAATTAATCATTATTAATTAATGTTTTGAGAAAAATCGTAGAAAATTAGTAATCTTCAACTGTGTGATATTTGTCGAAACAATGAGGTACATGTAACGCAACTCGACATTTTTTACACTCCCACGTTGTTTCCTTACGTTTCTTATTTTTCATACATACTTTACAAGCTCTTGTTGGATTTTTTCCAATGGCGTGGAATCTATATGTTTTTGAAAATGACCTTAATGTTGCTCGTACAGTCTCATTGGTATATCTGTGTCCGATAATTGCCCTCGTCTTTTATAATCTTGTAACGGTACATTTTGTAATATTGTTCCGGCTATTTGAGGTTTATACTCGGTGTAATTCTGTTTCTTTTCCATATTGTTTTCTGTTGTACAGAATATATGAATTAACAAGTACCATATTAAATATGTAAAAAAAGATTTTTCGGTACCCTTCCAAATATTTCCTCATAACAGGGAAGTACGCTAATATCTGATCTTGGCGATCAATATCAATCATTCCTCTGTTGTAATCAGATTTTGTAATTTTGACTTGAAAGAAGGGTTTAGTTGACTTCCGTTTTGTTCAGTCATTTCTATAGTTTCGTACCTTTGTAGAAATAATATGGACGTCTCGTTTATCCTTCCACTTCAACGCTAATATGTCATTGCAACTTTCTATCCTGCATTCCCCTTTTTTAAATTTTGCTTTAACAAAATCTTTTAGCATATTTTTTTTATTAAAACGTACTGTCCTAACAGCATTTGTTCCATTTTGAATTAAAATTAGACACAGTTTCGGCGAAGAATACCAATTACCTATATACAATGTGTGTCCTTTATATAGTACTGACTTTGATAATGTCCCGACCGGCATACTTCAAATCCGATGGATTGACGATGGAGATAAGGATGTCAGCGACAATGTATATCGCTGAAGTGCCTAATGAACCATCAACATCCCAACGGTCCTTCCACCGAAGGTTCTAGAAGAAACAGCACGTGGCAACGGTCGCGAACGCCTAGCAAATGCATGGACGGTGGGGATGTTGAGGGATGACAAAAGAAAGTGATCGGATCCGATCGAAAGTCAAAAAATCATAAGAGCTTCAGTCTTAAAAGGTCACGCTTAGAGCTCGGAAGTAGATTGTAAAACCAAGTGTTAGAAGAAAAATAAAGTTTCTGTTTTTTATTCTTTTTTGTTGTTCTTTTGTGTAATTTTACGTGACATTTTGACGATCCTGCCAGGATAGTGAAAAGTGTTTGTTCGGAAACCAAAAGACATTCATCATCTACGGAAGATAGAATTATTTGGGACTACGGTCATCCGCAACAACAAAGTAACTATCACGAACCAAGCGAAGTGACAATAAAAGTGAAATCAGCGCAATAATGTCTAAGGCAAACGAATCTCAAACTTCAACCTCAACTGACCCAATGTTGCGAGCAATATGGGACAGTATTCAAAAACAGAACGAGAATATTGCCCTTTTACGAGAGGAAATGTTACGTTTGTCTATGCAAAATGACGAAGAGAACAGACACAGGACAGCAGAAATCGAGAATCTCGGGAAAACCGTCGCAGCGCTACGGACTGGGTTCGGATCCCCTGCGACCGATGCTCTGCTTCCATTATCACCGAAGACAATGAAAGTGCATCGACAGCAATCAATCGCACCGGTAATATGGCAAAAGCACGCAAACTGTCAGGGTTAGCAGCTCCAGACATCCCACCTGTTCACCTCAACATCGAACAACCCGAGGTGGAAGAAAGAGGCTATTTTCCGCCCGCTTCTCCCACTC
The DNA here is from genome assembly GCF_040668555.2 of Bombus flavifrons. Taxonomy (NCBI): domain Eukaryota; kingdom Metazoa; phylum Arthropoda; class Insecta; order Hymenoptera; family Apidae; genus Bombus; species Bombus flavifrons. The sequence continues at coordinate 2,623,008 of NC_138453.1, read as the reverse complement.
TACGAGCTAAGGATGCAATACGCTACATCCCAACGCTCAACGGAGATGATGATGTAGGAGTTGAAGACTTCATCAAAGAAGTGAGAAGTATGAAGGATCGCTGTATGGAGCAAGATCTGTTGCTAAAAGCAATAAAAGTGGAAAAAATCGTGGGGAAAGCAGCCCAAAGTATTCGCAACATTCCTATTGAGTGTTACAGTGATCTGTACGACGCACTGAGAAATAACTTAGCAGCACAAGTGACTTTGGATGAGTACCAAGAACAATTACGAGAGTTGAGACAGGGGCGCGAGGAATCAGTGCAAAGTTTTAATATTCGGTTTAGAAGAATACTCAACCGTTTGCTGTACGCAGTAACTAATGAGCACCCACAACCACTGACACGTAAAATTATGACCGAAGAAATCACGAAGAAGACTGTTCGTGTGTACCTAAAGGGACTCAGACGCGACATAGGGCGAATATTATTAAGCAGTGAACCCTTGAATCTTTCGGAAGCTGAAAAAAAGGCAGCCGATGTAGAACGCTACTTGCGAGAAGAACGACAACCTAATTGGTCATGTAATCGCTTACCTTCCGCTAGTAATCGCGCAAACAACCAGCCAATGCAGGTAAGACGATCTAATGTACCATCAAGATCGCCTAACACGCCAGCAGCTCAGAATCCTGCTACATTTAACCAAATAGAAAATAGACCACCTGCTGAACGCGCGCAGATGAAGTGCTTTAAGTGCGGAAAGCTGGGACATATTGCCAACAAGTGTCAAAATTTTCTACTACCGAGCCAGCGCGATCGGCCACCCGCAAGGATTCAGGCAGTCCAGGAAAGGGGCGAAATACAAGAAACAACATCGAACCAGCAGATGGACGAACCGTACGAGACATACGAGTCAACATCGCCACGGGAAGACTACTCGCAATACCTTTGTCAACCCGAACCGAAGAGCGAGTATTTCTGGTCGACACAGGAGATGGGATAAACCTGGTGAAACGTAACAAAACTGTCAACGCGATACAAATAGGGCCTAAACAAAAATTTTCTATGGGACGAGACAAATACGAAACTAACGAATACGTAACGAAACGAATTTTTGGACAAAATCACATTTTTCACATAGTACCGAACAACTTCCCTATTATCGAAGATGGAATCATTGGGCTACCATGTTTAGAGAAGTATAACTATTCAATATCCAATGACAAAATCCGACTAAACGACAAAACCATTTTATTTCAGAAACCAATACACTTAACTCCTGGAGAAAACAGAGTTCAAACGATCTATTTGGAAGGCAAACCAACTAAAGTATGTTTTATCAACACTGGTGAGCAAAACATTGAAATTTCTAGCAATATTCAAAATTCTCATGTCTTTTCCAACGTATCAAAACTAAAAAGCCTAGTGAGAACAGATCACATTGAAAAACCAATCCGTGAATCCATCGAAAAGATTATTCTCCATTATATTGACATCTTTAATTTAGAAACCGATCTTTTGCCCTGTACTAATTTAACTCAGCACACAATTTCGTTAACTAAAGACAAAATTATTAACACACGATCGTATAGACCACCGGAATGTCACCGTGACGAGATTTCGCGACAAATAGGAGACATGTTGAAGAAAAATATTATAGAAGAATCCGAATCTCCTTATAACTCTCCGGTATGGGTAGTTCCAAAAAAATAGACGCCTCAGGAAAACAGAAATGGGGGATAGTTATCGATTTCAGGAAACTAAATGAACTCACAGAACAAGACGCTTACCCTTTACCTGATATAGACGACATTTTAACACAACTAGGAAACGCAAAATTCTTTTCGGCACTTGATTTATCATCAGGATTCCACCAAATTCCAATGAACGAGAAATCTAAAAAATATACCGCTTTTTCGACACCGCAAGGGCATTTTCAGTTCAATCGAATGCCATTCGGACTTAAAAATGCACCCGCTATCTTTCAAAGATTAATGGACGGAGCCTTGACCGGACTTGTAGGAAAATACTGCTTTGTTTATTTGGACGACATAGTGATATTCGGAAAAACGATTCAAGAACATAACGAAAACCTCGCGATAGTATTTCAGAGACTCAGAGAATTAGGACTTAAATTGCAACCGGACAAATGTGAATTCGTAAAACCGGAACTAGAATACTTAGGCCATGTAGTTTCATCCGAAGGAGTTAAACCAAACCCCAAGAAATTAGACGCTGTAAAAAACTTTCGATTACCCCGCAATGCCACGGACGTGAAATCATTCTTAGGTTTAGCAGGTTATTACCGCAAATTCATTCGAAACTTTTCCAAAATCGCGAAAAGCCTTACAGACTTAACAAAAAAGGACACACCATTTCATTGGACTGACAAACACCAGACTAGCTTTGATACTTTAAAAGACAAACTCTGTAATTTCCCAATATTAGCTTATCCAGACTTTAACAAAACCTTTACCTTAACTACCGACGCAAGTAACGAAGGACTAGGAGCAATACTGTCACAGGACGGTCATCCTTGTTGTTACATTTCAAGAACACTGAATCCACCCGAACGAAACTATACCACGACAGAAAAAGAGCTTTTAGCCATCGTATGGGCCGTGAAAAGATTAAGACAATACTTGTTAGGACGACGCTTCATTATTCGAACCGACCACCAAGCTCTTAAGTGGTTGCACAATTGCAAAGACCCTTCTAGCAGACTGATTCGTTGGAGACTTAAACTCGGAGAATATGACTATGAAATCGAATATACAAAAGGTAAAGATAACACAGCTGCAGATGCTTTATCCAGAGTTCACGCGGTAACTCGCGACGAAGTAGTTAACCTCGACCTAGTAATTGATCACACTAATTCATTCAACGCATGGAAAGACAACAACGAAAATCCGAAAATCTTAGAAATTAAACCGAATGACCAAACATTTTACCAATTAACTCGAAACGACTTAGGAGAATACGACGAGACACTTTGGATCAGAAGACTTTACAAAATTCTTAAAGATACAACAAAAATCGGCATAGGAAATAACGATTTCACTGAATTAGAGAAAACGCAGATTAAACTCATTCTAATATATTTTAACGACACGTACAAGAAAATTACTTATGCACCTAATCCCATCTTAAAACTAGATGAAAACGAAATACTACAAGCAATAAAGGAAAACCATAACGACACCGTAGGACATTTAGGGATACAAAAAACGTATCAACGGATCAAGGATAAATTCAAAATTTCCGGACTTTTAGAAAGAGTAGAAAACTTTGTGAAAACATGCGACACATGTCAAAAGGAGAAACTAACACGTATCAGACCCAAAGAATCCCCACAAATCTCAGACACGCCACTTAACCCTAACGACAAAATCGCTATGGACATCATAGGACCGATGACGAAAACCAAACGCGGAAACCAATACATACTTTCAATTCACGATGAACTTACGAAATATCTGATACTAGTTCCCCTTAAAACGCAACGAACTGAATCCATAATTAATGCGCTCATTGAACACTATATTTACATATTTTCGGCACCAAAAACGATCCTAACAGACCAGGGACAAAATTTTGTTAGCGATTTAATGACGAAATTTGAAGAAGCTTTTAAAATCAAACACATCAAAACAACTTCATTTCACCCACAGAGTAACGGATCTCTCGAAAGAACGCATGCCTCAGTTAAAGATTTAATTCGTACTGCATTACACGACAATGACAAAGAATGGGACGAAGTACTTAATTTCATTTGTTTAGGGTACAACACCGCGAAACATGAAGGAACAGGATTCTCTCCCTTTGAATTGACCTTTGGGCGAAAAGTTAACTTACCTTCCGCAATATCCAAATTCCCCACACTTACCTATGATGATAAGTACTCACTTTGGCAAAAACAGTTGAATAAATATTGGGAAACAGCTCACAAAACGCTTATTCAGAATAAGCAACGATACAAGCGAGACCAAGAAAGAAAGATTGTTAAAACTCAGACCGTGTTTAGAAAAGGAGACTTTGTTTTAATTCACAACGACCATAAAAGAGATAAGTTGGACATTGAATGGTTAGGACCTTACAGGATTAACGATGTGAAAACTCCTTATTACATTATTTCTATCGACAATGCTAAGAAAAAGATACATGGTAACCGACTGAAAGCGTACTTTTTTCAGGATAATGCTGACCCTAGCACTAGTAATAATACCCTTAATTAGATGCCTTAAATTCACGGGATAGGAATTACGCTTTGTAAACAAACCCAACCAATTCACGATCGAAAACTACAACATGATTACGCCTCTGAAATTATTAGCTTTCCGAACACTAACAAATATTGTAAAATTGCTATATTTAAGATTAACGAAATAACTTTTGTACCATTACATGCAGAAAACCAATTCATAGTGATCCCTGAAAAAAAAAAGGGGCGTAAACATATCCTTCGATCTACATTTAAATAATTCCATCCTACTAAGATCTTAGAGGACCAAGATCAATCTAACCAGGGGGGTATGTCACGACCGGCTCACTTTAAAATCGGAGATAAAGATGTGGCGGCACTCGGCGACAATGTATATCGCTGAAGTGCCTAATGAACCATCAACATCCCAACGGTCCTTCCACCGAAGGTTCTAGAAGAAAGAGCACGTGGCAACGGCCGCGGACGCCTAGCAAATGCATGGACGGTGGGGATGTTGAGGGATGACAAAAAAAAAGTGATCGGATCCGATCGAAAGTCAAAAAATCATAAGAGCTTCAGTCTTAAAAGGTCACGCTTAGAGCTCGGAAGTAGATTGTAAAACCAAGTGTTAGAAGAAAAATAAAGTTTCTTTTTTTTATTCTTTTTTGTTGTTCTTTTGTGTAATTTTACGTGACAATCCGAACGTAGTAGGGGTCGTCTTCCAGAAAAGACGAAAAAGATCGAAGATTATTTACATTCCTCTTAGTTTACATTCATCTATGACCTAAACCTTTCGAATTTCTCTCTACACAGTGCCTTCGTAAAAATATCCGCAGTATTTTCGTCTGTACTTACTTTAATTATATTTACCTTGTTTTCCTTTAAGCACTCGTGAACGTAGTGGTAATGAATTTCAATGTGTTTAGAGTTTTTTGTAAAATTTCCGTACTTTGCTGTCTTGTAATTTATATTTGTTTGCTAATGATTCAATGTATTTTGTTTGGCTTGGTCTCATTTCATTTTTGATATATTCATACTCTATATTTATTCCAAGATATTCTTTTACTTCACCTAAATCTTTTCATTTTAAATTTATCTGTTAATAAGCCCTTTTTTTTATTTTTACTACAGATTAACAAATCGTCTACATATATTAGCAAGTAAACAACATTTTCTCCCTCTCCATGAGTATATAAGCACAATTCTACATTATTCTTCTTAAAACCTAATCCCGTCACATACCTATCAAAACACTCATACCAATCCCTCGGACTTTCTTTTAACCCATAAATCGCTCTCGATAATTTACAAACTCTATTCATTCATTCTACATATCATATTCTTTGCAACATCGCTCTTTTTTCTCTTTTATTTGCAATGTCCTATTTTCCTTTTTTATCTCTTTCTTTACCTCGCTTCGTCCTACTTTGTTACATTTTCCGCCCTTGTTCCTCGCAGATACTTCACCTTTCCTGCTTCTATCTTCGTCACTACCCTTCTCCAATTTTCTATTCTTTTTCCTCTTCTTATAATTTTCTTCATTCTTACCATCTTCACTACTTTCACGCCTAATCGCCTCCTCAAATGTACACGGGATATCTACTTTGCAATAATTTTCATAAATGTCACTAATATTTTCCTTTTCTGGATACCTTACTGGAGTTCTCTTATTACGTGTAGATCTCCTAGGTATGTTTAAGCATTCCGAACTATTATCACTTTCATTTCAACTATTTTCACCTTCCGTACTTTCTAACTGTTCCTTATTAGTGCTGTCAATAAATAATTATCTTTGCTATCATCGCAATCTGCGTCTAATGAATTTTCCTCAAAACCGATACATTTTGTATCTGTTTCTCTAACTTCTACATGTCTAGCTATTGTTATTTTCCCACCTAATAAGACTCTGTAACCTACTTCACTATATCCTAACAGAATTCCCATATCTGCCTTCTTGTCCCATTTGGAAACTCTTTTTTGTTCTGGCCTTTTTACAAAAACTTTACTTCCATATAGATGTAAATTTTCGACATTTGGTTTTCTCCCGAAGAATATTTCAAAAGGTGTCTTTTTCTGTATAGTATTTGCTAGTATTCGATTTTTCAAGTATGCCACTGTACATACTATTTCCGGCCAGTACCTTTTATGTACTTTCGCTTCCGCTAACAAGCAACGCGCCATGTCCATCACTGTTCTATTATACCTTTCCGCTGTCCCGTTTTGTTCATGTACGTATGTTGGGCAATTATTTATTCTGATACCTTTATCCCTAGCAAATTTATAAATTCGATTATTTAAGTATTCTTTACCATTATCGCATCTTAATATTTTTAACCTCTTTCCCGTTAAATTATCGGCTTCATTTACAAATTGTACGAAAGAATCAAACACCTCATCTTTTGATTTTATACAATAAATCCTAGCAACATTACTATAATCGTCGATAAATGAGATAAAATATTTCTCTCCATTGAAACCGGTAGTCATAAAGGGACCGCACACGTCCGTATGAACAATTTCCATTATTTCTCTAGCCTTAGTTCGATTATTTTTGAAGCGTAAGTTATGCATTTTACTTTCTATGCACACCCTACATTTCAAAAATTCCTTTTCAAATTTATTCGGTATGCCAGTCACTAGCTGCTCTTTGCCCAAAATATTTAAGTATTTAAAACCCAAAACTGATAAAAGCTTCAAAGCAGTAATCAGAGGTTTACACCCTAAGACAAATACAAATAACATATGCGAGGAATTAGCCAAAATCGGACATCAGGTAAGAACGATCAATAATATAACCAGATTTGATACTAAACCACCATTACCGCTATTTTTAATAGAGCTTGAACTTAAAAATAACAACAAAGAAATTTTCGAAATTAAAAAAATTTTAAACACAATAATTACAGTCGAGCCACCCAGACACAAAAAAGACATACCACAATTTATGCGGTGTCAACAATATAGACACACAAAAAATTACTGCAATAGAAACCCGGTGTGTGTCAAATGCGCAGGAAAGCACCTAACAATGAACTGCCCGCACACGGGAAAGATAAATGATGTAAAATGTTACAATTGCGGTAGAAATCAACCAGCTAGCTACAAAGGCTGTATAGTCAGAAAACAACTTTAAAACAAACATTTTCCGCCGCTTCGTAACAGAACATATAATAACTATCACACATAACAGGATAGTATAGTAACCGAGACATCAACAAACGTACAGCATGTAATGAACAACAACCATGATAATACCAACACCTTTGGTAGCCGAAGCTACGCGCAAGTAGCCAAACAGTCAACACCATTAGATAATCAAAACCAGAACAATAACATCGACGACGCTACAGAAATCAAAGAACTGTTAAAGCAATCCATCAAGAACACGGAAATGCTAACAAAAATGATAAGCGAACAAAACGTCCTTAGACAGCAAACGCAACAAATCACACTTATGCTACAACTACTTACAAACATGCTAAGCAAAAAATAAAAATGGACACGCTTAAAATAGCAGCCTGGAACTCTAACGGCCTAAAACAAAGGGTCCTAGAAACTAAAACATTCCTGTATAACAATAATATCGATATACTACTTGTTTCAGAAATACACTTCACTCCAAAAAGCTACATGAAAATACCGTACTACACCACATATGATACCAAACACCCTTCAGGAAAAGTACACGAAGCGACCGCAGTGATAATAAGAAACGATATCAAACATCACTTACACAGCCAAGTTAGTAAGGAATATGTCCAAGCAACCACTGTTACAGTACAAACTAGCAGCAACTATTTACAGCCGTCAGCAGTATACGTACCACCGCGACACAAAATGACAACACAAATGTGGGAAGAGTACTTTCAACACTTAGGTGACAAATATATCGCAGCGGGAGACTACAATGCAAAGCACACGTTATGGGGATCAAGAATTACCACACCTCGAGGTAGAACCCTGGAAAAATACATTAGAAACAATAACCTCAATATATTATCGACAGGAAGACCGACATACTGGCCGACAGACCTGAGCAAAATACCTGATCTACTTGATTTTGCAGTTACAAAGGGACTAAATGCAAATAAACTAAATATAGCACCCAGCCTCGAGCTTACCTCCGATCATACACCCATAATTATTACATACAGAAACAAACCAATACTTTATAACAATTCAGAGACACTATGCAATAAAACCACCAAATGGCAACCATTTAAAGAAATAATTGAGAGCAAAATCAACTGCAACATCCCACTGAAAACACCTGAACACATCGAACAAGCAGTAACAACACTTACAGAAACTATTCAGGATGCAGCATGGACAACCACCATACCCGAATCAACAAATAGACAAACAAAAATAATTCCGCCAGACATCCTCGAAAAAATTAGAGAAAAAAGAAAAGCGAAAGCAAAATGGCAAAAACATAGATCAAAAGAAAACAAAAGACACCTAAATAAACTTGCAAAAGAAATAAAAAACAAAATAAAAGAACACAACAACAACGAATTCACAAAATTCATAGAGTCACTATCCGCACACGAGAACACAAACTACTCCCTATGGAAAACAATAAAAAAATAAAGAAGCCAATAAAACTAGTCCCGGCAATCAGAAAAGCAGATAACACATGGGCAAGGAGCAATGAAGAACAAGCGGAAGAATTTGCCAACCACCTAAGCAACACATTTAAACCCCATTATATCAATAACAGCAACCTCAATTGTCATACCGACGAGGATGGGCTAACAACTAGTACCTCAACTGACAAACACTACGTCATACCTAAAACAACAGCACAAGAAATTAGAAATATAATCGAGAAAACAAAAAATAATAAAGCACCAGGAATCGACCTAATCAATGGTAAAATCCTAAAAATCCTTCCTCCAAAAGCGATACGACTAATTACAATAATTTACAATGCAATATTAAGAATCCAATACTATCCTAAACTATGGAAACTAGAACAGATCATAATGTTACCTAAACCAGGCAAAGACCCACACCAAACAGCATCTTACAGACCAATATCACTACTTCCCGTGTTTTCTAAAATACTAGAAAAAACACAATATCGTTACCATCACTATCGTTATAAAGAAGGATCTACCGAATCACTATCCGCAATAGTAACACACTTCTCACTACTACCATCAATTTTTTTACTATCATGATACGTATAAGGGTTGTGTAATCCTTTTAGGGAATTATAATGCAAACGTGTGAACGTAACGAAGAATTACACGTAGCTAAAGTAAAAAAATATCGAGAGCAACCAAACCACGAGTCTAACTCGTATCGTTTATCTTTGTCCCGAATGAAGTACCACGAGCCAGGCTCGTACTTATTGTTTTTTGCCCAAATTTCTTACCACGAGTCTCACTCGTTGTAGAACAAGGCGCTAAATGTGGTAGTTCACTAAAACTCGAAAAAGTCTATTTCTTCATGGTAAAATTAAAAAATACGTTCGGCCCTTCAGTCTTTCTGAATCGTGGATCACGCGCGATCTTCGAATTAAGTACAAACAATGAAAGTTCGTCTTCTGCGTTTTATGTGATTTTAAACTCACCATCCGGATAGGTCGAATTGATTTCAGTGATGACATCCAATTTGGATGGCATTGATCCGACAAGAATCATGTCTTCCGGAGCTTCCTTTAGCTCTAGTTCGATTTCTGTCACGTCTCCTAAACAAACGAAAACGATATGATATATATACAAGGTATCAAAAATTATTTGTCATGGCTCTGGAAGATAATTCTACACTTCCGGATCGATGGAGATCTGTTAAAAAACTGGTTCGCGAAAATTACCTCGAGCATGATTTTCATGGTCAAACATTTTTATTGTATCGTATCGTAGTCATTATTGGGAACGAATGTCTGAAAAGAACCCACGAAATTATCTTCTTTGAAAAAAAAGTTTAAAGCTTCATTCATAATTAAACTGGTCTTATTCATTTTGAAGTAAGATATGGCACAAAATAACATTGGTGTTAGAATCTACTTACTAGTGAACGTATGATATCTATCATTCAAAATATTAAACTGACTTTATTTACATGTTACAATCAGATATGGAATAAATCAAGCCTGTCTAAGTTATCATCCCCGCGATCGGTTTTCAAGTGCGAGGAACGAAAGAACGATTTACTATATTCTCCCTGTTCGACGAGTCGGGTCGATAGAAGTAAACAGAACATTCGCGTGAAAATATAAGATGAATATGAAGAAGTAAATAGCATACACGATAAATGTAAGGGAATACAGATATTTGCTGGCTATTTATTGCAGCAAAGTGCAGAGAAGCGACACAGCAAAGAGGTCGTGATAGGGCATATTGTGAGCGCAGGCAAAAATCTCCTTTACGAGATTATGCGTACAACGCCACTTGGGCCCATTAGCCAACACTAAAAGGCTATTTGGGATAGTCTGGATCAGTATGAACAATTTCAAGTGCGATGAACCATTAACAGGTGAGGATAATGGAAATACGTCAGCGTAAAATCACTCGCCTTTGGGAAATGCTCTGCAAACATAGAAATATTTGTTCGGTGCTTTGTGCTATTGGTGAATGGTGGTAATTATTCTTTGGCACGAGAAATATATCTGCAATTGACAAGAATTAATAGAGGATCGCAGCATCGAGTTCCAGATCGTCATGATTTCCAAAGGGTTCAGCGATCCACAATTGTGGCTCTAATATCTCACTCGACGCTCCTCGTATCCATTAGCGTAAGGAAGAGCACGTTATCGTTTATGGACGTATGTACCCATTAATGTGTATGCGAAGAATATCTCGTCAAATAGGGATTTTAGACGAATCGACGAGAAGAATAATACGTAAAGAAGGTCTATGCCTTTATAAGGTTAACCGTGTGCAAGAACTATATAGAATGGATTATGTACCGACGTATTTGTCTCCGATAGTCCCTTCACATCGACAAGAACGTTGTGGATGGAATAAGTGTTATCAGCCACGGCATAGGAAGGAGTAATAATTGAACTGAATAGGAATAGAACTGAAATCATAACAACCAATAAAAAAATTTGGACTTTAATAAGAAACCTCGTGAAAATGAGTACAACACAGAATATATATGTTTTTAATGTAATATGTATGTTGTTCTAGAGTTTATCTATTTATGTTTGTAGTGTTCAATATTGCAGTATCGGAAATTTAAGATATCAATTTTTCTCGATTACTTACAATTTATTATTAGCAAATAATAATAGGACAGAAAACGACGTTTGTTTAATCGAAACTAAATGCCATATTCGTCACAACGAATACAGTACTCTCTCTCTCTCTCTCTCTCTTTCTCTCTCTCGACTCGATTAGCACTGCCCTTAGCAACACACTCGCTTTGAAAACCGAAACCGTCTTTTGTTTCAACGCTGTTTATCGTTTTTCTCATACCTCTGCAAGAACTAAGTGACTTTAGTCACATAGGCGCTCTTAAATGTAAACGAAACATAGAAAGACGACATACACAGTTTTTCCTATTTTTGACCGATCTAAAATTAAACTCCTTTTATAATACTACAATATCGTGGATGATTATTTAAATTCCTTTGTGCTCTCTGCAAAATATATACAGACTTGTACTAAATATCTAACAAAGCCTATCATTTTTAGAATCGTGTCGGTATAATTATAATAGCTTGTCGTTATAGCGCTGGAAAATTTTGTAATATCGTATTATGTCGTATGACAGAATTACCTCTAAAATAATTTTCATTACCAATTGTTATTCAAGAAATAGCAATTTATAAAGCGGTGCCAACTTACTTTCTGCTGCTAGCGTATATACACGGTAAGGGTACAAGTAATGACATCAAGATCTGAAACTTTCATTTTCAGATCTAGTCTGAAGAAATGAACTGGAGCGTTCATGAAACGTCGGAGCAAAGTTGCAACGCACTAATAATAACACGATTGAAGCACGTATATTTTTAGTTCTGAATTAAGAAGAATGTATTTCATAGTATATCTATGGCATGAAAATATACCATGACATTGTTTCAACTCTCCAATTCCAATACGTACCTATAAGTATCATCTTTTTTTATTTTATGAGATAAGTAAGTTAATAATCTATATAATGGGTACACAAATTATTGGTACGCACCCTTTATTCCAATAAAGCGCTTTTTTCAAATCTTACATTTAATTTTTACAGTATAAATTTTTAGTAGTCTATTAAGAATACCATTGAACTATATGAAATTTAAATATTTAGACCTATTGAATTAGTACTTAAATGCTATAATAGGTACAATGGTGTGCCAATATTTTTTGTAGCCACTGTAGATTCGAATGCATTCTAGTTTGATATCAATTTCAATACCCATTTCCAATTGTTTCTTTTATTTTCTAATTGTTTTCAGCTGTTTTTTAAAAAAAGTACGTATTTTATGTTGCCTGATTAGCTTTCCCGTTACAGTGTCAAGAAAATGATAAACATAAATTATGTTTTGAATTTACATTATTATACAAAGTCCACAAAACATATTTATATGTACAGTCAATACGGATGGAGAATATCTTTCTACATCCACACTTCTGAAACTCTTTTTCATAAAACATCTAAAAAACAGAAGTTGACAACTGTTAGCGGATGATATATGTAGACTGTCTGCAAACAGTGCTTCCGAATAGGGCTAAAAACCGCCCCACTTTCTTCACGTACGCCCGAGCTCGTAATCTCAAAAACATTCTTAGTGCCCACATTTAATTACGGTCTTCAGCCGTACCTTTGAGTGAGATCGCTTTATGGAGCATATTATATATTTTTTAATTTGCTTAAAGAGAAGGAGAAAACTATTAAACGATTATAAAGAGCTAGGTTTTTAACAAAAGGTTGTCAGTAGACTGAATCTTTATGCATTTATAGGAAATTCGAAAGTATAAAAATGCACAGAATGCACATAATATGAAAAAATATGTGAAGTATATAAAGCGTAATGTTTCTCATAATACTTGGCAAGTAAAACAATTTTTTGCTAAATCGATATTTTTTAATTATATTCTCAAAATTATAAGCTCATATTGATTCGACCACTCGCGGAGAGACGCGATCGCGAAGAAGCACGTCAACGGGAGTCGTAAATTCCCGTTACGATTAGATAATCGACGCCACGAAATGATCGATCCCCTATTTCGTTTAGGATAATAGAGGTAGTTTAATTGAATATGACACTGATATAACAAGTTATATATCACAGTTTAATCCAACAACCTTGTAAAGAAGATAGTTACACTGGTGAGTATGTATAAGATAAGTGAGTGACTGATCTACGGTGGAAACTCGGTTAACAAGATGTTGACTGCTTGAAGTAGAGAAAATCAGTGAGCTTCGGCGATGAAGCTGTGACGGAGGAAAGCTAAGGATGGGTGTGTCCAACACACGGGACCATCGGATTTGTTGGTGACGATTTTGGCTAATAGAGTGAGGGAAATAGGCTTCGTTGTTAATTGGTTATTTGCTATGGTGGTGGGTGAGGAAGGATGCTCACCGCCCTCGAGGTAAAGTCGTTAGTGGGAGGTCTCACACGTGAGAAACAGAAACTTTCCCGTGTCAACCCGTGGTGAGCAATAAACTTCGGGAAACAATGCAACGGAAGAATATTTGTTAGTTTCGAAGGACCTCGACTAGGAAATTGCTGAGATTTATGGAGGGTACTTGAGAATATTGAGGGTACGCAGTGAGGACGAGCGGACATCTGGTTGCCATCTTGCCCGCGGTGTGTGGCCAGGTCTAGGCAGAGTGTCGCCCGGCGTAACATCCTCCCCCCGTTGAGAGGGCACCGATCAAACTTGATATGCGGGTTAGGTGGGTGTGTGCTCCACCTCCTTCGTTGTCAGTGATTGTCCGGACTCATCTCGCGCTGATTGACTTGGCAGGGGAACGAGGCGTTTGACGCCGCGGTCCAGGAGGCTCGATGATGTCTGCACAGTCGCTGTACGTATTATGCCATCGGTTCCGGGATGGACCTTGACTACACGGCCCAAGGGCCAGTGCATCGGTGGAACGTTGTCTTCTCTGAGGAGGACGATGGTGCCTTCTTGTATGTTGTGTCCACCCTTGGTCCACTTACTGCGGTTGTTCAACTGATTGAGATACTCCTTATGCCAGCGTTGCCAAAAATGTTGTTTAATTTTTTGGATATGCTGCCATCTGGAGAGCCGGTTGAATGGAGTGTCCCTGAAATTTCGCTCACGCACACTCATTAATGGCTCACCGATGAGGAAGTGACCCGGAGTGAGGACGAGGAGATCTTTGGGATCAGTGGAGATGGGTGTTAATGGTCGGGAGTTGAGAACTGCTTCGATTTCGATGACAAGTGTATTGAATTGCTCGAAGGTAAGCAGTTCATTACCGACGACGCGTCTGAAATGATGCTTGAAGGACTTCACCGCTGCTTCCCACAACCCACCGAAATGCGGGGAATGAGGGGGTATGAAGCGCCATTTGATTTGTTTGTTGGCTAGGAACGTAGTTACCCTCTCGTTGTGATCCTCCGATTTCAGCAACTCGTGGAGCTCTTTTAACTCGTTGTTTGCGCCGATGAAGTTTGAGCCATTGTCAGAATGGATCGTCGAACAAAACCCTCGCCGAGCGATGAATCGACGAAGAGCGGCGATGAAGGATTCGCTCGTGAGATCGCCGACGAGCTCGATGTGCACCGCCTTGACTGTTAGGCATATGAAGATAGCTACATATACCTTGACCTGGCGGCGGTTACGATCTCGTTTCTCCTTAATGTAAAATGGCCCACAGTAATCGACGCCGACGTGAGTGAATGGTCGAGATTCAGTGACTCGAGCCTCCGGCAGGTTACCCATTACGTAGTCGACTTGTGGTGGATGAGCACGAACGCAGCGGACGCAGTTTTTGACCGTACGCCATACTTGACTTCTGCCGTCGATGGGCCAGTATCGCTGTCTTACTGCGTATAAAGTAGCTTGTGTACCTGCATGGAGACTAACCTTATGCTCGTGTTCGATGATCAGCGAAGTAGTCGGAGATTTGGGCAGGATGATTGGATGCTTTTGTGTGAAGGGCATTGGTGCTTGACTCAGTCGGCCCCCGACGCGCAATATTCCTGCCTTGTCTAGAAATGGATTGAGTCGTTGAAGTTTTCCGCTGACCGGCATGTCTCGATTCTTCTGGAGCGTGGATATCTCTTCTGAAAAATACGTATGTTGAAGTAGCAGAATGAGTCTGTCATGGGAAACCTGTAGTTCTTCGGTGGTTAATGGTGTCGATCGGTCTTGTGGTTGTTTCCACCGAAGACAGCGAGCAGCGATGCGGATTAGCCTTGGCCACGATGAAAATCTGTCTAAGAGACTGTTGTTGACAGGAGTAATGGCGAGACAGGTTGCTGCCTTCAGTTCTGGTAAATTGGCCAAAGGTGTTGGCGTCCACATAGGCCAGCATTCTTCTGATTGCTGCAGCCACCGTGGTCCAGTTTGCCAAATGTTAGGCTGTAGAAAGTCTTCGGGTGATTGTCCTCGAGAAACTAGGTCCGCAGGATTGTCGTTGGTGGGGACATGACGCCAATCAGTGAAGCTAGTTTTGTTCTGGATCTCAGCTACGCGATTTGCGACGAATGTTTTCAATGTATGCGGAGACGAATTGATCCACTGGAGAACAATAGTGGAATCCGTCCAATAGACCGTGCGATTCACCTTGACCTGTAATACCTTCTGGATGACTGACATTAGTGAAGTGAGTAGAAGGGCGCCGCTCAGTTCAAGTCGTGGAATGGTCTGTGTTTTGAGCGGGGCTACCTTCGATTTCGCTGTAAGTAGTCGCGTCTGGACGTTTCCGTAATGATCGAGAGACCTCAGATAGACACAGGCTCCGTACGCCCTTTCGCTGGCGTCACAAAAGCCGTGGAGCTCAATCTCGCTGGGTGTTTTGATTATGGTCTTGCGTGGGAACCGAATCTCGTTGAGCAGTGGTAGTTGGGTGTAGTAACGGTTCCACTCGGAATGCAAGTCCGCGGGGAGGGACTCATCCCAGTCGACCTTCAACGACCAGATTCGTTGAAGTATCATCTTCGCTCGTACGATCACTGGCGCAAGTAATCCTAGTGGGTCGTAAATTCTGGCGATCACGGAGCTGACTGATCGCTTTGTAACCCGAGAGGTCTTGACGTTGGCTTCGACCGAGTAGAGTATAGCATCGTCCCTGGAATCCCAAAATATGCCGAGTGTTTTTAGAGTTTGTGACTCACCCAATCGTAACCTTCGGCTTTTATCTTGCTCGGATAGCCCTTGGAGGATGCTCTGGTCGTTAGAAGCCCATTCTCGAATATTCAAACCGGCGGATTGCAGAAGTTCGGTTAATTCCCTTCTGAGGGATAGCACCTCTTCCTTCGTGTCCGCTCCGGTGAGGGCGTCATCGACGTAGAAGTCTCGTCGCAAAGCCGATGACGCTCGTGGGAATCGATGTCCTTCGTCGTCTGCCAACTGCTTGAGACACCGTAGGGCCAGGTATGGAGCTGCCGATAGCCCGAATGTCACGGTGTTAAGTTGGTACGTTTCGAGTCCCCCGTTCTCGTTACGCCAAACGATTTTTTGATATCGTCGATCCTCTGGTCTCACTAGGAATTGCCTATACATCTTCTCGATGTCCCCGGTGAGTACATACTGGTGCATACGGAATCTAAGTAGGATATTGAATAGATCCTCTTGTAGTTTGCTTCCTGTATGGAGTGTATTGTTTAATGATACTCCGGTACTGCTCGCCGCGGATCCGTCAAACACGACGCGGAGTTTAGTAGTTTCGCTTGCTGCCTTGATCACGGCGTGGTGGGGTAGATAATACCCGCCTTCGTCGGTGTCGTCGGGACTGATTCTTGACATGTGTCCCCTATCCAGGTAGTCTTGTAGTACCGCTCGATAATCTGCTTCAAAACGCCTGTCGCGTTGGAATCGGCGGTTGAGGGATGCGAGTCGTTTCATCGCTAGCGCCTTGGAGGATCCAAGCGACGGGAGCCGGTCGTTGAACGGGAGAGCGACGATGTATCGTCCTTCGCTGGTGCGTCGAGTGTGAGTTCTGAAATGTTCTTCGCATAGTCGCTCTGCTTCTGATATGTGTTTGATCGGCGGTCCTTCGTCGATTTCCCAGAACCGCGCAAGGTCTGCTTGCAGAGCCGTCGTGGATGCGTGAAAGGTACTTGTCGCGGTCGGGGAGGTTGGACTCCCCCCGATTACCCAACCGAATCGTGTCTTTTGCAAACGCAAGTCCGGCTGATCCGGTCGCGTCAGATTGATTTGTCCGACGCACATTGACGAAAGGGTTGCACCCGAGCTTAGTAGGATATCGATCGGGGAAGGCACATGGAATCGGGGATCGGCGAGCTTGATATTTCTGGGTATATCAAGCGCCGAGCGATCGATGAGTTGACTTGGGATCAGGTTTGTTATGGCTGGAATGACGAGGAACGTCAATGTGCGTTCGTACTTACCGTCGATGGAGGTAATCGTTGCCCTTATGAATCGCCGAGCCGTGGTCGTCAATGTGTCGAGGACTCCAATTGGGACCGAACACCTCCTTTGCCTTATTCCGAGGGTATTTGCAAGCCCTTCTGTGATGAAGTTCATGCTGGATCCGGTGTCGAGGAGCGCACGGCACTGGATCGGTTGTTGGTTGTTGGTTAGCATGTGGACTTGTGCTGTAATCACGATATCGTTGCACAATCCCTCGGAAACTGCTGGCCTGGTATTCTCAGTCCTTGTCGGAGCTTTGGATTTTTGGCGTCATTGTCTGTGGGTACGTGTACGTCTCGGGCTTTCGGGTGGAATAGGGGGCGAGTTCGTCTGGGTTGTCCCTGACTTATGCTTGTTCGAGGTTTTCCTCGTATTTGTAGGTGACGGGGGTGATGTTGTTCTCCTGCTTGACGAGGAAGGACTTCGGCTCGAGGTGGAGGAATTCGACCTCGATGGCTGTTTTTCTTGATGTAGCATCGTGTGGTGTCGACCTCCGCACGTCCGACATGAGCTGGCGTGACAATCACGCGCTGTGTGCCCCGTCTTCAGGCAGTTCAAGCATAAAGACGCCCTTGTAGCGTCCTTCAAGCGTTTGCTTGCGGTTTTGGCCTTGAAAGAATCGCATCGCCAGACGGGGTGTTGTCCTTGGCAGGTAGGGCATGCCGGAGTAACCTGAGTCGTTGTAAACACTTGCCCTCGTGGTGCACGTTGACGAACCGGAATGGTTTGTTCCGATGAAACTCCTGGTTGCCGAGCCGTGGTAATCGGTTTGGAGCTTTGTGCTAACTTCTCGAGGAAGTCCAATAAGTGACTATACGAAGGCACTTCCTTGTTAGGCAGCGCCATCTGCCATTGTTTTTGGATACTTAATGGTAATTTCGAAAGAATGAGGCAGTTAATAATAGCACTGGTATCGGGATTGGACTGTCCTAACTTATTCAAAGCATAGATATGTTGTTTAATAGTGTGGACTAAGCGCTTTAATTCCCTTGGAGATTCATTGTTTAATTTTGGGTAATCAATTATTGCCATGCCGTGACTGAATGCGACATATCGTGGAGATGCGAAACTCTCCTTGAGGACGGCCATAGCCTCACTGTAATTCATATTGTTAAGGGGTAATGCGTGCAAACAATCCGCCGCTTCTCCCTGCACGGCGGACTGCAGGTAATGGAATTTTTGTATGTCTGTGAGACTAGGATTTTGATCTATTGTGGACAAAAAGGTGTCATAGAATGTGCTCCATTTATCTAAGCTTCCATCAAAGGTAGGAAGCCGAAGATCTGGCAACTTAATCGCAACTGTGTTCGAGGTCGTGTATGAATCCCCACTGGGGGTACTTACAGGAGTCGACTGGGTCGATGGCTGCTCAGCCAGTATCAGTCTTTCCAAGCGAGCTCCCAGGGCTACGTAGATGCGTAACGCTTCTCTTTCCACCGCTACATCTTCTTCGCCATGTTCGTTCAACTCGTCGTGGGCGAATCGGAACCGTTTCCATTCTTCCTCGAGTTGGGTTTGATATTTCTTCAGAAGGCACACGTCAAGCTCTTCAGCTTGCTTATACTGCTCAATGTCGCTTTCCATGGTCTTGATGTTGCCGATGCAATTGGTGCGTCTTTGTCGCATGGAATTGAGCTTTGCTGGGGTCGGCATGCTTAGCGATGTAGACCGACTTACGTATGTAGAACCTTCTCTTTATTGCTGGATTCAATGTGGACACGTGGCACTGTGTGATCACTTGTAGATTCACTTTTCGTTGGCACGTGATCCGGCTCGAAGGACCAAATGATTCGACCACTCGCGGAGAGACGCGATCGCGAAGAAGCACGTCAACGGGAGTCGTAAATTCCCGTTACGATTAGATAATCGACGCCACGAAATGATCGATCCCCTATTTCGTTTAGGATAATAGAGGTAGTTTAATTGAATATGACACTGATATAACAAGTTATATATCACAGTTTAATCCAACAACCTTGTAAAGAAGATAGTTACACTGGTGAGTATGTATAAGATAAGTGAGTGACTGATCTACGGTGGAAACTCGGTTAACAAGATGTTGACTGCTTGAAGTAGAGAAAATCAGTGAGCTTCGGCGATGAAGCTGTGACGGAGGAAAGCTAAGGATGGGTGTGTCCAACACACGGGACCATCGGATTTGTTGGTGACGATTTTGGCTAATAGAGTGAGGGAAAT
Organism: Bombus flavifrons; assembly: GCF_040668555.2. Lineage (NCBI taxonomy): Eukaryota > Metazoa > Arthropoda > Insecta > Hymenoptera > Apidae > Bombus > Bombus flavifrons. Next base: position 2,603,120 of record NC_138453.1, on the reverse strand, counting down.
AGGCTTCGTTGTTAATTGGTTATTTGCTATGGTGGTGGGTGAGGAAGGATGCTCACCGCCCTCGAGGTAAAGTCGTTAGTGGGAGGTCTCACACGTGAGAAACAGAAACTTTCCCGTGTCAACCCGTGGTGAGCAATAAACTTCGGGAAACAATGCAACGGAAGAATATTTGTTAGTTTCGAAGGACCTCGACTAGGAAATTGCTGAGATTTATGGAGGGTACTTGAGAATATTGAGGGTACGCAATGAGGACGAGCGGACATCTGGTTGCCATCTTGCCCGCGGTGTGTGGCCAGGTCTAGGCAGAGTGTCGCCCGGCGTAACACATATAGGAACCCGCTATAATAGCCAAGAGTATGGAAAAAATCTTTTTGCATACGTAAGTCTAGAAGACGCTCCTGGAATTACACTCCTCGTCAAAGAGATAGTCCAGGTGTGCTATCTTTAATTTCTCAATGACGCGTAAAAAGGTTTTTCGTCTGTAACGTATAATATCAAAACATTAGGAGCTCAGAATATGCGGTTCGTTGAAAATAATTACAAATATTATGAGGTTTAGTGTGTAACAAAAAACATTGTTTTATTTTAAGTACGAAATAATAGCACACTCTGCTAATATGTTTAGAAATTGCTCATTAGTTCATGATGTATCAACGAATAAAATTAAACGAGTCTGAAAAAAAGGAAATTCTTGAACTAAAATAGCAACAGTTATCAGTAGCAAAAATATCGAAGGTAATAAGATGAAGTCGTAAAGCAATACACAATTTCTTAAAAACTGTTGTAGATTATGACAAAAAGAAAAGTACTAGTCGGCCGTCATCATTATTCGATCGTGATAAGCGAGCAATTTTACGTGTAGCTTTCAACTAGCAGTTAACAACGAAGCAAATAATGGAAAAATCTAGTGTTAGCGCCAGTGTTTCAAGTATTCGTCGAGTTTTACTATCCTACAAAGATATTAAGAGGCTAAAATTGAAAAATGTTGAAGTGGTCACCACTTATAAGAAAACTCTACATCTGGTCTTTTTAGTTTCTCAAGCATTGAAGCCATCGACAGCGCGTAGACAAAAGACTGCGACGAAGTCAGACCACAAACAGTAGACAAGCGACGTTGGCTTCGGCGTTTTTTTTCAGTTATTGGGTAACACAGCTAGCGTGCGGATCTGGACCAGCTCAAATTGTATTCTTACTTATAATTACATTATATTTAAATATATTTTCTGCCTTACAATTTATCCACTAGTTTTTCTCTACATCTAAGGTTATACATCGAATAACCTCAACAGGTTATGTGCCCAGAGCTGTAAATTGCAAGGCAGCAACGTAAAGTGAATAAATTGTTAAAGTGTTGTGCTTAGTGAAGTAAGGGATAGTGCTAAAAATGGAATCAGCAAGTGTGAAGATCGAGATGTTACGCGGCGAAGAAAACTGGCTCCAGTGGCGTTTTGTTATGCGTACACTTTTGGAGGAAGATGACGACCTGATCAACGTGTGTGAAGGGAATCTGTGTCATCCATGTAACAGCGCGGAGAAAGAAATCGCTCGTGAAAGATTTTTGAAGGCAGATCGGTTAGCGAGAAAATTAATCGTGACTTCAGTAGGAAAGAAACCGTTGGATCTTCTTTTATGTTGCACAACAGCACATGAAATGTGGAAAAAGTTGAATACAGTATATGACATGAAGTCAGATGAGAATCTAAATATGGTCCAGAAGCAGTTCTTCGATTTTAAATGGGAAGAATCTGAAAATGTCGCCTACAACCTATCAAAGTTGGAATTGATAGCGGCGAAGATGAAAGCCCTTGGGAGTGAAATTGGCGAGAAAATGCTGATAACACGCATTTTATCGGTGTTACCAAAAAAATTTGACCATTTTCACAGTGCGTGGGATTCGGTGGAAGAAGGAAAGAAGACCCTAGACAGGCTTAGTACCAGGCTGATGACAGAAGAAACCAGATGGAAGAAAGACGACCAGGAAACATCGGTGGCGCTGGTAACAAAGAGTAACAATTATAAACGGGAACAGCAGAAACAGTCAAGCAAATGTGAATACGAGAAACAAGGACCAAGCTGCTTCAATTGTGGAAAAGTTGGCCATCTAAAGAAGGATTGCTTTAGATGCTTTATATGCAAAAGGAAAGGCCACACCAGTAAAAATTGTTTTAAAAATAATAAAAGAAGCAACAGTAGAAACAGCCAGGAACCTAGAAATCAAAATCGTGATCACAGCGGAATTGGTCTATTAGGAAGCACCTCAGCGATACAAAACGCGACTTGTAATAAAAGGGTGTTCACAAAAGGAAGGCATAGATTATAAGGAAACCTATAGTCCCGTTGCTCGGTTTGATACAATTAGATTAATGCTCAGTATTGCAGCCAAAAATAATTTGCATCTCGGACAGTTTGACATTACAACCGCATTTTTATATGGAAGTCTGAAAGAAGATATTTATATGAAACAACCTAAAGGTTATGATGATGGTACGAATCGCGTTTGTAAATTGCTAAAAAGCCTATATGGCTTAAAGCAGTCTCCAAGATGTTGGACGGAACGTTTCACAAAATATATTTCAAACTTAAAATTTTATCAGAGTAACGCAGATCCTTGTTTTTATATTTATACAGAAGACGACAAATTAATGTTGATGACCATATACGTAGACGATGGACTGGTAGCAGCTTCAGACGAATCTCTAATTGATAAATTTTTTGATGATTTAAATAAAGAATTCAAAATTACGAGTTCGAAAGAAGTCAAGAGTTTTCTTGGACTTGAAATTAATAGATTAAAAGATGGTTCAATATTCATTCATCAGAGTAGATATATCGAAAACATATTAGAAAAATTTAATATGAATGAGGCAAACAGTGTTTCTACACCTATCGAGACTAATTGGAACGAAAGTAACATAGGCAATAATGATTGTAACGCACCATACAGAGAAGCCGTAGGGAACTTAATGTTTTTACAAACCGTAAGTAGGCCAGATATTAGTTTTGCAATAAATATAGCGGCGAGACATTTAGAGAATCCAAACCAGTATCAGTGGAAATTAGTCAAACGAATTTTGCGCTACATAAAAGGGACCGCGGACATGGGACTCTTATATACCAAAGCAGGCGGTCTCGAAACCTTTAGCGATGCTGACTATGCAGGCGACAAAGAAACAAGAAAGTCGACATCAGGCGTTGTATGTAAGTATGCGAATGTGGCCATCAGATGGCAATGTAAGCGACAACAATGTATAGCTCTATCTACGACCGAAGCTGAGTATGTCAGTGCAGCCTCAGGAGCGAAAGAAATTATGTGGCTAAAGAAAATATTTCTTGAATGTAAAATAGAGATCCTTAAGTATATGCTATGTGTAGACAATACTAGTGCCGTGAAATTAATTAAGAATCCAGAATTCCATCAAAGAAGTAAGCATATTGACGTAAGATATCATTTCTTGCGAGATTTATACAATAGAGGCGAAATTGATGTAACGTATGTAACAAGCGAAGAGCAACTGGCAGATATATGTACAAAGGCGTTGCCAAAACCAAGATTTGAATATTTAAGGCAAAAGTTAGGTTTGAAAAATAAAAAGGATATTAAGAGGTAATTGTTTGTAGACATGTAGAGTTTTTAGGGAGGGTGTGGAAGTGGTTGTCACTTCTAAAAAAAAAAAAAAAAAAAAAAAAGAAAAACTCTACATGATCTGTTTAGTCTTCTAGTATTTTTTTGTAATAAATTAATTTGAATGAAAAAGAGAAAGGCGTCTGGCAAATGTACTTGTGAAGGCATTGACAAATTGATTTTCAGATATTTACGACAAGAGTTAGAAAAATATTAAGAGATAATTTGTAAATTTGAGATAATTGTTTGTGGAGATGTAGAGTTTTAGGGAGGGTGTTGAAGTTGTCACCACTTATAAGAAAACTCTACATCTGGTCTTTTTAGTTTCTCAAGCATTGAAGCCATCGACAGCGCGTAGACAAAAGACTGCGACGAAGTCAGACCACAAACAGTAGACAAGCGACATTGGCTTCGGCGTTTTTTTTCAGTTATTGGGTAACACAGCTAGCGTGCGGATCTGGACCAGCTCAAATTGTATTCTTACTTATAATTACATTATATTTAAATATATTTTCTGCCTTACAATTTATCCACTAGTTTTTCTCTACATCTAAGGTTATACATCGAATAACCTCAACAAAAAAGAAAACTTCGTTAACAACGAAACACAAAGCAGAACGTTTACGCTTTGCAAAAGAAAGAATGCATTGGAAAAAGAAATGGAGAAGGGTACTATTTTCAGACGAAAAATATTCAGCTTGAATTGTTATGATGGGTTCCAATATTATTTTTATGATACAAAACAAGAGACAATGTCAGCAATTCGACGACAAATAGGAGGAGGCAGCGTGATGGTTTGGGCCGGTGTCACAGATGAAATCCGACTAAACAAAGCGATAAGATAGCGAAAATCCAAGCGCCTTAGCATGAGTGACCATCGGGATAACATTCGGTCACTCTATCCGTTCTCAGAAGTATATGATAAATACGATCGAAGTCTTTTCTCACTCCCACGAATAAAAGAATTTAAATACTCCCCCTAAAATCATCCAAATCAGTCTTGAACAGTCACGCCTAGAGTTCTGAAGTGTATTGTAAACCAGAAAAAAAAGTTTCTTTTTTTTAAATTTCTTTTTATTCTACGTGACACCGGCATCGGTTATTTCGGCAAGACAAGTATCAAGTTCATCGTTGGGAGAATGAATAGTGTCCGATACATAAATTTAATCAAAGAACAAATAAATAATCATGCAGAACGCATTCCTAGACCTGATTACATCTTTCAGCAAGATAATGCACCTGTACACACATCAAGATTGGTCCAATCATACTTTAATGAAAATAATATATCTATTTTGTCGTGGCCTGCACGCTCCCCGGAACTTAATATTATTGAAAATTGCTGGGCAGAATTTGTTCACGGCGTATACGCGAATGGAAGGTAGTATCAACACGTACAAGAATTAAAAAATGCAATTGTACACGAATGGGATACGTGAAGTCAAAATTATATCCAGAAACTATATAAATCGATAGCAAATCGTACAATAGATGTAATAGAAAATAAAGAGGGATGTACCCATTATTAAATAAGTATATACGTTTGATAAGTAATTATTGCTAGTTACAATTTATGTTGATTATTATCTTCTTATCGTACATGTACTGTCATTTCATTCTTAAAATAAAACAATTTTTTTTTGCTACACACTCATAATATTTTTAATTATTTTCATCGAATCGCATATTCTGAGCTCATAATGTTTTGATATTATACGTTACAGACGAAAAACTTTACACGCGTCATTGAGAAATTAAACATAGCACATCTGGGCTATCTCTTTGACGAGGAGTGGTGGAATTCTGTAGAGATTGGAAAGCGATATCGAAATTTTGTTACAAAAAGTTGGCTCGAAAATAAGGAGAAGTGCAAGAATCGTATTCGAAATACTTCTCTGCGGACTTACATTTTGCGGAAGCAATTTGTTATCTTCGGATTTTTTCCGACAACGTGAACTAGGTTTTTATCTGCGGACTGTCTTTGGACTGAAATTTTGTATTCCGTTATCTGTAGATTTTTTATGAAAGACAGATGCGGATTGTCTGCGGTACATGTCTGGGCCCAATTGTCAGTCAGTTTAAACGATATTTTAAACCATGCGAGAGACAAAGCTGCGATTGAGGCGACCGCCGCGTCATGTGGACACCGGAGAGCACCATTTCCCAGAAAGTTTGAAGGAATTAATTCTTTCCCATACGCAAACGCAGAATAAATGGTAAACTCACGACCTATCTCACTATAAAATTTTCGGATTTTTATACTATATGCTTATATAGTATATTATGTTTATATGCTGCTTATCTGGGGAATTATGCTTCACGGACAGAACATCACAAAAAGTCTATGTGTAACTAACACATTTGTTAAAAGGCAGTATAGTGAGATCGGGATAAAAATTCTTTTAGAATTAATCCTTTTAGAAACAAACATTTGACACTGCTCTTAGTCCTTGCATTGCCAGTACGTCAAAACCGAACATCTAGGTAACATTTTACATCTATATATACTCAATTTTGCAACTGTCTTTTAATGAGAATATATATATTTGTGTTCTGGTATGAATTCGATTTAACTTACTTTAAATCCTAACATTCAAGCAGCAATCCGTACAATCTGGCTGAGCGTCCTCACACGACACGATTTTATCGCTCAAATCGTGTCAACTTTCATTAATCAGAGTTACAAAGTCTGTACTAACATTTCCCCGATTTCGCATTGGGTTCGTTCACAAAGTTTTAAACTCCTGCGTTTCGCTGACCTAGTATCATGCTCGTCCGTGCATGTTTTCCGTACATCTCTAAATATCTAGAGACCCTGATTTCGCATCCAGTTTATCCTTATAAACAGTAATCCTAGCGGCTTTCTGATCTCGTGCGAGGTCCGTTCCGCATACTTGATAATATATTGGAACCGTATTTCATAAAATACTTCCATACATTGCATTAAATATTTCCATAAAATACTAGCTTGTCGGCCTCTCGCACTGCTCAAAGTGCTCGTAACATATTACATATCTAATAATATCTTTTTTTAATATTTAAAAACTAATAATACTAGCAAGTGTTTGTTTTGGGATACTACGTGGACATATTGTATGTTGATACATATTGTGAGTGTACTAAAAAAATATCGTACAAAAAATTTGTAATTACTACAATAAAACTACCAATAAATGTTTTTACATATATTTCAAAATAACGCCCTGAAACCTGTTGTTTTATGTCAATAGAGATATGAATTAACGCTTCTTTGATTGTATCATAATCTGAGGTATAAGAATTGGAGGACTAAAGATAATAACGATTCCCTTACTTTGCATTTGTAAACTTATCGTTACGTAATACTTTTTCATCTTCCTTGTGCAAATTGTTGCACAAAATAAATTTTCTTGATTAACAAACTTAAATTATTCAATTACAGTGTCATGTTATTGATTTCGCGGGAACATTCATGTCAATGTTGCACTTATACGTTGCGCGTTATACGACGTTTCATGAACATTGCATTCTATTTCTTCAGGACAGACCTGGAATTTGTTTCAATACATTTTACCATCATGAAAGCTTAAAATTTAATATTATTTTTATAAAAAAGTTCTTCCAATAAATATAGCATATTCCATTAAGAGAATCATATCGTGCTATATTTAAAGAGATGGATTGAAAACGAATGAAACTACATTAAATTCTGATCCTATAAAAGTGCTAAAATATACATATAAAGAACCAAAGGATAGACCAAATTAAAGGTTAATAGCTACTAGGAGAATCGCAACAGAATTTTTAGTACAAGTGAGGCGATCGTCGGTGAAGGTGCCCACAAGAAATACTCTTGATTTTCAACAATAACGTTTATTAAGCTCTTAACAATTAACAGCAAATAACGATTAACCACGATTAACGATTAACAACGATTAATAACAAATAACAATTAACACTAACCATCAAGAGTCAATAACCCGTTTCTCTGATTGTGTTGGCTTCGCTTAACCTTTCGCACTTCGCAGCTCGGGGCAGAATAAATCTTTTGGTTCAAAACCAAACAGATTCTTTCCTTTGTTGCCCCTCGATATCCTCACTACGCGCGCGTTTATTAGACGTCCGCGACGGTTGCCGCGTATGCATTCTTCCGAATATTCGGTGAAAGAACCGTAGGGATATCGGTGGTACATAAGACCTGTCGGCCTTACGCTTTGAAGGTATAGCGCTTTGTGTCGCGAAGCCGTTGGAAATTTCCAGGGTCGAGTGCCGTCACACAAGTAATCCTTGAGCTTTGCATTAAAATCAATCATGTATTCCATTAAGGGGGTATTTTAGTCTAGAAATTTGAAAAAATCGAATATTTTTTTTATATTTTCAAAATTTAGACATTCAATAGTATATCCTCAAAGGGATCTTTCAAAATTCCAATTATTTACAGAGTTACAATGATTTTGGTGACGCGGTAAGTAAACTGGTCCAACCGGAACAAATCGAACAATAGATGGTAGACGTTGCGAATGCATGAAAGTTTGTCTTTTTTTTTATACGTGGGGAAAGCCTCATGGACACCCCTCTCCCCCCGCTCTTGGAAGCGGCGGGGTAGTGTCGTACTATACCGACTAAAACCCCACGGTGGACCGTCCGACGCTCAGTTGGAATGCCCCGGGACCTCTTTCGAATTGCTGTCGGAGCACTCCTGCGTCTTCTCCTGCCTGAGGGAGTCGTCCCTTGGTTCGGGCATTGGGAGGGACCAGCCCTCTCAACACTATCCCCTGCTCCGTCGAGGATGTAAGTTTGTCTGCAAATACCTTATTAGAACGATGTTTGGGTTCTGAAACTCACAATAATAACGAATCGTTAAATTCTTTGATAAGGACGTTTGCTCCGAAACACATTCATGCAGGAACGCGGATCATTGAAATTGCTACTTTTCTCGCTGTTAGTATTTTTAATGAAGGTTTTATACACATTTTAAAAATATTGGACGTTATGGGAATTACGATTGGTCCAGAACGGGACGAAACTCGGACCGAACGTTCTGAAATCCGAGCTTCGGGTGCTTCAAAGGAAGCCAGAACTGCTCGACTACACGAAAGAACTTCAGAGAGTGAACATTTTGAAGTGGAGGAAGGTCCATTGTATGGAGCAGAAATACTTTTTTCAAGCTTTCAAGAACCGATTTATTTGAAATTTTATGTGAACCTTCCCTATATATCCCTTTATATCGCTTAGCAGATTAAAGTCAAAAATTGTAATTTTTACTATTTTTAAAAAATTTGAAACTGTTAAAAAAAACGTGAAAAACTTTTTTTCAAACGGCCACCATTTTATGAAAAAAATTGTTTACTTCTCCGAGGTAGAAGCGATAGCGACATCTTTACTGATTAAGAATCCGTTGGATTTTTTGTTTCAGATGACCAGATGGGTTGGAAACATGCACTGTTACGTCGAGCGACACTCTACCTAGACCAGGCCACACATCGCGGGCAAGATGGTAACCAGGTGTCCGCTCGTCCTCACTGCGTACCCTCAATAGTCTCAAGGACCCATCATAAATCTCAGTAATTTACTAGCTAAGATCCTTCAGACCGAACAAATATCCCTTTTCTAAATCGCCTTCTAAAGAGTATTGTCTACTACGGCTTGACACGGGAAAGTTAGTTTTTCTCACGTATGATGCTTCTCACCAGCAACTTTCTATCAAGGGCGGCTAAGGCCCGTACTAGTCCACCAACCTTCTTTTATCCAATCAAAAGCAATATCTACTGCCCTCACTTTCCTAACCAAAATTGTCATCAAGAAATCTGATGGTCCCTTGCGTTAGACACACCAACGACAAGCTTTTCTTTGATACAGTGTCACGTAAAATAACAAAAAAATAAAAAAGAAATTTGAGGTGAAAAAATAAAAAAAAGAAACTTTATTTTTTCTAACAACAATCCACTTTACAATCCACTTCCGAAGTCTAGGCGTGACTTTCCAAGATTGAAGCTCTTACAATTTGACTTTCGATCGGATCCGATTACTTTCTTTTGTCATCCCTCAACATCCTCACCGTCCATGCATTTGCTAGGCGTCCGCGACCGTTGCCACGTGCTCTTTCTTCTAGAACCTTCGGTGGAAGGACCGTTGGAATGTTGATGGTTCATTAGGCACTTCAGCGATATACATTGTCGTTGAGTGCCGCCACATCTTTATCTCCATCGTCAGTCCATCGGATTTGAAGTGTGCCGGTCGTGACAACAGCATCGTCACTTTACCTTACTTCTTCTGTGACATCGGGGGGGGGGGGGGGTCAAGTCAATTACTTCTTCTACACCGCTAGAAAAGTCAACATGTCACTATCGGGCTTCTATACTTAAAACAATTACTTACTTAACTTGTACATACGCATCAGTGTAATCATCTCTCTACAAAGTTGTTGGAATAAACATTAAGTTATATCTGTTAATTCAGTGTAACTACTCAATTAAATCACCTCTATTATCCTAACCGAAATAGGGGATCGATCATTTCGTGGCGTCGATTATCTAATCGTAACGGGAATTTACGACTCCCGTTGACGTGCTTCCTCGCGATAGCGTCTCTCCACGAGTGGTCGAAACATGCACGTGTCACGTAAAATAACACAAAAAAATAAAAAAAAAACAAATTTAAGATGAAAAATAAAAAAGGAATTTTATTCTTTTTTGTAACACTTGGTTTACAATTTGCTTCCGAGCTGTAAGCGTGAGTTTTCAAGACTGACTCTTGCAACTCGACTTCCGATCGGATTCGATTATTTTTCTTTTGTCACCCCTCAATAGCCTCACTGTCCTCGAGTTTGTTAGGCGTCCGCGACTGTTGCCACGCACGCCTTCTTCTCGAACATTCGGCGGAGGTGTGACATCATTCACATTTCAACCTACATCAGGGATAAGACATCGACCGCCGAACTTTGGACTCCTTTGGACACATCACCACCTTATCATCATCATAGCATACACCAAAGCTGTGACGCACCTTAATTCATATCAGAGATAGGACATCGACCCCCGACCTTCGGACACTTTTCCACATCATAACCTACACCTAGCCCCTCAAAATCCTAAAACCGAAACGTATATAAACCGAGACTTCACCCAGTTCGGGCAGTTCTTGTTCTAGTTGCTGTTCTTGTACAACACCCCCTTTTTCGGTTCAGCGTTATTCCACTGTTGTAAGTGCCAAAATTATAATAAAGTTCGATAAAAGGAAATTAATAGTTGGGTTACGACTCAGCTTTCTTTTCTCTTACAACCCAATTATCGATTTTACGTGACAGAGGCACTGTTGGGATATTGATGGTTCATTAAGCATTTCGCTTCGGCGATATACAGGGTAGTTGGTAACTGGTGGTACAAGCGGAAAGGGAGTGATTCTACGCGAAAAAAAGTCGAAAATATAAAATAAAAATTTTTCGTTTGAGGCTTTGTTTTTGAGAAAATCGACTTTGAATTTTCGCTCGGTACGCGTGCACTTTATCACGTCCCGTTATAGTGGATCTCACTGTAGATCGTTGTCTCGATTGAAAAATTTAAAAAAATTAAAAAAGAAATTTTTATTCTATATTTTCGACTTCTTTTTTCGCGTAGAATCACCTCCTTTTCGCTTGTACCACCAGTTACCAACCACCCTGTATATTGTTGCCGAGTGCCGCCACATCTTTATTTCCGGTTTTGAACTGAGCCGGTCGTGACACAAGCAAAGATTCATTTTGGCCATAAAGCGGAAACGAAAGTGAAATATGCAAAAAGTTATAAATATTCAACCCGATGAATTTAATGCGATAAATTTTTATCTTGATTATACAGTATGTACCACGCGTTCTGCCCGAGCAGCCGAGCTGAGAGGACGTGAAGCAGCGGTGGTATAGTGCGTCATAAAAGTGCGGAAAGTGACTAAAATAAATACACGAACGGCTACGCCCATAGCTAAATGTTGGAAACCTGCGTTTTTCATTAAGAAGACTATAAAGAAAAACAAAATGAAAGTTACACCAATAAAGATAATTAATAAAGACGAACAATATTATATAAACAAAACAACAGACGCAACAAAGCCAAGTCAACAAATAAATCAAGATCAGGACTGCTCAGATACAACTGAAGTGGAAATGGAAACGAACAAAGAAACAACACAACAGGATGGAAGCTGGAAGGTAGCGACCTATAATAAAAAAAGAAAAATTATAGGTAATATAGAATCAGGAAAGCAGCGATGGCTGCAAGAATTACCATTAAGAAATTCCTTCAGCTCGCTAACGGAAGAAATTGACGATGACCCAACAAGCAAAATCACAACTCAACCAACACACGTTACAAAACCACCACGAATATTTGTCGAGGCGCAAATAATAGACCCGCTTATTGATAGATTAAACAACATAGCTGGGAAGGAAAATTACATAATGAAACAAGTAAAACTGGAACAGGTAAAAATCCAAACAAACTCCCCAGAAAGCTATAGAAAGGTAATAAAAGAACTTAAGGAGAAAAATGCCATATACCACACGTACCAGCTCAAAACAGAAAGAAGCTACAAAGTAGTCACAAGAGGACTACATCCAAAAACCAACTTAGAAAAATTAAGTGAGGAACTAAAAAAAATAGGACACATAACAAGAAAAATCAATGATATGACCAGGTATGACACCAAACAACCACTACCATTATTCCTAATTGGACTAGAACCGGGAACTAACAATAAAGCAATATACGAGGTCAAAAAAATCCTAAACACTATAGTAACAGTGGAACCACCACGCTACAAAAAAGAAATACCTCAATGCATGCGGTGCCAACAATACGGACACACAAAAAACTATTGCAATAGAAGCCCAGCATGTGTTAAATGTGCAAAAAACCATTTAACAAAACACTGCCCATAAACAGGACAAATTGAGGAAGTTAGATATTACAATTGTAACGGAAACCACCCAGCCAGCTATAAAGGATGTGAAATCAGAAAACAACTTCAACGTAAACTGTTTCCACCACTTCGCAATAGATCAGTTGATAACTACCAACAACAACAAAATACAACGGAAAACAAAGCAACATTGAAAACTCAAAATGAAATAAAATCTACAATCAGAAACACAGACATCCAAGTAAACCGAAGTTACGCGCAAGTAACACAAAATATCAGACAAGAAACGCCCATTAACAATCAGGGTCAAACCAACAACACCGAGGACACTACAGAAATCAAAGAACTACTAAAACAATCAATTAAAAATACTGAAATACTTACAAAAATGATAATCGAACAAAACGCAGCCCTCAGACAGCAAACGGAACAAATGACACTTATGCTACAACTACTCACAAACATGCTGAGCAAAAAATAAGAAATAAAAATGGACACGCTTAAAATAACAGCCTGGAACTCTAACGGCCTACAACAAGGGGCCCTAGAAACTAAAACATACCTGTACAGTAACAACATAGATATACTACTCGTATCAGAAACGCACTTCACTACAAAAAGCTATTTAAAGTTCCGTACTACACCATTTATGACACCAAGCATCCCTCAGGTAAAGCACACGGAGGGACCGCAGTAATAATAAAAAGTGACATTAAACATCACCTACATAGCCAAGTCAGTAAGGAACATATACAAGCAACCACCGTTACAGTACCAACTAGCAGCAATCATTTTCAGTTGTCAGCAGTATACGTACCGCCGAGAAACAAAATTACACCTCAAAAGTTTGAAGAGTACTTTCAACAATTATGTGACAAGTTTATCGCAGCGGGAGACTACAATGCAAAACACACAATATGGGGATCAAGAATTACCACACCTCGAGGTAGAACCCGGGAAAAATACATTAGAAACAATAACCTCAATATATTATCCACAGGAAGACCGACATACTGGCCAACAGACCTGAGCAAAACACCTGACCTGCTTGCTTTTGCAGTTACAACGGGATTAAACGCAAATAAACTAAATATAGCACCCAGCCTCGAGCTTAGCTAAGACCATACACCCATAATAATTACATATAGAAAAAAACCAAAACTTCAAAACAATTCAGAGACACTATGCAGTAACACAACCAATTGGCAAACATTTAAAGAAATAATTGAGAGCAAAATCAACTGCAACATCCCATTGAAAACACCTGAACACATCGAACAAGCAGTAACAACACTTACAGAAACTATTCAGGAAGCAGCATGGGCAACCACCATACCTGAATCAACAATTAGACAAACAAAAACCATTCCACCAGACATCCTCGAAAAAATCAGAGAAAAAAGAAAAGCGAAAGCAAAATGGCAAAAACATAGAACAAAAGAAAACAAAAAACACCTAAACAAACTTGCAAAAGAAATAAAAAACAAAATAAAAGAACACAACAACAACGAGTTCACAAAATTCATAGAGTCACTATCCGCACACGAGAACACACACTACTCCCTATGGAAAACAATAAAGAAAATGAAGAAGCCAATAAATCTAGTCGCGGCAATCAGAAAAGCAGATAACACATGGGCAAGGAGCAATGAAGAACAAGCGGAAGAATTTGCCAACCACCTAAGCAACACATTCACACCCCATTATATCAATAACAGCAATCTCAATTGTCATACCGACGAGGATGCAGTAACCACTAGTACCTCAACCGACAAACACTACATCATACCTAAAACAACAGAACAAGAAATTAGAAACATAATCGAAAAAACAAAAAACAATAAAGCACCAGGAATCGACCTAATCAATGGTAAAATCCTAAAAAACCTACCTCCAAAAGCGGTACGACTAATCACAATAATTTACAATGCAATATTAAGAATCCAATACTATCCTAAACTATGGAAACAGCACTCTTTATGGACATAGAGGAGGCATTCCATAAAAGAAATCACGAATGCCTTCTAAAAACAATCAGGAAACAATTTCCGAAACAAATATACCATTTATTAAAATCGTACTTAAGCAGCAGAACCTTCATAGTAAAAATTAAAGATTCATGCTCTGAAGTTAAATATATCAAGGCAGGGGTTCCGCAAGGAAGCGTCCTAGGACCAATGCTATACACACTATACACGGCCAACATACCAACAACTACCAATAGCAAAATATTGACATTTGCGGATGACACAGCTGTACTAGTCAGGCACACTAACCCTGTAGCAGCAGTCACATTACTACAAGAACATATCACAAAAATAGAAAAGTGGCTTCAAGATAAACAAATTAAAGCAAACCCCGATAAATGCAACCACGTTACATTCACACTGCGAGAACAGATATCACCAAACATTATACTTAACGGCACGCAAATAACACAAACAAGGCAAGTCAAATACCTAGGACTCCACCTAGATATACGATTTACATGGAAACAACATATTAAATCAATAATATACAAAATACGGACAGCAAGGAGACAAATGCAATGGTTAACAAGTCGAAAATCCAAACTAAGCATAGAAAACAAACTAAAAATATACAAAACAATTATAAAACCAGTCTGGACGTACGGAATACCACTATGGGGAACAGCAGCAATGAGCCATATAAACAAAATAGAGATAATCCAAGCTAAAATCCTCAGAACAATACTATACGCACCATGGTACATCAGAAACAAAGATATACGGAAAGACCTTGGAATACCAACGGTCAAGGAGGAGATTAGCAGATACGCAAGAAGGTACAGAGAAAGCGTAGCAACGCACCCGAACCGGCTAGCAGCGGAAACGATCAACACATCAAACATAGAAAGAAGACTAAAAAGGAAACACCCAACAGATCTCACAAAGGACACAACCTAACAAACACGAAGATGGTACCCCGCTGGAGGTAACCACCCACATGCTATATTATTACAACACCAAGATATAACATTTTACCAAATGTCCTACTGGACAAATTGTAAAATTCAAATAAATAAATAGAAAAAAAGTATGTGCCACGCATCTGTGAAACAATAAATCATCATGTAATTACGCAACCCTGTAATAATAAAACATAGAAAAGAACTATATTAGACAAAATTCATCGATTTTGTGTTTATGGTAAAATGATAGTGTTTTAAAGATTTTAAAATATCTGTAAGCTAAGATAATAGCTAACATAAGCTAACCTATGCTTTTGTAAATAAAACTCTAAATTCTACTATAAAATGTTTAGTTTAAAGAACGTTTAAATTTTAATTTCACCAAATGGAAATACAGGAAAGATGAGAAAAATACAAACACACGAGTATTGCCTTGAATTTTCCCTTATTCCTCATATGCAAACTCTTACAAAGTTAAAGCTGAAATATCTTTTAAACAAATCACTCTTTGACCTAAATGTCTTATAGATTAGGCATATAAAAAGTTCGTAGTTCTATTTGCAAAAATGTAGATGATCTTAAGATATTCAAAACGCCACCACTATCGGAATGAACACACCGAAAGAGAATTGTGAACACACAATAGAATTCTTTTCTATCCTTTATTGTTTCAGGATCATAACTTGTGTAAGTGGTGTGGGATGTCCTGTATATTAACATATAATTAATTAATTGTAGTTTTAATATTGATTTAATTTATTGTCCTCTAGTTGTTAGTCTTTTTCGTTATCTTACTTTTTATTTAGTTCGATGCGATATTATACTGAATCATGACTCTGTCACGACCGGCTCACTTTAAAATCGGAGATAAAGATGTGGCGGCACTCGGCGACAATGTATATCGCTGAAGTGCCCAATGAACCATCAACATCCCAACGGTCCTTCCACCGAAGGTTCTAGAAGAAAGAGCACGTGGCAACGGCCGCGGACGCCTAGCAAATGCATGGACGGTGGGGATGTTGAGGGATGACAAAAGAAAGTGATCGGATCCGATCGAAAGTCAAAAAATCATAAGAGCTTCAGTCTTAAAAGGTCACGCTTAGAGCTCGGAAGTAGATTGTAAAACCAAGTGTTAGAAGAAAAATAAAGTTTCTTTTTTTTTATTCTTTTTTGTTGTTGTTTTGTGTAATTTTACGTGACAACTCCATCGAAGTACGTAACTGTCTTCCTTAGTTAAAATATTCTATGTAGCATTTTTCCATTTTTCAAGATATGTAAAAATATTTGAAGGGTTGTTTGCCACTAAAGTAATGTTGTCTAAACAGGTTTCTATGAAGTAATAACTAAATACTTTAGATTGGAAATTGAAAATCAAAGATGGCATAAAGAAAATAATAAAACTTCGTTTTTCTTTAGTTTCAAAGTGGTAAATTAAGAAAAAGTCTTCACTGAACAATTTGTAATTCGGAATATCATTCAAGTATTATTCATTGATTATATTTTCATTATTCTTCTAAATTATGTCCTTGAAATGATTAAATATTAATAGTGCCATTATAAAATGTAGAAAACAATCATACTTGAACAAAAACAAACAATCCGCATTAAACTCTGTGGATAATAGTAATGTAAACTGAAATGGTGTTTGATGTAAGGTGCCAAAGAAGTACTCGGCGATGTTCAACAATATATTTATTCAATAATCTTCGCCATCAGGTCGTTTCGTACAATTCTCGTTTACCGCTGACTTTCTCGCTTCTCGATTATCCTCGTTTCACTGTTAAAACTCGAATCTTCTCACTTCGCTGTTTAAACTCGAATGTCTCTTTTAACCGATTCGTTTCTTTTGTGCCCCTCGATATACCCACTACGCACGCGTTCGTTAGGCGTCCGCGTCCGTTGCCGCGTACGCTGTCTTCCAAATATTCGGTGGAAGGACCGTAGGGATATCGATGGCTCATTAACCATGTCGGCTTTACGCTTCGGTGATATGCTTTGTGTCGTGAATGTTGAGAAATGTTAAGTTGGTATGATCGCTGGTTGCTACAAGCTAAGTTGGTACGACTTCTAACGACGCTCTTTTGTCTTAGAAGTCGACCACGTTGTTCTATTGACTTGAAGATTCCTGTGTGGTAAGACGTGTTATAAGACTGAATTGTTAGACTAAAATATATTGGAGAAAACGAATCTAAGTGAATCGTTATTTTATAAACCCAAAACCTTATTAAATAACAGGTTATGGGCCCAGGGCAGTAAACTGCGGGGAAAAACGTTATTATTTTTGAGTTTTTTTTTGTGTTTTACAAGATAATCCGAGAAGAGACCACGCCATGGCCGATCACGACAAACTAAGTGATGTGGACAGCGATATGAAGCCGGTCCTAAAAAAGGACAATTACGAGTATTGGAAGACAATGACGGAAGCCTCGCTAGTTTTCCTGGGTTGCTGGGAGGCAATAGAACCAGGATTTACGGCAGCGCAAAGGCTGGACCCAGAATGCATGAGGAAGGATAACATGGCACGTGCGTATCTTTTCCGACATGTTCGCCCCGAATTTATCGGAGATATTAAATCCTTGAAGACAGCGAGGGATTGTTGGAAGGCGCTGGAGGACGTCCATGGGAGGTCCACGTCGATGGACACTGTCCTATGCATACGGGAACTGGGTACCATGGAAAAAACCCCCGATATGGATGTCGGAAAATACTGCGGTAAGATACACGACCTGTGCGAAAAAATTTCCAACGCAGGTCTAAGAATCGATGATCACGTGATGGCGTGCTTCATCTTAGCCGGCCTCGTGTCGGACCCAAACTACGCGACATACCTTAGGACGGTAAGACTCGATAAGAATCTAACATCGAGGGTCGTGAAATCCGATCTCCTACTTGAGGAAAGGAGAATGGAAGCGGCTATGGGTCCATCCGAAAAGAATAGTGCAATGGCGGCTTGCAGACAATCGCAGACCAAGCCCCAACAAGGTCAAGATGGCACTAAGAAGAAGTACAAAAACCCAAAAGATAAAAAATGCTACAAATGTGGAAAACGAGGCCACATATCGTACAACTGCCAAGACAAGGAAGGGAAAGACCCAGAAAACAAGGTGGAAGATAAACCGAAGTCCAAGGGACTTATCTCCACACTGGCTTTATCATCTATCACTATCAACCACGTGGAAAGGGACAGGATCAGCTATCTCGACTCGGGAGCCTCAAACCATATGACTCCGGATAGATATCGGTTCGTGGACTTCGTGCCTGTGGCCGGACAGATTCGGATTGGTAAGGGGTACCTGGAAGTCAAAGGAAAAGGCACGATCGTCGTGAAGATGACCAAGGCTTGCGGCGGGTGGAGTCTATCCTTGTCGAACGCCCTGTGGGTACCCGAATTAGATGTAAATCTAATATCGATCAGGCAATTGGCAGTGAAAGGCGTCACCACAGTATGTACGAAGGATGAGGCCGTCGGCACACATGATGATGGGAATATGGTATTCAACTCAAAGGTAGGGGACAACGTGTACTACCTAGAGACAATACCACCTGAGAGGCATGCAGCAAATGTCTCCATGGAGAACGATCAAGAAGAACCTGGAAATGACAATGACCACGCCGAGGTTATTGAAGCTAAGGCGTACAAGGGTATCGTATCATGGCATGAGAGGTTAGGTCATCTACATGGAAATGCGATGAGAAAAATCCCTGTAAGGAGCGTGAAGGAGGACTCTAGGATGCACGAGGAACCATGCGGGGTCTGCGTGAAAGGGAAAATGACAAAAGTACCTTTTCCGAAGACCGCCCACCACATGTGTCGGCGTCCTTTAGAAATAATTCACAGCGATATTAGTGGCAGAACACAATGCAAGTCGCTGGGCGGAGGTAATTATTTCGTAACGTTCATAGATGATTTTTCCCGGTTCACGCACGTCAGGATCATCAGTAGGAAGAATGAAGTACTCAAGTGTTTCAAGGAGTACCAGGCGGAGGTGGAGGCTTTACACCAATCTAAGATAAGTGCACTTCAAACAGATAACGGGGGTGAGTACACTGGAGAAAACTTTGAGAACTACCTAAAGGAGAAAGGTATCTTACACAGGAAAACTGTTCCTAGAAACCCTGAACAAAATGGGTCTCCGAACGAGCGAACAGAACCCTGGTCGAGATGTCCAGATGTTTACTCATCCAATCTGGACTCCCTGACTATCACATAAGGAACCTATGCCCATCCGCTGCCATCGGAGACAAGATCCCACTGGAATTATGGAGGGGTAAGAGATGTGACCTCCAAGGGGAGATAAACAGACTGCGAGTGTTTGGATGCAGAGTCTGGTATCTAAAGAGTCCAAGCGGAGGAAAATTCGAGAGCAGAGCGGATGAGGGGATATTTGTGGGATATGACAGACAGGTCAAGGGTTATAGGATTTACCTACCGAAGACCCAAAAGGTGATAATATCCTGTCACGTCAGATTCGAGGAGAACACGTTTCCCTACAAGAGCGCTAAGGTGGAAACGAACCATATAAAGGATAAGTCCTCGGAATGGATATGGGATGTAGAAACCTTTGAACATAGGGGAGAAGCCGGTCAAACTGACGTCGAGACACAGAGTGACGGAGAAAACGACGAAGGGGAAACCGACTACTTTATGGATAGTTTAACGTGTGAGGACGATCCAGTGGATACTGTGAGTGTACCGTTTGTGCCGAGGAAGTCGGCAAGGCTACACAAACCAAGAACATGTGATTGTTGTGCTCGCACTGCGATTGTTTGTAAATCTCAGAACATGTGTGTACCTGGAATGTGCATGAAGCCCTGAGAGGGCCAGACGCTCAAAAGTGGACTGATGCAATAAAGAAGGAACTAGACAATCTAAAAAGCAAAGATGTGTGGGACATCGTGCAAAGACCCTTAGATAAAAACGTTATAGACTGTAAGTGGGTGCTTGCGATAAAGAGAGACCCTGATAGATATGAGGCTAGGTTAGTAGCTCGGGGATTCTGGCAGAGACCTGGAGTAGATTATTCAGAAACCTTTAGTCCGATAGTAAAACGCAGAACTCTAAGAATTCTGCTTGCTCTATGTGCGGAGAATGAGTGGGTTTACGAGCACATCGATGTGGAATGTGCATATCTCAACAGCCCTCTGGATGAGGATATATACATGGAGCAACCAGAACTCTTTAGAGTTCCAGGCAAAGACAGAACTAAATTTGTGTGTAAGCTCAAAAGGAGCCTGTATGGACTAAAACAAGCTGGAAGAATGTGGTTTAGGCACATCAATAGCATTTTAAGGGGTATGAGTCTGAGCCCATGCGTGAATGATCCATGTGTGTATGTGGATGCGTCAAAAAGGTTGATTGTAGCTGTGTATGTGGACAACATCCTTGTGTTTGGAACGAATGAGTGGATTGAGATATTCAAAACTAGGGTCAAGGACAAACTAGATGTTAGAATGCTAGGTGTAGACACTCAATTTCTGTCTATCCACCTGAGTAAGCCAAACAGCACCACGGTAGTATTCGATCAATCTGTACAGATAGGTCAAATACTGGATCTGTTTGACATTACTCACGAGGCTGGGGTTGTGGGAGTGTCGACACCGCTAGCTAGGGAATGTGAGGCTGGTTTTGATATTGAACGCGATGAGCCTTTCGACAGCAAATTATATGAACAAGCTGTGGGGCACATTATGTATGTCGCTACTGTAAGTCGTCCTGATGTTGCGTGTGCAATAGGAAAATTGAGCCAAAGATGCGCGAATCCGACTGTATCCGACTGGAAAACAGTGAAGCGGGTATTCAGATATTTATTAAAGACCAAAGACTTAAAGTTAGTATACCAGAGGACCGGGCAACCTCTGAAAGTATTTTGCGACTCGGATTTTGCGGGTTGTACGGTAGACAGGAAAAGCAGTAGCGGGTATGTGTTCTTACTCGCTGGTGCTGCGATATCCTGGCTATCCAAAAAACAACCGATTATAGCTCAGTCGACGTGCGAAGCGGAATTCGTGGCAATGCAGGAAGCAGCAAGGGAAACAGTGTGGATTTCTTTACTGTTAAAGGAATTGGGTCAACTATCATATTGCCCTCGCCCCTGCAAAATATTCTGCGATAATATCGGAGCTATTTCATGGTCAAGGGACGAAATAGTTGCCGAGAGTTCTAAGCACGTCCAAGTGCGATACTTTTACGTTAAGAACTGCGTATCGAGGGGGATACTAGATTATATTTATGTACCTAGTCCGGAGAATGTCGCTGACATTCTTACCAAAGGGTTAAATAGGATTAAGACTCAGCAATTTACCAAAGCTATGGGGCTTGTAGAAACTAGCGATCAAAGGGGAGTGTTGAGAAATGTTAAGTTGGTATGATCGCTGGTTGCTACAAGCTAAGTTGGTACGACTTCTAACGACGCTCTTTTGTCTTAGAAGTCGACTACGTTGTTCTGTTGACTTGAAGATTCCTGTGTGGTAAGACGTGTTATAAGACTGAATTGTTAGACTAAAATATATTGGAGAAAACGAATCTAAGTGAATCGTTATTTTATAAACCCAAAACCTTATTAAATAACAGTGAAGCCGTCGGAAAGTTTCGTCGTCGAGTGTCGCCACAGGACAATATCATAATATTAAATTCTGTAAACACAATATAAATATTTTTTAACACTATATTTTACTTTATGGCTTTTATTTTTTAAATGTTCGTTTCCTTCTACGAGTTTCTATATAAAGATATTTAAGAAATTATTAAGCGAATAGAAATCTAATTCCCTATTGACTGCTCATATGATTAAATACTTATAACATGTCTTATTTTATATATCTTATTATTATATTATTTTATATGTCCTACCATGTCCTAAGTATCCACTATGTCTCAAAATATTCATTAAATGCAGACTATAATACAGTAACTAGTGTACTTCATTTCAATAGACTAAACTTTTTATGTTACTGCAATTTAGACTTATAGTTACGATACTTTTAACCAGTACTTTACTCGCTTCTAAATTTGAATTTTTTCTTTCTCCAGACCAATTTAAACGGCAAGAAAGACACAAAAAACAGCACGAAAGAACATTTTACTGGCTTCTATGATTGTTAAAGGTTTCATTATAATTGTCCGTTTTATAAAGATTCAGTTAGAACCGTAAAATATAATTAAATATATTTTTAATTAAAGTTGCTAATTTTATTATAATAATTATTCATCTTAGGAAAATTTTAATGTGAAGGAAAATATTGATAATCATTGTCAAATAGGTCTATTAAATTAACACATCCGCGCCGAAGCAATTTACACAATATGCCGCTACTGATGACAGAGGTAAAGCAGAATTTTGCGAACGCACTTCTGCGCACGACACGTCATTTACTGGCTCATTGGCCGTCGCTCCAACTTAAGCACTCAGAGCAAAATAATGCTATATAAAGCCATACTAAAACCTGTCTGGACCTAAGGGATTCAACTATGGGGAACAGCAAGTAACTCCAACATAGAAATCCTTCAACGATTTCAATCAAAGACACTAAGATCCTTAATAGTTGCACCTTGGTATGTCACCAACGAAACAATCCACCGCGACCTCAAGATACCCACAGTCAAAGAAGAAATATACAAGTTCAGAAGCAGATATAACACAAGAGTCAACTACCACCACAACCCATTAGTCACCCAACTACTTGACATGGAGACCCGCTACTTGACTAGATCCGCAGACTAAAAAGAAAATACCCTTTAGATTGAAGCATTAGATTCAACTAGAATCAACATAATATAAATTATTATAAACCAAGCTATTGTACCACGCCAAATGAAGTTACTTAAAATTCTTAACGAGAATTGATTGTAAATAGTCTACCAAATAAAAAAAAAACGACACGTCATGTATGTATATATAGAGAAAGAAACAACACCCACAAATTGAATAGATTAGTAAAGAAGTAACTTAAAAATTTCAGTTTCATTTCCATTGGAACTCATCCTTTATATTTGTAAATTTCATATATATGTATATACATACCACTGTGATTGGCATCCTGATACTTGTCGACATACAGAGTGTCATATTCTTCGATCGATTTCTTTCCTCCACACTGACAATCTACTTCTATGTTTCTCTGAAACAACAAAGAAATATATAATAAACATAAAGAAGCTTATACAAAAGATTTGTAAATCACATAAAATAACTGAATAGTGTGCTTAATAATTTATTTATTTTTTCGACGGAGTTTAGAAAGTGTCTTTGGTATCAGAAAATACCACAAAATATACAGAAAATGATTTTTCTTATCTTTTCACTGAATATATTAATTTTTATGTTTTTATGAATTCTGCTGCTAATGATCGTTGTCAAGGCTATTTCTAATGTTATATGCAAGTACATGAAATAAAAACCTTTTATGAAGTAGGCCAGAAATAGCAAACACATTTTCATATTTGTCTACGACAAGTGTTAAAAAGACTTGGAGGGAACAAATAAACACTTAGCGACTTTTTTTACGTACCATTACGTATGTTATACGAAACATTTTGAAATTTCATTAATATTGTAACGACACCTGACTATCATAATTGTATTAATAAAATATTAAATGACTATAAAAATGTACGCAGAAGTTATAAGTTATGTTTAATATAAGTACATACATGTTACAGAGAGATGACAAAAGTATTTAAATAGACAACAATTCACAATGTTAATAAATCTCAGTATTTAGTGACACGGTCTTTAATATTTATTATAGGCTTCAGATGACGATTCATAATGTATACCAATTTTTTACTAAATACGTATAAGTTCATAGGAAATGTCTTGTAATTTCTATATAATATCTTCAGACTGGGTTCAAATTTTTTCAATAGACTCACATCTCATTATGGTACAATGAAATTTCAAAATGTTTCATATAACACACACCATATACATCTCAAAGTTTTTTATGGCCAGTGTACGAATACTTTTTATACAGATCTCGGAAAAGAAGAAAGGTATCTAAGTTTGACATGTATACTTTTCTTCCTTCTTTCTTATGTACGTTTGCTGACTTCTACGAAACGGCGTCATCAATCGGGATGATTCTTTTCCCATCTTGTACGGCATCTTATTCCGTTGGTTATTTTTTAGCAAAAATCCGTTTCTTTTTTTTGCTTAAAATAAGTTTTTATGTATGTTCATCGATTACTTCGATTTGGATTATCTATTGGAATGAAACCTTGTGACAATAAAAATCATGTTACGTTGACCCTGTAATATCGATTATTTCGCTAAGAAATTTGAAATAAAAAATTTTTTACCAATTATTTTTAAACAATTTCTATTTTATTTGTATTTTATTTAGAAATGTATGCAACACAAGTTAGATTACTGATTTTGTAACTAAACAATGTATTAAATATATTGCAACCTTTTGCAACGTGGGGCAAAATTAAAAATACTTCTAATATATAATCTATTTCAATTTCTAATTGCATAAAATCACTAACGATTGAATCTTAAATTAGTGACAAGCATTTTTGTATGTATAATTCATATATATTAATACATTGAGCATAATTTGTACCCGCATGCTATTCGCACACTATCAACACATCTCTTTGGTCACTCTGTATTAAAATATATTGCAATTTAATGAAACTAAATACATATTTGCTGAAATTTAAAAATGAAAAACATTTATGACATTTTGCGTTGCCTTCGAGAAAGTTGCATATATATATTTAGTGTGCTGGTTAGTTAGTAAATGGATACTTTAACCGTTGTTGTATATGTGTCCAAACAAAATACAAATAAAATAGAAATTCTTTCATATTCTTTAGCGCTTTTCGGAGTCGATAATATTTCTTTGGCAAAAAATCTTTCTACGAACCACAATACATAGTTCAATGCAAATAGCTTCACTGAGTTGAATGGAACCTGTCTGTTTAAAGAAAGAAAGAAAACGCTTTTTTCAATATCTTATAACAGCTTTTCTGTTAAAATTTTCGTTTCCATAGAAAAACATATTCTCTATTTCGATCCGAGTTTAGACAACCCACTTAACCGCGAGAGAGGGAACGTCTAGTGAATTATAGTCTCGTACTTCTGGAACAAAGACTCACTTGTCACTAAAAGCTTGACAGATAGTGGATAAAGGTCGAAAAATCTGTGCAGAAGAAGAATAAAAGATAGATAATTACATCAAGACGTCGTCAGCTTCTGCCATCTCTCTTACATCCTTCTTTATCCACCGGTCTGGGAACGTTTCCCTCTTTCTTGACACTTCTTCTGACAAAAATAGTGTAGTTCATTTCGAAAACTATATCGTGTCCTTGAACATTATAAACAAACTTAAACTGAAGGACACATAGAATGCCTTAACGTAAAATTACTTTTTTCATATGTATAAGGGGATTTACAGAACATTTCTCTTTAGAGATTTGTACTAAGATAATAAGCAATGCTTGTAATGCAATATTGTGTACATATATACATGCAATAATAAGTGAACTGAAAGCTGTAAATTGTCTTTACTAAAAGCAGCAACTTTCTTAAACGTTTAACTAAAACGTTTCACACTGCTGTGAATGTAATTATAGTAAAACTATTATTTATAATTATGCTTGTCGGGTTTACATTGGAATTAGGATTAGGGGCGTGAAACGAATCGTCGTTTGGTTTACGCATTGTCGATAAGCAATAGAGAAGACATTGACTAGTGCAGATAAGATTATTATAGAATTGGACAAGCAACCGTGGCAATTAGACACTCGAGAAACTAATGATAATGATCCTAGGTTCAATAACGAATCCGCGGTCGACGGGGTGATGGATGAACGTGCCCGCAAAATCTAAGTCGGACTCTTTGTTAAAACAGGGAATATCCACCGAACGTACAGACGCTAAGTAAGTCGCTAATACGATCTCGCGAGAGAATGACTTTTCGTCGCGATGATGCTGCAGAGGAAAACTATGATGGGGTGTGTCTAAGGACACGAGATCATCGGATTCGTCGAGGATAGTCTTCGTTCAGAAAGTAAGGGAAATTAACGTTGCTGCTAATTGGTCAATCTCCATATCGGTGGTTAGAAAAGATGCTAGCCGCCCTCGAGGGAAAGTTGCTAGTGGGAGACGCCGTTCGTTGAAAGAAATAGATCTCCCCTATCTTCCCGTAGTTGGGACAAAGACTGTTTATCTGTTTGAAGGACTTTAGGTAACTAGATCTTAGTGTTTATAACGGCCCTCGGGCTAGCTGATCACGTACTGTGAAGACACATCGACATCTGGCAATCATCTTACTCGAAGAATAGGGACTGCGTGTGGCCACTGGACAGAGACCGTTGGAATGTTTACTGTCGCGTGTCGCCAGAGATATTTCTTTTAAGGAGAGCTATAAAATTACTTCATACCATTGTTAGGCAAAGCGTTCATCCCGTGACCGCGGCTACGTTCGGCGACTGGCTATCGCCTCGAGCCCAAGCTCATTATCACAAATCTTGAACAAATAAAATCGGATCGAAAGACGACATTTGTTTAATTACGCCTATGATAGATTACGGTGTTAAGGGATTTTCCCGGGGTTCCAAAGGGAAGGCTCCGATGTCCTTTCATCTCCGACATATATTTAATGTATATATATACAATTAATATATGTCGGAGATGACGGGACATCGGGGCCTTTCTTTTGGAATTTTTGGGAAGATCCCCAATACTTTAGTCTAGATTATTTATTACAGCTGTACTTAAATGATAAAACTTAGAAATAGTTGTTACGATTCAATCCTATTATGTTGGGCTCGTTGTGGCACAACTGGTCGCCGAATGTAGCCACGGTCACGGGATGAACGTTTTTACCTGACAGAGAAGTGCCAATATCGTAGGACAATATTGTGCGTTGTATTAACAATTAAACCCCGGGCAGCAGCAATGTCAACTCTACGCGGGTCTGCCTAGCAATGGCGGTTTGAATTTTGTTGGTATCCCCGGCCAATATGCAACGAACAAACGCGATCGTAAGGAGAGGAAAATTTCCATCAGTCTTTTATTCTTGCGACCTTGAAGAGTTTGTACATCGTCTTTACGTGCAATATTACACCGAGCGTCACAGCAAACGTTACTTTGTGCTTCAAAATATATTCTACGTTTACAAAGAGTTACCCCGTTGAACCTAAGAACATTATTACTATCATCTCGAGTGTTTAATCACCACGGTTATTGTCAAACTTTGTAAAAATCAATATTTATACCAGTAAATATAATCTCTATTGTACAACAACGATGGCTAGTCTGAATGAAGATTCGTTACACGCCCATGAACCTAACGATAACCCGACATATATATAACATGGATGAATATACACAGTGTTTAGGTATACACGCAATAAGCAATAGAGTTAAAATTGTAGACGATAAAAAACATTTCATTAGAAAGAATTAAATGGTTTCGAGTGATACATCACGTGGTGTATCTCCTCGAGAAGTAGGTGTTTCAAGGTCACCTCTATTGTTTTAAATGAAACTATATACACATTTTTTTATACATCATTCGATGAATTTTTAAATTTTCTACTGTTGAAGTGGTCACCACATCTAAGAAAACTCTACATCTAGTTTTTTTTAGTTTTCTGAAGCACTGAAGTCACTAACAGCGTATAGACCATAGACCATAGACAGTAGACAGGCAACGAGGGTGTCACGTAAACTTGAGGGTTATATGACGAAAGCAAGATAGCTGAGCCGTAACGCAACTGTTAACTTTGCTTTTTTATTAAACTTTATTTTTCACTTAATATTCACAATTGAGTATACACTGATCAAGTACGCGACTGGTCTCAGGGTAGAAACTGGTAAAGATATGTTGACTATTCTATGGATACAGAATAAGTGATGTTTTACTGACGATGCTGTGTCTGAGGAAAGCTAAGCGTGGGTGTGTCTAAGGGCACGGGCCCATCGGATTTGTTGATAACAATTTTGGTTAGGAAAGTGAGGGCAGTAGACACCGGTTCCGATTGGTTAATAAGAAGGTTGGTGAACCAGGAAGGGTTTTAACCGCCCTCGAGAGAAAGTTGCTAACGGAAGATATCAAACATGAGGAAAATTAACTTTCCCGTGTCAACCCGTAGCAAAAAATAAATGTAAAGGTAACCTGAAACAAAGTTACTTGTTTGGACTGAAGGACCTTAACTATAAAAATGCCAAGACCCATGGTGGGTCCTTAAAACTATTGAGGATACGCGCCAAGGATGTGCAGACATCTAACATTCGGGCTCGGGCAACCGAGGCGAACAGACGTGTGTAAGCAATCGTGCGCTCTAGTGAAGTGATTCAGAGAAGTGTTATGAATAGTGATAGTGAGGGGAAGTCAAACAATGCAGCAGCAGATACCAACAATCAAGATTGCAACCAAAGGAGAAAAGTATTATATAAACGTGTCGGTAGATTTACCAGGCTCAAAGCAACAGCAGCAAAACAACAACAACCAAAATGGCTACAGAAAAGATAGAAGAGCAGCGGAGACAGAAGGAGTGCAGCCACGATAACGAAAGATGTTACCAGGATGAAAACTGGAAGCCAGCAAAGACTAGCAAAAAATGTAAAATAATTCCAGGCACAAGTGCCGCAGGAAATCCAGATACAGAAAAGCAGCGATGGCTGCAATAACTACCATTAAGAAACTCTTTCAGCTCGCTAACGGAAAAAATAGACGATGACCCAACAAGCAAAACCACAACTCAACCAACACACATTACAAAACCACCACCAATATTTGTTAAGGCGCAAATAATAGACCCGCTTATTGATCGACTAAAAATTATAGTTGGGAAGGATAATTGCACAATAAAACAAACAAAATTAGAACAAGTAAAAATCCAAACAAACTCCCCAGAAATTTATAGGAAAGTGATTGTTAGGAAGATGATACATTTACACTGTACATGTGAATGTGTGTGTAAGCGTTAGAGGGTGTCCTGGTCTGAGTTGAGACAAAGGACAGTCGTCGTTAGGAAGCGTTTGAAAGAGTCGGTTGGCGACAAGCGTGCGTGCAAGACGTTCTTCAGAGTGGAATATAGATGTATAGCTGTTGTGTGAAATAAAGTCAGTTATTTGTATTTCCAAATCCTCATGATTTCCTTAACATGGTAGCAGAGCGTGGTTTATAGTTTTGCAAGATATTTAGTGCGTGTCTTTTCAATCTTGCGAGTTAGTTCGAGTGAGTTTCAATAAGGGAAGAAACGTTCAAAGAAAGAAGAGAAAAGATATACTTCGAGCACGTGGGAACGCTTGAGTAAGATATAAGGAATCAATTAAAATGGAGAGATCGGAAATCATGATACCTATATTCGATGGTGAGGATTATGGAATGTGGAAGCAAAGAATCACAATGTTTTTGAAGTATAAGGAATGTGATATTGTTATAACAAGAATGAAGAACGAAAGAGACAATGAAGACTGGGACAAAATGGATTTGAAAGCAATAAATATAATTTATAGTGCATTATCGAATAGACAATTGGAGTATGTTAGGGAAGAAAAAACGGCATATGAAATAGTAAAAAAGTTCGATGAAATGTACTTGAAAGAGTCGACGGCACTACAGATCGTGTGCAGAAGGAGATTGGAAAAGATAAGACTGGATAACTACGGTGATTCAGCATCGTTTTTCAGAGATTTCGAAAAATTAACAAATGAATTAAAAAGTGCGGGCGCACAAGTGAGTGAGAGGGAAAAACTAAATTACATGCTGAATACGTTACCCGAAGAATACAGCTACATAGCGGACATAATAGATGCATTGAAAGAAGAAAATCAAACGGTAGCGTATGTAAAAAAATAAAATTGAAATGGCGGAGAAGAGAAATAAGTCCAATCGTGGAGAAATGCAAACCAATGCCTTTTCTGCAAAAAAGGAAGGATGCTTCAGATGTGGAAGATTAGGACACTTTGCGAGAGAGTGTCAAAATGGCGTCCAAGCGGGAAGCAGTAACGGCTATTGGCATGGGCCAACACGTGGTCGCAGCAGAGGACAAGGGTACAAAGGCAATACGAGCAGGGGACGTGGAAACTTCCATCGTCAATCAACAACCGGCACGGGCGAGTATGGAAACTCAAGAGCAGGCACATGGATAGCAACGGCGCACGCAGCACACAACAGCGAGACGAATGAGATAAGTGAGAAGGAAATAATGTGGCTATTAGATAGCGGTTGTACCGATCATATAATTAATGATGTAAATTATTTTGATAAATCTATCGACCTAAAAGAACCGGTAAATATATATTTAGGCGATAATAGACCGATAAAAGCGACAAAAGTTGGGAATGTTATAAGTTATTTTGAAGCTTTCGGAAAACAAAATAAAATAAATATGAGAAAAGTTTTTTACGCGAAAGAAATGTCCGCGAATTTGATTAGTTTAGGTAAACTAACAGACAATAAGAATACGGTTATTTCCAAAGGAAATATTGCGAAAGTAATAGATGAGGATAATAAACTTACAGCTGTCGCGTTCAAAGAGAATGGGACATATAGAATAAAAAGTATATTGAAAGGGAAGAAGCACTTAGTAAACAGCGCCGAACGTAGTGGTATGAGTAAAAAGGAAAGATGGCATAGGATGCTAGGACACGTAAATTTTAAATACTTAAAGATTTTGGGTAAAGAGCAGCTAGTGACTGGCATACCGAATGAATTTGAAAAGGAACTTTTGAAATGTAGGGTGTGTATAGAAAGCAAAATGCATAACTTACCTTTCAAAAATAATCGAACTAAGGCTAGGGAAATAATGGAAATTATTCATACGGACGTATGTGGTCCCTTTAAGACTACCGGATTGAATGGAGAAAAATATTTTATTTCATTTATCGATGATTATAGTAAAATAGCTAGGATCTATTGTATAAAATCAAAAGATGAGGTCTTTGATTCTTTCGTACAGTTCGTAAATGAAGCCGAAAATTTAACGGGCAAGAGGTTAAAAATATTAAGATGCGATAATGGTAAAGAATATTTAAATAATCGAATTTATAAATTTGCTAGGGATAAAGGTATAAGAATAAATAATTGTCCAACATACGTACATGAATTAAACGGGACAGCGGAAAGGTATAATAGAACAGTGATGGACATGGCGCGTTGCTTGTTAGCGGAAGCGAAAGTACATAAAAAGTACTGGCCGGAAATAGTTTGTACAGCGGTATACTTGAAAAATCGAATATTAGCGAATACTATAGAGAGAAAGACACCTTTTGAAATATTTTTCGGGAGAAAACCAAGTGTCAAAAATCTACATCTATATGGAAGTAAAGTTTTTGTAAGAAGGCCAGAACAAAAAAGAGTTTCCAAATGGGACAAGAAGGCAGATATGGGAATTCTATTAGGATATAGTGAAGTAGGATACAGAGTCTTATTAGGTGGGAAAATAACAATAGCTAGACATGTAGAGGTCATAGAGACAGACACTAAATGTATCGGTTTTGAGGAAAATTCATTAGAGGCAGATAGAAATGATAGCGAAGATAATTATCCATTGGATGGTATGGATAAGGAAGAGTTAGAAGGTAGGGAAGATGAAAATGATAGTAGTACTGAAAGCTCAAACATTCCTAGGAGATCTACACGTATTAAGAAAACTCCAGTAAGGTATCCAGAAAAGGAAAATATTTGCGAGATTCATGCAAATTATTGTAAAGTAGATATCCCTTGTACATTTGAGGAGGCGATTTGTTGTGAAAATAATGAAGATTGGAAACAGGCTATGGATAAGGAAATAGAATGTCTCTATAAGAATAAAACTTGGAAATTGGTAGAAAGGGTAAAAGGCAAAGAAGTATTAGATGTAAAATGGGTTTACACGAAAAAATCAGAGGACAGGTATAAGGCTAGATTAGTGGTAAGGGGGTTTCAACAAAGAAACGTAGCCGATGACATATATTCTCCAGTAGCGAGTAATCAGACCTTTAAAATATTGTTATCATATTGTTGTCAAAATGGATTAATAATTGAGCAAATGGATGTAGAAACTGCCTTTTTAAATGGTGAAGTAACCTCGGAGGTATATGTAAATCAACCAAAGGGATATGCGGACGGAACGAATAGAGTTTGTAAATTATCGAAAGCGCTTTATGGGTTAAAAGAAAGTCCGAGGGACTGGTATGAGTGTTTTGATAGGTATGTGACGAGATTAGGTTTTAAGAAGAATAATGTAGAATTGTGCTTATATACTTATGGAGAGGGAGAAAATGTTGTTTATTTGTTAATATACGTAGACGATTTGCTGATTTGTAGTAAAAACAAAGGGAAGATACAAAGTGTAAAAAAATTATTAACTGATAAATTTGAAATGAAAGATTTAGGTGAAGTAAAAGAATATCTTGGAATAAATATAGACTATGATTATTTAAAAAAGGAAATGAGATTAAGCCAAAAGAAATACATAGAATCATTAGTAAACAAATATAAATTACATAATAGCAAATTGTATTGTACACCTATGGAGACCAACTTAAAAATTGAAAAAGCTGATATAAATAGAGAGGACATTGGATACAAGAATTTAATTGGCGCATTGCTGTATATTAGTGTAAATACCAGACCCGATATAAGTTATAGTGTGAATTATCTGAGTAGATTTCAAGATTGTTGTAACGAGACACATTTTAAATATGCTTTGCGAATACTGAAATATTTGTACCGGACTAGAGATTTAGGGCTACATTATAAAAGCAATGAAAAGTGCGAAACGATAGACTGTTATGTGGACGCCGATTGGGCAGGAGATCATATAGATAGGAAATCGACTTCTGGGTATGTAATTAGATTGTATGGAAATGTAATTGGATGGAAGTCTAAAAAACAAAGGTGTGTGACAAAAGCCTCAACGTATGCAGAGTATGTAGCTCTATCGGAAGCGGTAAGCGAAGTAATGGCTATCAGAGAATTAATGAAAATCTTCGATGTAAATCTAGACGATAACCCTGTAAAAATTTATGAGGATAACTCTGGAGTAATGAGTATAGCAAAATACGGAAATTTTACAAAAAATTCGAAACACATTGAAGTTCATTACCACTACGTTCACGAGTACGTAAAGGAAAATAAGATAAACATAATAAAAGTAAGTACAGAAGAAAACACTGCGGATATTTTTACGAAGGCACTGTGTAGAGAGAAATTTGAAAGGTTTAGGTCATGGATGAATGTAAACTAACAGGCATGTAAATACGATTAAATGTACAGTATAAATGTAAGGAGGCGTGTTAGGAAGATGATACATTTACACTGTACATGTGAATGTGTGTGTAAGCGTTAGAGGGTGTCCTGGTCTGAGTTGAGACAAAGGACAGTCGTCGTTAGGAAGCGTTTGAAAGAGTCGGTTGGCGACAAGCGTGCGTGCAAGACGTTCTTCAGAGTGGAATATAGATGTATAGCTGTTGTGTGAAATAAAGTCAGTTATTTGTATTTCCAAATCCTCATGATTTCCTTAACAGTGATAAATGAACTAAAGGAAAAAAATGCTATATACCACACGTACCAGCTCAAAACGGAAAGGAGCTACAAAATAGTTATAGGAGGATTACATCCTAAAACTAACACAGAAAAATTAAGCGAAGAACTAGCAAAAATTGGCCATAAAACAAGATCAATTGACAATATGACCAGGTATGACACTAAGCAACCACTACCATTATTCCTAATTGAACTAGAACCGAGAACCAATAATAACGAAATATACGAAGTTAAAAAAATTCTAAACACAATAGTAACAGTGGAACCACCACGCTACAAAAAAGAAATATCTCAATGCATGCGGTGCCAACAATACGGACACACAAAAAACTACTGTAATAGAAGCCCGGCATGTGTTAAATGTGCAAAAAACCATTTAACAACACACTGCCCATACACAGGAAAAATAGAAGAAGTTAGATGTTACAATTGTAACGGAAACCACCCAGCCAGCTATGAAGGATGTGAAATCAGGAAACAACTACAACGTAAACTGTTTCCACCACTTCGCAATAGATCAGATGATAAATACCAACAACAACTAAATACAACGGAAAGCAAAGCAACATTAAAAGCACAGAATGAAATAAAAGCTATAAACAGAAACACAGACCTCCAAGGAAACCGAAGCTACGCGCAAGTGGCCCAAAACATTAGACAAGCAACGCCCATTAACAATCAGAGTCAAAGCAACAACACCGAAGACGCTACAGAAATCAAAGTACTACTAAAACAATCAATCAAAAGCACTGAAATACTTACAAAAATGATAATCGAACAAAGCGCAGCCCTCAGACAGCAAACGGAACAAATAACAGTTATGCTATAACTACTCACAAACATGCTGAGCAAAAAATAAGAAATAAAAATGGGCACGCTTAAAATAACAGCCTGGAACTCTAACGGCCTATAACAAAGGGCCCTAGAAACCAAAACATACCCGTACAGTAACAACATAGATATACTACTCGTATCAGAAACGCACTTCACTGGAAAAAGCTATTTAAAAATTCCGTACTACACCATTTATGACACCAAGCATCCCTCAGGAAAAGCACACGGAGGGACCGCAGTAATAATAAAAAGCGACATTAAACATCACCTACACAGCCAAGTCAGTAAGGAACATATACAAGCAACTACCGTTACAGTATAAACTAGCAGCAACCATTTTCAGTTGTCAGCAGTATACGTACCACCGAGAAACAAAATTCCACCTCAAAAGTGGGAAGAGTACTTTCAACAATTAGGTTGACAATTAGGTAGGACCGACATACTGGCCGACAGACCTGAGCAAAATACCTGACCTACTTGATTTTGCAGTTACAAAGGGACTAAACGCAAATAAACTAAATATAGCACCCAGCCTCGAGCTTAGCTCCGACCATACACCCATAATAATTACATACAGAAACAAACCAATACTTCATAACAATTCAGAGACACTATGCAATAAAACAACCAATTGGCAAACATTTAAAGAAATAATTGAGAGCAAAATCAACTGCAACATCCCATTGAAAACACCTGAATACATCGAACAAGTAGTAACAACACTTACAGAAACTATTCAGGAAGCAGCATGGGCAACCACTATACCTAAATCAATAAATAGACAAACAAAAATAATTCCGCCAGACATCCTCGAAAAAATTAGAGAAAAAAGAAAAACGAGAGCAAAATGGCAAACACATAGATCAAAAGAAAACAAAAGACACTGTTACGTCGCGCAAGCCATCTGCACGCCATCCGGCGCTGCCTCACCACCGACGGTCTACGCACCGCCCTTCGACTCTCAATAAATCCAAGGAACCCGTAAAACGACAGCTTTTAATGTTATTGTTTTGACATATGTCGTCAATTTACGGAATAAGCTCTATATCCTAGAGATGCTTTCTGTTTATAGCCAGTTTAGAAAGGCCCTTGGCTTTACTACACGCTATTAGGAAACCTGGAGGAAGCAGGTAGTGACTTAGCAAAAAACGAATGTTTAATCACCGGGAAATCCAGGTTTTCCGTTAAACAAGACATCAACTAGCAACATTGGTAGGAGGCTCCATCCCCTCTGGTCATTCTTTAACATTGACTTAAACCAATGGACATCGTAGGTCGTTGCCCTCACTCTACTCACGAAAGGTGTGAACAACGAATCCATGTCCTTAATAAAAAGGGAAACACCCACACCGAGCTTTCTTCTGTAATCCTACGAAAACGAACTACAGTTTTTCCTACAACATTCATCCTGTCGATTACGAGGCTACTTCGGTTGTCTCTCTTACTCGTTCCTTGACTACGTCATATCTTAGGATATCGTCTACGTTACTGCATATCAGTGTAAAAGTGTTGAAAATATATAATGTTTATAGCTCTGTTAACCATAGTGTTATACTTATTCAATCACCCATATCATCCTAGCCGAAATAAGGGGATCGATCTATTCACGATGTCGATTCTTGCAATCGTAACGGAAATTTACGGCTCCCGTTGACGCCTTTTCGCAACCGTGTCTCCCCGCGATAGGCCGAAATTACAGACACCTAAATAAACTTGCAAAGGAAATAAAAAACAAAATAAAAGAACACAACAACAACGAGCTCACAAAATTCATAGACTCACTATCCGCACACGAGAACTCCAACTACTCCCTATGGAAAGCAATAAAAAAAATAAAGAAGCCAATAAAACTAGTCCCAGGAATCAGAAAAGCAGATAACACATGGGCGAGAAACAATGAAGAACAAGCGGAAGAATTTGTCAACCACCTAAGCAACACATTTACACCACATAATATCAATAACAGCAACCTCAATTGTCATACCGACGAGGATGCAGTAACTACTAGTACCTCAACTGACAAACACTACGTCATACCTAAAACAACAGCACAAGAAATTAGAAACATAATCGAGAAGACAAAAAACAATAAAGCACCAGGAATCGGCCTAATCAATGGCAAAATCTTGAAAAACCTTCCTCCAAAAGCGGTACGACGAATCACAATAATTTACAATGCAATATTAAGAATCCAATACTATCCTAAACTATGGAAACTAGCACAGATCAAAATGCTACCTAAGCCAGGCAAAGACCCACACCAAACAGCATCATACAGACCAATTTCACTACTTCCCGTACTATCCAAAATACTAGAAAAAATAATTTACGCCCGCTTAAAACTAATAATAGATAAGGAAAAACTGATGCTAGATCACCAATTTGGATTCAGAAACAAACACTCTACGATAGAGCAAATGCACAAACTCACTAATGAAGTAATAACAGCATTTGAAGGCAAACAATACTGTACAGCCCTCTTTATGGACATAGAGAAGGCATTCGATAAAAGAAATCACGAATGCCTTCTAAAAACAATCAGGAAACAATTCCCGGAACAAATTTATCATTTATTAAATTCGTACCTAAGCAGCAGAACCTTTATAATAAAAATTAAAGATACATGCTCCGAAGTTAAAGATATCAAGGCAGGGGTTCCGCAAGGAAGCGTCCTAGGACTAATGCTATACACACTATACACGGCCAACATACCAACAACTACCAATAGCAAAATATTGACATTTGCGGATGACACAGCTGTACTAGTCAGGCACACGAACCCTGTAACAGCAGTCACATTATTACAAGAACATATCACAAAAATAGAAAAGTGGCTTCAAGATAAACAAATTAAAGCAAACTCCGATAAATGCAACCACATGACATTCACACTGCTAAAACAGATATCACCAAACATTATACTTAACGGCACGCACATAACACAAACAAGGCAAGTCAAATACCTAGGACTCCACCTAGATACTCGATTCAGATGGAAACAGCATATTAAATCAATAATATACAAAATATAGACAGCAAGGAGACAAATACATTGGTTAACAAGTCGAAAATCCAAACTAAGCATAGAAAACAAATAAAAAATTTACAAAACGATCATAAAACCAGTCTGGACGTACGGAATACCACTATGGGGAACAGCAGCAATGAGCCATATAAGCAAAATAGAGATAATACAAGCTAAAATCCTCAGAACAATAGTAAACGCACCATGGTACGTCAGAAACGAAGATATACGGAAAGACCTTGGAATACCAACGGGCAAGGAGGAGATTAGCAGATACGCAAGAAGGTACAGAGAAAGAATAGCAACGCACCCGAACCGGCTGGCAGCGGAAACGATCAACACATCAAACATAGAAAGAAGGCTAAAAAGGAAACACCCAACAGATCTCACAAAGGACATAACCTAACAAACACGAAGATGGTACCCCGCTGGGGGTAACCACCCACATGTTATATTATTACAACACTAAGATATAACATTTTACCAAATGTCCTACTGGACAAATTGTAAAATTTAAATAAATAAATAGAAAAAAACCTCTCAATATCCCCACTATCCGCGCGTTTGTAAGGCGTCCGCGACCGTTGCCACGCACGCCTTCTTCTAGAACATTCGGCGGAATGACCGTTGGGATATCGATTATATTGTCACCGAATGCCGCCACATCTGTATCTCCATCATCAGTCCATCGGGTTTGAAGTGTGCCAGTCGTGACATTCGCCTGGTAAGTAGTCTTATTCGCACGATAAGTTGCGCGTATAAAATATTGCCTTTTGAAACAGATACGAATAAATAAATATATACCATGACATAATTTAGATTTTCATGCCTGACTCTCAATCCCTTAATAATGCATTTCAGAAATCCAAGGTGTTAGTTTTTAATGTAATTCAATTAGAATTGTATACCACGTTTAGACTCATCGGGCTCCACTGCGTATCGCGTCGGTTAGAATTCCGAAAAGCATTATTTTGTTGACCAGGCACTATTTTAAACATTCTTAAGAAATATTAAAAACAGCGATAGCTTTGTGATATAATCAAGCGTTGTGTATTTTCAGTTCTATTAATTGGTCATTAAGAAATTTATTTGGCAGCCTGGTCTGCAGCACACATGTGGTACTTAAAAAAATTTATTTGTTAGAAGTCGGTCACTGTTGATTTTTTTAATATTGTACTTTAACACTTTTGACGTAGAATGTTTCGAAAAGTTCGCTTGTATCTGATTATCGCCAACACCAGCTTTTATAAACAGAAAATTTGATATAGGAAAGTCTTATCGTTGCGATAGTGTTGTCTCACTGATGCAGAGACGAAAACGGACCTCACTATGAGGCTGTCACGTAAAATAACAAAAAAATAAAAAAAGAAATTTGAGGTGAAAAATAAAAAAAGAAACTTTATTTTTCTAACAACAATCCACTTTACAATCCACTTCCGAACTCTAGGCGTGACTTCCCAAGACTGAAGCTCTTACAATTTGACTTTCGATCGGATCCGATTACTTTCTTTTATCATCCCTCAACATCCCCACCGTCCATGCATTTGCTAGGCGTTCGCGACCGTTGCCACGTGCTGTTTCTTCTAGAACCTTCGGTGGAAGGACCGTTGGGATGTTGATGGTTCATTAGGCACTTCAGCGATATACATTGTCGCTGACATCCTTATCTCCATCGTCAGTCCATCGGATTTGAAGTATGCCGGTCGTGACAAGGCCATGCTGCCACACCGTCTCAAGTAGCTGGATCATGTCAATGTTTATTTTAGCATGGAACTGTCGCTGGTGATCAGGCTTATGAATCTTTCTCATAATAATTATCATACGGCAGACTTTTTCTACCTCCACAACTCCGTCGCCGATCCTTTTCTATTTTGCGTCGGAAGTTGTAGATATGTCACGACCGGCACACTTCATAACTGATGGGCTGTTGACGGAGGTAAAGATGTGGCGGCACTCGGCAACAATGTATATCGCCGAAGCTAAATGCCTAATGAGCCATCAATATCCCAACAGTCATTATGCCGAATGTTCGAGAAGAAGGGGTACGTGGTTGCGGGCGCCTAACAAACGCGTGGATAGTGGGGATATTGAGGGGTGTCAAAGGAAAAAGAATCGAATCCGATCGAAAGTCAAGTTGTAAGAACTTCAATCTTGGAAAGTCACGGCTGGAGTTCGGAAGTAAACTGTCACTAGTGTAAATAAAGTGTTAAGAAATAAACTCTCTTTTTTATTTTCATCTTCGATTTCTTTTTTTTTTTTTTTTTATTTTACGTGACAGATGCATGGACACTGTCGCATTATTGTGCGATCGATTGTTTTCCAAGCAATCGGTTTATCGGCTATGCACCGTGCAGTTATGTAGGAACTAGGGTTACACAAATGAAACGCGGGCAATGCGTATCACCTGTATGAATCGGGATAGCTGGCCCAGACGCAGCCGCGTACGGTGGTACGGCCGAGGAAATTTCACCTTTACCCAGCACAACCGCTGCTGTGTCTCCTCATTGCTTAGATAAGGGACGTTGTGAATAAATGGCATTGCTGTCTCCTATGCGCTGTTTAGGAAATTTCAAGCGATGGAGCAGAATATTCTGCTTCTGTAACATATATATGATGCTGCAAAATTTTTCCATTCGCAATTCCAAACGATTGGGGACTTTTTCATATAATTTTTAGAGGTCAGTTGGAGCAATATTAGAAGATTTTCTTTTAATGATGAACTAACCGCTTCCGTTGTTGTTCTGTTTATTGGCAAACATGTAATATATGTAATCTAATAGAACACATTAAATAATTGGGGATATAATAGAATATGTAAAATCTAATAAAACAGTGATCACGGAGGTATTTGTATACTTTTTATGAATATATTAAGTATGTTATACGAAACATTTTAAAATTTTATTTTTTAAATCTGTACTGGTAAAATTTTAAACGATTTTAAAAATGTATATCGAAGCTACAAGATATTTAATACAAGTATATATGTATATATTTTGCAGAAATTATTAAAGTATTTAAACAGACAATCATTCACGATATTAATAAGCCTCAGTATTCAGACTATCTCGAATATCTTGTAACTCCTACATATATTTTCAGATCAGGTTCATATTTTATCAACATTATTATCGTGTCATTGCAGTGTCAATAAAATTTCAAAATATTTATAAAACACGTACGATATACGATAAAGGATTGGAAATAAAATATAAGGGTGAATCAATAAGAGGTACGGTCTAAACTAATTCATTGTTTATTGGTTTGATCGAAAAATGTTTTAAATGAATTATGTGGCATCTGGTTCAAATTCATCGATTGGATACAATTTTGTTTTTTCTATATCATATTTTCTGAGATACCAAGGTGATCTTAAGTGTTTTAAATAGCACCGTATATCTCTTATAACATTTTTCGATCCAGCTAGACATTCTATAAAAAAAGCTATATTAATTTATGTATATCGAAAATCAATTAGTTTGGCAGATATTTTAATTTTAATTTGTCAAATTTATCGCACGAAGAACAAAGCCAACCAAAATCACCCAAACTCACATAATCTGATCTATATCATAATCCGGCAGCAATATTGAAAATTCGAAAAATATTCGAAATTATTCAACTTAACCCATTGTAACTTGAATTTACGACTCTTTCTGCCAATGAATAGTGACAATGGTTTTTATAACGAGTAATTTTAATAGCTGACTTTAAGATAAACTACTTTGATTGACTGAATTATTTTGCAAATAAACCGAGGCCTTTCTTATTGCTTTCCTTCGCCACGAATATTCACAGAGATTATAATTTAAATCGCCTTGTCTGACTCTTCCTCTTTGTAGACATAAAGACTCGATCTCCATCGAGATTCAATTGTTTGAGTATTGACCCCAGTTTGGTAATTTATAAAGTTAGCAGAGTGATTGACGGATTAATTTCTCTAATTAATTATTATTCGCTCTTTAAGCAGTCGTTCTTCAGCAATGGGGAAAAGTCGTTGTAGTAAAATATGTTTTTTGATAATCGGAATCAACGTATCATGATCTTGTCTGTTATTAGAGCACGTCTCTAGATGAAGTTGTTTGCTCTTCATGTATAAAGCACCAAAAATCTATCGGTCTACGATTACGTGACTTCTTTTGCATTTTCGGCGGCTAAATTTCATTTCATTAATTTCTACAATTCTTCCCTGTCTGCCAATTAGACCGTTAGTAATAAGCATTGTAACAATTGTTGCATGCACACCTGCAATAAGAATAGATATCCGCGATCGATTAGCACGAAGCATGAATCCTACCTAAGCTTTGAACTTCATTATGAGCGTTTTCATATTTAAATCCACGGGCAAAGTAGGCCTCATGATTGATAGCATTATAATAAGTCTTCTATTGAAATTTTATTGTATTCAAATAACGATTTCTTGATCATAGTACGATCCATATTGTGTTTATGATATCTCCATCGCATACCAATGCGTATATTGACACGTTTGTATTATCGAGAACTTTTTATTAATTTTATGTTATATTTGTCATCTTTTGGACATTTTCGTTTAGACAGCAATAGTCATATATCTTATGAGCAAGAAATGCATTTATCTCATGTCACTAACACTTCTAAGACGAGATATTCAATGTTCCAATGGAAGACAAGGAAAACATAAAGAAAAAGACATTACATTGTCTTTTATACGATAAGTTATTTGTCCATTAAAATGTTGTACGGTAAAGCTAAAATATTTTTTAAACTAATCATTTTACCCAAGTATCATAATACTTTTTTGTAGATGTTGAGGTTATTAGATGTATAAACAGAGCAACACGTGGATAAATTGTAAGGAAGAAAATATATTTTAATACAGAAGTGTAAGTACAAGTAGCAATATAATTTGAGCTGGTTCAGATCCGCACGCTAGCAGTGTTACCCTATAACTGAAAACCCCGAAGTCCTTGTAGCATCAATCCACATCTCTGGTCTCTGGACCAGGGCACACACAGCGGGCAAGATGGCAGCTAGATGTCTTTTTTTTATTTATTTATTTAAATTTTACAATTTGTCCAGTAGGACATTTGGTAAAATGTTATATCTTAGTAGTGTAATAATATAACATGTGGGTGGCTACCCCCAGCGGGGTACCATCTTCATGTCTGTTAGGTTATGTCCTTGGTAAGATCTGTTGGGTGTTTCCTTTTTAGTCTTCTTTCTATTC
The DNA here is from genome assembly GCF_040668555.2 of Bombus flavifrons. Lineage (NCBI taxonomy): Eukaryota > Metazoa > Arthropoda > Insecta > Hymenoptera > Apidae > Bombus > Bombus flavifrons. The sequence goes on along the minus strand of NC_138453.1, from coordinate 2,560,138 downwards.
TTGATGTGTTGATCGTTTCCGCTGCTAGCCGGTTCTGATGCGTTGCTATTCTTTCTCTGTACCTTCTTGCGCATCTGCTAATCTCCTCCTTGACCGTTGGTATTCCAAGGTCTTTCCGTATATCTTCGTTTCTGACATACCATGGTGCTTTTACTATTGTTCTGAGGATTTTAGCTTGTATTGTCTCTATTTTGCTTATATGGCTCATTGCTGCTGTTCCCCATAGTGGTATTCCGTACGTCCAGACTGGTTTTATGATCGTTTTGTAAATTTTTAATTTGTTTTCTATGCTTAGTTTGGATTTTCGACTTGTTAACCAATGCATTTGTCTCCTTGCTGTCTATATTTTGTATATTATTGATTTAATATGCTGTTTCCATCTGAATCGAGTATCTAGGTGGAGTCCTAGGTATTTGACTTGCCTTGTTTGTGTTATGTGCGTGCCGTTAAGTATAATGTTTGGTGATATCTGTTTTAGCAGTGTGAATGTCATGTGGTTGCATTTATCGGAGTTTGCTTTAATTTGTTTATCTTGAAGCCACTTTTCTATTTTTGTGATATGTTCTTGTAGTAATGTGACTGCTGTTACAGGGTTCGTGTGCCTGACTAGTACAGCTGTGTCATCCGCAAATGTCAATATTTTGCTATTGGTAGTTGTTGGTATGTTGGCCGTGTATAGTGTGTATAGCATTAGTCCTAGGAGGCTTCCTTGCGGAACCCCTGCCTTGATATCTTTAACTTCGGAGCATGTATCTTTAATTTTTATTATAAAGGTTCTGCTGCTTAGGTGCGAATTTAATAAATGATAAATTTGTTCCGGGAATTGTTTCCTGATTGTTTTTAGAAGGCATTCGTGATTTCTTTTATCGAATGCCTTCTCTATGTCCATAAAGAGGGCTGTACAGTATTGTTTGCCTTCAAATGCTGTTATTACTTCATTAGTGAGTTTGTGCATTTGCTCTATCGTAGAGTGTTTGTTTCTGAATCCAAATTGGTGATCTGGCATCAGTTTTTCCTTATCTATTATTAGTTTTAAGCGGGCGTAAATTATTTTTTCTAGTATTTTGGATAGTACGGGAAGTAGTGAAATTGGTCTGTATGATGCTGTTTGGTGTGGGTCTTTGCCTGGCTTAGGTAGCATTTTGATCTGTGCTAGTTTCCATAGTTTAGGATAGTATTGGATTCTTAATATTGCATTGTAAATTATTGTGATTCGTCGTACCGCTTTTCGAGGAAGGTTTTTCAAGATTTTGCCATTGATTAGTCCGATTCCTAGTGCTTTATTGTTTTTTGTCTTCTCGATTATGTTTCTAATTTCTTGTGCTGTTGTTTTAGGTATGACGTAGTGTTTGTCAGTTGAGGTACTAGTAGTTACTGCATCCTCGTCGGTATGACAATTGAGGTTGCTGTTATTGATATTATGTGGTGTAAATGTGTTGCTTAGGTGGTTGACAAATTCTTCCGCTTGTTCTTCATTGTTTCTCGCCCATGTGTTATCTGCTTTTCTGATTCCTGGGACTAGTTTTATTGGCTTCTTTATTTCTTTTATTGCTTTCCATAGGGAATAGTTGGAGTTCTCGTGTGTGGATAGTGACTCTATGAATTTTGTGAGCTTGTTGTTGTTGTGTTCTTTTATTTTGTTTTTTATTTTCTTTGCAAGTTTATTTAGGTGTTTTTGTTTTCTTTTGATCTATGTTTTTGCCATTTTGCTCTCGTTTTTCTTTTTTCTCTAATTTTTTCGAGGATGTCATATTGAGGGGTGACAAAGAAAAAAAGAAACAGATTCAATCGAAAGTCAAATTGTAAGAGCTTCAGTCTTAGAAAGTCACGGCTGAAGTTCAGAACCAAATCGTAATGGGTGTAAACCAAGTGTTCAAAAAGAAATCCTCTTTTTATTTTTTTTATATTTTATTTTTTATTTTTCTTTTCATCTGAGATTTCTTTTTTTTTATTTTACATGACACGAACATAGCTCAATTGTACTTCCTATTCTAGCCGAATTTCTTGCGTAAAAGTCCGTAAATTTGTAAACTCAATACCTCAAAAACTAATTGAAATTGGTCATGCAAATGGAACGTTAGTGAATTCATCTTAGGAAACATTATGAAATGATCTGAAGAAAAATATATAGTTCGATGTAGGAAAACGAACTTAACGTTCTTTGTTCGGAAAGTAATTATGTAAAAGCATTTGCCTTCTTCATATAAAATATTTTTTTTATCCGTAATACATTAGGAAATCAGTATGTAAATGGCTGTACAGATTTACCGCAGATACTTTGTATAAATATATAATAAGTAATAAGGTTGAACTTTACTTTAAAGAACCAAACACAATTGACCTTTTTATGTGCGATATTGTAGTTTTCGATGCGTTGAATGTAAAAATGTAAATTGTAAGTTGCCGAATTCCTTAGTTTAAAAGTTATAACTAGAACAAAGGATAGAATCCAATTGGCGGTCAGCTAACAATATAAGGGGGAGAAGTTGTCTCTGTGCAAACTTTTTTGACATCGTTTTTATTATCATAACAACATTGATTTATCATCGTGGATGGAAGTGATTCGAAGACTGCAGGTTATTTAAGAAGATAAGCAGAAGTCGAGAACTTGTTGTGACTGCTCATTTGTGCGGACCAATTAGATGTCACTTGTACAGTCCACTCATTGAGTGAAACATGAATAATAGCCAATGTAGCGTCAAAGTAAAGTGTAAAATATCCTAAAAATTCTTAGTGTTACATAGATATAATTTTTTAATCTCTGGATTCAGCAAACTTCAAACCTGCATTTTCGGATTCTACGCATCGAAAATAATTAGATTGCACATAAAAAGGTCAATAACTTTTGGTTTCATGAAGTGAAGTTCAGCCAGTAATAATATTCTATACACAATAATGTCCGAATGTAAGTAATTTTCTCTTTTATAGTCATTATAATTTAATTAATTTAATATATTATAATTTTATTATTACTAAAATGTTTATGAAAAAATAGTTTGTTTAAAAGTAATGTTCTATAATATTATGAAAATTACGCTTCTTTAATCCTGCAAAGTTCCCATATTTAGTGATGATGACATTGTCAATAATATTTAATTCCATAAAAAGGCAATTCTTTCCAATGATTATGGTAGTGAGGAGAACTTTTTAAAATAAAACAATTCTTCCAAATACTTAACAGAAATCGTGAATTGCGGTCATAAATCGTCTATACTGCTCGCCGCATATTCACACTCATAAGACTGCTAAGTGCTACGTGTTGAGTATCAATTTTGGTTACTCGAAGAAAAACTAAAAAGACAGCGTATTATAATCATGTAGAATCACAAACTGTGCGAATTTTTAGAATTTTTAAAGTTATAGATATTTAACGACTTTATTTATATAGAATCGACAATAATAACAAATATTTTTTTGCTATGCTGATAATACAAATTTCAGTTTATCTGTATTCTATAAAATTGCTTGAAACTTATGGATGCTAATGAAAATGGAGCAATAATAACGTCATTCGGTAGGATTTAGGTATTTATTAAGAAATTATGTACACATAATTATATTGAAATTGAAAAAATTATAAAAGACAATTACAAAGAAAGGAAGAAAATTATAAAAAGTAGTAAAAGCTAAACAAAAGATTACAGAAGTATACTCATACTTACACTACTTCATCAATGAATATTCAACACAGCTGTAAAACATTCAGGGAACAGATTTTCCATGTTCTTTATATCTTGCCGATAGCGGTAGACTTAGAGAAGTATAGCGAAGGAAAAAAAAAGATTTCAATTTAAAATATCATACGAATTGTTAATTTTTTAATATGCTACCTTAACACTTTCTAACATATGATATTCGAAAGAATTAAAAAAAAATGTAAGGTTGATCAACACATATCCTCTACGCATTGTCCTACAAAAACTCTAATTACGTCAAATTATATCCCCTTCGAAATAATCCAACTTTCATTTGAAACATTTTTTATTAAAATCATTACTTGCGCAATGATCGAAGTGATGGGCCCTGTGTAGGCATTTTAAAAATGAGGTCAAACTCGTTATAAGGTTTTGGTTTATAGTAAATTTTATATAAAATTATGTGGCTACTGTCGCATTGCCCGATTATAAAATCTCGCCAACGTGTCGAATATTCTTGTAGTAACTTATGGATCTTAGAGTAAGGACAAGTAATGATGCTTTAAATAGGATTTAGTGTAGTTAAATGAACGATACTCAGTAACAAAAAACCGATTACAATATCGTCGTACGTATTATTATCATACAAGCCCTAACTTCGCCGATTCACACTCCGTGATATCTCAACTCACAATGCGTTTCTCCATTCGCATTCTGGCCGTTCTAGCATCCTTTTGTCTTTTCCTAGGCCCACCACACGCGTAGGTGGGGTAGGTTCCGCAGATGCTCGTGGCCAGGGTCACGTAGGCCTTTTCTACGAAACTATGCACTTGAAAAGACCGATGACACATTTACGGACCCGACGGCGCCTCGGCTCTCGCGACATTGTTCATGGTTAACTCGATGTTCATTAGGCCCTTTTCCCCGATACTACATTATATTAAGAAAGGATTTCAGACAAAAAAGTTTCATTGTTGCGTTGGTAAGGGTTTCATTAAAACGAAGGCGAAACTGTTGACTGCGGATCCGGTGATGCGACAAAGATCAAGTTTCAAACAGTCTGGGCGATAAATACAACTTTGTTCCATCGCACAAGTACCACTTAGGACGAGTCCATTTATAATGCTGTATTTTTTCATGTTATGTTTGTAGGCTGGTCGGTTTGTCGTTTGTGCAACGTGAGATTAGAAAGAGGTTTAAATCGTATCTGACGATCAACTGCTTCTGAAGCAGTCTAGTCTGCATTTTAATCTAGCAACCGACTGTAGAAGCCAAATTTTATTAAAATGCCATTATTTTTAGAATATATTTATATTTAATAAAAATTAATAAAAACGTATCCATTTTCCAATAATAATTAATATTGTTAAATATTTCTGTATTAAAAGGTGCATTTGAAGAACTATTCTGCTTTTCCGATTTCGATGATTTCCGAATATATTGTAAAGCTTCACATTTTGAATAACTGTTTGTTATAGATATGTCGGAGCAGAAAGGACATCGGAGCGTTCCCTTTGGAACTTCGGGAAAATCCCAAAACACCATAACTTAGATTCTATTATAGGCGTAATTAAAGAATTGTCGTCTTTCGATCTGATTGTATTTGTTCGAGATTTGTGATAATGAGCTTGGGCTCGAGGCGACAAGCAGTCGCCGAACGTAGCCGCGTTCGCGGGATGGACGCTTTGTCTAACAAGGGAATGGAGTAATTCTATAGCTCTAGCTATAGCACAGTAAACATTCCAACGTTTTCTGTCCCGTGGCTCGCCACACGCAGACCCCATTTTTCGAATAAGATGATTGCCAGATGTCGATGCGTCTCCGCAGTACATGTTCGGCTAGTGAAGGCCCGTTATAAATCTTAAGATTTAGTTGGCTAAAGTCCTTCAGACAGACAAACAACCTTTGTCCCAACTACGGGAAGATAGGAGAGACCTATTTTTCAACGAACGGCGTCTCTCACTAGCAACTATCCCTCGAGGGCGGCTAGCATCTTTTTCTAACCACCGATATGGAGATTGACCAATTAGCAGCAACGCCAATTTCCCTCACCATCTGAACGAAGACTATCCTCGACGAAACCAAGGATCTCGTGTCCGCAGACACACCCCATCATAGTATTCCTCTGCAGCATCATCGCGACGGAAAGTCATTCTCTCGTGAAACCGTATTAGCGAGTTACTTAGCGTCTGTACGCTCGATGGATATTCCACGTTTTAACAAAGAGTCCGACTTAGATTTTGTGAGCATGCTCATCCACCATCCCGTTGACCGCGGATTCGTTATTGAACCTAGGATCATTGTCATAAGTTTCTCGAGTGTCTAATTACCACGGTTACTTGTCCAATCCTATAATAATCGTATTTGCACTAGTCAATGTCTTCTCTATTGCATAACGACACTGTGTAATCCAAACGAAGATACATTTCACGCCCCTAACCCTAAATTCCAACCTTTCTCCGACATATAAATTCGTCCCTATTTGTTAGTCTATTAGTGGCACTTATTCAGTAATATTTTTACGTTAATCTTTTTATTTTCGTTTCCTAGTGGCGTGTGTTCATTTTGTGTATTCAAATCCTTACACGCGCTGTTTGCATACAGTAGATTTCGTTTCTTCGTTACGGCACGTGTGGAGCGCGGAACGTGACAAAATCTCAAACGGGACGGAAATGACGCTTAGTTTTCGACAAAATCGACGAAATCGTCAATATTTGCGAGCCGTTCCGCTTGTTTCGACGCTGAAACTGGCGTGCATTGAATTCTGCACGGTAAATGGAGTAAAATGAGCGCTTAAACGTCGAAGTATCTCAAACGGGAAGGAAATGACGCTTAGTTTTCGTCAAAATCGACGAAATCATCGAGATTTGCGAGCTGTTCCGCTTGTTTCGACGCTGAGGCTGGCGTGTATTACATTCCGCACGTTAAATGGAGTAAAAAGAGCGCTTAAACGTCGAAGTATCTCAAACGGGAAGGAAATGACGCTTAGTTTTCGTCAAAATCGACGAAATAATCGAGATTTGCGAGTTGTTCCGCTCGTTTCGAGGCTGAAACTGGCGTGCATTACATTCTGCACGTTAAATGGAGTAATGTTACGTTCTTGTTTGATTGAATTAATTTTAAACCGTTGAATTCGCAAGATTTTTTTTTTATTATTTGTTTTAATTTTAATTTGTTTTTTGTGTTGTTTTAATTTATTTTAATTCAATTTAGCTCGATTTATACGGTAGTTGCTGCCACCAGAAATAGTCTAAGGACTATTTCGATTAGAGAAATTTCTTTCGATTGTTTATTAATTGATTATTCGTTCGGTAGCGTTAATTAATATTCAGGCTACTGATAATTAGTTTCCACGTTTCTGCTAACCTGCTATGCGCAGGGATACTGGCACGGAAGAGGATTAAAGTTGTATGCAATGGATATTTGTCCTCGTTGAACGGATCGAATCGCTTAGGTATATTTTAATAATTGGTGATAAGTAGACTGGATTCAGTTCCCGGATGTGCCGAAATTGTCAGAGTAGAAGAAAATTTTACAAAATTGAGTTCTTACCTTGTAAAGTAGGTTGCGTCAGGGGCCATCACCTTGTAATGGTCGTTGGAGGTTTAATTATTCAACTCGGGTATAACTTTTTATCGAATTTCTACTTTATTTATTTATTTATTTTGATAAGCACTTACAAATATCTAACCGGATTAATATCGCAATTTTATTTTAACAACGAAAATGAGGACTCTAAGAATCTCTAACTCGCTCGCGACTCTCCCTCTTCCTCTTTTCTGTATTTTATAATGAATGGCTAAAGACCGTCGAAACGCTAAGCGTTGATGAACGTTATGATGAGCTTAAGCCGTAAGAAATTACAATGGAGTTCGTAACGTACTATTCGCGACAAAATAATGGAATGGAGTAAGTAACGTACTATTCGCGACAAAATAATGGAATGGAGTAAGGCTCGTACTATTCGCGACAAAATAATGGAATGGAGTAAGTCTTTGCTGTATGTTGCTACGCTTATTTATAATGCCATTCGCCACGGGGTGGTGGTCCACTGGGGGTATGCTTCCGTGGGAATCGGGACGTTGCAGTTTTGGGTTTCCTGAGATCGTACGTGAGAGAATGTGAATTCTGTAATCGTTGATGTCTCCTTTGCTTCGTTATCTTGTCTTTTGACTTCCAGATTCCCATCGGTCCTATTTTCTGCTGAGGTAGCGTCTAGGAGACTTGAAGGGGTCCATGCTGATCTAGTCTTTTCTCGAGAATTTTTATGTGAGTACTGTGGGAATAATTTTTGTTCTTTGGCGTGTGGAAGGGCCGGTGGCTGGAGTCTCATTATTATATCGACATTTGCTCGGGCAACACGCGCGATCCGCCACTCTCCTGCAATAAGGATTTCTTCTGATTTATCTTGCGTAGGTTTGGTCTTGAAGAATATTTCCATGTTATGGTTGCTTCCGGGATTTAATTTGATTTTCGATTTTTGCTGTTTTCGTGGTTTTGATCTCTTTTCCTATTTTTTGTTGTTTCATCGACGTTCGAACAATGTTTGTGGAGGCGTTTCTATCGGAGGTTCCCATGCAGATTTCCCTGGTGCGTATCTTGTTTTTCGTCCGTTTAATTCGTCCTGTTTTGTTCTATTTAAACTGTGTTATGTGTTGTTTCAGCGCAAGAGAAAGTGGGATTCCGAAGAACCGTGAGTGATTCCAAACGATGCATTCAGCGCACGACGTGTTGCGAGTTCCATCCTGAAGCTCCTTGTCTTGATTTCGCTTTTGCCGCTTTGGATATACCCCGTTCATATGTTAGTTATATATATGTCGGGGTGGGATTGGAATTTTGGGCGCGTGACAATTCTTCACGTGAGTTATCCATTGTTTAACACAACTAAGATTATATTTTCACTTATACACAAGTCTGTTACAAAGATTAACAAATAATAAGTCTAGAGAATAATAAACTTAACAAATAATGAAGTTAGCGAAAAACATATTGAACGAATAATAAACTAAACAAATAATAAAGTTAGTGGATAATAAGTTGAACGGTTAGTAAGTCTAACAGATAATAAAGCTAATGAGTAATACGTTTAACGGATAGTAAGTTCAATGAATAATATGGTTTACAAACAATAAGTTAATAATCGTTATAAACAATAATTTGAGTTCAAACGAATCCACGATCAACGGGATGACTCCTTACTAAGCGCAGACTGATCTTAAGCGCAGAAACACGACGTGTCACTCTCTAAAGCAGCCACAAGACGAATGCCAGTCTCGTGGAGATTTTTCTCCCCGTACGATTGCATTTTGTTTTCTATGCCCGTTTGGAAGCATCGAGAAGGTTCCAAACGCCGTTGCTAGGCACACTCGTTGGAAGCATCGAGAAAGTTCCAAACGCCGTTGCTAGGCAGTTTCTGCCTGGAGTTTTGATTACTAATACAATGTATGTCCCATTGCATCGGCACCTCCGAGGCAACGTCACACGTGGCTAGGCCCGCTCTCGAGGTCGCATGCCGCCACAACCACATTTCTCGGAGAACACATACAACCACTCCAGACCTCCGTTAGATAAAACATCCATCCCGTGACCGTGGCTACGTTCGGCGACCAATTGTCGCCTCGAACCCAATCTTGATATCACAAATCTCTAACAATTACAGCTATGATAAAATCCAGGCTAGACTACTAGAAGATGTTCCCAAAATTTCCAAGGAACGGCTTCGGCTTTCCTTTCATCTCCGACACGGCCATTCTGACTGTCACACGTCCTCGTGTGTAGCTAAAATACAGAGTTTTTTTTTTTAACATTAGACTCGTTGTAACTAATATTATCTACCATTCAGTTAAATGTTCCAAATAAGTCAAGGGTCCAGTTTGACAGCAAGATTCCGTTCGAAGGTTTAACAAACAAAGAAATGAAAGAGAACTCAAATTGGTAGTGTCATAGTTTGTATTTCGAAGTACTAGTTGCATTCTGTGAGTCACCAGTCAGACCGCAACGACACGACAGATCATTTTCGATTCCGTACACGGGTGAATCTCAGATTGTTGGATCGTGTTACCACATTGGGCGTACTACGAAAGCGCAGAACATCTCACTGGACATATTACAAAAGCGCAGAACATCTCACTGGACGTATTACGAACGCGCAGAGCACCACACTGGGTGTATTACTAAAGCGCAGAGGGTCACAGTGGACGTATTACGAACGCGCAGAGAGTCACAGTGGACGTATTACGAACGCGCAGAGCATCTCACTGGACGTATTACGAACGCGCACAGCACCACACTGGGTGTATTACTAAGGCGCAGAGGGTCACAGTGGACGTATTACGAACGCGCAGAGCATCTCACTGGACGTATTACGAACGCGCACAGCACCACACTGGGTGTATTACTAAGGCGCAGAGGGTCACAGTGGACGCATTACGAACGCGCAGAGCACCACACTGGGTGTACGACCACGACGTGGTATTAATGATCCTCTGAGGTCCGTGCACTCGCATCGTTATTATCACCGTCGCTGTCATCGTCGCAGACGTCCAACTCATCAGGAACGCAACTATTTGGCATTTTTCTTAGTTTGTCATGTCTGTCCTTGTATGTCCGTTTACCGTCTAAGGTCTTTAATGTATATCGGTCCCCTTCCAAAATCTCTGCTATCACGAATGGACCCCTGAATTTCGGGTCCAACTTCGTTTGGTTCCTTTCCTCATTTTTTCGTAACACAAAGTCACCAAGGTTAAACCTAACTATCTTGGCTTTCGTTTTGTCGAACCTGTCTTTATCATAGCTAGCGCAAGTCTCCATGTTCCGTATCGCCTGTTGTCTTACACTGGAGATGTCTACTTCCTTTTCCTCGACACTATCAGACAACGTTAAACCGTAGGGCCTTGCTGCCTTGCCAATTAATAACTCCAGAGGACTTGACTTAGTTACACGATTGGTGGTGCAATTCAAGGCTAACTGTATCTCGCCAATCGCGTCTTGCCACGTTCGCCCGGTCGTTTCTACCGTCGAAAACATATTTTTTAGGGTGCTCATAGTACGCTCTACCTGTCCATTGGCCCTACTAGCACCGGTTGCTATTAAGTGGAGTTTAATGTGCCTATCTTGACAGAAACTTTGGAAATCTTTACCCGTAAAGCATCTCCCCTGGTCCGCTATTACCCGGCAGGGGTTACCGAATAAAAATATAGCGGACTTAAGCGCTTTAATGGTATTTAGGGAGTCTATCTTACGGGTATGGTGCAAATATACGAACTTGGTGAAGGCGTCGACCAGCACAACGACATATTCCTTCGAGTCGCTTTTACCACTTAGTTTTCCCGTGATATCCATGTGAACCGTGTGCCAAGGTATGCTGGTCTTAGGTATGGGATGTAGTTCGGCTTGTGTTTTGCCTGAACTAGCCTTTGAAACTCGACAAGCATGACAGTTCTCGACGAATTTGCGAACGTATTTCGCCATTCCCTCGAACCAATAACACTCGTACAGTTTCTCGAGCGTTTTATCCCATCCTAAGTGCATAATTGACTGGTGCACATGGTTGATCACGGACCACCTAAAGCCTCTTGGGACAATGGGCAAGCAGAGAGTTCTGCCTCTCCTTTGTATCTTACGATACAGGGTGCCGGATCGTAATTCGTACGTGTTCGCAACGTCGTCCGCAAGCTCGTCGTTCCGCAACTTATCGACGATTTCCATAATTTGAGGATCGCGACGTTGCTCCGCCAAGAGCCAATCTTCGGAAATTTCGGCCAGATTGATTTCTTTTTCGGCAATTTTGACGATCGTACGGTGATCCGAGTCTACGGGGTTCCGCGAAAAAAAATCGACGTGAGCCATTCGTCTGCCTTCCTGATACATAACGTCAAAGGTAAAAGTTTGTAGGTAAGCCCACCACCTGTAAATCCTGTCATTCAAATGCACCTTATTGCTGGATGCCTTCAAGGAATTGCAATCAGTAACGACAAGGAATTCTCGCCCGTGTAGATAGTGGCGAAAATGCTTGACGGCGTTTACGACTGCTAACGTTTCTAATTCGTAGGAATGATATCTAGATTCCGTTGGGCTAGTCTTTTTGCTGTAATACTCTACTACTCTATTTTTACCTTCGACCTTCTGCATTAGGATAGCCCCGTAGCCTTCTGAACTAGCGTCGGTGTGTAGCTCTATTGGGTAATTGGGATCAAATATCATTAGCACCGGTTCATCGGTCAGAATAGAAATTATTTTTTGCCTTATCTTTTCATGTTTATCCGTCCAATTTATGTTCTTGTTACCGGAAGTGAGTGCATACAAAGGTTTCATTACTTGTGAGAATTTTGGAACGAATTTTCGAAAATAAGAAGCTAGACCGATGAACTGCCGAAGCTGTGTAACGGTCGTCGGTGCGGGTAAAGAGCTTAAGGCGTGTATTTTTCCCGGGTTGGGGCGAACTTCTCCGTTACAAATTACATAACCCAAATAGAGTACCGAGGTCGTTAGAAAAGAACATTTTGCAAAGTTAAAAGAGAATCCGGCTTTTACAAGGGTATCTAATACGATGTCCAATCGTTCTAGGGCTTGATCTACCGAGTCAGCGATAATTAAGACGTCATCCAGGTAAACTATGACGTATGAATAAGCAAGGTCGCCTAAGGCTTTGAAAATGGCTCTTTGGAAAACGGCTGGTGCATTTTTCAACCCAAACGGCATCGTTACATATTCGTACTGACCGTCGGGGGTGACGAACGCTGTATATTCAGTGGAGTTAGGGTGAATAGGGATCTGATGAAATCCACTGGCCATGTCCAAGCTAATAAAGTATCTCGCACTCTGCAATCTCACGATTTGATCAGCAATAAGGGGTAAGGGATACCGATCCGCGACCGTGTTTTTATTTAGCGCCCGGAAATCTACACACAATCTGTCCGATCCGTCCTTCTTCTTCACGAGTAACATGGGGCTCGCGAACGGCGAATTACTAGGTTTTACAATTTTTGCCCTAATCAGTTCACTTATCCGCTCGCGCACTATTCTCCGCTCTTCCCCGCTAAGTCTGTAAGGACTTCTCTGTACGGTGACATTAGGGTCAATCAACCGAATTTCTAACTGGCCCGTACTCACACGCGTCCGCGGGAAACCCGTAATAAATGACTCTTTGAATTTTTCAAGGACAGAGATCAATCGATCTTTGTCGTTACCAACTACATCAGTGTTGATCTCGTTAATGTTGACCGCATCTTCCACGACTTTGCTACAGGCGTTAACCATTTTTGTCTTGCAAATATCGACGCTATTTCGTGTAATATTCACGTCAAAACCTTGGCTCAAAATTTCACGACCAATCATGATACCATATTTTAAGTAGCTATCAGCAAGGACATGAAAAGTTATCTCCAGTGTAAAACCGTTAATACATACAGTGGACAAGATCTGAAGTGTACTGTTAACACAAGTATTTCCTATACCTCGCATTACTACTACATCAGTCGTTCGTTTGCCGGAAAATTTCGAAGATATAGATTCTTTAATTAACGAGCATTCAGCTCCGGAATCGAAACAAAATGGGTACGACTCACCCAGATGACTTAAACTACCAGCTGGAGACTCCACCATGCAGGAGTCGACTCGTCGTTCGTTCTTGGAGCCGGTTTTCTTGTGCTGCAGTAGCGGACAATCAGGTGCGATATGGCCCTCCGCCTTACACTTGAAGCAAACCACCTGGGGCGATGTTGCCGGTCGTCTTCCTTCCGGGCGTTGTGTATTTCCTCGCTGCTCTTTCTGCATCCTACTGCGGCACTCCGCTATTCTGTGTCCGTGTTTACCACAGTAGAGGCACTTCACGTGGTGGGCCGACGGCTTGTGTCTTTTGGCTTCAGGGCCCGTGGAGGTGTCGCTCGTCGCAAATACGGGCCTTTTCGCGAAAGCAGTAGCTCTCATTTCGTCTAAAAATTGGTCCTTGGTCTTGATATCCTTCATAGCTGCTATCTCTTCGATGCGCTGATCCCGTGAGCTCAGGTGATAAAGAACGACAGCGTTGATTACTTCAGCCATAGTGGCATTTTGCCACTTCGTCTCCAGGAGGGAACGGAGACGGATGGCGTACGCAGCCATGTTTTCGTCCTCTTGTGGTGGTTCCCTGAGTGTCTTCATTAGCGTCGAGGTTGCCGTATCTTTGCTACCAAAACGTGTAATGAAAAGTTCCCTAAACGTTGGCCAGGTAAGCCCTTCGCCGGTCACTATCTGCGTGAGCCAATGCGCTGCACGACCCTCTAGAGCACTATTTAAAACAGAAACTAATGCACTGTCTTGCAGAGGATTACCCTTCATAAGCAGGTCCACAGTCGAGCACCATGCGGCTGGATCGGCGCCCGCGATCGCGGGGTTAAAACGTGGTAGCACGATGTTTTTAGGTTCCGCACTTGACTTCGGCGCCAGCGTCTGAATTAACTCGCGCATGATGGCCATATGTTCTTGTATTGTCATAGTCGGCACTGATCCCACTTCTGATGTCGGGGTGGGATTGGAATTTTGGGCGCGTGACAATTCTTCACGTGAGTTATCCATTGTTTAACACAACTAAGATTATATTTTCACTTATACACAAGTCTGTTACAAAGATTAACAAATAATAAGTCTAGAGAATAATAAACTTAACAAATAATGAAGTTAGCGAAAAACATATTGAACGAATAATAAACTAAACAAATAATAAAGTTAGTGGATAATAAGTTGAACGGTTAGTAAGTCTAACAGATAATAAAGCTAATGAGTAATACGTTTAACGGATAGTAAGTTCAATGAATAATATGGTTTACAAACAATAAGTTAATAATCGTTATAAACAATAATTTGAGTTCAAACGAATCCACGATCAACGGGATGACTCCTTACTAAGCGCAGACTGATCTTAAGCGCAGAAACACGACGTGTCACTCTCTAAAGCAGCCACAAGACGAATGCCAGTCTCGTGGAGATTTTTCTCCCCGTACGATTGCATTTTGTTTTCTATGCCCGTTTGGAAGCATCGAGAAGGTTCCAAACGCCGTTGCTAGGCACACTCGTTGGAAGCATCGAGAAAGTTCCAAACGCCGTTGCTAGGCAGTTTCTGCCTGGAGTTTTGATTACTAATACAATGTATGTCCCATTGCATCGGCACCTCCGAGGCAACGTCACACGTGGCTAGGCCCGCTCTCGAGGTCGCATGCCGCCACAACCACATTTCTCGGAGAACACATACAACCACTCCAGACCTCCGTTAGATAAAACATCCATCCCGTGACCGTGGCTACGTTCGGCGACCAATTGTCGCCTCGAACCCAATCTTGATATCACAAATCTCTAACAATTACAGCTATGATAAAATCCAGGCTAGACTACTAGAAGATGTTCCCAAAATTTCCAAGGAACGGCTTCGGCTTTCCTTTCATCTCCGACATATATATATATATGTCGGGGTGAGATTGGAATTTTGGGCGCGTGACAATTCTTCACGTGAGTTATCCATTGTTTAACACAACTAAGATTATATTTTCACTTATACACAAGTCTGTTACAAAGATTAACAAATAATAAGTCTAGAGAATAATAAACTTAACAAATAATGAAGTTAGCGAAAAATATATTGAACGAATAATAAATTAAACAAATAATAAAGTTAGTGGATAATAAGTTGAACGGTTAGTAAGTCTAACAGATAATAAAGCTAATGAGTAATACGTTTAACGGATAGTAAGTGCAATGAATAATATGGTTTACAAACAATAAGTTAATAATCGTTATAAACAATAATTTGAGTTCAAACGAATCCACGATCAACGGGATGACTCCTTACTAAGCGCAGACTATATATATATATATATAGTCTATATATATATATATATGTCGGAGATGAAAGGAAAGCCGAAGCCGTTCCTTGGAAATTTTGGGAACATCTTCTAGTAGTCTAGCCTGGATTTTATCATAGCTGTAATTGTTAGAGATTTGTGATATCAAGATTGGGTTCGAGGCGACAATTGGTCGCCGAACGTAGCCACGGTCACGGGATGGATGTTTTATCTAACGGAGGTCTGGAGTGGTTGTATGTGTTCTCCGAGAAATGTGGTTGTGGCGGCATGCGACCTCGAGAGCGGGCCTAGCCACGTGTGATGTTGCCTCGGAGGTGCCGATGCAATGGGACATACATTGTATTAGTAATCAAAACTCCAGGCAGAAACTGCCTAGCAACGGCGTTTGGAACTTTCTCGATGCTTCCAACGAGTGTGCCTAGCAACGGCGTTTGGAATCTTCTCGATGCTTCCAAACGGGCATAGAAAACAAAATGCAATCGTACAGGGAGAAAAATCTCCACGAGACTGGCATTCGTCTTGTGACTGCTTTAGAGAGTGACACGTCGTGTTTCTGTGCTTAAGATCAGTCTGCGCCTAGTAAGGAGTCATCCCGTTGATCGTGGATTCGTTTGAACTCAAATTATTGTTTATAACGATTATTAACTTATTGTTTGTAAACCATATTATTCATTGAACTTACTATCCGTTAAACGTATTATTCATTAGCTTTATTATCTGTTAGACTTACTAACCGTTCAACTTATTATCCACTAACTTTATTATTTGTTTAATTTATTATTCGTTCAATATATTTTTCGCTAACTTCATTATTTGTTAAGTTTATTATTCTCTAGACTTATTATTTGTTAATCTTTGTAACAGACTTGTGTATAAGTGAAAATATAATCTTAGTTGTGTTAAACAATGGATAACTCACGTGAAGAATTGTCACGCGCCCAAAATTCCAATCTCACCCCGACATCAGAAGTGGGATCAGTGCCGACTATGACAATACAAGAACATATGGCCATCATGCGCGAGTTAATTCAGACGCTGGCGCCGAAGTCAAGTGCGGAACCTAAAAACATCGTGCTACCACGTTTTAACCCCGCGATCGCGGGCGCCGATCCAGCCGCATGGTGCTCGACTGTGGACCTGCTTATGAAGGGTAATCCTCTGCAAGACAGTGCATTAGTTTCTGTTTTAAATAGTGCTCTAGAGGGTCGTGCAGCGCATTGGCTCACGCAGATAGTGACCGGCGAAGGGCTTACCTGGCCAACGTTTAGGGAACTTTTCATTACACGTTTTGGTAGCAAAGATACGGCAACCTCGACGCTAATGAAGACACTCAGGGAACCACCACAAGAGGACGAAAACATGGCTGCGTACGCCATCCGTCTCCGTTCCCTCCTGGAGACGAAGTGGCAAAATGCCACTATGGCTGAAGTAATCAACGCTGTCGTTCTTTATCACCTGAGCTCACGGGATCAGCGCATCGAAGAGATAGCAGCTATGAAGGATATCAAGACCAAGGACCAATTTTTAGACGAAATGAGAGCTACTGCTTTCGTGAAGAGGCCCGTATTTTCGACGAGCGACACCTCCACGGGCCCTGAAGCCAAAAGACACAAGCCGTCGGCCCACCACGTGAAGTGCCTCTACTGTGGTAAACACGGACACAGAATAGCGGAGTGCCGCAGTAGGATGCAGAAAGAGCAGCGAGGAAATACACAACGCCCGGAAGGAAGACGACCGGCAACATCGCCCCAGGTGGTTTGCTTCAAGTGTAAGGCGGAGGGCCATATCGCACCTGATTGTCCGCTACTGCAGCACAAGAAAACCGGCTCCAAGAACGAACGACGAGTCGACTCCTGCATGGTGGAGTCTCCAGCTGGTAGTTTAAGTCATCTGGGTGAGTCGTACCCATTTTGTTTCGATTCCGGAGCTGAATGCTCGTTAATTAAAGAATCTATATCTTCGAAATTTTCTGGCAAACGAACGACTGATGTAGTAGTAATGCGAGGTATAGGAAATACTTGTGTTAACAGTACACTTCAGATCTTGTCCACTGTATGTATTAACGGTTTTACACTGGAGATAACTTTTCATGTCCTTGCTGATAGCTACTTAAAATATGGTATTATGATTGGTCGTGAAATTTTGAGCCAAGGTTTTGACGTGAATATTACACGAAATAGCGTCGATATTTGCAAGACAAAAATGGTTAACGCCTGTAGCAAAGTCGCGGAAGATGCGGTCAACATTAACGAGATCAACACTGATGTAGTTGGTAACGACAAAGATCGATTGATGTCTGTTCTTGAAAAATTCAAAGAGTCATTTATTACGGGATTCCCGCGGACGCGTGTGAGTACGGGCCAGTTAGAAATTCGGTTGATTGACCCTAATTAGGGCAAAAATTGTAAAACCTAGTAATTCGCCGTTCGCGAGCCCCATGTTACTCGTGAAGAAGAAGGACGGATCGGACAGATTGTGTGTAGATTTCCGGGCGCTAAATAAAAACACGGTCGCGGATCGGTATCCCTTACCCCTTATTGCTGATCAAATCGTGAGATTGCAGAGTGCGAGATACTTCATTAGCTTGGACATGGCCAGTGGATTTCATCAGATCCCTATTCACCCTAACTCCACTGAATATACAGCGTTCGTCAGCCCCGACGGTCAGTACGAATATGTAACGATGCCGTTTGGGTTGAAAAATGCACCAGCCATTTTCCAAAGAGCCATTTTCAAAGCCTTAGGCGACCTTGCTTATTCATACGTCGTAGTTTACCTGGATGACGTCTTAATTATCGCTGACTCGGTAGATCAAGCCCTAGAACGATTGGACATCGTATTAGATACCCTTGTAAAAGCCGGATTCTCTTTTAACTTTTCAAAATGTTCTTTTCTAACGACCTCGGTACTCTATTTGGGTTATGTAATTTGTAACGGAGAAGTTCGCCCCAACCCGGGAAAAATACACGCCTTAAGCTCTTTACCCGCACCGACGACCGTTACACAGCTTCGGCAGTTCATCGGTCTAGCTTCTTATTTTCGAAAATTCGTTCCAAAATTCTCACAAGTAATGAAACCTTTGTATGCACTCACTTCCGGTAACAAGAACATAAATTGGACGGATAAACATGAAAAGATAAGGCAAAAAATAATTTCTATTCTGACCGATGAACCGGTGCTAATGATATTTGATCCCAATTACCCAATAGAGCTACACACCGACGCTAGTTCAGAAGGCTACGGGGCTATCCTAATGCAGAAGGTCGAAGGTAAAAATAGAGTAGTAGAGTATTACAGCAAAAAGACTAGCCCAACGGAATCTAGATATCATTCCTACGAATTAGAAACGTTAGCAGTCGTAAACGCCGTCAAGCATTTTCGCCACTATCTACACGGGCGAGAATTCCTTGTCGTTACTGATTGCAATTCCTTGAAGGCATCCAGCAATAAGGTGCATTTAAATGACAGGATTTACAGGTGGTGGGCTTACCTACAAACTTTTACCTTTGACATTATGTATCGGGAAGGCAGACGAATGGCTCACGTCGATTTTTTTTCGCGGAACCCCGTAGACTCGGATCACCGTACGATCGTCAAAATTGCCGAAAAAGAAATCAATCTGGCCGAAATTTCCGAAGATTGGCTCTTGGCGGAGCAACGTCGCGATCCTCAAATTATGGAAATCGTCGATAAGTTGCGGAACGACGAGCTTGCGGACGACGTTGCGAACACGTACGAATTACGATCCGGCACCCTGTATCGTAAGATACAAAGGAGAGGCAGAACTCTCTGCTTGCCCATTGTCCCAAGAGGCTTTAGGTGGTCCGTGATCAACCATGTGCACCAGTCAATTATGCACTTAGGATGGGATAAAACGCTCGAGAAACTGTACGAGTATTATTGGTTCGAGGGAATGGCGAAATACGTTCGCAAATTCGTCGAGAACTGTCATGCTTGTCGAGTTTCAAAGGCTAGTTCAGGCAAAACACAAGCCGAACTACATCCCATACCTAAGACCAGCATACCTTGGCACACGGTTCACATGGATATCACGGGAAAACTAAGTGGTAAAAGCGACTCGAAGGAATATGTCGTTGTGCTGGTCGACGCCTTCACCAAGTTCGTATATTTGCACCATACCCGTAAGATAGACTCCCTAAATACCATTAAAGCGCTTAAGTCCGCTATATTTTTATTCGGTAACCCCTGCCGGGTAATAGCGGACCAGGGGAGATGCTTTACGGGTAAAGATTTCCAAAGTTTCTGTCAAGATAGGCACATTAAACTCCACTTAATAGCAACCGGTGCTAGTAGGGCCAATGGACAGGTAGAGCGTACTATGAGCACCCTAAAAAATATGTTTTCGACGGTAGAAACGACCGGGCGAACGTGGCAAGACGCGATTGGCGAGATACAGTTAGCCTTGAATTGCACCACCAATCGTGTAACTAAGTCAAGTCCTCTGGAGTTATTAATTGGCAAGGCAGCAAGGCCCTACGGTTTAACGTTGTCTGATAGTGTCGAGGAAAAGGAAGTAGACATCTCCAGTGTAAGACAACAGGCGATACAGAACATGGAGACTTGCGCTAGCTATGATAAAGACAGGTTCGACAAAACGAAAGCCAAGGTAGTTAGGTTTAACCTTGGTGACTTTGTGTTACGAAAGAACGAGGAAAGGAACCAAACGAAGTTGGACCCGAAATTCAGGGGTCCATTCGTGATAGCAGAAATTTTGGAAGGGGACCGATATACTTTAAAGACCTTAGACGGTAAACGGACATACAAGGACAGTCATGACAAACTAAGAAAAATGCCAAATAGTTGCGTTCCTGCTGAGTTGGACGTCGGCGACGATGACAGCGACGGTGATAGTAACGATGCGAGTACACGGACCTCAGAGGATCATTAATACCACGTCGTGGTCGTACACCCAGTGTGGTGCTCTGCGCGTTCGTAATACGTCCACTGTGACCCTCTGCGCCTTAGTAATACACCCAGTGTGGTGCTGTGCGCGTTCGTAATACGTCCAGTGAGATGCTCTGCGCGTTCGTAATACGTCCACTGTGACCCTCTGCGCCTTAGTAATACACCCAGTGTGGTGCTGTGCGCGTTCGTAATACGTCCAGTGAGATGCTCTGCGCGTTCGTAATACGTCCACTGTGACCCTCTGCGCCTTAGTAATACACCCAGTGTGGTGCTGTGCGCGTTCGTAATACGTCCAGTGAGATGCTCTGCGCGTTCGTAATACGTTCACTGTGACTCTCTGCGCGTTCGTAATACGTCCACTGTGACTCTCTGCGCGTTCGTAATACGTCCACTGTGACTCTCTGCGCGTTCGTAATACGTCCACTGTGACCCTCTGCGCTTTAGTAATACACCCAGTGTGGTGCTCTGCGCGTTCGTAATACGTCCAGTGAGATGTTCTGCGCTTTCGTAATATGTCCAGTGAGATGTTCTGCGCTTTCGTAATACGCCCAATGTGGTAACACGATCCAACAATCTGAGATTCACCCGTGTGCGGAATCGAAAATGATCTGTCGTGTCGTTGCGGTCTGACTGGTGACTCACAGAATGCAACTAGCACTTCGAAATACAAACTATGACACTACCAATTTGAGTTCTCTTTCATTTCTTTGTTTGTTAAACCTTCGAACGGAATCTTGCTGTCAAACTGGACCCTTGACTTATTTGGAACATTTAACTGAATGGTAGATAATATTAGTTACAACGAGTCTAATGTTAAAAAAAAAAAACTGTATTTTAGCTACACACGAGGACGTGTGACAGTCAGAATGGCCGTGTCGGAGATGAAAGGAAAGCCGAAGCCGTTCCTTGGAAACTTTGGGAACATCTTCTAGTAGTCTAGCCTGGATTTTATCATAGCTGTAATTGTTCGAGATTTGTGATATCAAGATTGGGTTCGAGGCGACAATTGGTCGCCGAACGTAGCCACGGTCACGGGATGGATGTTTTATCTAACGGAGGTCTGGAGTGGTTGTATGTGTTCTCCGAGAAATGTGGTTGTGGCGGCATGCGACCTCGAGAGCGGGCCTAGCCACGTGTGATGTTGCCTCGGAGGTGCCGATGCAATGGGACATACATTGTATTAGTAATCAAAACTCCAGGCAGAAACTGCCTAGCAACGGCGTTTGGAACTTTCTCGATGCTTCCAACGAGTGTGCCTAGCAACGGCGTTTGGAACCTTCTCGATGCTTCCAAACGGGTATAGAAAACAAAATGCAATCGTACAGGGAGAAAAATCTCCACGAGACTGGCATTCGTCTTGTGACTGCTTTAGAGAGTGACACGTCGTGTTTCTGTGCTTAAGATCAGTCTACGCTTAGTAAGGAGTCATCCCGTTGATCGTGGATTCGTTTGAACTCAAATTATTGTTTATAACGATTATTAACTTATTGTTTGTAAACCATATTATTCATTGAACTTACTATCCGTTAAACGTATTATTCATTAGCTTTATTATCTGTTAGACTTACTAACCATTCAACTTATTAACCACTAACTTTATTATTGGTTTAACTTATTATTCGTTCAATTTATTTTCCACTAACTTTATTATTTGTTAAGCTTATTATTCACTAGGCTTATTATGTGTTAATCTTTGTAGTAGACTTGTGTATACGTGAAAATATAATCTCAGTTGTGTCTAACAATGGATAACTCACGTGAAGAATTGTCACGCGCCCAAAATTCCAATCTCACCCCGACATATATATATATATATATATATATATATATATATATATATAACTAACATATGAACGGGGTATATCCAAGTGGCAAAATCGAAATCAAAAAGCTTCAGGATGGAACTGGCAACACGTCATGCGCTGAATACATCGTTCGGAATCACACACGGTTCTTCGGAATCCCACTTTCTCTTGCGCTGAAACAACGAAAATAGGAAAAGAGATCAAAACCACGAAAACAGCAAAAATCGAAAATCAAATTAAATCCCGGAAGCAACCATAACATGGAAATATTCTTCAAAACCAAACTCACGGAAGATAAATCAGAAGAAATCCTTATTGCAGGAGAATGGCGGATCGCGCTTGTTGCCGGAGCAAGTGTCGATATAATAATGAGACTCTAGCCACCGGCCCTTCCACGCGCCGAAGAACAAAAATTATTCCCACAGTATTAACATAAAAATTCTCGAGAAAAGACTAGACCAGCATGGAAAGCTCCAAGCCTCCTAGACGCTACCTCAGCAGAAAATAGGACCGATGGGAACTAAGTCGAAATACGGATTTTTGCATTCTCTCACGTAGCCGCGATGGGAATCTGGAAGTTAAAAGACAAGATAACGAAGCAAAGGAGACATCAACGATTACAGAATTTGCATTCTCTCACGTACGAGTTCGGGAACCCCAAACTGCAGCATCCCGATTCCCACGGAAGCGAACCACCAGTTGACCGCCACCCTGTGGGGGATGTTATTATAAATAAACGCAGCAACACAGAACATCGCCCATTATTTTGTCGCTAATTGCACGATACGTTTCGGTTTATTATTATATTGTACGTTACGTTTCAGTCCATTATTTTTGTCGCGAATCGTACGTTACGTTTCAGTCCATTATTTTGTCGCGAATTGTACGTTACGTTTCAGTCCATTATTTTGTCGCTAATTGTACGTTACGTTTCGGCTTATTATTTTGTTGTCAATACTACGTTACGCCAATAATATATTGTCGTCTATCGCGCATTGCACCTCGACGGTCTCTTATTAATTGCTCAGTTTAAGTCACAATTAAATTAGAAATCTTTCTAAGTGTTCATTTCATTGGCGATATTTAAAAACATCTTTATAAATAATTATATTTATACCCGCGACGTTAACCCGAATAAATAAGCCGCAAGCTTATTCAGAGTGTATTTCTAATCAAAAATAAATAAACTAAAGTTTTAATAATAATTATACCTGAGTCGAATAATTAAACCAAATAACAAATTCACCGACGACTATTACGAGGCGATGGCCCCTGACGGAACAAGGTAAGAGCCTCAATTTTATAAAATTTTCCTCTTCTCTAGTAATTTCGCCACATCCAGGAGCTGAATCCGATTTACTTATCATCAACTAATACATTCAATTTCGTTTCAATTTTGAGAACAAACAAAGGGTCATTCGCTGCGTAGGCTTGCGAAAACGGTGTCTTCAATTACTGAAACACTCATTGATCTTCGCATTCCTCCTCCCACTGTTGGCAAAACATTGCCCGTCTTTGGGCAAGGCTTGCGAAATCACACGAGTCTTACGCAGAGAAGACTATCAAATTCATCATTAGATTTAATTAACCGATATTTTCATTCTTGCCATCATTGTATACGATTATAAAATAGAATAATTACCTTCTGAATCTTAACCGAAGGATCATTCGCTGTGTTGGGTTGTGGATAACGGTGTTTCGACTATCGAACCATCTATTGATCTTCGCATTCCTCCTCCCACTGTTGGCAAAATACTGCCCATCTTTGGGCAAGGTTTGCGAAATCACACGAATCCCACACAGAGAGGATCATTGAAATCATTTTTCTCGTGATCACTCAATTCGGAAGGCAAGAAAATCGAAACGGTAAAAATCACCCCAACAAATGAACTAAAGTCCAGTTCAACGATAGATCCATTGGCGAAATTAAGAGAGGAGGAGAAGGAAACGTAGGGGTAAAATTTGTATCAAACAAAGAAAATTCAAAATCCTAACCAATCCATTAATGCGAACACTCTTGTTTACCGTCCCTAGAACGCCATATATATATATATATATATATATATATATATATATATATATATATATATATATATATATATATAACAATTTGAATAATTCCATATTCAAATTTGAATAAATTCTATACAGCGAAATCGAATCGAATTCTCAAACAATTCATACATACAGATATATATATATATATATAATTTTAAATAATTCTATACTGAAGTTTAGATAAATTCCGTGCGACCGAATCGAATACTTATTTTTATTCAACTTTAATCCTCTCCCGTGCCAGTATCCCTGCACATAGCAGGTTAGCCGAAAACGTGGAAATTATTTATCAGTAGCCTAACACTAGTCAACGCTATCCATAAGTAATTAATTTATCAATAGATTATTTCGAAAATAAGTATAAAGAAAATTCTCAATTCGAAACAGTCCTCAGACTGTTTCTGGTGGCAGCAACTACCGTGTAAGAAATATTTCTTATACAGTCAATTAAATTTAAATCTTTCCCTTCAGATTAAATTAAAAT
Organism: Bombus flavifrons; assembly: GCF_040668555.2. NCBI lineage: Eukaryota > Metazoa > Arthropoda > Insecta > Hymenoptera > Apidae > Bombus > Bombus flavifrons. Next base: position 2,535,396 of record NC_138453.1, on the reverse strand, counting down.
CAAAAGTTTGAATTTGACTTTAAACGAGTACGTAACAATAAACTTTCAACTTAGAAATAGATTTTAATCGGAAACCTTGATTCAATATCTTAAATATAATTATATCGTTTAAATTTTCCCTTCCTGATGAAACTCAACTAAATCGAGCTAAATTAAATTAAAACAAAACAAAATAAATTAAAACAAACACAAAAAAACAAATTAAAATTAAAATAAAAAAAAAAGAAAAAAAAAAATCTAGCGAATTCAACGGTTTAAAATCAATTCAAACAAACAAGAACGTAACAACGGTCAGTTTTCATCAAAATCGACGAAATCATCGAGATTTGCGAGCTGTTCCGCTTGTTTCGACGGTTAAATGGTTGTTTATTACATTCTACACGTAAAAAGGAGTACAAAGAGCGTTTAAACGTCGAAATATCTCAAACGGGAAGGAAATGACGGTCAGTTTCCATCAAAATCGACGAAATCATCGAGATTTGCGAGCTGTTCCGCTTGTTTCGACGGTTATACGGTTGTGCATTGCATTCTGCACGTAACAAGGAGTGAAATGAGCGTTTAAACGTCGAAATATCTCAAACGGGAAGGAAATGACGGTCAGTTTCCATCAAAATCGACGAAATCATCGAGATTTGCGAGCTGTTCCGCTTGTTTCGACGGTTAAACGGTTGTTTATTACATTCTACACGTAAAAAGGAGTAAAAAGAGCGTTTAAACGTCGAAATATCTCAAACGGGAAGGAAATGACGGTCAGTTTCCATCAAAATCGACGAAATCATCGAGATTTGCGAGCTGTTTCGCTTGTTTCGACGGTTAAACGGTTGTTTATTACATTCTGCACGTAAAAAGGAGTAAAAAGAGCGTTTAAACGTCGAAATATCTCAAACGGGAAGGAAATGACGGTCAGTTTCCATCAAAATCGACGAAATCATCGAGATTTGCGAGCTGTTCCGCTTGTTTCGACGGTTAAACGGTTGTTTATTACATTCTACACGTAAAAAGGAGTAAAAAGAGCGTTTAAACGTCGAAATATCTCAAACGGGAAGGAAATGACGGTCAGTTTCCATCAAAATCGACGAAGTCATCGAGATTTGCGAGCTGTTTCGCTTGTTTCGACGGTTAAACGGTTGTTTATTACATTCTGCACGTAAAAAGGAGTAAAAAGAGCGTTTAAACGTCGAAATATCTCAAACGGGAAGGAAATGACGGTCAGTTTCCATCAAAATCGACGAAATCATCGAGATTTGCGAGCTGTTCCGCTTGTTTCGACGGTTAAATGGTTGTTTATTACATTCTACACGTAAAAAGGAGTACAAAGAGCGTTTAAACGTCGAAATATCTCAAACGGGAAGGAAATGACGGTCAGTTTCCATCAAAATCGACGAAATCATCGAGATTTGCGAGCTGTTCCGCTTGTTTCGACGGTTATACGGTTGTGCATTGCATTCTGCACGTAACAAGGAGTGAAATGAGCGTTTAAACGTCGAAATATCTCAAACGGGAAGGAAATGACGGTCAGTTTCCATCAAAATCGACGAAATCATCGAGATTTGCGAGCTGTTCCGCTTGTTTCGACGGTTAAACGGTTGTTTATTACATTCTACACGTAAAAAGGAGTAAAAAGAGCGTTTAAACGTCGAAATATCTCAAACGGGAAGGAAATGACGGTCAGTTTCCATCAAAATCGACGAAATCATCGAGATTTGCGAGCTGTTTCGCTTGTTTCGACGGTTAAACGGTTGTTTATTACATTCTGCACGTAAAAAGGAGTAAAAAGAGCGTTTAAACGTCGAAATATCTCAAACGGGAAGGAAATGACGGTCAGTTTCCATCAAAATCGACGAAATCATCGAGATTTGCGAGCTGTTCCGCTTGTTTCGACGGTTAAAAGGTTGTTTATTACATTCTGCACGTAAAAAGGAGTGAAATGAGCGTTTAAACGTCGAAATATCTCAAACGGGAAGGAAATGACGGTCAGTTTCCATCAAAATCGACGAAATCATCGAGATTTGCGAGATGTTCCGCTTGTTTCGAGGCTGGAACAGGCGTGTATTACATTCTGCACGTTAAGTGGAGTAAAAAGAGTGCTTAAACGTCGAAATATCTCAAACGGGTAGTAAATGACGGTCAGTTTTCATCAAAATCGACGAAATCATCGAGATTTGCGAGCTGTTTCGCTTGTTTCGACGGTTAAACGGTTGTTTATTACATTCTGCACGTAAAAAGGAGTGAAATGAGCGTTTAAACGTCGAAATATCTCAAACGGGAAGGAAATGACGGTCAGTTTCCATCAAAATCGACGAAATCATCGAGATTTAGGAGCTGTTCCGCTTGTTTCGACGGTTAAACGGTTGTGCATTGCATTCTGCACGTAAAAAGGAGTGAAATGAGCGTTTAAACGTCGAAATATCTCAAACGGGAAGGAAATGACGGTCAGTTTCCATCAAAATCGACGAAATCATCGAGAATTGCGAGCTGTTCCGCTTGTTTCGACGGTTAAACGGTTGTTTATTACATTCTGCACGTAAAAAGGAGTGAAATGAGCGTTTAAACGTCGAAATATCTCAAACGGGAAGGAAATGACGGTCAGTTTCCATCAAAATCGACGAAATCATCGAGATTTGCGAGCTGTTCCGCTTGTTTCGACGGTTAAACGGTTGTGCATTGCATTCTGCACGTAAAAAGGAGTGAAATGAGCGTTTAAACGTCGAAATATCTCAAACGGGAAGGAAATGACGGTCAGTTTCCATCAAAAACGATAAAATCATCAAGATTTGCGAGCTGTTCCGCTTGTTTCGACGGTTAAACGGTTGTTTATTACATTCTGCACGTAAAAAGGAGTGAAATGAGCGTTTAAACGTCGAAATATCTCAAACGGGAAGGAAATGACGGTCAGTTTTTATCAAAATCGACGAAATCATCGAGATTTGCGAGCTGTTCCGCTTGTTTCGACGGTTAAGCTGTTGTTTATTACATTCTGCACGTAAAAAGGAGTGAAATGAGCGTTTAAACGTCGAAATATCTCAAACGGGAAGGAAATGACGGTCAGTTTCCTTCAAAATCGACGAAATCATCGAGATTTGCGAGCTGTTCCGCTTGTTTCGACGGTTAAACGGTTGTGCATTGCATTCTGCACGTAAAAAGGAGTGAAATGAGCGTTTAAACGTCGAAATATCTCAAACGGGAAGGAAATGACGGTCAGTCTCCTTCAAAATCGACGAAATCATCGAGATTTGCGAGCTGTTCCGCTTGTTTCGACGGTTAAACGTTTGTTTATTACATTCTGCACGTAAAAAGGAGTAAAAAGAGCGCTTAAACGTCGAAATATCTCAAACGGGAAGGAAATGACGGTCAGTTTCCATCAAAATCGACGAAATCATCGAGATTTGCGAGCTGTTCCGCTTGTTTCGACGGTTAAACGGTTGTTTATTACATTCTGCACGTAAAAAGGAGTGAAATGAGCGTTTAAACGTCGAAATATCTCAAGCGGGAAGGAAATGACGGTCAGTTTTCATCAAAATCAACGAAATCATCGAGATTTTCGAGCTGTTTCGCTTGTTTCTACGGTTAAACGGTTGTTTATTACATTCTGCACGTAAAAAGGAGTAGAAAGAGCGTTTAAACGTCGAAATATCTCAAACGGGAAGGAAATGACGGTCAGTTTCCATCAAAATCGACGAAATCATCGAGATTTGCGAGCTGTTCCGCTTGTTTCGACGGTTAAACTGTTGTTTATTACATTCTACACGTAAAAAGGAGTAAAAAGAGCGTTTAAACTTCGAAATATCTCAAACGGGAAGGAAATGACGGTCAGTTTTCATCAAAATCGACGAAATCATCGAGATTTGCGAGCTGTTCCGCTTGTTTCGACGGTTAAACGGTTGTGCATTGCATTCTGCACGTAAAAAGGAGTGAAATGAGCGCTTAAACGTCGAAATATCTCAAACGGGAAGGAAATGACGGTCAGTTTTCATCAAAATCGACGAAATCATCGAGATTCGCGAGCTGTTCCGCTTGTTTCGACGGTTAAACGTTTGTTTATTACATTCTGCACGTAAAAAGGAGTGAAATGAGCGTTTAAACGTCGAAATATCTCAAACGGGAAGGAAATGACGGTCAGTTTTCATCAAAATCGACGAAATCATCGAGATTCGCGAGCTGTTCCGCTTGTTTCGACGGTTAAACGTTTGTTTATTACATTCTGCACGTAAAAAGGTGTAAAAATAGCGCTTAAACGTCGAAATATCTCAAGCGGGAAGGAAATGACGGTCAGTTTCCTTCAAAATCGACGAAATCATCGAGATTTGCGAGCTGTTCCGCTTGTTTCGACGGTTAAACGGTTGTTTATTACATTCTACACGTAAAAAGGAGTAAAAAGAGCGTTTAAACTTCGAAATATCTCAAACGGGAAGGAAATGACGGTCAGTTTTCATCAAAATCGACGAAATCATCGAGATTCGCGAGCTGTTCCGCTTGTTTCGACGGTTAAACGTTTGTTTATTGCATTCTGCACGTAAAAAGGAGTGAAATGAGCGTTTAAACGTCGAAATATCTCAAACGGGAAGGAAATGACGGTCAGTTTCCTTCAAAATCGACGAAATCATCGAGATTTGCGAGATGTTCCGCTTGTTTCGAGGCTGGAACAGGCGTGTATTACATTCTGCACGTTAAGTGGAGTAAAAAGAGTGCTTAAACGTCGAAATATCTCAAACGGGTAGGAAATGACGGTCAGTTTTCATCAAAATCGATGAAATCATCGAGATTTGCGACCTGTTTCGCTTGTTTCGACGGTTAAACGGTTGTTTATTACATTCTGCACGTAAAAAGGAGTGAAATGAGCGTTTAAACGTCGAAATATCTCAAACGGGAAGGAAATGACGGTCAGTTTTTATCAAAATCGACGAAATCATCGAGATTTGCGAGCTGTTCCGCTTGTTTCGACGGTTAAGCTGTTGTTTATTACATTCTGCACGTAAAAAGGAGTGAAATGAGCGTTTAAACGTCGAAATATCTCAAACGGGAAGGAAATGACGGTCAGTTTCCTTCAAAATCGACGAAATCATCGAGATTTGCGAGCTGTTCCGCTTGTTTCGACGGTTAAACGTTTGTTTATTACATTCTGCACGTAAAAAGGAGTAAAAAGAGCGTTTAAACGTCGAAATATCTCAAACGGGAAGGAAATGACGGTCAGTTTTTATCAAAATCGACGAAATCATCGAGATTTGCGAGCTGTTCCGCTTGTTTCGACGGTTAAACGGTTGTGCATTGCATTCTGCACGTAAAAAGGAGTGAAATGAGCGTTTAAACGTCGAAATATCTCAAACGGGAAGGAAATGACGGTCAGTTTCCATCAAAATCGACGAAATCATCGAGATTTGCGAGATGTTCCGCTTGTTTCGAGGCTGGAACAGGCGTGTATTACATTCTGCACGTTAAGTGGAGTAAAAAGAGTGCTTAAACGTCGAAATATCTCAAACGGGTAGGAAATGACGGTCAGTTTTCATCAAAATCGATGAAATCATCGGGATTTGCGACCTGTTTCGCTTGTTTCGACGGTTAAACGGTTGTTTATTACATTCTGCACGTAAAAAGGAGTGAAATGAGCGTTTAAACGTCGAAATATCTCAAACGGGAAGGAAATGACGGTCAGTTTCCATCAAAATCGACGAAATCATCGAGATTTGCGAGCTGTTCCGCTTGTTTCGACGGTTAAGCTGTTGTTTATTACATTCCACACGTAAAAAGGAGTAAAAAGAGCGTTTAAACGTCGAAATATCTCAAACGGGAAGGAAATGACGGTCAGTTTTTATCAAAATCGAACGAAATCATCGAGATTTGCGAGATGTTCCGCTTGTTTCGAGGCTGGAACAGGCGTGTATTACATTCTGCACGTTAAGTGGGGTAAAAAGAGTGCTTAAACGTCGAAATATCTCAAACGGGCAGGAAATGACGGTCAGTTTTCATCAAAATCGATGAAATCATCGAGATTTGCGACCTGTTTCGCTTGTTTCGACGGTTAAACGGTTGTTTATTACATTCTGCACGTAAAAAGGAGTGAAATGAGCGTTTAAACGTCGAATTATCTCAAACGGGAAGGAAATGACGGTCAGTCTCCTTCAAAATCGACGAAATCATCGAGATTTGCGAGCTGTTCCGCTTGTTTCGACGGTTAAACGTTTGTTTATTACATTCTGCACGTAAAAAGGAGTAAAAAGAGCGCTTAAACTTCGAAATATCTCAAACGGGAAGGAAATGACGGTCAGTTTTCATCAAAATCGACGAAATCATCGAGATTCGCGAGCTGTTCCGCTTGTTTCGACGGTTAAACGTTTGTTTATTACATTCTGCACGTAAAAAGGTGTAAAAATAGCGCTTAAACGTCGAAATATCTCAAGCGGGAAGGAAATGACGGTCAGTTTCCTTCAAAATCGACGAAATCATCGAGATTTGCGAGCTGTTCCGCTTGTTTCGACGGTTAAACGGTTGTTTATTACATTCTACACGTAAAAAGGAGTAAAAAGAGCGTTTAAACTTCGAAATATCTCAAACGGGAAGGAAATGACGGTCAGTTTTCATCAAAATCGACGAAATCATCGAGATTCGCGAGCTGTTCCGCTTGTTTCGACGGTTAAACGTTTGTTTATTGCATTCTGCACGTAAAAAGGAGTGAAATGAGCGTTTAAACGTCGAAATATCTCAAACGGGAAGGAAATGACGGTCAGTTTCCTTCAAAATCGACGAAATCATCGAGATTTGCGAGATGTTCCGCTTGTTTCGAGGCTGGAACAGGCGTGTATTACATTCTGCACGTTAAGTGGAGTAAAAAGAGTGCTTAAACGTCGAAATATCTCAAACGGGTAGGAAATGACGGTCAGTTTTCATCAAAATCGATGAAATCATCGAGATTTGCGACCTGTTTCGCTTGTTTCGACGGTTAAACGGTTGTTTATTACATTCTGCACGTAAAAAGGAGTGAAATGAGCGTTTAAACGTCGAAATATCTCAAACGGGAAGGAAATGACGGTCAGTTTTTATCAAAATCGACGAAATCATCGAGATTTGCGAGCTGTTCCGCTTGTTTCGACGGTTAAGCTGTTGTTTATTACATTCTGCACGTAAAAAGGAGTGAAATGAGCGTTTAAACGTCGAAATATCTCAAACGGGAAGGAAATGACGGTCAGTTTCCTTCAAAATCGACGAAATCATCGAGATTTGCGAGCTGTTCCGCTTGTTTCGACGGTTAAACGTTTGTTTATTACATTCTGCACGTAAAAAGGAGTAAAAAGAGCGTTTAAACGTCGAAATATCTCAAACGGGAAGGAAATGACGGTCAGTTTTTATCAAAATCGACGAAATCATCGAGATTTGCGAGCTGTTCCGCTTGTTTCGACGGTTAAACGGTTGTGCATTGCATTCTGCACGTAAAAAGGAGTGAAATGAGCGTTTAAACGTCGAAATATCTCAAACGGGAAGGAAATGACGGTCAGTTTCCATCAAAATCGACGAAATCATCGAGATTTGCGAGATGTTCCGCTTGTTTCGAGGCTGGAACAGGCGTGTATTACATTCTGCACGTTAAGTGGAGTAAAAAGAGTGCTTAAACGTCGAAATATCTCAAACGGGTAGGAAATGACGGTCAGTTTTCATCAAAATCGATGAAATCATCGGGATTTGCGACCTGTTTCGCTTGTTTCGACGGTTAAACGGTTGTTTATTACATTCTGCACGTAAAAAGGAGTGAAATGAGCGTTTAAACGTCGAAATATCTCAAACGGGAAGGAAATGACGGTCAGTTTCCATCAAAATCGACGAAATCATCGAGATTTGCGAGCTGTTCCGCTTGTTTCGACGGTTAAGCTGTTGTTTATTACATTCTACACGTAAAAAGGAGTAAAAAGAGCGTTTAAACGTCGAAATATCTCAAACGGGAAGGAAATGACGGTCAGTTTTTATCAAAATCGAACGAAATCATCGAGATTTGCGAGATGTTCCGCTTGTTTCGAGGCTGGAACAGGCGTGTATTACATTCTGCACGTTAAGTGGGGTAAAAAGAGTGCTTAAACGTCGAAATATCTCAAACGAGCAGGAAATGACGGTCAGTTTTCATCAAAATCGATGAAATCATCGAGATTTGCGACCTGTTTCGCTTGTTTCGACGGTTAAACGGTTGTTTATTACATTCTGCACGTAAAAAGGAGTGAAATGAGCGTTTAAACGTCGAATTATCTCAAACGGGAAGGAAATGACGGTCAGTCTCCTTCAAAATCGACGAAATCATCGAGATTTGCGAGCTGTTCCGCTTGTTTCGACGGTTAAACGTTTGTTTATTACATTCTGCACGTAAAAAGGAGTAAAAAGAGCGCTTAAACTTCGAAATATCTCAAACGGGAAGGAAATGACGGTCAGTTTCCATCAAAATCGACGAAATCATCGAGATTTGCGAGCTGTTCCGCTTGTTTCGACGGTTAAACGGTTGTTTATTACATTCTGCACGTAAAAAGGAGTGAAATGAGCGTTTAAACGTCGAAATATCTCAAGCGGGAAGGAAATGACGGTCAGTTTTCATCAAAATCAACGAAATCATCGAGATTTTCGAGCTGTTTCGCTTGTTTCTACGGTTAAACGGTTGTTTATTACATTCTGCACGTAAAAAGGAGTAGAAAGAGCGTTTAAACGTCGAAATATCTCAAACGGGAAGGAAATGACGGTCAGTTTCCATCAAAATCGACGAAATCATCGAGATTTGCGAGCTGTTCCGCTTGTTTCGACGGTTAAACTGTTGTTTATTACATTCTACACGTAAAAAGGAGTAAAAAGAGCGTTTAAACTTCGAAATATCTCAAACGGGAAGGAAATGACGGTCAGTTTTCATCAAAATCGACGAAATCATCGAGATTTGCGAGCTGTTCCGCTTGTTTCGACGGTTAAACGGTTGTGCATTGCATTCTGCACGTAAAAAGGAGTGAAATGAGCGTTTAAACGTCGAAATATCTCAAACGGGAAGGAAATGACGGTCAGTTTTCATCAAAATCGACGAAATCATCGAGATTCGCGAGCTGTTCCGCTTGTTTCGACGGTTAAACGTTTGTTTATTACATTCTGCACGTAAAAAGGAGTGAAATGAGCGTTTAAACGTCGAAATATCTCAAACGGGAAGGAAATGACGGTCAGTTTTCATCAAAATCGACGAAATCATCGAGATTCGCGAGCTGTTCCGCTTGTTTCGACGGTTAAACGTTTGTTTATTACATTCTGCACGTAAAAAGGTGTAAAAATAGCGTTTAAACGTCGAAATATCTCAAACGGGAAGGAAATGACGGTCAGTTTCCATCAAAATCGACGAAATCATCGAGATTTGCGAGATGTTCCGCTTGTTTCGAGGCTGGAACAGGCGTGTATTACATTCTGCACGTTAAGTGGAGTAAAAAGAGTGCTTAAACGTCGAAATATCTCAAACGGGTAGGAAATGACGGTCAGGTTTCATCAAAATCGATGAAATCATCGAGATTTGCGACCTGTTTCGCTTGTTTCGATGGTTAAACGGTTGTTTATTACATTCTGCACGTAAAAAGGAGTGAAATGAGCGTTTAAACGTCGAAATATCTCAAACGGGAAGGAAATGACGGTCAGTTTCCATCAAAATCGACGAAATCATCGAGATTTGCGAGCTGTTCCGCTTGTTTCGACGGTTAAGCTGTTGTTTATTACATTCTACACGTAAAAAGGAGTAAAAAGAGCGTTTAAACGTCGAAATATCTCAAACGGGAAGGAAATGACGGTCAGTTTTTATCAAAATCGAACGAAATCATCGAGATTTGCGAGATGTTCCGCTTGTTTCGAGGCTGGAACAGGCGTGTATTACATTCTGCACGTTAAGTGGGGTAAAAAGAGTGCTTAAACGTCGAAATATCTCAAACGGGCAGGAAATGACGGTCAGTTTTCATCAAAATCGATGAAATCATCGAGATTTGCGACCTGTTTCGCTTGTTTCGACGGTTAAACGGTTGTTTATTACATTCTGCACGTAAAAAGGAGTGAAATGAGCGTTTAAACGTCGAATTATCTCAAACGGGAAGGAAATGACGGTCAGTCTCCTTCAAAATCGACGAAATCATCGAGATTTGCGAGCTGTTCCGCTTGTTTCGACGGTTAAACGTTTGTTTATTACATTCTGCACGTAAAAAGGAGTAAAAAGAGCGCTTAAACTTCGAAATATCTCAAACGGGAAGGAAATGACGGTCAGTTTCCATCAAAATCGACGAAATCATCGAGATTTGCGAGCTGTTCCGCTTGTTTCGACGGTTAAACGGTTGTTTATTACATTCTGCACGTAAAAAGGAGTGAAATGAGCGTTTAAACGTCGAAATATCTCAAGCGGGAAGGAAATGACGGTCAGTTTTCATCAAAATCAACGACATCATCGAGATTTTCGAGCTGTTTCGCTTGTTTCTACGGTTAAACGGTTGTTTATTACATTCTGCACGTAAAAAGGAGTAGAAAGAGCGTTTAAACGTCGAAATATCTCAAACGGGAAGGAAATGACGGTCAGTTTCCATCAAAATCGACGAAATCATCGAGATTTGCGAGCTGTTCCGCTTGTTTCGACGGTTAAACTGTTGTTTATTACATTCTACACGTAAAAAGGAGTAAAAAGAGCGTTTAAACTTCGAAATATCTCAAACGGGAAGGAAATGACGGTCAGTTTTCATCAAAATCGACGAAATCATCGAGATTTGCGAGCTGTTCCGCTTGTTTCGACGGTTAAACGGTTGTGCATTGCATTCTGCACGTAAAAAGGAGTGAAATGAGCGTTTAAACGTCGAAATATCTCAAACGGGAAGGAAATGACGGTCAGTTTTCATCAACATCGACGAAATCATCGAGATTCGCGAGCTGTTCCGCTTGTTTCGACGGTTAAACGTTTGTTTATTACATTCTGCACGTAAAAAGGAGTGAAATGAGCGTTTAAACGTCGAAATATCTCAAACGGGAAGGAAATGACGGTCAGTTTTCATCAAAATCGACGAAATCATCGAGATTCGCGAGCTGTTCCGCTTGTTTCGACGGTTAAACGTTTGTTTATTACATTCTGCACGTAAAAAGGTGTAAAAATAGCGCTTAAACGTCGAAATATCTCAAGCGGGAAGGAAATGACGGTCAGTTTCCTTCAAAATCGACGAAATCATCGAGATTTGCGAGCTGTTCCGCTTGTTTCGACGGTTAAACGTTTGTTTATTACATTCTGCACGTAAAAAGGAGTAAAAAGAGCGTTTAAACGTCGAAATATCTCAAACGGGAAGGAAATGACGGTCAGTTTTTATCAAAATCGACGAAATCATCGAGATTTGCGAGCTGTTCCGCTTGTTTCGACGGTTAAACGGTTGTGCATTGCATTCTGCACGTAAAAAGGAGTGAAATGAGCGTTTAAACGTCGAAATATCTCAAACGGGAAGGAAATGACGGTCAGTTTCCATCAAAATCGACGAAATCATCGAGATTTGCGAGATGTTCCGCTTGTTTCGAGGCTGGAACAGGCGTGTATTACATTCTGCACGTTAAGTGGGGTAAAAAGAGTGCTTAAACGTCGAAATATCTCAAACGGGCAGGAAATGACGGTCAGTTTTCATCAAAATCGATGAAATCATCGAGATTTGCGACCTGTTTCGCTTGTTTCGACGGTTAAACGGTTGTTTATTACATTCTGCACGTAAAAAGGAGTGAAATGAGCGTTTAAACGTCGAATTATCTCAAACGGGAAGGAAATGACGGTCAGTCTCCTTCAAAATCGACGAAATCATCGAGATTTGCGAGCTGTTCCGCTTGTTTCGACGGTTAAACGTTTGTTTATTACATTCTGCACGTAAAAAGGAGTAAAAAGAGCGCTTAAACTTCGAAATATCTCAAACGGGAAGGAAATGACGGTCAGTTTCCATCAAAATCGACGAAATCATCGAGATTTGCGAGCTGTTCCGCTTGTTTCGACGGTTAAACGGTTGTTTATTACATTCTGCACGTAAAAAGGAGTGAAATGAGCGTTTAAACGTCGAAATATCTCAAGCGGGAAGGAAATGACGGTCAGTTTTCATCAAAATCAACGAAATCATCGAGATTTTCGAGCTGTTTCGCTTGTTTCTACGGTTAAACGGTTGTTTATTACATTCTGCACGTAAAAAGGAGTAGAAAGAGCGTTTAAACGTCGAAATATCTCAAACGGGAAGGAAATGACGGTTAGTTTCCATCAAAATCGACGAAATCATCGAGATTTGCGAGCTGTTCCGCTTGTTTCGACGGTTAAACTGTTGTTTATTACATTCTACACGTAAAAAGGAGTAAAAAGAGCGTTTAAACTTCGAAATATCTCAAACGGGAAGGAAATGACGGTCAGTTTTCATCAAAATCGACGAAATCATCGAGATTTGCGAGCTGTTCCGCTTGTTTCGACGGTTAAACGGTTGTGCATTGCATTCTGCACGTAAAAAGGAGTGAAATGAGCGTTTAAACGTCGAAATATCTCAAACGGGAAGGAAATGACGGTCAGTTTTCATCAAAATCGACGAAATCATCGAGATTCGCGAGCTGTTCCGCTTGTTTCGACGGTTAAACGTTTGTTTATTACATTCTGCACGTAAAAAGGAGTGAAATGAGCGTTTAAACGTCGAAATATCTCAAACGGGAAGGAAATGACGGTCAGTTTTCATCAAAATCGACGAAATCATCGAGATTCGCGAGCTGTTCCGCTTGTTTCGACGGTTAAACGTTTGTTTATTACATTCTGCACGTAAAAAGGTGTAAAAATAGCGCTTAAACGTCGAAATATCTCAAGCGGGAAGGAAATGACGGTCAGTTTCCTTCAAAATCGACGAAATCATCGAGATTTGCGAGCTGTTCCGCTTGTTTCGACGGTTAAACGGTTGTGCATTGCATTCTGCACGTAAAAAGGAGTGAAATGAGCGTTTAAACGTCGAAATATCTCAAACGGGAAGGAAATGACGGTCAGTTTTCATCAAAATCGACGAAATCATCGAGATTCGCGAGCTGTTCCGCTTGTTTCGACGGTTAAACGTTTGTTTATTACATTCTGCACGTAAAAAGGAGTGAAATGAGCGTTTAAACGTCGAAATATCTCAAACGGGAAGGAAATGACGGTCAGTTTTCATCAAAATCGACGAAATCATCGAGATTCGCGAGCTGTTCCGCTTGTTTCGACGGTTAAACGTTTGTTTATTACATTCTGCACGTAAAAAGGTGTAAAAATAGCGCTTAAACGTCGAAATATCTCAAGCGGGAAGGAAATGACGGTCAGTTTCCTTCAAAATCGACGAAATCATCGAGATTTGCGAGCTGTTCCGCTTGTTTCGACGGTTAAACGGTTGTGCATTGCATTCTGCACGTAAAAAGGAGTGAAATGAGCGTTTAAACGTCGAAATATCTCAAACGGGAAGGAAATGACGGTCAGTTTCCATCAAAATCGACGAAATCATCGAGATTTGCGAGATGTTCCGCTTGTTTCGACGGTTAAACGGTTGTGCATTGCATTCTGCACGTAAAAAGGAGTGAAATGAGCGTTTAAACGTCGAAATATCTCAAACGGGAAGGAAATGACGGTCAGTTTCCATCAAAATCGACGAAATCATCGAGATTTGCGAGCTGTTCCGCTTGTTTCGACGGTTAAGCTGTTGTTTATTACATTCTACACGTAAAAAGGAGTAAAAAGAGCGTTTAAACGTCGAAATATCTCAAACGGGAAGGAAATGACGGTCAGTTTCCATCAAAATCGACGAAATCATCGAGATTTGCGAGCTGTTCCGCTTGTTTCGACGGTTAAACGTTTGTTTATTACATTCTGCACGTAAAAAGGAGTGAAATGAGCGTTTAAACGTCGAAATATCTCAAACGGGAAGGAAATGACGGTCAGTTTTCATCAAAATCGACGAAATCATCGAGATTCGCGAGCTGTTCCGCTTGTTTCGACGGTTAAACGTTTGTTTATTACATTCTGCACGTAAAAAGGTGTAAAAATAGCGCTTAAACGTCGAAATATCTCAAGCGGGAAGGAAATGACGGTCAGTTTTCATCAAAATCGACGAAATCATCGAGATTTGCGAGTTGTTCCGCTTGTTTCGACGGTTAGACGGTTGTGCATTGCATTCTGCACGTAAAAAGGAGTGAAATGAGCGTTTAAACGTCGAAATATCTCAAACGGGAAGGAAATGACGGTCAGTTTCCATCAAAATCGACGAAATCATCGAGATTTAGGGGCTGTTCCGCTTGTTTCGACGGTTAAACGGTTGTGCATTGCATTCTGCACGTAAAAAGGAGTGAAATGAGCGTTTAAACGTCGAAATATCTCAAACGGGAAGGAAATGACGGTCAGTTTCCATCAAAAACGATGAAATCATCAAGATTTGCGAGCTGTTCCGCTTGTTTCGACGGTTAAACGGTTGTTTATTACATTCTGCACGTAAAAAGGAGTGAAGTGAGCGTTTAAACGTCGAAATATCTCAAACGGGGAGGAAATGACGGTCAGTTTCCTTCAAAATCGACGAAATCATCGAGATTTGCGAGCTGTTCCGCTTGTTTCGACGGTTAAACGTTTGTTTATTACATTCTGCACGTAAAAAGGAGTGAAATGAGCGTTTAAACGTCGAAATATCTCAAACGGGAAGGAAATGACGGTCAGTTTTCATCAAAATCGACGAAATCATCGAGATTCGCGAGCTGTTCCGCTTGTTTCGACGGTTAAACGTTTGTTTATTACATTCTGCACGTAAAAAGGTGTAAAAATAGCGCTTAAACGTCGAAATATCTCAAGCGGGAAGGAAATGACGGTCAGTTTTCATCAAAATCGACGAAATCATCGAGATTTGCGAGTTGTTCCGCTTGTTTCGACGGTTAAACGTTTGTTTATTACATTCTGCACGTAAAAAGGAGTAAAAAGAGCGTTTAAACGTCGAAATATCTCAAACGGGAAGGAAATGACGGTCAGTTTTTATCAAAATCGACGAAATCATCGAGATTTGCGAGCTGTTCCGCTTGTTTCGACGGTTAAACGGTTGTGCATTGCATTCTGCACGTAAAAAGGAGTGAAATGAGCGTTTAAACGTCGAAATATCTCAAACGGGAAGGAAATGACGGTCAGTTTCCATCAAAATCGACGAAATCATCGAGATTTGCGAGATGTTCCGCTTGTTTCGAGGCTGGAGCAGGCGTGTATTACATTCTGCACGTTAAGTGGAGTAAAAAGAGTGCTTAAACGTCGAAATATCTCAAACGGGTAGGAAATGACGGTCAGTTTTCATCAAAATCGATGAAATCATCGAGATTTGCGACCTGTTTCGCTTGTTTCGACGGTTAAACGGTTGTTTATTACATTCTGCACGTAAAAAGGAGTGAAATGAGCGTTTAAACGTCGAAATATCTCAAACGGGAAGGAAATGACGGTCAGTTTTCATCAAAATCGACGAAATCATCGAGATTCGCGAGCTGTTCCGCTTGTTTCGACGGTTAAACGTTTGTTTATTACATTCTGCACGTAAAAAGGAGTGAAATGAGCGTTTAAACGTCGAAATATCTCAAACGGGAAGGAAATGACGGTCAGTTTTCATCAAAATCGACGAAATCATCGAGATTCGCGAGCTGTTCCGCTTGTTTCGACGGTTAAACGTTTGTTTATTACATTCTGCACGTAAAAAGGTGTAAAAATAGCGCTTAAACGTCGAAATATCTCAAGCGGGAAGGAAATGACGGTCAGTTTTCATCAAAATCGACGAAATCATCGAGATTTGCGAGTTGTTCCGCTTGTTTCGACGGTTAAACGGTTGTGCATTGCATTCTGCACGTAAAATGGAGTGAAATGAGCGTTTAAACGTCGAAATATCTCAAACGGGAAGGAAATGACGGTCAGTTTCCATCAAAATCGACGAAATCATCGAGATTTGCGAGCTGTTCCGCTTGTTTCGACGGTTAAACGGTTGTTTATTACATTCTGCACGTAAAAAGGAGTGAAATGATCGTTTAAACGTCGAAATATCTCAAACGGGAAGGAAATGACGGTCAGTTTCCATCAAAATCGACGAAATCATCGAGATTTAGGGGCTGTTCCGCTTGTTTCGACGGTTAAACGGTTGTGCATTGCATTCTGCACGTAAAAAGGAGTGAAATGAGCGTTTAAACGTCGAAATATCTCAAACGGGAAAGAAATGACGGTCAGTTTCCATCAAAATCGATGAAATCATCAAGATTTGCGAGCTGTTCCGCTTGTTTCGACGGTTAAACGGTTGTTTATTACATTCTGCACGTAAAAAGGAGTGAAATGAGCGTTTAAACGTCGAAATATCTCAAACGGGAAGGAAATGACGGTCAGTTTCCATCAAAATCGACGAAATCATCGAGATTTGCGAGCTGTTCCGCTTGTTTCGACGGTTAAACGGTTGTGCATTGCATTCTGCACGTAAAAAGGAGTGAAATGAGCGTTTAAACGTCGAAATATCTCAAACGGGAAGGAAATGACGGTCAGTTTCCATCAAAATCGATGAAATCATCAAGATTTGCGAGCTGTTCCGCTTGTTTCGACGGTTAAACGGTTGTTTATTACATTCTGCACGTAAAAAGGAGTGAAATGAGCGTTTAAACGTCGAAATATCTCAAACGGGAAGGAAATGACGGTCAGTTTCCATCAAAATCGACGAAATCATCGAGATTTGCGAGCTGTTCCGCTTGTTTCGACGGTTAAACGGTTGTGCATTGCATTCTGCACGTAAAAAGGAGTGAAATGAGCGTTTAAACGTCGAAATATCTCAAACGGGAAGGAAATGACGGTCAGTTTCCATCAAAAACGATGAAATCATCAAGATTTGCGAGCTGTTCCGCTTGTTTCGACGGTTAAACGGTTGTTTATTACATTCTGCACGTAAAAAGGAGTAAAAAGAGCGTTTAAACGTCGAAATATCTCAAACGGGAAGGAAATGACGGTCAGTTTTTATCAAAATCGACGAAATCATCGAGATTTGCGAGCTGTTCCGCATGTTTCGACGGTTAAACGGTTGTGCATGGCATTCTGCACGTAAAAAGGAGTGAAATGAGCGTTTAAACGTCGAAATATCTCAAACGGGAAGGAAATGACGGTCAGTTTCCATCAAAATCGACGAAATCATCGAGATTTGCGAGATGTTCCGCTTGCTTCGAGGCTGGAACAGGCGTGTATTACATTCTGCACGTTAAGTGGAGTAAAAAGAGTGCTTAAACGTCGAAATATCTCAAACGGGTAGGAAATGACGGTCAGTTTTCATCAAAATCGATGAAATCATCGAGATTTGCGACCTGTTTCGCTTGTTTCGACGGTTAAACGGTTGTTTATTACATTCTGCACGTAAAAAGGAGTGAAATGTGCGTTTAAACGTCGAAATATCTCAAACGGGAAGGAAATGACGGTCAGTTTCCATCAAAATCGACGAAATCATCGAGATTTGCGAGCTGTTCCGCTTGTTTCGACGGTTAAGCTGTTGTTTATTACATTCTACACGTAAAAAGGAGTAAAAAGAGCGTTTAAACGTCGAAATATCTCAAACGGGAAGGAAATGACGGTCAGTTTTTATCAAAATCAAACGAAATCAACGAGATTTGCGAGATGTTCCGCTTGTTTCGAGGCTGGAACAGGCGTGTATTACATTCTGCACGTTAAGTGGGGTAAAAAGAGTGCTTAAACGTCGAAATATCTCAAACGGGCAGGAAATGACGGTCAGTTTTCATCAAAATCGATGAAATCATCGAGATTTGCGACCTGTTTCGCTTGTTTCGACGGTTAAACGGTTGTTTATTACATTCTGCACGTAAAAAGGAGTGAAATGAGCGTTTAAACGTCGAAATATCTCAAACGGGAAGGAAATGACGGTCAGTTTTCATCAAAATCGACGAAATCATCGAGATTCGCGAGCTGTTCCGCTTGTTTCGACGGTTAAACGTTTGTTTATTACATTCTGCACGTAAAAAGGAGTGAAATGAGCGTTTAAACGTCGAAATATCTCAAACGGGAAGGAAATGACGGTCAGTTTTCATCAAAATCGACGAAATCATCGAGATTCGCGAGCTGTTCCGCTTGTTTCGACGGTTAAACGTTTGTTTATTACATTCTGCACGTAAAAAGGTGTAAAAATAGCGCTTAAACGTCGAAATATCTCAAGCGGGAAGGAAATGACGGTCAGTTTTCATCAAAATCGACGAAATCATCGAGATTTGCGAGTTGTTCCGCTTGTTTCGACGGTTAAACGGTTGTGCATTGCATTCTGCACGTAAAATGGAGTGAAATGAGCGTTTAAACGTCGAAATATCTCAAACGGGAAGGAAATGACGGTCAGTTTCCATCAAAATCGACGAAATCATCGAGATTTGCGAGCTGTTCCGCTTGTTTCGACGGTTAAACGGTTGTTTATTACATTCTGCACGTAAAAAGGAGTGAAATGATCGTTTAAACGTCGAAATATCTCAAACGGGAAGGAAATGACGGTCAGTTTCCATCAAAATCGACGAAATCATCGAGATTTAGGGGCTGTTCCGCTTGTTTCGACGGTTAAACGGTTGTGCATTGCATTCTGCACGTAAAAAGGAGTGAAATGAGCGTTTAAACGTCGAAATATCTCAAACGGGAAAGAAATGACGGTCAGTTTCCATCAAAATCGATGAAATCATCAAGATTTGCGAGCTGTTCCGCTTGTTTCGACGGTTAAACGGTTGTTTATTACATTCTGCACGTAAAAAGGAGTGAAATGAGCGTTTAAACGTCGAAATATCTCAAACGGGAAGGAAATGACGGTCAGTTTCCATCAAAATCGACGAAATCATCGAGATTTGCGAGCTGTTCCGCTTGTTTCGACGGTTAAACGGTTGTGCATTGCATTCTGCACGTAAAAAGGAGTGAAATGAGCGTTTAAACGTCGAAATATCTCAAACGGGAAGGAAATGACGGTCAGTTTCCATCAAATCGATGAAATCATCAAGATTTGCGAGCTGTTCCGCTTGTTTCGACGGTTAAACGGTTGTTTATTACATTCTGCACGTAAAAAGGAGTGAAATGAGCGTTTAAACGTCGAAATATCTCAAACGGGAAGGAAATGACGGTCAGTTTCCATCAAAATCGACGAAATCATCGAGATTTGCGAGCTGTTCCGCTTGTTTCGACGGTTAAACGGTTGTGCATTGCATTCTGCACGTAAAAAGGAGTGAAATGAGCGTTTAAACGTCGAAATATCTCAAACGGGAAGGAAATGACGGTCAGTTTCCATCAAAAACGATGAAATCATCAAGATTTGCGAGCTGTTCCGCTTGTTTCGACGGTTAAACGGTTGTTTATTACATTCTGCACGTAAAAAGGAGTAAAAAGAGCGTTTAAACGTCGAAATATCTCAAACGGGAAGGAAATGACGGTCAGTTTTTATCAAAATCGACGAAATCATCGAGATTTGCGAGCTGTTCCGCATGTTTCGACGGTTAAACGGTTGTGCATGGCATTCTGCACGTAAAAAGGAGTGAAATGAGCGTTTAAACGTCGAAATATCTCAAACGGGAAGGAAATGACGGTCAGTTTCCATCAAAATCGACGAAATCATCGAGATTTGCGAGATGTTCCGCTTGCTTCGAGGCTGGAACAGGCGTGTATTACATTCTGCACGTTAAGTGGAGTAAAAAGAGTGCTTAAACGTCGAAATATCTCAAACGGGTAGGAAATGACGGTCAGTTTTCATCAAAATCGATGAAATCATCGAGATTTGCGACCTGTTTCGCTTGTTTCGACGGTTAAACGGTTGTTTATTACATTCTGCACGTAAAAAGGAGTGAAATGTGCGTTTAAACGTCGAAATATCTCAAACGGGAAGGAAATGACGGTCAGTTTCCATCAAAATCGACGAAATCATCGAGATTTGCGAGCTGTTCCGCTTGTTTCGACGGTTAAGCTGTTGTTTATTACATTCTACACGTAAAAAGGAGTAAAAAGAGCGTTTAAACGTCGAAATATCTCAAACGGGAAGGAAATGACGGTCAGTTTTTATCAAAATCAAACGAAATCAACGAGATTTGCGAGATGTTCCGCTTGTTTCGAGGCTGGAACAGGCGTGTATTACATTCTGCACGTTAAGTGGGGTAAAAAGAGTGCTTAAACGTCGAAATATCTCAAACGGGCAGGAAATGACGGTCAGTTTTCATCAAAATCGATGAAATCATCGAGATTTGCGACCTGTTTCGCTTGTTTCGACGGTTAAACGGTTGTTTATTACATTCTGCACGTAAAAAGGAGTGAAATGAGCGTTTAAACGTCGAAATATCTCAAACGGGAAGGAAATGACGGTCAGTTTTCATCAAAATCGACGAAATCATCGAGATTCGCGAGCTGTTCCGCTTGTTTCGACGGTTAAACGTTTGTTTATTACATTCTGCACGTAAAAAGGAGTGAAATGAGCGTTTAAACGTCGAAATATCTCAAACGGGAAGGAAATGACGGTCAGTTTTCATCAAAATCGACGAAATCATCGAGATTCGCGAGCTGTTCCGCTTGTTTCGACGGTTAAACGTTTGTTTATTACATTCTGCACGTAAAAAGGTGTAAAAATAGCGCTTAAACGTCGAAATATCTCAAGCGGGAAGGAAATGACGGTCAGTTTTCATCAAAATCGACGAAATCATCGAGATTTGCGAGTTGTTCCGCTTGTTTCGACGGTTAAACGGTTGTGCATTGCATTCTGCACGTAAAATGGAGTGAAATGAGCGTTTAAACGTCGAAATATCTCAAACGGGAAGGAAATGACGGTCAGTTTCCATCAAAATCGACGAAATCATCGAGATTTGCGAGCTGTTCCGCTTGTTTCGACGGTTAAACGGTTGTTTATTACATTCTGCACGTAAAAAGGAGTGAAATGAGCGTTTAAACGTCGAAATATCTCAAACGGGAAGGAAATGACGGTCAGTTTCCATCAAAATCGACGAAATCATCGAGATTTAGGGGCTGTTCCGCTTGTTTCGACGGTTAAACGGTTGTGCATTGCATTCTGCACGTAAAAAGGAGTGAAATGAGCGTTTAAACGTCGAAATATCTCAAACGGGAAAGAAATGACGGTCAGTTTCCATCAAAATCGATGAAATCATCAAGATTTGCGAGCTGTTCCGCTTGTTTCGACGGTTAAACGGTTGTTTATTACATTCTGCACGTAAAAAGGAGTGAAATGAGCGTTTAAACGTCGAAATATCTCAAACGGGAAGGAAATGACGGTCAGTTTCCATCAAAATCGACGAAATCATCGAGATTTGCGAGCTGTTCCGCTTGTTTCGACGGTTAAACGGTTGTGCATTGCATTCTGCACGTAAAAAGGAGTGAAATGAGCGTTTAAACGTCGAAATATCTCAAACGGGAAGGAAATGACGGTCAGTTTCCATCAAAATCGATGAAATCATCAAGATTTGCGAGCTGTTCCGCTTGTTTCGACGGTTAAACGGTTGTTTATTACATTCTGCACGTAAAAAGGAGTGAAATGAGCGTTAAAACGTCGAAATATCTCAAACGGGAAGGAAATGACGGTCAGTTTCCATCAAAATCGACGAAATCATCGAGATTTGCGAGCTGTTCCGCTTGTTTCGACGGTTAAACGGTTGTGCATTGCATTCTGCACGTAAAAAGGAGTGAAATGAGCGTTTAAACGTCGAAATATCTCAAACGGGAAGGAAATGACGGTCAGTTTCCATCAAAAACGATGAAATCATCAAGATTTGCGAGCTGTTCCGCTTGTTTCGACGGTTAAACGGTTGTTTATTACATTCTGCACGTAAAAAGGAGTAAAAAGAGCGTTTAAACGTCGAAATATCTCAAACGGGAAGGAAATGACGGTCAGTTTTTATCAAAATCGACGAAATCATCGAGATTTGCGAGCTGTTCCGCATGTTTCGACGGTTAAACGGTTGTGCATGGCATTCTGCACGTAAAAAGGAGTGAAATGAGCGTTTAAACGTCGAAATATCTCAAACGGGAAGGAAATGACGGTCAGTTTCCATCAAAATCGACGAAATCATCGAGATTTGCGAGATGTTCCGCTTGCTTCGAGGCTGGAACAGGCGTGTATTACATTCTGCACGTTAAGTGGAGTAAAAAGAGTGCTTAAACGTCGAAATATCTCAAACGGGTAGGAAATGACGGTCAGTTTTCATCAAAATCGATGAAATCATCGAGATTTGCGACCTGTTTCGCTTGTTTCGACGGTTAAACGGTTGTTTATTACATTCTGCACGTAAAAAGGAGTGAAATGTGCGTTTAAACGTCGAAATATCTCAAACGGGAAGGAAATGACGGTCAGTTTCCATCAAAATCGACGAAATCATCGAGATTTGCGAGCTGTTCCGCTTGTTTCGACGGTTAAGCTGTTGTTTATTACATTCTACACGTAAAAAGGAGTAAAAAGAGCGTTTAAACGTCGAAATATCTCAAACGGGAAGGAAATGACGGTCAGTTTTTATCAAAATCAAACGAAATCAACGAGATTTGCGAGATGTTCCGCTTGTTTCGAGGCTGGAACAGGCGTGTATTACATTCTGCACGTTAAGTGGGGTAAAAAGAGTGCTTAAACGTCGAAATATCTCAAACGGGCAGGAAATGACGGTCAGTTTTCATCAAAATCGATGAAATCATCGAGATTTGCGACCTGTTTCGCTTGTTTCGACGGTTAAACGGTTGTTTATTACATTCTGCACGTAAAAAGGAGTGAAATGAGCGTTTAAACGTCGAAATATCTCAAACGGGAAGGAAATGACGGTCAGTTTTCATCAAAATCGACGAAATCATCGAGATTCGCGAGCTGTTCCGCTTGTTTCGACGGTTAAACGTTTGTTTATTACATTCTGCACGTAAAAAGGAGTGAAATGAGCGTTTAAACGTCGAAATATCTCAAACGGGAAGGAAATGACGGTCAGTTTTCATCAAAATCGACGAAATCATCGAGATTCGCGAGCTGTTCCGCTTGTTTCGACGGTTAAACGTTTGTTTATTACATTCTGCACGTAAAAAGGTGTAAAAATAGCGCTTAAACGTCGAAATATCTCAAGCGGGAAGGAAATGACGGTCAGTTTTCATCAAAATCGACGAAATCATCGAGATTTGCGAGTTGTTCCGCTTGTTTCGACGGTTAAACGGTTGTGCATTGCATTCTGCACGTAAAATGGAGTGAAATGAGCGTTTAAACGTCGAAATATCTCAAACGGGAAGGAAATGACGGTCAGTTTCCATCAAAATCGACGAAATCATCGAGATTTGCGAGCTGTTCCGCTTGTTTCGACGGTTAAACGGTTGTTTATTACATTCTGCACGTAAAAAGGAGTGAAATGAGCGTTTAAACGTCGAAATATCTCAAACGGGAAGGAAATGACGGTCAGTTTCCATCAAAATCGACGAAATCATCGAGATTTAGGGGCTGTTCCGCTTGTTTCGACGGTTAAACGGTTGTGCATTGCATTCTGCACGTAAAAAGGAGTGAAATGAGCGTTTAAACGTCGAAATATCTCAAACGGGAAAGAAATGACGGTCAGTTTCCATCAAAATCGATGAAATCATCAAGATTTGCGAGCTGTTCCGCTTGTTTCGACGGTTAAACGGTTGTTTATTACATTCTGCACGTAAAAAGGAGTGAAATGAGCGTTTAAACGTCGAAATATCTCAAACGGGAAGGAAATGACGGTCAGTTTCCATCAAAATCGACGAAATCATCGAGATTTGCGAGCTGTTCCGCTTGTTTCGACGGTTAAACGGTTGTGCATTGCATTCTGCACGTAAAAAGGAGTGAAATGAGCGTTTAAACGTCGAAATATCTCAAACGGGAAGGAAATGACGGTCAGTTTCCATCAAAATCGATGAAATCATCAAGATTTGCGAGCTGTTCCGCTTGTTTCGACGGTTAAACGGTTGTTTATTACATTCTGCACGTAAAAAGGAGTGAAATGAGCGTTAAAACGTCGAAATATCTCAAACGGGAAGGAAATGACGGTCAGTTTCCATCAAAATCGACGAAATCATCGAGATTTGCGAGCTGTTCCGCTTGTTTCGACGGTTAAACGGTTGTGCATTGCATTCTGCACGTAAAAAGGAGTGAAATGAGCGTTTAAACGTCGAAATATCTCAAACGGGAAGGAAATGACGGTCAGTTTCCATCAAAAACGATGAAATCATCAAGATTTGCGAGCTGTTCCGCTTGTTTCGACGTTTAAACGGTTGTTTATTACATTCTGCACGTAAAAAGGAGTAAAAAGAGCGTTTAAACGTCGAAATATCTCAAACGGGAAGGAAATGACGGTCAGTTTTTATCAAAATCGACGAAATCATCGAGATTTGCGAGCTGTTCCGCTTGTTTCGACGGTTAAACGGTTGTGCATTGCATTCTGCACGTAAAAAGGAGTGAAATGAGCGTTTAAACGTCGAAATATCTCAAACGGGAAGGAAATGACGGTCAGTTTCCATCAAAATCGACGAAATCATCGAGATTTGCGAGATGTTCCGCTTGTTTCGAGGCTGGAACAGGCGTGTATTACATTCTGCACGTTAAGTGGAGTAAAAAGAGTGCTTAAACGTCGAAATATCTCAAACGGGTAGGAAATGACGGTCAGTTTTCATCAAAATCGATGAAATCATCGAGATTTGCGACCTGTTTCGCTTGTTTCGACGGTTAAACGGTTGTTTATTACATTCTGCACGTAAAAAGGAGTGAAATGAGCGTTTAAACGTCGAAATATCTCAAACGGGAGGGAAATGACGGTCAGTTTTCATCAAAATCGACGAAATCATCGAGATTCGCGAGCTGTTCCGCTTGTTTCGACGGTTAAACGTTTGTTTATTACATTCTGCACGTAAAAAGGAGTGAAATGAGCGTTTAAACGTCGAAATATCTCAAACGGGAAGGAAATGACGGTCAGTTTTCATCAAAATCGACGAAATCATCGAGATTCGCGAGCTGTTCCGCTTGTTTCGACGGTTAAACGTTTGTTTATTACATTCTGCACGTAAAAAGGTGTAAAAATAGCGCTTAAACGTCGAAATATCTCAAGTTGGAAGGAAATGACGGTCAGTTTTCATCAAAATCGACGAAATCATCGAGATTTGCGAGTTGTTCCGCTTGTTTCGACGGTTAAACGGTTGTGCATTGCATTCTGCACGTAAAAAGGAGTGAAATGAGCGTTTAAACGTCGAAATATCTCAAGCGGGAAGGAAATGACGGTCAGTTTTCATCAAAATCAACGAAATCATCGAGATTTTCGAGCTGTTTTGCTTGTTTCTACGGTTAAACGGTTGTTTATTACATTCTGCACGTAAAAAGGAGTAGAAAGAGCGTTTAAACGTCGAAATATCTCAAACGGGAAGGAAATGACGGTCAGTTTCCATCAAAATCGACGAAATCATCGAGATTTGCGAGCTGTTCCGCTTGTTTCGACGGTTAAACTGTTGTTTATTACATTCTACACGTAAAAAGGAGTAAAAAGAGCGTTTAAACTTCGAAAAATCTCAAACGGGAAGGAAATGACGGTCAGTTTTCATCAAAATCGACGAAATCATCGAGATTTGCGAGCTGTTCCGCTTGTTTCGACGGTTAAACGTTTGTTTATTACATTCTGCACGTAAAAAGGAGTGAAATGAGCGTTTAAACGTCGAAATATCTCAAACGGGAAGGAAATGACGGTCAGTTTCCATCAAAATCGACGAAATCATCGAGATTTGCGAGCTGTTCCGCTTGTTTCGACGGTTAAACGTTTGTTTATTACATTCTGCACGTAAAAAGGAGTGAAATGAGCGTTTAAACGTCGAAATATCTCAAACGGGAAGGAAATGACGGTCAGTTTTCATCAAAATCGACGAAATCATCGAGATTCGCGAGCTGTTCCGCTTGTTTCGACGGTTAAACGTTTGTTTATTACATTCTGCACGTAAAAAGGTGTAAAAATAGCGCTTAAACGTCGAAATATCTCAAGCGGGAAGGAAATGACGGTCAGTTTTCATCAAAATCGACGAAATCATCGAGATTTGCGAGTTGTTCCGCTTGTTTCGACGGTTAGACGGTTGTGCATTGCATTCTGCACGTAAAAAGGAGTGAAATGAGCGTTTAAACGTCGAAATATCTCAAACGGGAAGGAAATGACGGTCAGTTTCCATCAAAATCGACGAAATCATCGAGATTTAGGGGCTGTTCCGCTTGTTTCGACGGTTAAACGGTTGTGCATTGCATTCTGCACGTAAAAAGGAGTGAAATGAGCGTTTAAACGTCGAAATATCTCAAACGGGAAGGAAATGACGGTCAGTTTCCATCAAAAACGATGAAATCATCAAGATTTGCGAGCTGTTCCGCTTGTTTCGACGGTTAAACGGTTGTTTATTACATTCTGCACGTAAAAAGGAGTGAAATGAGCGTTTAAACGTCGAAATATCTCAAACGGGAAGGAAATGACGGTCAGTTTTTATCAAAATCGACGAAATCATCGAGATTTGCGAGCTGTTCCGCTTGTTTCGACGGTTAAGCTGTTGTTTATTACATTCTGCACGTAAAAAGGAGTGAAGTGAGCGTTTAAACGTCGAAATATCTCAAACGGGGAGGAAATGACGGTCAGTTTCCTTCAAAATCGACGAAATCATCGAGATTTGCGAGCTGTTCCGCTTGTTTCGACGGTTAAACGTTTGTTTATTACATTCTGCACGTAAAAAGGAGTGAAATGAGCGTTTAAACGTCGAAATATCTCAAACGGGAAGGAAATGACGGTCAGTTTTCATCAAAATCGACGAAATCATCGAGATTCGCGAGCTGTTCCGCTTGTTTCGACGGTTAAACGTTTGTTTATTACATTCTGCACGTAAAAAGGAGTGAAATGAGCGTTTAAACGTCGAAATATCTCAAACGGGAAGGAAATGACGGTCAGTTTTCATCAAAATCGACGAAATCATCGAGATTCGCGAGCTGTTCCGCTTGTTTCGACGGTTAAACGTTTGTTTATTACATTCTGCACGTAAAAAGGTGTAAAAATAGCGCTTAAACGTCGAAATATCTCAAGCGGGAAGGAAATGACGGTCAGTTTTCATCAAAATCGACGAAATCATCGAGATTTGCGAGTTGTTCCGCTTGTTTCGACGGTTAAACGGTTGTGCATTGCATTCTGCACGTAAAATGGAGTGAAATGAGCGTTTAAACGTCGAAATATCTCAAACGGGAAGGAAATGACGGTCAGTTTCCATCAAAATCGACGAAATCATCGAGATTTGCGAGCTGTTCCGCTTGTTTCGACGGTTAAACGGTTGTTTATTACATTCTGCACGTAAAAAGGAGTGAAATGATCGTTTAAACGTCGAAATATCTCAAACGGGAAGGAAATGACGGTCAGTTTCCATCAAAATCGACGAAATCATCGAGATTTAGGGGCTGTTCCGCTTGTTTCGACGGTTAAACGGTTGTGCATTGCATTCTGCACGTAAAAAGGAGTGAAATGAGCGTTTAAACGTCGAAATATCTCAAACGGGAAAGAAATGACGGTCAGTTTCCATCAAAATCGATGAAATCATCAAGATTTGCGAGCTGTTCCGCTTGTTTCGACGGTTAAACGGTTGTTTATTACATTCTGCACGTAAAAAGGAGTGAAATGAGCGTTTAAACGTCGAAATATCTCAAACGGGAAGGAAATGACGGTCAGTTTCCATCAAAATCGACGAAATCATCGAGATTTGCGAGCTGTTCCGCTTGTTTCGACGGTTAAACGGTTGTGCATTGCATTCTGCACGTAAAAAGGAGTGAAATGAGCGTTTAAACGTCGAAATATCTCAAACGGGAAGGAAATGACGGTCAGTTTCCATCAAAATCGATGAAATCATCAAGATTTGCGAGCTGTTCCGCTTGTTTCGACGGTTAAACGGTTGTTTATTACATTCTGCACGTAAAAAGGAGTGAAATGAGCGTTTAAACGTCGAAATATCTCAAACGGGAAGGAAATGACGGTCAGTTTCCATCAAAATCGACGAAATCATCGAGATTTGCGAGCTGTTCCGCTTGTTTCGACGGTTAAACGGTTGTGCATTGCATTCTGCACGTAAAAAGGAGTGAAATGAGCGTTTAAACGTCGAAATATCTCAAACGGGAAGGAAATGACGGTCAGTTTCCATCAAAAACGATGAAATCATCAAGATTTGCGAGCTGTTCCGCTTGTTTCGACGGTTAAACGGTTGTTTATTACATTCTGCACGTAAAAAGGAGTAAAAAGAGCGTTTAAACGTCGAAATATCTCAAACGGGAAGGAAATGACGGTCAGTTTTTATCAAAATCGACGAAATCATCGAGATTTGCGAGCTGTTCCGCATGTTTCGACGGTTAAACGGTTGTGCATTGCATTCTGCACGTAAAAAGGAGTGAAATGAGCGTTTAAACGTCGAAATATCTCAAACGGGAAGGAAATGACGGTCAGTTTCCATCAAAATCGACGAAATCATCGAGATTTGCGAGATGTTCCGCTTGCTTCGAGGCTGGAACAGGCGTGTATTACATTCTGCACGTTAAGTGGAGTAAAAAGAGTGCTTAAACGTCGAAATATCTCAAACGGGTAGGAAATGACGGTCAGTTTTCATCAAAATCGATGAAATCATCGAGATTTGCGACCTGTTTCGCTTGTTTCGACGGTTAAACGGTTGTTTATTACATTCTGCACGTAAAAAGGAGTGAAATGTGCGTTTAAACGTCGAAATATCTCAAACGGGAAGGAAATGACGGTCAGTTTCCATCAAAATCGACGAAATCATCGAGATTTGCGAGCTGTTCCGCTTGTTTCGACGGTTAAGCTGTTGTTTATTACATTCTACACGTAAAAAGGAGTAAAAAGAGCGTTTAAACGTCGAAATATCTCAAACGGGAAGGAAATGACGGTCAGTTTTTATCAAAATCAAACGAAATCAACGAGATTTGCTAGATGTTCCGCTTGTTTCGAGGCTGGAACAGGCGTGTATTACATTCTGCACGTTAAGTGGGGTAAAAAGAGTGCTTAAACGTCGAAATATCTCAAACGGGCAGGAAATGACGGTCAGTTTTCATCAAAATCGATGAAATCATCGAGATTTGCGACCTGTTTCGCTTGTTTCGACGGTTAAACGGTTGTTTATTACATTCTGCACGTAAAAAGGAGTGAAATGAGCGTTTAAACGTCGAAATATCTCAAACGGGAAGGAAATGACGGTCAGTTTTCATCAAAATCGACGAAATCATCGAGATTCGCGAGCTGTTCCGCTTGTTTCGACGGTTAAACGTTTGTTTATTACATTCTGCACGTAAAAAGGAGTGAAATGAGCGTTTAAACGTCGAAATATCTCAAACGGGAAGGAAATGACGGTCAGTTTTCATCAAAATCGACGAAATCATCGAGATTCGCGAGCTGTTCCGCTTGTTTCGACGGTTAAACGTTTGTTTATTACATTCTGCACGTAAAAAGGTGTAAAAATAGCGCTTAAACGTCGAAATATCTCAAGCGGGAAGGAAATGACGGTCAGTTTTCATCAAAATCGACGAAATCATCGAGATTTGCGAGTTGTTCCGCTTGTTTCGACGGTTAAACGGTTGTGCATTGCATTCTGCACGTAAAATGGAGTGAAATGAGCGTTTAAACGTCGAAATATCTCAAACGGGAAGGAAATGACGGTCAGTTTCCATCAAAATCGACGAAATCATCGAGATTTGCGAGCTGTTCCGCTTGTTTCGACGGTTAAACGGTTGTTTATTACATTCTGCACGTAAAAAGGAGTGAAATGAGCGTTTAAACGTCGAAATATCTCAAACGGGAAGGAAATGACGGTCAGTTTCCATCAAAATCGACGAAATCATCGAGATTTGCGAGCTGTTCCGCTTGTTTCGACGGTTAAACGGTTGTGCATTGCATTCTGCACGTAAAAAGGAGTGAAATGAGCGTTTAAACGTCGAAATATCTCAAACGGGAAGGAAATGACGGTCAGTTTCCATCAAAAACGATGAAATCATCAAGATTTGCGAGCTGTTCCGCTTGTTTCGACGGTTAAACGGTTGTTTATTACATTCTGCACGTAAAAAGGAGTAAAAAGAGCGTTTAAACGTCGAAATATCTCAAACGGGAAGGAAATGACGGTCAGTTTTTATCAAAATCGACGAAATCATCGAGATTTGCGAGCTGTTCCGCTTGTTTCGACGGTTAAACGGTTGTGCATTGCATTCTGCACGTAAAAAGGAGTGAAATGAGCGTTTAAACGTCGAAATATCTCAAACGGGAAGGAAATGACGGTCAGTTTCCATCAAAATCGACGAAATCATCGAGATTTGCGAGATGTTCCGCTTGTTTCGAGGCTGGAACAGGCGTGTATTACATTCTGCACGTTAAGTGGAGTAAAAAGAGTGCTTAAACGTCGAAATATCTCAAACGGGTAGGAAATGACGGTCAGTTTTCATCAAAATCGATGAAATCATCGAGATTTGCGACCTGTTTCGCTTGTTTCGACGGTTAAACGGTTGTTTATTACATTCTGCACGTAAAAAGGAGTGAAATGAGCGTTTAAACGTCGAAATATCTCAAACGGGAGGGAAATGACGGTCAGTTTTCATCAAAATCGACGAAATCATCGAGATTCGCGAGCTGTTCCGCTTGTTTCGACGGTTAAACGTTTGTTTATTACATTCTGCACGTAAAAAGGAGTGAAATGAGCGTTTAAACGTCGAAATATCTCAAACGGGAAGGAAATGACGGTCAGTTTTCATCAAAATCGACGAAATCATCGAGATTCGCGAGCTGTTCCGCTTGTTTCGACGGTTAAACGTTTGTTTATTACATTCTGCACGTAAAAAGGTGTAAAAATAGCGCTTAAACGTCGAAATATCTCAAGTTGGAAGGAAATGACGGTCAGTTTTCATCAAAATCGACGAAATCATCGAGATTTGCGAGTTGTTCCGCTTGTTTCGACGGTTAAACGGTTGTGCATTGCATTCTGCACGTAAAAAGGAGTGAAATGAGCGTTTAAACGTCGAAATATCTCAAGCGGGAAGGAAATGACGGTCAGTTTTCATCAAAATCAACGAAATCATCGAGATTTTCGAGCTGTTTTGCTTGTTTCTACGGTTAAACGGTTGTTTATTACATTCTGCACGTAAAAAGGAGTAGAAAGAGCGTTTAAACGTCGAAATATCTCAAACGGGAAGGAAATGACGGTCAGTTTCCATCAAAATCGACGAAATCATCGAGATTTGCGAGCTGTTCCGCTTGTTTCGACGGTTAAACTGTTGTTTATTACATTCTACACGTAAAAAGGAGTAAAAAGAGCGTTTAAACTTCGAAAAATCTCAAACGGGAAGGAAATGACGGTCAGTTTTCATCAAAATCGACGAAATCATCGAGATTTGCGAGCTGTTCCGCTTGTTTCGACGGTTAAACGTTTGTTTATTACATTCTGCACGTAAAAAGGAGTGAAATGAGCGTTTAAACGTCGAAATATCTCAAACGGGAAGGAAATGACGGTCAGTTTTCATCAAAATCGACGAAATCATCGAGATTCGCGAGCTGTTCCGCTTGTTTCGACGGTTAAACGTTTGTTTATTACATTCTGCACGTAAAAAGGAGTGAAATGAGCGTTTAAACGTCGAAATATCTCAAGCGGGAAGGAAATGACGGTCAGTTTTCATCAAAATCAACGAAATCATCGAGATTTTCGAGCTGTTTTGCTTGTTTCTACGGTTAAACGGTTGTTTATTACATTCTGCACGTAAAAAGGAGTAGAAAGAGCGTTTAAACGTCGAAATATCTCAAACGGGAAGGAAATGACGGTCAGTTTCCATCAAAATCGACGAAATCATCGAGATTTGCGAGCTGTTCCGCTTGTTTCGACGGTTAAACTGTTGTTTATTACATTCTACACGTAAAAAGGAGTAAAAAGAGCGTTTAAACTTCGAAAAATCTCAAACGGGAAGGAAATGACGGTCAGTTTTCATCAAAATCGACGAAATCATCGAGATTTGCGAGCTGTTCCGCTTGTTTCGACGGTTAAACGTTTGTTTATTACATTCTGCACGTAAAAAGGAGTGAAATGAGCGTTTAAACGTCGAAATATCTCAAACGGGAAGGAAATGACGGTCAGTTTTCATCAAAATCGACGAAATCATCGAGATTCGCGAGCTGTTCCGCTTGTTTCGACGGTTAAACGTTTGTTTATTACATTCTGCACGTAAAAAGGTGTAAAAATAGCGCTTAAACGTCGAAATATCTCAAGCGGGAAGGAAATGACGGTCAGTTTTCATCAAAATCGACGAAATCATCGAGATTTGCGTGTTGTTCCGCTTGTTTCGACGGTTAAACGTTTGTTTATTACATTCTGCACGTAAAAAGGTGTAAAAATAGCGCTTAAACGTCGAAATATCTCAAGCGGGAAGGAAATGACGGTCAGTTATCATCAAAATCGACGAAATCATCGAGATTTGCGAGTTGTTCCGCTTGTTTCGACGGTTAAACGTTTGTTTATTACATTCTGCACGTAAAAAGGAGTAAAAAGAGCGTTTAAACGTCGAAATATCTCAAACGGGAAGGAAATGACGGTCAGTTTTTATCAAAATCGACGAAATCATCGAGATTTGCGAGCTGTTCCGCTTGTTTCGACGGTTAAACGGTTGTGCATTGCATTCTGCACGTAAAAAGGAGTGAAATGAGCGTTTAAACGTCGAAATATCTCAAACGGGAAGGAAATGACGGTCAGTTTCCATCAAAATCGACGAAATCATCGAGATTTGCGAGATGTTCCGCTTGTTTCGAGGCTGGAGCAGGCGTGTATTACATTCTGCACGTTAAGTGGAGTAAAAAGAGTGCTTAAACGTCGAAATATCTCAAACGGGTAGGAAATGACGGTCAGTTTTCATCAAAATCGATGAAATCATCGAGATTTGCGACCTGTTTCGCTTGTTTCGACGGTTAAACGGTTGTTTATTACATTCTGCACGTAAAAAGGAGTGAAATGAGCGTTTAAACGTCGAAATATCTCAAACGGGAAGGAAATGACGGTCAGTTTTCATCAAAATCGATGAAATCATCGAGATTTGCGACCTGTTTCGCTTGTTTCGACGGTTAAACGGTTGTTTATTACATTCTGCACGAAAAAAGGAGTGAAATGAGCGTTTAAACGTCGAAATATCTCAAACGGGAAGGAAATGACGGTCAGTTTTCATCAAAATCGACGAAATCATCGAGATTCGCGAGCTGTTCCGCTTGTTTCGACGGTTAAACGTTTGTTTATTACATTCTGCACGTAAAAAGGTGTAAAAATAGCGCTTAAACGTCGAAATATCTCAAGCGGGAAGGAAATGACGGTCAGTTTTCATCAAAATCGACGAAATCATCGAGATTTGCGAGTTGTTCCGCTTGTTTCGACGGTTAAACGGTTGTGCATTGCATTCTGCACGTAAAATGGAGTGAAATGAGCGTTTAAACGTCGAAATATCTCAAACGGGAAGGAAATGACGGTCAGTTTCCATCAAAATCGACGAAATCATCGAGATTTGCGAGCTGTTCCGCTTGTTTCGACGGTTAAACGGTTGTTTATTACATTCTGCACGTAAAAAGGAGTGAAATGAGCGTTTAAACGTCGAAATATCTCAAACGGGAAGGAAATGACGGTCAGTTTCCATCAAAATCGACGAAATCATCGAGATTTAGGGGCTGTTCCGCTTGTTTCGACGGTTAAACGGTTGTGCATTGCATTCTGCACGTAAAAAGGAGTGAAATGAGCGTTTAAACGTCGAAATATCTCAAACGGGAAAGAAATGACGGTCAGTTTCCATCAAAATCGATGAAATCATCAAGATTTGCGAGCTGTTCCGCTTGTTTCGACGGTTAAACGGTTGTTTATTACATTCTGCACGTAAAAAGGAGTGAAATGAGCGTTTAAACGTCGAAATATCTCAAACGGGAAGGAAATGAAGGTCAGTTTTTATCAAAATCGACGAAATCATCGAGATTTGCGAGCTGTTCCGCTTGTTTCGACGGTTAAACGGTTGTGCATTGCATTCTGCACGTAAAAAGGAGTGAAATGAGCGTTTAAACGTCGAAATATCTCAAACGGGAAGGAAATGACGGTCAGTTTCCATCAAAATCGACGAAATCATCGAGATTTGCGAGATGTTCCGCTTGTTTCGAGGCTGGAGCAGGCGTGTATTACATTCTGCACGTTAAGTGGAGTAAAAAGAGTGCTTAAACGTCGAAATATCTCAAACGGGTAGGAAATGACGGTCAGTTTTCATCAAAATCGACGAAATCATCGAGATTTGCGAGCTGTTCCGCTTGTTTCGACGGTTAAACTGTTGTTTATTACATTCTACACGTAAAAAGGAGTAAAAAGAGCGTTTAAACTTCGAAAAATCTCAAACGGGAAGGAAATGACGGTCAGTTTTCATCAAAATCGACGAAATCATCGAGATTTGCGAGCTGTTCCGCTTGTTTCGACGGTTAAACGTTTGTTTATTACATTCTGCACGTAAAAAGGAGTGAAATGAGCGTTTAAACGTCGAAATATCTCAAACGGGAAGGAAATGACGGTCAGTTTTCATCAAAATCGACGAAATCATCGAGATTCGCGAGCTGTTCCGCTTGTTTCGACGGTTAAACGTTTGTTTATTACATTCTGCACGTAAAAAGGTGTAAAAATAGCGCTTAAACGTCGAAATATCTCAAGCGGGAAGGAAATGACGGTCAGTTTTCATCAAAATCGACGAAATCATCGAGATTTGCGTGTTGTTCCGCTTGTTTCGACGGTTAAACGTTTGTTTATTACATTCTGCACGTAAAAAGGAGTGAAATGAGCGTTTAAACGTCGAAATATCTCAAACGGGAGGGAAATGACGGTCAGTTTTCATCAAAATCGACGAAATCATCGAGATTCGCGAGCTGTTCCGCTTGTTTCGACGGTTAAACGTTTGTTTATTACATTCTGCACGTAAAAAGGAGTGAAATGAGCGTTTAAACGTCGAAATATCTCAAACGGGAAGGAAATGACGGTCAGTTTTCATCAAAATCGACGAAATCATCGAGATTCGCGAGCTGTTCCGCTTGTTTCGACGGTTAAACGTTTGTTTATTACATTCTGCACGTAAAAAGGTGTAAAAATAGCGCTTAAACGTCGAAATATCTCAAGTTGGAAGGAAATGACGGTCAGTTTTCACCAAAATCGACGAAATCATCGAGATTCGCGAGCTGTTCCGCTTGTTTCGACGGTTAAACGGTTGTGCATTGCATTCTGCACGTAAAAAGGTGTAAAAATAGCGCTTAAACGTCGAAATATCTCAAGCGGGAAGGAAATGACGGTCAGTTTTCATCAAAATCGACGAAATCATCGAGATTTGCGTGTTGTTCCGCTTGTTTCGACGGTTAAACGTTTGTTTATTACATTCTGCACGTAAAAAGGTGTAAAAATAGCGCTTAAACGTCGAAATATCTCAAGCGGGAAGGAAATGACGGTCAGTTTTCATCAAAATCGACGAAATCATCGAGATTTGCGAGCTGTTCCGCTTGTTTCAACGGTTAAATTGTTGTTTATTACATTCTGCACGTAAAAAGGTGTAAAAATAGCGTTTAAACGTCGAAATATATCAAACGGGAAGGAAATGACGGTCAGTTTCCATCAAAATCGACGAAATCATCGAGATTTGCGAGATGTTCCGCTTGTTTCGAGGCTGGAGCAGGCGTGTATTACATTCTGCACGTTAAGTGGAGTAAAAAGAGTGCTTAAACGTCGAAATATCTCAAACGGGTAGGAAATGACGGTCAGTTTTCATCAAAATCGATGAAATCATCGAGATTTGCGACCTGTTTCGCTTGTTTCGACGGTTAAACGGTTGTTTATTACATTCTGCACGTAAAAAGGAGTGAAATGAGCGTTTAAACGTCGAAATATCTCAAACGGGAAGGAAATGACGGTCAGTTTTCATCAAAATCGATGAAATCATCGAGATTTGCGACCTGTTTCGCTTGTTTCGACGGTTAAACGGTTGTTTATTACATTCTGCACGAAAAAAGGAGTGAAATGAGCGTTTAAACGTCGAAATATCTCAAACGGGAAGGAAATGACGGTCAGTTTTCATCAAAATCGACGAAATCATCGAGATTCGCGAGCTGTTCCGCTTGTTTCGACGGTTAAACGTTTGTTTATTACATTCTGCACGTAAAAAGGTGTAAAAATAGCGCTTAAACGTCGAAATATCTCAAGCGGGAAGGAAATGACGGTCAGTTTTCATCAAAATCGACGAAATCATCGAGATTTGCGAGTTGTTCCGCTTGTTTCGACGGTTAAACGGTTGTGCATTGCATTCTGCACGTAAAATGGAGTGAAATGAGCGTTTAAACGTCGAAATATCTCAAACGGGAAGGAAATGACGGTCAGTTTCCATCAAAATCGACGAAATCATCGAGATTTGCGAGCTGTTCCGCTTGTTTCGACGGTTAAACG
Organism: Bombus flavifrons; assembly: GCF_040668555.2. Classification (NCBI taxonomy): domain Eukaryota; kingdom Metazoa; phylum Arthropoda; class Insecta; order Hymenoptera; family Apidae; genus Bombus; species Bombus flavifrons. Next base: position 2,498,921 of record NC_138453.1, on the reverse strand, counting down.
GTTGTTTATTACATTCTGCACGTAAAAAGGAGTGAAATGAGCGTTTAAACGTCGAAATATCTCAAACGGGAAGGAAATGACGGTCAGTTTCCATCAAAATCGACGAAATCATCGAGATTTAGGGGCTGTTCCGCTTGTTTCGACGGTTAAACGGTTGTGCATTGCATTCTGCACGTAAAAAGGAGTGAAATGAGCGTTTAAACGTCGAAATATCTCAAACGGGAAAGAAATGACGGTCAGTTTCCATCAAAATCGATGAAATCATCAAGATTTGCGAGCTGTTCCGCTTGTTTCGACGGTTAAACGGTTGTTTATTACATTCTGCACGTAAAAAGGAGTGAAATGAGCGTTTAAACGTCGAAATATCTCAAACGGGAAGGAAATGAAGGTCAGTTTTTATCAAAATCGACGAAATCATCGAGATTTGCGAGCTGTTCCGCTTGTTTCGACGGTTAAACGGTTGTGCATTGCATTCTGCACGTAAAAAGGAGTGAAATGAGCGTTTAAACGTCGAAATATCTCAAACGGGAAGGAAATGACGGTCAGTTTCCATCAAAATCGACGAAATCATCGAGATTTGCGAGATGTTCCGCTTGTTTCGAGGCTGGAGCAGGCGTGTATTACATTCTGCACGTTAAGTGGAGTAAAAAGAGTGCTTAAACGTCGAAATATCTCAAACGGGTAGGAAATGACGGTCAGTTTTCATCAAAATCGATGAAATCATCGAGATTTGCGACCTGTTTCGCTTGTTTCGACGGTTAAACGGTTGTTTATTACATTCTGCACGTAAAAAGGAGTGAAATGAGCGTTTAAACGTCGAAATATCTCAAGCGGGAAGGAAAGGACGGTCAGTTTTCATCAAAATCAACGAAATCATCGAGATTTTCGAGCTGTTTTGCTTGTTTCTACGGTTAAACGGTTGTTTATTACATTCTGCACGTAAAAAGGAGTAGAAAGAGCGTTTAAACGTCGAAATATCTCAAACGGGAAGGAAATGACGGTCAGTTTCCATCAAAATCGACGAAATCATCGAGATTTGCGAGCTGTTCCGCTTGTTTCGACGGTTAAACTGTTGTTTATTACATTCTACACGTAAAAAGGAGTAAAAAGAGCGTTTAAACTTCGAAAAATCTCAAACGGGAAGGAAATGACGGTCAGTTTTCATCAAAATCGACGAAATCATCGAGATTTGCGAGCTGTTCCGCTTGTTTCGACGGTTAAACGTTTGTTTATTACATTCTGCACGTAAAAAGGAGTGAAATGAGCGTTTAAACGTCGAAATATCTCAAACGGGAAGGAAATGACGGTCAGTTTTCATCAAAATCGACGAAATCATCGAGATTCGCGAGCTGTTCCGCTTGTTTCGACGGTTAAACGTTTGTTTATTACATTCTGCACGTAAAAAGGTGTAAAAATAGCGCTTAAACGTCGAAATATCTCAAGCGGGAAGGAAATGACGGTCAGTTTTCATCAAAATCGACGAAATCATCGAGATTTGCGTGTTGTTCCGCTTGTTTCGACGGTTAAACGTTTGTTTATTACATTCTGCACGTAAAAAGGAGTGAAATGAGCGTTTAAACGTCGAAATATCTCAAACGGGAGGGAAATGACGGTCAGTTTTCATCAAAATCGACGAAATCATCGAGATTCGCGAGCTGTTCCGCTTGTTTCGACGGTTAAACGTTTGTTTATTACATTCTGCACGTAAAAAGGAGTGAAATGAGCGTTTAAACGTCGAAATATCTCAAACGGGAAGGAAATGACGGTCAGTTTTCATCAAAATCGACGAAATCATCGAGATTCGCGAGCTGTTCCGCTTGTTTCGACGGTTAAACGTTTGTTTATTACATTCTGCACGTAAAAAGGTGTAAAAATAGCGCTTAAACGTCGAAATATCTCAAGTTGGAAGGAAATGACGGTCAGTTTTCACCAAAATCGACGAAATCATCGAGATTCGCGAGCTGTTCCGCTTGTTTCGACGGTTAAACGGTTGTGCATTGCATTCTGCACGTAAAAAGGTGTAAAAATAGCGCTTAAACGTCGAAATATCTCAAGCGGGAAGGAAATGACGGTCAGTTTTCATCAAAATCGACGAAATCATCGAGATTTGCGTGTTGTTCCGCTTGTTTCGACGGTTAAACGTTTGTTTATTACATTCTGCACGTAAAAAGGTGTAAAAATAGCGCTTAAACGTCGAAATATCTCAAGCGGGAAGGAAATGACGGTCAGTTTTCATCAAAATCGACGAAATCATCGAGATTTGCGAGCTGTTCCGCTTGTTTCAACGGTTAAATTGTTGTTTATTACATTCTGCACGTAAAAAGGTGTAAAAATAGCGTTTAAACGTCGAAATATATCAAACGGGAAGGAAATGACGGTCAGTTTCCATCAAAATCGACGAAATCATCGAGATTTGCGAGCTGTTCCGCTTGTTTCGACGGTTAAACTGTTGTTTATTACATTCTACACGTAAAAAGGAGTGAAATGAACGTTTAAACGTCGAAATATCTCAACCGGGAAGGAAATGACGGTCAGTTTCCATCAAAATCGACGAAATCATCGAGATTTGCGAGCTGTTCCGCTTGTTTCGACGGTTAAACGGTTGTTTATTACATTCTGCACGTAAAAAGGAGTGAAATGAGCGTTTAAACGTCGAAATATCTCAACCGGGAAGGGAATGACGGTCAGTTTCCATCAAAATCGACGAAATCATCGAGATTTGCGAGCTGTTCCGCTTGTTTCGACGGTTAAACGGTTGTTTATTACATTCTGCACGTAAAAAGGAGTGAAATGAGTGTTTAAACGTCGAAATATCTCAAACGGGAAGGAAATGACGGTCAGTTTTCATCAAAATCGACGAAATCATCGAGATTCGCGAGCTGTTCCGCTTGTTTCGACGGTTAAACGTTTGTTTATTACATTCTGCACGTAAAAAGGTGTAAAAATAGCGCTTAAACGTCGAAATATCTCAAGCGGGAAGGAAATGACGGTCAGTTTTCATCAAAATCGACGAAATCATCGAGATTTGCGAGTTGTTCCGCTTGTTTCGACGGTTAGACGGTTGTGCATTGCATTCTGCACGTAAAAAGGAGTGAAATGAGCGTTTAAACGTCGAAATATCTCAAACGGGAAGGAAATGACGGTCAGTTTCCATCAAAATCGACGAAATCATCGAGATTTAGGGGCTGTTCCGCTTGTTTCGACGGTTAAACGGTTGTGCATTGCATTCTGCACGTAAAAAGGAGTGAAATGAGCGTTTAAACGTCGAAATATCTCAAACGGGAAGGAAATGACGGTCAGTTTCCATCAAAAACGATGAAATCATCAAGATTTGCGAGCTGTTCCGCTTGTTTCGACGGTTAAGCTGTTGTTTATTACATTCTGCACGTAAAAAGGAGTGAAGTGAGCGTTTAAACGTCGAAATATCTCAAACGGGAAGGAAATGACGGTCAGTTTTCATCAAAATCGACGAAATCATCGAGATTCGCGAGCTGTTCCGCTTGTTTCGACGGTTAAACGTTTGTTTATTACATTCTGCACGTAAAAAGGTGTAAAAATAGCGCTTAAACGTCGAAATATCTCAAGCGGGAAGGAAATGACGGTCAGTTTTCATCAAAATCGACGAAATCATCGAGATTTGCGAGTTGTTCCGCTTGTTTCGACGGTTAAACGTTTGTTTATTACATTCTGCACGTAAAAAGGAGTAAAAAGAGCGTTTAAACGTCGAAATATCTCAAACGGGAAGGAAATGACGGTCAGTTTTTATCAAAATCGACGAAATCATCGAGATTTGCGAGCTGTTCCGCTTGTTTCGACGGTTAAACGGTTGTGCATTGCATTCTGCACGTAAAAAGGAGTGAAATGAGCGTTTAAACGTCGAAATATCTCAAACGGGAAGGAAATGACGGTCAGTTTCCATCAAAATCGACGAAATCATCGAGATTTGCGAGATGTTCCGCTTGTTTCGAGGCTGGAGCAGGCGTGTATTACATTCTGCACGTTAAGTGGAGTAAAAAGAGTGCTTAAACGTCGAAATATCTCAAACGGGTAGGAAATGACGGTCAGTTTTCATCAAAATCGATGAAATCATCGAGATTTGCGACCTGTTTCGCTTGTTTCGACGGTTAAACGGTTGTTTATTACATTCTGCACGTAAAAAGGAGTGAAATGAGCGTTTAAACGTCGAAATATCTCAAACGGGAAGGAAATGACGGTCAGTTTTCATCAAAATCGATGAAATCATCGAGATTTGCGACCTGTTTCGCTTGTTTCGACGGTTAAACGGTTGTTTATTACATTCTGCACGAAAAAAGGAGTGAAATGAGCGTTTAAACGTCGAAATATCTCAAACGGGAAGGAAATGACGGTCAGTTTTCATCAAAATCGACGAAATCATCGAGATTCGCGAGCTGTTCCGCTTGTTTCGACGGTTAAACGTTTGTTTATTACATTCTGCACGTAAAAAGGTGTAAAAATAGCGCTTAAACGTCGAAATATCTCAAGCGGGAAGGAAATGACGGTCAGTTTTCATCAAAATCGACGAAATCATCGAGATTTGCGAGTTGTTCCGCTTGTTTCGACGGTTAAACGGTTGTGCATTGCATTCTGCACGTAAAATGGAGTGAAATGAGCGTTTAAACGTCGAAATATCTCAAACGGGAAGGAAATGACGGTCAGTTTCCATCAAAATCGACGAAATCATCGAGATTTGCGAGCTGTTCCGCTTGTTTCGACGGTTAAACGGTTGTTTATTACATTCTGCACGTAAAAAGGAGTGAAATGAGCGTTTAAACGTCGAAATATCTCAAACGGGAAGGAAATGACGGTCAGTTTCCATCAAAATCGACGAAATCATCGAGATTTAGGGGCTGTTCCGCTTGTTTCGACGGTTAAACGGTTGTGCATTGCATTCTGCACGTAAAAAGGAGTGAAATGAGCGTTTAAACGTCGAAATATCTCAAACGGGAAAGAAATGACGGTCAGTTTCCATCAAAATCGATGAAATCATCAAGATTTGCGAGCTGTTCCGCTTGTTTCGACGGTTAAACGGTTGTTTATTACATTCTGCACGTAAAAAGGAGTGAAATGAGCGTTTAAACGTCGAAATATCTCAAACGGGAAGGAAATGAAGGTCAGTTTTTATCAAAATCGACGAAATCATCGAGATTTGCGAGCTGTTCCGCTTGTTTCGACGGTTAAACGGTTGTGCATTGCATTCTGCACGTAAAAAGGAGTGAAATGAGCGTTTAAACGTCGAAATATCTCAAACGGGAAGGAAATGACGGTCAGTTTCCATCAAAATCGACGAAATCATCGAGATTTGCGAGATGTTCCGCTTGTTTCGAGGCTGGAGCAGGCGTGTATTACATTCTGCACGTTAAGTGGAGTAAAAAGAGTGCTTAAACGTCGAAATATCTCAAACGGGTAGGAAATGACGGTCAGTTTTCATCAAAATCGATGAAATCATCGAGATTTGCGACCTGTTTCGCTTGTTTCGACGGTTAAACGGTTGTTTATTACATTCTGCACGTAAAAAGGAGTGAAATGAGCGTTTAAACGTCGAAATATCTCAAACGGGAAGGAAATGACGGTCAGTTTCCATCAAAAACGATGAAATCATCAAGATTTGCGAGCTGTTCCGCTTGTTTCGACGGTTAAACGGTTGTTTATTACATTCTGCACGTAAAAAGGAGTAAAAAGAGCGTTTAAACGTCGAAATATCTCAAACGGGAAGGAAATGACGGTCAGTTTTTATCAAAATCGACGAAATCATCGAGATTTGCGAGCTGTTCCGCATGTTTCGACGGTTAAACGGTTGTGCATTGCATTCTGCACGTAAAAAGGAGTGAAATGAGCGTTTAAACGTCGAAATATCTCAAACGGGAAGGAAATGACGGTCAGTTTCCATCAAAATCGACGAAATCATCGAGATTTGTGAGATGTTCCGCTTGTTTCGAGGCTGGAACAGGCGTGTATTACATTCTGCACGTTAAGTGGAGTAAAAAGAGTGCTTAAACGTCGAAATATCTCAAACGGGTAGGAAATGACGGTCAGTTTTCATCAAAATCGATGAAATCATCGAGATTTGCGACCTGTTTCGCTTGTTTCGACGGTTAAACGGTTGTTTATTACATTCTGCACGTAAAAAGGAGTGAAATGTGCGTTTAAACGTCGAAATATCTCAAACGGGAAGGAAATGACGGTCAGTTTCCATCAAAATCGACGAAATCATCGAGATTTGCGAGCTGTTCCGCTTGTTTCGACGGTTAAGCTGTTGTTTATTACATTCTACACGTAAAAAGGAGTAAAAAGAGCGTTTAAACGTCGAAATATCTCAAACGGGAAGGAAATGACGGTCAGTTTTTATCAAAATCAAACGAAATCAACGAGATTTGCGAGATGTTCCGCTTGTTTCGAGGCTGGAACAGGCGTGTATTACATTCTGCACGTTAAGTGGGGTAAAAAGAGTGCTTAAACGTCGAAATATCTCAAACGGGCAGGAAATGACGGTCAGTTTTCATCAAAATCGATGAAATCATCGAGATTTGCGACCTGTTTCGCTTGTTTCGACGGTTAAACGGTTGTTTATTACATTCTGCACGTAAAAAGGAGTGAAATGAGCGTTTAAACGTCGAAATATCTCAAACGGGAAGGAAATGACGGTCAGTTTTCATCAAAATCGACGAAATCATCGAGATTCGCGAGCTGTTCCGCTTGTTTCGACGGTTAAACGTTTGTTTATTACATTCTGCACGTAAAAAGGAGTGAAATGAGCGTTTAAACGTCGAAATATCTCAAACGGGAAGGAAATGACGGTCAGTTTTCATCAAAATCGACGAAATCATCGAGATTCGCGAGCTGTTCCGCTTGTTTCGACGGTTAAACGTTTGTTTATTACATTCTGCACGTAAAAAGGTGTAAAAATAGCGCTTAAACGTCGAAATATCTCAAGCGGGAAGGAAATGACGGTCAGTTTTCATCAAAATCGACGAAATCATCGAGATTTGCGAGTTGTTCCGCTTGTTTCGACGGTTAAACGGTTGTGCATTGCATTCTGCACGTAAAATGGAGTGAAATGAGCGTTTAAACGTCGAAATATCTCAAACGGGAAGGAAATGACGGTCAGTTTCCATCAAAATCGACGAAATCATCGAGATTTGCGAGCTGTTCCGCTTGTTTCGACGGTTAAACGGTTGTTTATTACATTCTGCACGTAAAAAGGAGTGAAATGAGCGTTTAAACGTCGAAATATCTCAAACGGGAAGGAAATGACGGTCAGTTTCCATCAAAATCGACGAAATCATCGAGATTTAGGGGCTGTTCCGCTTGTTTCGACGGTTAAACGGTTGTGCATTGCATTCTGCACGTAAAAAGGAGTGAAATGAGCGTTTAAACGTCGAAATATCTCAAACGGGAAAGAAATGACGGTCAGTTTCCATCAAAATCGATGAAATCATCAAGATTTGCGAGCTGTTCCGCTTGTTTCGACGGTTAAACGGATGTTTATTACATTCTGCACGTAAAAAGGAGTGAAATGAGCGTTTAAACGTCGAAATATCTCAAACGGGAAGGAAATGACGGTCAGTTTCCATCAAAATCGACGAAATCATCGAGATTTGCGAGCTGTTCCGCTTGTTTCGACGGTTAAACGGTTGTGCATTGCATTCTGCACGTAAAAAGGAGTGAAATGAGCGTTTAAACGTCGAAATATCTCAAACGGGAAGGAAATGACGGTCAGTTTCCATCAAAAACGATGAAATCATCAAGATTTGCGAGCTGTTCCGCTTGTTTCGACGGTGAAACGGTTGTTTATTACATTCTGCACGTAAAAAGGAGTAAAAAGAGCGTTTAAACGTCGAAATATCTCAAACGGGAAGGAAATGACGGTCAGTTTTTATCAAAATCGACGAAATCATCGAGATTTGCGAGCTGTTCCGCTTGTTTCGACGGTTAAACGGTTGTGCATTGCATTCTGCACGTAAAAAGGAGTGAAATGAGCGTTTAAACGTCGAAATATCTCAAACGGGAAGGAAATGACGGTCAGTTTCCATCAAAATCGACGAAATCATCGAGATTTGCGAGATGTTCCGCTTGTTTCGAGGCTGGAACAGGCGTGTATTACATTCTGCACGTTAAGTGGAGTAAAAAGAGTGCTTAAACGTCGAAATATCTCAAACGGGTAGGAAATGACGGTCAGTTTTCATCAAAATCGATGAAATCATCGAGATTTGCGACCTGTTTCGCTTGTTTCGACGGTTAAACGGTTGTTTATTACATTCTGCACGTAAAAAGGAGTGAAATGAGCGTTTAAACGTCGAAATATCTCAAACGGGAGGGAAATGACGGTCAGTTTTCATCAAAATCGACGAAATCATCGAGATTCGCGAGCTGTTCCGCTTGTTTCGACGGTTAAACGTTTGTTTATTACATTCTGCACGTAAAAAGGAGTGAAATGAGCGTTTAAACGTCGAAATATCTCAAACGGGAAGGAAATGACGGTCAGTTTTCATCAAAATCGACGAAATCATCGAGATTCGCGAGCTGTTCCGCTTGTTTCGACGGTTAAACGTTTGTTTATTACATTCTGCACGTAAAAAGGTGTAAAAATAGCGCTTAAACGTCGAAATATCTCAAGTTGGAAGGAAATGACGGTCAGTTTTCATCAAAATCGACCAAATCATCGAGATTTGCGAGTTGTTCCGCTTGTTTCGACGGTTAAACGGTTGTGCATTGCATTCTGCACGTAAAAAGGAGTGAAATGAGCGTTTAAACGTCGAAATATCTCAAGCGGGAAGGAAATGACGGTCAGTTTTCATCAAAATCAACGAAATCATCGAGATTTTCGAGCTGTTTTACTTGTTTCTACGGTTAAACGGTTGTTTATTACATTCTGCACGTAAAAAGGAGTAGAAAGAGCGTTTAAACGTCGAAATATCTCAAACGGGAAGGAAATGACGGTCAGTTTCCATCAAAATCGACGAAATCATCGAGATTTGCGAGCTGTTCCGCTTGTTTCGACGGTTAAACTGTTGTTTATTACATTCTACACGTAAAAAGGAGTAAAAAGAGCGTTTAAACTTCGAAAAATCTCAAACGGGAAGGAAATGACGGTCAGTTTTCATCAAAATCGACGAAATCATCGAGATTTGCGAGCTGTTCCGCTTGTTTCGACGGTTAAACGTTTGTTTATTACATTCTGCACGTAAAAAGGAGTGAAATGAGCGTTTAAACGTCGAAATAGCTCAAACGGGAAGGAAATGACGGTCAGTTTTCATCAAAATCGACGAAATCATCGAGATTCGCGAGCTGTTCCGCTTGTTTCGACGGTAAACGTTTGTTTATTACATTCTGCACGTAAAAAGGTGTAAAAATAGCGCTTAAACGTCGAAATATCTCAAGCGGGAAGGAAATGACGGTCAGTTTTCATCAAAATCGACGAAATCATCGAGATTTGCGTGTTGTTCCGCTTGTTTCGACGGTTAAACGTTTGTTTATTACATTCTGCACGTAAAAAGGTGTAAAAATAGCGCTTAAACGTCGAAATATCTCAAGCGGGAAGGAAATGACGGTCAGTTTTCATCAAAATCGACGAAATCATCGAGATTTGCGAGCTGTTCCGCTTGTTTCAACGGTTAAATTGTTGTTTATTACATTCTGCACGTAAAAAGGTGTAAAAATAGCGTTTAAACGTCGAAATATATCAAACGGGAAGGAAATGACGGTCAGTTTCCATCAAAATCGACGAAATCATCGAGATTTGCGAGCTGTTCCGCTTGTTTCGACGGTTAAACTGTTGTTTATTACATTCTACACGTAAAAAGGAGTGAAATGAACGTTTAAACGTCGAAATATCTCAACCGGGAAGGAAATGACGGTCAGTTTCCATCAAAATCGACGAAATCATCGAGATTTGCGAGCTGTTCCGCTTGTTTCGACGGTTAAACGGTTGTTTATTACATTCTGCACGTAAAAAGGAGTGAAATGAGCGTTTAAACGTCGAAATATCTCAACCGGGAAGGGAATGACGGTCAGTTTCCATCAAAATCGACGAAATCATCGAGATTTGCGAGCTGTTCCGCTTGTTTCGACGGTTAAACGGTTGTTTATTACATTCTGCACGTAAAAAGGAGTGAAATGAGTGTTTAAACGTCGAAATATCTCAAACGGGAAGGAAATGACGGTCAGTTTTCATCAAAATCGACGAAATCATCGAGATTTGCGAGCTGTTTCGCCTGTTTCTACGGTTAAACGGTTGTTTATTACATTCTGCACGTAAAAAGGAGTGAAATGAGCGTTTAAACGTCGAAATATCTCAAACGGGAAGGAAATGACGGTCAGTTTCCATCAAAATCGACGAAATCCTCGAGATTTGCGAGCTGTTCCGCTTGTTTCGTCGGTTAAACTGTTGTTTATTACATTCTGCACGTAAAAAGGAGTGAAATGAGTGTTTAAACGTCGAAATATCTCAAACGGGAGGGAAATGACGGTCAGTTTTCATCAAAATCGACGAAATCATCGAGATTTGCGAGCTGTTTCGCTTGTTTCGACGGTTAAACGGTTGTTTATTACAATCTGCACGTAAAAAGGAGTAAAAAGAGCGTTTAAACGTGAAAATATCTCAAACGGGAAGGAAATGACGGTCAGTTTCCATCAAAATCGACGAAATCATCGAGATTTGCGAGCTGTTCCGCTTGTTTCGACGGTTAAACGGTTGTGCATTGCATTCTGCACGTAAAAAGGAGTGAAATGAGCGTTTAAACGTCGAAATATCTCAACCGGGAAGGAAATGACGGTCAGTTTTCATCAAAATCGACGAAATCATCGAGATTTGCGAGCTGTTTCGCTTGTTTCTACGGTTAAACGGTTGTTTATTACATTCTGCACGTAAAAAGGAGTAAAAAGAGCGTTTAAACGTCGAAATATCTCAAACGGGAAGGAAATGACGGTCAGTTTCCATCAAAATCGACGAAATCCTCGAGATTTGCGAGCTGTTCCGCTTGTTTCGACGGTTAAACTGTTGTTTATTACATTCTGCACGTAAAAAGGAGTGAAATGAGTGTTTAAACGTCGAAATATCTCAAACGGGAAGGAAATGACGGTCAGTTTTCATCAAAATCGACGAAATCATCGAGATTTGCGAGTTGTTCCGCTTGTTTCGACGGTTAAACGTTTGTTTATTACATTCTGCACGTAAAAAGGAGTGAAATGAGCGTTTAAACGTCGAAATATCTCAAACGGGAAGGAAATGACGGTCAGTTTCCATCAAAATCGACGAAATCATCGAGATTTGCGAGCTGTTCCGCTTGTTTCGACGGTTAAACGGTTGTTTATTACATTCTGCACGTAAAAAGGAGTGAAATGAGCGTTTAAACGTCGAAATATCTCAAACGGGAAGGAAATGACGGTCAGTTTTCATCAAAATCGACGAAATCATCGAGATTCGCGAGCTGTTCCGCTTGTTTCGACGGTTAAACGTTTGTTTATTACATTCTGCACGTAAAAAGGTGTAAAAATAGCGCTTAAACGTCGAAATATCTCAAGCGGGAAGGAAATGACGGTCAGTTTTCATCAAAATCGACGAAATCATCGAGATTTGCGAGTTGTTCCGCTTGTTTCGACGGTTAAGCGTTTGTTTATTACATTCTGCACGTAAAAAGGTGTAAAAATAGCGCTTAAACGTCGAAATATCTCAAACGGGAAGGAAATGACGGTCAGTTTCCATCAAAATCGACGAAATCATCGAGATTTGCGAGTTGTTCCGCTTGTTTCGACGGTTAAACGTTTGTTTATTACATTCTGCACGTAAAAAGGAGTGAAATGAGCGTTTAAACGTCGAAATATCTCAAACGGGAAGGAAATGACGGTCAGTTTTCATCAAAATCGACGAAATCATCGAGATTCGCGAGCTGTTCCGCTTGTTTCGACGGTTAAACGTTTGTTTATTACATTCTGCACGTAAAAAGGTGTAAAAATAGCGCTTAAACGTCGAAATATCTCAAGCGGGAAGGAAATGACGGTCAGTTTTCATCAAAATCGACGAAATCATCGAGATTTGCGAGCTGTTTCGCTTGTTTCGACGGTTAAACGGTTGTTTATTACAATCTGCACGTAAAAAGGAGTAAAAAGAGCGTTTAAACGTCCAAATATCTCAAACGGGAAGGAAATGACGGTCAGTTTCCATCAAAATCGACGAAATCATCGAGATTTGCGAGCTGTTCCGCTTGTTTCGACGGCTAAACGTTTGTGCATTGCATTCTGCACGTAAAAAGGAGTGAAATGAGCGTTTAAACGTCGAAATATCTCAACCGGGAAGGAAATGACGGTCAGTTTCCATCAAAATCGACGAAATCATCGAGATTTGCGAGCTGTTCCGCTTGTTTCGACGGTTAAACGGTTGTTTAGTACATTCTGCACGTAAAAAGGAGTGAAATGAGCGTTTAAACGTCGAAATATCTCAAACGGGAAGGAAATGACGGTCAGTTTCCATCAAAATCGACGAAATCATCGAGATTTGCGAGATGTTCCGCTTGTTTCGAGGCTGGAACAGGCGTGTATTACATTCTGCACGTTAAGTGGAGTAAAAAGAGTGCTTAAACGTCGAAATATCTCAAACGGGAAGGAAATGACGGTCAGTTTTCATCAAAATCGACGAAATCATCGAGATTTGAGAGCTGTTTCGCTAGTTTCGACGGTTAAGCGGTTGTTTATTACATTCTGCACGTAAAAAGGAGTGAAATGATCGTTTAAACGTCGAAATATCTCAAACGGGAAGGAAATGACGGTCAGTTATCATTAAAATCGACGAAATCATCGAGATTTGCGAGTTGTTCCGCTTGTTTCGACGGTTAAACGTTTGTTTATTACATTCTGCACGTAAAAAGGTGTAAAAATAGCGCTTAAACGTCGAAATATCTCAAGCGGGTAGGAAATGACGGTCAGTTTTCATCAAAATCGACGAAATCATCGAGATTTGCGAGTTGTTCCGCCTGTTTCGACGGTTAAACGTTTGTTTATTACATTCTACACGTAAAAAGGTGTAAAAATAGCGCTTAAACGTCGAAATATCTCAAGCGCGAAGGAAATGACGGTCAGTTTTCATCAAAATCGACGAAATCATCGAGATTTGCGAGCCGTTTCGCTTGTTTCGACGGTTAAACGGTTGTTTATTACAATCTGCACGTAAAAAGGAGTAAAAAGAGCGTTTAAACGTCGAAATATCTCAAACGGGAAGGAAATGACGGTCAGTTTCCATCAAAATCGACGAAATCATCGAGATTTGCGAGCTGTTCCGCTTGTTTCGACGGTTAAACTGTTGTTTATTAGATTCTACACGTAAAAAGGAGTAAAAAGCGCGTTTAAACGTCGAAATATCTCAAACGGGAAGGAAATGACGGTCAGTTTTCATCAAAATCGACGAAATCATCGAGATTTGCGAGCTGTTCCGCTTGTTTCGACGGTTAAACGGTTGTTTATTACATTCTGCACGTAAAAAGGAGTGAAATGAGCGTTTAAACGTCGAAATATCTCAACCGGGAAGGAAATGACGGTCAGTTTTCATCAAAATCGACGAAATCATCGAGATTTGCGAGCTGTTCCGCTTGTTTCGACGGCTAAACGTTTGTGCATTGCATTCTGCACGTAAAAAGGAGTGAAATGAGCGTTTAAACGTCGAAATATCTCAACCGGGAAGGAAATGACGGTCAGTTTCCATCAAAATCGACGAAATCATCGAGATTTGCGAGCTGTTCCGCTTGTTTCGACGGTTAAACGGTTGTTTAGTACATTCTGCACGTAAAAAGGAGTGAAATGAGCGTTTAAACGTCGAAATATCTCAAACGGGAAGGAAATGACGGTCAGTTTCCATCAAAATCGACGAAATCATCGAGATTTGCGAGATGTTCCGCTTGTTTCGAGGCTGGAACAGGCGTGTATTACATTCTGCACGTTAAGTGGAGTAAAAAGAGTGCTTAAACGTCGAAATATCTCAAACGGGAAGGAAATGACGGTCAGTTTTCATCAAAATCGACGAAATCATCGAGATTTGAGAGCTGTTTCGCTAGTTTCGACGGTTAAGCGGTTGTTTATTACATTCTGCACGTAAAAAGGAGTGAAATGATCGTTTAAACGTCGAAATATCTCAAACGGGAAGGAAATGACGGTCAGTTATCATTAAAATCGACGAAATCATCGAGATTTGCGAGTTGTTCCGCTTGTTTCGACGGTTAAACGTTTGTTTATTACATTCTGCACGTAAAAAGGTGTAAAAATAGCGCTTAAACGTCGAAATATCTCAAGCGGGTAGGAAATGACGGTCAGTTTTCATCAAAATCGACGAAATCATCGAGATTTGCGAGTTGTTCCGCCTGTTTCGACGGTTAAACGTTTGTTTATTACATTCTACACGTAAAAAGGTGTAAAAATAGCGCTTAAACGTCGAAATATCTCAAGCGGGAAGGAAATGACGGTCAGTTTTCATCAAAATCGACGAAATCATCGAGATTTGCGAGCTGTTTCGCTTGTTTCGACGGTTAAACGGTTGTTTATTACAATCTGCACGTAAAAAGGAGTAAAAAGAGCGTTTAAACGTCGAAATATCTCAAACGGGAAGGAAATGACGGTCAGTTTCCATCAAAATCGACGAAATCATCGAGATTTGCGAGCTGTTCCGCTTGTTTCGACGGTTAAACTGTTGTTTATTAGATTCTACACGTAAAAAGGAGTAAAAAGCGCGTTTAAACGTCGAAATATCTCAAACGGGAAGGAAATGACGGTCAGTTTTCATCAAAATCGACGAAATCATCGAGATTTGCGAGCTGTTCCGCTTGTTTCGACGGTTAAACGGTTGTTTATTACATTCTGCACGTAAAAAGGAGTGAAATGAGCGTTTAAACGTCGAAATATCTCAACCGGGAAGGAAATGACGGTCAGTTTTCATCAAAATCGACGAAATCATCGAGATTTGCGAGCTGTTCCGCTTGTTTCGACGGTTAAACGGTTGTTTATTACATTCTGCACGTAAAAAGGAGTGAAATGAGCGTTTAAACGTCGAAATATCTCAACCGGGAAGGAAATGACGGTCAGTTTCCATCAAAATCGACGAAATCATCGAGATTTGCGAGCTGTTCCGCTTGTTTCGACGGTTAAACGGTTGTTTATTACATTCTGCACGTAAAAAGGAGTGAATTGAGCGTTTAAACGTTGAAATATCTCAAACGGGAAGGAAATGACGGTCAGTTTTCATCAAAATCGACGGAATCATCGAGATTTGCGAGCTGTTCCGCTTGTTTCGACGGTTAAACGGTTGTTTATTACATTCTACACGTAAAAAGGTGTAAAAATAGCGCTTAAACGTCGAAATATCTCAAGCGGGAAGGAAATGACGGTCAGTTTTCATCAAAATCGACGAAATCATCGAGATTTGCGAGCTGTTTCGCTTGTTTCGACGGTTAAGCGGTTGTTTATTACATTCTGCACGTAAAAAGGAGTGAAATGAGCGTTTAAACGTCGAAATATCTCAAACGGGAAGGAAATGACGGTCAGTTTTCATCAAAATCGACGAAATCATCGAGATTTGCGAGTTGTTCCGCTTGTTTCGACGGTTAAACTGTTGTTTATTACATTCTACACGTAAAAAGGAGTAAAAAGAGCGTTTAAACGTCGAAATGTCTCAACCGGGAAGGAAATGACGGTCAGTTTCCATCAAAATCGACGAAATCATCGAGATTTGCGAGTTGTTCCGCTTGTTTCGACGGTTAAGCGGTTGTTTATTACAGTCTGCACGTAAAAAGGAGTGAAATGAGCGGTTAAACGTCGAAATATCTCAAACGGGAAGGAAATGACGGTCAGTTTTCATCAAAATCGACGAAATCATCGAGATTTGAGAGCTGTTCCGCTTGTTTCGACGGTTAAACGGTTGTTTATTACATTCTGCACGTAAAAAGGAGTGAAATGAGCGTTTAAACGTCGAAATATCTCAACCGGGAAGGAAATGACGGTCAGTTTTCATCAAAATCGACGAAATCATCGAGATTTGCGAGCTGTTCCGCTTGTTTCGACGGTTAAACGGTTGTTTATTACATTCTGCACGTAAAAAGGAGTGAAATGAGCGTTTAAACGTCGAAATATCTCAACCGGGAAGGAAATGACGGTCAGTTTCCATCAAAATCGACGAAATCATCGAGATTTGCGAGCTGTTCCGCTTGTTTCGACGGTTAAACGGTTGTTTATTACATTCTGCACGTAAAAAGGAGTGAATTGAGCGTTTAAACGTTGAAATATCTCAAACGGGAAGGAAATGACGGTCAGTTTTCATCAAAATCGACGAAATCATCGAGATTTGCGAGTTGTTCCGCTTGTTTCGACGGTTAAACGTTTGTTTATTACATTCTGCACGTAAAAATGTGTAATAATAGCGCTTAAACGTCGAAATATCTCAAGCGGGAAGGAAATGACGGTCAGTTTTCATCAAAATCGACGAAATCATCGAGATTTGCGAGCTGTTTCGCTAGTTTCGACGGTTAAGCGCTTGTTTATTACATTCTGCACGTAAAAAGGAGTGAAATGAGCGTTTAAACGTCGAAATATCTCAAACGGGAAGGAAATGACGGTCAGTTTTCATCAAAATCGACGAAATCATCGAGATTTGCGAGTTGTTCCGCTTGTTTCGACGGTTAAACGTTCGTTTATTACATTCTGCACGTAAAAAGGTGTAAAAATAGCGCTTAAATGTCGAAATATCTCAAGCGGGAAGGAAATGACGGTCAGTTTTCATCAAAATCGACGGAATCATCGAGATTTGCGAGCTGTTCCGCTTGTTTCGACGGTTAAACGGTTGTTTATTACATTCTACACGTAAAAAGGTGTAAAAATAGCGCTTAAACGTCGAAATATCTCAAGCGGGAAGGAAATGACGGTCAGTTTTCATCAAAATCGACGAAATCATCGAGATTTGCGAGCTGTTTCGCTTGTTTCGACGGTTAAGCGGTTGTTTATTACATTCTGCACGTAAAAAGGAGTGAAATGAGCGTTTAAACGTCGAAATATCTCAAACGGGAAGGAAATGACGGTCAGTTTCCATCAAAATCGACGAAATCATCGAGATTTGCGAGCTGTTCCGCTTGTTTCGACGGTTAAACGGTTGTTTATTACATTCTGCACGTAAAAAGGAGTGAAATGAGCGTTTAAACGTCGAAATATCTCAAACGGGAAAGAAATGACGGTCAGTTTTCATCAAAATCGACGAAATCATCGAGATTTGCGAGTTGTTCCGCTTGTTTCGACGGTTAAACGTTTGTTTATTACATTCTGCACGTAAAAAGGTGTAAAAACAGCGCTTAAACGTCGAAATATCTCAAGCGGGAAGGAAATGATGGTCAGTTTTCATCAAAATCGACGAAATCATCGAGATTTGCGAGCTGTTTCGCTTGTTTCGACGGTTAAACGGTTGTTTATTACAATCTGCACGTAAAAAGGAGTAAAAAGAGCGTTTAAACGTCGAAATATCTCAAACGGGAAGGAAATGACGGTCAGTTTTCATCAAAATCGACGAAATCATCGAGATTTGCGAGTTGTTCCGCTTGTTTCGACGGTTAAACGTTTGTTTATTACATTCTGCACGTAAAAAGGTGTAAAAATAGCGCTTAAACGTCGAAATATCTCAAGCGGGAAGGAAATGACGGTCAGTTTTCATCAAAATCGACGAAATCATCGAGATTTGCGAGTTGTTCCGCTTGTTTCCACGGTTAAACGTTTGTTTATTACATTCTGCACGTAAAAAGGTGTAAAAGTAGCGCTTAAACGTCGAAATATCTCAAGCGGGAAGGAAATGACGGTCAGTTTTCATCAAAATCGACGAAATCATCGAGATTTGCGAGCTGTATCGCTTGTTTCGACGTTTAAACTGTTGTTTATTACATTCTGCACGTAAAAAGGTGTGAAATGAGCGTCTAAACGTCGAAATATCTCAAACGGGAAGGAAATGACGGTCAGTTTTCATCAAAATCGACGAAATCATCGAGATTTGCGAGTTGTTTCGCTTGTTTCGACGGTTAAACGTTTGTTTATTACATTCTGCACGTAAAAAGGTGTAAAAATAGCGCTTAAAAGTCGAAATATCTCAAGCGGGAAGGAAATGACGGTCAGTTTTCATCAAAATCGACGAAATCATCGAGATTTGCGAGTTGTTCCGCTTGTTTCGACGGTTAAACGTTTGTTTTTTACATTCTGCACGTAAAAAGGAGTAAAAAGAGCGTTTAAACGTCGAAATATCTCAACCGGGAAGGAAATGACGGTCAGTTTCCATCAAAATCGACGGAATCATCGAGATTTGCGAGCTGTTCCGCTTGTTTCGACGGTTAAACGGTTGTTTATTACATTCTACACGTAAAAAGGTGTAAAAATAGCGCTTAAACGTCGAAATATCTCAAGCGGGAAGGAAATGACGGTCAGTTTTCATCAAAATCGACGAAATCATCGAGATTTGCGAGCTGTTTCGCTTGTTTCGACGGTTAAGCGGTTGTTTATTACATTCTGCACGTAAAAAGGAGTGAAATGAGCGTTTAAACGTCGAAATATCTCAAACGGGAAGGAAATGACGGTCAGTTTTCATCAAAATCGACGAAATCATCGAGATTTGCGAGTTGTTCCGCTTGTTTCGACGGTTAAACTGTTGTTTATTACATTCTACACGTAAAAAGGAGTAAAAAGAGCGTTTAAACGTCGAAATGTCTCAACCGGGAAGGAAATGACGGTCAGTTTCCATCAAAATCGACGAAATCATCGAGATTTGCGAGTTGTTCCGCTTGTTTCGACGGTTAAGCGGTTGTTTATTACAGTCTGCACGTAAAAAGGAGTGAAATGAGCGGTTAAACGTCGAAATATCTCAAACGGGAAGGAAATGACGGTCAGTTTTCATCAAAATCGACGAAATCATCGAGATTTGCGAGCTGTTCCGCTTGTTTCGACGGTTAAACGGTTGTTTATTACATTCTGCACGTAAAAAGGAGTGAAATGAGCGCTTAAACGTCGAAATATCTCAAGCGGGAAGGAAATGACGGTCAGTTTCCATCAAAATCGACGAAATCATCGAGATTTGCGAGCTGTTCCGCTTGTTTCGACGGTTAAACGGTTGTTTATTACATTCTGCACGTAAAAAGGAGTGAAATGAGCGTTTAAACGTCGAAATATCTCAAACGGGAAAGAAATGACGGTCAGTTTTCATCAAAATCGACGAAATCATCGAGATTTGCGAGTTGTTCCGCTTGTTTCGACGGTTAAACGTTTGTTTATTACATTCTGCACGTAAAAAGGTGTAAAAACAGCGCTTAAACGTCGAAATATCTCAAGCGGGAAGGAAATGATGGTCAGTTTTCATCAAAATCGACGAAATCATCGAGATTTGCGAGCTGTTTCGCTTGTTTCGACGGTTTAAACGGTTGTTTATTACAATCTGCACGTAAAAAGGAGTAAAAAGAGCGTTTAAACGTCGAAATATCTCAAACGGGAAGGAAATGACGGTCAGTTTTCATCAAAATCGACGAAATCATCGAGATTTGCGAGTTGTTCCGCTTGTTTCGACGGTTAAACGTTTGTTTATTACATTCTGCACGTAAAAAGGTGTAAAAATAGCGCTTAAACGTCGAAATATCTCAAGCGGGAAGGAAATGACGGTCAGTTTTCATCAAAATCGACGAAATCATCGAGATTTGCGAGTTGTTCCGCTTGTTTCCACGGTTAAACGTTTGTTTATTACATTCTGCACGTAAAAAGGTGTAAAAGTAGCGCTTAAACGTCGAAATATCTCAAGCGGGAAGGAAATGACGGTCAGTTTTCATCAAAATCGACGAAATCATCGAGATTTGCGAGCTGTATCGCTTGTTTCGACGTTTAAACTGTTGTTTATTACATTCTGCACGTAAAAAGGAGTGAAATGAGCGTTTAATCGTCGAAATATCTCAACCGGGAAGGAAATGACGGTCAGTTTCCATCAAAATCGACGAAATCATCGAGATTTGCGAGCTGTTCCGCTTGTTTCGACGGTTAAACTGATGTTTATTACATTCTACACGTAAAAAGGAGTAAAAAGAGCGTTTAAACGTAGAAATGTCTCAACCGGGAAGGAAATGACGGTCAGTTTCCATCAAAATCGACGAAATCATCGAGATTTGCGAGCTGTTCCGCTTGTTTCGACGGTTAAACGGTTGTTTATTACATTCTGCACGTAAAAAGGAGTGAAATGAGCGTCCTAAACGTCGAAATATCTCAAACGGGAAGGAAATGACGGTCAGTTTTCATCAAAATCGACGAAATCATCGAGATTTGCGAGTTGTTCCGCTTGTTTCGACGGTTAAACGTTTGTTTATTACATTCTGCACGTAAAAAGGTGTAAAAATAGCGCTTAAACGTCGAAATATCTCAAGCGGGAAGGAAATGACGGTCAGTTTCCATCAAAATCGACGAAATCATCGAGATTTGCGAGCTGTTCCGCTTGTTTCGACGTTTAAACGGTTGTTTATTACATTCTGCACGTAAAAAGGAGTGAAATGAGCGTTTAAACGTCGAAATATCTCAAACGGGAAGGAAATGACGGTCAGTTTTCATCAAAATCGACGAAATCATCGAGATTTGCGAGTTGCTCCGCTTGTTTCGACGGTTAAACGTTTGTTTATTACATTCTGCACGTAAAAAGGTGTAAAAATAGCGCTTAAACGTCGAAATATCTCAAGCGGGAAGGAAATGACGGTCAGTTTACATCAAAATCGACGAAATCATCGAGATTTGCAAGCTGTTTCGCTAGTTTCGACGGTTAAGCGGTTATTTATTACATTCTGCACGTAAAAAGGAGTGAAATGAGCGTTTAAACGTCGAAATATCTCAAACGGGAAGGAAATGACGGTCAGTTTTCATCAAAATCGACGAAATCATCGAGATTTGCGAGTTGTTCCGCTTGTTTCGACGGTTGAACGTTTGTTTATTACATTCTGCACGTAAAAAGGTGTAAAAATAGCGCTTAAACGTCGAAATATCTCAAGCGGGAAGGAAATGACGGTCAGTTTTCATCAAAATCGACGAAATCATCGAGATTTGCGAGTTGCTCCGCTTGTTTCGAGGGTTAAACGTTTGTTTATTACATTCTGCACGTAAAAAGGTGTAAAAATAGCGCTTAAACGTCGAAATATCTCAAGCGATAAGGAAATGACGGTCAGTTTTCATCAAAATCGACGAAATCATCGAGATTTGCGAGTTGTTCCGCTTGTTTCGACGGTTAAACTGTTGTTTATTACATTCTACACGTAAAAAGGAGTAAAAAGAGCGTTTAAACGTCGAAATGTCTCAACCGGGAAGGAAATGACGGTCAGTTTCCATCAAAATCGACGAAATCATCGAGATTTGCGAGTTGTTCCGCTTATTTCGACGGTTAAACGTTTGTTTATTACATTCTGCACGTAAAAAGGTGTAAAAATAGCGCTTAAACGTCGAAATATCTCAAGCGGGAAGGAAATGATGGTCAGTTTTCATCAAAATCGACGAAATCATCGAGATTTGCGAGCTGTTTCGCTTGTTTCGACGGTTAAACGGTTGTTTATTACAATCTGCACGTAAAAAGGAGTAAAAAGAGCGTTTAAACGTCGAAATATCTCAAACGGGAAGGAAATGACGGTCAGTTTTCATCAAAATCGACGAAATCATCGAGATTTGCGAGTTGTTCCGCTTGTTTCGACGGTTAAACGTTTGTTTATTACATTCTGCACGTAAAAAGGTGTAAAAATAGCGCTTAAACGTCGAAATATCTCAAGCGGGAAGGAAATGACGGTCAGTTTTCATCAAAATCGACGAAATCATCGAGATTTGCGAGTTGTTCCGCTTGTTTCCACGGTTAAACGTTTGTTTATTACATTCTGCACGTAAAAAGGTGTAAAAGTAGCGCTTAAACGTCGAAATATCTCAAGCGGGAAGGAAATGACGGTCAGTTTTCATCAAAATCGACGAAATCATCGAGATTTGCGAGCTGTATCGCTTGTTTCGACGTTTAAACTGTTGTTTATTACATTCTGCACGTAAAAAGGTGTGAAATGAGCGTCTAAACGTCGAAATATCTCAAACGGGAAGGAAATGACGGTCAGTTTTCATCAAAATCGACGAAATCATCGAGATTTGCGAGTTGTTTCGCTTGTTTCGACGGTTAAACGTTTGTTTATTACATTCTGCACGTAAAAAGGTGTAAAAATAGCGCTTAAAAGTCGAAATATCTCAAGCGGGAAGGAAATGACGGTCAGTTTTCATCAAAATCGACGAAATCATCGAGATTTGCGAGTTGTTCCGCTTGTTTCGACGGTTAAACGTTTGTTTTTTACATTCTGCACGTAAAAAGGAGTAAAAAGAGCGTTTAAACGTCGAAATATCTCAACCGGGAAGGAAATGACGGTCAGTTTCCATCAAAATCGACGGAATCATCGAGATTTGCGAGCTGTTCCGCTTGTTTCGACGGTTAAACGGTTGTTTATTACATTCTACACGTAAAAAGGTGTAAAAATAGCGCTTAAACGTCGAAATATCTCAAGCGGGAAGGAAATGACGGTCAGTTTTCATCAAAATCGACGAAATCATCGAGATTTGCGAGCTGTTTCGCTTGTTTCGACGGTTAAGCGGTTGTTTATTACATTCTGCACGTAAAAAGGAGTGAAATGAGCGTTTAAACGTCGAAATATCTCAAACGGGAAGGAAATGACGGTCAGTTTTCATCAAAATCGACGAAATCATCGAGATTTGCGAGTTGTTCCGCTTGTTTCGACGGTTAAACTGTTGTTTATTACATTCTACACGTAAAAAGGAGTAAAAAGAGCGTTTAAACGTCGAAATGTCTCAACCGGGAAGGAAATGACGGTCAGTTTCCATCAAAATCGACGAAATCATCGAGATTTGCGAGTTGTTCCGCTTGTTTCGACGGTTAAGCGGTTGTTTATTACAGTCTGCACGTAAAAAGGAGTGAAATGAGCGGTTAAACGTCGAAATATCTCAAACGGGAAGGAAATGACGGTCAGTTTTCATCAAAATCGACGAAATCATCGAGATTTGCGAGCTGTTCCGCTTGTTTCGACGGTTAAACGGTTGTTTATTACATTCTGCACGTAAAAAGGAGTGAAATGAGCGCTTAAACGTCGAAATATCTCAAGCGGGAAGGAAATGACGGTCAGTTTCCATCAAAATCGACGAAATCATCGAGATTTGCGAGCTGTTCCGCTTGTTTCGACGGTTAAACGGTTGTTTATTACATTCTGCACGTAAAAAGGAGTGAAATGAGCGTTTAAACGTCGAAATATCTCAAACGGGAAAGAAATGACGGTCAGTTTTCATCAAAATCGACGAAATCATCGAGATTTGCGAGTTGTTCCGCTTGTTTCGACGGTTAAACGTTTGTTTATTACATTCTGCACGTAAAAAGGTGTAAAAACAGCGCTTAAACGTCGAAATATCTCAAGCGGGAAGGAAATGATGGTCAGTTTTCATCAAAATCGACGAAATCATCGAGATTTGCGAGCTGTTTCGCTTGTTTCGACGGTTAAACGGTTGTTTATTACAATCTGCACGTAAAAAGGAGTAAAAAGAGCGTTTAAACGTCGAAATATCTCAAACGGGAAGGAAATGACGGTCAGTTTTCATCAAAATCGACGAAATCATCGAGATTTGCGAGTTGTTCCGCTTGTTTCGACGGTTAAACGTTTGTTTATTACATTCTGCACGTAAAAAGGTGTAAAAATAGCGCTTAAACGTCGAAATATCTCAAGCGGGAAGGAAATGACGGTCAGTTTTCATCAAAATCGACGAAATCATCGAGATTTGCGAGTTGTTCCGCTTGTTTCCACGGTTAAACGTTTGTTTATTACATTCTGCACGTAAAAAGGTGTAAAAGTAGCGCTTAAACGTCGAAATATCTCAAGCGGGAAGGAAATGACGGTCAGTTTTCATCAAAATCGACGAAATCATCGAGATTTGCGAGCTGTATCGCTTGTTTCGACGTTTAAACTGTTGTTTATTACATTCTGCACGTAAAAAGGAGTGAAATGAGCGTTTAATCGTCGAAATATCTCAACCGGGAAGGAAATGACGGTCAGTTTCCATCAAAATCGACGAAATCATCGAGATTTGCGAGCTGTTCCGCTTGTTTCGACGGTTAAACTGATGTTTATTACATTCTACACGTAAAAAGGAGTAAAAAGAGCGTTTAAACGTAGAAATGTCTCAACCGGGAAGGAAATGACGGTCAGTTTCCATCAAAATCGACGAAATCATCGAGATTTGCGAGCTGTTCCGCTTGTTTCGACGGTTAAACGGTTGTTTATTACATTCTGCACGTAAAAAGGAGTGAAATGAGCGTCTAAACGTCGAAATATCTCAAACGGGAAGGAAATGACGGTCAGTTTTCATCAAAATCGACGAAATCATCGAGATTTGCGAGTTGTTCCGCTTGTTTCGACGGTTAAACGTTTGTTTATTACATTCTGCACGTAAAAAGGTGTAAAAATAGCGCTTAAACGTCGAAATATCTCAAGCGGGAAGGAAATGACGGTCAGTTTCCATCAAAATCGACGAAATCATCGAGATTTGCGAGCTGTTCCGCTTGTTTCGACGTTTTAAACGGTTGTTTATTACATTCTGCACGTAAAAAGGAGTGAAATGAGCGTTTAAACGTCGAAATATCTCAAACGGGAAGGAAATGACGGTCAGTTTTCATCAAAATCGACGAAATCATCGAGATTTGCGAGTTGCTCCGCTTGTTTCGACGGTTAAACGTTTGTTTATTACATTCTGCACGTAAAAAGGTGTAAAAATAGCGCTTAAACGTCGAAATATCTCAAGCGGGAAGGAAATGACGGTCAGTTTACATCAAAATCGACGAAATCATCGAGATTTGCAAGCTGTTTCGCTAGTTTCGACGGTTAAGCGGTTATTTATTACATTCTGCACGTAAAAAGGAGTGAAATGAGCGTTTAAACGTCGAAATATCTCAAACGGGAAGGAAATGACGGTCAGTTTTCATCAAAATCGACGAAATCATCGAGATTTGCGAGTTGTTCCGCTTGTTTCGACGGTTGAACGTTTGTTTATTACATTCTGCACGTAAAAAGGTGTAAAAATAGCGCTTAAACGTCGAAATATCTCAAGCGGGAAGGAAATGACGGTCAGTTTTCATCAAAATCGACGAAATCATCGAGATTTGCGAGTTGCTCCGCTTGTTTCGAGGGTTAAACGTTTGTTTATTACATTCTGCACGTAAAAAGGTGTAAAAATAGCGCTTAAACGTCGAAATATCTCAAGCGATAAGGAAATGACGGTCAGTTTTCATCAAAATCGACGAAATCATCGAGATTTGCGAGTTGTTCCGCTTGTTTCGACGGTTAAACTGTTGTTTATTACATTCTACACGTAAAAAGGAGTAAAAAGAGCGTTTAAACGTCGAAATGTCTCAACCGGGAAGGAAATGACGGTCAGTTTCCATCAAAATCGACGAAATCATCGAGATTTGCGAGTTGTTCCGCTTATTTCGACGGTTAAACGTTTGTTTATTACATTCTGCACGTAAAAAGGTGTAAAAATAGCGCTTAAACGTCGAAATATCTCAAGCGGGAAGGAAATGATGGTCAGTTTTCATCAAAATCGACGAAATCATCGAGATTTGCGAGCTGTTTCGCTTGTTTCGACGGTTAAACGGTTGTTTATTACAATCTGCACGTAAAAAGGAGTAAAAAGAGCGTTTAAACGTCGAAATATCTCAAACGGGAAGGAAATGACGGTCAGTTTTCATCAAAATCGACGAAATCATCGAGATTTGCGAGTTGTTCCGCTTGTTTCGACGGTTAAACGTTCGTTTATTACATTCTGCACGTAAAAAGGTGTAAAAATAGCGCTTAAACGTCGAAATATCTCAAGCGGGAAGGAAATAACGGTCAGTTTTCATCAAAATCGACGAAATCATCGAGATTTGCGAGTTGTTCCGCTTATTTCGACGGTTAAACGTTTGTTTATTACATTCTGCACGTAAAAAGGTGTAAAAATAGCGCTTAAACGTCGAAATATCTCAAGCGGGAAGGAAATCACGGTCAGTTTTCATCAAAATCGACGAAATCATCGAGATTTGCGAGTTGTTCCGCTTGTTTCGACGGTTAAACTGTTGTTTATTACATTCTACACGTAAAAAGGAGTAAAAAGAGCGTTTAAACGTCGAAATGTCTCAACCGGGAAGGAAATGACGGTCAGTTTCCATCAAAATCGACGAAATCATCGAGATTTGCGAGTTGTTCCGCTTGTTTCGACGGTTAAGCGGTTGTTTATTACAGTCTGCACGTAAAAAGGAGTGAAATGAGCGGTTAAACGTCGAAATATCTCAAACGGGAAGGAAATGACGGTCAGTTTTCATCAAAATCGACGAAATCATCGAGATTTGCGAGCTGTTCCGCTTGTTTCGACGGTTAAACGGTTGTTTATTACATTCTGCACGTAAAAAGGAGTGAAATGAGCGCTTAAACGTCGAAATATCTCAAGCGGGAAGGAAATGACGGTCAGTTTCCATCAAAATCGACGAAATCATCGAGATTTGCGAGCTGTTCCGCTTGTTTCGACGGTTAAACGGTTGTTTATTACATTCTGCACGTAAAAAGGAGTGAAATGAGCGTTTAAACGTCGAAATATCTCAAACGGGAAAGAAATGACGGTCAGTTTTCATCAAAATCGACGAAATCATCGAGATTTGCGAGTTGTTCCGCTTGTTTCGACGGTTAAACGTTTGTTTATTACATTCTGCACGTAAAAAGGTGTAAAAATAGCGCTTAAACGTCGAAATATCTCAAGCGGGAAGGAAATGACGGTCAGTTTTCATCAAAATCGACGATATCATCGAGATTTGCGAGTTGTTCCGCTTGTTTCGACGGTTAAACGTTTGTTTATTACATTCTGCACGTAAAAAGGTGTAAAAATAGCGCTTAAACGTCGAAATATCTCAAGCGGGAAGGAAATGACGGTCAGTTTTCATCAAAATCGACGAAATCATCGAGATTTGCGAGTTGTTCCGCTTGTTTCGACGGTTAAACGTTTGTTTATTACATTCTGCACGTAAAAAGGTGTAAAAATAGCGCTTAAAAGTCGAAATATCTCAAGCGGGAAGGAAATGACGGTCAGTTTTCATCAAAATCGACGAAATCATCGAGATTTGCGAGCTGTTTCGCTTGTTTCGACGGTTAAGCGGTTGTTTATTACATTCTGCACGTAAAAAGGAGTGAAATGAGCGTTTAAACGTCGAAATATCTCAAACGGGAAGGAAATGACGGTCAGTTTTCATCAAAATCGACGAAATCATCGAGATTTGCGAGTTGTTCCGCTTGTTTCGACGGTTAAACTGTTGTTTATTACATTCTACACGTAAAAAGGAGTAAAAAGAGCGTTTAAACGTCGAAATATCTCAAACGGGAAGGAAATGACGGTCAGTTTTCATCAAAATCGACGAAATCATCGAGATTTGCGAGTTGCTCCGCTTGTTTCGACGGTTAAACGTTTGTTTATTACATTCTGCACGTAAAAAGGTGTAAAAATAGCGCTTAAACGTCGAAATATCTCAAGCGGGAAGGAAATGACGGTCAGTTTTCATCAAAATCGACGAAATCATCGAGATTTGCAAGCTGTTTCGCTAGTTTCGACGGTTAAGCGGTTATTTATTACATTCTGCACGTAAAAAGGAGTGAAATGAGCGTTTAAACGTCGAAATATCTCAAACGGGAAGGAAATGACGGTCAGTTTTCATCAAAATC
Source organism: Bombus flavifrons (assembly GCF_040668555.2). Lineage (NCBI taxonomy): Eukaryota > Metazoa > Arthropoda > Insecta > Hymenoptera > Apidae > Bombus > Bombus flavifrons. Next base: position 2,471,124 of record NC_138453.1, on the reverse strand, counting down.
GACGAAATCATGGAGATTTGCGAGTTGTTCCGCTTGTTTCGACGGTTAAACGTTTGTTTATAACATTCTGCACGTAAAAAGGTGTAAAAATAGCGCTTAAACGTCGAAATATCTCAAGCGGGAAGGAAATGACGATCAGTTTTCATCAAAATCGACGAAATCATCGAGATTTGCGAGTTGTTCCGCTTGTTTCGACGGTTAAACGTTTGTTTATTACATTCTGCACGTAAAAAGGTGTAAAAATAGCGCTTAAACGTCGAAATATCTCAAGCGGGAAGGAAATGACGGTCAGTTTTCATCAAAATCGACGAAATCATCGAGATTTGCGAGCTGTATCGCTTGTTTCGACGTTTAAACTGTTGTTTATTACATTCTGCACGTAAAAAGGAGTGAAATGAGCGTTTAAACGTCGAAATATCTCAACCGGGAAGGAAATGACGGTCAGTTTCCATCAAAATCGACGAAATCATCGAGATTTGCGAGCTGTTCCGCTTGTTTCGACGGTTAAACTGATGTTTATTACATTCTACACGTAAAAAGGAGTAAAAAGAGCGTTTAAACGTCGAAATGTCTCAACCGGGAAGGAAATGACGGTCAGTTTCCATCAAAATCGACGAAATCATCGAGATTTGCGAGTTGCTCCGCTTGTTTCGACGGTTAAACGTTTGTTTATTACATTCTGCACGTAAAAAGGTGTAAAAATAGCGCTTAAACGTCGAAATATCTCAAGCGGGAAGGAAATGACGGTCAGTTTTCATCAAAATCGACGAAATCATCGAGATTTGCGAGTTGTTCCGCTTGTTTCGACGGTTAAACGTTTGTTTATTACATTCTGCACGTAAAAAGGTGTAAAAATAGCGCTTAAACGTCGAAATATCTCAAGCGGGAAGGAAATGACGGTCAGTTTTCATCAAAATCGACGAAATCATCGAGATTTGCAAGCTGTTTCGCTAGTTTCGACGGTTAAGCGGTTGTTTATTACATTCTGCACGTAAAAAGGAGTGAAATGAGCGTTTAACCGTCGAAATATCTCAAACGGGAAGGAAATGACGGTCAGTTTTCATCAAAATCGACGAAATCATCGAGATTTGCGAGTTGTTCCGCTTGTTTCGACGGTTAAACGTTTGTTTATTACATTCTGCACGTAAAAAGGTGTAAAAATAGCGCTTAAACGTCGAAATATCTCAAGCGGGAAGGAAATGACGGTCAGTTTTCATCAAAATCGACGAAATCATCGAGATTTGCGAGTTGTTCCGCTTGTTTCGACGGTTAAACGTTTGTTTATTACATTCTGTACGTAAAAAGGTGTAAAAATAGCGCTTAAACGTCGAAATATCTCAAGCGGGAAGGAAATGACGGTCAGTTTCCATCAAAATCGACGAAATCATCGAGATTTGCAAGCTGTTTCGCTAGTTTCGACGGTTAAGCGGTTGTTTATTACATTCTGCACGTAAAAAGGAGTGAAATGAGCGTTTAACCGTCGAAATATCTCAAACGGGAAGGAAATGACGGTCAGTTTTCATCAAAATCGACGAAATCATCGAGATTTGCGAGTTGTTCCGCTTGTTTCGACGGTTAAACGTTTGTTTATTACATTCTGCACGTAAAAAGGTGTAAAAATAGCGCTTAAACGTCGAAATATCTCAAGCGGGAAGGAAATGACGGTCAGTTTTCATCAAAATCGACGAAATCATCGAGATTTGCGAGTTGTTCCGCTTGTTTCGTCGTTTAAACGGTTGTTTATTACATTCTGCACGTAAAAAGGAGTGAAATGAGCGTTTAAACGTCGAAATATCTCAAACGGGAAGGAAATGACGGTCAGTTTTCATCAAAATCGACGAAATCATCGAGATTTGCGAGTTGCTCCGCTTGTTTCGACGGTTAAACGTTTGTTTATTACATTCTGCACGTAAAAAGGTGTAAAAATAGCGCTTAAACGTCGAAATATCTCAAGCGGGAAGGAAATGACGGTCAGTTTTCATCAAAATCGACGAAATCATCGAGATTTGCGAGTTGTTCCGCTTGTTTCGACGGTTAAACGTTTGTTTATTACATTCTGCACGTAAAAAGGTGTAAAAATAGCGCTTAAACGTCGAAATATCTCAAGCGGGAAGGAAATGACGGTAAGTTTTCATCAAAATCGACGAAATCATCGAGATTTGCGAGCTGTATCGCTTGTTTCGACGTTTAAACTGTTGTTTATTACATTCTGCACGTAAAAAGGAGTGAAATGAGCGTTTAAACGTCGAAATATCTCAACCGGGAAGGAAATGACGGTCAGTTTCCATCAAAATCGACGAAATCATCGAGATTTGCGAGCTGTTCCGCTTGTTTCGACGGTTAAACTGATGTTTATTACATTCTACACGTAAAAAGGAGTAAAAAGAGCGTTTAAACGTCGAAATGTCTCAACCGGGAAGGAAATGACGGTCAGTTTCCATCAAAATCGACGAAATCATCGAGATTTGCGAGTTGCTCCGCTTGTTTCGACGGTTAAACGTTTGTTTATTACATTCTGCACGTAAAAAGGTGTAAAAATAGCGCTTAAACGTCGAAATATCTCAAGCGGGAAGGAAATGACGGTCAGTTTTCATCAAAATCGACGAAATCATCGAGATTTGCGAGTTGTTCCGCTTGTTTCGACGGTTAAACGTTTGTTTATTACATTCTGCACGTAAAAAGGTGTAAAAATAGCGCTTAAACGTCGAAATATCTCAAGCGGGAAGGAAATGACGGTCAGTTTTCATCAAAATCGACGAAATCATCGAGATTTGCAAGCTGTTTCGCTAGTTTCGACGGTTAAGCGGTTGTTTATTACATTCTGCACGTAAAAAGGAGTGAAATGAGCGTTTAACCGTCGAAATATCTCAAACGGGAAGGAAATGACGGTCAGTTTTCATCAAAATCGACGAAATCATCGAGATTTGCGAGTTGTTCCGCTTGTTTCGACGGTTAAACGTTTGTTTATTACATTCTGCACGTAAAAAGGTGTAAAAATAGCGCTTAAACGTCGAAATATCTCAAGCGGGAAGGAAATGACGGTCAGTTTTCATCAAAATCGACGAAATCATCGAGATTTGCGAGTTGTTCCGCTTGTTTCGACGGTTAAACGTTTGTTTATTACATTCTGTACGTAAAAAGGTGTAAAAATAGCGCTTAAACGTCGAAATATCTCAAGCGGGAAGGAAATGACGGTCAGTTTCCATCAAAATCGACGAAATCATCGAGATTTGCAAGCTGTTTCGCTAGTTTCGACGGTTAAGCGGTTGTTTATTACATTCTGCACGTAAAAAGGAGTGAAATGAGCGTTTAACCGTCGAAATATCTCAAACGGGAAGGAAATGACGGTCAGTTTTCATCAAAATCGACGAAATCATCGAGATTTGCGAGTTGTTCCGCTTGTTTCGACGGTTAAACGTTTGTTTATTACATTCTGCACGTAAAAAGGTGTAAAAATAGCGCTTAAACGTCGAAATATCTCAAGCGGGAAGGAAATGACGGTCAGTTTTCATCAAAATCGACGAAATCATCGAGATTTGCGAGTTGTTCCGCTTGTTTCGTCGTTTAAACGGTTGTTTATTACATTCTGCACGTAAAAAGGAGTGAAATGAGCGTTTAAACGTCGAAATATCTCAAACGGGAAGGAAATGACGGTCAGTTTTCATCAAAATCGACGAAATCATCGAGATTTGCGAGTTGCTCCGCTTGTTTCGACGGTTAAACGTTTGTTTATTACATTCTGCACGTAAAAAGGTGTAAAAATAGCGCTTAAACGTCGAAATATCTCAAGCGGGAAGGAAATGACGGTCAGTTTTCATCAAAATCGACGAAATCATCGAGATTTGCGAGTTGTTCCGCTTGTTTCGACGGTTAAACGTTTGTTTATTACATTCTGCACGTAAAAAGGTGTAAAAATAGCGCTTAAACGTCGAAATATCTCAAGCGGGAAGGAAATGACGGTAAGTTTTCATCAAAATCGACGAAATCATCGAGATTTGCGAGCTGTATCGCTTGTTTCGACGTTTAAACTGTTGTTTATTACATTCTGCACGTAAAAAGGAGTGAAATGAGCGTTTAAACGTCGAAATATCTCAACCGGGAAGGAAATGACGGTCAGTTTCCATCAAAATCGACGAAATCATCGAGATTTGCGAGCTGTTCCGCTTGTTTCGACGGTTAAACTGATGTTTATTACATTCTACACGTAAAAAGGAGTAAAAAGAGCGTTTAAACGTCGAAATGTCTCAACCGGGAAGGAAATGACGGTCAGTTTCCATCAAAATCGACGAAATCATCGAGATTTGCGAGTTGCTCCGCTTGTTTCGACGGTAAAACGTTTGTTTATTACATTCTGCACGTAAAAAGGTGTAAAAATAGCGCTTAAACGTCGAAATATCTCAAGCGGGAAGGAAATGACGGTCAGTTTTCATCAAAATCGACGAAATCATCGAGATTTGCGAGTTGTTCCGCTTGTTTCGACGGTTAAACGTTTGTTTATTACATTCTGCACGTAAAAAGGTGTAAAAATAGCGCTTAAACGTCGAAATATCTCAAGCGGGAAGGAAATGACGGTCAGTTTTCATCAAAATCGACGAAATCATCGAGATTTGCAAGCTGTTTCGCTAGTTTCGACGGTTAAGCGGTTGTTTATTACATTCTGCACGTAAAAAGGTGTAAAAATAGCACTTAAACGTCGAAATATCTCAAGCGGGAAGGAAATGACGGTCAGTTTCCATCAAAATCGACGAAATCATCGAGATTTGCGAGCTGTTCCGCTTGTTTCGACGTTTAAACGGTTGTTTATTACATTCTGCACGTAAAAAGGAGTGAAATGAGCGTTTAAACGTCGAAATATCTCAAACGGGAAGGAAATGACGGTCAGTTTTCATCAAAATCGACGAAATCATCGAGATTTGCGAGTTGCTCCGCTTGTTTCGACGGTTAAACGTTTGTTTATTACATTCTGCACGTAAAAAGGTGTAAAAATAGCGCTTAAACGTCGAAATATCTCAAGCGGGAAGGAAATGACGGTCAGTTTTCATCTAAATCGACGAAATCATCGAGATTTGCAAGCTGTTTCGCTAGTTTCGACGGTTAAGCGGTTATTTATTACATTCTGCACGTAAAAAGGAGTGAAATGAGCGTTTAAACGTCGAAATATCTCAAACGGGAAGGAAATGACGGTCAGTTTTCATCAAAATCGACGAAATCATCGAGATTTGCGAGTTGTTCCGCTTGTTTCGACGGTTAAACGTTTCTTTATTACATTCTGCACGTAGAAAGGTGTAAAAATAGCGCTTAAACGTCGAAATATCTCAAGCGGGAAGGAAATGACGGTCAGCTTTCATCAAAATCGACGAAATCATCGAGATTTGCGAGTTGTTCCGCTTGTTTCGACGGTTAAACGTTTGTTTATTACATTCTGCACGTAAAAAGGTGTAAAAATAGCGCTTAAACGTCGAAATATCTCAAGCGGGAAGGAAATGACGGTCAGTTTTCATCAAAATCGACGAAATCATCGAGATTTGCGAGCTGTATCGCTTGTTTCGACGTTTAAACTGTTGTTTATTACATTCTGCACGTAAAAAGGAGTGAAATGAGCGTTTAAACGTCGAAATATCTCAACCGGGAAGGAAATGACGGTCAGTTTCCATCAAAATCGACGAAATCATCGAGATTTGCGAGCTGTTCCGCTTGTTTCGACGGTTAAACTGATGTTTATTACATTCTACACGTAAAAAGGAGTAAAAAGAGCGTTTAAACGTCGAAATGTCTCAACCGAGAAGGAAATGACGGTCAGTTTCCATCAAAATCGACGAAATCATCGAGATTTGCGAGTTGCTCCGCTTGTTTCGACGGTTAAACGTTTGTTTATTACATTCTGCACGTAAAAAGGTGTAAAAATAGCGCTTAAACGTCGAAATATCTCAAGCGGGAAGGAAATGACGGTCAGTTTTCATCAAAATCGACGAAATCATCGAGATTTGCGAGTTGTTCCGCTTGTTTCGACGGTTAAACGTTTGTTTATTACATTCTGCACGTAAAAAGGAGTGAAATGAGCGTTTAACCGTCGAAATATCTCAAACGGGAAGGAAATGACGGTCAGTGTTCATCAAAATCGACGAAATCATCGAGATTTGCGAGTTGTTCCGCTTGTTTCGACGGTTAAACGTTTGTTTATTACATTCTGCACGTAAAAAGGTGTAAAAATAGCGCTTAAACGTCGAAATATCTCAAGCGGGAAGGAAATGACGGTCAGTTTTCATCAAAATCGACGAAATCATCGAGATTTGCGAGTTGTTCCGCTTGTTTCGACGGTTAAACGTTTGTTTATTACATTCTGCACGTAAAAAGGTGTAAAAATAGCGCTTAAACGTCGAAATATCTCAAACGGGAAGGAAATGACGGTCAGTTTCCATCAAAATCGACGAAATCATCGAGATTTGCGAGCTGTTCCGCTTGTTTCGACGGTTAAACTGATGTTTATTACATTCTACACGTAAAAAGGAGTAAAAAGAGCGTTTAAACGTCGAAATATCTCAACCGGGAAGGAAATGACGGTCAGTTTCCATCAAAATCGACGAAATCAACGAGATTTGCGAGCTGTTTCGCTTGTTTCGACGGTTAAACGGTTGTTTATTACAATCTGCACGTAAAAAGGAGTGAAATGAGCGTTTAAACGTCGAAATATCTCAAACGTGAAGGAAATGACGGTCAGTTTTCATCAAAATCGACGAAATCATCGAGATTTGCGAGTTGTTCCGCTTGTTTCGACGGTTAAACGTTTGTTTATTACATTCTGCACGTAAAAAGGTGTAAAAATAGCGCTTAAACGTCGAAATATCTCAAGCGAGAAGGAAATGACGGTCAGTTTTCATCGAAATCGACGAAATCATCGAGATTTGCGAGTTGTTCCGCTTGTTTCGACGGTTAAACGTTTGTTTATTACATTCTGCACGTAAAAAGGTGTAAAAATAGCGCTTAAACGTCGAAATATCTCAAGCGGGAAGGAAATGACGGTCAGTTTTCATCAAAATCGACGAAATCATCGAGATTTGCGAGCTGTATCGCTTGTTTCGACGTTTAAACTGTTGTTTATTACATTCTGCACGTAAAAAGGAGTGAAATGAGCGTTTAAACGTCGAAATATCTCAACCGGGAAGGAAATGACGGTCAGTTTCCATCAAAATCGACGAAATCATCGAGATTTGCGAGCTGTTCCGCTTGTTTCGACGGTTAAACTGATGTTTATTACATTCTACACGTAAAAAGGAGTAAAAAGAGCGTTTAAACGTCGAAATGTCTCAACCGGGAAGGAAATGACGGTCAGTTTCCATCAAAATCGACGAAATCATCGAGATTTGCGAGTTGCTCCGCTTGTTTCGACGGTTAAACGTTTGTTTATTACATTCTGCACGTAAAAAGGTGTAAAAATAGCGCTTAAACGTCGAAATATCTCAAGCGGGAAGGAAATGACGGTCAGCTTTCATCAAAATCGACGAAATCATCGAGATTTGCAAGCTTTTTCGCTAGTTTCGACGGTTAAGCGGTTATTTATTACATTCTGCACGTAAAAAGGAGTGAAATGAGCGTTTAAACGTCGAAATATCTCAAACGGGAAGGAAATGACGGTCAGTTTTCATCAAAATCGACGAAATCATCGAGATTTGCGAGTTGTTCCGCTTGTTTCGACGGTTAAACGTTTGTTTATTACATTCTGCACGTAAAAAGGTGTAAAAATAGCGCTTAAACGTCGAAATATCTCAAGCGGGAAGGAAATGACGGTCAGTTTCCATCAAAATCGACGAAATCATCGAGATTTGCGAGCTGTTCCGCTTGTTTCGACGTTTAAACGGTTGTTTATTACATTCTGCACGTAAAAAGGAGTGAAATGAGCGTTTAAACGTCGAAATATCTCAAACGGGAAGGAAATGACGGTCAGTTTTCATCAAAATCGACGAAATCATCGAGATTTGCGAGTTGCTCCGCTTGTTTCGACGGTTAAACGTTTGTTTATTACATTCTGCACGTAAAAAGGTGTAAAAATAGCGCTTAAACGTCGAAATATCTCAAGCGGGAAGGAAATGACGGTCAGTTTTCATCTAAATCGACGAAATCATCGAGATTTGCAAGCTGTTTCGCTAGTTTCGACGGTTAAGCGGTTATTTATTACATTCTGCACGTAAAAAGGAGTGAAATGAGCGTTTAAACGTCGAAATATCTCAAACGGGAAGGAAATGACGGTCAGTTTTCATCAAAATCGACGAAATCATCGAGATTTGCGAGCTGTATCGCTTGTTTCGACGTTTAAACTGTTGTTTATTACATTCTGCACGTAAAAAGGAGTGAAATGAGCGTTTAAACGTCGAAATATCTCAACCGGGAAGGAAATGACGGTCAGTTTCCATCAAAATCGACGAAATCATCGAGATTTGCGAGCTGTTCCGCTTGTTTCGACGGTTAAACTGATGTTTATTACATTCTACACGTAAAAAGGAGTAAAAAGAGCGTTTAAACGTCGAAATGTCTCAACCGAGAAGGAAATGACGGTCAGTTTCCATCAAAATCGACGAAATCATCGAGATTTGCGAGTTGCTCCGCTTGTTTCGACGGTTAAACGTTTGTTTATTACATTCTGCACGTAAAAAGGTGTAAAAATAGCGCTTAAACGTCGAAATATCTCAAGCGGGAAGGAAATGACGGTCAGTTTTCATCAAAATCGACGAAATCATCGAGATTTGCGAGTTGTTCCGCTTGTTTCGACGGTTAAACGTTTGTTTATTACATTCTGCACGTAAAAAGGAGTGAAATGAGCGTTTAACCGTCGAAATATCTCAAACGGGAAGGAAATGACGGTCAGTGTTCATCAAAATCGACGAAATCATCGAGATTTGCGAGTTGTTCCGCTTGTTTCGACGGTTAAACGTTTGTTTATTACATTCTGCACGTAAAAAGGTGTAAAAATAGCGCTTAAACGTCGAAATATCTCAAGCGGGAAGGAAATGACGGTCAGTTTTCATCAAAATCGACGAAATCATCGAGATTTGCGAGTTGTTCCGCTTGTTTCGACGGTTAAACGTTTGTTTATTACATTCTGCACGTAAAAAGGTGTAAAAATAGCGCTTAAACGTCGAAATATCTCAAACGGGAAGGAAATGACGGTCAGTTTCCATCAAAATCGACGAAATCATCGAGATTTGCGAGCTGTTCCGCTTGTTTCGACGGTTAAACTGATGTTTATTACATTCTACACGTAAAAAGGAGTAAAAAGAGCGTTTTAAACGTCGAAATGTCTCAACCGGGAAGGAAATGACGGTCAGTTTCCATCAAAATCGACGAAATCATCGAGATTTGCGAGTTGCTCCGCTTGTTTCGACGGTTAAACGTTTGTTTATTACATTCTGCACGTAAAAAGGTGTAAAAATAGCGCTTAAACGTCGAAATATCTCAAGCGGGAAGGAAATGACGGTCAGCTTTCATCAAAATCGACGAAATCATCGAGATTTGCAAGCTTTTTCGCTAGTTTCGACGGTTAAGCGGTTATTTATTACATTCTGCACGTAAAAAGGAGTGAAATGAGCGTTTAAACGTCGAAATATCTCAAACGGGAAGGAAATGACGGTCAGTTTTCATCAAAATCGACGAAATCATCGAGATTTGCGAGTTGTTCCGCTTGTTTCGACGGTTAAACGTTTGTTTATTACATTCTGCACGTAAAAAGGTGTAAAAATAGCGCTTAAACGTCGAAATATCTCAAGCGGGAAGGAAATGACGGTCAGTTTCCATCAAAATCGACGAAATCATCGAGATTTGCGAGCTGTTCCGCTTGTTTCGACGTTTAAACGGTTGTTTATTACATTCTGCACGTAAAAAGGAGTGAAATGAGCGTTTAAACGTCGAAATATCTCAAACGGGAAGGAAATGACGGTCAGTTTTCATCAAAATCGACGAAATCATCGAGATTTGCGAGTTGCTCCGCTTGTTTCGACGGTTAAACGTTTGTTTATTACATTCTGCACGTAAAAAGGTGTAAAAATAGCGCTTAAACGTCGAAATATCTCAAGCGGGAAGGAAATGACGGTCAGTTTTCATCTAAATCGACGAAATCATCGAGATTTGCAAGCTGTTTCGCTAGTTTCGACGGTTAAGCGGTTATTTATTACATTCTGCACGTAAAAAGGAGTGAAATGAGCGTTTAAACGTCGAAATATCTCAAACGGGAAGGAAATGACGGTCAGTTTTCATCAAAATCGACGAAATCATCGAGATTTGCGAGTTGTTCCGCTTGTTTCGACGGTTAAACGTTTCTTTATTACATTCTGCACGTAGAAAGGTGTAAAAATAGCGCTTAAACGTCGAAATATCTCAAGCGGGAAGGAAATGACGGTCAGTTTTCATCAAAATCGACGAAATCATCGAGATTTGCGAGTTGTTCCGCTTGTTTCGACGGTTAAACGTTTGTTTATTACATTCTGTACGTAAAAAGGTGTAAAAATAGCGCTTAAACGTCGAAATATCTCAAGCGGGAAGGAAATGACGGTCAGTTTTCATCAAAATCGACGAAATCATCGAGATTTGCGAGCTGTATCGCTTGTTTCGACGTTTAAACTGTTGTTTATTACATTCTGCACGTAAAAAGGAGTGAAATGAGCGTTTAAACGTCGAAATATCTCAACCGGGAAGGAAATGACGGTCAGTTTCCATCAAAATCGACGAAATCATCGAGATTTGCGAGCTGTTCCGCTTGTTTCGACGGTTAAACTGATGTTTATTACATTCTACACGTAAAAAGGAGTAAAAAGAGCGTTTAAACGTCGAAATGTCTCAACCGAGAAGGAAATGACGGTCAGTTTCCATCAAAATCGACGAAATCATCGAGATTTGCGAGTTGCTCCGCTTGTTTCGACGGTTAAACGTTTGTTTATTACATTCTGCACGTAAAAAGGTGTAAAAATAGCGCTTAAACGTCGAAATATCTCAAGCGGGAAGGAAATGACGGTCAGTTTTCATCAAAATCGACGAAATCATCGAGATTTGCGAGTTGTTCCGCTTGTTTCGACGGTTAAACGTTTGTTTATTACATTCTGCACGTAAAAAGGTGTAAAAATAGCGCTTAAACGTCGAAATATCTCAAGCGGGAAGGAAATGACGGTCAGTTTTCATCAAAATCGACGAAATCATCGAGATTTGCAAGCTGTTTCGCTAGTTTCGACGGTTAAGCGGTTGTTTATTACATTCTGCACGTAAAAAGGAGTGAAATGAGCGTTTAACCGTCGATATATCTCAAACGGGAAGGAAATGACGGTCAGTGTTCATCAAAATCGACGAAATCATCGAGATTTGCGAGTTGTTCCGCTTGTTTCGACGGTTAAACGTTTGTTTATTACATTCTGCACGTAAAAAGGTGTAAAAATAGCGCTTAAACGTCGAAATATCTCAAGCGGGAAGGAAATGACGGTCAGTTTTCATCGAAATCGACGAAATCATCGAGATTTGCGAGTTGTTCCGCTTGTTTCGACGGTTAAACGTTTGTTTATTACATTCTGCACGTAAAAAGGTGTAAAAATAGCGCTTAAACGTCGAAATATCTCAAGCGGGAAGGAAATGACGGTCAGTTTTCATCAAAATCGACGAAATCATCGAGATTTGCGAGCTGTATCGCTTGTTTCGACGTTTAAACTGTTGTTTATTACATTCTGCACGTAAAAAGGAGTGAAATGAGCGTTTAAACGTCGAAATATCTCAACCGGGAAGGAAATGACGGTCAGTTTCCATCAAAATCGACGAAATCATCGAGATTTGCGAGCTGTTCCGCTTGTTTCGACGGTTAAACTGATGTTTATTACATTCTACACGTAAAAAGGAGTAAAAAGAGCGTTTAAACGTCGAAATGTCTCAACCGGGAAGGAAATGACGGTCAGTTTCCATCAAAATCGACGAAATCATCGAGATTTGCGAGTTGCTCCGCTTGTTTCGACGGTTAAACGTTTGTTTATTACATTCTGCACGTAAAAAGGAGTGAAATGAGCGTTTAAACGTCGAAATATCTCAAACGGGAAGGAAATGACGGTCAGTTTTCATCAAAATCGACGAAATCATCGAGATTTGCGAGTTGCTCCGCTTGTTTCGACGGTTAAACGTTTGTTTATTACATTCTGCACGTAAAAAGGTGTAAAAATAGCGCTTAAACGTCGAAATATCTCAAGCGGGAAGGAAAAGACGGTCAGTTTTCATCAAAATCGACGAAATCATCGAGATTTGCAAGCTGTTTCGCTAGTTTCGACGGTTAAGCGGTTGTTTATTACATTCTGCACGTAAAAAGGAGTGAAATGAGCGTTTAACCGTCGAAATATCTCAAACGGGAAGGAAATGACGGTCAGTTTTCATCAAAATCGACGAAATCATCGAGATTTGCGAGTTGTTCCGCTTGTTTCGACGGTTAAACGTTTGTTTATTACATTCTGCACGTAAAAAGGTGTAAAAATAGCGCTTAAACGTCGAAATATCTCAAGCGGGAAGGAAATGACGGTCAGTTTCCATCAAAATCGACGAAATCAACGAGATTTGCGAGCTGTTTCGCTTGTTTCGACGGTTAAACGGTTGTTTATTACAATCTGCACGTAAAAAGGAGTGAAATGAGCGTTTAAACGTCGAAATATCTCAAACGGGAAGGAAATGACGGTCAGTTTTCATCAAAATCGACGAAATCATCGAGATTTGCGAGTTGTTCCGCTTGTTTCGACGGTTAAACGTTTGTTTATTACATTCTGCACGTAAAAAGGAGTGAAATGAGCGTTTAAACGTCGAAATATCTCAAACGGGAAGGAAATGACGGTCAGTTTTCATCAAAATCGACGAAATCATCGAGATTTGCGAGTTGTTCCGCTTGTTTCGACGGTTAAGCGGTTGTTTATTACATTCTGCACGTAAAAAGGAGTGAAATGAGCGTTTAAACGTCGAAATATCTCAAACGGGAAGGAAATGACGGTCAGTTTCCATCAAAATCGACGAAATCATCGAGATTTGCGAGTTGTTCCGCTTGTTTCGACGGTTAAACGTTTGTTTATTACATTCTGCACGTAAAAAGGTGTAAAAATAGCGCTTAAACGTCGAAATATCTCAAGCGGGAAGGAAATGACGGTCAGTTTTCATCAAAATCGACGAAATCATCGAGATTTGCGAGTTGTTCCGCTTGTTTCGACGGTTAAACGTTTGTTTATTACATTCTGCACGTAAAAAGGTGTAAAAATAGCGCTTAAACGTCGAAATATCTCAAGCGGGAAGGAAATGACGGTCAGTTTTCATCAAAATCGACGAAATCATCGAGATTTGCGAGTTGCTCCGCTTGTTTCGACGGTTAAACGTTTGTTTATTACATTCTGCATGTAAAAAGGTGTAAAAATAGCGCTTAAACGTCGAAATATCTCAAGCGGGAAGGAAATGACGGTCAGTTTTCATCAAAATCGACGAAATCATCGAGATTTGCGAGCTGTTCCGCTTGTTTCGACGGTTAAACGTTTGTTTATTACATTCTGCACGTAAAAAGGTGTAAAAATAGCGCTTAAACGTCGAAATATCTCAAACGGGAAGGAAATGACGGTCAGTTTCCATCAAAATCGACGAAATCATCGAGATTTGCGAGCTGTTCCGCTTGTTTCGACGGTTAAACTGATGTTTATTACAATCTGCACGTAAAAAGGAGTAAAAAGAGCGTTTAAACGTCGAAATATCTCAAACGGGAAGGAAATGACGGTCAGTTTCCATCAAAATCGACGAAATCATCGAGATTTGCGAGCTGTTCCGCTTGTTTCGACGGTTAAACTGATGTTTATTACATTCTACACTTAAAAAGGAGTAAAAAGAGCGTTTAAACGTCGAAATATCTCAACCGGGAAGGAAATGACGGTCAGTTTCCATCAAAATCGACGAAATCAACGAGATTTGCGAGCTGTTCCGCTTGTTTCGACGGTTAAACGTTTGTTTATTACATTCTGCACGTAAAAAGGTGTAAAAATAGCGCTTAAACGTCGAAATATCTCAAGCGGGAAGGAAATGACGGTCAGTTTTCATCAAAATCGACGAAATCATCGAGATTTGCGAGTTGCTCCGCTTGTTTCGACGGTTAAACGTTTGTTTATTACATTCTGCATGTAAAAAGGTGTAAAAATAGCGCTTAAACGTCGAAATATCTCAAGCGGGAAGGAAATGACGGTCAGTTTTCATCAAAATCGACGAAATCATCGAGATTTGCGAGTTGCTCCGCTTGTTTCGACGGTTAAACGTTTGTTTATTACATTCTGCATGTAAAAAGGTGTAAAAATAGCGCTTAAACGTCGAAATATCTCAAGCGGGAAGGAAATGACGGTCAGTTTTCATCAAAATCGACGAAATCATCGAGATTTGCGAGCTGTTCCGCTTGTTTCGACGGTTTAAACGTTTGTTTATTACATTCTGCACGTAAAAAGGTGTAAAAATAGCGCTTAAACGTCGAAATATCTCAAACGGGAAGGAAATGACGGTCAGTTTCCATCAAAATCGACGAAATCATCGAGATTTGCGATCTGTTCCGCTTGTTTCGACGGTTAAACTGATGTTTATTACAATCTGCACGTAAAAAGGAGTAAAAAGAGCGTTTAAACGTCGAAATATCTCAAACGGGAAGGAAATGACGGTCAGTTTCCATCAAAATCGACGAAATCATCGAGATTTGCGAGCTGTTCCGCTTGTTTCGACGGTTAAACTGATGTTTATTACATTCTACACTTAAAAAGGAGTAAAAAGAGCGTTTAAACGTCGAAATATCTCAACCGGGAAGGAAATGACGGTCAGTTTCCATCAAAATCGACGAAATCAACGAGATTTGCGAGCTGTTCCGCTTGTTTCGACGGTTAAACGGTTGTTTATTACATTCTGCACGTAAAAAGGAGTGAAATACGCGTCTAAACGTCGAAATATCTCAAACGGGAAGGAAATGACCGTCAGTTTTCATCAAAATCGACGAAATCATCGAGACCTGCGAGTTGTTCCGCTTGTTTCGACGGTTAAACGTTTGTTTATTACATTCTGCACGTAAAAAGGTGTAAAAATAGCGCTTAAACGTCGAAATATCTCAAGCGGAAAGGAAATGACGGTCAGTTTTCATCAAAATCGACGAAATCATCGAGATTTGCGAGCTGTTCCGCTTGTTTCGACGGTTAAGCGGTTGTTTATTACATTCTGCACGTAAAAAGGAGTGAAATGAGCGTTTAAACGTCGAAATATCTCAAACGGGAAGGAAATGACGGTCAGTTTTCATCAAAATCTACGAAGTCATTGAGATTTGCGAGCTGTTCCGCTTGTTTCGACGGTTAAACGGTTGTTTATTACATTCTGCACGTAAAAAGGAGTGAAATGAGCGTTTAAACGTCGAAATATCTCAAACGGGAAGGAAATGACGGTCAGTTTCCATCAAAATCGACGAAATCATCGAGATTTGCGAGTTGTTCCGCTTGTTTCGACGGTTAAACGTTTGTTTATTACATTCTGCACGTAAAAAGGTGTAAAAATAGCGCTTAAACGTCGAAATATCTCAAGCGGGAAGGAAATGACGGTCAGTTTTCATCAAAATCGACGAAATCATCGAGATTTGCGAGCTGTTCCGCTTGTTTCGACGGTTTAAACGGTTGTTTATTACATTCTGCACGTAAAAAGGAGTGAAATGAGCGTTTAAACGTCGAAATATCTCAAACGGGAAGGAAATGACGGTCAGTTTTCATCAAAATCGACGAAATCATCGAGATTTGCGAGTTGTTCCGCTTGTTTCGACGGTTAAGCGGTTGTTTATTACATTCTGCACGTAAAAAGGAGTGAAATGAGCGTTTAAACGTCGAAATATCTCAAACGGGAAGGAAATGACGGTCAGTTTTCATCAAAATCGACGAAGTCATCGAGATTTGCGAGCTGTTCCGCTTGTTTCGACGGTTAAACGGTTGTTTATTACATTCTGCACGTAAAAAGGAGTGAAATGAGCGTCTAAACGTCGAAATATCTCAAACGGGAAGGAAATGACGGTCAGTTTCCATCAAAATCGACGAAATCATCGAGATTTGCGAGTTGTTCCGCTTGTTTCGACGGTTAAACGTTTGTTTATTACATTCTCCACGTAAAAAGGTGTAAAAATAGCGCTTAAACGTCGAAATATCTCAAGCGGGAAGGAAATGACGGTCAGTTTTCATCAAAATCGACGAAATCATCGAGATTTGCGAGTTGCTCCGCTTGTTTCGACGGTTAAACGTTTGTTTATTACATTCTGCACGTAAAAAGGTGTAAAAATAGCGCTTAAACGTCGAAATATCCCAAGCGGGAAGGAAATGACGGTCAGTTTTCATCAAAATCGACGAAATCATCGAGATTTGCAAGCTGTTTCGCTAGTTTCGACGGTTAAGCGATTGTTTATTACATTCTGCACGTAAAAAGGAGTGAAATGAGCGTTTAAACGTCGAAACATCTCAAACGGGAAGGAAATGACGGTCAGTTTTCATCAAAATCGACGAAATCATCGAGATTTGCGAGTTGCTCCGCTTGTTTCGACGGTTAAACGTTTGTTTATTACATTCTGCACGTAAAAAGGTGTAAAAATAGCGCTTAAACGTCGAAATATCCCAAGCGGGAAGGAAATGACGGTCAGTTTTCATCAAAATCGACGAAATCATCGAGATTTGCAAGCTGTTTCGCTAGTTTCGACGGTTAAGCGATTGTTTATTACATACTGCACGTAAAAAGGAGTGAAATGAGCGTTTAAACGTCGAAATATCTCAAACGGGAAGGAAATGACGGTCAGTTTTCATCAAAATCGACGAAATCATCGAGATTTGCGAGTTGTTCCGCTTGTTTCGACGGTTAAACGTTTGTTTTTTACATTCTGCACGTAAAAAGGTGTAAAAATAGCGCTTAAACGTCGAAATATCTCAAGCGGGAAGGAAATGACGGTCAGTTTTCATCAAAATCGACGAAATCATCGAGATTTGCGAGCTGTTTCGCTTGTTTCGACGGTTAAACGGTTGTTTATTACAACCTGCACGTAAAAAGGAGTAAAAAGAGCGTTTAAACGTCGAAATGTCTCAACCGGGAAGGAAATGACGGTCAGTTTTCATCAAAATCGACGAAATCATCGAGATTTGCGAGTTGTTCCGCTTGTTTCGACGGTTAAACGTTTGTTTATTACATTCTGCACGTAAAAAGGTGTAAAAATAGCGCTTAAACGTCGAAATATCTCAAGCGGGAAGGAAATGACGGTCAGTTTTCATCAAAATCGACGAAATCATCGAGATTTGCGAGTTGTTCCGCTTGTTTCGACGGTTAAACGTTTGTTTATTACATTCTGCACGTAAAAAGGTGTAAAAATAGCGCTAAAACGTCGAAATATCTCAAGCGGGAAGGAAATGACGGTCAGTATTCATCAAAATCGACGAAATCATCGAGATTTGCGAGCTGTTTCGCTTGTTTCGACGGTTAAACGGTTGTTTATTACAATCTGCACGTAAAAAGGAGTAAAAAGAGCGTTTAAGCGTCGAAATATCTCAAACGGGAAGGAAATGACGGTCAGTTTCCATCAAAATCGACGAAATCATCGAGATTTGCGAGCTGTTCCGCTTGTTTCGACGGTTAAACTGATGTTTATTACATTCTACACGTAAAAAGGAGTAAAAAGAGCGTTTAAACGTCGAAATATCTCAAGCGGGAAGGAAATGACGGTCAGTTTTCATCAAAATCGACGGAATCATCGAGATTTGCGAGTTGCTCCGCTTGTATCGGCGGTTAAACGTTTGTTTATTACATTCTGCACGTAAAAAGGAGTGAAATGAGCGTTTAAACGTCGAAATATCTCAAACGGGAAGGAAATGACGGTCAGTTTTCATCAAAATCGACGAAATCATCGAGATTTGCGAGCTGTTCCGCTTGTTTCGACGGTTAAACTGTTGTTTATTACATTCTACACGTAAAAAGGAGTAAAAAGAGCGTTTAAACGTCGAAATGTCTCAACCGGGAAGGAAATGACGGTCAGTTTTCATCAAAATCGACGAAATCATCGAGATTTGCGAGTTGTTCCGCTTGTTTCGACGGTTAAACGTTTGTTTATTACAGTCTGCACGTAAAAAGGAGTGAAATGAGCGGTTAAACGTCGAAATATCTCAAACGGGAAGGAAATGACGGTCAGTTTCCATCAAAATCGACGAAATCATCGAGATTTGCGAGTTGTTCCGCTTGTTTCGACGGTTAAACTGTTGTTTATTACATTCTGCACGTAAAAAGGAGTGAAATGAGCGTCTAAACGTCGAAATATCTCAAACGGGAAGGAAATGACGGTCAGTTTTCATCAAAATCGACGAAATCATCGAGATTTGCGAGTTGTTCCGCTTGTTTCGACGGTTAAACGTTTGTTTATTACATTCTGCACGTAAAAAGGAGTAAAAAGAGCGTTTAAACGTCGAAATATCTCAAACGGGAAGGAAATGACGGTCAGTTTTCATCAAAATCGACGAAATCATCGAGATTTGCGAGTTGTTCCGCTTGTTTCGACGGTTAAACGTTTGTATATTACATTCTGCACGTAAAAAGGTGTAAAAATAGCGCTTAAACGTCGAAATATCTCAAGCGGAAAGGAAATGACGGTCAGTTTTCATCAAAATCGACGAAATCATCGAGATTTGCGAGCTGTTCCGCTTGTTTCGACGGTTAAGCGGTTGTTTATTACATTCTGCACGTAAAAAGGAGTGAAATGAGCGTTTAAACGTCGAAATATCTCAAACGGGAAGGAAATGACGGTCAGTTTTCATCAAAATCTACGAAGTCATTGAGATTTGCGAGCTGTTCCGCTTGTTTCGACGGTTAAACGGTTGTTTATTACATTCTGCACGTAAAAAGGAGTGAAATGAGCGTTTAAACGTCGAAATATCTCAAACGGGAAGGAAATGACGGTCAGTTTCCATCAAAATCGACGAAATCATCGAGATTTGCGAGTTGTTCCGCTTGTTTCGACGGTTAAACGTTTGTTTATTACATTCTGCACGTAAAAAGGTGTAAAAATAGCGCTTAAACGTCGAAATATCTCAAGCGGGAAGGAAATGACGGTCAGTTTTCATCAAAATCGACGAAATCATCGAGATTTGCGAGCTGTTCCGCTTGTTTCGACGGTTAAACGGTTGTTTATTACATTCTGCACGTAAAAAGGAGTGAAATGAGCGTTTAAACGTCGAAATATCTCAAACGGGAAGGAAATGACGGTCAGTTTTCATCAAAATCGACGAAATCATCGAGATTTGCGAGTTGTTCCGCTTGTTTCGACGGTTAAGCGGTTGTTTATTACATTCTGCACGTAAAAAGGAGTGAAATGAGCGTTTAAACGTCGAAATATCTCAAACGGGAAGGAAATGACGGTCAGTTTTCATCAAAATCGACGAAGTCATCGAGATTTGCGAGCTGTTCCGCTTGTTTCGACGGTTAAACGGTTGTTTATTACATTCTGCACGTAAAAAGGAGTGAAATGAGCGTCTAAACGTCGAAATATCTCAAACGGGAAGGAAATGACGGTCAGTTTCCATCAAAATCGACGAAATCATCGAGATTTGCGAGTTGTTCCGCTTGTTTCGACGGTTAAACGTTTGTTTATTACATTCTCCACGTAAAAAGGTGTAAAAATAGCGCTTAAACGTCGAAATATCTCAAGCGGGAAGGAAATGACGGTCAGTTTTCATCAAAATCGACGAAATCATCGAGATTTGCGAGTTGCTCCGCTTGTTTCGACGGTTAAACGTTTGTTTATTACATTCTGCACGTAAAAAGGTGTAAAAATAGCGCTTAAACGTCGAAATATCCCAAGCGGGAAGGAAATGACGGTCAGTTTTCATCAAAATCGACGAAATCATCGAGATTTGCAAGCTGTTTCGCTAGTTTCGACGGTTAAGCGATTGTTTATTACATTCTGCACGTAAAAAGGAGTGAAATGAGCGTTTAAACGTCGAAACATCTCAAACGGGAAGGAAATGACGGTCAGTTTTCATCAAAATCGACGAAATCATCGAGATTTGCGAGTTGCTCCGCTTGTTTCGACGGTTAAACGTTTGTTTATTACATTCTGCACGTAAAAAGGTGTAAAAATAGCGCTTAAACGTCGAAATATCCCAAGCGGGAAGGAAATGACGGTCAGTTTTCATCAAAATCGACGGAATCATCGAGATTTGCGAGTTGCTCCGCTTGTTTCGGCGGTTAAACGTTTGTTTATTACATTCTGCACGTAAAAAGGAGTGAAATGAGCGTTTAAACGTCGAAATATCTCAAACGGGAAGGAAATGACGGTCAGTTTTCATCAAAATCGACGAAATCATCGAGATTTGCGAGTTGTTCCGCTTGTTTCGACGGTTAAGCGGTTGTTTATTACATTCTGCACGTAAAAAGGAGTGAAATGAGCGTTTAAACGTCGAAATATCTCAAACGGGATGGAAATGACGGTCAGTTTTCATCAAAATCGACGAAGTCATCGAGATTTGCGAGCTGTTCCGCTTGTTTCGACGGTTAAACGGTTGTTTATTACATTCTGCACGTAAAAAGGAGTGAAATGAGCGTTTAAACGTCGAAATATCTCAAACGGGAAGGAAATGACGGTCAGTTTCCATCAAAATCGACGAAATCATCGAGATTTGCGAGTTGTTCCGCTTGTTTCGACGGTTAAACGTTTGTTTATTACATTCTGCACGTAAAAAGGTGTAAAAATAGCGCTTAAACGTCGAAATATCTCAAGCGGGAAGGAAATGACGGTCAGTTTTCATCAAAATCGACGAAATCATCGAGATTTGCGAGTTGTTCCGCTTGTTTCGACGGTTAAACGTTTGTTTATTACATTCTGCACGTAAAAAGGTGTAAAAATAGCGCTTAAACGTCGAAATATCTCAAGCGGGAAGGAAATGACGGTCAGTATTCATCAAAATCGACGAAATCATCGAGATTTGCGAGCTGTTTCGCTTGTTTCGACGGTTAAACGGTTGTTTATTACAATCTGCACGTAAAAAGGAGTAAAAAGAGCGTTTAAGCGTCGAAATATCTCAAACGGGAAGGAAATGACGGTCAGTTTCCATCAAAATCGACGAAATCATCGAGATTTGCGAGCTGTTCCGCTTGTTTCGACGGTTAAACTGATGTTTATTACATTCTACACGTAAAAAGGAGTAAAAAGAGCGTTTAAACGTCGAAATATCTCAAGCGGGAAGGAAATGACGGTCAGTTTTCATCAAAATCGACGGAATCATCGAGATTTGCGAGTTGCTCCGCTTGTTTCGGCGGTTAAACGTTTATTTATTACATTCTGCACGTAAAAAGGAGTGAAATGAGCGTTTAAACGTCGAAATATCTCAAACGGGAAGGAAATGACGGTCAGTTTTCATCAAAATCGACGAAATCATCGAGATTTGCGAGCTGTTCCGCTTGTTTCGACGGTTAAACTGTTGTTTATTACATTCTACACGTAAAAAGGAGTAAAAAGAGCGTTTAAACGTCGAAATGTCTCAACCGGGAAGGAAATGACGGTCAGTTTTCATCAAAATCGACGAAATCATCGAGATTTGCGAGTTGTTCCGCTTGTTTCGACGGTTAAACGTTTGTTTATTACAGTCTGCACGTAAAAAGGAGTGAAATGAGCGGTTAAACGTCGAAATATCTCAAACGGGAAGGAAATGACGGTCAGTTTCCATCAAAATCGACGAAATCATCGAGATTTGCGAGTTGTTCCGCTTGTTTCGACGGTTAAACTGTTGTTTATTACATTCTGCACGTAAAAAGGAGTGAAATGAGCGTCTAAACGTCGAAATATCTCAAACGGGAAGGAAATGACGGTCAGTTTTCATCAAAATCGACGAAATCATCGAGATTTGCGAGTTGTTCCGCTTGTTTCGACGGTTAAACGTTTGTTTATTACATTCTGCACGTAAAAAGGAGTAAAAAGAGCGTTTAAACGTCGAAATATCTCAAACGGGAAGGAAATGACGGTCAGTTTTCATCAAAATCGACGAAATCATCGAGATTTGCGAGTTGTTCCGCTTGTTTCGACGGTTAAACGTTTGTTTATTACATTCTGCACGTAAAAAGGTGTAAAAATAGCGCTTAAACGTCGAAATATCTCAAGCGGGAAGGAAATGACGGTCAGTTTTCATCAAAATCGACGAAATCATCGAGATTTGCGAGTTGTTCCGCTTGTTTCGACGGTTAAACGTTTGTTTATTACATTCTGCACGTAAAAAGGTGTAAAAATAGCGCTTAAACGTCGAAATATCTCAAGCGGGAAGGAAATGACGGTCAGTTTTCATCAAAATCGACGAAATCATCGAGACTTGCGAGCTGTATCGCTTGTTTCGACGTTTAAACTGTTGTTTATTACATTCTGCACGTAAAAAGGAGTGAAATGAGCGTTTAAACGTCGAAATATCTCAACCGGGAAGGAAATGACGGTCAGTTTCCATCAAAATCGACGAAATCATCGAGATTTGCGAGCTGTTCCGCTTGTTTCGACGGTTAAACTGATGTTTATTACATTCTACACGTAAAAAGGAGTAAAAAGAGCGTTTAAACGTCGAAATGTCTCAACCGGGAAGGAAATGACGGTCAGTTTCCATCAAAATCGACGAAATCATCGAGATTTGCGAGCTGTTCCGCTTGTTTCGACGGTTAAACGGTTGTTTATTACATTCTGCACGTAAAAAGGAGTGAAATGAGCGTCTAAACGTCGAAATATCTCAAACGGGAAGGAAATGACGGTCAGTTTCCATCAAAATCGACGAAATCATCGAGATTTGCGAGCTGTTCCGCTTGTTTCGACGGTTAAACTGATGTTTATTACATTCTACACGTAAAAAGGAGTAAAAAGAGCGTTTAAACGTCGAAATGTCTCAACCGGGAAGGAAATGACGGTCAGTTTCCATCAAAATCGACGAAATCATCGAGATTTGCGAGCTGTTCCGCTTGTTTCGACGGTTAAACGGTTGTTTATTACATTCTGCACGTAAAAAGGAGTGAAATGAGCGTCTAAACGTCGAAATATCTCAAACGGGAAGGAAATGACGGTCAGTTTTCATCAAAATCGACGAAATCATCGAGATTTGCGAGTTGTTCCGCTTGTTTCGACGGTTAAACGTTTGTTTATTACATTCTGCACGTAAAAAGGTGTAAAAATAGCGCTTAAACGTCGAAATATCTCAAGCGGGAAGGAAATGACGGTCAGTTTTCATCAAAATCGACGAAATCATCGAGATTTGCGAGTTGTTCCGCTTGTTTCGACGGTTAAACGTTTGTTTATTACATTCTGCACGTAAAAAGGTGTAAAAATAGCGCTTAAACGTCGAAATATCTGAAGCGGGAAGAAAATGACGGTCAGTTTTCATCAAAATCGACGAAATCATCGAGATTTGCGAGCTGTATCGCTTGTTTCGACGTTTAAACTGTTGTTTATTACATTCTGCACGTAAAAAGGAGTGAAATGAGCGTTTAAACGTCGAAATATCTCAACCGGGAAGGAAATGACGGTCAGTTTCCATCAAAACCGACGAAATCATCGAGATTTGCGAGCTGTTCCGCTTGTTTCGACGGTTAAGCTGATGTTTATTACATTCTACACGTAAAAAGGAGTAAAAAGAGCGTTTAAACGTCGAAATGTCTCAACCGGGAAGGAAATGACGGTCAGTTTCCATCAAAATCGACGAAATCATCGAGATTTGCGAGCTGTTCCGCTTGTTTCGACGGTTAAACGGCTGTTTATTACATTCTGCACGTAAAAAGGAGTGAAATGAGCGTTTAAACGTCGAAATATCTCAAACGGGAAGGAAATGACGGTCAGTTTTCATCAAAATCGACGAAGTCATCGAGATTTGCGAGCTGTTCCGCTTGTTTCGACGGTTAAACGGTTGTTTATTACATTCTGCACGTAAAAAGGAGTGAAATGAGCGTTTAAACGTCGAAATATCTCAAACGGGAAGGAAATGACGGTCAGTTTTCATCAAAATCGACGAAATCATCGAGATTTGCGAGTTGTTCCGCTTGTTTCGACGGTTAAACGTTTGTTTATTACATTCTGCACGTAAAAAGGTGTAAAAATAGCGCTTAAACGTCGAAATATCTCAAGCGGGAAGGAAATGACGGTCAGTTTTCATCAAAATCGACGAAATCATCGAGATTTGCGAGTTGTTCCGCTTGTTTCGACGGTTAAACGTTTGTTTATTACATTCTGCACGTAAAAAGGTGTAAAAATAGCGCTTAAACGTCGAAATATCTCAAACGGGAAGGAAATGACGGTCAGTTTCCATCAAAATCGACGAAATCATCGAGATTTGCGAGCTGTTCCGCTTGTTTCGACGGTAAACTGATGTTTATTACATTCTACACGTAAAAAGGAGTAAAAAGAGCGTTTAAACGTCGAAATATCTCAACCGGGAAGGAAATGACGGTCAGTTTCCATCAAAATCGACGAAATCAACGAGATTTGCGAGCTGTTCCGCTTGTTTCGACGGTCAAACGGTTGTTTATTACATTCTGCACGTAAAAAGGAGTGAAATACGCGTCTAAACGTCGAAATATCTCAAACGGGAAGGAAATGACGGTCAGTTTTCATCAAAATCGACGAAATCATCGAGATTTGCGAGTTGTTCCGCTTGTTTCGACGGTTAAACGTTTGTTTATTACATTCTGCACGTAAAAAGGAGTGAAATGAGCGTTTAAACGTCGAAATATCTCAAACGGGAAGGAAATGACGGTCAGTTTCCATCAAAATCGACGAAATCATCGAGATTTGCGAGCTGTTCCGCTTGTTTCGACGGTTAAACGGTTGTGCATTGCATTCTGCACGTAAAAAGGAGTGAAATGAGCGTTTAAACGTCGAAATATCTCAAGCGGGAAGGAAATGACGGTCAGTTTTCATCAAAATCGACGAAATCATCGAGATTTGCGAGTTGTTCCGCTTGTTTCGACGGTTAAACGTTTGTTTATTACATTCTGAACGTAAAAAGGTGTAAAAATAGCGCTTAAACGTCGAAATATCTCAAACGGGAAGGAAATGACGGTCAGTTTCCATCAAAATCGACGAAATCATCGAGATATGCGAGTTGTTCCGCTTGTTTCGACGGTTAAACGTTTGTTTATTACATTCTGCACGTAAAAAGGTGTAAAAATAGCGCTTAAACGTCTATATATCTCAAACGGGAAGGAAATGACGGTCAGTTTCCATCAAAATCGACGAAATCATCGAGATTTGCGAGCTGTTCCGCTTGTTTCGACGGTTAAACTGATGTTTATTACATTCTGCACGTAAAAAGGAGTGAAATGAGCGTTTAAACATCGAAATATCTCAAACGGGAAGGAAATGACGGTCAGTTTTCATCAAAATCGACGAAATCATCGAGATTTGCGAGCTGTTCCGCTTGTTTCGACGGTTAAACGGTTGTTTATTACATTCTGCACGTAAAAAGGAGTGAAATGAGCGTTTAAAACGTCGAAATATCTCAAACGGGAAGGAAATGACGGCCAGTTTTCATCAAAATCGACGAAATCATCGAGATTTGCGAGTTGTTCCGCTTGTTTCGACGGTTCAACGTTTGTTTATTACATTCTGCACGTAAAAAGGTGTAAAAATAGCGCTTAAACGTCGAAATATCTCAAGCGGGAAGGAAATGACGGTCAGTTTTCATCAAAATCGACGAAATCATCGAGATTTGCGAGTTGTTCCGCTTGTTTCGACGGTTAAACGTTTGTTTATTACATTCTGCACGTAAAAAGGTGTAAAAATAGCGCTTAAACGTCGAAATATCTCAAGCGGGAAGGAAATGACGGTCAGTTTTCATCAAAATCGACGAAATCATCGAGATTTGCGAGTTGTTCCGCTTGTTTCGACGGTTTAAACGGTTGTTTATTACATTCTGCACGTAAAAAGGAGTGAAATGAGCGTTTAAACGTCGAAATATCTCAAACAGGAAGGAAATGACGGTCAGTTTCCATCAAAATCGACGAAATCATCGAGATTTGCGAGCTGTTCCGCTTGTTTCGACGGTTAAACTGTTGTTTATTACATTCTACACGTAAAAAGGAGTAAAAAGAGCGTTTAAACGTCGAAATATCTCAACCGGGAAGGAAATGACGGTCAGTTTCCATCAAAATCGACGAAATCAACGAGATTTGCGAGCTGTTCCGCTTGTTTCGACGGTCAAACGGTTGTTTATTACATTCTGCACGTAAAAAGGAGTGAAATACGCGTCTAAACGTCGAAATATCTCAAACGGGAAGGAAATGACGGTCAGTTCTCATCAAAATCGACGAAATCATCGAGATTTGCGAGTTGTTCCGCTTGTTTCGACGGTTAAACGTTTGTTTATTACATTCTGCACGTAAAAAGGTGTAAAAATAGCGGTTAAACGTCGAAATATCTCAAGCGGGAAGGAAATGACGGTCAGTTTTCATCAAAATCGACGAAATCATCGAGATTTGCGAGCTGTTCCGCTTGTTTCGACGGTTAAACGTTTGTTTATTACATTCTGCACGTAAAAAGGTGTAAAAATAGCGCTTAAACGTCGAAATATCTCAAGCGGGAAGGAAATGACGGACAGTTTTCATCAAAATCGACGAAATCATCGAGATTTGCGAGTTGTTCCGCTTGTTTCGACGGTTAAACGTTTGTTTATTACATGCTGCACGTAAAAAGGTGTAAAAATAGCGCTTAAACGTCGAAATATCTCAAGCGGGAAGGAAATGACGGTCAGTTTTCATCAAAATCGACGAAATCATCGAGATTTGCGAGTTGTTCCGCTTGTTTCGACGGTTAAACGTTTGTTTATTACATTCTGAACGTAAAAAGGTGTAAAAATAGCGCTTAAACGTCGAAATATCTCAAACGGGAAGGAAATGACGGTCAGTTTCCATCAAAATCGACGAAATCATCGAGATTTGCGAGTTGTTCCGCTTGTTTCGACGGTTAAACGTTTGTTTATTACATTCTGCACGTAAAAAGGTGTAAAAATAGCGCTTAAACGTCGAAATATCTCAAACGGGAAGGAAATGACGGTCAGTTTCCATCAAAATCGACGAAATCATCGAGATTTGCGAGCTGTTCCGCTTGTTTCGACGGTTAAACTGATGTTTATTACATTCTGCACGTAAAAAGGAGTGAAATGAGCGTTTAAACGTCGAAATATCTCAAACGGGAAGGAAATGACGGTCAGTTTTCATCAAAATCGACGAAATCATCGAGATTTGCGAGCTGTTCCGCTTGTTTCGACGGTTAAGCGGTTGTTTATTACATTCTGCACGTAAAAAGGAGTGAAATGAGCGTTTAAACGTCAAAATATCTCAAACGGGAAGGAAATGACGGTCAGTTTTCATCAAAATCGACGAAATCATCGAGATTTGCGAGCTGTTCCGCTTGTTTCGACGGTTAAACGGTTGTTTATTACATTCTGCACGTAAAAAGGAGTGAAATGAGCGTTTAAACGTCGAAATATCTCAAACGGGAAGGAAATGACGGTCAGTTTTCATCAAAATCGACGAAATCATCGAGATTTGCGAGTTGTTCCGCTTGTTTCGACGGTTAAACGTTTGTTTATTACATTCTGCACGTAAAAAGGTGTAAAAATAGCGCTTAAACGTCGAAATATCTCAAGCGGGAAGGAAATGACGGTCAGTTTTCATCAAAATCGACGAAAACATCGAGATTTGCGAGCTGTTCCGCTTGTTTCGACTGTTAAACGGTTGTGCATTGCATTCTGCACGTAAAAAGGAGTGAAATGAGCGGTTAAACGTCGTAATATCTCAAACGGGATGGAAATGACGGTCAGTTTCCATCAAAATCGACGAAAACATCGAGATTTGCGAGCTGTTCCGCTTGTTTCGACGGTTAAACTGTTGTTTATTACATTCTACACGTAAAAAGGAGTGAAATGAGCGTTTAAACGTCGAAATATCTCAAACGGGAAGAAAATGACGGTCAGTTTTCATCAAAATCGACGAAATCATCGAGATTTGCGAGTTGTTCCGCTTGTTTCGACGGTTAAACGTTTGTTTATTACATTCTGCACGTAAAAAGGTGTAAAAATAGCACTTAAACGTCGAAATATCTCAAGCGGGAAGGAAATGACGGTCAGTTTTCATCAAAATCGACGAAATCATCGAGATTTGCGAGCTGTTCCGCTTGTTTCGACGGTTAAACGGTTGTTTATTACAATCTGCACGTAAAAAGGAGTAAAAAGAGCGTTTAAACGTCGAAATATCTCAAACGGGAAGGAAATGACGGTCAGTTTTCATCAAAATCGACGAAAACATCGAGATTTGCGAGCTGTTCCGCTTGTTTCGACGGTTAAACTGTTGTTTATTACATTCTACACGTAAAAAGGAGTGAAATGAGCGTTTAAACGTCGAAATATCTCAAACGGGAAGAAAATGACGGTCAGTTTTCATCAAAATCGACGAAATCATCGAGATTTGCGAGTTGTTCCGCTTGTTTCGACGGTTAAACGTTTGTTTATTACATTCTGCACGTAAAAAGGTGTAAAAATAGCACTTAAACGTCGAAATATCTCAAGCGGGAAGGAAATGACGGTCAGTTTTCATCAAAATCGACGAAATCATCGAGATTTGCGAGCTGTTCCGCTTGTTTCGACGGTTAAACGGTTGTTTATTACAATCTGCACGTAAAAAGGAGTAAAAAGAGCGTTTAAACGTCGAAATATCTCAAACGGGAAGGAAATGACGGTCAGTTTTCATCAAAATCGACGAAATCATCGAGATTTGCGAGCTGTTCCGCTTGTTTCGACGGTTAAACGTTTGTTTATTACATTCTGCACGTAAAAAGGTGTAAAAATAGCGCTTAAACGTCTATATATCTCAAACGGGAAGGAAATGACGGTCAGTTTCCATCAAAATCGACGAAATCATCGAGATTTGCGAGCTGTTCCGCTTGTTTCGACGGTTAAACTGATGTTTATTACATTCTGCACGTAAAAAGGAGTGAAATGAGCGTTTAAACATCGAAATATCTCAAACGGGAAGGAAATGACGGTCAGTTTTCATCAAAATCGACGAAATCATCGAGATTTGCAAGCTGTTTCGCTAGTTTCGACGGTTAAGCGGTTGTATATTACATTCTGCACGTAAAAAGGAGTGAAATGAGCGTTTAAACGTCGAAATATCTCATACGGGAAGGAAATAACGGTCAGTTTTCATCAAAATCGACGAAATCATCGAGATTTGCGAGTTGTTCCGCTTGTTTCGACGGTTAAACGGTTGTTTATTACATTCTGCACGTAAAAAGGAGTGAAATGAGCGTTTAAACGTCGAAATATCTCAAACGGGAAGGAAATGACGGTCAGTTTTCATCAAAATCGAAGAAATCATCGAGATTTGCGAGCTGTTCCGCTTGTTTCGACGGTTAAACGGTTGTTTATTACATTCTGCACGTAAAAAGGAGTGAAATGAGCGTTTAAACGTCGAAATATCTCAAACGGGAAGGAAATGACGGCCAGTTTTCATCAAAATCGACGAAATCATCGAGATTTGCGAGTTGTTCCGCTTGTTTCGACGGTTCAACGTTTGTTTATTACATTCTGCACGTAAAAAGGTGTAAAAATAGCGCTTAAACGTCGAAATATCTCAAGCGGGAAGGAAATGACGGTCAGTTTTCATCAAAATCGACGAAATCATCGAGATTTGCGAGTTGTTCCGCTTGTTTCGACGGTTAAACGTTTGTTTATTACATTCTGCACGTAAAAAGGTGTAAAAATAGCGCTTAAACGTCGAAATATCTCAAGCGGGAAGGAAATGACGGTCAGTTTTCATCAAAATCGACGAAATCATCGAGATTTGCGAGTTGTTCCGCTTGTTTCGACGGTTAAACGGTTGTTTATTACATTCTGCACGTAAAAAGGAGTGAAATGAGCGTTTAAACGTCGAAATATCTCAAACAGGAAGGAAATGACGGTCAGTTTCCATCAAAATCGACGAAATCATCGAGATTTGCGAGCTGTTCCGCTTGTTTCGACGGTTAAACTGTTGATTATTACATTCTACACGTAAAAAGGAGTAAAAAGAGCGTTTAAACGTCGAAATATCTCAACCGGGAAGGAAATGACGGTCAGTTTCCATCAAAATCGACGAAATCAACGAGATTTGCGAGCTGTTCCGCTTGTTTCGACGGTCAAACGGTTGTTTATTACATTCTGCACGTAAAAAGGAGTGAAATACGCGTCTAAACGTCGAAATATCTCAAACGGGAAGGAAATGACGGTCAGTTTTCATCAAAATCGACGAAATCATCGAGATTTGCGAGTTGTTCCGCTTGTTTCGACGGTTAAACGTTTGTTTATTACATTCTGCACGTAAAAAGGTGTAAAAATAGCGGTTAAACGTCGAAATATCTCAAGCGGGAAGGAAATGACGGTCAGTTTTCATCAAAATCGACGAAATCATCGAGATTTGCGAGCTGTTCCGCTTGTTTCGACGGTTAAACGTTTGTTTATTACATTCTGCACGTAAAAAGGTGTAAAAATAGCGCTTAAACGTCGAAATATCTCAAGCGGGAAGGAAATGACGGTCAGTTTTCATCAAAATCGACGAAATCATCGAGATTTGCGAGTTGTTCCGCTTGTTTCGACGGTTAAACGTTTGTTTGTTACATGCTGCACGTAAAAAGGTGTAAAAATAGCGCTTAAACGTCGAAATATCTCAAGCGGGAAGGAAATGACGGTCAGTTTTCATCAAAATCGACGAAATCATCGAGATTTGCGAGTTGTTCCGCTTGTTTCGACGGTTAAACGTTTGTTTATTACATTCTGAACGTAAAAAGGTGTAAAAATAGCGCTTAAACTTCGAAATATCTCAAACGGGAAGGAAATGACGGTCAGTTTCCATCAAAATCGACGAAATCATCGAGATTTGCGAGTTGTTCCGCTTGTTTCGACGGTTAAACGTTTGTTTATTACATTCTGCACGTAAAAAGGTGTAAAAATAGCGCTTAAACGTCGAAATATCTCAAACGGGAAGGAAATGACGGTCAGTTTCCATCAAAATCGACGAAATCATCGAGATTTGCGAGCTGTTCCGCTTGTTTCGACGGTTAAACTGATGTTTATTACATTCTGCACGTAAAAAGGAGTGAAATGAGCGTTTAAACGTCAAAATATCTCAAACGGGAAGGAAATGACGGTCAGTTTTCATCAAAATCGACGAAATCATCGAGATTTGCGAGTTGTTCCGCTTGTTTCGACGGTTCAACGTTTGTTTATTACATTCTGCACGTAAAAAGGTGTAAAAATAGCGCTTAAACGTCGAAATATCTCAAGCGGGAAGGAAATGACGGTCAGTTTTCATCAAAATCGACGAAATCATCGAGATTTGCGAGCTGTTCCGCTTGTTTCGACGGTTAAACGTTTGTTTATTACATTCTGCACGTAAAAAGGTGTAAAAATAGCGCTTAAACGTCGAAATATCTCAAGCGGGAAGGAAATGACGGTCAGTTTTCATCAAAATCGACGAAATCATCGAGATTTGCGAGTTGTTCCGCTTGTTTCGACGGTTAAACGTTTGTTTGTTACATGCTGCACGTAAAAAGGTGTAAAAATAGCGCTTAAACGTCGAAATATCTCAAGCGGGAAGGAAATGACGGTCAGTTTTCATCAAAATCGACGAAATCATCGAGATTTGCGAGTTGTTCCGCTTGTTTCGACGGTTAAACGTTTGTTTATTACATTCTGAACGTAAAAAGGTGTAAAAATAGCGCTTAAACTTCGAAATATCTCAAACGGGAAGGAAATGACGGTCAGTTTCCATCAAAATCGACGAAATCATCGAGATTTGCGAGTTGTTCCGCTTGTTTCGACGGTTAAACGTTTGTTTATTACATTCTGCACGTAAAAAGGTGTAAAAATAGCGCTTAAACGTCGAAATATCTCAAACGGGAAGGAAATGACGGTCAGTTTCCATCAAAATCGACGAAATCATCGAGATTTGCGAGCTGTTCCGCTTGTTTCGACGGTTAAACTGATGTTTATTACATTCTGCACGTAAAAAGGAGTGAAATGAGCGTTTAAACGTCAAAATATCTCAAACGGGAAGGAAATGACGGTCAGTTTTCATCAAAATCGACGAAATCATCGAGATTTGCGAGCTGTTCCGCTTGTTTCGACGGTTAAACGGTTGTTTATTACATTCTGCACGTAAAAAGGAGTGAAATGAGCGTTTAAACGTCGAAATATCTCAAACGGGAAGGAAATGACGGTCAGTTTTCATCAAAATCGACGAAATCATCGAGATTTGCGAGTTGTTCCGCTTGTTTCGACGGTTAAACGTTTGTTTATTACATTCTGCACGTAAAAAGGTGTAAAAATAGCGCTTAAACGTCGAAATATCTCAAGCGGGAAGGAAATGACGGTCAGTTTTCATCAAAATCGACGAAAACATCGAGATTTGCGAGCTGTTCCGCTTGTTTCGACTGTTAAACGGTTGTGCATTGCATTCTGCACGTAAAAAGGAGTGAAATGAGCGGTTAAACGTCGTAATATCTCAAACGGGATGGAAATGACGGTCAGTTTCCATCAAAATCGACGAAAACATCGAGATTTGCGAGCTGTTCCGCTTGTTTCGACGGTTAAACTGTTGTTTATTACATTCTACACGTAAAAAGGAGTGAAATGAGCGTTTAAACGTCGAAATATCTCAAACGGGAAGAAAATGACGGTCAGTTTTCATCAAAATCGACGAAATCATCGAGATTTGCGAGTTGTTCCGCTTGTTTCGACGGTTAAACGTTTGTTTATTACATTCTGCACGTAAAAAGGTGTAAAAATAGCACTTAAACGTCGAAATATCTCAAGCGGGAAGGAAATGACGGTCAGTTTTCATCAAAATCGACGAAATCATCGAGATTTGCGAGCTGTTCCGCTTGTTTCGACGGTTAAACGGTTGTTTATTACAATCTGCACGTAAAAAGGAGTAAAAAGAGCGTTTAAACGTCGAAATATCTCAAACGGGAAGGAAATGACGGTCAGTTTTCATCAAAATCGACGAAATCATCGAGATTTGCGAGCTGTTCCGCTTGTTTCGACGGTTAAACTGCTGTTTATTACATTCTGCACGTAAAAAGGAGTGAAATGAGCGTTTAAACGTCGAAATATCTCAAACGGGAAGGAAATGACGGTCAGTTTCCATCAAAATCGACGAAATCATCGAGATTTGCGAGCTGTTCCGCTTGTTTCGACGGTTAAACGTTTGTTTATTACATTCTGCACGTAAAAAGGTGTAAAAATAGCGCTTAAACGTCGAAATATCTCAAGCGGGAAGGAAATGACGGTCAGTTTTCATCAAAATCGACGAAATCATCGAGATTTGCGAGTTGTTCCGCTTGTTTCGACGGTTAAACGTTTGTTTATTACATTCTGCACGTAAAAAGGAGTGAAATGAGCGTTTAAACGTCGAAATATCTCAAACGGGAAGGAAATGACCGTCAGTTTCCATCAAAATCGACGAAATCATCGAGATTTACGAGCTGTTCCGCTTGTTTCGACGGTTAAACGGTTGTTTATTACATTCTACACGTAAAAAGGAGTGAAATGAGCTTTTAAACGTCGAAATATCTCAAACGGGAAGGAAATGACGGTCAGTTTCCATCAAAATCGGCGAAATCATCGAGATTTGCGAGCTGTTCCGCTTGCTTCGACGGTTAAACGGTTGTGCATTGCATTCTGCACGTAAAAAGGAGTGAAATGAGCTTTTAAACGTCGAAATATCTCAAACGGGAAGGAAATGACGGTCAGTTTTCATCAAAATCGACGAAATCATCGAGATTCGCGAGCTGTTCCGCTTGTTTCGACGGTTAAACGTTTGTTTATTACATTCTGCACGTAAAAAGGAGTGAAATGAGCGTTTAAACGACGAAATATCTCAAACGGGAAGAAAATGACGGTCAGTTTTCATCAAAATCGACGAAATCATCGAGATTTGCGAGCTGTTTCGCTAGTTTCGACGGTTAAGCGGTTGTTTATTACATTCTGCACGTTAAAAGGAGTGAAATGAGCGTTTAAACGTCGAAATATCTCAAACGGGAAGGAAATGACGGTCAGTTTTCATCAAAATCGACGAAATCATCGAGATTTGCGAGTTGTTCCGCTTGTTTCGACGGTTAAACGTTTTGTTTATTACATTCTGCACGTAAAAAGGTGTAAAAATAGCGCTTAAACGTCGAAATATCTCAAGCGGGAAGGAAATGACGGTCAGTTTTCATCAAAATCGACGAAATCATCGAGATTTGCGAGCTGTTTCGCTTGTTTCGACGGTTAAACGGTTGTTTATTACAATCTGCACGTAAAAAGGAGTAAAAAGAGCGTTTAAACGTCGAAATATCTCAAACGGGAAGGAAATGACGGTCAGTTTTCATCAAAATCGACGAAATCATCGAGATTCGCGAGCTGTTCCGCTTGTTTCGACGGTTAAACGTTTGTTTGTTACATTCTGCACGCAAAAAGGAGTGAAATGAGCGTTTAAACGACGAAATATCTCAAGCGGGAAGGAAATGACGGTCAGTTTTCATCAAAATCGACGAAAACATCGAGATTTGCGAGCTGTTCCGCTTGTTTCGACTGTTAAACGGTTGTGCATTGCATTCTGCACGTAAAAAGGAGTGAAATGAGCGGTTAAACGTCGTAATATCTCAAACGGGATGGAAATGACGGTCAGTTTCCATCAAAATCGACGAAAACATCGAGATTTGCGAGCTGTTCCGCTTGTTTCGACGGTTAAACTGTTGTTTATTACATTCTACACGTAAAAAGGAGTGAAATGAGCGTTTAAACGTCGAAATATCTCAAACGGGAAGAAAATGACGGTCAGTTTTCATCAAAATCGACGAAATCATCGAGATTTGCGAGTTGTTCCGCTTGTTTCGACGGTTAAACGTTTGTTAATTACATTCTGCACGTAAAAAGGTGTAAAAATAGCACTTAAACGTCGAAATATCTCAAGCGGGAAGGAAATGACGGTCAGTTTTCATCAAAATCGACGAAATCATCGAGATTTGCGAGCTGTTCCGCTTGTTTCGACGGTTAAACGGTTGTTTATTACAATCTGCACGTAAAAAGGAGTAAAAAGAGCGTTTAAACGTCGAAATATCTCAAACGGGAAGGAAATGACGGTCAGTTTTCATCAAAATCGACGAAATCATCGAGATTTGCGAGCTGTTCCGCTTGTTTCGACGGTTAAACTGCTGTTTATTACATTCTGCACGTAAAAAGGAGTGAAATGAGCGTTTAAACGTCGAAATATCTCAAACGGGAAGGAAATGACGGTCAGTTTCCATCAAAATCGACGAAATCATCGAGATTTGCGAGCTGTTCCGCTTGTTTCGACGGTTAAACGTTTGTTTATTACATTCTGCACGTAAAAAGGTGTAAAAATAGCGCTTAAACGTCGAAATATCTCAAGCGGGAAGGAAATGACGGTCAGTTTTCATCAAAATCGACGAAATCATCGAGATTTGCGAGTTGTTCCGCTTGTTTCGACGGTTAAACGTTTGTTTATTACATTCTGCACGTAAAAAGGAGTGAAATGAGCGTTTAAACGTCAAAATATCTCAAACGGGAAGGAAATGACGGTCAGTTTTCATCAAAATCGACGAAATCATCGAGATTTGCGAGCTGTTCCGCTTGTTTCGACAGTTAAACTGTTGTTTATTACATTCTACACGTAAAAAGGAGTAAAAAGAGCGTTTAAACTTCGAAATATCTCAAACGGGAAGGAAATGACGGTCAGTTTCCGTCAAAATCGACGAAATCATCGAGATTTGCGAGCTGTTCCGCTTGTTTCGACGGTTAAGCGGTTGTTTATTACATTCTGCACGTAAAAAGGAGTGAAATGAGCGTTTAAACGACGAAATATCTCAAACGGGAAGAAAATGACGGTCAGTTTTCATCAAAATCGACGAAATCATCGAGATTTGCGAGCTGTTTCGCTAGTTTCGACGGTTAAGCGGTTGTTTATTACATTCTGCACGTAAAAAGGAGTGAAATGAGCGTTTAAACGTCGAAATATCTCAAACGGGAAGGAAATGACGGTCAGTTTTCATCAAAATCGACGAAATCATCGAGATTTGCGAGTTGTTCCGCTTGTTTCGACGGTTAAACGTTTTGTTTATTACATTCTGCACGTAAAAAGGTGTAAAAATAGCGCTTAAACGTCGAAATATCTCAAGCGGGAAGGAAATGACGGTCAGTTTTCATCAAAATCGACGAAATCATCGAGATTTGCGAGCTGTTTCGCTTGTTTCGACGGTTAAACGGTTGTTTATTACAATCTGCACGTAAAAAGGAGTAAAAAGAGCGTTTAAACGTCGAAATATCTCAAACGGGAAGGAAATGACGGTCAGTTTTCATCAAAATCGACGAAATCATCGAGATTCGCGAGCTGTTCCGCTTGTTTCGACGGTTAAACGTTTGTTTGTTACATTCTGCACGCAAAAAGGAGTGAAATGAGCGTTTAAACGACGAAATATCTCAAACGGGAAGAAAATGACGGTCAGTTTTCATCAAAATCGACGAAATCATCGAGATTTGCGAGTTGTTCCGCTTGTTTCGACGTTAAACGTTTGTTTATTACATTCTGCACGTAAAAAGGTGTAAAAATAGCGCTTAAACGTCGAAATATCTCAAGCGGGAAGGAAATGACGGTCTGTTTTCATCAAAATCGACGAAAACATCGAGATTTGCGAGCCGTTCCGCTTGTTTCGACTGTTAAACGGTTGTGCATTGCATTCTGCACGTAAAAAGTAGTGAAATGAGCGGTTAAACGTCGTAATATCTCAAACGGGATGGAAATGACGGTCAGTTTCCATCAAAATCGACGAAATCATCGAGATTTGCGAGCTGTTCCGCTTGTTTCGACGGTTAAACTGTTGTTTATTACATTCTACACGTAAAAAGGAGTGAAATGAGCGTTTAAACGTCGAAATATCTCAAACGGGAAGAAAATGACGGTCAGTCTTCATCAAAATCGACGAAATCATCGAGATTTGCGAGTTGTTCCGCTTGTTTCGACGGTTAAACGTTTGTTTATTACATTCTGCACGTAAAAAGGAGTGAAATGAGCGTTTAAACGACGAAATATCTCAAACGGGAAGAAAATGACGGTCAGTTTTCATCAAAATCGACGAAATCATCGAGATTTGCGAGTTGTTCCGCTTGTTTCGACGGTTAAACGTTTGTTTATTACATTCTGCACGTAAAAAGGTGTAAAAATAGCACTTAAACGTCGAAATATCTCAAGCGGGAAGGAAATGACGGTCAGTTTTCATCAAAATCGACGAAATCATCGAGATTTGCGAGCTGTTCCGCTTGTTTCGACGGTTAAACGTTTGTTTATTACTTTCTGCACGTAAAAAGGAGTGAAATGAGCGTTTAAACGTCGAAATATCTCAAACGGGAAGAACATGACGGTCAGTTTTCATCAAAATCGACGAAATCATCGAGATTTGCGAGTTGTTCCGCTTGTTTCGACGGTTAAACGTTTGTTTATTACATTCTGCACGTAAAAAGGTGTAAAATAGCGCTTAAACGTCGAAATATCTCAAGCGGGAAGGAAATGACGGTCAGTTTTCATCAAAATCGACGAAATCATCGAGATTTGCGAGCTGTTCCGCTTGTTTCGACGGTTAAACGTTTGTTTATTACTTTCTGCACGTAAAAAGGAGTGAAATGAGCGTTTAAACGTCGAAATATCTCAAACGGGAAGAACATGACGGTCAGTTTTCATCAAAATCGACGAAATCATCGAGATTTGCGAGTTGTTCCGCTTGTTTCGACGGTTAAACGTTTGTTTATTACATTCTGCACGTAAAAAGGTGTAAAATAGCGCTTAAACGTCGAAATATCTCAAGCGGGAAGGAAATGACGGTCAGTTTTCATCAAAATCGACGAAATCATCGAGATTTGCGAGCTGTTCCGTTTGTTTCGACGGTTAAACTGTTGTTTATTACATTCTACACGTAAAAAGGAGTGAAATGAGCGTTTAAACGTCGAAATATCTCAAACGGGAAGAAAATGACGGTCAGTTTTCATCAAAATCGACGAAATCATCCAGATTTGCGAGTTGTTCCGCTTGTTTCGACGGTTAAACGGTTGTGCATTGCATTCTGCACGTAAAAAGGAGTGAAATGAGCGTTTAAACGTCGAAATATCTCAAACGGGAAGGAAATGACGGTCAGTTTCCATCAAAATCGACGAAATCATCGAGATTTGCGAGCTGTTCCGCTTGTTTCGACGGTTAAACTGTTGTTTATTACATTCTACACGTAAAAAGGAGTGAAATGAGCGCTTAAACGTCGAAATATCTCAAACGGGAAGGAAATGACGGTCAGTTTCCATCAAAATCGACGAAATCATCGAGATTTGCGAGCTGTTCCGCTTGTTTCGACGGTTAAACTGTTGTTTATTACATTCTACACGTAAAAAGGAGTGAAATGAGCGCTTAAACGTCGAAATATCTCAAACGGGAAGGAAATGACGGTCAGTTTCCATCAAAATCGACGAAATCATCGAGATTTGCGAGCTGTTCCGCTTGTTTCGACGGTTAAACTGTTGTTTATTACATTCTGCACGTAAAAAGGAGTGAAATGAGCGTTTAAACGTCGAAATATCTCAAACGGGAAGGAAATGACGGTCAGTTTTCATCAAAATCGACGAAATCATCGAGATTTGCGAGCTGTTTCGCTAGTTTCGACGGTTAAGCGGTTGTTTATTACATTCTGCACGTAAAAAGGAGTGAAATGAGCGTTTCAACGTCGAAATATCTCAAACGGGAAGGAAATGACGGTCAGTTTTCATCAAAATCGACGAAATCATCGAGATTTGCGAGTTGTTCCGCTTGTTTCGACGGTTAAACGGTTGTTTATTACATTCTGCACGTAAAAAGGAGTGAAGTGAGCGTTTAAACGTCGAAATATCTCAAACGGGAAGGAAATGACGGTCAGTTTCCATCAAAATCGACGAAATCATCGAGATTTGCGAGCTGTTCCGCTTGTTTCGACGGTTAAGCGGTTGTTTATTACATTCTGCACGTAAAAAGGAGTGAAATGAGCGTTTAAACGTCAAAATATCTCAAACGGGAAGGAAATGACGGTCAGTTTTCATCAAAATCGACGAAATCATCGAGATTTGCGAGCTGTTCCGCTTGTTTCGACAGTTAAACTGTTGTTTATTACATTCTACACGTAAAAAGGAGTAAAAAGAGCGTTTAAACTTCGAAATATCTCAAACGGGAAGGAAATGACGGTCAGTTTCCGTCAAAATCGACGAAATCATCGAGATTTGCGAGCTGTTCCGCTTGTTTCGACGGTTAAACGTTTGTTTATTACATTCTGCACGTAAAAAGGTGTAAAAATAGCGCTTAAACGTCGAAATATCTCAAGCGGGAAGGAAATGACGGTCAGTTTTCATCAAAATCGACGAAATCATCGAGATTTGCGAGCTGTTCCGTTTGTTTCGACGGTTAAACTGTTGTTTATTACATTCTACACGTAAAAAGGAGTGAAATGAGCGCTTAAACGTCGAAATATCTCAAACGGGAAGGAAATGACGGTCAGTTTCCATCAAAATCGACGAAATCATCGAGATTTGCGAGCTGTTCCGCTTGTTTCGACGGTTAAACTGTTGTTTATTACATTCTACACGTAAAAAGGAGTGAAATGAGCGCTTAAACGTCGAAATATCTCAAACGGGAAGGAAATGACGGTCAGTTTCCATCAAAATCGACGAAATCATCGAGATTTGCGAGCTGTTCCGCTTGTTTCGACGGTTAAACTGTTGTTTATTACATTCTGCACGTAAAAAGGAGTGAAATGAGCGTTTAAACGTCGAAATATCTCAAACGGGAAGGAAATGACGGTCAGTTTTCATCAAAATCGACGAAATCATCGAGATTTGCGAGCTGTTTCGCTAGTTTCGACGGTTAAGCGGTTGTTTATTACATTCTGCACGTAAAAAGGAGTGAAATGAGCGTTTCAACGTCGAAATATCTCAAACGGGAAGGAAATGACGGTCAGTTTTCATCAAAATCGACGAAATCATCGAGATTTGCGAGTTGTTCCGCTTGTTTCGACGGTTAAACGGTTGTTTATTACATTCTGCACGTAAAAAGGAGTGAAGTGAGCGTTTAAACGTCGAAATATCTCAAACGGGAAGGAAATGACGGTCAGTTTCCATCAAAATCGACGAAATCATCGAGATTTGCGAGCTGTTCCGCTTGTTTCGACGGTTAAGCGGTTGTTTATTACATTCTGCACGTAAAAAGGAGTGAAATGAGCGTTTAAACGTCAAAATATCTCAAACGGGAAGGAAATGACGGTCAGTTTTCATCAAAATCGACGAAATCATCGAGATTTGCGAGCTGTTCCGCTTGTTTCGACAGTTAAACTGTTGTTTATTACATTCTACACGTAAAAAGGAGTAAAAAGAGCGTTTAAACTTCGAAATATCTCAAACGGGAAGGAAATGACGGTCAGTTTCCGTCAAAATCGACGAAATCATCGAGATTTGCGAGCTGTTCCGCTTGTTTCGACGGTTTAAACGTTTGTTTATTACATTCTGCACGTAAAAAGGTGTAAAAATAGCGCTTAAACGTCGAAATATCTCAAGCGGGAAGGAAATGACGGTCAGTTTTCATCAAAATCGACGAAATCATCGAGATTTGCGAGCTGTTCCGTTTGTTTCGACGGTTAAACTGTTGTTTATTACATTCTACACGTAAAAAGGAGTGAAATGAGCGCTTAAACGTCGAAATATCTCAAACGGGAAGGAAATGACGGTCAGTTTCCATCAAAATCGACGAAATCATCGAGATTTGCGAGCTGTTCCGCTTGTTTCGACGGTTAAACTGTTGTTTATTACATTCTACACGTAAAAAGGAGTGAAATGAGCGCTTAAACGTCGAAATATCTCAAACGGGAAGGAAATGACGGTCAGTTTCCATCAAAATCGACGAAATCATCGAGATTTGCGAGCTGTTCCGCTTGTTTCGACGGTTAAACTGTTGTTTATTACATTCTGCACGTAAAAAGGAGTGAAATGAGCGTTTAAACGTCGAAATATCTCAAACGGGAAGGAAATGACGGTCAGTTTTCATCAAAATCGACGAAATCATCGAGATTTGCGAGCTGTTTCGCTAGTTTCGACGGTTAAGCGGTTGTTTATAACATTCTGCACGTAAAAAGGAGTGAAATGAGCGTTTCAACGTCGAAATATCTCAAACGGGAAGGAAATGACGGTCAGTTTTCATCAAAATCGACGAAATCATCGAGATTTGCGAGTTGTTCCGCTTGTTTCGACGGTTAAACGGTTGTTTATTACATTCTGCACGTAAAAAGGAGTGAAGTGAGCGTTTAAACGTCGAAATATCTCAAACGGGAAGGAAATGACGGTCAGTTTCCATCAAAATCGACGAAATCATCGAGATTTGCGAGCTGTTCCGCTTGTTTCGACGGTTAAGCGGTTGTTTATTACATTCTGCACGTAAAAAGGAGTGAAATGAGCGTTTAAACGTCAAAATATCTCAAACGGGAAGGAAATGACGGTCAGTTTTCATCAAAATCGACGAAATCATCGAGATTTGCGAGCTGTTCCGCTTGTTTCGACAGTTAAACTGTTGTTTATTACATTCTACACGTAAAAAGGAGTAAAAAGAGCGTTTAAACTTCGAAATATCTCAAACGGGAAGGAAATGACGGTCAGTTTCCGTCAAAATCGACGAAATCATCGAGATTTGCGAGCTGTTCCGCTTGTTTCGACGGTTAAACGTTTGTTTATTACATTCTGCACGTAAAAAGGTGTAAAAATAGCGCTTAAACGTCGAAATATCTCAAGCGGGAAGGAAATGACGGTCAGTTTTCATCAAAATCGACGAAATCATCGAGATTTGCGAGTTGTTCCGCTTGTTTCGACGGTTAAACGGTTGTTTATTACATTCTGCACGTAAAAAGGAGTGAAATGAGCGTTTAAACGTCGAAATATCTCAAACGGGAAGAAAATGACGGTCAGTTTTCATCAAAATCGACGAAATCATCGAGATTTGCGAGTTGTTCCGCTTGTTTCGACGGTTAAACGTTTGTTTATTACATTCTGCACGTAAAAAGGTGTAAAAATAGCACTTAAACGTCGAAATATCTCAAGCGGGAAGGAAATGACGGTCAGTTTTCATCAAAATCGACGAAATCATCGAGATTTGCGAGCTGTTCCGCTTGTTTCGACGGTTAAACGGTTGTTTATTACAATCTGCACGTAAAAAGGAGTAAAAAGAGCGTTTAAACGTCGAAATATCTCAAACGGGAAGGAAATGACGGTCAGTTTTCATCAAAATCGACGAAATCATCGAGATTTGCGAGCTGTTCCGCTTGTTTCGACGGTTAAACTGCTGTTTATTACATTCTGCACGTAAAAAGGAGTGAAATGAGCGTTTAAACGTCGAAATATCTCAAACGGGAAGGAAATGACGGTCAGTTTCCATCAAAATCGACGAAATCATCGAGATTTGCGAGCTGTTCCGCTTGTTTCGACGGTTAAACGTTTGTTTATTACATTCTGCACGTAAAAAGGTGTAAAAATAGCGCTTAAACGTCGAAATATCTCAAGCGGGAAGGAAATGACGGTCAGTTTTCATCAAAATCGACGAAATCATCGAGATTTGCGAGTTGTTCCGCTTGTTTCGACGGTTAAACGTTTGTTTATTACATTCTGCACGTAAAAAGGAGTGAAATGAGCGTTTAAACGTCGAAATATCTCAAACGGGAAGGAAATGACGGTCAGTTTTCATCAAAATCGACGAAATCATCGAGATTTGCGAGCTGTTCCGCTTGTTTCGACGGTTAAACGGTTGTTTATTACAATCTGCACGTAAAAAGGAGTAAAAAGAGCGTTTAAACGTCGAAATATCTCAAACGGGAAGGAAATGACGGTCAGTTTCCATCAAAATCGGCGAAATCATCGAGATTTGCGAGCTGTTCCGCTTGCTTCGACGGTTAAACGGTTGTGCATTGCATTCTGCACGTAAAAAGGAGTGAAATGAGCTTTTAAACGTCGAAATATCTCAAACGGGAAGGAAATGACGGTCAGTTTTCATCAAAATCGACGAAATCATCGAGATTCGCGAGCTGTTCCGCTTGTTTCGACGGTTAAACGTTTGTTTATTACATTCTGCACGTAAAAAGGAGTGAAATGAGCGTTTAAACGACGAAATATCTCAAACGGGAAGAAAATGACGGTCAGTTTTCATCAAAATCGACGAAATCATCGAGATTTGCGAGCTGTTTCGCTAGTTTCGACGGTTAAGCGGTTGTTTATTACATTCTGCACGTTAAAAGGAGTGAAATGAGCGTTTAAACGTCGAAATATCTCAAACGGGAAGGAAATGACGGTCAGTTTTCATCAAAATCGACGAAATCATCGAGATTTGCGAGTTGTTCCGCTTGTTTCGACGGTTAAACGTTTTGTTTATTACATTCTGCACGTAAAAAGGTGTAAAAATAGCGCTTAAACGTCGAAATATCTCAAGCGGGAAGGAAATGACGGTCAGTTTTCATCAAAATCGACGAAATCATCGAGATTTGCGAGCTGTTTCGCTTGTTTCGACGGTTTAAACGGTTGTTTATTACAATCTGCACGTAAAAAGGAGTAAAAAGAGCGTTTAAACGTCGAAATATCTCAAACGGGAAGGAAATGACGGTCAGTTTTCATCAAAATCGACGAAATCATCGAGATTCGCGAGCTGTTCCGCTTGTTTCGACGGTTAAACGTTTGTTTGTTACATTCTGCACGCAAAAAGGAGTGAAATGAGCGTTTAAACGACGAAATATCTCAAGCGGGAAGGAAATGACGGTCAGTTTTCATCAAAATCGACGAAAACATCGAGATTTGCGAGCTGTTCCGCTTGTTTCGACTGTTAAACGGTTGTGCATTGCATTCTGCACGTAAAAAGGAGTGAAATGAGCGGTTAAACGTCGTAATATCTCAAACGGGATGGAAATGACGGTCAGTTTCCATCAAAATCGACGAAAACATCGAGATTTGCGAGCTGTTCCGCTTGTTTCGACGGTTAAACTGTTGTTTATTACATTCTACACGTAAAAAGGAGTGAAATGAGCGTTTAAACGTCGAAATATCTCAAACGGGAAGAAAATGACGGTCAGTTTTCATCAAAATCGACGAAATCATCGAGATTTGCGAGTTGTTCCGCTTGTTTCGACGGTTAAACGTTTGTTAATTACATTCTGCACGTAAAAAGGTGTAAAAATAGCACTTAAACG
This sequence comes from Bombus flavifrons, assembly GCF_040668555.2. Classification (NCBI taxonomy): domain Eukaryota; kingdom Metazoa; phylum Arthropoda; class Insecta; order Hymenoptera; family Apidae; genus Bombus; species Bombus flavifrons. Next base: position 2,426,798 of record NC_138453.1, on the reverse strand, counting down.
TCGAAATATCTCAAGCGGGAAGGAAATGACGGTCAGTTTTCATCAAAATCGACGAAATCATCGAGATTTGCGAGCTGTTCCGCTTGTTTCGACGGTTAAACGGTTGTTTATTACAATCTGCACGTAAAAAGGAGTAAAAAGAGCGTTTAAACGTCGAAATATCTCAAACGGGAAGGAAATGACGGTCAGTTTTCATCAAAATCGACGAAATCATCGAGATTTGCGAGCTGTTCCGCTTGTTTCGACGGTTAAACTGCTGTTTATTACATTCTGCACGTAAAAAGGAGTGAAATGAGCGTTTAAACGTCGAAATATCTCAAACGGGAAGGAAATGACGGTCAGTTTCCATCAAAATCGACGAAATCATCGAGATTTGCGAGCTGTTCCGCTTGTTTCGACGGTTAAACGTTTGTTTATTACATTCTGCACGTAAAAAGGTGTAAAAATAGCGCTTAAACGTCGAAATATCTCAAGCGGGAAGGAAATGACGGTCAGTTTTCATCAAAATCGACGAAATCATCGAGATTTGCGAGTTGTTCCGCTTGTTTCGACGGTTAAACGTTTGTTTATTACATTCTGCACGTAAAAAGGAGTGAAATGAGCGTTTAAACGTCAAAATATCTCAAACGGGAAGGAAATGACGGTCAGTTTTCATCAAAATCGACGAAATCATCGAGATTTGCGAGCTGTTCCGCTTGTTTCGACAGTTAAACTGTTGTTTATTACATTCTACACGTAAAAAGGAGTAAAAAGAGCGTTTAAACTTCGAAATATCTCAAACGGGAAGGAAATGACGGTCAGTTTCCGTCAAAATCGACGAAATCATCGAGATTTGCGAGCTGTTCCGCTTGTTTCGACGGTTAAGCGGTTGTTTATTACATTCTGCACGTAAAAAGGAGTGAAATGAGCGTTTAAACGACGAAATATCTCAAACGGGAAGAAAATGACGGTCAGTTTTCATCAAAATCGACGAAATCATCGAGATTTGCGAGCTGTTTCGCTAGTTTCGACGGTTAAGCGGTTGTTTATTACATTCTGCACGTAAAAAGGAGTGAAATGAGCGTTTAAACGTCGAAATATCTCAAACGGGAAGGAAATGACGGTCAGTTTTCATCAAAATCGACGAAATCATCGAGATTTGCGAGTTGTTCCGCTTGTTTCGACGGTTAAACGTTTTGTTTATTACATTCTGCACGTAAAAAGGTGTAAAAATAGCGCTTAAACGTCGAAATATCTCAAGCGGGAAGGAAATGACGGTCAGTTTTCATCAAAATCGACGAAATCATCGAGATTTGCGAGCTGTTTCGCTTGTTTCGACGGTTAAACGGTTGTTTATTACAATCTGCACGTAAAAAGGAGTAAAAAGAGCGTTTAAACGTCGAAATATCTCAAACGGGAAGGAAATGACGGTCAGTTTTCATCAAAATCGACGAAATCATCGAGATTCGCGAGCTGTTCCGCTTGTTTCGACGGTTAAACGTTTGTTTGTTACATTCTGCACGCAAAAAGGAGTGAAATGAGCGTTTAAACGACGAAATATCTCAAACGGGAAGAAAATGACGGTCAGTTTTCATCAAAATCGACGAAATCATCGAGATTTGCGAGTTGTTCCGCTTGTTTCGACGTTAAACGTTTGTTTATTACATTCTGCACGTAAAAAGGTGTAAAAATAGCGCTTAAACGTCGAAATATCTCAAGCGGGAAGGAAATGACGGTCTGTTTTCATCAAAATCGACGAAAACATCGAGATTTGCGAGCCGTTCCGCTTGTTTCGACTGTTAAACGGTTGTGCATTGCATTCTGCACGTAAAAAGTAGTGAAATGAGCGGTTAAACGTCGTAATATCTCAAACGGGATGGAAATGACGGTCAGTTTCCATCAAAATCGACGAAATCATCGAGATTTGCGAGCTGTTCCGCTTGTTTCGACGGTTAAACTGTTGTTTATTACATTCTACACGTAAAAAGGAGTGAAATGAGCGTTTAAACGTCGAAATATCTCAAACGGGAAGAAAATGACGGTCAGTCTTCATCAAAATCGACGAAATCATCGAGATTTGCGAGTTGTTCCGCTTGTTTCGACGGTTAAACGTTTGTTTATTACATTCTGCACGTAAAAAGGAGTGAAATGAGCGTTTAAACGACGAAATATCTCAAACGGGAAGAAAATGACGGTCAGTTTTCATCAAAATCGACGAAATCATCGAGATTTGCGAGTTGTTCCGCTTGTTTCGACGGTTAAACGTTTGTTTATTACATTCTGCACGTAAAAAGGTGTAAAAATAGCACTTAAACGTCGAAATATCTCAAGCGGGAAGGAAATGACGGTCAGTTTTCATCAAAATCGACGAAATCATCGAGATTTGCGAGCTGTTCCGCTTGTTTCGACGGTTAAACGTTTGTTTATTACTTTCTGCACGTAAAAAGGAGTGAAATGAGCGTTTAAACGTCGAAATATCTCAAACGGGAAGAACATGACGGTCAGTTTTCATCAAAATCGACGAAATCATCGAGATTTGCGAGTTGTTCCGCTTGTTTCGACGGTTAAACGTTTGTTTATTACATTCTGCACGTAAAAAGGTGTAAAATAGCGCTTAAACGTCGAAATATCTCAAGCGGGAAGGAAATGACGGTCAGTTTTCATCAAAATCGACGAAATCATCGAGATTTGCGAGCTGTTCCGCTTGTTTCGACGGTTAAACGTTTGTTTATTACTTTCTGCACGTAAAAAGGAGTGAAATGAGCGTTTAAACGTCGAAATATCTCAAACGGGAAGAACATGACGGTCAGTTTTCATCAAAATCGACGAAATCATCGAGATTTGCGAGTTGTTCCGCTTGTTTCGACGGTTAAACGTTTGTTTATTACATTCTGCACGTAAAAAGGTGTAAAATAGCGCTTAAACGTCGAAATATCTCAAGCGGGAAGGAAATGACGGTCAGTTTTCATCAAAATCGACGAAATCATCGAGATTTGCGAGCTGTTCCGTTTGTTTCGACGGTTAAACTGTTGTTTATTACATTCTACACGTAAAAAGGAGTGAAATGAGCGTTTAAACGTCGAAATATCTCAAACGGGAAGAAAATGACGGTCAGTTTTCATCAAAATCGACGAAATCATCCAGATTTGCGAGTTGTTCCGCTTGTTTCGACGGTTAAACGGTTGTGCATTGCATTCTGCACGTAAAAAGGAGTGAAATGAGCGTTTAAACGTCGAAATATCTCAAACGGGAAGGAAATGACGGTCAGTTTCCATCAAAATCGACGAAATCATCGAGATTTGCGAGCTGTTCCGCTTGTTTCGACGGTTAAACTGTTGTTTATTACATTCTACACGTAAAAAGGAGTGAAATGAGCGCTTAAACGTCGAAATATCTCAAACGGGAAGGAAATGACGGTCAGTTTCCATCAAAATCGACGAAATCATCGAGATTTGCGAGCTGTTCCGCTTGTTTCGACGGTTAAACTGTTGTTTATTACATTCTACACGTAAAAAGGAGTGAAATGAGCGCTTAAACGTCGAAATATCTCAAACGGGAAGGAAATGACGGTCAGTTTCCATCAAAATCGACGAAATCATCGAGATTTGCGAGCTGTTCCGCTTGTTTCGACGGTTAAACTGTTGTTTATTACATTCTGCACGTAAAAAGGAGTGAAATGAGCGTTTAAACGTCGAAATATCTCAAACGGGAAGGAAATGACGGTCAGTTTTCATCAAAATCGACGAAATCATCGAGATTTGCGAGCTGTTTCGCTAGTTTCGACGGTTAAGCGGTTGTTTATTACATTCTGCACGTAAAAAGGAGTGAAATGAGCGTTTCAACGTCGAAATATCTCAAACGGGAAGGAAATGACGGTCAGTTTTCATCAAAATCGACGAAATCATCCAGATTTGCGAGTTGTTCCGCTTGTTTCGACGGTTAAACGGTTGTTTATTACATTCTGCACGTAAAAAGGAGTGAAGTGAGCGTTTAAACGTCGAAATATCTCAAACGGGAAGGAAATGACGGTCAGTTTCCATCAAAATCGACGAAATCATCGAGATTTGCGAGCTGTTCCGCTTGTTTCGACGGTTAAGCGGTTGTTTATTACATTCTGCACGTAAAAAGGAGTGAAATGAGCGTTTAAACGTCAAAATATCTCAAACGGGAAGGAAATGACGGTCAGTTTTCATCAAAATCGACGAAATCATCGAGATTTGCGAGCTGTTCCGCTTGTTTCGACAGTTAAACTGTTGTTTATTACATTCTACACGTAAAAAGGAGTAAAAAGAGCGTTTAAACTTCGAAATATCTCAAACGGGAAGGAAATGACGGTCAGTTTCCGTCAAAATCGACGAAATCATCGAGATTTGCGAGCTGTTCCGCTTGTTTCGACGGTTAAACGTTTGTTTATTACATTCTGCACGTAAAAAGGTGTAAAAATAGCGCTTAAACGTCGAAATATCTCAAGCGGGAAGGAAATGACGGTCAGTTTTCATCAAAATCGACGAAATCATCGAGATTTGCGAGCTGTTCCGTTTGTTTCGACGGTTAAACTGTTGTTTATTACATTCTACACGTAAAAAGGAGTGAAATGAGCGCTTAAACGTCGAAATATCTCAAACGGGAAGGAAATGACGGTCAGTTTCCATCAAAATCGACGAAATCATCGAGATTTGCGAGCTGTTCCGCTTGTTTCGACGGTTAAACTGTTGTTTATTACATTCTACACGTAAAAAGGAGTGAAATGAGCGCTTAAACGTCGAAATATCTCAAACGGGAAGGAAATGACGGTCAGTTTCCATCAAAATCGACGAAATCATCGAGATTTGCGAGCTGTTCCGCTTGTTTCGACGGTTAAACTGTTGTTTATTACATTCTGCACGTAAAAAGGAGTGAAATGAGCGTTTAAACGTCGAAATATCTCAAACGGGAAGGAAATGACGGTCAGTTTTCATCAAAATCGACGAAATCATCGAGATTTGCGAGCTGTTTCGCTAGTTTCGACGGTTAAGCGGTTGTTTATTACATTCTGCACGTAAAAAGGAGTGAAATGAGCGTTTCAACGTCGAAATATCTCAAACGGGAAGGAAATGACGGTCAGTTTTCTTCAAAATCGACGAAATCATCGAGATTTGCGAGTTGTTCCGCTTGTTTCGACGGTTAAACGGTTGTTTATTACATTCTGCACGTAAAAAGGAGTGAAGTGAGCGTTTAAACGTCGAAATATCTCAAACGGGAAGGAAATGACGGTCAGTTTCCATCAAAATCGACGAAATCATCGAGATTTGCGAGCTGTTCCGCTTGTTTCGACGGTTAAGCGGTTGTTTATTACATTCTGCACGTAAAAAGGAGTGAAATGAGCGTTTAAACGTCAAAATATCTCAAACGGGAAGGAAATGACGGTCAGTTTTCATCAAAATCGACGAAATCATCGAGATTTGCGAACTGTTCCGCTTGTTTCGACAGTTAAACTGTTGTTTATTACATTCTACACGTAAAAAGGAGTAAAAAGAGCGTTTAAACTTCGAAATATCTCAAACGGGAAGGAAATGACGGTCAGTTTCCGTCAAAATCGACGAAATCATCGAGATTTGCGAGCTGTTCCGCTTGTTTCGACGGTTAAACGTTTGTTTATTACATTCTGCACGTAAAAAGGTGTAAAAATAGCGCTTAAACGTCGAAATATCTCAAGCGGGAAGGAAATGACGGTCAGTTTTCATCAAAATCGACGAAATCATCGAGATTTGCGAGCTGTTCCGTTTGTTTCGACGGTTAAACTGTTGTTTATTACATTCTACACGTAAAAAGGAGTGAAATGAGCGCTTAAACGTCGAAATATCTCAAACGGGAAGGAAATGACGGTCAGTTTCCATCAAAATCGACGAAATCATCGAGATTTGCGAGCTGTTCCGCTTGTTTCGACGGTTAAACTGTTGTTTATTACATTCTACACGTAAAAAGGAGTGAAATGAGCGCTTAAACGTCGAAATATCTCAAACGGGAAGGAAATGACGGTCAGTTTCCATCAAAATCGACGAAATCATCGAGATTTGCGAGCTGTTCCGCTTGTTTCGACGGTTAAACTGTTGTTTATTACATTCTGCACGTAAAAAGGAGTGAAATGAGCGTTTAAACGTCGAAATATCTCAAACGGGAAGGAAATGACGGTCAGTTTTCATCAAAATCGACGAAATCATCGAGATTTGCGAGCTGTTTCGCTAGTTTCGACGGTTAAGCGGTTGTTTATAACATTCTGCACGTAAAAAGGAGTGAAATGAGCGTTTCAACGTCGAAATATCTCAAACGGGAAGGAAATGACGGTCAGTTTTCATCAAAATCGACGAAATCATCGAGATTTGCGAGTTGTTCCGCTTGTTTCGACGGTTAAACGGTTGTTTATTACATTCTGCACGTAAAAAGGAGTGAAGTGAGCGTTTAAACGTCGAAATATCTCAAACGGGAAGGAAATGACGGTCAGTTTCCATCAAAATCGACGAAATCATCGAGATTTGCGAGCTGTTCCGCTTGTTTCGACGGTTAAGCGGTTGTTTATTACATTCTGCACGTAAAAAGGAGTGAAATGAGCGTTTAAACGTCAAAATATCTCAAACGGGAAGGAAATGACGGTCAGTTTTCATCAAAATCGACGAAATCATCGAGATTTGCGAGCTGTTCCGCTTGTTTCGACAGTTAAACTGTTGTTTATTACATTCTACACGTAAAAAGGAGTAAAAAGAGCGTTTAAACTTCGAAATATCTCAAACGGGAAGGAAATGACGGTCAGTTTCCGTCAAAATCGACGAAATCATCGAGATTTGCGAGCTGTTCCGCTTGTTTCGACGGTTAAACGTTTGTTTATTACATTCTGCACGTAAAAAGGTGTAAAAATAGCGCTTAAACGTCGAAATATCTCAAGCGGGAAGGAAATGACGGTCAGTTTTCATCAAAATCGACGAAATCATCGAGATTTGCGAGTTGTTCCGCTTGTTTCGACGGTTAAACGGTTGTTTATTACATTCTGCACGTAAAAAGGAGTGAAATGAGCGTTTAAACGTCGAAATATCTCAAACGGGAAGGAAATGACGGTCAGTTTTCATCAAAATCGACGAAATCATCGAGATTTGCGAGTTGTTCCGCTTGTTTCGACGGTTAAACGGTTGTTTATTACATTCTGCACGTAAAAAGGTGTAAAAATAGCGCTTAAACGTCGAAATATCTCAAGCGGGAAGGAAATGACGGTCAGTTTTCATCAAAATCGACGAAATCATCGAGATTTGCGAGCTGTTTCGCTAGTTTCGACGGTTAAGCGGTTGTTTATTACATTCTGCACGTAAAAAGGAGTGAAATGAGTGTTTAAACGTCGAAATATCTCAAACGGGAAGGAAATGACGGTCCGTTTTCATCAAAATCGACGAAATCATCGAGATTTGCGAGTTGTTCCGCTTGTTTCGACGGTTAAACGGTTGTTTATTACATTCTACACGTAAAAAGGAGTGAAATGAGCTTTTAAACGTCGAAATATCTCAAACGGGAAGGAAATGACGGTCAGTTTCCATCAAAATCGGCGGAATCATCGAGATTTGCGAGCTGTTCCGCTTGCTTCGACGGTTAAACGGTTGTGCATTGCATTCTGCACGTAAAAAGGAGTGAAATGAGCTTTTAAACATCGAAATATCTCAAACGGGAAGGAAATGACGGTCAGTTTTCATCAAAATCGACGAAATCATCGAGATTCGCGAGCTGTTCCGCTTGTTTCAACGGTTAAACGTTTGTTTATTACATTCTGCACGCAAAAAGGAGTGAAATGAGCGTTTAAACGACGAAATATCTCAAACGGGAAGAAAATGACGGTCAGTTTTCATCAAAATCGACGAAATCATCGAGATTTGCGAGTTGTTCCGCTTGTTTCGACGTTAAACGTTTGTTTATTACATTCTGCACGTAAAAAGGTGTAAAAATAGCGCTTAAACGTCGAAATATCTCAAGCGGGAAGGAAATGACGGTCAGTTTTCATCAAAATCGACGAAAACATCGAGATTTGCGAGCTGTTCCGCTTGTTTCGACCGTTAAACGGTTGTGCATTGCATTCTGCACGTAAAAAGGAGTGAAATGAGCGGTTAAACGTCGTAATATCTCAAACGGGATGGAAATGACGGTCAGTTTCCATCAAAATCGACGAAATCATCGAGATTTGCGAGCTGTTCCGCTTGTTTCGACGGTTAAACTGTTGTTTATTACATTCTACACGTAAAATGGAGTGAAATGAGCGTTTAAACGTCGAAATATCTCAAACGGGAAGAAAATGACGGTCAGTTTTCATCAAAATCGACGAAATCATCGAGATTTGCGAGTTGTTCCGCTTGTTTCGACGGTTAAACGTTTGTTTATTACATTCTGCACGTAAAAAGGTGTAAAAATAGCACTTAAACGTCGAAATATCTCAAGCGGGAAGGAAATGACGGTCAGTTTTCATCAAAATCGACGAAATCATCGAGATTTGCGAGTTGTTCCGCTTGTTTCGACGGTTAAACGTTTGTTTATTACATTCTGCACGTAAAAAGGTGTAAAAATAGCACTTAAACGTCGAAATATCTCAAGCGGGAAGGAAATGACGGTCAGTTTTCATCAAAATCGACGAAATCATCGAGATTTGCGAGCTGTTCCGCTTGTTTCGACGGTTAAACGTTTGTTTATTACTTTCTGCACGTAAAAAGGAGTGAAATGAGCGTTTAAACGTCGAAATATCTCAAACGGGAAGAACATGACGGTCAGTTTTCATCAAAATCGACGAAATCATCGAGATTTGCGAGTTGTTCCGCTTGTTTCGACGGTTAAACGTTTGTTTATTACATTCTGCACGTAAAAAGGTGTAAAATAGCGCTTAAACGTCGAAATATCTCAAGCGGGAAGGAAATGACGGTCAGTTTTCATCAAAATCGACGAAATCATCGAGATTTGCGAGCTGTTCCGCTTGTTTCGACGGTTAAACGTTTGTTTATTACTTTCTGCACGTAAAAAGGAGTGAAATGAGCGTTTAAACGTCGAAATATCTCAAACGGGAAGAACATGACGGTCAGTTTTCATCAAAATCGACGAAATCATCGAGATTTGCGAGTTGTTCCGCTTGTTTCGACGGTTAAACGTTTGTTTATTACATTCTGCACGTAAAAAGGTGTAAAATAGCGCTTAAACGTCGAAATATCTCAAGCGGGAAGGAAATGACGGTCAGTTTTCATCAAAATCGACGAAATCATCGAGATTTGCGAGCTGTTCCGTTTGTTTCGACGGTTAAACTGTTGTTTATTACATTCTACACGTAAAAAGGAGTGAAATGAGCGTTTAAACGTCGAAATATCTCAAACGGGAAGAAAATGACGGTCAGTTTTCATCAAAATCGACGAAATCATCGAGATTTGCGAGTTGTTCCGCTTGTTTCGACGGTTAAACGGTTGTGCATTGCATTCTGCACGTAAAAAGGAGTGAAATGAGCGTTTAAACGTCGAAATATCTCAAACGGGAAGGAGATGACGGTCAGTTTCCATCAAAATCGATGAAATCATCGAGATTTGCGAGCTGTTCCGCTTGTTTCGACGGTTAAACTGTTGTTTATTACATTCTACACGTAAAAAGGAGTGAAATGAGCGCTTAAACGTCGAAATATCTCAAACGGGAAGGAAATGACGGTCAGTTTCCATCAAAATCGACGAAATCATCGAGATTTGCGAGCTGTTCCGCTTGTTTCGACGGTTAAACTGTTGTTTATTACATTCTACACGTAAAAAGGAGTGAAATGAGCGCTTAAACGTCGAAATATCTCAAACGGGAAGGAAATGACGGTCAGTTTCCATCAAAATCGACGAAATCATCGAGATTTGCGAGCTGTTCCGCTTGTTTCGACGGTTAAACTGTTGTTTATTACATTCTGCACGTAAAAAGGAGTGAAATGAGCGTTTAAACGTCGAAATATCTCAAACGGGAAGGAAATGACGGTCAGTTTTCATCAAAATCGACGAAATCATCGAGATTTGCGAGCTGTTTCGCTAGTTTCGACGGTTAAGCGGTTGTTTATTACATTCTGCACGTAAAAAGGAGTGAAATGAGCGTTTCAACGTCGAAATATCTCAAACGGGAAGGAAATGACGGTCAGTTTTCATCAAAATCGACGAAATCATCGAGATTTGCGAGTTGTTCCGCTTGTTTCGACGGTTAAACGGTTGTTTATTACATTCTGCACGTAAAAAGGAGTGAAGTGAGCGTTTAAACGTCGAAATATCTCAAACGGGAAGGAAATGACGGTCAGTTTCCATCAAAATCGACGAAATCATCGAGATTTGCGAGCTGTTCCGCTTGTTTCGACGGTTAAGCGGTTGTTTATTACATTCTGCACGTAAAAAGGAGTGAAATGAGCGTTTAAACGTCAAAATATCTCAAACGGGAAGGAAATGACGGTCAGTTTTCATCAAAATCGACGAAATCATCGAGATTTGCGAGCTGTTCCGCTTGTTTCGACAGTTAAACTGTTGTTTATTACATTCTACACGTAAAAAGGAGTAAAAAGAGCGTTTAAACTTCGAAATATCTCAAACGGGAAGGAAATGACGGTCAGTTTCCGTCAAAATCGACGAAATCATCGAAGATTTGCGAGCTGTTCCGCTTGTTTCGACGGTTAAACGTTTGTTTATTACATTCTGCACGTAAAAAGGTGTAAAAATAGCGCTTAAACGTCGAAATATCTCAAGCGGGAAGGAAATGACGGTCAGTTTTCATCAAAATCGACGAAATCATCGAGATTTGCGAGCTGTTCCGTTTGTTTCGACGGTTAAACTGTTGTTTATTACATTCTACACGTAAAAAGGAGTGAAATGAGCGCTTAAACGTCGAAATATCTCAAACGGGAAGGAAATGACGGTCAGTTTCCATCAAAATCGACGAAATCATCGAGATTTGCGAGCTGTTCCGCTTGTTTCGACGGTTAAACTGTTGTTTATTACATTCTACACGTAAAAAGGAGTGAAATGAGCGCTTAAACGTCGAAATATCTCAAACGGGAAGGAAATGACGGTCAGTTTCCATCAAAATCGACGAAATCATCGAGATTTGCGAGCTGTTCCGCTTGTTTCGACGGTTAAACTGTTGTTTATTACATTCTGCACGTAAAAAGGAGTGAAATGAGCGTTTAAACGTCGAAATATCTCAAACGGGAAGGAAATGACGGTCAGTTTTCATCAAAATCGACGAAATCATCGAGATTTGCGAGCTGTTTCGCTAGTTTCGACGGTTAAGCGGTTGTTTATTACATTCTGCACGTAAAAAGGAGTGAAATGAGCGTTTCAACGTCGAAATATCTCAAACGGGAAGGAAATGACGGTCAGTTTTCATCAAAATCGACGAAATCATCGAGATTTGCGAGTTGTTCCGCTTGTTTCGACGGTTAAACGGTTGTTTATTACATTCTGCACGTAAAAAGGAGTGAAGTGAGCGTTTAAACGTCGAAATATCTCAAACGGGAAGGAAATGACGGTCAGTTTCCATCAAAATCGACGAAATCATCGAGATTTGCGAGCTGTTCCGCTTGTTTCGACGGTTAAGCGGTTGTTTATTACATTCTGCACGTAAAAAGGAGTGAAATGAGCGTTTAAACGTCAAAATATCTCAAACGGGAAGGAAATGACGGTCAGTTTTCATCAAAATCGACGAAATCATCGAGATTTGCGAGCTGTTCCGCTTGTTTCGACAGTTAAACTGTTGTTTATTACATTCTACACGTAAAAAGGAGTAAAAAGAGCGTTTAAACTTCGAAATATCTCAAACGGGAAGGAAATGACGGTCAGTTTCCGTCAAAATCGACGAAATCATCGAGATTTGCGAGCTGTTCCGCTTGTTTCGACGGTTAAACGTTTGTTTATTACATTCTGCACGTAAAAAGGTGTAAAAATAGCGCTTAAACGTCGAAATATCTCAAGCGGGAAGGAAATGACGGTCAGTTTTCATCAAAATCGACGAAATCATCGAGATTTGCGAGTTGTTCCGCTTGTTTCGACGGTTAAACGGTTGTTTATTACATTCTGCACGTAAAAAGGAGTGAAATGAGCGTTTAAACGTCGAAATATCTCAAACGGGAAGGAAATGACGGTCAGTTTTCATCAAAATCGACGAAATCATCGAGATTTGCGAGTTGTTCCGCTTGTTTCGACGGTTAAACGGTTGTTTATTACATTCTGCACGTAAAAAGGTGTAAAAATAGCGCTTAAACGTCGAAATATCTCAAGCGGGAAGGAAATGACGGTCAGTTTTCATCAAAATCGACGAAATCATCGAGATTTGCGAGCTGTTTCGCTAGTTTCGACGGTTAAGCGGTTGTTTATTACATTCTGCACGTAAAAAGGAGTGAAATGAGTGTTTAAACGTCGAAATATCTCAAACGGGAAGGAAATGACGGTCCGTTTTCATCAAAATCGACGAAATCATCGAGATTTGCGAGTTGTTCCGCTTGTTTCGACGGTTAAACGGTTGTTTATTACATTCTACACGTAAAAAGGAGTGAAATGAGCTTTTAAACGTCGAAATATCTCAAACGGAAGGAAATGACGGTCAGTTTCCATCAAAATCGGCGGAATCATCGAGATTTGCGAGCTGTTCCGCTTGCTTCGACGGTTAAACGGTTGTGCATTGCATTCTGCACGTAAAAAGGAGTGAAATGAGCTTTTAAACATCGAAATATCTCAAACGGGAAGGAAATGACGGTCAGTTTTCATCAAAATCGACGAAATCATCGAGATTCGCGAGCTGTTCCGCTTGTTTCGACGGTTAAACGTTTGTTTATTACATTCTGCACGCAAAAAGGAGTGAAATGAGCGTTTAAACGACGAAATATCTCAAACGGGAAGAAAATGACGGTCAGTTTTCATCAAAATCGACGAAATCATCGAGATTTGCGAGTTGTTCCGCTTGTTTCGACGTTAAACGTTTGTTTATTACATTCTGCACGTAAAAAGGTGTAAAAATAGCGCTTAAACGTCGAAATATCTCAAGCGGGAAGGAAATGACGGTCAGTTTTCATCAAAATCGACGAAAACATCGAGATTTGCGAGCTGTTCCGCTTGTTTCGACCGTTAAACGGTTGTGCATTGCATTCTGCACGTAAAAAGGAGTGAAATGAGCGGTTAAACGTCGTAATATCTCAAACGGGATGGAAATGACGGTCAGTTTCCATCAAAATCGACGAAATCATCGAGATTTGCGAGCTGTTCCGCTTGTTTCGACGGTTAAACTGTTGTTTATTACATTCTACACGTAAAAAGGAGTGAAATGAGCGTTTAAACGTCGAAATATCTCAAACGGGAAGAAAATGACGGTCAGTTTTCATCAAAATCGACGAAATCATCGAGATTTGCGAGTTGTTCCGCTTGTTTCGACGGTTAAACGTTTGTTTATTACATTCTGCACGTAAAAAGGTGTAAAAATAGCACTTAAACGTCGAAATATCTCAAGCGGGAAGGAAATGACGGTCAGTTTTCATCAAAATCGACGAAATCATCGAGATTTGCGAGCTGTTCCGCTTGTTTCGACGGTTAAACGTTTGTTTATTACTTTCTGCACGTAAAAAGGAGTGAAATGAGCGTTTAAACGTCGAAATATCTCAAACGGGAAGAACATGACGGTCAGTTTTCATCAAAATCGACGAAATCATCGAGATTTGCGAGTTGTTCCGCTTGTTTCGACGGTTAAACGTTTGTTTATTACATTCTGCACGTAAAAAGGTGTAAAATAGCGCTTAAACGTCGAAATATCTCAAGCGGGAAGGAAATGACGGTCAGTTTTCATCAAAATCGACGAAATCATCGAGATTTGCGAGCTGTTCCGTTTGTTTCGACGGTTAAACTGTTGTTTATTACATTCTACACGTAAAAAGGAGTGAAATGAGCGCTTAAACGTCGAAATATCTCAAACGGGAAGGAAATGACGGTCAGTTTCCATCAAAATCGACGAAATCATCGAGATTTGCGAGCTGTTCCGCTTGTTTCGACGGTTAAACTGTTGTTTATTACATTCTACACGTAAAAAGGAGTGAAATGAGCGTTTTAAACGTCGAAATATCTCAAACGGGAAGAAAATGACGGTCAGTTTTCATCAAAATCGACGAAATCATCGAGATTTGCGAGTTGTTCCGCTTGTTTCGACAGTTTAAACGGTTGTGCATTGCATTCTGCACGTAAAAAGGAGTGAAATGAGCGTTTAAACGTCGAAATATCTCAAACGGGAAGAAAATGACGGTCAGTTTTCATCAAAATCGACGAAATCATCGAGATTTGCGAGCTGTTCCGCTTGTTTCGACGGTTAAACTGTTGTTTATTACATTCTACACGTAAAAAGGAGTGAAATGAGCGCTTAAACGTCGAAATATCTCAAGCGGGAAGGAAATGACGGTCAGTTTTCATCAAAATCGACGAAAACATCGAGATTTGCGAGTTGTTCCGCTTGTTTCGACGGTTAAACGGTTGTGCATTGCATTCTGCACGTAAAAAGGAGTGAAATGAGCGTTTAAACGTCGAAATATCTCAAACGGGAAGGAAATGACGGTCAGTTTCCATCAAAATCGACGAAATCATCGAGATTTGCGAGCTGTTCCGCTTGTTTCGACGGTTAAACTGTTGTTTATTACATTCTACACGTAAAAAGGAGTGAAATGAGCGCTTAAACGTCGAAATATCTCAAACGGGAAGGAAATGACGGTCAGTTTCCATCAAAATCGACGAAATCATCGAGATTTGCGAGCTGTTCCGCTTGTTTCGACGGTTAAACTGTTGTTTATTACATTCTACACGTAAAAAGGAGTGAAATGAGCGCTTAAACGTCGAAATATCTCAAACGGGAAGGAAATGACGGTCAGTTTCCATCAAAATCGACGAAATCATCGAGATTTGCGAGCTGTTCCGCTTGTTTCGACGGTTAAACTGTTGTTTATTACATTCTACACGTAAAAAGGAGTGAAATGAGCGTTTAAACGTCGAAATATCTCAAGCGGGAAGGAAATGACGGTCAGTTTTCATCAAAACCGACGAAATCATCGAGATTTGCGAGATGTTCCGCTTGTTACGACGGTTAAACTGTTGTTTATTACATTCTACACGTAAAAAGGAGTGAAATGAGCGCTTAAACGTCGAAATATCTCAAACGGGAAGGAAATGACGGTCAGTTTCCATCAAAATCGACGAAATCATCGAGATTTGCGAGCTGTTCCGCTTGTTTCGACGGTTAAACGTTTGTTTATTACATTCTGCACGTAAAAAGGTGTAAAAATAGCGCTTAAACGTCGAAATATCTCAAGCGGGAAGGAAATGACGGTCAGTTTTCATCAAAATCGACGAAAACATCGAGATTTGCGAGCTGTTCCGCTTGTTTCGACTGTTAAACGGTTGTGCATTGCATTCTGCACGTAAAAAGGAGTGAAATGAGCTTTTAAACATCGAAATATCTCAAACGGGATGGAAATGACGGTCAGTTTTCATCAAAATCGACGAAATCATCGAGATTTGCGAGTTGTTCCGCTTGTTTCGACGGTTAAACGTTTGTTTATTACATTCTGCACGTAAAAAGGTGTAAAAATAGCGCTTAAACGTCGAAATATCTCAAGCGGGAAGGAAATGACGGTCAGTTTTCATCAAAATCGACGAAAACATCGAGATTTGCGAGCTGTTCCGCTTGTTTCGACTGTTAAACGGTTGTGCATTGCATTCTGCACGTAAAAAGGAGTGAAATGAGCGTTTAAACGACGAAATATCTCAAACGGGAAGAAAATGACGGTCAGTTTTCATCAAAATCGACGAAATCATCGAGATTTGCGAGTTGTTCCGCTTGTTTCGACGGTTAAACGTTTGTTTATTACATTCTGCACGTAAAAAGGTGTAAAAATAGCGCTTAAACGTCGAAATATCTCAAGCGGGAAGGAAATGACGGTCAGTTTTCATCAAAATCGACGAAATCATCGAGATTTGCGAGCTGTTTCGCTAGTTTCGACGGTTAAGCGGTTGTTTATTACATTCTGCACGTAAAAAGGAGTGAAATGAGCGTTTAAACGTCGAAATATCTCAAACGGGAAGGAAATGACGGTCAGTTTTCATCAAAATCGACGAAATCATCGAGATTTGCGAGTTGTTCCGCTTGTTTCGACGGTTAAACGTTTGTTTATTACATTCTGCACGTAAAAAGGTGTAAAAATAGCGCTTAAACGTCGAAATATCTCAAGCGGGAAGGAAATGACGGTCAGTTTTCATCAAAATCGACGAAAACATCGAGATTTGCGAGCTGTTCCGCTTGTTTCGACTGTTAAACGGTTGTGCATTGCATTCTGCACGTAAAAAGGAGTGAAATGAGCGGTTAAACGTCGTAATATCTCAAACAGGATGGAAATGACGGTCAGTTTCCATCAAAATCGACGAAAACATCGAGATTTGCGAGCTGTTCCGCTTGTTTCGACGGTTAAACTGTTGTTTATTACATTCTACACGTAAAAAGGAGTGAAATGAGCGTTTAAACGTCGAAATATCTCAAACGGGAAGAAAATGACGGTCAGTTTTCATCAAAATCGACGAAATCATCGAGATTTGCGAGTTGTTCCGCTTGTTTCGACGGTTAAACGTTTGTTTATTACATTCTGCACGTAAAAAGGTGTAAAAATAGCGCTTAAACGTCGAAATATCTCAAGCGGGAAGGAAATGACGGTCAGTTTTCATCAAAATCGACGAAATCATCGAGATTTGCGAGCTGTTTCGCTAGTTTCGACGGTTAAGCGGTTGTTTATTACATTCTGCACGTAAAAAGGAGTGAAATGAGCGTTTAAACGTCGAAATATCTCAAACGGGAAGGAAATGACAGTCAGTTTTCATCAAAATCGACGAAATCATCGAGATTTGCGAGTTGTTCCGCTTGTTTCGACGGTTAAACGTTTGTTTATTACATTCTGCACGTAAAAAGGTGTAAAAATAGCGCTTAAACGTCGAAATATCTCAAGCGGGAAGGAAATGACGGTCAGTTTTCATCAAAATCGACGAAATCATCGAGATTTGCGAGCTGTTTCGCTTGTTTCGACGGTTAAGCGGTTGTTTATTACATTCTGCACGTAAAAAGGAGTGAAATGAGCGTTTAAACGTCGAAATATCTCAAGCGGGAAGGAAATGACGGTCAGTTTTCATCAAAATCGACGAAATCATCGAGATTTGCGAGCTGTTTCGCTTGTTTCGACGGTTAAACGGTTGTTTATTACATTCTGCACGTAAAAAGGAGTGAAATGAGCGTTTAAACGTCAAAATATCTCAAACGGGAAGGAAATGACGGTCAGTTTTCATCAAAATCGACGAAATCATCGAGATTTGCGAGCTGTTCCGCTTGTTTCGACCGTTAAACTGTTGTTTATTACATTCTACACGTAAAAAGGAGTAAAAAGAGAGTTTAAACTTCGAAATATCTCAAACGGGAAGGAAATGACGGTCAGTTTCCGTCAAAATCGACGAAATCATCGAGATTTGCGAGCTGATCCGCTTGTTTCGACGGTTAAACGTTTGTTTATTACATTCTGCACGTAAAAAGGTGTAAAAATAGCGCTTAAACGTCGAAATATCTCAAGCGGGAAGGAAATGACGGTCAGTTTTCATCAAAATCGACGAAATCATCGAGATTTGCGAGTTGTTCCGCTTGTTTCGACGGTTAAACGGTTGTTTATTACATTCTGCACGTAAAATGGAGTGAAATGAGCGTTTAAACGTCGAAATATCTCAAACGGGAAGGAAATGACGGTCAGTTTTCATCAAAATCGACGAAATCATCGAGATTTGCGAGTTGTTCCGCTTGTTTCGACGGTTAAACGGTTGTTTATTACATTCTGCACGTAAAAAGGTGTAAAAATAGCGCTTAAACGTCGAAATATCTCAAGCGGGAAGGAAATGACGGTCAGTTTTCATCAAAATCGACGAAATCATCGAGATTTGCGAGCTGTTTCGCTAGTTTCGACGGTTAAGCGGTTGTTTATTACATTCTGCACGTAAAAAGGAGTGAAATGAGCGTTTAAAACGTCGAAATATCTCAAACGGGAAGGAAATGACAGTCAGTTTTCATCAAAATCGACGAAATCATCGAGATTTGCGAGTTGTTCCGCTTGTTTCGACGGTTAAACGTTTGTTTATTACATTCTGCACGTAAAAAGGTGTAAAAATAGCGCTTAAACGTCGAAATATCTCAAGCGGGAAGGAAATGACGGTCAGTTTTCATCAAAATCGACGAAAACATCGAGATTTGCGAGCTGTTCCGCTTGTTTCGACTGTTAAACGGTTGTGCATTGCATTCTGCACGTAAAAAGGAGTGAAATGAGCGGTTAAACGTCGTAATATCTCAAACGGGATGGAAATGACGGTCAGTTTCCATCAAAATCGACGAAAACATCGAGATTTGCGAGCTGTTCCGCTTGTTTCGACGGTTAAACTGTTGTTTATTACATTCTACACGTAAAAAGGAGTGAAATGAGCGTTTAAACGTCGAAATATCTCAAACGGGAAGAAAATGACGGTCAGTTTTCATCAAAATCGACGAAATCATCGAGATTTGCGAGTTGTTCCGCTTGTTTCGACGGTTAAACGTTTGTTTATTACATTCTGCACGTAAAAAGGTGTAAAAATAGCGCTTAAACGTCGAAATATCTCAAGCGGGAAGGAAATGACGGTCAGTTTTCATCAAAATCGACGAAATCATCGAGATTTGCGAGCTGTTTCGCTTGTTTCGACGGTTAAGCGGTTGTTTATTACATTCTGCACGTAAAAAGGAGTGAAATGAGCGTTTAAACGTCGAAATATCTCAAGCGGGAAGGAAATGACGGTCAGTTTTCATCAAAATCGACGAAATCATCGAGATTTGCGAGCTGTTTCGCTTGTTTCGACGGTTAAACGGTTGTTTATTACATTCTGCACGTAAAAAGGAGTGAAATGAGCGTTTAAACGTCAAAATATCTCAAACGGGAAGGAAATGACGGTCAGTTTTCATCAAAATCGACGAAATCATCGAGATTTGCGAGCTGTTCCGCTTGTTTCGACCGTTAAACTGTTGTTTATTACATTCTACACGTAAAAAGGAGTAAAAAGAGAGTTTAAACTTCGAAATATCTCAAACGGGAAGGAAATGACGGTCAGTTTCCGTCAAAATCGACGAAATCATCGAGATTTGCGAGCTGATCCGCTTGTTTCGACGGTTAAACGTTTGTTTATTACATTCTGCACGTAAAAAGGTGTAAAAATAGCGCTTAAACGTCGAAATATCTCAAGCGGGAAGGAAATGACGGTCAGTTTTCATCAAAATCGACGAAATCGTCGAGATTTGCGAGCTGTTCCGCTTGTTTCGACGGTTAAACGGTTGTGCATTGCATTCTGCACGTAAAAAGGAGTGAAATGAGCGTTTAAACGTCGAAATATCTCAAACGGGAAGGAAATGACGGTCAGTTTCCATCAAAATCGACGAAATCATCGAGATTTGCGAGCTGTTCCGCTTGTTTCGACGGTTAAACTGTTGTTTATTACATTCTACACGTAAAAAGGAGTGAAATGAGCGCTTAAACGTCGAAATATCTCAAACGGGAAGGAAATGACGGTCAGTCTCCATCAAAATCGACGAAATCATCGAGATTTGCGAGCTGTTCCGCTTGTTTCGACGGTTAAACTGTTGTTTATTACATTCTACACGTAAAAAGGAGTGAAATGAGCGTTTAAACGTCGAAATATCTCAAACGGGAAGGAAATGACGGTCAGTTTCCATCAAAATCGACGAAATCATCGAGATTTGCGAGCTGTTCCGCTTGTTTCGACGGTTAAAGTGTTGTTTATTACATTCTACACGTAAAAAGGAGTGAAATGAGAGCTTAAACGTCGAAATATCTCAAACGGGAAGGAAATGACGGTCAGTTTCCATCAAAATCGACGAAATCATCGAGATTTGCGAGCTGTTCCGCTTGTTTCGACGGTTAAACTGTTGTTTATTACATTCTACACGTAAAAAGGAGTGAAATGAGCGCTTAAACGTCGAAATATCTCAAACGGGAAGGAAATGACGGTCAGTTTCCATCAAAATCGACGAAATCATCGAGATTTGCGAGCTGTTCCGCTTGTTTCGACGGTTAAACTGTTGTTTATTACATTCTACACGTAAAAAGGAGTGAAATGAGCGTTTAAACGTCGAAATATCTCAAACGGGAAGGAAATGACGGTCAGTTTCCATCAAAATCGACGAAATCATCGAGATTTGCGAGCTGTTCCGCTTGTTTCGACGGTTAAACTGTTGTTTATTACATTCTACACGTAAAAAGGAGTGAAATGAGCGTTTAAACGTCGAAATATCTCAAACGGGAAGGAAATGACGGTCAGTTTCCATCAAAATCGACGAAATCATCGAGATTTGCGAGCTGTTCCGCTTGTTTCGACGGTTAAACTGTTGTTTATTACATTCTACACGTAAAAAGGAGTGAAATGAGCGCTTAAACGTCGAAATATCTCAAACGGGAAGGAAATGACGGTCAGTTTCCATCAAAATCGACGAAATCATCGAGATTTGCGAGCTGTTCCGCTTGTTTCGACGGTTAAACTGTTGTTTATTACATTCTACACGTAAAAAGGAGTGAAATGAGCGTTTAAACGTCGAAATATCTCAAACGGGAAGGAAATGACGGTCAGTTTCCATCAAAATCGACGAAATCATCGAGATTTGCGAGCTGTTCCGCTTGTTTCGACGGTTAAACTGTTGTTTATTACATTCTACACGTAAAAAGGAGTGAAATGAGCGTTTAAACGTCGAAATATCTCAAACGGGAAGGAAATGACGGTCAGTTTCCATCAAAATCGACGAAATCGTCGAGATTTGCGAGCTGTTCCGCTTGTTTCGACGGTTAAACGGTTGTGCATTGCATTCTGCACGTAAAAAGGAGTGAAATGAGCGTTTAAACGTCGAAATATCTCAAACGGGAAGGAAATGACGGTCAGTTTCCATCAAAATCGACGAAATCATCGAGATTTGCGAGCTGTTCCGCTTGTTTCGACGGTTAAACTGTTGTTTATTACATTCTACACGTAAAAAGGAGTGAAATGAGCGCTTAAACGTCGAAATATCTCAAACGGGAAGGAAATGACGGTCAGTTTTCATCAAAATCGACGAAATCATCGAGATTTGCGAGCTGTTCCGCTTGTTTCGACGGTTAAACTGTTGTTTATTACATTCTACACGTAAAAAGGTGTAAAAATAGCGCTTAAACGTCGAAATATCTCAAGCGGGAAGGAAATGACGGTCAGTTTTCATCAAAATCGACGAAATCATCGAGATTTGCGAGCTGTTTCGCTAGTTTCGACGGTTAAGCGGTTGTTTATTACATTCTGCACGTAAAAAGGAGTGAAATGAGCGTTTAAACGTCGAAATATCTCAAACGGGAAGGAAATGACAGTCAGTTTTCATCAAAATCGACGAAATCATCGAGATTTGCGAGTTGTTCCGCTTGTTTCGACGGTTAAACGTTTGTTTATTACATTCTGCACGTAAAAAGGTGTAAAAATAGCGCTTAAACGTCGAAATATCTCAAGCGGGAAGGAAATGACGGTCAGTTTTCATCAAAATCGACGAAAACATCGAGATTTGCGAGCTGTTCCGCTTGTTTCGACTGTTAAACGGTTGTGCATTGCATTCTGCACGTAAAAAGGAGTGAAATGAGCGGTTAAACGTCGTAATATCTCAAACGGGATGGAAATGGCGGTCAGTTTCCATCAAAATCGACGAAAACATCGAGATTTGCGAGCTGTTCCGCTTGTTTCGACGGTTAAACTGTTGTTTATTACATTCTACACGTAAAAAGGAGTGAAATGAGCGTTTAAACGTCGAAATATCTCAAACGGGAAGAAAATGACGGTCAGTTTTCATCAAAATCGACGAAATCATCGAGATTTGCGAGTTGTTCCGCTTGTTTCGACGGTTAAACGTTTGTTTATTACATTCTGCACGTAAAAAGGTGTAAAAATAGCGCTTAAACGTCGAAATATCTCAAGCGGGAAGGAAATGACGGTCAGTTTTCATCAAAATCGACGAAATCATCGAGATTTGCGAGCTGTTTCGCTTGTTTCGACGGTTAAGCGGTTGTTTATTACATTCTGCACGTAAAAAGGAGTGAAATGAGCGTTTAAACGTCGAAATATCTCAAACGGGAAGGAAATGACAGTCAGTTTTCATCAAAATCGACGAAATCATCGAGATTTGCGAGTTGTTCCGCTTGTTTCGACGGTTAAACGTTTGTTTATTACATTCTGCACGTAAAAAGGTGTAAAAATAGCGCTTAAACGTCGAAATATCTCAAGCGGGAAGGAAATGACGGTCAGTTTTCATCAAAATCGACGAAAACATCGAGATTTGCGAGCTGTTCCGCTTGTTTCGACTGTTAAACGGTTGTGCATTGCATTCTGCACGTAAAAAGGAGTGAAATGAGCGGTTAAACGTCGTAATATCTCAAACGGGATGGAAATGGCGGTCAGTTTCCATCAAAATCGACGAAAACATCGAGATTTGCGAGCTGTTCCGCTTGTTTCGACGGTTAAACTGTTGTTTATTACATTCTACACGTAAAAAGGAGTGAAATGAGCGTTTAAACGTCGAAATATCTCAAACGGGAAGAAAATGACGGTCAGTTTTCATCAAAATCGACGAAATCATCGAGATTTGCGAGTTGTTCCGCTTGTTTCGACGGTTAAACGTTTGTTTATTACATTCTGCACGTAAAAAGGTGTAAAAATAGCGCTTAAACGTCGAAATATCTCAAGCGGGAAGGAAATGACGGTCAGTTTTCATCAAAATCGACGAAATCATCGAGATTTGCGAGCTGTTTCGCTTGTTTCGACGGTTAAGCGGTTGTTTATTACATTCTGCACGTAAAAAGGAGTGAAATGAGCGTTTAAACGTCGAAATATCTCAAGCGGGAAGGAAATGACGGTCAGTTTTCATCAAAATCGACGAAATCATCGAGATTTGCGAGCTGTTTCGCTTGTTTCGACGGTTAAACGGTTGTTTATTACATTCTGCACGTAAAAAGGAGTGAAATGAGCGTTTAAACGTCAAAATATCTCAAACGGGAAGGAAATGACGGTCAGTTTTCATCAAAATCGACGAAATCATCGAGATTTGCGAGCTGTTCCGCTTGTTTCGACCGTTAAACTGTTGTTTATTACATTCTACACGTAAAAAGGAGTAAAAAGAGAGTTTAAACTTCGAAATATCTCAAACGGGAAGGAAATGACGGTCAGTTTCCGTCAAAATCGACGAAATCATCGAGATTTGCGAGCTGATCCGCTTGTTTCGACGGTTAAACGTTTGTTTATTACATTCTGCACGTAAAAAGGTGTAAAAATAGCGCTTAAACGTCGAAATATCTCAAGCGGGAAGGAAATGACGGTCAGTTTTCATCAAAATCGACGAAATCGTCGAGATTTGCGAGCTGTTCCGCTTGTTTCGACGGTTAAACGGTTGTGCATTGCATTCTGCACGTAAAAAGGAGTGAAATGAGCGTTTAAACGTCGAAATATCTCAAACGGGAAGGAAATGACGGTCAGTTTCCATCAAAATCGACGAAAACATCGAGATTTGCGAGCTGTTCCGCTTGTTTCGACGGTTAAACTGTTGTTTATTACATTCTACACGTAAAAAGGAGTGAAATGAGCGTTTAAACGTCGAAATATCTCAAACGGGAAGAAAATGACGGTCAGTTTTCATCAAAATCGACGAAATCATCGAGATTTGCGAGTTGTTCCGCTTGTTTCGACGGTTAAACGTTTGTTTATTACATTCTGCACGTAAAAAGGTGTAAAAATAGCGCTTAAACGTCGAAATATCTCAAGCGGGAAGGAAATGACGGTCAGTTTTCATCAAAATCGACGAAATCATCGAGATTTGCGAGCTGTTTCGCTAGTTTCGACGGTTAAGCGGTTGTTTATTACATTCTGCACGTAAAAAGGAGTGAAATGAGCGTTTAAACGTCGAAATATCTCAAACGGGAAGGAAATGACAGTCAGTTTTCATCAAAATCGACGAAATCATCGAGATTTGCGAGTTGTTCCGCTTGTTTCGACGGTTAAACGTTTGTTTATTACATTCTGCACGTAAAAAGGTGTAAAAATAGCGCTTAAACGTCGAAATATCTCAAGCGGGAAGGAAATGACGGTCAGTTTTCATCAAAATCAACGAAAACATCGAGATTTGCGAGCTGTTCCGCTTGTTTCGACTGTTAAACGGTTGTGCATTGCATTCTGCACGTAAAAAGGAGTGAAATGAGCGGTTAAACGTCGTAATATCTCAAACGGGATGGAAATGACGGTCAGTTTCCATCAAAATCGACGAAAACATCGAGATTTGCGAGCTGTTCCGCTTGTTTCGACGGTTAAACTGTTGTTTATTACATTCTACACGTAAAAAGGAGTGAAATGAGCGTTTAAACGTCGAAATATCTCAAACGGGAAGAAAATGACGGTCAGTTTTCATCAAAATCGACGAAATCATCGAGATTTGCGAGTTGTTCCGCTTGTTTCGACGGTTAAACGTTTGTTTATTACATTCTGCACGTAAAAAGGTGTAAAAATAGCGCTTAAACGTCGAAATATCTCAAGCGGGAAGGAAATGACGGTCAGTTTTCATCAAAATCGACGAAATCATCGAGATTTGCGAGCTGTTTCGCTTGTTTCGACGGTTAAGCGGTTGTTTATTACATTCTGCACGTAAAAAGGAGTGAAATGAGCGTTTAAACGTCGAAATATCTCAAGCGGGAAGGAAATGACGGTCAGTTTTCATCAAAATCGACGAAATCATCGAGATTTGCGAGCTGTTTCGCTTGTTTCGACGGTTAAACGGTTGTTTATTACATTCTGCACGTAAAAAGGAGTGAAATGAGCGTTTAAACGTCAAAATATCTCAAACGGGAAGGAAATGACGGTCAGTTTTCATCAAAATCGACGAAATCATCGAGATTTGCGAGCTGTTCCGCTTGTTTCGACCGTTAAACTGTTGTTTATTACATTCTACACGTAAAAAGGAGTAAAAAGAGAGTTTAAACTTCGAAATATCTCAAACGGGAAGGAAATGACGGTCAGTTTCCGTCAAAATCGACGAAATCATCGAGATTTGCGAGCTGATCCGCTTGTTTCGACGGTTAAACGTTTGTTTATTACATTCTGCACGTAAAAAGGTGTAAAAATAGCGCTTAAACGTCGAAATATCTCAAGCGGGAAGGAAATGACGGTCAGTTTTCATCAAAATCGACGAAATCATCGAGATTTGCGAGTTGTTCCGCTTGTTTCGACGGTTAAACGGTTGTTTATTACATTCTGCACGTAAAATGGAGTGAAATGAGCGTTTAAACGTCGAAATATCTCAAACGGGAAGGAAATGACGGTCAGTTTTCATCAAAATCGACGAAATCATCGAGATTTGCGAGTTGTTCCGCTTGTTTCGACGGTTAAACGGTTGTTTATTACATTCTGCACGTAAAAAGGTGTAAAAATAGCGCTTAAACGTCGAAATATCTCAAGCGGGAAGGAAATGACGGTCAGTTTTCATCAAAATCGACGAAATCATCGAGATTTGCGAGCTGTTTCGCTAGTTTCGACGGTTAAGCGGTTGTTTATTACATTCTGCACGTAAAAAGGAGTGAAATGAGCGTTTAAACGTCGAAATATCTCAAACGGGAAGGAAATGACAGTCAGTTTTCATCAAAATCGACGAAATCATCGAGATTTGCGAGTTGTTCCGCTTGTTTCGACGGTTAAACGTTTGTTTATTACATTCTGCACGTAAAAAGGTGTAAAAATAGCGCTTAAACGTCGAAATATCTCAAGCGGGAAGGAAATGACGGTCAGTTTTCATCAAAATCGACGAAAACATCGAGATTTGCGAGCTGTTCCGCTTGTTTCGACTGTTAAACGGTTGTGCATTGCATTCTGCACGTAAAAAGGAGTGAAATGAGCGGTTAAACGTCGTAATATCTCAAACGGGATGGAAATGACGGTCAGTTTCCATCAAAATCGACGAAACATCGAGATTTGCGAGCTGTTCCGCTTGTTTCGACGGTTAAACTGTTGTTTATTACATTCTACACGTAAAAAGGAGTGAAATGAGCGTTTAAACGTCGAAATATCTCAAACGGGAAGAAAATGACGGTCAGTTTTCATCAAAATCGACGAAATCATCGAGATTTGCGAGTTGTTCCGCTTGTTTCGACGGTTAAACGTTTGTTTATTACATTCTGCACGTAAAAAGGTGTAAAAATAGCGCTTAAACGTCGAAATATCTCAAGCGGGAAGGAAATGACGGTCAGTTTTCATCAAAATCGACGAAATCATCGAGATTTGCGAGCTGTTTCGCTTGTTTCGACGGTTAAGCGGTTGTTTATTACATTCTGCACGTAAAAAGGAGTGAAATGAGCGTTTAAACGTCGAAATATCTCAAGCGGGAAGGAAATGACGGTCAGTTTTCATCAAAATCGACGAAATCATCGAGATTTGCGAGCTGTTTCGCTTGTTTCGACGGTTAAACGGTTGTTTATTACATTCTGCACGTAAAAAGGAGTGAAATGAGCGTTTAAACGTCAAAATATCTCAAACGGGAAGGAAATGACGGTCAGTTTTCATCAAAATCGACGAAATCATCGAGATTTGCGAGCTGTTCCGCTTGTTTCGACCGTTAAACTGTTGTTTATTACATTCTACACGTAAAAAGGAGTAAAAAGAGAGTTTAAACTTCGAAATATCTCAAACGGGAAGGAAATGACGGTCAGTTTCCGTCAAAATCGACGAAATCATCGAGATTTGCGAGCTGATCCGCTTGTTTCGACGGTTAAACGTTTGTTTATTACATTCTGCACGTAAAAAGGTGTAAAAATAGCGCTTAAACGTCGAAATATCTCAAGCGGGAAGGAAATGACGGTCAGTTTTCATCAAAATCGACGAAATCGTCGAGATTTGCGAGCTGTTCCGCTTGTTTCGACGGTTAAACGGTTGTGCATTGCATTCTGCACGTAAAAAGGAGTGAAATGAGCGTTTAAACGTCGAAATATCTCAA
Source organism: Bombus flavifrons (assembly GCF_040668555.2). Taxonomy (NCBI): domain Eukaryota; kingdom Metazoa; phylum Arthropoda; class Insecta; order Hymenoptera; family Apidae; genus Bombus; species Bombus flavifrons. Next base: position 2,399,708 of record NC_138453.1, on the reverse strand, counting down.
ACGGGAAGGAAATGACGGTCAGTTTCCATCAAAATCGACGAAATCATCGAGATTTGCGAGCTGTTCCGCTTGTTTCGACGGTTAAACTGTTGTTTATTACATTCTACACGTAAAAAGGAGTGAAATGAGCGTTTAAACGTCGAAATATCTCAAACGGGAAGGAAATGACGGTCAGTTTCCATCAAAATCGACGAAATCATCGAGATTTGCGAGCTGTTCCGCTTGTTTCGACGGTTAAAGTGTTGTTTATTACATTCTACACGTAAAAAGGAGTGAAATGAGAGCTTAAACGTCGAAATATCTCAAACGGGAAGGAAATGACGGTCAGTTTCCATCAAAATCGACGAAATCATCGAGATTTGCGAGCTGTTCCGCTTGTTTCGACGGTTAAACTGTTGTTTATTACATTCTACACGTAAAAAGGAGTGAAATGAGCGCTTAAACGTCGAAATATCTCAAACGGGAAGGAAATGACGGTCAGTTTCCATCAAAATCGACGAAATCATCGAGATTTGCGAGCTGTTCCGCTTGTTTCGACGGTTAAACTGTTGTTTATTACATTCTACACGTAAAAAGGAGTGAAATGAGCGCTTAAACGTCGAAATATCTCAAACGGGAAGGAAATGACGGTCAGTTTCCATCAAAATCGACGAAATCATCGAGATTTGCGAGCTGTTCCGCTTGTTTCGACGGTTAAACTGTTGTTTATTACAT